>NC_141696.1:996992201-998285201 GCF_964263255.1 Lissotriton vulgaris | reverse complement strand
CCCTGTCGACCCCATCCCCGGGGCCTAGCCTCTTTGTTGTGTGTACCCTGGAGCCCACCCAGGGCACCCAGTCACCAATGTTGGGGACCATGGGGAGAACCTCAAGGCCCTTTGGTCCATGCCAGCCAGCTCCACACCTCCTGCAGCAGCCAGCATTGTTGTCACAGACAGGGACCTGCTAAAGATGCAGCTCCCTGTTTGTGAGAGCAATCTTTAGTCTATTTCCATGCTCACATGAAAGTGGGCAGGGGAACAGATGAAAACTCTGCTCTCAGTAAGCAGGAGCGGTGTCACATCTCTTGCTTGCTGAGAACGGGGTTTGTATTTGTTCTGACTTCTCCCGCCAAGTCAGAGCAAACACCTATGTCCCAAGGGTATTTACCCCGGGACATAGCCGGAGCTGGCCATGGGGGCTGGGGATCCCCGGGCCATATATGGCTCCTGTAGGGGGAGTCACGCAGCCCTTCTCCTTTGTTGTTAACAGGCCAGCCCTGGAGAGGTGGTGGTGCCCAGGGCCATATATGGCCCAGGAGGGGGCCCGCCTCCCAGTTAAAAAAAATTATTTTGGCCCGCGGAGTTGTTGGTCACTGTGGGGTGGTCCATGAGGAAACACATTTTTAACAGTTTAGCCCTGCGGAGATGGTAGTCCACGGGGCACGGGGTCCATGGGTCCCTCAAATTTCTTTCTATTCAGCCCCAAGGCGGCGGTGGAATACGGAGCCTGGGGGTCTACACGCCACCCAAGTACAATATTTTTAATTGAAGACCTGGGAGGTGGTGCCACCCTGGGGCCAGAGAGGCCCCCAATAATACAAACACAGGCCCCGGGAAAGTGGTGGCCTCTGGGACATAGAGATGCCCATGGAGGAGGACCCCACAACCAGAGCTGAGGTGTCAGTGTATTCTTACCCAGCTCCCTTATTTTTAATGTTTTTTTTTAGGGTCTTGGCTGAAGCCAATTCCAGAAGGCTAACAACACTTCCTGCATGAAGTGTTGGCAGCCAATCAGACCTCAGCACAAGATTGGGAGGGTTGTCGGAGCCTTTGCGTCCCTAAACATCTAAATTAGTTTTTTTATGTCTCCCAAACTGCTGATCGGATTCACACCAATTTACAAAAAGGAAGCTTTCTGGAAAAACAGTTACCTTTCTGCAAAATTTGGTTTACTTCTGTTCAGCAGTTCGGGCTGTATTTGTGTCTAAAATTCCTATGGGAATTAACATGGGAAATGCTAATTTTTTGATTCCCCCCTTTTTCTTTGCACCCTCTTCACAGATAACCCCAAAACTTTCAATGCACAACAAGAATCACTGACACACTTTGTTTGGAAAATTTCGAGTTATGTATTCACCATTTCTTTTTAAAGGCATATGTGGTAAAGGAATATGTGTGGTCAAATCATGCGTAGTAAAGGCAATGGATGGGTAAAATAATTGCATTTTAATTGATGCATGGTAAAGGCATTACGTTGTAATCCCTGCGTGGTAAAGACTACTTTCACTCCCTCTGCATTCATAAGTAGTACACTTTAATAAATACAAGCGTCTATCATGATTTACCTTCTATGCCACACTATACATTTTATTAATGACTTGTATTTAAGCTTATATAAGAATAAAATGTAAATCATTCAAGTCACCTAGTAGATAATACACAATCAGGGCTTATGTCACTTACTTTTATTTAATGGTATTATAACCGACTAAAACGATTCGTCACCTGGGTGAGCAATTATTGCAAGCAGCTGTCTCTGTGGGAGATGCTGCCCCAAGGGACTGATTCACAAAGGTTTACAGTAAAACTTGCAAATCCATGCATCATGTGTTTCCTCAAACAATTCATATAAATGACCCACTTTCAATGGATTTGCAAAAATTCAAAAGAGAACTCCTGCAAATGTACGCAAGTCTTAAATTTCAATGTGCTCTTCTCCTCCTTCATAATCATTTATGAAGATTTGCTCTCATCCAATATACCATTTTTCTAGGCATCATTTAAAAGTGTTGTCATCAGGGTGGATTTCCCTACACCATTAACCTCTTGCATGCTGATGACGAGCTCAGCTCTTCATGCAGCACGGTGGCGCTGTGCTGATGACGAGCTGAGCTCGTCATGACCTCCGTGGAACGGCCACGCGGGATAATTCCCCACTGTGCTGGGCGGTCCATTGAGCGAGCGTGGCCATGAGGAGCTCAGCTCGTCATCAGCAGCGCCGCGCGCAACCCTCCTCCCCGCGCCACGGGGGAATTAGTCCCACAGCGATGGGGTTAAGCATAGGAGGTTAAGGTTGGATTGGTCAGGCTGCATTAATGGCTTGTTGGGTGGCTGTACCCTTCTGGTTTAGGGCTGTACCCTGCTGGTTGAGGGCTGCTTCACTGCATGTTTTGGGCCCAATTCAAAAAAGTAAACTGAGAGGAGTAAATGCTCTTTGTGAATACCAAAAGTTGAACTTTATGACTTTTAGAGATTTGTGAATAGGACCCGTTGTCTTTTGTTTTAAATAGTATCTCTCTAATTACAATTGCTATATAGTTGTGTTTTGCTCATTGCTTAAGCTAGTCCTTCAAGTTACCATGTAAAGAAATGCTGGCCCCTCTCAGGCATCTCTGTGCATAATCACATTGTGAAGAGGCGCATGAGGGGAATTATACTGGACAGGTAAAGCGTCCACTGAGTGCTTAAGACTTCCTAATTCACCCCTGACTGTGTGTTATAGAAAGAGTTTTGAAGAACCTCACACTGGCCTGGCATTTCTAGGTTACAATATCTGCTTATGGGGGATGTGGGGCAAGAAAAGCTAGTGACCTTGTGGACTATGGCTGGAGTTTGAAAGCAGAACTGTATAAGATTTCTTGCCTTTATGCTTAGACCGTGCCAACATGTTCATTTCATAAGGATAATATACTCAGTAGAAATACAATAATAAATCGAATTAATCAAAGTGCAAATATGTACGTCAGTGGTTTGGTTAAAGAA
This sequence comes from Lissotriton vulgaris, assembly GCF_964263255.1. Taxonomy (NCBI): domain Eukaryota; kingdom Metazoa; phylum Chordata; class Amphibia; order Caudata; family Salamandridae; genus Lissotriton; species Lissotriton vulgaris. The sequence goes on along the minus strand of NC_141696.1, from coordinate 998,282,225 downwards.
TCACACAAACGTTATAAGCTTTAGATGTGGTCGTCTGATGTGTAAAAGTTTAATAGAGTTTGCAGAGATGTTAGAGAAATAAATATCGCTATTTTTGGGTTCGGTTGGTGACCGTGCCAGGCATGAAAGCCAATGTAGACAGGAAGGTACATAGATATCAATCAAACGTATAATTTGGTGAAAGTCACGGGCTACAACTAGAGACCGAGTGATGAAACCCGTATATCTGCCGATCTGTAGGTCAGAACAAAAGGTTCGATTTAAGATGTTGATTATGAAGAGGAAACGGGAATCGGTCTCCAGGAATCATGAATAAAATAGCAGGCAGAATAAGAAAAACTATCATTATAATGCTTTTGGTTTGTTTGTGCAGGAATTCACTAGATAAATCACTGGTAAAACTAAGGTAAACAGTGAATTATTGAGACCATTTTCTCTTTATAGATTTACACAGATGTAGTTATGATTAATATGATAGTGATGATGGTTATTGTTATTGGTAGTGGCATTAGTAGTAGTAGCAGACACATTTGATAGCAAACGTAGTTTATTTCAATTTTGTGGGAGACAACTGAGGCAGAATATGTTTAACGGGGTGTTTTTATTCATTGGAAATAATGCCAAATTTAGTCATGGTTCCGTTAGCCTAACTAGGCCTCGGCCAGCTTACATTGGCCATCTATTCCTATTGCAGAAAGCAATGTGCATTTCTATTGTCTTGTCAGCCTTTCCACATGCATCTTTTTCCATTGTGTGCTTTTCCATCTTAGAAAAACTGTGAAATAGAAGCCTAATTCATAGCCACCCTATTAATGAACTAGGTGCACACTTTTCTGGGATATGATGTAGTGTCCGGCCACACCCTTTTCCCTGCCGAAACAGATTTTTATGACCTTCTCCATGATTTATCACATTCCTAATGTTCGTTTTTGTTAAAATCGCATGCTGGCCCATTGAATACAATTCATCCGGCCCGAGCCAGAGAGTATGCCCGAGCAGGAGACTAATGGCAATTCGTTCAGATGTGAACTACAAGTTCCACTACCAGGAGAGTATCCCAGGGCTCCATCCTGTCACTCATCATTTTGCGTTTGTGTTTAGTATTAGTAGAGCACACGGCTGCCTAAGATGGGTGTTGCAGCATGAGAATACTGAACCTCCGTAGTAAGAAAAGAGAAAGAAAAAAGGGAGAGGACTGGAATAGCTAGGAAATCACATGTTTTCTAAAAACTGCTTGAGATTAAGCCTGGAAGAAATAGAGCAGAGAAAGCTATTCCAAAGCTATGGGTCAGGAAATTCAAAGGAGCCGCACAATTGTCTTTTCAGTTTGAAGCTGAGTGTGATTGGCAGCTGCAAGTTTGTCGACCAACGTGCTCTAGAAGGGGAATAGGGGCGTACAAGATGTTGAAACTAGAGGGGACCAGCTTTGAACGTAACTCTCTTGATGAATGGCAGTCAATGGATGTCCCGAAGGTGGGAGAAGTTGGAAAGCCACCTTGTACTCCACAACAGAAGGTGGGAGGCTGCTTTTTGAATAATTTGCAAGTGTCTAAGTAGGGTCTACAGGGTTACAGGACATTGCCGCAGTCAAGACAAGCAATGATGATGCCCTGGAAAAATGGTCTTCTGGCAAGATAGAAGAAGGATTTATTTCATACATGTGATAGGCCAAAACAACAGCCCTCAAAGGTCTTAATTTGATGGTTCACAGTAACATTAAATCCAAAAGAAATCTCACATTATTCACCAACAATTTGGTGGGATGAAAAAGGACCTAGGGAATCTGGTCAAGGACCAGAGGTTGGGTTGGTTGCCGACCACCATGACTTCTCTCTTTCCTCCATTCAGCTTCAGACAGTTGAGGGCAATCAATTGAGCATCATAAGCATAGCTCAGCAAAGTAAGACAAAAAGATTGAATAATATTGTCCAGTGGACATAGGCATATATTAAGAAGCGTTGGGCTCTGGGAGGGAACCTGAGACACACCACACGTTATAGGCAGACGGGGTGACAGAAAGGGGTTACTGAAACTTGAAAGAAGTGATCCTTCAAGAAAGAAGTAAGCCATTTCAGAACATTATGGTACAGCCCATCCTCTTGCAAATGGGTTTACAATGAATGGTGTAACACAATATTGAATGATTCACTAAAGTCAAACAAAATGATAGTGGCAAAACCGTCAGCATCAAGGATGGAACTCAATTACTAAGTGACTGTCAAGAGGGCATATTTGATACACTTTGACAGGAAGTAGCACAGAAGAATAGGGTGGTACTTTTCAGGTTTCACAGGACTGAGAGAAGTTTTTTTGAGGAATGGAAAACAAACTGCATGTTTTCCCAACTTGGGAACCGAAGCAAAGGAGATGGATACATTCAATAATTGTTCTACGTGAGAGTGAATAATTGTTACCACTTGACTGATGACATGAGGTGGGGTGGTGTCTATGAAGAAGCTGGTTTAATCGCCTTCATTAAGCTGGAAAAGGAATCGGGTTTGATGCAGACAAATTCTGATAGGCAAGTCGCAGGTGGATTGTTGTGCCATAAACCTTCAAGGACTTTGCAATTTTTCCTATGAGAGGAAAGATGTGTGTTGAACTATGGGACATGTGACATTCTGCTCGTAGTAGAGGTGGCAATGAGAGGTGCTAGTGATTTAAGGCCAGATCCAAACCAGTTGTTTATGGCCCTTTCGGTCTCATTAATATTGGTATTGAAAGTAGGTTTGAAAGAGGTTTACAACACGCATCAGCCCTCTGGGCTTAATATTGACCAGCACCTGCCAACAGCGGAAACTGTCAATGTTTATAGGGCACTATTGGGAGCCATCCTTGAAGATCCACCAGTATGTGGATGACACCCAAGTTCATCTCAAAATCTCCTGAGCTAAGGAAATACAGAAAAAATACTGCATCAAATGCATTGAAACCTGGATGTCAATAAACTAACTGTTGCTAAACCTCACAAAGACCAAGCTCCTCTTGTTTGCCAAGAGTGCCAAACATTCTCAGAGTCAATAATTCTTCTCTCCATCTTAACCCTAATTGTCTTCACATCCCAAGACGCTGACCAGGCCAAATCCCCTGCATTCACGTTGGACTCAAACCTCTTCCACAAACCCCTTCTACTTAACTAACAAATTGACAATCTTTGTAGGTCAACGCCAGACATAGGACCAGTACATGAATAAAGACCGAACACTGCTGGAAGGAGAAAATAAGAAAACAAGCTTTGTCAACCTTTGCCCCTGGGATGTAGAACAACATCCCCTCTGACATCATAATCATAAAAGCTCAAACACTCCAAAAAATCACATGTAAGAAAGTAAAAACTCATCTCTTCAAGGAACACTTGCTCAGATAGGTTAACTTGTAACCCCTTCAATAATCTCTTCTTCCTCCATCTGACCCCTTGCCCCTTAAATATTCCTGCTGGGTCTTTCCCCATGTACAGTGCTCTGTTGCTACCTGTCTCAGAGTGGATTTAGAAATACAAAAGCATACCAGCGTGATTATATTATTTCCTATTGTGCTGTGAAATTCTGTAGTTACGTCCACTATTTTATTACAATTGGACTACTGTCATTTAATATACCGTGGCCACAGTACCCGTTTTGGCGAGGATACTTGCACTCCCCAGACAAGATAATCCCTAGGATTATCTGTGTAGTTTGGGTTACAGTAGCTGTCTTCCCATTCCAGAGGGTGTCTCTGTCCCTGAGGAGAATTGACAGCAGTTAACTTCCCTCGGGAGAAAGAGCTGATGGGATACCACGACTCTAAGTTGCAGGTCCCATCTACATCCCAATGCATCTCACCACCCTACCAGCTCAAGTTAAAATCAGAAGGCATACATTGTAGCCTATTTCTTAGACTGCAGGGGTTACAAGAAGCTAACAGTGATGTAGGCAGGAATATTGCCATTTGATTGATGCTACTGGATCCCTGCCGCTTCTTGAAATTCTCCACTAAATGCTGTGCCATGGCAAAGAGAGTTTTTAGCTTTTCTTTGACAAAGTCAAAATCAATGTCTTCTAGACATATTTGTAGAAAGCAAATGAGGATAAACTGCAGCCAGCTTAAGATTTTTACATTTTTATAATCATTAAAGCTACCTCCAGGAAAAGCTTACAAAATAAATGTACTTTTTAAACCATACATTTTATAATACAGGATATGTCATCCTCTATGTGACAAATTGTGCTGTCAACCCCCAGCTCACAAGCAGACAGAAGTGTATGTGGTAGAAGTAGCATAAACTCTGCTTCTGCTTTTCAAATATAGTTGATGGTTAACAAAGGCTGTACACCCACATGCCAATTACCTTATTATCTAAGTTATCTAAGTATGATCATCCATCCTCAGGGAAGGGCCAAAAACAGGGTAAAGGCAACGCAAACTATTTGGGGGGTTCAAACAAGAGCAATTTCAGTCCCAGGAATATTTATCTGATGCTAAACCTATCTCACAAGAAGTTATTTACCAAAATGCACATTTAGCTTCTCCCATTAGTGCTTACACTGTTAACAAGGCGTTGGAATAGGGTCTAAAATAGAAGCCAAAGCAACCCTTCTATTTTGCCACTGGAGAGTTAAACATATGTGGGAAACTCTAAAATCTGCATTTTCCAAGAGCTGTTACTAAGACGTATCATCTATTAATTTTGGACAGAAAATTAGTTTCTTTTTGATGACATTGATAGTGACCTTATGGATGGTAGTTTGACTTGTAGTGTAACTGTACATTTTCTTGATTACATGTATATGTTTCCTGATTATGTAATACTCATTATGTAGTTTTGTCCGCAGACGACACTTGCAAGCACTATGTGATTTGATTTTCTTTTAGTTTTCTGTATTGTATTCAAGCAACACAATTGCTCTCATCTCTGTACTGGAAGATTTTCTGTTTGTTATGTCTTTTTCTTTTCTCATTAATAAAAACGATTTGAAATAAAAAAAAGAAAAAAAAAGAAAATTAGGTTTTTTTTCTTAGGGAATTTTGACAATTGGTTGAGCGTACTTATGCTTGGACCAACTCAATTAAGGTTAGAATCATTGTGAACTTCGGAATCCGAACAATGGGAAATGATTAAAGCATCAACATTGTTGCCAGGTTGATCAGAGGAGTCAGGTAAGTATTGTTTCCTTGAATTTGTTTCAACCTCGCTATTTGAGATAGCCACTGTCATTCAAGGAGTTTTACATCTTAACCAAGTTACTGACCACATCAGTAATTTTATGTGCAGAGTTAAATGTAAGATCTAAAGGCCCACTGTTGCCTGATGCATGTTTCGTTTTGTTTCTGGATTTACATGGAAATTGAACCACACTCAAGGCAGTTCTTCTTGAAGAGGAATGGTGTTTAGTCATGCTTCCAGCAGCATGTGTAGTCTAAAAAATATCTTAGACGTTCTATTCAATATACAGCACAATGGAGTCGATAGATGCCTAAATTGCACATTTAACCAAAATAATATTTTATTTTTTAATTCGGTCTGGAAAATTGTTCATTATCACCTATTTCCTCTATTTGAGAGTGATCAGCCATTGTAGCATGAAGGAAAAACTATATTTAAATGTGTAAACTATTCACCTGAAAACACTGTGGAAACAATAAAGCATGAACATTTTAAATATATAAGAAATAGCCCACTTATTAATGTTGGTTGGATTTATTTTGGAAAAACTCTTTGAGGCATGGCAAAGGAAAAAATGCCTTTGTTATTTGAGGAGTGGCTTCTATAATGCCCTAGAAGAACAAGAGCAGCCTGGAAGGAGGAAGCTGGAGCTAGCACCAGACATCTTTGATCATTGGAGACCGACAGTAAAAGGAACTGTGTTCCAACATTCTAAGGTGGTGAGGTGGCAAAAGCTGGATTAAGTGGATGCACTCCTCTTACTAAGGCAGCCCCACAGGGTCATACATTAAAGACAGCACTATGAAAGTCAGATAAAACAATTAGATTTTCAGAGAACTTTCAAGGCATGACACCCAGGGAAATTATGAAGGGTGTTTTGGAGATTTCCCTGTTCAGAAACAGAAGGCTCCTTGGTCTCTTTCTGTTGGTGATTTCAGAAAAATGAATGAAGGCAGGAGAGTCTGCACAGCAGAAGTGAACTAAAGGGATGATATTAGCTTCAGGCAGCTTTTTATTTTCATCAAGTGAATCAGATATTTCAAAAAGGAGTCTACAATCTGTCCAATCAACGATGTACAGGGATGTTGAAACAAAACATGAAACAGGCAGAGGTTACTAGATCTTGGAAAAGAGGAAGGGCAGGATCAAAGAGAGAGTTGGAAAGCTTTGGGCTCATGCTGATGTCATCCCAGTGTTTCAATTATATTGCTAAGCAGAATGATTCACTAAATCCTAGCACCTACATTTATGTGACATACTAAGCACTTTAACAAAGACTGATATCACCAAAGTCACTGATGAGTGAATACACAACCTGGTCTGCGCTCCACATGTTGTTGACTCTACCAGATCATTAGGCATAACTTTAGATTTAATGAATGAATAACTTTAGATAAACACCCGAACATGCAGGACCACAATCACCAACTCAGCACTTTAAGAAAGTTCCTGCCTCCAGAAGACATGCAGCTAGCACTCCACTCCCTAGTTATCTCCCACTTAGGTTACAGAATTGGGACCCTGGCAGGGCTTCCCAAAGCTAGACTGGAACTACTCTTAATTCTACTGCCAGATTCATCACATGTTCAAGAAAACGTTTTCACATCACCCCAGACCTAATTCAACTTAAATGGCTCTCTTTTGAAACAGGATTCCGTTCAAGATAGCCTGCTTGACACATAAAGCTCTTCATTATAACACTCCAATTTACCTGCCAAAAAACGTTAACTATCAGGCTTCAATCACTCTTTTGTTGAAATCACACACATTCAAAAAGATGAGAACTTATAACCAAGCCTTCTCCAGTCTTGTGCCAACAATATGGAAAGGTTTTCCTCCCAAAATCAGAACTAACCCTCCGATTGCCACATTAAAAAAGAAGTCAAAGGGTTGCTCATGAAGAGCTACCTGCAACAATTGACCTGAAGCCCCCCAAACTAACTTTTACTTCTTGTTTACAGCCATGATTTTAACATTCAACGATGCACTTTTTACTGCTTTATACCTTCTATGACGTGGGCCGTTCTTTTATTCATGTTCTGCTTACCTGAGTACCACATGTTTAGTATTTTTACCTTTTCCTGTTGATCATGCATGCTTTTTTGTAAAGTGCTCTGATACCCTGACGGGTCATGTTCATGCTATATAAAACCTTTCAAATAAATAAATGTATGTATATTTTGGGAATTATGACTCAAGATAATGACTAATCAAGTGGGTAAGTTATTAAACCAAGTAGCCACTTCTTAGGAATCTGTTTCAATAACGGGCTGATTCGCTATGATATTTTGGTAAATGTTGCACACAAATGCATTTTAGGTTTCCTCCTAATATTCATGGATAATTTCTACATTTAAAAGACTCTAAACAATTCTTCAGAGTACACTTGGAACATAGAATTCCTTCTTCATACTTCTGATTGAGGATTGATCATCGCGGAAGCACACAAAGTCCTATGTTTGTCAGATTAAGTATGCATTGGTAAACATGATACGGTAGAGCTTGCAATTTTCATGACTATCTAAAAGTGTTCTCACTTTATGGATGCTCCAAAAACTTTGCAGGTCTGCCATTACTTTCAAGGTGACAATGGCTGCTTGTAGACTATGACTGAGGCTTTTTTGCAAAAATCTATCATGTATTTTCTCCAATATACATGGCTTTAATCAGATTGCACATTTCTCTTGTGTAATATACTATCTAATGAATCAAAGCAGAAGCATATGTAAAATATTAGTTGTTTGGTGGAACATTTCCACAAAAACTTTAGAAGTATTCATCAATTTCAATTTTAAAAGCTTTATTCGATTATAAAAAACAATCATAAAAGCATATGCATACACAGAAAAATTCATTAAAAACTAGAAAAATTACAGATTAGGTGCAGCTCAAGGATACAATAAAAAGAAGTAATTAAAATATCATGCTTTTCCTTGCGGCCACGGATTTCAAGATAAACATAGCTGTATAAAAGCAAATGTCAGGGTCATCTAAAGAGAACAACAATCTCATAGCCGAGTTAACCGTAGTAACTGTCCATTTTATGAATAAGGGTTTTAAATAAACAACACAAAGATGTTTATAAAGGTCACACAACAATAAAAAATGTACAGTACTCTGTTGGTGACCCCATCACAAGGACATGGTATAGAAGGATCGTTTTTCATTACGGGGAATGCCACCAGGTGGTGGACAATTCCAAATCTTAATCTAGTAAGGACAAAACGATGGGACGGTCTGGTGACAAGCTTTAGATATTTTGAGAAGCCAGATGAATCTTGGTTTGAGTAATAATAATGGGGGATAGTTAGCAGCATTGTGGTATCACTGCGAACTAGAGCTTTCTTATGTAGATAGGAGCACTTGAGTTCTTTCTTGGGAATATCAGAGAAACTCTCTTGATCCTCAAGGAGATTGAGATTAAATAAATCCCTTGCAGATGTTACAACATAGTCAATCCATGGGATCAGTGTGCATTTATCTAGGCGGAGACAATCAGTAATGATACTCCTTGTAAAGCTAGTTTCCTTTTATGCCATATTGCTCTCGATACCAACAGTGGTCTTAGAAAGATTAGATCTGATAAAAACTCTAGACCAAGTTCCTGGTGAAGTATTCATCAAAAATGTAACACTTTAATGAAGTACATGGAGACGTTTGATAAATATTCCTATTTTGGGTTCTTGGTATTGACAGTACCAGCTATGGAAGCCAATGAGGCTTCAAATGACACCAATTTCAATCAAGTATATTACGTGCTAAACATGGATTTCTTGAGTCTGCTTCAAATCAGTTCAGAGCCATGAAATGTCTGTATCTCCTTTCTTGCAAGTCAGGAAAACAGAGATTCAGATGAAGGTGCTAATTGTAAAGGGGAACTACAAAACGATATACTGGAAGTATTAGTAAAGCAACAGGATGGAGCAATTACTAGTACTGCAAATTTGAGGTAAGATAAATGATGTATTGTCTTATGTATGCAGGAGTTAATTAGACAGGTCATTCAGGAAACAGAGGTGCTGCTACCAGCAGAAACGGCCGCTCCTCCCGCTGCTCCTGACCGGTATCGTAGCTCTACAAGCCCTCGCACTGCCTCAGCCTGCATATATTATTGCCCCGCCCGCCTCTGATAGACTGCTGCATATATTTGTAACTGCTTATTTGATTACCTTTCGGCGTTTTGGGATAGCGTGTGATTGCCCCGCCCGCCTCTGATAGACTGCTGCATATATTTGTAACTGCTTATTTGATTACCTTTCGGCGTTTTGGGATAGCGTGTGATTGCCCCGCCCGCCTCTGATAGACTGCTGCATATATTTGTAACTGTTTGCTTAACTTTCGGTGTATTGAGATAGCGTGTGATTGCCCCGCCCGCCCTTTAATATTTAAATTAGCGGAGGCACCTTCGAAAGCAGCGCTAGACAGATACTGTGTGACTCGTGCTGCCTGCAGTCTTCCGCTGCCCGATTGCCAACTCCACTGCCATTTGTGCTACAGAGTCTGCAGATCGGACCCCAGTCCTGGTCAATTACCCCATTGCCGCCATTTTGTTGGTTTGTTGTTATTTGTGCCTCCCTGCCCATAGCTCCACCCCGCTCCCGCCTCCCAGCTGACCCCCCTCCCACGGATACTAACGAGGCTGCTCAGCCGCTGTTGCGCTGTGACCGTCCTGCTACCAGCAGAAACGGCTGCTCCTCCCGCTGCTCCTGACCGGTATCGTAGCTCTACAAGCCCTCGCACTGCCTCAGCCTGCATATATTATTGCCCCGCCCGCCTCTGATAGACTGCTGCATATATTTGTAACTGCTTATTTGATTACCTTTCGGCGTTTTGGGATAGCGTGTGATTGCCCCGCCCGCCTCTGATAGACTGCTGCATATATTTGTAACTGTTTGCTTAACTTTCGGTGTATTGAGATAGCGTGTGATTGTCCCGCCCGCCCTTTAATATTTAAATTAGCGGAGGCACCTTCGAAAGCAGCGCTAGACAGATACTGTGTGACTCGTGCTGCCTGCAGTCTTCCGCTGCCCGATTGCCAACTCCACTGCCATTTGTGCTACAGACTCTGCAGATCGGACCCCAGTCCTGGTCAATTACCCCATTGCCGCCATTTTGTTGGTTTGTTGTTATTTGTGCCTCCCTGCCCATAGCTCCACCCCGCTCCCGCCTCCCAGCTGACCCCCCTCGCCCCTCCCCCTCCACTACCCATATATGACAGATGCACTTTCGCGCAGCGTTCAAGCACAGCGTTCGCGCCCCAGTTGCGCCGAAGGTGCGCCAAAGGTAAGCCCGTCTACGCCCGTCCGCGCCTGGACCGAGCCCAGCGCCATACCCCCTGGCCTTCGTACCTCCTACCTCCCCCGCATTACTTACGATGCCACCACCCTCCTTGCCCTTAACCCCGGCCGTTCCGCAACCTGCGTCCAAGCCGCCCCTGGACACACCCATGGACCCTTCTCATGCAACTCCTGCAAGTTCGACGGCACCAAAACCAACTCGTCATCCACCGATACCAGGAAGAGACCCGACACCAACCACCTAAAATGCATCCTGCTCAACGCCCGATCAGTCCACAGACACGCCACCGAACTTTGGAATCTACTAGACACCATCTCTCCCGACGTCGCTTTCCTGACAGAAACATGGATGAACGCCTCATCAGCCCCTGACATCACCATTGCCATCCCGGAAGGATACAAGATCATCCGCAAGGATCGCATCGACCAAACAGGAGGAGGCATCGCTATCGTCCATAAGAACTCCATCCGCATCTCAACCAGCTCAGACGTCAACCTCGCTAGCGCTGAACACCTTCACTTCCAGATCCACACCGACCCCAAGACCACACTCAGAGGCACTCTCCTCTACAGGCCTCCAGGACCCCGTGCAAAATTCAGTGACGTTATCACCGACTTCATCTCCCCACACGCCCTCCCCTCCGAGGAATACATCCTACTGGGTGAACTCAACTTTCACCTGGAAAAGAGCAACGACAGCAACACCACCTCCCTTCGGGACAACCTCGCCAACCTCGGACTCAAACAACTTGTCTCTACGCCCACCCACATCGCAGGTCACACACTCGACCCCATCTTCACCTCCAGCAAACATGTCTCCTTCAGTCACACCACCACCCTCCAGTGGACGGACCACAGCTGCGTACACTTTTTCTACAATAAAACCACCACTCACAACCGACCTCAACCTACTCTACGAAGAAACTGGAACAAAATCACCATCGACCAGATCTCCTCATCGCTTCTTCAAAACCCACCTGCCCACTCCTCAAACCCCGACCAAGCAGCGTTTAACCTCACCCAATGGCTATCCAACAGCGCCGACATCCTAGCACCGCCGAAAAAACGTCAAATCAAACTCGGCAGCAAAAACGCCTCCTGGTTCAATGATGATCTTAAGAAATCGAAGAAACTGTGCCGCTCCCTCGAGAAGGCCTGGAAAAAAGACCCAAACACCAGCACCAGGGACACCTTCAAAAACGCCACCCGCATACACCACCAACTGATCCGAACGGCCAAGAAAGCCGCATTCAAAGACCAACTAGACAACAACGCCCACAACAGCAAGGAACTATTCAACATCGTCAAAGAATTCACCAACCCCTCAGCCAACTCCAACGACATCACCCCCTCTCAAGCCCTCTGCGACTCCCTAGCCTCATTCTTCCACAACAAAATTGCAGACATCCACAACAGCTTCGACATCCAACCCGGAGACCATCCCACCCAAACTTCTGCCGCACCTGCACCCCCCTCGAACATCCTGAACAACTGGAACCCAATCTCCACCGAGGACACCATTCGCCTGATGAACTCCATCCACTCAGGATCCCCCACAGACCCATGTCCTCACCACATCTTCAACAATATTAACAACAAGGGGTGGTGAGGGACAGAGTCTCTGAATTAAACAGAATACTCTCACCCAGTCAAGAGATCAGGGCTAGATCCAACACCGTTTTTTAGCTCACTGCACCATCCCAGTTTCAGAACCTGGCTGTATGCAAATTAGTCTGTTCCTGTCCCAGTGCATGATGGGAACAGGGCAAACCAAACTACAAAAGCCAATTCTTACACTGGGAAGGAAACAAGCTACCGGGGACCGGTTTCTGGCATTTCAGCCTCTTCGGCCCGGCTTGCTTGAATCCTGATGGTGCAATGAGCAAGGGACTCACATCTGAGTATACCCTTCCACGCTTAGGGTGGACAAAAATATTAACAACAAGGGGTGGTGAGGGACAGAGTCTCTGAATTAAACAGAATACTCTCACCCAGTCAAGAGATCAGGGCTAGATCCAACACCGTTTTTTAGCTCACTGCACCATCCCAGTTTCAGAACCTGGCTGTATGCAAATTAGTCTGTTCCTGTCCCAGTGCATGATGGGAACAGGGCAAACCAAACTACAAAAGCCAATTCTTACACTGGGAAGGAAACAAGCTACCGGGGACCGGTTTCTGGCATTTCAGCCTCTTCGGCCCGGCTTGCTTGAATCCTGATGGTGCAATGAGCAAGGGACTCACATCTGAGTATACCCTTCCACGCTTAGGGTGGACAAAAATATTAACAACAAGGGGTGGTGAGGGACAGAGTCTCTGAATTAAACAGAATACTCTCACCCAGTCAAGAGATCAGGGCTAGATCCAACACCGTTTTTTAGCTCACTGCACCATCCCAGTTTCAGAACCTGGCTGTATGCAAATTAGTCTGTTCCTGTCCCAGTGCATGATGGGAACAGGGCAAACCAAACTACAAAAGCCAATTCTTACACTGGGAAGGAAACAAGCTACCGGGGACCGGTTTCTGGCATTTCAGCCTCTTCGGCCCGGCTTGCTTGAATCCTGATGGTGCAATGAGCAAGGGACTCACATCTGAGTATACCCTTCCACGCTTAGGGTGGACAAAAATATTAACAACAAGGGGTGGTGAGGGACAGAGTCTCTGAATTAAACAGAATACTCTCACCCAGTCAAGAGATCAGGGCTAGATCCAACACTGTTTTTTAGCTCACTGCACCATCCCAGTTTCAGAACCTGGCTGTATGCAAATTAGTCTGTTCCTGTCCCAGTGCATGATGGGAACAGGGCAAACCAAACTACAAAAGCCAATTCTTACACTGGGAAGGAAACAAGCTACCGGGGACCGGTTTCTGGCATTTCAGCCTCTTCGGCCCGGCTTGCTTGAATCCTGATGGTGCAATGAGCAAGGGACTCACATCTGAGTATACCCTTCCACGCTTAGGGTGGACAAAAATATTAACAACAAGGGGTGGTGAGGGACAGAGTCTCTGAATTAAACAGAATACTCTCACCCAGTCAAGAGATCAGGGCTAGATCCAACACCGTTTTTTAGCTCACTGCACCATCCCAGTTTCAGAACCTGGCTGTATGCAAATTAGTCTGTTCCTGTCCCAGTGCATGATGGGAACAGGGCAAACCAAACTACAAAAGCCAATTCTTACACTGGGAAGGAAACAAGCTACCGGGGACCGGTTTCTGGCATTTCAGCCTCTTCGGCCCGGCTTGCTTGAATCCTGATGTGGCAGGGTATACTCAGACATGAGTCCCTTTCTCACTGCTCCATCAGGATTCAAGCAAGCCGGGCCGAAGAGGCTGAAATGCCAGAAACCGGTCCCCGGTAGCTTGTCTCCTTTCTGGTAAAGAATTGGCTTGGTAGTTTAGTCTGCCCTGTTCCCATGATGCACTGGGCCAGGGACAGACTGATTTGCATATAGCCAGGTTCTGAGCTGGGATGGGGCAGTGAGATAAATAACGGTGATGGATCAAGCCCTGATCTTTGGACTGGGTAAGAGTGGTCTGCTCAATTCAGACACTCTGTTCATCACCACCCCCTTTTGTAAATCGATTTTGGCCACTATAGGTGTGGCAGGGTATACTCAGACATGAGTCCCTTTCTCACTGCTCCATCAGGATTCAAGCAAGCCGGGCCGAAGAGGCTGAAATGCCAGAAACCGGTCCCCGGTAGCTTGTCTCCTTTCTGGTAAAGAATTGGCTTGGTAGTTTAGTCTGCCCTGTTCCCATGATGCACTGGGCCAGGGACAGACTGATTTGCATATAGCCAGGTTCTGAGCTGGGATGGGGCAGTGAGATAAATAACGGTGATGGATCAAGCCCTGATCTTTGGACTGGGTAAGAGTGGTCTGCTCAATTCAGACACTCTGTTCATCACCACCCCCTTTTGTAAATCGATTTTGGCCACTATAGGTGTGGCAGGGTATACTCAGACATGAGTCCCTTTCTCACTGCTCCATCAGGATTCAAGCAAGCCGGGCCGAAGAGGCTGAAATGCCAGAAACCGGTCCCCGGTAGCTTGTCTCCTTTCTGGTAAAGAATTGGCTTGGTAGTTTAGTCTGCCCTGTTCCCATGATGCACTGGGCCAGGGACAGACTGATTTGCATATAGCCAGGTTCTGAGCTGGGATGGGGCAGTGAGATAAATAACGGTGATGGATCAAGCCCTGATCTTTGGACTGGGTAAGAGTGGTCTGCTCAATTCAGACACTCTGTTCATCACCACCCCCTTTTGTAAATCGATTTTGGCCACTATAGGTGTGGCAGGGTATACTCAGACATGAGTCCCTTTCTCACTGCTCCATCAGGATTCAAGCAAGCCGGGCCGAAGAGGCTGAAATGCCAGAAACCGGTCCCCGGTAGCTTGTCTCCTTTCTGGTAAAGAATTGGCTTGGTAGTTTAGTCTGCCCTGTTCCCATGATGCACTGGGCCAGGGACAGACTGATTTGCATATAGCCAGGTTCTGAGCTGGGATGGGGCAGTGAGATAAATAACGGTGATGGATCAAGCCCTGATCTTTGGACTGGGTAAGAGTGGTCTGCTCAATTCAGACACTCTGTTCATCACCACCCCCTTTTGTAAATCGATTTTGGCCACTATAGGTGTGGCAGGGTATACTCAGACATGAGTCCCTTTCTCACTGCTCCATCAGGATTCAAGCAAGCCGGGCCGAAGAGGCTGAAATGCCAGAAACCGGTCCCCGGTAGCTTGTCTCCTTTCTGGTAAAGAATTGGCTTGGTAGTTTAGTCTGCCCTGTTCCCATGATGCACTGGGCCAGGGACAGACTGATTTGCATATAGCCAGGTTCTGAGCTGGGATGGGGCAGTGAGATAAATAACGGTGATGGATCAAGCCCTGATCTTTGGACTGGGTAAGAGTGGTCTGCTCAATTCAGACACTCTGTTCATCACCACCCCCTTTTGTAAATCGATTTTGGCCACTATAGGTGTGGCAGGGTATACTCAGACATGAGTCCCTTTCTCACTGCTCCATCAGGATTCAAGCAAGCCGGGCCGAAGAGGCTGAAATGCCAGAAACCGGTCCCCGGTAGCTTGTCTCCTTTCTGGTAAAGAATTGGCTTGGTAGTTTAGTCTGCCCTGTTCCCATGATGCACTGGGCCAGGGACAGACTGATTTGCATATAGCCAGGTTCTGAGCTGGGATGGGGCAGTGAGATAAATAACGGTGATGGATCAAGCCCTGATCTTTGGACTGGGTAAGAGTGGTCTGCTCAATTCAGACACTCTGTTCATCACCACCCCCTTTTGTAAATCGATTTTGGCCACTATAGGTGTGGCAGGGTATACTCAGACATGAGTCCCTTTCTCACTGCTCCATCAGGATTCAAGCAAGCCGGGCCGAAGAGGCTGAAATGCCAGAAACCGGTCCCCGGTAGCTTGTCTCCTTTCTGGTAAAGAATTGGCTTGGTAGTTTAGTCTGCCCTGTTCCCATGATGCACTGGGCCAGGGACAGACTGATTTGCATATAGCCAGGTTCTGAGCTGGGATGGGGCAGTGAGATAAATAACGGTGATGGATCAAGCCCTGATCTTTGGACTGGGTAAGAGTGGTCTGCTCAATTCAGACACTCTGTTCATCACCACCCCCTTTTGTAAATCGATTTTGGCCACTATAGGTGTGGCAGGGTATACTCAGACATGAGTCCCTTTCTCACTGCTCCATCAGGATTCAAGCAAGCCGGGCCGAAGAGGCTGAAATGCCAGAAACCGGTCCCCGGTAGCTTGTCTCCTTTCTGGTAAAGAATTGGCTTGGTAGTTTAGTCTGCCCTGTTCCCATGATGCACTGGGCCAGGGACAGACTGATTTGCATATAGCCAGGTTCTGAGCTGGGATGGGGCAGTGAGATAAATAACGGTGATGGATCAAGCCCTGATCTTTGGACTGGGTAAGAGTGGTCTGCTCAATTCAGACACTCTGTTCATCACCACCCCCTTTTGTAAATCGATTTTGGCCACTATAGGTGTGGCAGGGTATACTCAGACATGAGTCCCTTTCTCACTGCTCCATCAGGATTCAAGCAAGCCGGGCCGAAGAGGCTGAAATGCCAGAAACCGGTCCCCGGTAGCTTGTCTCCTTTCTGGTAAAGAATTGGCTTGGTAGTTTAGTCTGCCCTGTTCCCATGATGCACTGGGCCAGGGACAGACTGATTTGCATATAGCCAGGTTCTGAGCTGGGATGGGGCAGTGAGATAAATAACGGTGATGGATCAAGCCCTGATCTTTGGACTGGGTAAGAGTGGTCTGCTCAATTCAGACACTCTGTTCATCACCACCCCCTTTTGTAAATCGATTTTGGCCACTATAGGTGTGGCAGGGTATACTCAGACATGAGTCCCTTTCTCACTGCTCCATCAGGATTCAAGCAAGCCGGGCCGAAGAGGCTGAAATGCCAGAAACCGGTCCCCGGTAGCTTGTCTCCTTTCTGGTAAAGAATTGGCTTGGTAGTTTAGTCTGCCCTGTTCCCATGATGCACTGGGCCAGGGACAGACTGATTTGCATATAGCCAGGTTCTGAGCTGGGATGGGGCAGTGAGATAAATAACGGTGATGGATCAAGCCCTGATCTTTGGACTGGGTAAGAGTGGTCTGCTCAATTCAGACACTCTGTTCATCACCACCCCCTTTTGTAAATCGATTTTGGCCACTATAGGTGTGGCAGGGTATACTCAGACATGAGTCCCTTTCTCACTGCTCCATCAGGATTCAAGCAAGCCGGGCCGAAGAGGCTGAAATGCCAGAAACCGGTCCCCGGTAGCTTGTCTCCTTTCTGGTAAAGAATTGGCTTGGTAGTTTAGTCTGCCCTGTTCCCATGATGCACTGGGCCAGGGACAGACTGATTTGCATATAGCCAGGTTCTGAGCTGGGATGGGGCAGTGAGATAAATAACGGTGATGGATCAAGCCCTGATCTTTGGACTGGGTAAGAGTGGTCTGCTCAATTCAGACACTCTGTTCATCACCACCCCCTTTTGTAAATCGATTTTGGCCACTATAGGTGTGGCAGGGTATACTCAGACATGAGTCCCTTTCTCACTGCTCCATCAGGATTCAAGCAAGCCGGGCCGAAGAGGCTGAAATGCCAGAAACCGGTCCCCGGTAGCTTGTCTCCTTTCTGGTAAAGAATTGGCTTGGTAGTTTAGTCTGCCCTGTTCCCATGATGCACTGGGCCAGGGACAGACTGATTTGCATATAGCCAGGTTCTGAGCTGGGATGGGGCAGTGAGATAAATAACGGTGATGGATCAAGCCCTGATCTTTGGACTGGGTAAGAGTGGTCTGCTCAATTCAGACACTCTGTTCATCACCACCCCCTTTTGTAAATCGATTTTGGCCACTATAGGTGTGGCAGGGTATACTCAGACATGAGTCCCTTTCTCACTGCTCCATCAGGATTCAAGCAAGCCGGGCCGAAGAGGCTGAAATGCCAGAAACCGGTCCCCGGTAGCTTGTCTCCTTTCTGGTAAAGAATTGGCTTGGTAGTTTAGTCTGCCCTGTTCCCATGATGCACTGGGCCAGGGACAGACTGATTTGCATATAGCCAGGTTCTGAGCTGGGATGGGGCAGTGAGATAAATAACGGTGATGGATCAAGCCCTGATCTTTGGACTGGGTAAGAGTGGTCTGCTCAATTCAGACACTCTGTTCATCACC
The DNA here is from genome assembly GCF_964263255.1 of Lissotriton vulgaris. Classification (NCBI taxonomy): domain Eukaryota; kingdom Metazoa; phylum Chordata; class Amphibia; order Caudata; family Salamandridae; genus Lissotriton; species Lissotriton vulgaris. Next base: position 998,264,093 of record NC_141696.1, on the reverse strand, counting down.
ACCCCCTTTTGTAAATCGATTTTGGCCACTATAGGTGTGGCAGGGTATACTCAGACATGAGTCCCTTTCTCACTGCTCCATCAGGATTCAAGCAAGCCGGGCCGAAGAGGCTGAAATGCCAGAAACCGGTCCCCGGTAGCTTGTCTCCTTTCTGGTAAAGAATTGGCTTGGTAGTTTAGTCTGCCCTGTTCCCATGATGCACTGGGCCAGGGACAGACTGATTTGCATATAGCCAGGTTCTGAGCTGGGATGGGGCAGTGAGATAAATAACGGTGATGGATCAAGCCCTGATCTTTGGACTGGGTAAGAGTGGTCTGCTCAATTCAGACACTCTGTTCATCACCACCCCCTTTTGTAAATCGATTTTGGCCACTATAGGTGTGGCAGGGTATACTCAGACATGAGTCCCTTTCTCACTGCTCCATCAGGATTCAAGCAAGCCGGGCCGAAGAGGCTGAAATGCCAGAAACCGGTCCCCGGTAGCTTGTCTCCTTTCTGGTAAAGAATTGGCTTGGTAGTTTAGTCTGCCCTGTTCCCATGATGCACTGGGCCAGGGACAGACTGATTTGCATATAGCCAGGTTCTGAGCTGGGATGGGGCAGTGAGATAAATAACGGTGATGGATCAAGCCCTGATCTTTGGACTGGGTAAGAGTGGTCTGCTCAATTCAGACACTCTGTTCATCACCACCCCCTTTTGTAAATCGATTTTGGCCACTATAGGTGTGGCAGGGTATACTCAGACATGAGTCCCTTTCTCACTGCTCCATCAGGATTCAAGCAAGCCGGGCCGAAGAGGCTGAAATGCCAGAAACCGGTCCCCGGTAGCTTGTCTCCTTTCTGGTAAAGAATTGGCTTGGTAGTTTAGTCTGCCCTGTTCCCATGATGCACTGGGCCAGGGACAGACTGATTTGCATATAGCCAGGTTCTGAGCTGGGATGGGGCAGTGAGATAAATAACGGTGATGGATCAAGCCCTGATCTTTGGACTGGGTAAGAGTGGTCTGCTCAATTCAGACACTCTGTTCATCACCACCCCCTTTTGTAAATCACATCTTCAACAAAGCAGACTCCATCATAGCACCTCACCTCCGAGACGTCATCAACTGCTCCCTCAACTCCGCCACCTTCCCGGAAAGTTGGAAACACACCGAACTCAGCGGCCTTCTGAAAAAACCCACAGCGGATCCCACCGAACTCAAAAACTACCGCCCCATCTCGCTCCTACCATTCCCGGCCAAAGTCATCGAGAAAGCCGTCAACACCCAGCTTGCCGCCTTAATCGAAAGCAACCAATCCCTCGACTCTTCACAGTCCGGCTTCCGAGCCAAACACAGCACGGAGACCGCACTCATCGCAGCAACAGACGACATTCGAACTCTACTGGACAATGGAGACACAGTCGCCCTCATCCTCCTCGACCTCTCCGCAGCCTTCGTCACAGTCTGCCATAACACTCTCCTACAGCGACTCCATAACATCGGGATCCAAGGAAAAGCACTGGAATGGATTACCTCTTTCCTCACCGGAAGAACACAGAGAGTCCGCCTCCCACCATTCAAGTCCGAGGCCACTGAAGTCATCTGCGGCGTACCCCAAGGTTCCTCTCTCAGCCCCACCCTCTTCAACGTATACATGAGCCCCCGCGCGACCATCGCTCGCCAACACAACCTCAACATCATCTCATATGCAGACGACACCCAACTGATCCTATCACTCACCAAAAACCCCAACACAGCCAAAACCAACCTACATGAAGGCATGAAAGAAGTAGCAGAGTGGATGAAGCACAGCCGTCTGAAACTGAACTCAGACAAAACAGAAGTCCTTATCTTAGGGGCTGAATTCTTTCCTGTACTCCGCCAGCTATGTGTCCAATCCCTCGGCACAGGTACTGTGCCGAGGGAGTGGAAACAGGCAGTTGTCACACCGCTGCTAAAGAAATCTAATCTGGACCCCAATTGCCATAAGAACTACCGGCCTATCTCACTCCTGCCGTACCCAGTTAAGATCATGGAACGGCTGGTCAGTAGGTCTTTGTCCCTCTTCCTGGAAACAAATAACATCCTTGAAGAGGAGCAATTCGGTTTCAGACCAGCCCATGGAACCGAGTCAGCTTTACTGATGGTACTGGATGACCTAAGAATGAGGGCGGACAGGGGAGAATCAGCAATTCTGATTCTGCTTGACCTGTCCGCCGCATTCGATACGGTGAGCCACGACATCCTGCTGACTAGGTTGAAAACCTTTGGAGTACAGGGTATGGCACTTGACTGGCTCCGCTCTTATCTGTCAGATAGATGGCAGGCAGTGGCATTGCCCCCGTATCAGTCTGAGTTCGATATGGTCCCACATGGGGTCCCTCAGGGGTCTGCGATTAGCCCGATCCTTTTTAATGTTTATATGCAGCCCCTGATGGCCATCATCAAGGCTCACGGCATTAGCGTGATCAACTATGCGGATGACACGCAGCTGATGATTTCCCTGGATGGTGCCCATGCAGAATCTCTTGAGACCTTCCACACCTGCATAATGAAAATGGCAACCTGGCTAAAAAGAAATTCACTACAGTTTAACAGCAGCAAAACTGAGATAATGCAATGCAAAGTGGGAAGAATAGCCAGAAACCTGCCTGTTGGCTTTTGGCCTCTAGACTCATGTGAGCCACTGGCACCAGTAAAAACAGTGCGGAATCTGGGGGTCAGTCTCAATGACAACCTGAGTCTGGAGACCAACGTCAACAGACAGGTGAGCAGCTGCTTCGCCTTAATGCGGGGCCTTCGAAAGCTGCTGCCTTTACTTCCAGCACACACCAGAGCAACCGTGGTCAGAAGTACCATCCTCAGCCGCCTGGATTACTGCAACGCTCTGTTACTGGAATCTCCTGCCTATCTGATTTCCAGACTCCAGAGCATCCAGGCGGCAGCTGCAAAGATGGTGCTTACTCGAGGACGTCGGTCCTCCACCTCCCTTGCTCTAGCTGAGTTGCACTGGCTGCCCGTTCATCAGAGGATCCGGTTCAAATCCCTGTGCACCGTCTTCAAGGCAGCGCATGGTTTGGGTCCTAAGCCCCTTCAGGCCAAATTCAAGTGGTATGTGTGGCATCCTGGCTCTGTGTGTCTGTGCCTCATGACATAGCTGCGCTGATGTCATGAGGCACTGGATTCTCATATGGAATGTTATCCTTTGATCACTAAGCAGTTGCTATCATATTTTGTTGCTGGCTGGATGCTCATCTGTGGATGGGATCTTTTCTTCAAATAAACCTCTACTTGTTTCCTTCAATTTGTGGATCCTTATTTTACATTTGGCGACGCAGGATGGGAAGAAGAAGTTAAGATCTCAACACCTATCTCAAGATTTTTTTTTTAAAAAAAAAAGGACTTGTTCCTTTTGAAATTCCTGGATACTTGGAACAACCTGAGATACTTTGGTGGCATTCAACTTTCAAGGTGGAAGATATTTGATTAACCTTGGACTGGATTTTAGGACTGGATTTTAAAGCAAAAGAGACTTCCATTTCCACTTTCAGGGTAAGAAGAATTCAACTTAATTTTTAGCAAGAAAACAAACCACTTTGTTTTCTTCCTACATATTTCTAATGGTATAACCTAGCGGTGTTAACTTTGTTGAGCTTTATTGGCTTTTTAATTACAACTTCGGACACTTTTTGCGCCTATTTTGTATAGCGCATTCGATCTCTGCAATTTGCATTTTTCGAAATAGTGTCCTACCTGCCAACGTCTTCGCAAGCGTCTCCACGAGCGAGCGTCCTCAGGAGCGAGCTGCCTCTTGCAAAAGAACGCCATTGCCAGAATCTCGAAGCTTTAGAAAACAAACACCTTGCTTCGCCTCGCTTCTGGACTCTTCGCAAAGCCGGCCGGGAGGCACGCAAACGTGCCGCAAGGCATCCTGGGAGTCACGCAAACGTGGGCGCCATCTTGGATTGGTGAATTCTTCGGTTTTCACTTCACAACGTACGCGTTACTCTGTAAACGCGTTATAAACACCGCTGGTCATCGCTGTTCTTCCATTTTACCCTGAACTTTCTTTATGATCACATTTATGGTACAAACTTTGCCAAGTTCTCTTTCAACGATTTAAAGGTACTGTTTTATTTAATTCTTTCTCCTGACACACTCACTGGGAACTCCTGTTGTCTATTCTACCACTGTGACACACACACAATTTAAGCAAGCTGTTGTGTGTCCTGCTACTTGCTCTTGTGTGTCCTACCTCTGTGACACACACACATATTAGACAACCTGACATTAGTCAACCTGTTGTGTGTCCTGCTACTGTGACACACACACATTGTAATTTGATACACTTACTTGGAACTGACTTTGTGTGTTCTACTGTGACACACACACATAGTAGACATCTCTTTTCTTATTTTCATTTTGTGCTCTATTTCTTTTTGTTTAACAACAATATGCAAAATGTCACTGCTTCCCCTTTCTTTTTGTCCTCACCTGGGGATCCTCCTATTAGATGGAAAAAATGGCGTAAAGTGTTTGAAAGGTATGCAAGGGTGTGTGGTTCTAGCTTGAGTGCTGAAAGGAAGACAGCTCTACTTTTACACTGTTTGGGAGCAGAAGGACAAGAGGTATTCGATCATTTGCCTGACATTGATGACGGTACTTTAAATGAATATGAAATTTGTATTGCAAAACTAGATGAGCATTATCTTCCTAGAGTCAGTACAATTTTAGAAAGATATCATTTTGGTCGAAGAACACAAATGGAAGAAGAAACGATTGAGAACTATATTACAGCTTTAAGGAAGCTTGCTTCCTCATGTAAGTTTGGGGCAAGTCTTGATGAGCATATTAGAGATCAGTTCATGCTTGGGTGTTATATTGAAAAGGTGAGAGAAGAATTGTGGCAAAAGGATGAACCTTCTTTAGAGGAAGTTCTTACTATTGCTAAGAGGATAGAACATTCTATTAAATGTGTAGAAGTCATCAAAAAGAATGGTGACAACAAAACTACGAAAGAAACTGTGAATGTTGTGAAATCTACTGCTAGAGCAGGTGAAAATCAGCAAAAAGACTCTAAAAATGAAAATGTTTCCAACAAAATTCCGTATAAAAAAAAGGAGAACAGTTTGGATTTCTCCCAAGTAAGATGTTACAGATGTGGTAAAATGGGGCATTTTGCCACAGATAGACAATGTCCAGGTTGGAAAGCTTATTGTAGTAAGTGCAAAAAGAAAGGACACTTCACCTCATGTTGTAAAGGGGGAAACTATAGAGGTAAAGTGAATGAAATATTTTATGATTTTGAAAATGAAGATAATCTAGATGAACACCTAGATTGTGGGCAAATTTATATTCAAACTGTAAGTGCTGAGGAAGCAAAGAATTCCCCTTGTGATGAAATTTTGGTGGAAGGTTATCCCACCAAAGTTTTGTTCGATTCTGGGGCAAAAATTACTATTGTAGCAAAAGATTTTTTTTTGGAGTAAGTTGGGACATACACTTGAGCTCTCACGCCCCGATATAAGACCATTTGGTTATGCTGGTCAACCCATTAAACTACTTGGGGTTTTTGAAGGTATGATTAATTATAAGAATAGGTTGGCCAAAGCAAAAATTTATGTTTCTCAAAAAGGAGATAGCATAATAAGCTGGTTTGCTCTTAAAGATTTGGGTGTTATGCTTGATCCGAACTCGACACCTCCTATTCTTCTAAAACAGCCCTTTCCCTGCACACCTCAGATTGTTTCATTAGTTTCTCATGATTTCACTAGTGAACTGAAAGCCAAATTTCCTAAAGTTTTTTCGGAAAATTTAGGATGTCTTAATGACTATTGTCATCGTATCATCTTGAAGAAGGATGCTGTACCTGTCTGCTGCAAAGTGCGAAATGTACCTGTAGCAGTCAGAGAACAAGTTAAAGATGAACTTGATAAGCTGGTCAAGGGAGGCATTATAGAAACAGTAGAAGGAACGGAGTGGGTTGCCCCGATTGTCGCAGCCAAGAAATCGGACAACTCTCTCCGTCTCTGTGTTGATTTAAGAGAACTCAACAAGTGTGTGGTTACTGATCATTATCCTCTACTCAAGATTGCAGACATGCTTATGCTACTTAAAGGTGCTAAAATTTTCAGCACCATTGATCTAAGGTCCGCGTACCATCAGATTAGGTTGGAAGAAGATTCGAAAGACTTAACCTCTTTTGTGACACCTTATGGCACTTTTAGGTTCGTTAGACTACCATTTGGTTTAGTGTCAGCCGCATCGGTTTTTCAGAGGGCATTAGAGAAGGTCTTAAAAGGTCTACATGGTGTTAGAGTATATCAGGACGATATTCTTGTGTTTGGCATAGATAATTCTCAACATGATTTTAGGCTATTTGCTGTTCTAGGAAGGTTGTGTGATGCAGGTTTGACTGTCAAGATTGAGAAGTGTAAATTTAGAAAAACTTCTATTGATTATCTAGGTCACACTATTACAGAAGGAGGAATTTTGCCTAAGGAAAATCTGATCTCTACCATTTCTAAGATGTCTCCCCCACAGAACAAGGAAGAGTTGATGAGTTTTTTGGGACTTGCTGAATATTATAGCAAGTTTGTGAAAGACTTTGCCTCTTTGTGTGCCAATATGAGATATTTGTTGAAGAAGGGTGTTGATTTCATTTGGGGAGAGAAATGTCAGCGCGAGTTTGAGGTCGTCAAGGAGAGGCTAGCTTCTGCTCCGAAATTGAGCAGTTTTGATCCTTCTGAGAAATCTATTTTTATTACTGATGCAAGCTTGAAAGGTTTAGGTGCGGTGCTTGTACAGAAAGTTGAGGGCATTGAGAGGGTCATTCTTTTCTTGTCGAGGAGTTTAAAGGGAGCTGAAACTCGATACTCAGTGATTGAGCGTGAAGCTCTTGCTGTTTACTGGTCAGTCAAGAAGCTTAAAAACTTATTGTGGGGAACCAATTTTGAGGTCAGGACAGATCACTAGCCGCTTTGTGAAATTTTAAAGAAAAAAGGTATAGATGCGGTGTCTGGTAGGATCACAAAATGGGTTGTTGGTTTACAAGATTATGATTTTAGTGTAAAGTACCTACCTGGAGTAGAAAACAAAGTGGCAGATGCCTTGTCTCGCCTTGTTCCCAGTTCTGAGGTTGAGGATGAGGAAGATTGTGATGTTGATGATGAGATGGTTTGTGTTGTAGAAGAGGCTGCCATTGATAAAGAGAGGTGGTTGAAGATGGTTCAGGAGGATTCGACTCTTGTAGAAGTACTTAAACTCCTAATGACAGGATGGAAGATTAAACCTAAATGTAATGAAGGTCTTGAGAAATTTTGGCATGTCAAAGATCAGCTTGCTGAACAAGATGGCTTACTTTTTAGAGGGACTAGATTAGTTCCACCCCTAGCTCTTCGGGATGAGCTTATGTCTTTAGCACATATTGGCCATTTAGGAATCTCTAAAACTAAGGAGATTTTAAGGAGCTCATATTGGTGGCCAAATATGGATTTGGAAGTAGAGCGCAAAGTTAGGGATTGCATTGACTGTGCTCTTAGTGAGAAGGTAGCAAAGCCTAAAGTCCAACCCATGGTGATTAGAGACAGACCGGATGCGCCTTGGAAAGAAGTGGGTTTGGATATTTTGGGGCCTATTACATCAGCTGGTTGTGAGTGGTATGTTCTTGTTCTTGTTGATTTCTTTTCTAGATGGCCAGAAATTGCCATAACTCGTGGTATCGAGACTAGGCATGTGGTGGATTTTTTGACCAAACTTTTTGCTAGAGAGGGCATCCCTAACACCATCCTCACAGATAATGGTCCCCAATTAGTCTCTAAGGAGATGGAAAATTTTCTGTTAGAGCAAGGTATTAAACACAAAAAGTCTTCCCTTTACCACCCAGAAACCAACGGTATGGTTGAGAGATTTAACCGTGTTCTTAAAGAAACTATCAGAATGGCTAAGTCTGCTGGCACGGATTGGCGGACAGATGTCTTTAAGAAGATTAAGGTTTACAGGTTATCTCCCCATGCTGTTACTGGGAAGACCCCTTTTGAACTTTTTAGATCACGCACTCCTAATACCCTTGTGGTACCTGCATGGGTCAATGATTTGCAACCACCTCCTCGTGATGACTGTGATGAGTGGATGTCGCGTGAACTTTCTAGAATTGAGTCTAGAAAAAGGATGTTTGATGCGAGACATTCTGTTAAGGTCACACCTGTTAAAGTGGGAGATTGGGTACTTATTAAGAATCCCTGCAAAAACAATAAGGCTCTTTCTGCTACCTTTAAGAAGCCTATTTGTGTTATCAAAGTTTTTAAGAACGCCATCAAAACTGCTGATCATCGTGTTTGGAATTTGAACAGGGTGGTGGTGGTCAGCAATGATCTTGTGGAGGCTTCTTGCAGTCGTCATTCTCAAACTCCTGGAGTTGAGTCTTCTCCACTTCTTCGCAAGTCTGCAAGGGTTCCTCATTCTCCTAAGTATTTGAAAGACTATGTCACTGTGTGATCTATGCCTTAGTATTGTTTAGTTTTCTCTTGATTTATGTTTCAGTTTTGTTTACTTTTCCCTTATGATTTTCTTCTTATTGTTAGAAGGGAGATGTGTGGCATCCTGGCTCTGTGTGTCTGTGCCTCATGACATAGCTGCGCTGATGTCATGAGGCACTGGATTCTCATATGGAATGTTATCCTTTGATCACTAAGCAGTCGCTATCATATTTTGTTGCTGGCTGGATGCTCATCTGTGGATGGGATCTTTTCTTCAAATAAACCTCTACTTGTTTCCTTCAATTTGTGGATCCTTATTTTACAGTATGAACCCACACGGACCCTCCGCTCCTCATCCACTAACCTCCTCAGTGTACCTAGGATTAGGAAAGCTACTCATGGTGGCAGAGCTTTTAGCATAGCTGCAGCTCATCTCTGGAATAGCCTTCCCTTGGCAATTAGGAAAACCAACGAACTGTTGCTTTTTCGCAAAAGGATAAAGACTTGGCTTTTCCCCAAAATCACACTTCCCTAGAGCTGTTCCACTCACTTGTCCCTTTGATGTTCAGTTTTTTTCTAGTTGCACTTTTTTCAGCGCCAGGATGCCCGTAGGGTTGCAGCGCGCTTTAGAAATGACATAAATAAATAAAATAAATAAATTAGGCAACTCCCCCTCCGCTTGGGACGACTCTTGGTGGCCAGAGGCCCTTGGAAAAGCACCCATCCCGACGGACCACGCACGAAACCTGGGCGTCATCCTGGACTCCTCCCTCTCGATGAACAGACAAGTCAACGCAGTCTCATCTTCATGCTTCAACATCCTCCGCATGCTCAAAAAAACATTTCGCTGGATCCCCACCGAAACTAGAAAGACAGTCACCCATGCACTGGTTACAAGTCGCCTGGACTACGGAAACACCCTATACGCCGGTATCACCGCAAAACTCCAGAAAAAACTCCAACGCATCCAGAACGCATCAGCCAGACTCATACTAGACATCCCACGCAAAGACCATATCTCCAGCCACCTGAAAAACCTCCACTGGCTCCCCATCAATAAGAGGAATACTTTCCGACTCCTAACCCACGCTCACAAAGCACTCTACGAACTTGGACCCGAATGCCTCAACACACGACTTTCCTTCTACACCCCCCCCTCGCCAACTACGATCTTCCAACCAAGCCCTTGCTACCATTCCTCGCATTAACAAATCCACCATGGGAGGGAGATCCTTCTCTTACCTCGCAGCTAAAACCTGGAACTCACTCCCCACCCACCTACGTCTCACACAGAACGACCTAGCATTCAGAAAGCAACTTAAAACCTGGATATTCGACAAGTAACTCCCTTCCCCTCCTCAAGCGCCTTGAGACCCTCTGGGTATGAAGCGCGCTATATAAATCTCTGACTTGACTTGACTTGACTTGAATTATAGATTTGAACAAAGTGCTCCTATTCTAGAATTCCAAAACTGGTGTAAATCATAGAAAACTGTTTATTTCAAGCTCGTCCTTTGATTGACAACTAGGATGGATAGTGGGGTATTGCATAAAGCGTACAGCAGGGAAAAATTATCACCATAATATACAAAATATCACTGTATGGTATTCCATAAAGAGGATTTGTCCTCCTTATGGGGTGGGGGAGTGGGGCTGACGCCTCTTACCGTAAATCTTACTTTCGTGTAACCTATATGCATTGTAAATTGTTTCTAGCAGTCATTCCAAAACATACACAGTTTTAAACTACCAATGTGGTGATTTTAATATGTACTGTGCCCGGGGGGAGTTATTATTTAAAACCCAAATAGATAAGGGTACACATTGCCTCATCAAGGTCACTGCTGCCCACCAAATATATTAAGTGTTACTGTTAGCAAATGTTTTATTCCCTGGCAGTGTAGTGGAAGAAACTGGCTGTCCAATGTATATCCATATGGTCTGCCCTTTAGCTAGGAGTTCTGTGGGACTTTATGGGCCAGGTGTACTAAAAAGCAGGTCGCAAATAGTGGGTAGATATTTATTTGATGCATGCAAACTGTGCTCTAAATGTTTGTGTCCTGTCTGTAATTTTGTGATGCAACCTATGTACAAATAGGCCACAGTACAAAATATCCAGTCACAGGGGTTGAAGAATACACTGCCTAATCAATATTAATTTATCAGTACACTATTTGCGACCCTTCGTGCTTGGCTATTAACACAAGGATGGAGGTCTACAAGGTAGAGCAGACCACCGCCCGTGTCAACATTCTCGAAGGGGAAGCATTGCTTGCAAAGCAATCAGTCTTCCTTAAAGGAACCAGTGCTATTTAAAAAAATGTTTCTTTTTTAGGAAGACATTAGGGGAGCAGCAGTGGACGCCTACACCACTGCCTATTGTCCCAGAGACCGTCAACACATTTGCCAAAGGTGAAACTGTCCTACAGGGACAGCTGCCACTTTGCAAATGAGCCACCTGCTTTGAAGAGTCAGTCAGTCAGTCAAAGAAATGTTTATTTAACCAGAAGTCTGTAAACAACATAAAACATACAAATGTGATCGATCACATATATAAATACATTCTCTAAAATAACATACACAGTGTAACGTAATAAAAAGGGTCCTCCCATAAAACCCATTGAAACCTATTTGCCCTAAAGTATACAAAATATATGGGTCTTCACCTTGACCTTGTAAAGGTAATTCTAACTCATTTTCATAAAATACTCAAATTATTAGTCTTCATATTCACCCAAAAACTTTTTTACATCGATCATAAATCTCCCATTGGCATATGCTAAATCCAGGAAGCACCTATTGGTTAGAAGTACTAAAGCTTGTGCACGGTTCTTGATGCCATCTTTTAACAAAATTGAGTTTAAATAGATTTTCCGATGGGGCAGAACTTTTAGACAGTCTAACAAAATGTCAAAAATATTGATTTTGTGCTCAAATGTCATGTAAGTTTCACTGCAGGATCGATCATTGCCAATTTCATCATTTTTTGATAACCAATTTTATGGATTTTGTAAGAAAATAGTGCATATCAAAAAACATAGTGTCCCTACAACATCGTGTATGATCCTGAAAGTTAAGGAAAAGGCAGGGGAACACCCACCACAGCTCACGGTAGTACAATGAAAGCTTCAATCTTCTACCACCCTTAACCATTTGCCCCACGTTTTGCGATACTTCCTCAGGCATCCCCTGGCTTTAAATAAGGGCACCGCACACAAATCCAACCCCCTGCGCAATTGCGTCATGGTGGGAGCCGTCGAGTTCAGCCAGATTGCTGCAACGTCCTTCTTGGCCAACATCAGGGCCGTATTCAAAAAAAGTTTGTCAGCTCTGGAGCTGTCCATCTCCTCTGCGATTCCCAGGAGCACATTCGTTGGGTTAAGAGGAACTTCCCATCCCAGGACCTCAGTAAGCTCCCCTACCACTGATTCCTAATAGCGCGTGTCTACAGAGCAAAGCCATACCATGTGATAAAAGTCAGCTTGTGGTTGGTTGCAGCAGGGACAAGATGCATCGGGTCTGAGCCCAGCGCAGTGGAGGCGCACTGGTGTGAAATAGGCAGCGTGTAAGTAGTATATTTGGACTAGGAGAAGTCTCGCTGAGGCAGTGACCGTCTTGGGGGCCATCAGCGCATCTCTCCAGACGTTGCCCTCTAAGGTCCCAAGCCATCGCTCCCATCTATCTCTGTGTGTTGGGGTGTTATTTTGTGAGGGAGCGATATATACAGGATATTCCACCTTTCTCCAGGTTACCCCTCATGATTTGAGCTTCAGGAGGGCTGTATTCAGGTAGGGAGGGGCCCACTGAGATGTGAGAGTGAAGGGTGTGGCACAGCTGCAGGTAACAGTAAAACTCTGAAGTGTGGAGAGAGTATCGGTTTTGCAAGTCCTGAAAGGTGCGAATATGGTCCCCCACTCAAAACGTCCCCCAATTGTGAAATCCCAATGAGGTCCCATGCCTGAAATCCAGATTGGTTGACGACCTCCCGGAGCCACGTGCCCTGCCAAAGCGGGGTATATTGAGTCAGTTTGCCCGACCAGTGGGTGTGGCGCAGAGAGGCCCGCCATGCCAGTAGCACCCAGTGGGTGACTTCGGGCAGGGTTCGGGGGACAGTGTTCCCGTACAGCATCCCCTGGATGTTGGGCAGACCCAGGGCGTGTAGCTCCAGTCGATATGCCATGTCCGACCAGCCACCATTGAACCAGTTGTGCAATGTAGAGAGCCAAGTAGCTAAATATTAGAGGTACCATTTTGTCATTCCCAGGCCGCCATCGGAGGGCGGGATCCAGCACTGGGTGAGGGCCTAGCAGGGCCTCCGACCCCCCCACAAGAACTTGATGGCCAAGCTGTCCATTTCCCTAAACCACATCCGGGGGAAGGATAGGGGCGTGTTCTGAAAGTTATTCTGCCCATAGGGTTCAGCGGTAGTGTCTGTCTTTTGAGGAGATCAGCTTGGGCATCCTTGACTATCGTGGTGACATTGAGTGCCCAGGCAAGGTCTGGGAGGAGGGCAACCCAAATCCCAAGATATTTAAAGGACTGCCACTGAAGAAGTATTGTGGTCCGCCACTCAATGCACTCCTTCAGAGATAAAGGGGGACCAGGGCGGACTTAGCAGAGTTCAGCCAGAGGTCCATTCGAAGAGACTCAACGCGCGGAGACACTAGGGGTCCCGATTGCGCTGGCTCTGCCAGAAATAGCAGAACGTCATCTGCAAAAAGAGCAATGTTGTCCTCCTCCAGGACAGGCCATTTCAATTCCATGATTAACTCATCCAAAGGGCTCTATCGCCAATGCGAAGAGGAGGTGGGAGAGGGGGCATCCCTGTCTCATGCCCCTTCTGATGGGAAAGGGTCATGACAGAGTTCTGTTAACTAGCACCCGGTCCACGGTTGACAGTATAACTTCTTTACCAAATTGAAAGGAAGTTCTCCACAAATCCAATTTCCATCAACACCGCATCTACGTACCGCCAGTCCACCGAATCAAATGCTTTCTCAAAATCGAAGAGAAGAAGAGACAAGTATGGGGTAAGTTTCTAGCGGTTCCCTAGGGTGAGGTGGAGATGCCGGAGGCAAAGCCTGGTGCCCCGGGATTTTAAAAAAAGGGGGGATTTAGGCCCACGGGACAAAGAATAGGCAGAGCCGTTTCTATATAGCGCAACTGGGGGTAAGCCTATATCTCTGAATCTTCCAAAGCTTAAATAATTTCAGCTTTACAGACAAACACTTTCTTCTTGTGTTTATCCTGGTGTATTTATTCAAACCTCTTGACTTTCACACAATACCACAAGAAAAAATGAAAAACAATGCCAATTAATTTCCATATGACAAAAGCATTTCATAAAAAACATTTACACATTTATACACAATAAATCCTACTTTACAAACAACCTCACAAGACTCTTTGAATAGACAATATGTAAAACAAACAATTGGTGAAAAACAGATATAATACAATAAAACAACTACTTTTTGTCTTGTTGCCCTATTTTTAACTCTTCATATAGCGTCCACAGAGTGTTTCCTTAATTTATGAACTGCAATGGCCATTACATTATGGACACAAAGCGTATTTGTGTCCCTTGAAGAGTGGATTTAAACCATATGCCGACGCGTTTCAAGTCCTGTTAATCTCTTCACAGAACTCTCATCAGGGCTTTTCTTTTAGGTCTAAAAAAGAAATTGTAACATAAAAATAATTTTTAGTGTCTTCTCCATTATTATCGATTTTTATCTACAAACACTGGTCTATGGCCTTATACACCTATTTGTTTATAGTACCTGTCACAAAGTGATTTCAACCTCCACACTGTTGTTAACCACAGAATCGAAGATTCCTTGCTTCTTCTGTCACAGTTTTCTGAAACAATGCTAGGAAAATTTTACTAGAATTTTATTCGAGCGAGTTTAAATCACACTCGCGATTTCAATTAATTATTGGCTACCTTGTATTATTCTCCTATTACAAGATGCATGGCTTTTCTAGCAGAGTCCACTTCTGTACTGCATTTAATATACAAATTATCGATAAGTTCATTGCAAAGAGGACTTTGTATGTGATTCATGTAAGGAAAAAATTATTATTATTGTTATCTGTTCGTAGGGTCGCTTAGGCTGACTTCTCTTATTCACTCTTAGGTTAATCTGCAGGCTCTTTGCTACTAGAAGGGGAAAAGTTCTATTTATTCCTCTATGTGGACCACGTTGTTTCTACACGCGGTTACAATGTTGCAGCCAATTACCTTCTTAGTCTTTCAACCCGGGAGGCCCGCTTTCCATTTACTTCAAACCTTTCGTCAGACGAGTATTTCCTGGAATGAAATACTCAAGTGAATATGCCTGCCCAAATTATTTTAGTTCATTATCTAGTGAGTTTGGATCATACACTCACCACTATTCTCAAACGGTCCATTCCATATTAAACACTGCTCTATTGCTGTTTCAATCGTAGCCGCCATTACGCGTCTGTCATTAAATGAAAGAAAGAGAGGGGGCGTGCCCAGCCGCTTCGCTCATTTGCAATACAATCTCTTTCAAAGATTTGAATAGTGTGTTCTGGGATATGTAGTTGCGCCCCCAATGTAATTAATTTGTTCCATCTAAACAAGTCACTGAATTATTAGCCTTCGCTATAAAGTACACTCGTTTTTAAAGCAGTAAACTTTTGCACCTCTACCATTCTGAAAATGAAGGAGAGTGGGTGTAACCTGCCACAGTATTCTATTGCAATGCAGTCTCTTTCCTACACCTTCATGCCCCGGGAGGGCACGAAGTCGCACTGATCCGGATGGACCAGTGTGGCCATATGCGGACGTATGCAGTTGGCTAAGACGGAGGCTAACACCTTGAGTTCCAAGTTGATGAGAGAGATGAGGCGATAGTCCGAACAGTGCCTCAAGGGAGGCTGAGACTTAGGGATCACCACGATGGTGGCCACCTCAGTTTCAGAGCAGAACGAGCCCTTGTCAGCTACCTCAAGATACATCTTGAGGAGGTGGGGAACTAGTGTATCATAGTAGGCCGCGTAAAATTCCTGCAGGAGTCCATCCGGCCTCGGGGTCTTGCCAAAGGCCATGCAAGATATGGCTTAGTTGAGCTCCTCTGTACTGATCGGGAGATCCAGCACCTCCACCTCAGGTTCACTGAGCCCCGGAAGAGGGATCCGCTCATGACAGAGCAGCTCCGAAAGTGGGAGAGTGGGAGGCTACGCAGAGTAAAGGGCAGCGTAGTATGTGGCGAAGCATTGAGCCACTGCCACTGGGGATCATTGTACCGCACTGTCTGGGGCTACTACCTCGGGAATTATGTGGTTGGCCATGGGGTAGGTCGCTAGATGGTCAAGGAGTTTCCCATTTCTGTCTCCCCACCAATAGACGCATGCTACAGAGGACCTCCACAGCAGCTTGGCAGCCTCTACGGAGGTCTGCTTAATCTCATTCCTCAAAAATGACTGTCTCCTATCCTGGGCCTCAGTTACCTCTTCCGGGGTAAACAGTCAAAATATCGAATTTTTAATTTCGACTTACACTTATATCGAGTTGCTAATGTCGATGAGACAGAATATCGATGTCCAGAATATCGATGGCCAGAATATCGACCCTAAGGTAAGTAATATCGAAATTACTTATATCGATAGCATATATATCGATGTAAGTAATTTCGATTTACTAATATGTGTTAGACATTTTAGTTAAGTATTTAAATTAATTGTTATAATATGTGTTTAATATGTTTTTATAAATAAAAAATATATAAAAGTAAATAATATGTTTTAGTACCAGAGCGGGTTGTGGGTTTTTAGGGGAATAGGGTGGGAAGTAATTTATTTGTAATTAAATAATTATTTTTTAATGATTAATTTATTTTGCAATTAAATATTAATTGGCAATGAATTATTTTAATTGATTAATTGATTAATTAATTGATAATTTATGTATATTTTTAAGTAAATTATATGTTTTACTACTGGAGAGGGTTGTGGGTTTATAGGGGAATAGGGTGGGAAGTAATTTATTTGTAATTAAATAATTATTTTTTAATGATTAATTTATTTTGCTATTAAATATTAATTGGCAATGAATTATTTTAATTGATTAATATAATAATTAATTGATAATTTATGTATATTTTTAACTAAATTATATGTTTTACTACTGGAGCGGGTTGTGGGTTTATAGGGGAATAGGGTGGGAAGTAATTTAATTGTAATATTAATTAATTTTGGGTAAAGGAGTATTTTTAGGGTTCAGGGTCAGTTTTGGCTTTTTGGGTAAAGGGGTATTTTTAGGGTTCTGGGTCAGTTTTGGTTTTTGGGTAAAGGGGTATTTTTAGGGTTCAGGGTCAGTTTTCAGTTTTTGGGTAAAGGGGTATTTTTAGGGTTCAGGGTCAGTTTTCAGTTTTTGGGTAAAGGGGTATTTTTAGGGTTCAGGGTCAGTTTTCAGTTTTTGGGTAAAGGGGTGTTTTTAGGGTTCAGGGTCAGTTTTCAGTTTTTGGGTAAAGGGGTATTTTTAGGGTTCAGGGTCAGTTTTAGGTTTTTGGGTAAAGGGGTATTTTTAGGGTTCAGGGTCAGTTTTACCTACTGTTGCACCCACTGGAGTGGGAATAGTAATTATTGTTAAGTAAGTATATATTATATATTATTATTATTTTTTTTTTAAATTAAATATGTATTATTATTTTTATTCACCATTATTACATATATTTAAATATGTTTAAGTAATTAATAAGTATTATTTACAGTATTTTTTATGTTATTTTAAATTTTAAAAAAATCGATATATTTGACAACGATATTTTTAACATCGATATTATTTTTTCGATATTTTGGTACTTACCATGTTGTACATAGGGCGTCGATATATTTGCTATCGATATAATTACGCCGATATTTGTGTAGGTCGAAATTCTCTCTGTCGAAATTCTGTCATACATCCCTCTTCCGGGGGTTGGCCTTCAATTAGAATGGCGTGCGCTTCTAGGAGCATAAGCCAAGAGTCATGGGCGGTTCGTTTCAGTTTCAGCTGGACCTTGGTGAAGCCACGAATGGTGACCTTGCCAGCCTCCCACAGGGTACCAGGGGAGGGAACAGAGTCATGGTTAGTGGCAGAGCTCATCACCCACAGAGTCTATCAATTCCTTATTCTGGAGAATCCAGGCGTTCAGCCTCCAAATCGAGTGTGAGGACTCCAGGAGATCTCCCATCCGCAGCACCACAGGGGAATTGTCAGAGATACCTCTGGGAAGGATGTTGATATCAGTAATTAACAATCCAGCCGGCATGAAACTGTAGTCAAGTTGAGCATGTGTGTGGTGGGATGCCGAAGTGTTGGTGTATCGTCGGGCTGTTGAATGCCAAAGCCTCCAGGCATCGCAGACCCCCAGGGCGGCAGCCCAATTCGATAAGAGATTAGAGTAGGTAATTATGAAGGTTGAGAGGGTGTTAGTGGTGTTGAGGTCAGCGTTCATTACTGCATTGAAGTCTCCCCAATAATGGTCATACCTGGAGGCAGTGCAGCAATTAATGCTGCATCTCTCTTAAGTGTGGGGGCCATCCGCAAAGGTGGAGAGTAGCCGGAGAACAGATTAAGACCCGGTCCCCTATGGTGCCTTTTAACGAGACAAAGCTACCCTGAGGATCATTAGTCACCTTGTGTAAAACAAATGGGAGGGTGGGGTGCACAAGAATAGTCACACCTCTCGACCCCCAATTGAAGCCAGAGTGCCATACACTGCCATAGCCGTATCACGCCAGGAAGGCCCACTTATTGCCTACAAGGTGGGTTTCTTGGAGCAGCAATATGTCAATAGTATGGCGTTGTGTGTAGCGCAAGATCTCTATTCACTTGATCCTGTCTAACAGCCCATTAACATTCCAGAACATTATATGGAGCGATCCCGTCCCGTTGAGGCTGTCAGTCATGGGGGCTGTAAGTGCCGGGTGAGACTCCGAGAGTGGGTGTCAAGCGCGGGTGAAGTGTTCCGCCTTCGTGAGGTAGTGGAAGGACCTCCACAGTACTGGGTTTGTGCGCGCTTGCCATGTTGGAGAGCAATAATGCTGATAAAGTGAAGAAAGTGTGTCAACAACAAACTGGGACAACGTTTCCCATCCCCAACCATCCCCCCTTATATTTCAGAAATGGAAGCATCTGTCGACCCTAACAGAAACTAGAAGAGATACCAAACAAATACTTGGGAATGGGGAATCGTGGAGGACCCCTCCTCAAAGCAGGATGTTGTGTTGTGATGTTCATCGAGAGAGATAAATATGGTTTTCTTAATTGCAGTACTGTGGGTCATGGAACTGGTTGCGGCCCGTGGTTACTACGGCCTCAGTATGGACCCATGAGAAGGTTCAGGTGCTGTGATAGATCTGTGTACGCTAGTTCCGGCAGAGACGGCTGGGGTGAAGTGCCCCCTGGGACTGAGTGATTAGAGGAGCCAGAACAACGGAAGGTGAGAAGATCACTCGATATTGCTTCGGATGTTGGAAGCCGAGAGGGACCCGGTGGCGAGTCCGCTCTGGCCCGTCTGGGACCTTGCCTCCTACGTGACCCGCGGCGACCCTCCACCCACCCGGGGACCCATTGCCGAGCACAGCAGACATGCCTGCTCAAGGCCACCCTCAGCGCCTCTCACATCCAGGGGTCCGTATCTGCACTGGATCAGCGGGCTGACCTTCTGGCCGAAGGGAACCACCATAGGCATCTTTGCAGTGCAGCTCCTTTTCACGCCACAGCCAGGGCTAACAGATCTCACAGGGCCCCCATGATAAGCCGGGATTCGACTCTGGTGAGGGCCGCCATCTTAGGCCCGCGACTGGCAGGAGTTCCACAGCAGGGTCTGCCCGTGGCGTCCAGGTGGGCCGCAGCACTGCTCCCAAGGTAACATCAGGGATCCTGAGGAGCCTGACGGCAGGATTGCGGAACAATGTCTCATCGATGGTGGCGCATTAAGGAGTAGATGACGGAGGGGTCAGAGCACTTCTAAAGTGCGACCGCCATCTTGATGCTCCTGGCCACGCCCCGCCAATTTGATCTTGTCATTGATGTAACATGGAATAAGTCCAAACCTCAAGTTTAACAATTCATATCTAAGCCAGCCTTTAGATAATAATCCACATAGGGGAAGCATTTGTCGTTCCACCAAAAATTTTACTTTGAAGAGTCATCAACGTATTAATAGTTGTAGCTGTAATTGTGGTCTCAAAGCATGGATAGGCCTTGATTATGAATTGCAGTTATGGTAGAATTCCACCCCCCCATAACATGGAATAAGTCCTTTTTTTTTTTTTTTTTTTTTTTTATTTTCATTGGTAAATTCAGACAATCGAAACAAATGTTCAGAAAATAAATAATGCAAATATATACAATAAGAATGGGATACAAAATAGAAAAACGTTATATACTGAATTGAATACCTAGCATAGTATCTAAAGAACATAGAGCATCCGTAAAGTAAGTAATTTGAAAAATACATACAACCCATATCTTATATTTTTTGATCATAGCGAAACATAACTATGATGCAAAATCGAACACACAAAAGATCAAATAGTTGATAAGAGAAAAGGACATACTGCGCGAAGAAACATAGTAACAAAAATACATAGTTAAGTGTTCAACCTTTGGTTTCCATTTTCAATATTATACCATCTAGTAATGGGCTCCCACAGCTGTTTCCCTATTATCCTCATTTTTCTACCTCTTGTGGCATAAATTGAGATTTCTTGTTTGTAGATTGCAATAAACCGACTAAGCCACATATGAAATGTGGGGGGTTCTGCATCTTTCCATCTCGCTGCCAAAATTATTCGGAGCACAGCATATCCCAGAAAGATTACCGCCTGTTCTTTCCTGTTGTGACCCAAAGACTCATCATGACCTAATAGGAGCAAAGTTATAGAATCTCTAATTTGATGCCCGAAAACTTGGGCCCAGTATTTTAGTATCATAGCCTTAACTGTTACCAATGCCGGGCATTCAGAAAACATATGCAGAAGATTTGCAAGTGGCTGATTGCACCTAGGGCAATTATCATCAGTCCTGAGTCCCCAAGCAAACAATTTAGCTGGCGTAAAGTATAAGTTAAAAATGGTTCTGTAATATTGGGCCTTTAGATTAGAAGCAATAAAATACTTTGCTGAAAGAACTAGTGATTGATCTATATCTACGTTGGGGTTGGCTAATTTCGTGGCCCAGGATTGTTCCGTGCGTTCAAGGTCATCAGGGGCATTTGCCATAAACATCTGATATAGAACCCCTATTCTTGTGGACTTTTTCCCTATAATGTCCAGTAATAGTATATTATCTAATAGAATTTTTGGTCTAGTATTACAAATGCTAGATGAGATTTGATAGAATTTTAAAAAATCGCAAGCGGGAATGTTGTATCTTGCTTGGAAGGACTCAAAAGATGAAGGAATACTGTTACCAAAAAAATCGCCTATTGTTCTAATGCCTAAGAGCTCCCACCTCTGAAACTCAATATCATTAAAAATGGGGGAGAAAATTTTGCATTGCCATAATGGTGTATATTTCGTAAATGTAGGTATGTCCAACTGTTTACAAATAGCTTTCCATATCACACGTGCGTCTAAGACTGTCTTTAGTTTAATTTTTTTGTAGTATGATGGTTCTACTTGTCTTAAAAACAACCCCTTATATTTCTCACCTAAGCTAAGTTCATATATAGATGGAATGTACGGAGCTATAGAAGTTGAGACTCCAGGTTTGGCAGTTAGAAGAGGGTCCATATATTGTATTAGTGTTGCCCAAAGATATAATTTTAAGTTCGGTAGAGCTAAGCCACCTCTCTCTTGAGGGAGCGCCAACAGGGGAAGTGCCCATCTTATTTTGCCATAGCTCCACATAAACTTTGAGATAAGGGAGTTTATAGTCTTAATAAAGTGTTCTCCCGGTAGTAAAGGGATTGCTCTAAAAAAATATAAAACGCGTGGAAATATATTCATTTTAACATAATTAGCCCTGCCTATTATCGAAAGGTGCAAGCTGTCTATCCTTCTAAGATCACTTTTGATTTTGTTAATGAGGGGAGAATAATTTAAATCAGTAATCTTGCTTACCTCCACCGACAGGCATACTCCTAGGTATGTAGCCTGTTTAACCCTAAGTGTGCTCTCATAATGGATATTATTAGTAGCTAATACCATCGTTTTATCTCTATTTAAAGATTACCCTGAATACAGCCCAAACGCTTGTGTGATTATTTCAATTTCAGAGATTGCTTCAGACGGATGGGTGGTAATAACAGCGACATCGTCAGCATATGCCATGACTTTAGTAGAAAAAGACCCAGTAATGACTGGTTGAATGGCAGACGAGGTTAATAGCTTCTGGATGAGGGGATCGATATACAAGGCGAATAAAACCGGGGAACAAGGGCAGCCCTGCCTTGTGCCTCTTTGAACACTGATAGACTCTGATTCATCACCAGCTATAGAGATTTTGGCCGTAGGGTTGATGTAAATGGCTTTAATGGCTTTAATAAAATTGTTTCCAAAATTTTTGTTTTCCAAGATGTTCCAAAGAAACTGCCATGATACTCGATCGAATGCCTTTTCAGCATCGAGGAGGATCATAGACATCTCGCCCCCCGTGGCGCCCATGATGTCGAACAGGGTTATGGCTCTCCGAGTATGGTCTGTAGTACTCTTGCCAGGGATAAAGCCATGTTGCCATGGGGACACGAGGTGTTCGATGACCCTGCTCAGTCGATTTGCAAGTATTTTAGCATATAGTTTTGAGTCGGAATTAATCAGCGATATGGGCCTATATGAAGAAGGAAGGTGAGGTGGTTTGCCCTTTTTATGAAAAATGATTATATTTGTCTGCTTCCATGATTCTGGAGGATTTGCATGGTATTGCACTCCAAGAAACAAATCAAGCAAGAAAGGGGTTATTTGATCGCCAAGGATTTTGTATAGATCTAAAGGGATTTTATCCGGACCCGCCGCTTTACCATTAGCCAAACCAGCTAAAGCAATCTCCACTTCGGTAAGCGTAATTTCTTTATCTAAATTAGCTTTGGTCTCATCATCAATAGCTTTATGTAAAGTCTGATCTGGAAGCCAATTATTTAGAAATGTTGTTATTACGTTGTTAGAATGTGAGATTTCACTGCTATAAAGTTTTTGATAGTATTTTTGGAATACTTTAATGATCTCTTTAGGAGTTGTATACTCATTACCCTCAAATTCGATCTTCTTAATGCTACTCAATGATTGTTTTTGTCGGGTGCGTAATGCTAATTGCTTCCCCACGTTTTCTCCTGATTCATACAGTCTAGTCTTATTAGCCTGATAAGTTTCAGCAGCTTTTTGAATAAGCGTGCTATTAATTTCATTTTTAAGAATCATTATTTTGTTTAAGGTTTTCCCAGGATCTAAGGAAGAATCTATTTGCCCTCTTTGAGCCTGATTTATTTCGAAAGCATGATGAGTTTCAAGATTAGAGAGTTCTTGCACCAATTGTATGTTGGTATGTTTTTCCTTTTTTCGTTTATTAGCTACAAATGAGATAGTTTCTCCTCTCAATGCTGCCTTAAAACAATCCCATACTATCGAACGGGGTGCACTATATTGGTTACAATCGAAAAATGATTGGGCCCATGATTTAATATAAGTTATATACTCCTGATTAACCAATAACCTCCTGTCGAAAGTCCATTTGGGCATTGGCTTAACCAAGCTAGCAGTATCAAAAATAAAGGTCAGCGCATTGTGATCGGATATTGTTTTCGGGGATTTAGTTATTTCTAGAATGTCCCCTTCCTCTATAGAGGACATAATATAATCGATTCGGACATACTTATTGTGGGGGAAAGAGAAGTACGTAAAACCATCTACATTTGGCCCTTGAAGTAAACCCCAGACGTCCACTAGATTATGACTTTTCATCATCCTGCCTAATGCGCTATATACCTTCGGTTTCCGTCCTTTATAGTTTAAAGATAGGTGATTGTCTACAGGCAGCCCAATATCAATATTAAAATCACCACAAAAGATTAGAGAACCGGACCAAGACGCTAATTCAATTTCAAGCTCCTGAAAAATATCAGGATCATCTAGGTTTGAGCCATAGATTGCACATATAGTAATGCCCAGCTGTAGTTGAATTATGACCCATCTACCTTGTTTATCGGCCAATTTGCGGATTGGGGAGCCTATAATAGGTTTGGCTAAGATGGCCACCCCTCTGGTTTTGGATGTTTGAGATGTAGTTACCATTAGGTTATAACCGGGTATTTTGAGTAGATCTCTGTCTGTATATGCTATATGTGTCTCTTGAAGACATATTATATCAGCTGGGTTTTGGCGTGTTAATTGAAATAGCTGGGCCCTTTTATTTTTATGATTTAGGCCTGCCACATTCCACGAGCATAAACTTATTCTCCCCATTTGCTAACGAGAGAGTCTAGCCCAGGTTTAGTGTATTGGATCCGTAGGCCACAAATATTCTTGAAATGCATAATACAGTTTTGCTTTTTAGAATTTTGTATTTTGTTTTGGCTATGTTGATTCACATCAAACCATGATCTTTGTGTGTGTCTTAACTTGTGGCTGAATTTACCAATTTTTTTTGCATTTTCTCCCCCTCCCCCCTTACCCCCCTTACCCACCACTCCCCTCCCCGGGTCCCTCCCCAAACCCCTCCCCCCACACACCACCCTTTGAGGCATGTAGACTCTCACTAGAGTCTGAAGCGATGGAGAAACACCTCTATGCCGTGCCATATTATTCCTCCATATTTACTTATAAGACCTTTGCGGGCTATCGGAGGAATATAAGACAAAAAAAACAGATGTATCTTAAATAGAATGATCAAATTAGGACCATATAGAGCTCACCAAGCTCACTAAGCCAAAAAGAAAACCCATAGGTGCCAAATACTAAATCATCGGAGCAGTGATAGAGGCAACATATTCACATTCTAGGCGACTCTGGGAAAAATAAAAGTAAGTGTCAGACCTAGGACTTCATGGTTCTTTTAAATGCACTTATTCCATCTATATCAATAAACATAGCCTGCAGTCAAAGTATTACTATTTCATACTTATGTCAGGCTATCTAAATAGGCCTTCGCTTTAATTTCGGAGGTAAAAAATTTAACCTGACCATTATACAAAACTTTGAGTGTGGCAGGATTATTCAAATAAACCTTGGCCTTTTTGTCTAGAAAGGGTTTAATTAACTGTCGAAGCCGCCATCTCCGCTCCACAGTTGTGTGACAAAAATCTGGCCTAGCAAAGTATGAAATATCGCCTCGGGAGCGATGAGCATCAGGTCTCGCTTTCTCTGCAATGGCTTGACGTAAAAGAAAATTACCGAAATATACCAGTATCGCCCTAGGATACTTGTTTTGTGAGTTAGAAGCCCGTAGTGTAGCCGGAGTTCTATGAACACGTTGAACTTCCAGCTCCCAGTTCCATGAGGATAGCTCGGGAAATGTATCTTTAAAAAGTTGAATCACAAAAGCGCGTATGTTGTCTCCCTCACTTTTCTCCGGAACCCCCAATATTCGGAGGTTATTGCGGCGCATACGATTTTCCATCTCCTCGAGCTTCCACTTGACGTCAATCAATTCTGCATCGTGGGAGTCAACCTGTTCTTTCACTACTGTTGCTTCAGCCTCATTAACCACTATCCGGTCTTCCATATCAGCCATTCTTGCGTTAGAGGCCGCCACAGTTTTGGAGAGCTTACGTACCACACCTTGTACCTTTTGTAGAGCTTGCTGTGCCTTCCGGCCATCTTTGGAGGTCTGTTCCCTATGGGATGCGATCGCCTGCAGCACCGTGTCCATTACTGAAGTTAAGGTAGTGCTTTGCTCCTTCGAAGAAGGAGGGCCCAGACTGCTGGAAGATGCTGCAGGAGCACAATCCCGATAAGGACCTGCCACGCCATGACGACTTCTTTTTTTTTTTATCACTGTATGCCTTCCCGTAGTGGTTTCACCCAATAGCTCATCCACATCACTATCCTGTGTGCTAGAGCTGGTACCTGTTTGCAGATCAGATAGGGGATCTAAATCGGAATCTAGGTCTTGGTGCCATCCTAGGTCCTCACGACCTTCAGAAATAGTATAGAATTCTGATGGTTCCAAATCTGTATCTGAGGTGATCCCCCCAAAAGAGTCTGGCATAAGTGCTATTGGCCCATCTTCATTTTCCTTTTCCACTACCGCTACCGCGGCTGATGCAGGAGTGCCTTGTGCTTGTGCTTGAACCAACGTCTGTGCTGGAAGGGGCTGGTTAGGCATATTAGCTGTGTTGCCTGTACCAGTTGTAGGGCCATGTATAGCATCATCTTGTAAGTACAATTGTGTCCCTGGCTGTACCACCACTGCTTGCAGGGCCTTATCTGTATTGGGTGTAATTGGTGTTGGTGTTATACTCTCGGTTAACACTAACCCTGGCCCCTGAGTCTGCAAGTTTGCCCTCGTTAACACTGCTGATACTTGTGTTTGTGCCGGTATTGCAACATTTTCTTTTTCCACTATGGTTTCTGCGGTGGAGCCCTCGTGGCCATTTAATACAACTACTAATCCTTGCTGCAGTATGGGCAAGTCGGCTGTAGTTTGAAGACTTACTGTGCTACTCGTCCCCTCGGGAGACTCGGGAAGAGCTGCTGCTGAATCTGATGCGTCCGCGCTGGAGAGCACCACCGGAGTTGCTGGCGGCGCTGCAATCAGCGGTCCGCTTGTTGCGTGGTGCAAGGAGGGGGAGGGCGCAGCTCCAGCCGGCGTTTTCCGAAGCAGGTCCACAACAGAGGGACCCGGACCCGGGGTGTTGGGAATTCTTGCTCTATGTTGTTTCTGTTGAGGCTGTGGCTGAGCCTGTCCTCCATCAGAGCCGATGGCCTCTTCCGACAAGGAACCAGCGCGTCTTGCCGCTAGTTTTTGGTCCCGAAGTGCTTGCTTGGCTGCCCGGGTCTTTGAGGCAGCTGCCACCGCTGCAGCACTTTTCGGAGCCATCTGGATATTCTGTGACGTCGAGCTGGTTACAGAGGAATTTTTAGACTTATCCTGATTGCCGAGAGGTTCTCTGCTGGCACGAAGTTGAATAAAAAGTCTTAGTACCGTAAGGCCGAGGGCTGAAGCTATATAATGGAGTAGTGGCCGTGATCCTGATGAAGATGCCGAGTCTCCTGAAGCATCAAGGTAAGCAGCGGTCATTTTTCATACTTCATCCTTTCGGTTTTTTTAGATCGCCGTTATTCCAGCTTTAACACTTTCTGATATTTTTTTTTTTTTCTGATATTGCTTGTCGCTTGTAGCCGCTTGTACTGCCTTTTCATAGTGCCTTAGTAAGCGCACACGGTCCTAGACTCTCCTGTAGCCCATTAGCTTGGCCCGGCACGAGAGAGTGTCTCACAGCGGTCTAGTGACTCGCCGCCATCTTAATACTTTCCTAATTCTCAAAGTGAGTCTAACATGGAATAAGTCCAATCCTCTGGTTTAACTATTCATATCCAAGCCAGCAGTTAGATAATACATCGACATAGGGGACCCATTTGTCGTTCTGCCAAAAGTTAAACTTTGAAGAGTTATCAACTAATTAATAGTTGCAGCTGTAATTGTGGTCTCAAAGCATTGATACACCTCATTATGAATCCCCCCCGCCACCATTGCCCCATCCTAATGGCAATTTGTAATGAGTTGCAAAACAAATTTTGGTATTTAGAGAGGCTTTTTCCAAAACACAAAACGTGTTTAATATTTGGTAAACTTCTCTTTTGTGGTTGCGGACACTGCAATTTGACAATTGTTCAATAAAGTCTATATAATGGAAGATTTCCATGCCTACTCTTCCACTTCTATTCCTACTCATAAGGATTGGCGAAGTAGGAGAAAGTGTGATAGAAATATGCATTCACACACTCATTTTTTTCTCCACCCTGAAAATAATTTCCCAGGTATTTAGAGAGGTCTCTACCATGATACCTTGGAAGGGTCCATTAATGCTTGTTGGATACTTGGGTCTAGTAATGAATAAGAGGGATATCACTCAGACAGATGTCTTTTTACAACTGCATAAGGCATCTTGCCCATTCTCTAACATTAAATACTATGCTTGGCTCAATGCAATGTGCAGATTTCATTAGCAAAACAAGCTCAGCAGTATTACAATAAGAAATCTAATGATTGAGAGCAGAAATATATGCAAAATGTCAGTTGTTTGGTTAAAGAAACACTCAAGCTTTATAAGCTTCAGATGTGGTCATCCAATATTTAAGAGTTTATACAGTGCTCAGGGAAGTTGGAGAAGTGCATATTACTATTTTGGGATCTATTATGGGATGTGCCAGATATGGCAGCCAATGTAGACTGCAAAGCACATCAATTCCTGTAAAAAATAGATTTTTGTGAAATACAAAGCATAGGGGCTGCAGCGAATTAAAACCTGTGAAATCCGTGTATTTGCTGCTCAGATAATCAATGTTACATCGATTTTCATGTTAAAGACGTTAATTCTGAAAACGAAACAAAATTGACAGAAAGGGTAAAAGTACTTGGGAAAATGAACCACTTGCTTAAACATATTTTAAGAACAGTCCCACAACTGCATCTGGAAAACAGCTTTCCAGGCATTTTACTGGAACTGATATTTTTATGACTCGCTAATTCAGCGGTGTGGATTTGTACATATTGTACAAATTACCATTGTGGAAATGTGATCCCATATACAAAAGGCACAATTATTTTTGTCTCTATGGGGAAAACACGTTTGCACATGGGTAAACCTTTTCTCGAACATCCCCACCAAGTGAGAGGCACATCCATTTTCCTTTCCAACCAGAAAGAACAGTTACTACGGCTGTTTGCTGGAGTAAATCTCTGACCATTCCAACAGCAGAAAAGAGTTTGTGAATACTCCCAAACATAAACGTTTGTAGGAATTCACAAAGTTTCAAGAGTAACTACACATTGTTACTCCAACTTCTCACCCTTGCCTGTGATTTACTACTGTAGATTTCCCTACACTTGTGCCAGACAAATACTATTGGGCGTATTTACAAGCCTCTTGTGCTGCCGATACGTCACTTTTTCCCATATTAAAAGTTACGCACGGGCGACGCCAGGGACTGGTTAATAACCCTCTAAGACCATTTACGCCTGCCAGGATCCTGATCCCTAGCACATATAAGTTTACCAATTTTTAGTCGTAAATATAGGATTATGGCCAAAAACGGCTATGTGAATCAGGTCCAAAACATTTTAACAGAACTATGATAAAAGCAGGAGGGCAGAATAAACACTAGCATTGCATGTGTAAGGTATGAGTTGTAATTGTTTAGGAATGCAGAGGTTCATGAGGCAGGCTAATGGCCTGACAAAGTAGTCTACGGCAGAAGATTTTGGGGCAAATTTATCACTATTTCACTCAGCGAAGCAAGTCACCATGATACGCTGTGTGAAAGTGAAAGGGCAGAAATGTACAGTTTTTAACTTGATATGGCTCATTCCTGTCCTTTCCTTGCACAGGCGCACAATGTGCTGCCTAGCGGAAGCACAGGCACCCTTGTGCCAAGGTGCAAGGGTGCCTGCATTGGAGGGCAGGAGTATTTTTCTGCAGGAAGGGACATTTTCCTGCACAAAGTCAATCCTCTGAGGCATTTTCCTCTTTCTATGTGTGCTTTTGCAGCACACATAGAAAGCGGAAACAACAAGGAGAAATAAAAATATGTCTTCTCGTTATGCATCACCTGGGTAAGTGTAGCATTTTGAAGCACTCCTAGGTATATTAGTAATGGGAAATCTGGGAATGTGACAAAGTCCATGGGTGGAGGCATGGAACTACCCAAGCTCCACCCTTGGAATGCCCCCGTGGGGCAGAGTAACATAAAATAGCAATTTGCGCTGCATTGCTGTACTCTGGATTTATCAAGCCATGCAGGGCCACTTGGCTTGGTAAATCTGACTAAGCAACTGCCTTTGCACCCCCTTGCGTGACACAAGGGTGAAAGAAATCAATGATAAACCTGCCCATACAATTCCAGGTTGATTTAGTTATTTTTTTAACTTTTTTGTAATCACTTTTTTTTAATGAAAAAGTCAGGATGTCCTTTTCACACAAAAAATATTAATGTAAGGAAACAGATAGTTTGATCTTTCCTTGAACATACTTTTTTGTGTTCTTATGTTCACCAACACTCCCACTATTATGCCTGGAAAGCTGAAATTGATGCATTTTTTTAGGCGTGCTACTGGGAATATAATGTTACAATTCCCATTGATCCAAATCCATATGTGAGAAATTCTACATAACATAGAATTCTGCAGAAGTGGAGTGTAGCTCCTGCGCCAGCACACTTTTCTTCCATGTGGGGATGCCATTATTCCACATAGATAAAGCTCTCCCTCTGCTCCCCAGCAAATTGGTGGTGATCTGTTCCCCTTCAGAAGCTGGGAGGATATATCCTCTCATCCTTGGCAGGAGTTAATCTCCAACCAATTACAGGATGGGAAGCGGTTGGATCGAAGTTTGGAAATGCCCACAAATTGACAGGTTAGTGAACACTCCCAGACTTGAAAGACAAAGCTTGCCTTGGAATATCCACAGTGATATATCTATTTATGCCCACAAGGAATCCATTTGTGAAATACTGGCAAGCGTAAATAAGATATGTTCAGCCATGAACGAACTTTTACAGCCAAAAATAGCTTTGTGAATGGGGCTGCATGTATTTAAATTATATGGGGCAACGTTGAGGCTGGATATAAATGTGTAGAAGTCATTAAACATTCAAGTACTTGATGATCTTTTCATACTTTCGAGGTCATTTAGACCTATTTGATGCTCTGCCAATTTGCAGAGCCTGCAGACGCTCCACCTCCTCCAGCTGATTGGCGAACCGCCAACCATACTTTGAGTGCCCCTTCTCCCGTTTGACATCTTTTTTTGCCAAATTTGCACCTGCCAACAAAGTAGAAACCTTTTTCAGAAAATCTGATGCTGGGCATGCCGACGCTTGGCAATACTTTCTTCACCAGATAATATCCCCAAAAGCGAGTGCAGAAACCAATCATGTTCCAGAAATTTCCGAGGATGTCAGGGACATTGCTGCATTTTTCATGTGTGTGACTGCCATTGTTTACCGGGTGGCCATGAACATGAAATATATGCTTTGGAAGGTCCACCTGATAAGACAGGCTTCCTTTGTGGTGTAACTGGTGGCCATGTGGTGAATGACCCACCAGCTATAGCTTTCTGACAGCAGTGCCCTCTGAGACTCTCTGAGACTTTAATAGCCGGTATAGCCCAGCAATGAAGGGCTATACGTCTATTAGAACATTCTGCCACTAGAGGGCAGTATGTTCTAACAAAAAAGAACAAAGCCTTATGGGAGCGTGAGAGTATTGGAATCCCCACCCAGGCTCTCTGAAGCCTTTGTTCACAGCCAGAGCTGTGAACCAAGAAACATTGGAATGTTGGAGCTCCAGGCTTATACCAGCCATTATAAGCCCGGAGCACTCCATTGTTTTTAATGGAGTTCCCAACATTCCAATGTTCTAATACTTATTAGAACATTGGAATGTTGGGAGCTCCATTGCAGACAATGGAGTGCTCCCTGCTTCTACGGGCCGGTAAAGGCCCGCAGAGCAGCATTCCAATGTTCTACAAAGGCTTCTCGAAGCTCGAGGGGATTTATATCCCCTCGAGCTTCGAGAACCCTTTGTTTAATTTGTTAGAACATTCTGCCCTCTAGTGGCAGAATGTTCTAATAGCCTTATAGCCCTTCTTAGCAGGGCTATACCAGCTATTAAAGTCCCGCTGTCTCGTTAAAGTCCCTCGCCTTCGGCTCGGGCTTTAACGATTCAGCGTGCCTTTAATAGCCGGTATAGCCCGCTACGTCGGGCTATAAGGCTATATTACTAATTCCTATTTGCAAAGCTCGAACACATTATCGCCTTAAAAATTTCTAGGCTCTGGGAGCCATCATGGAGATTAGGTGAGCTATTGCCCAGAGTCACACGTTGCTGAGCAGATCTGCCGCCAGGAATCAAACCGTGATCCCAACGCTCTGGAGGGATGTACGGCATTACAACGCGGGCTTTAACACCGCGTGCCGTTACAACGCTGTTTTTACAATGCAAGTCGTTACAACGACTTGCGCTGTAAGGGCTGGATAGTGGAATAGTTTAATTTTCTATTCCAACTCCAGCCCACGTTACAGTAGGGAAGGTGTTGGAATAGAAAATTAACTATTTCCTATCCAATAGCGCCCTCCAGCGCAAGTCGTCATAACGACTTGCGTTGTAAAGGCAGCGTCGTAATAGCAGCGCGGGGTAATGCCCGCATTGTTAAGGATGTTTCCCCTCTGGAGTCAGCCTCTATGGCCACTGCATCACACCTTTGGAATGTTGCAGTGGGTGGAATGTTCTAATAGCTTAATAGCCCTTCTGTTTCGGCCTATACTGGTTGCTAAATACCTGTTAAAGGAGGAAGGCAGGGTTATATGGCAAGGGCTGCACGTACTATGTCACCCTGATCTTACTTACATATCAAGCATCAGACCTGTACCTACTGCTTTATTGTTCATTTTATAGTATGAGAGACACATCGGCAGGCTCTGAGGCCTCCGTCCCTATGCTGCAGGGGTATATGTCACAGACTATCCCTTAAAGAGGTAAATGAATGTGATATTATTTTCATGGCAAATGTTAACAACAGTTGAAAAGACCAATGGATTAAGAGAGTCCCTCGTTGCATGTACATATACATTTATTTTTCATTTATGATATATTAGATCTAATGAGGTTGGCAAGAAAGGTACAACTGCCTCAAGGCAGTACCAACCGTACCAATGTCCCTGCTGAGCAATCTTTGTAGACATGGATGCACTGCGATTATCCAACGAGCTGCTTTCTGTCCTTTTTAGGAGTAGAATTCCCAGATTTCACTTCACAAACAAGCAAATGAATATGAAGACCAGTTCCATCTAAGATATATTTGTCTGTCATTAATGATTCTATGGCCCTTGATGAATATTATTAGGCTACGTCTTCTTATTTGCCCAGAAAAATCATGCTCTACGTAATGCCAGGGTGCCGCTGCGCTGAGCTGTTCGTGCTGAGATCGTGTGGACATTGCGGATTGCGGAAGCACTCTTCATTTCCTGGCGTACCTGTGTGCTCATATCTGCACGGAGTGACCGGGTGACATTTCTGCAGCATAGCGCCCTGATTGCGAGTGGCGCTTTCTTCTGGTTGAACTTTGTTTGTTGCTTGCCTATCTGTGGGGGACTACAAGTCCCAAGACTCCCTCCGCCCAGGCACACCTGGCCCGGACCATCACCACGCCTCCAGCTCTAAGCGCATTGAAAACGGCTTGCCGCACCCGCTATCGCGGGTGCCGCTGCGCTGAGCTGTTCGTGCTGAGATCGTGTGGACATTGCAGATTGCGGAAGCACTCTTCATTTCCTGGCGTACCTGTGTGCTCATATCTGCACGGAGTGACCGAGTTACATTTCTGCAGCATAGCGCCCTGATTGCGAGTGGCGCTTTCTTCTGGTTGAACTTTGTTTGTTGCTTGCCTATCTGTGGGTGGACTACAAGTCCCAAGACTCCCTCCGCCCAGGCACACCTGGCCCGGACCATCACCACGCCTCCAGCTCTAAGCGCATTGAAAACGGCTTGCCGCACCCGCTATCGCGGGTGCCGCTGCGCTGAGCTGTTCGTGCTGAGATCGTGTGGACATTGCAGATTGCGGAAGCACTCTTCATTTCCTGGCGTACCTGTGTGCTCATATCTGCACGGAGTGACCGAGTTACATTTCTGCAGCATAGCGCCCTGATTGCGAGTGGCGCTTTCTTCTGGTTGAACTTTGTTTGTTGCTTGCCTATCTGTGGGGGACTACAAGGCCCAAGACTCCCTCCGCCCAGGCACACCTGGCCCGGACCATCACCACGCCTCCAGCTCTAAGCGCATTGAAAACGCCTTGCCGCACCCGCTATCGCGGGTGCCGCTGCGCTGAGCTGTTCGTGCTGAGATCGTGTGGACATTGCGGATTGCGGAAGCACTCTTCATTTCCTGGCGTACCTGTGTGCTCATATCTGCACGGAGTGACCGGGTGACATTTCTGCAGCATAGCGCCCTGATTGCGAGTGGCGCTTTCTTCTGGTTGAACTTTGTTTGTTGCTTGCCTATCTGTGGGGGACTACAAGTCCCAAGACTCCCTCCGCCCAGGCACACCTGGCCCGGACCATCACCACACCTACAACCCTAAGCGTGATTTAATTGACAACCATTTCTGCTTCGCGGGAGCGCCGGGCTAAGCCCGGGCAAAGGGCGGGCCCTCTGTGGCCCTCGGTGACTGAGGTAGGCTGGGCTGGGCCCCGTTATTTTCATTTATTCTCCAGTATAGGCCTGGTGGCTCAGACGAAGTAATTCCACGAGAAGTTAAAAGTTGCTTTACGCTCCACTGACAGTGACTGCAAGCTGGTTTCAGTCGTATAACCAATAACTCATTTTTCTTTTTTTATGGTGTTTACATAAATTTTATTCCACTCTCTTCTGGAAAAATATTATTTCATAAACGACGTAGTGTGGGATTCTTTTGCAGAAGATGACCAAAAAACTCCGCTCTAGGAGATTAGTGGGGGGTAGAACTTGTGTCAAAACAAAATCTAATCCCCTGCGTAATAAATCAGTGAATAATCACCTATTAAAGGGACAATGTCAGCTTTTTGCGTTATGGGAAAAACCTGTGGATATAAACTCATTTGCTGCTGGAAAGGAAGCTTTAGCCTCTGTTATTCAGGAGGGTCACAATCAAGTTGTTGATACTACGACGCCCCTCTCCTTGATGATAGAGCCACCCCAAGCGGAAATCATTGATAGTTCCTGCCTGGTGCATTCCGAAGAGGATGGGGTTATTAAGCCTCTCCCACTTTCCATGGAAGGTAAACAAGCGAACAATCCTGGTCCTCCTCAAGTTTCTTCCCCGAATGTTATGGAAGGTGAAGCCTCCTCACTGCTTTCCATTGACCTTGAACTTTGCGGCCGCTATGTGAAGGCAGTTAGTTTGGAGGCTCCAGAAATTAGTAAACCTCCTGGGGGTGCTACTCCATCTGGGCTATTGTTATATAGCAGTACTCCATCATTAAATAGGCAGGATATGTCCGACCTGTTAAATGCTTCCAGGAGTCCGGCTCTCAACCTTTCCGGCATTTGTCCTCCTGTTGGGACAGGCGATAAACCTTTATCGGAATCTCTGATTGCTCTGGAACATTTGTTAGCCTCCATATTATTTCTTTTGGGGAAATTTGTAGGTAGTTCTGATTGTATCTTGGACTCCGTTACTCAAATTTTGAATACTCTGCTACAAAAAGCACCTGAAACGAGGAATGTTCCCTTCCCCACGGCCGACACTAACTTGATAAAGGGGGAAACAAAGGTGCACATAGAGAATTCCGATATAAAGGCACCAGTATCAGTACATGAAAGCAACGTCATGGGCTTGCCTGTAACAGTCGCGTCCAATTGCGTAATGAATTCTGATCTGGAGATAGAGGAAGAAATTATATCTAGCTCTGGCCGTAAAGTAGTACAAGAACTATTTCCTATTTTCATTTCGGAAAAAAAAAAGAGTACTCTGAGGACAAGCAAGAAGTAAAGGAAAAAAACGGAAAACATAAAAATAATAAAGGAAACAAAAGGAAACCGGTCCGCAAGCACAGGAAGAAAGGACAGAGGCGGATAATCTTCCAAAACTCTATAGTCCTTAATGATAAGGAAGATAAAGCCACTGAACCAATCCTGATGACCGCAAAGGTGGC
This sequence comes from Lissotriton vulgaris, assembly GCF_964263255.1. Classification (NCBI taxonomy): domain Eukaryota; kingdom Metazoa; phylum Chordata; class Amphibia; order Caudata; family Salamandridae; genus Lissotriton; species Lissotriton vulgaris. The sequence continues at coordinate 998,228,838 of NC_141696.1, read as the reverse complement.
TAGTGAATCCAGCCCTTCTTGTCGTGCCTCAGAGATTACTTGTAATATCCTGCCTACGACTATGGAAGATCCACCACAAAAGAATGGTCTTGGTTCAAATACCTCCCCAGTGTTGGAAATGAGGAGCTCTAATCAAGATAAACTTGGGTCGCTTAACCCTTTGCCTCTCCCTTTTCTCTTACAGCTGGGGCTGGGGATCAACCATTTCCTTTATCGGAGCCAAAAGATTTAACGTCTTATGTGGACACTTTTGTTTTGGACTTTCTTCCCTTATTTGATGTGGATTTACCATTAAACAGAGCATGGTTACTTAAACGCTTCAGTGAGGTGGATAGTCTCCACCTTATCCAATCAAGTGACATTGAGTTAGTCTCTTTGTTAGGGGGATATAGTGTCTCACGTATAAGGGTCAAATTTTACTCTAAAATTATTGTAAATCTGATTTTACAGCAAGCGGAGAATTTCCAATGTACAGGTATTGATGTCCTGCCTATTTTTAGCTTTGGTTACATCCACTCTCCCCATAGGATGTCTCATAAGGGTGATAGACAAAATGGGGTATCCTCACCACTCAAAGATCTAAAGATTTGGGTTTCTAAAGGGAAAAGTTTGGTCTCCCAGGTAAAGCCACTTCCACTGACTCAGAACTCTTCTCTAATAGAGGACACTAATCGGTGGAATTGGCTGCATAATGCCTTATCGTCTAAGACCTCAGATAACCCCAAATTGTTTAATCACCTTTAACAATCAATTGAAAATCATTTCTTGGAACGCAGCTGGGATACATAGTAGTCCAGAGAAACTTGAGTTTCTATTTACGCCGGGAGCAAACGTGATTTGCATACAAGAAACTTGGTGCACCGATAATATTGATGTTAGAAAGGACTACTATGTGTTGGAAGTGCCGGCTGCCCCATCCAAGAAAGGTCACGCTAAAGGGGGAATCGCTTGTTTATTATCTAATAAATTTCACTGGAAATTCTCCCACTATATTGACCCAAGCAACCTCTTTCAAGCTATAACAATAGCAAATCTCCCTACATATTTAAAGATGCCCTCTGTCGTAATCATTAATGTGTATATTCCTCCAGAAGAGCGTTTTAACGGTTTATTGAAGCATGTCATCCAATATATCGGCCTGATCAAAGATACTTCACCTTCACCAGAAGTTATCCTAGTAGGAGACTTAAACTGTAAAATATCTATTACTAGTCTGAATCTCTTTAGAAATAAAGCCAAAGAAGAGGCGCATTTTATACCACAACCCCTCTTTCCAGATAAAATAGTAACCAATAAAAGAGGGAAGATTCTGCTAGAAAAATTATCGGCAGTTGAGTGGCTTGTTTTAAATGGGAGATTCCCCTCAGACGTGCCTGCGGAATTCACTCATAAGTCCCCTTTTAGGCCCTCTATTCTTGATTATGCGATCTCGGACTATGACATTTTCCCTCGCATCCAGGATCTCATGATAGTCCCCACAACGTTGAGTGATCATAACATAATCCTCCTAACTATCTCTCTAAAACCTCCGCCTACAGCATCATGGTCTCTTAATAGTAATGATGCTACTTTCCATGCATCCTCTGGAAGATGCTTTTGGAACCCATCTGCCATTTCTGGGCTGCATACCATTCTATGTAAAACCATACTAGAACTAAATGCTTGGCACGGTTTGGAAATTGTTAATTTTGAAAGATTCATGCGGAACATTATCCTGGATGTGAAAAAGGTTAGCTGTCCCTTGAAAAGGGTAGTTCTGCCTAGTGCCTTGCGCACATTGAATAAAGAAATAAATCCTGTTGGATGAATACGAATAAATTAAAATTAAATGCCAATAAGACTGAAGTTATCTTTTTTGGCAAAGGCCCCACTCCTCCCTCAGAACTTTGGTGGCCTACTGAGATGGGCCAAGCTCCCTTACCCAGCAGTACGGCAAAAAATTTGGGAGTGAGGTGGGACGATAGCCTGTCCTTTACCTCACACATCCAACAGGTTGCCGGCTGCTGCTTGAGTAAACTGAGGAACATCCGCAAGATACTGGGACTCCTCCCGGAGAGTTGCCGAAAAACTGTAATCCATGCCACTGTTACATCTAGGCTGGATTACGCCAACGGACTCTATCTAGGGCAACCAAAATACCTGACACAAAAACTTCAGGGAGTCCAAAATGCGGCTGCGAGACTGCTGCTGCGAATCCCTTTTAAGCAGTCAGTCTCTCCGCATTTACGATCACTGCACTGGCTTCCTGTTGCCAGCAGAATTAAATTTAAGGCACTTACGTTGGCCTTCAGATCGCTGCATGGCTCCTGCCCAGAGTACCTGAAAAGCCGGCTCCCGAGATACTCCCAAGCCCGAGTGCTGCGCTCTAATTGCCGTGTTCAACTGGCTTTCCCACGAATTAGAAGGGCTCGACTAGGGGGTCGATCCTTTTCGGCAAATGTTGCCTCACTATGGAACGCACTACCACCAGCAATCCAACAATCCCCCTCCGAACTTTGCTTCAAGAAGCTGCTAAAGACTTGGCTTTTCAACCAACCTCGCTAACTCTTACTCTTCTGTTCTTTAGGTCATTTGTGTGCTTTAGCGCCGGGACACCTCCTAGTGAGGTAGCTGTTCGCGCTCTATAAAATGCAGTATTATTATTATTATTATTATAAATAAATTAGTCCGAGAGCAATTCCTAGGTAGATCTGGTGAACGGGAAAAAGAAATAGCTAGGTTAAAAAGAAAGAGACTTAGACTAAAAGCGAAAATAAAAAAGGAGAAGGAAGATACAGTTTGGATTAACCTGAGGGAATCAGTAGCGCATGGCAAGATTCGTGAATTTTGGTCCATAATTGGGAAGGGATGTGGCACTAGATTAAATCCTTGTCCAATTCCTATAGCTGAAGAGGTATGGACCTCTTATATTCGGGAGCTTTATGGAGGGAATGGCATTTCTGGGGATGATAGTGCCCCTGATTTAACATCTGAAGGAGTGATTAAGTATCCATCGGAGGAAATAATAGAAGTGGCCATAAAGAATATACGCTCCTCCGGCGCAATGGGTCCTGAGGAACTCCCCATGACGGTTTTGAAGCAGGATCCCTCTCTGTGGAGTAAAATTCTTCACCCATTGTTTAAATCCTGTTTTGATTCTAAAAAGGTACCAGCATCCTGGAGGGGAAGTATTCTGATCCCCATTTTTAAGAAGGGGACGAGGGATAGCCCCAGTAATTACCGTTTGATTGCTCTCCTCGACTCAATCGGTAAGGTTTTTGCGAAATGTCTTTTAAATCTACTTTCCGACTGGGTTGAGGAAAATAATATTTTGCCACTCGAACAAACTGGATTTCGTAGGGACCACGGCACCCTAGATAATCTCACCGCCCTACATGTGATATCGGACAAATACACGCAAGTGAGAGGGGGGGTGGTGTACGCTGCTTTTATTGATTTCTCCACGGCGTTCGATAAAGTGGATCGTAGATCGCTGTGGAGAAAATTAGCAGCCCTTGGGGTACCTTCTTACTTATTAGACCTTGTTCGTACACTTCATACGGAAACTTGGTGTAGGGTGCTTCAAGGGGGCGAAAGGGGTCTTTCCGACCGAATTCACTCTTTAAACGGCCTCAAACAAGGCTGTCTTTTGGCGCCTCTTTTGTTCTCCCTATACACGCAGGACCTGCCTGCTGCCTTGTCTGTCTGTGAGGGTATTGCTCCAGTGATAGGGGGGGCCCCTATCTCTTGTTTGATGTATGCCGATGACATTCTTGTTTTAGATTTAACGCCAAAAGGTCTTGCAAATAGGCTGCACGCGCTTTATGCTTTTGCTGTTTCCCACTCTATGAAGATCAGCATATCTAAAAGTAAAATTATGTGCATAGTTGGGAAAAAGAAGTGCCGCTCTGAAAACTTTGGATGGTATATTGGTGGCCAAAAACTAGAGGTTGTTAAATCTTACACTTTTTTGGGGAAAATCATTGCGGCTAATCTGAGTGAGAGGCCTCACATCGAACATAGCTCACGGAAAGCCCTCGCCCATGGTAAAGGTTTAAATTCCCTTTACCTTGCGACTGGAAAAAGGCACTTCGCCTGCTTGCTAGAGGTCTATAGGGCTAAGATCCCCGCTACGTTACTTTATGGTATCGAACTTGTAGAGTTGAAACATTGGGACTTCTGTCATAAAATTGAAGGGAAACTCCTAAGATCCTTATCTTCACTAAACACTTCTTGCTCTCTGGCCGCTTGTAGACTCAATTTTGGTCTCAGGAGCAGCTGGGTACAGGGACTATGTGCCCTAGTAAGATGGGTGATTTCCCTGGCTAGAGCGGAACCGGGGACGATGGGAGCCCTACTTAAAAATGAATTACTGGGCAATTTTAAAGAGTTTTCACAACTTGTAAGGAACTTTAGAAGAGCCGTGACTCTTTTAAAGTTAGATGAAAGTGTTTTGTTCCTGCACTCAACAACTCAACTAAAATTCCTGTTAAAACAGGCTTCTTGGGAACTATGCTTTCTGACAGATAAGAATACAATACAAGGAAAAGGGGGTTGTGATTTTCTCCTTAATTCATATGTCATTAAGAGGGCCCAACCCTATGCTATATGGAATTTGCCCCATGGCATTCGAAGACTATGGTTCCTTTTACGCTATGACTTATTACCCTTAAATGTACTTTTATCCAAATGGTATGGATCGTCTCAAATGTGTAATCTCTGTAATTTGAGTATACAGGACCGTATGCATGTCTTGTTGATTTGCCCTGCACTCCGTACATTGCGCCTCAAATGGTTAAAACCTATATGCCTCCGTTTAGGTATTTCTAATGTGAATATCTTTATTCAATCCTTATATTGGCCTCCGAATGAAATGTTCTGCTTCCACATTTTTAATTTTTTTAAAGGTTTTTTAGCTATTTATTAATATGTTATTGGAGTGGTCTGACCTGGCTTTTTGTTGTATTTCTGTCAATGGATGGTATTCGATTTAAATGTGTTTATTGAATATTATGCTTTTATTTGTACTTGTTTTTGAATTGGTAGTATGTATTTTATGTGGCCCTCGTTGAGAGCCAAAACATAATAAAATAATAAATAATGCCAGTAATTGACTTTATATAATAGAAATAAAATTATTGCTAATTAGTACCAGTTAGGATCAGCTCAGAAGTAATCCAGTTATGCTGAAAATATGAACAAACCACAACATTGTCTGAAGCCTTTCTGTTGCTAAAATGTCAGATAAGGGGTTCCACAATATTTTTTAAGTGAAAGATTGGACCCGAGGTTTGTCCCAGAAACCAACAATGCTCGATGTTGGGTAGTTCATCAATAATTCTCACATGTAATTTCAACCATAAAAGGTAAAATGAAGCTAGCTGCAGGAGGCCCCGTAAGTGCAGTTAAAACGTTATATTTGTGAAGGACAAGCGGAGATAAATTTCAGAACCCAGCGCTATGAAGAGACCTCATTGTAATCATGGCTCTGTAAACTTTGAAGGGTATCACCAAATTGAATAATCATATGTCTTTTTCAATGGTAGAGATGGCCAGCCACCACAACGTTGCATTTCCTAGCATTAGAAATTAAAAATTGCAATTGAGTTAAATGGTTAAGCCTTTTTACATGTCCACAAGAATAGTGGCCTTCAAATATGGCAAGGTTTAAAACTATTATATTTGAAATCCAAGCATGTTTGAATTACAAGACTCACCTAAGAAAATGCGGGAAAGATCCTTGCAAACTAAAAAAGAAAGTCTAAAAGCTGGCATTTGGTAACCAACAAGGAGCTATATCACACGATCCGGGCAAAGGTTGCAAAAACACAAAAAAGTCCCAAACATTAGACAGTCAATGCAGACCTAGCATCACAAACCTTGAGAATATTCTCCTGAGCAGCAGCAAACACACCAGGGAACAAGTCCTAGTAAAAGAAGCAGGGGTACTAAACAAGTTAGACAGTATGTAAGTAACATCATGGTGCATGACATCACAGTGAGACATCACAGAGTATGACATCACATGTGACATCAGAGGAAGTGAGATCCCATGAAGTGGGATCACAACATATGATCATCACAAGATGCGCCATCACAAGTTGTGACATCAGATATTAAGACCTCACACATATGTTTAGGAGCTCTATCCAGAGTACATTTATGCGCAGTACGAGATTTAACAAATTATATTTTTTTTCGAGGTTGTGCCAAAAAAGTGACGCAACCTTGATGCAAAATCTGGGCCTCAACTCGTACATTTATTTTTTTTAATCTCTGCCACAACGAAACTGGCAATAAGGAGAAATGTGGGAGTAAATCTGTGCTGCTCAATTTGTTACAAAGTCTGCATTTTAAACTATCTTATTATGGTGCTAGCACTTTCCGTGTTCATGACGAGCTCAGCTCGTCATGAGGCACGGCTGCGCTGTCCTCATGACGAGCTAAGCTCATCATAACCGTTGCAACGCTCGGATGTGGGGATAATTTCCCTGCTGTGCTGAACGTTCGAAAACGGGCGTGGCCATGTCATCATGAGCACAGCGCCACCATGCAGCGTGACGAGCAGAGCTCGTCACAAGCACTGCAGGGAAATTCGCCCCGCAGCGAAGGGATTAAGACATCTGCTGCAGAGATCTTTGTATGCCCAGTAAATATCAGGGAATAACAAAATTAGTAAAATAACTCTGGAGGTTAACACTTCTGCTCAAGAGATCTGTGTTTTGTCTAGCCCCAGTTTTTTATGCTATGTTGATTTGAATAGCGTACTAATAACCAAGAGGTTATCCAAGCACTTGGCCATGATGTGTATGTGTGTGGCCCAAGGTGCTTATATAAAGAACCAGGTCTTCAGTTTCTTGTGGAGCTCAATAAGTGAGGAGGAGGCTCTGAAGAGTTTAAGGAGGTTGTTCCATGTCTTTGGTCTAGGAGAATGAGGAGCTTCCAGTTTTGCTTTTGCGGATTTGGAGTGTGTGTGCAAGGGAGAGTGAGGCAGAGCATAGGTATATGCTAGGTTTGTGAAAGTGTATGCAGTTGTTCAGGTATTCGGGTCCTATGTTTAGTAAGGCTTTGTGTGTGTGTGAGTGATAAGTTTGACGCTAAACTTCGCTTTTGAATGAGGAGCAGTGAAGCTTCCTAAGCTGCAGTGTAATGTGGCCACAACGTGGCAGGTTGAGTATAAGTCTTGCAGCTGCATTCTGGAAGGTCTGGAGTCTGTATAGGAGTTGCTTGTAGAATATGGCATAGACAGTAATACAGTAGTTCAGTCTGCTGGTGAGGAGCCCTTGTGTGACTGTCCATCTGGTGTTATGAAGCAACCATTTGAAGATCTTTTGCAGCATGCGTAGGATGTGGAAGCAGGCGGTGCATGATCTCTAGATTTCTTACGTCATCAGTGGGTGAGGGTGTTGGTCCTAGCTCTGATGACCACCAGCAGGTGAATTACTATGGGGAGATCTTGCGGCGGAAGACAAGTATTTCTGTCTTGTCGGAGTTGAGCTTCAGACAGCTGGTTCTCATCGAGTCTGCTACCATGGTCATGCAATTGGTGAAGTTGGTTCTGGTGGTGTTTGTCTTGTCTGCCAGGGAGAGGATGAGTTGGGTGTCATCGGTGTAGGAGACAATGGTGATGTACTGTGATTGGATGATGTTGGCTAACGGTGTCATGTATATGTTGAAAAGAGTGGGGCTGAGGGACAATCCCTGTGGCACACTGCATATCAGTTTCTTGGTCTCCGATGTTAAGGGAGGCATCCTGACCCTTTGGGTTCTTCCCGTGAAGAGGGAACAGATCCATTTGAGAGAGGATCCTTGTATGCCAATTTCGTGGAGTCTTCTGATGAGGGTGTTGTGGGAGACAGTGTTGAAGGCCTTGGAGAGGTCAAGTAGGATGAGGGCTGCTCTTTCTCTTCTGTCCTAGATGTTTTGAATGTCATTGGTGGCCACTATGAGTGTTGTTTCTGTGCTGTGGTTCCTTCTGATTGTGTGTTGCCTTGAAGATGGTGAAGTTTGAGGTGGGCTGTGAGTTGCTTGTTTTTGGCCTTCTTAATCACTCTTTCTGGATAGGGGAGCAGGGAGATGGGTTGTAAGTTGCTCAGTTGATTCGGGTCAGCTGTGAGCTTCTAGAGGGAGGCCTCCATTACAGTGGTACTGATGATAAGGCTCAGGTTGGTGCTGATTGGTGACGTTCCTAGGTTGTAGATGTGGTGGGATTGGTGTCTCTTCGGTGCAGAAAGTGAGTCACTGAATTGTTTTGAGGATGAGGTGGGACTCTACCTTAACCCCTTCCATGCTGATGACGGAACGGTTCCGTCATCAGCGTCGGTTGAGCTGTGCTGATGACGGAACCGTTCCGTCATGACTCCGCCCGCGCAAGGCGGAGTCAGCACAGGCGGGGAAAACACCCCGCACGCAAGGGGTTAAAATGTGTACTTTTGATCAGTATGGTCCCATCCATGCCTCTGTCCTTAAAGGAAGTCCTTGGTGTGCTGGCCTGACCTGTGGTGTGCTGCATTGCCATTTTTCCCTGCATTTCCAAAGCTATCTTTTGCTGCTGCCTGTTGATTTGTGAGGCTTCTTAACGAGGGTGTTTCTGACACTATCTAAGATTACCTCTGCTGCTTTTCAAGGTTCTGTAGAAAGATTCATTATAGCTATCAGGCACAGAGGTCCAGATAAGAATCAATTGTCAGGAATATACCTCTTTATAATCGTTTTCTAGGGCAAAACTAGACTTCGTTTTTTATGGCAATGTGGTTTGCTTTTGATTATTCTCAAATCGCCATCCCTGCTTGGAAGACTACAAGTTTGAAGGCTTTTTATTGCTCCAAAAGGGCACTGTACCTTGCCTAATTTTTGACAGCACCAAAAGAAAAAAGGAGCAGGTCAAGCCTGACATTTTGGCCTGTTTCCCTTTTATAAACCATCTTATGATTTCAGGTCTATGATGAAAATGTGCTAATCACAGACTATAGGGGCCTTTGGTTTAAGTTGTCTTTGTGAAGGTACCATCCCAAGTAACATCTGTGGAGGAGGAAGGTTGCTTGGACACTGGGTAGACTGTGGAATTCCTCTTTTCCTTGTGTCAAGTTGAGGTTGCTGCAGGTAATGACTACAAGCTCAAGAGTGACAGGCCTTTTTCGCTTGACAACATCTTCCACATTATCACTGCTTCCTTCTATCTGTTCAACTTCTCTCTCTGCACCAGCTAACCTTTTGAGGGGCTGTTGCAACAGTGCCCTAGAAAAGGGCCCTAGAAAAGGGCTGCAGCACAAGCCCAAGGGGAAAAAGGCAGTTCACAAACATCCATGCACTGTGTGCCAGGCAACATGTGGTGCCCGGCCCAAAGCAGAGACCTATGGGGAATGGGGAGCCTCCTAGGAGGACCCAAAATACCATTCATTCTGCCTTCATATGGCAGTCGGACCGACATGTAAAGGCAGAGGGAAGATGGTTTGTAATCCCTATGGCAGTGCCTCCATTGGCACCAACCCCATTGTAGAGATTACGTTCCGACCGACAACCAGATGGACACCTTGAACCTGTCGGAGACGTCGGTCAGTCCCTCCGCCCACTGCACTCTGACTGATTGCATCATTATGCGGCAGTTGGACTGCAGCCTGAGATATTGAGCGCCAGTCATAATAATCGGGCCCATAATGAGTAAAGACCTTTGATATCTCTGGCCCTGTGTTCCTTTCTGCTTTCCCCTTCTATGACCTTTTGTCTTGGCTCACCCTGTTGGATGGCTTCTTTTGCCTGGCTCTGACTTGGACGATACTCACGCTCTCTTCAACCTTGCTGTGATGTACCACAAGTTTAGGTCACATTATCAACTCATGCAGTGTTTCTGATACAGCATGAGCAGAAAATGTGACAGATAAATACACATTTTTAAAACTACAAACAGTTTTAATGCAGTTCTCATTACAGCGTTCACCTGTGCACAATTTGCGGATGTTCACTGAATCACTTTTATCAGCACTGGAATCAGTGTTATACAACTGTCGTTTGTATTAGGATCTGAAAGCTCGAGGCTTTCAAAATTGGACCCAAGTTCTGCTCTTGCACAATATGCCCTTACGCACGCCTCATACAGTTTACGAAAAACATTCTTAAACATTGCCATAGTCAACAATTGACAGACAATGAGAAGTCTATTGGTTCTGCCAGTGCTTGTTTTGTGTGAGTGCACCTAAGTTCTACTTGTCCATCTTGAACCACTGCCGAATGGCTGCTTCCAATCTGACACGGCAGGTTTATTTGTATCTTTATATATGCTGATCATATTTAATTTTCACTCTGACACATAATGAAATCGACTAACTAAAAACGTATTTCATGAAGGAACTGCATGTTTCAGCACCCCTGAGATTTAGACCAACTAACCTTCTTTTAAATCTAAAGCTAACTTATTTTCAAGGGATTTTAGCGGTATAGGTTAGGACGGTAGGATCACTAGAATCATGTTGGCAATTTTGCAAACGTCAGCATTGCACGTCAGCACGTCCTCCCTTCATTGTGTTTGTGGTCTTCAAATCCGACAGTTCGAAAACATACTTTTATCTGTGTTTTTGAAAATATGACGACATTTACTCAAAGCTGCCCCATTGAATGGCTTACTTGTCTCGTGCTACATTCCAACAGCTTTATATTTTTGTGAGAAGATGACGAGCGAGTTAGATGGTATGGAAAGCATGCACACTCGACAGTATGTCATTCAGACAACTTTACTGCCGCGCTGCCATCACAGGCACGCCGCAGGCTGCGCACCCAGTGACCTTGCTAGACTTTCTGCAGGTGGTTTTCTACTGTTATAATTACCACAGAAATACGCAGGTGTGTTTTGAATCTTCCACTCTGCACTTTTTATTATGACCGGACAGCAGTGTGTCCATTTTTTGTTATGGGCTGTTTTTTGTCTAAACGCTGTTGAAGAGACCAAATCTGCCTTAATTCTAACATGAATATTCACAAAGCCTCATCTCGAAGGTGATTTGTCTAACCACAGTTCCTACAAGGCTTTGGACGGATGTAACTTACTCCCTGTGGTTGACCCCAGAGCCTTGGTGATTTTAGCCCCTGCAGAACTCCCTGTGGTTGGCCCCAGAGCCGTGCTTATTTTACCCCCTGCAGAACTCCTTGTGGTTGGTCCCAGAGCCATATGTTAGCCCATGCAGAACTTCCTGGGGTTGACCCCAGAGCCTTACTTATTTTACCCCCTGCACAACTCCCTGTGGTTGACCCCAGAGCCTTACATATGTTACCCCATGCAGAACTCCCTGTGGTTGGCCCCAGAGCCGTGCTTATTTTACCCCCTGCAGAACTCCCTGTGGTTGGCCCCAGAGCCTTACATATGTTACCCTATGCAGAACTCCCTGTGGTTGACCCCAGGGCCTTGCTTATTTTACCTCCTGCAGAACTCCCTGTGGTTGGCCCCAGAGCCTTACTTATTTTACCCCCTGCAGAACTCCCTGTGGTTGGCCCCTGAGCCTTACATATGTTACCCCATGCAGAACTTCCTGGGGTTGACCCCAGAGCCGTACTTATTTTACCCCCTGCACAACTCCCTGTGGTTGGACCCAGAGCCTTACATATGTTACCCCCTGCAGAACTTCCTGGCATTTCTATTCTGGAAGTATACGGGGGAGTTCCCACACTACATGCCGAAACTGAAACCCTGCATCGGCTATTTGAGCTGTTGTATTCTATTAGTATTCTATTTGAACAATTATAAAAGCCCTGATGAAGTTCCCTGTGAGGGAATGAAACGCATTGGCTGAGCCCTTCATATTTCTGATTTTATTGGTGAATTTGAAGTAAAGAACTTTCTTGACACTACTAGCTGACTACTGGACTTCATTACCTGGCGCACTCCCATTTCGTTGAAAACAACCTGGGATCTGGAGCACAGAGGCGTCACGCAACGGCTGGTGCTTGGGTTGGTTGCGCAGGAATATTACATACTGGAACTAGTGCGAGGTGCGGAACCAGGGGCCTCATTTATGAGGCTGTGCGTCACTTTTACGCCGCTTGTGCGTCCCTTGTTGTAATGCACCAGTGGCGTAAAAAATGCGCCTTGTTGCGCCATATTTAAAAAGTGACGCATCTAGGTAGATGTGTCACTTTGTAAACCCCTGCGCCACATTATACCTGTGCCAGGTATAATGTATGCAAGGGGGCGTTCTGACGCAAGACAGGGTCATAGAAGTGACGCAGTGAAATCTATAAGATTTCACTGCGCCACTTCTAGGACACAAATGCGTCAATTTCTTACGCCTGCCTCACAGCAGGCGTAAGACTGACGCAGGCCCTTTCACATGGGGCTTGCCCCATGTGAAAGGACACATTGCTGGAGTTGCGTCACTTTTGTGACACACTCCAGCAATGCGTCACTTTTGCGCCATGAAGATACGTCAGAAATGCTGGCGTATCTGTAACTCCTTGCGCCATGATGCGTCATACTGTAAATATGAGGCATCATTGGTCTCTCAAGGAGGGCGCAGTGAAAAGTGACGCATACCTGTTTTCACACAGCGATGCGTCACTTTTCATAAATGAGGCCCCAGGTGTGTGCCGTTGTTATTCTAGACATTACAATTCAATTCAATAAACTTTATTCGGAAACATGTAAATCATGTCCATAAAAGTACATACATACAAAACATGTTAAAAAGAGATATTCATGACAATCGCAATCCACCAGATGAATACAGTATGGTACATATAACAAATCAAGTAACACACTTAAAAAGATATGGAATAAATAAGATATTATAAAATTTTTTAATTTTTTTTAAAAAATCATGCCTTTCCTATAGCTGATGGCCTTAAGTAGATAACTAGCCGTATAAAAACAGATGTCAGGATGATGCAAATTAAAAAGTAATTTCATTGCCTCTTTAACAGTTCTAGTTCCAAATTTAATAAATAAAGGTTTTAAAAAGAATTTACGACATTCGCTATACAGGTTACACATAAGTAGAAAGTGCTCTGTGCTTTGTTCTGAAATGTTGTCGCACCGGCATGGACCTGAGGGGCGCTTTTTAATCTCAGGAAATGCAACCAGTAAGTGGGCCGTACCCATCCTCATCCTTGTGAGAACAAACCGGTGTTGCCCTTTAGTTACCTGGAGGAGGTAAGGATGTAGGCCCACAAATTCGTTCAAAAGGTTATAACGCACACAAGAGGAAAGTTTAAGATCATCCGTGGCTCGTCTTTCTGCACAATGATTTAGAAAAATTGATTTCATACTCTCTTTGGAGAGATCCGAAGCAGAACAGTGATCTAAAGTAACGTTAAACCCGAACACATTTGAAAAGGATGCAATTATATATTTAATCCATGGGATTTTAAGAAAATAGTCTAGACGTAGACAATCCTCAATGATGGCCCTATTAAATGAGGTTTCGTCTTTCATCCAGACCGAACGCCACAACATCAGAGGTCTCAATGATAATAGATCGTTTAGATGACATAGTCCTAGTTCTTTATGGACCAAACTATTAGCAGTAGAAGTCGGGAGACATAATAATTTTTTCAGAAATATATTCTCTTCTACCTGTAGAGATTCTGCCCTGGAAACCCCCCATACCCCTGCTCCGTAGAGGGCCACAGAGAGACACCTAGCTTCAAAAATTTTGAGCATTGCTTTAGGTTTTCTACTACCTAATTTACTTGCAAAAGCAAATATTCCATTGGCACTCCTGACCATTTTGTCGCGCACCGCCTTGTGCTCGACATCACAGCGGCCATTTTTGGAAAAGTTGACCCCCAGGTAGCAAAAATTATCCACACATTGTACCACTTGTCCATCGATGAGATATCTGTAGGGCTTTTTAGTTTTGACTTTACTAGCTCCGCACTCCATCACATATGTCTTACTCTTATTAATGACCAGCTTTCTACTTTCAATAAAGGCCACAAATTTATCCATCAAGAGCTGGAGACCTCGAGGGGTCCTAGAGAGCAACACAGCGTCGTCCGCATAGAGTAACACGGGGATGGTATTTGTGTTTACTCTAGGGGCGTCAGCTGGTGCCTTCTTTAAGATCGAGTCTATTTCATTAATAAACAGAGTGAAAAGCAAGGGTGCCAAAACACACCCTTGTCTAATACCTCTCCTGACCCTAAATTTATCTGTGCATTCGCCCGACGGCCCGTAACGGACACGCGAGCTAAGCCTCTCGTATAAACGGGCCAGATAATATATGATTTCCCTAGGTGCTCCCATTTCTAGCAGGGTAGTCCATAGTATGGCGTGATCCACCAGGTCGAAAGCGCTGCTCAAATCAGCGAAACAGAGGTAGAGTGAGCCTTTTTTAGCTCGGGTGTATTTCCCTATCAGGAGTTCCAGATTTAAGCATTGTTCAATGCAACCTCTACCTTTCCTGAATCCATATTGGCAGTCTGTCATTATCTGATTAGACTCTGCCCATTCTTCTAATCGGACGAGGAGTACACGGCTCATAATCTTGACCGATGAATCCAGCAATGAGATTGGCCGGTAATTTTTAACGTTTCCTCGGTCCCCTTTCTTGTGAATCGGAACTATTATGGATTCAGACCAGGTACACGGAAAAGTATAGCGAACAGCGGCGTTAAAAACTTTGACTAGTACTGGCCCCCAAGTCTCAGGTGCAAATTTGTACAAATCAACTGGGACACCGTCGGGTCCCTGGGCCTTACCGCCCTTACTAGCCCTGATACTACTTAGGACCTCCTGTAAGGTGATATCTAGGTTAAGTACTGGCCAAGAGCAACTTATCGGCAACGTTACCATATCAGGATTAAAAATACCAGAGAAGTGTTGTACCCATGAATCCTTACCCACGTTTGAGGTTAACACGGGAAGTTTATCATCTTTTAAAAGAGGGCTATTTACTACTGCCCAAAAATGGGTACAATTGTTAGATACGGCCGCTAGATCCAATCGCTCCCAAGCTTCCTCACGTAATTCAGCTTTCCTTTGCTTAAGAGCTAAATTATAGTCGGATCTAAGCTTGGCTACAACTGTTTTGTCTCTAGGTTTAATGGATAATGCATTTTTTAGTGTCTTCAGTGCCACAGTGCATGCATTGTTAAACCATCCCCTTGATTTGTTATTAAAATGTCCAGCCAACCTAGTAAACTTACCACTAATAAAAACATTGATTTTCATAAAGTGAAGGATACAAGCCTCCATATTTGGTTTCTCATCAATAATTGATGTAATCTCATTTGAGCAGCATGAGACAATGCAATTCGAGGTTACTTCTGCTTTATCCCCTGCCCATCTTATTCTGAAACCATTCGGTCTATGAACCTCAATGTTTGTAATGGGGCTACTATCTGGAATTGTACAAGCTTTCCAAAACCTAGTTTCAATAACAAGACAGTTGTGGTCGCTGACCAAGTAATCAACAATCTTGACATCAGAGCTAAAATGAGCTAGTTCGGAAGACATACAAATAAAATCAATTACAGTGTTTGCCCCTCTCCCCACAAAGGTTGGCAAACTATCACCCTTCCCGTCCTGCTCAATCTCTAAGATCTCCAAGTCATAATCTAATAGGAAGGAGTTCAGAGTTTCTCCATATGTATTGTGCTGGAAATGTGTAGCTGGCTCTCCAACACGGTTCAAAATGCCACACAACTTATGGTTAGAGAGAGGGCAAACAGAAATGTTAAAATCTCCAACACATATGTATTCAAAAACTGTATTAAAAGTTTTCATCAATTGTTTGATTGCGATGTCTAATTCTAAAATGACCGTGTATCTGCTAGCATCAAAAACATTATTATACATGTTAATCATCAAAATGTTTTTGTCTGCCTCATCAACTAGCCACAGCAGTTGGGAATTGTTGCCCACAGTGATATGCTCCTTCACCCTAATTTGCATTTTCACAGAGATCAGGGTTAGCAAACCACCTTTGGCCCTCCCTGAGGTAGTTGCCGTTGCTGGTAACTCATATGCTACAAAACCATCAAGACCCTTAAAATTTAGGCACCAGGTCTCTTGTAAACATAAGATATCAAATGTTCTAATAAGTTCTAACCACCCTAGTACTTCTAATTTTGAAACTAGTCCTGCGATATTCCAGCTAGCGATAGTACAAGTTGTTGGTAACCCCTCTGAGGTATTGCAAGATGAACCCTCATAGTTAATCTGTATACTACCAGTAGTGTTTGGGGACTGATGTAGAATTAATCCCACACCCACTTCAGCAAGCTCATGTCTGACCTCTTGTCAATCGCAGTTATTAAGACCAGACAAGGCATCAAATCTATTATGTAATAGCATGCTTGGTACTAGGGGGGATGCCCAGCGGTTATGCATATTCAAGTTGTTATCCCAACCTAGTGCTGGCGTTTTTGGTAGAGTAACATCGTTGGTGAAAAATACCTCTTCCCCACCCTAGTCTTAAACGTCTGCAAATGAGAGCATGGCAATATGATGCCAAGTCCATCTGATGCATCCTCAAGTCATTATCATTATCGCTCACTGAAAACCTTTTCTAAGAGCTGGTTAAGAGCCCATAGTTCAGTTTACACTAAATACGCACTGGATGTCATTTCCTAGGTAAACAGTCATTCTCCCTTGTGCATCGTTTGGGTCACCAGAGATCAACAGAGCTAAAGCAAGCCAATGTTTCTGGGTGGATTCAGAGGCAGAGGGCAGGTGTAAATGGATCTGCGCATGCGTGCCATTTGAGATCCAGGGCCTAGCAGAGGATGGAGGGCCATACATTAGAGGCACACAGCTACACAGAAAGTGCAAGGTGCAAGCACTAGAAGTGGATGCACAGCCAGTCAATTCTACACGCAGGCAGAGGGTCTGGATTAAAACAGAAGAAAGGGCGAGGGTGAGGACGGAGTCACTGCGAGCCATTGTGATGTTGAATAAAAAATTACCCTGGTACCCTCACATCTGTGAGGGTACCAAAACGGATTCTAGATTTGTGGGAAACTGCAGAATCTGCCTGCATATTCCCGGGCCAGTGCGCTACACAGCATGAAGACAGTGGGTGTATAATGCTAGCAATTAACGACTGTAGTGTAAATGATGCAAAAATAGAAAATGAAGAGAACTAATCTCCCTTTCCCAGCATACATCATCTATGGAGATATGTTCTTATTCCAAAGGAAGGCTTGTAGTGGTGTCTGTGTAATTTGGAAATACTTTCACCTAACAAACAATCACCCAACAAACCAGGCACAGCCCTGCTTGGCCGGATTTATCTGAGAAGGCAGAGTGTGATATTAAGTGTGCCATGTAGCAGATTTCGTGTAACGTGATCCTCCTATTTATGCAGACTTTGGAGACCAGCATGTCATGCTGCATTAGCATTATTTGGAGTAGGATATTATGGGCGGTGTTCCTGTCCAACAGTTCATATCATGCATTGTATGACAGCTCAGTTCACTCACTATGGTTAAGCCAGTCGGCTCATTCATGTCAAACACCTGTCTCCAGCTGAACCTTGCAAAGGTTTCTTTTTTTTTTTAACTAAGGGCCTGTGACTTATGAATGCTTGGGGACTGAAGCAAAGGAACATGTACACCGGACAGACCAAACCATCCTCCCATATAGTGGCCCTGCTTCCATCGGAATCTTGCACAGTTCAAAGGAGTCATGGTCTCCTGATCTAAGAAAAACATTGTTTAACCATTGCAATCAAATATATTTTTTTATAGTGAAGTTTACATATAAGGAGTGAGGGTGACTAGGGTGGAAGGAAAGTACATGCAATATGCATTTTACACTTAACTACAGCACATA
This sequence comes from Lissotriton vulgaris, assembly GCF_964263255.1. Taxonomy (NCBI): domain Eukaryota; kingdom Metazoa; phylum Chordata; class Amphibia; order Caudata; family Salamandridae; genus Lissotriton; species Lissotriton vulgaris. The sequence continues at coordinate 998,211,098 of NC_141696.1, read as the reverse complement.
TTACAAAAGTTTGTGAACTGCAACTCACAGGCCTGTTTGACGGTATGCCCTGCAAACATGCACTGAGGTCCACTGGCCGAACAGCATGTACGGTAAGCACACGCTGCAGCCATATATCTGCTAGACCACATACCATGCAAGGATACACTGCAACCGACGAACTTGCTAGGCCATATACCATGTAAGCGTGCAACGCAGCCCACCAACTTTCTAGACAGTATACCATGCACACACACACACACACTGCACCGTATACCACGTAAGCACACACTGCATCCAACAAACCTGCTAACAGTGTGCCATTCAAGCATATACTCAGATCCTCAAACTTGATAGGAAGTATGGCACACAAGAATATGCTGGCACCCACAGACATGCTAGGCAGTATGCCATGCAATCTTATGCTGCAACGCACACAACCGCCTGGGCAGAGAGCCACAGAGCTGGCCTTTGGTCAGGTATGGCCCTGGGCGAAATCAAACTTGACACCCTTCCCACTCATGCTCTTTGATTTTCTATATGTCCCAGGTCGAAGCGAGGCTTCTGCAGGCTGCTCCTGCACCCGTCTGAAGGTCGGCACCGTGGGCATGGGCCCAGCTCCCACATGCTGAAAGGCCGGTTCTGAATGGCACACAAGCATACACTAGATCAACAAATAAGTTAAGCAGTATGCCATGCAAGCATACGCTGGAGCCCACAAACATGCTCAGCAGATGGCATGCAAGCATACCCCGGGACCTAACGATATGCTAGGCAGTATGCTATGCAAACTTATGCTTGGACCCACAAACCTACTAACAGTGTGCCATGCAAGCATACACTTGGACCCATAAACATTCTCAGCAGTATGGCACGCAAACATACGCGCGGATCCACAGACATGCTAGAGAGTATGCCATGCAAGCATACTAGGGAAGTCACAAACATCTTAGACAGTTTGCCATGGAAGCATATGCCGGGATAGTCTAACATGCTAAGCAGGATGCCATGCAAGCATATTCTGGGACCCATAAACATGCTAGACAGTACACCATGAAAGCATACGCTATGACCCGCAAACCTGCTAAACAGTGTGGCATGCAAGCATACTCTGGGACCCATTAAACATGATAGGCAGTATGCCATGCAAGCAACCATTATGACCCGCAAACATGCTAGATTGTATACCATATAAGCACACACTGCAGCCCATAAACCTGCTAAACTGGCAAGCATATACTCTGATCCACAAACTTGATAGGAACAATTGCACACAAGTAGAAGCAGGGGCCCACAGACATGCTAGGCAGTATGCAATGCAATCTTGTGCTGGGAACCACAACTCTGCTAGGCAGTGTGGCACAAAAGCATATACTGGGACCCACAAACATACTAGGCAGTTTATCATGCACGCATACGCTAGGACCTACAAACATGCTCAGCAGTATGACATGCAATCATGAACTGGGACCCACAGATATGCTAGGCAGTATGCTGTCCAACCTTATGCCTGGACCAGCAAACCTGCTAAACAGTGTGCCATGCAAGCATATGGGAGGACCCACAAACAAGTTAGACAATATGCCATGCAAGTATATGCTGGAACCTACCAACATGTTCAGCAGTATGCCACGCAAACATACGCTGGTACCCACAGACATGCTAGGGAGTATGCCATACACGCATACACATTGTGACCTAGTTTAGGACACCCCCCGCGCCGCACGGCCACCAGCTGCTGCGTGTGCCTCCCGCCTGCCTCGCTGCCCCTGCCGCCGCCGTGTGACCACGCCCCCTGCCACCGAGCGGCGTGGTCTCCTGCGGTCTAGCGCTGTGCTCGCCTGATCTGCAGGCTCCTGTACCCCGTTCTCTTGCTGTGTGCCCCTCTGCCTGTTAAGTTATATTTTGTTCATTTGTATTGTGCTTACTGTATTTTTCGCCTGTCCCCCTGTTTCTCGCTCCCCCCGGTCTCCTCCCTCCCCGCTCCCCACCACCGCCGCTAACCACGCCCCCTTTTCTTTCTGTGCCCTCCCCGCTCCCGCCTCCCAGCTGCTCCGCCCTCCCTCGCACTTCGCCATATATGGCAACCGTGCGAACGCGCAGCGGTCACGCGCAGCGGGCGCGCCGATTGTGCACCGAAGGCGCACCAAAGGTAAGCCCATCTGCGCCCGTCCGCGCCTGGACCGCGCCCAGCACCAGGACCCCTGGCCCCCACCGACGGAAGACGACCCGACTGTCCTACGACGCCACCGACCTCATCGCACTCAACACCGGCGGTATTCCCTGGATGCTACCGAGCCACTCCGAGGCGCACCCACGGACCCTTCAGCTGCCACGCCTGCAAGTTCACCTGCATCCGGACCTGCCCCGCACCAGCACCCGCCAAACCGAACACCAGCAGCAACCACCTCAAGTGCATCCTGCTCAACACCCGCTCCGTCCACAGGCACGCCATCGAACTCTGGAACCTCCTCGACACCACAGCTCCTGACGTTGCCTTCCTCACGGAAACCTGGATGAACGACTCCTCAGCACCCGACATCGCCATCGCCATCCCAGAGGGATACAAGATCACCCGAAGAGACCGCGTCAAACAGACGGGAGGAGGCATCGACATCATCCACAGGGACACCATCCACATCACGACCAACACCGACGACACCCTGACAACCGCCGAACACCTGCACTTCCCGATCCGCACCGACCAGAACACCACCCTCAGAGGCACCCTGATCTACCGACGCCCGGGACCACGCACACAATTCAGCGAGGACATCCCCGACTTCGTCAGCCCGCATGCCCTCCCCTCCGCTGACTACATCCTCCTGGGGGACATCAACTTCCACCTGGAGAACAACAACGACCGCAACACCATCACCCTGCTCGACAACCTCGCCAACCTCGGACTCAAGCAGCTGGTGTCCACCCCCACCCACCTCGCCGGACACACACTCGACGCCGTCTTCTCATCCAGCAAAGACATCACCTTCAGCCACGCCACTGGACTCCACTGGACGGACCACAGCTGCGTCCACTTCACCTTCAGAAAAACGACGATCCACCACCACCAGCAACAGGTTGCTCGAAGAAGCTGGAACAAGATCACAGCCGACCAGCTCGCCGCTTCCCTGAGCCAGCACCCTCCCGCCAGCTCAGCGAACCCCAGCCAGGCCGCCGACAACCTCACGAAGTGGATCAGCAACTGCGCGGACGAACTCGCCCCACTGAGGACCCCGCCCAGCAGACCCGGCAGCAAGAAGGCCCCATGGTTCACCGACGAACTCAAGAGCTCCAAGAAGAATTGCCGAGCCCTCGAGAAAGCCTGGAGAAGGGAACCAACACTGGACAACATGACCGCCCTCAAGCTTGCCACCGGGAAGCACCACCAACTGATCCGCGCCACCAAGAAAACCGCATTCAAGGACCGGCTGGACAACAACGCACACAATTGCAAGGAACTCTTCAACATCGTGAAAGAGCTCTCCAACCCCAACGCCGGAAACAACGACATCACCCCATCGCAAGACCTCTGCAATTCCCTCGCCTCCTACTTCCACAACAAGATCGCGGACATACACAACAGCTTCAGCACTCAACCGATGCATGCCACGACCGAACCACCGCCCCCCACCACCACCCTCCGCGCCTGGACTACGATCAGCACCGAAGACACCGTCCGCATGATGAACTCCATCCACTCCGGATCTCCGACCGACCCCTGCCCTCACCACGTCTTCAACAAGGCCGACGCTGTCATCGCACCCCACCTGCGGGACATCATCAACACCTCCTTCGACACCGCCACCTTCCCGGAGAGCTGGAAGCACGCCGAACTCAGCACCCTACTAAAGAAACCTACAGCGGACCCCACCGAACTCAAGAATTACCGCCCCATCTCGCTCCTCCCGTTCCCAGCCAAAGTCATCGAGAAGACAGTCAACAAACAGCTGGCCGCCTTCCTCGAGACGAATGGATCCCTCGACCCCTCACAGTCTGGCTTCCGAGCCAACCACAGCACCGAGACCGCCCTCATCGCTGCCACCGATGACATCCGAGCCCTGATGGACAACGGAGAAACAGCGGCCCTCATCCTCCTAGACCTCTCCGCGGCATTCGACACTGTCTGCCACCGCACCCTAGTGCAGCGCCTCAGCTACGTCGGAATCCAGGAAAAGGCAATGGAATGGATCATCTCCTTCCTCGACGGAAGAACACAGAGAGTCCGTCTACCACCGTACAAGTCAGAGGCCACCGAAGTCATCTGCGGCGTCCCTCAAGGATCCTCACTGAGCCCCACCCTCTTCAACGTCTACATGAGCCCCCTCGCGGCCATCGCACACCAACACAACCTCAACATCATCTCCTACGCTGACGACACCCAGCTGATCCTCTCCCTGACCAACGACCCCGCCGCCGCCAGAGCCATCCTTCACGAAGGGATGAAAGACGTAGCCGAGTGGATGACGACCAGCCGCCTGAAACTGAACTCAGACAAGACGGAAGTCCTCATCCTGGGTTCCTCGCCCTCCGCCTGGGACGACTCCTTGTGGCCCCCCGCCCTGGGCACCGCACCCAAACCGACAGACCACGCACGCAACCTGGGCTTCATCTTGGACTCCTCCCTCACTATGACCAGACAAGTCAACGCCGTCTCCTCGTCATGCTTCAACATCCTGCGCATGCTACAGAAGATCTTCCGGTGGATCCCCACCGAGACCAGGAAGACGGTCACCCAGGACCTCGTCACCAGCCGACTGGACTACGGCAACGCCCTCTACGCCGGAACCACCGCCAAGCTCCAGAAGAGACTCCAGCGGATCCAGAAGGCCTCAGCCAGACTCATCCTCGACATCCCACGACACAGCCACATCTCCGGACATCTGAGAGACCTGCATTGGCTCCCCGTCAACAAAAGAATCACCTTCCGTCTCCTCACCCACGCACACAAAGCCCTGCACGATCAAGGCCCGACCTGCCTCAACAACCGCATCAACTTCTACGCTCCCAAACGTCATCTCCGATCAGCCGGCCACGCCCTCGCCGCCATCCCCCGCATCCGAAGAACGACAACAGGAGGAAGGTCCTTCTCCTACCTGGCCGCCAAGACCTGGAGCTCCCTCCCGACTGACCTGCGCCTGACCCAAGACCTCCTCTCCTTCAGGAAGAAGCTCAAGACCTGGCTATTCGAGCAGTAGCAGCACACCCCCCCCCCCATGCGCCTTGAGACCCTCCGGGTAAGTAGTGCGCTCTATAAATGTCTGTGATTGATTGATTGATTGATTCATTAGCCTTTTAGAGAGTATGCCATGCAAGCATAAGTTGGGGCCCACAAACATGCTAGACAATATGCCATGCAAGCATACACTATGACCCACAAACATTCTAAGCAGGATGCCATGTAAGCCTACACTGCAGCCCTCAAACTGGCTAAAAGTAGACCAAGTGAACAAGTATTGCGTAGGAAAGTGCCTCTTTTGACATGGCTAGCCCTCACGTTTTGCCTGATGACTGATGTGATTTCGAACTGAAAGTGCACTGGGTCCCTGTTAACCAGATTCCCAGTGCCAGATCTCTTTCCCAAAACTTGTACCATGATTGGCACAGCTTCAGTTACCCCTTTAAGTCCCTAGTAAATGGTACTCTTGGTACCTATGGCATGGGTATTGAAGAGGGTCCTCTGGGGCTGCATCACTCATTGCTGCCCCAGAGCCATTGCAGGCTGTATGTCTTTGTGCAGAGAAATCCAAAACGTCGACATGGACAACACAGCCATGTGTGCCATACCCATTATACACTGGATAAGATATGGGTAAGTCACCCCTACTGCAGGCCTTTAGCCCCAAGGCAGGGTCCACTGTATCCCATTTGTGGGCATATCAACATGAGCACACATGCCCCTACAATGTCCAGTCTATTCTTAGATATTGTAGGTGCACAGGGATGCCATGAAGTGTACATTTGCTGGATACTTGTCAACACAAGTTTCACAGCTCTATGATGGCTTCACTGATTTCTAATGTGTTTGGACCAAACTTCATGTCTTAATAAATCCTCACTGATGACTATTAATAAATTCAAATAGTAGACCGTTTCAGAGGGTCCCCTAAAAACCTGCCAATCACTGGTATGGTTCCTGACTTGTTTTTGCCCGCCTGCCACTACCAGATATGTTTCTGACCTCATGGGGTGAGAGCCAGTGCTCTCAGAGGTCAAAGGCAATGTCCCCTCTGGGCAGAGGTGCTTCACACCTCCTCCAGGACAGGATGCCATCCTGGGAGGAAAGCTTCAAAGTTGATGCTGCCTTTGAAATCCAACCCAGGAACCTCCAGATAGTAGGGGAAACCAAGCCCCCTTTCCTGATTAACAGGGGGAAATGTGAGAAAAATGTGTTAGATTAAGAGGATGGTCCCCACTAAGCCTACAACACCCCTAGGGTGGAGCAGGCAATGTGAACCCTTCTCCTTAAATCCCACCATCTTTGGATGTTGGGAAAACATCCTATGAGGGCTAGAGTAGTGCCTCTTCCCACAGGAAGTGGTCACTTGTGGGTGTAGACACTCTGAAGGTAGCTACTCCATTGGCTACTACCTGACTCCCTGGCAATGCCCCAAAATGTAGTATTTAGGTGGCACCCTAACACCTGAATATCAGATCCCACTGACAGGAGAAGACCAGAACAAAGAAGCCCTGCTGCAGAAGAACTGAAGCCCTGCTGCAGAACAAAAAGGCGCCAAACCCTGTCTGCTGCTCCCAGGGCTTGACAATCGCTGATGCTGTGCCGTCTTGATATCTGAGAGGACTCTAAGAACCCAGGAGCACATCCAGCCTTCAAGAAATTGCAGGGAATCTCCCTTAAAGTGAAGGTATAATTCCCCTACACCTCCGGCACCAATCCAGTAAAGTCTGGTTTGTTGACTTGCTGCTCCCCAATGACCTCGATGCAGCACCAAAGCAAAAGAAAGTGCAAATGCTCCTGAGTGTCAGATCTGTCTCCCCACTAAGTTTGGAGACACCAGGACCTAACGTAGTCCCGGCGCACCAATATTTGGGCTACCAGACCTCAACTGCAAACACCAAGAAGAAGAGTCCACTCTGGACTCCCAAAGCACCAGAAGCAAGAACCTGTCAAGGGATGTTAAGATGCCTGAGACCCACTTCATGAGTGGCCCAATAGTCCAGACATCGTCTCTCCAAGTTTCTTGCTCCTGACCTCAAGGACCTCAAGACGCATGACGCCCGGCTGACCTGTTCACTCTGCACCCGGCCCCACCAGCACTGACCAACCAGCCCTGCTACTGTGGTTCCCAGGCTCTTATAACCTCCTCTCTCTATGGAGACCCACCAGACCTACCTGTAAGTCCCTCTGTGCAGTGGGTTTTCAATGGCCCGCTTCGACTTTGCAAACCAGCTTCCATCCTCTCAGTACTCTGTGCCCGGCCGATACGGGATGCTCCCGAACTTCTCCTGCTGGAACTTTGGACTTGGTCTGGACATCGGCCTAAAATGAGAAGACGAACTTCATGAAATCATTGCCTGAATTTTCATGCATTTTTCTGCTTTTCCCTATTGGTTCCTATGGTTCGTAATTGCACACAGAAGTGATATATTTATCGAACTTTGCAAAATGTATCTCCGAAAGTACACCCTTAGAATTGTGTTCTTGGTCTTAATAATTATATAAAAATCTACTAAATAACTAAATGTTACTAAATGCAAGATGGCCAATATCAAAATACGAAATTTATGTTGCCTATAATGGTGGCAAAAACTCTGTCTTGTCCCGTGATTCTAGCTGTTATGAAAAATATTTTAATGTGCCACATTTGAAAGTGAACGACTGCAGTTAATGTTAGTCCTTATACGGGCAACTGCCTTTGGGTTTTGGAATCATTTTCTGTTTGTTGCAGAGGAGAAAACACTTCTACCTCCCTTGATGTCCCCAGCATTCACAAAGAAAGAATTATGAGAAACATTGATTATAGTCATTATAATGCTCTGGTACAACATGTCAAAGGTGTACTAACATGAGAACTCATAATTATGTATTGGATTTGACAAGTCTTTAACAGAGCAGAGAACTGTTGTCAGTTTCTGTCTAGAGGGCAGTCCCTTTGGCTGTTGTTCTGTCAACAGATATTTCTAACGCTAACTCATTGGACTAAACATTTTCAGTTCATCTTGCAATAGTGTTGTTATATACCATGATACAAGAATAAAGGATATGTATTGCTTTATTAAGGAACTTCGAACTTTGCTTTTTGCATTTTTATCTTTGTCTCAAGCATACACACAGAACTTTCTTCTCCACTTGTTTCAGGTTTCAGCTGTGCAGGACAATATTTATTTTTGCTGCCCACTTGAGTGTAAGTAAGGGACACCCAAATTGTTATTACTGCAACAACAAGTTGTGTTTTAGGTTTTTCACTATGTAGCTGATAATCCATCTCCAAACTATTTCCTTGCATAAACTATGAAGTTCCCCCCTGATGAATGTGTGTGTCATCACCTGTTTACATTCTTAAAGTATTTTTTAAATCTGTATTGAATGCTTTTTACTTATATTGTTATAACAAATGTTCTGTTTCAAAAATGTGTTGTTCTCAGCAGAAAACGAAATCAAATAAATTAAACTTGAGACTAGACAGAGTACTTCCATGCCGAGACACGGGGCTCCCGTTCATCAACAGGCATGTGCGTGTAATCTGGGCAGGCACAGGATTTTAGCAGTCTGGCAGTTACCATCGTCAAGTTACGCTGAACATTTTATGAAAATATCGATCGCCATAAGTTCGAGGTTCCATATTTGGGATTCCTTGGGACCTTTTCATCTTTAATCTGCAAGTTGAATTTGGACACATTTCTGCTGTATATTATTACTAGAACCTATGTTCAGTAAAGAACATATGGCCTTTGAGTCAGTGTGATCCTGACCACCTTATGAGTACTATCTAAATTTGAATGGGGGTGCATAATTAACTATACTATGGATTACCTTTACTCTAAGAATTTCGAGCTTCAAACCAGACAGATAAGAGATTGGATTTTTGATTTTGTGACTTCCTGAAGAAGGCTATTTGCCGAAATGTGAATAGAATAATAAACAACATATACGTCAGGCCACTATTTTGTAATCATCGTTTCAATAATACGTCTGCTGTAATATATTTATTTCTAATGATTGTTAATTTCACCAGTATGGAAGATAGAAGTGCAATAGTATGTTTGAAGAGAGATGGGTGATAGTATGATTGTGAGAAGGCTGGAGAGTAAGATTTGTGAATGAATTTTTTGTGTGTAACTAATTATGACTATGCATTTTTACAAAAAGAATATATTTTAGACATATTGTTATCTTCATATTTTTTATTAGAACAATAAAAAAACATATTTTTCTATTTGATGTATTTTTCTTCACTCTGATTGTCCTATTATGTGCTTCTAGTTTGTGATAAGAATCATTATTTGCATGAGTTCTTTCTTTGTCAATTATTTCATCCCTTCCTTGGGTAAATTATTGTGTAGCAGGGAGACCCTTTTTCTTTACAATAAACTACAACAACAACATGCTTGATGACATGCATGAATTCATCTCAGTCACTGGTAGTCTTTTGGGCTTCACTGCAGTCCATAGTTTTTTTACCCACCATGCTACTCTAGACAAAGGTCTGCCTTATGAAAATCAGTCCAGACCATGCTCCTCATGGGAACAGTCATCGCAAACTGCCAGCTGATAACCCCTCTAGAATTGAGACAAAGCAACTCCAGACCACTTTCAACTCCACTTAGGCCTCATCAGTGAGGTATAGCTTGAGATATGCCACAGTGAGCATTGGAAAACGATCTAGGAATACCCATTTCACTTAGTGTATAAACAACACCAACTACATGGTGGATGGAATAATTGGATTCATCTCAGTCACTGGCAATCACTCAAAACTGGATCAATTTCGATCTACTTAGGTCTCATCAGTGATGTATAGCTTAAGTCCTATGGCATAATGAGCATGGGACCCCTGCCTGGGCATACCGGTCACACTTAAGACATAAACTGCAACAACAACATGCAGCCATGCTGCACAGCATCATGCCAGTGATATACCCATTCCGAAAAGACATTTGCAAAGTCAGTAGATCCCATTTGTGAGACCTATTGGCTTTTCCAATTCTTATTATGTCAAGCTTACCGGACAACGCCAGATGTCTGATTACAAACGGGCAATTGTGGAATTTACAACATTGGAATGAATAAAGGCAACCACTGGCATGTGTTTCACTCTAGTTATAACTCTCTGGAAAGATATAGCTTTGTCCAGACACAAGGGAGCACACAGTATGTCAAGATAATACACTTTCAGGATAAGAATGCCACATTAATTATGCAAAAAAGAAAGCAGGGAATTATGGTAAGTTCCCACGTTTCGGTGGAGAGCAGTTCCTTTATATGGGGCACTTTACAACTTCACCGCACTCTAAATTTGCTTATTTTAAATGTCTGTTTCTCTAACAGATGTTTAAGAATACGGTTAGCACAGTGCCATTCACGCAGAGCTAGAGAATGCCAGCCTTTTGTCACTTTTACAGTCCACATGTGTCTTTAGTCTTACTTGCAGAGACATTTTGAGTTATGAGTATGCACTTTATACACCCCAAGAGCATAAAAGCAGGCGCTCAGTTCAGCAATGAGGCAGAATACATGTGCATCAAATGGCCAGTGTTTATAATGTTCTTGTTCCACTCAGACTGCCACGCTCTTAATGCATTTGAATATAACTAACACACAGAAATATTTATTTGCCGAAGTATTTGAGACGTGGGATGTTATAGGCGTGAGAAAGCATCAACTTTCTGGCAACCCTTCTTAATTAGTATTACACTCGTGTGCAGCCAAAAAACATCTGTAGGAAATGTAGTGACTCAAAATGTAAAGCCAATAAGTGGTTTTAAGGTTAATGTGTGTATGGAATCTTCCAAGGCTTATTGTCTCCCCATAAAAAGAGTATAGCATGGTTAATGAGCTCAGGGGCGTAACGCAGGCTGTGCGGGGGTCCCATCCTTCAGGGGTCACCATTTAAGCTCCATGACGGTGAATATATCTGGCTTCTACCCTGCTCCTCTCGGGATTTACTGACATCGATTGCATTTTTAACACGGGGCTCAGGCTCCCTTCAGAAATGAAACGTCACCAGTAGAACAGAAACAACTGCATCCTTTTCCCTGGTTATTCCTCATTTGCTGAAAGAGTTTCACTCAGATTGTTTAGCTGCATTCAGCAACTGGAGGCCAAGATGAAAAGCACCAGAACCCGGACTTTCTGTCAGGCTCATAACTCCGAATATCAGAACTAAACAGATTCTTAAACGAACTCTAAAGCAGCTGCCAACAAGAAAGAGAGTGTACAAACATTCATCAATGTATGCATCAATTGATGCCTGCTTTTTGCTGGACAGAGGATGGAGCATCACAGGGGCAACCCATAGTAGAGAAAACTGAGTCCTCCTGTTTTCCCTATTCACTGTTCTGAAACCACATGATCAGTAAAAGCAAAATATGTGTTAGATGTGAAATATCAAATCAATCAAGATAGGGATACAGAAAAGGTAACACATAACACGCTGATCCTCTTTCGCTTCCATTCACGGTTACAAAACTGATCTGTTGAGGTTAGAGTTTAAAGGAAATAATGTGTTTGTCATAGAGTGCTTCATGGGGCACTTTTCCTGTTTCTAAGCACTGCATGTAAGAAGCGGTACTACACTACAATTTATTTGTACTTGTTAGATCTCAAATGGAATGTAGGCTGAGTAGGCCTTATCAGGATTCCAACTCGTGAAATACAACTAGTCGTATGTTTCTACAGCGAGAGTTTAGCTTGCTGGGTTATACTCCCGACTGTCGCGACTGTGTGAAAATATTAATTGTCTGTTTTATTTACAACTGTAGTTTTGGATAATACATATTGTTCTACCGAAAGGCCCAAGGACTGAGAGTTTGGTATGCAGAACATAGAATAGTATATTTGAACTTTAGTAAACGATACCTGACTGCTTCTGTAACCCACAACTATCAGTTGTGTTGTTGCTTGCTTAGGTTGCTATGCATCCTCCCTAGAGTTCCATGCCCCTGCTGCTCAGCCAGAGTGTAAAGTGATGTGGGATGTAGAGTGTTGGTGGGCTAGAGTTTCACTTGATTATGGGCTGATCAACAGGTTGCTGCTCCTGGTGGAGAGTAACCATCACCTTACTCACTTGAAACTATGATCCGATAAACCTACCTATAATATACTCCACGGCTTCCAGACTTTGGTTACGACACTGGTGACGATCTGAAGAAAGAACCATCCATGTGAATTGAGTAAATTACTGAAGAAATCTTAAGGAAACCTAAGAGGGAACTACTGAAGAAACTTTGAGCACTACAGAATGCTCTGCAGCCCTCTAGTGTCGTCCCCATCGGTTAGCCCACTGTCAGGGCGTGGATCTGTTATTTACATGGTCTGGTATCATTCATGGTAATGGAGACAACATCTTGTGTAATATGCTTATCAACCTAAAGCGTTTATGTTATGAAGGATCTGTCAGCCTCCATTCCAGGGCATTGTCACAAGCCAGCATATTGGGTGTAATAGATAGGGAGGTCAGCTGCTAAATTAAACTCTTTTGGCATCAGGCCATCCCAGGGCTTGTACTTGCACTTAGGAACTGGTGAGGCAAGGGGCGTGTGACCATAGAGCCTGCTCCTGCATTTTAGTGTTGGAAAGGTAACACTTTGAGAAGATGCTGATTTGACTTTTAATGTTTTTAGTGGGATCCATATTAATGCGTCGCTGTGGATGAATTGCCATTGTGATCTGAACATGGGGAGAAATCTATGCATATACCAGTGAGAGTAGCTGATGGCAAGACATAACTGCTGTGAGTAGGTTTTGTGCTTACCCTTACTAGCGCAAGGATGATGGCGGCATTTTTTGTATTTTTGAAAGAAAAACATGAGGATTCTGACATGCGAGGCTGTTTGGCTCAAGCGAGTGAGCGTGACGGTCAGTGTGCTGCTTAGCGGGCCGGGTGCTCTGATGCCATACCTCTGCATGCACGTCATTGCCATTTTCCTCTAGTAAAGAGCGTCGCAATCCGATGCGTCATTCGAAACTGCTACATGAGTTCCTGTACAACATACGCAGCCCTTAGATTGAGAGTCCCTAGCTGTCATCATCTTTATGTGGTCAAGACTCGCATCCTGAAGCATACACTCGTGACGAGCGGCACTTCTTTGTGATGTCAGTTCGGTAGACTGGAATGTGCAATCGCGTTTTGAGTCCTCAACCTCATGAGCATGGAGGCAGCGTTTTTTTTTTTACACATCCCATGGCAAAAATAACTTTGTTGGATCATCACACGTCATCGGTGAGGACTCTGTGGTGGTAGAAGTGTTAAGTATGAGGAGAGAACCCTAATGCTGTCATAATTTCATTTCTGTGGCTATTCCTGGGAAGTCTATAATTCCAGCAGTAAGTACTCTGGATTGCTCTCTACATTCAGGATTTCTTGCATTGCAACCATATACTGGAAATTCCATTATACTTTTGGTAATCTTGTGAAGTGTCTCCTGATATCTGGCCCTGGTGAAGAACATCGGGTGAAAGCTCGCTCATCGGGAACTTTTACTGTTTGTGCTGGAAATTGTACAGTTAATTATTGTGTTTGTGCTGTTATTCAAGTCTAGTATTTGGTTTATGGAGGACTGGATTTATTGAAGGAGTGTTGTATAATGACAATAGTGTATTTCTTTCATGTTTAGTTAGGAGTCGCGTGGATTCACGAGACTCATTGTTCTAATGCTCATGACATTTCAGTGGTCTAGCATGCTGCCCTCCAGTCGTGAAGATTCCCTGGAACGTCAGTCTGGACGTTGGCTTCTTCACGACTGAACTGCTCTGGTTGTGGGTGTTAGCTCTTACAGAAATAAACCTACGTTCCTGCTTCAACTTGTTTCTGTACATCTTTATTCAACAACTTGGCGACGAGAGGGATCTTCGCTACACCCACCGCCAAGATTCAAGCCTTGTCACAGTTAACGAAGATCTTGCCAGGACCCGAACGGATTGCTTTCAGCAACTTACTCGGATCGCTTTCAGCAACTTACTCAAAAATGCAGAGATGTAACAGCTGCTGATCAGCCTTGAAATCCAGTCTCAAGTCTTCGTATCTAAGGTCGTATTTACCTTATTTCCCTGTTCATGGTGTGCATGGCAGCTTGACTGTACCCTGCACCTCGCGCTGCACAGTGCGGTCTTCAAATCCCAGTCATGCGCATCCAACGCTCCAGTCCACTACGTCACAGCACAGCCTCCGTTGAGTAAAACAAGGCCACCGACCCATGAAAGTTATGCACTGCAGTAACCTTGGCAACGGCGTCGGTCGGCCATTTTAAAGAAAAGCTTTTATAAACGCGAAGCTTTTCACGATATTCAGCGATAGGCACGCTTTACTTCTAACTTGTCTATCACATTTCCTCGTTGTTACAGAAAAGCCTTTATAAACGCAAAGCTTTTCTCGATCTTCAGCGATAGGCACGCTTTATTTCTAACTTGCCTATCACATTTCCTCAACATTAAGGCACTTTTCAAAACTTTATTTATGCTACTTTCAAGCAGCCTATTGTTGTTCTTCATCGTCATCACAGCGATAGGCACGCTTTTTACATCACATATCATGATTAGTGCTCATGGTGCTTGGCAGTGTGCGTCACAGCGATAGGCACGTTAATTCATAAATTTGCCTACCACATTTTGTCTGTCCGTCATTTTCTTCACAGTGACAGGCACACTGTTCAATTTCATATTTCAGCGTTATTTTCAATTAATATTTTTAATTCTCAATGCTGTCAACATGTTGCATATTACATCACAGCGTTTGGCATGCTATTTCATAAAACAGTTCATTTTCTTTTATTTCCAAGCTTTTATTCATCGTAATGGCCTCTTCACAACAATTTCAAACATCAGCTCCATTTTTACAAACTCTGGGTAAACCTCTTCTTATATGGCGCAACTGGTTAAAAGGTTTTGAAAACTATTTGGTAGCCATTGATGCCACCAAATATGAGCCTGCTCGCAAGGTTGCAATTCTCTATGGATGCCTAGGTGTTGCAGCTCAACAAGTTTTTGAGAACCTTCCAGTGATCTCTTTTCCTCACCCTCCTGACTCGGGTGACAATTGGAATGTTTACCAAGAAGCTCTTGCACGTCTCAATAAGCAATATAACGATGAACCTAGCATTGTTTTGGAGCGTCACAATTTTTTCAAACGTAAACGAAATATAGATGAGAGTGTGAAAGACTACATTGCCCAACTCAGAATTTTGGCTTCTACTTGTGAATTTGGTACAAACACAGATGCTTCTTTCAGAGATCAATTTATTTTCGCCTGTTTTTAAAAAAAAAATCCAAGAACGCTTGCTAAGTTGTAAAAATCCTACTCTGTCTGAAACAATAGATATCGCCGAAGGCATTGAACGTGCAAAAAATTCGTCAAACATTTTGCAAGAAAGCATTTCTCAACCCTGTATTCACATGATTGATCAAGGTTCTCATGCTTCTTCTACTACATGCTCTGTGGACCTTGTTAATAATTCTTTCAGACAATCAGTTAAAAAACCCATCATTTGCTATAGGTGTGGCTCAAGGGGTCATCTTGGTAATTCTCCTAATTGTCCTGCATCTGGAAAAAAATGCTCTTCGTGCAAGAAAATTGGACACTTTCCATCCATTTGCAGGGGTCGTAAAAAATATTACTAGGGTTAACAATATAGAATTTAATGAGAACTTAGAATCCTGTTCAACCAGACTTAATGATCTCTTATTGTCAATTGAATGTGATTCTGTTGAGGTGTCCAAAATTAAGGGTCCTTGGTGTGAGCTAATTGTTGGTAAGAATTCACTTCAAGTCAAAGCTGACTCTGGTTCACCTATCATCATTTTATCAGATCTCACATTCTATGCAAATTGGGGGGAAAGTATTGTTCTTTGCAAATCTGACGTCAAACCTAAGCATTTGGTGAGAAAGATATAGACATGCTAGGCTACTTTCACTCCTGTATTTCATGTCTTGGCAGATATATCTTCACAAAAGTCTATGTTGTTTTTAAAGGAAGAAATATTTTAGGTTGGTTGGATTAAGCCCGGATGGGTTTGATTCTCAAACCTGGTTCTGATCAACCCATTGCTTTAGGTGATATTCCACATGATAATTATACTAGTCATGAGACTGCAAACTTCAATGTCGCAGAGTTATCTTTGCCTAATCATAAAGTCGATAATCTATTCAATTTATATCCAAATGTCTTCAAGAATAAGATTCGCACGGTGTCGGGTTTCAAGCATGAAATTCGACTCAAACCCAATGCACAACCCATTATTCACAAAGTACGTCCCCTTCCTTTAACCGCAAGGGATGAATTGAAAAAGGTTTTGAAAAACTTATGTGATGAGGGGATTATTGCACCTTGTGATTCGTCTGAATGGGCCTCTCCCATAGTTTTAGTGCGTAAACAATCAGGCGAGGTAAGATTATGCGCTGACTTATGCTCCCTAAACAATAATATCATCGTGGATTGTCATCCATTGCCCAAAATCCATGATTTACTAGCTAATTTGGGTGGGGCTAAGTACTTCTCCCTTTTGGACCTGATGTCCGCTTATCATGAAATTCCTTTGTCCCTTAAGTCTCAAGAATTAACAACTTTCGTCACTCCGTTTGGCACTTACAAGTACTTGAGACTCCCATTTGGCCTGGCGTCAGCAGCTAGCATTTTTCAAAAGCTTATGGATAACTTACTGCGAAACATTTCTGGAGTACAAGCCTACCAGGATGATATTCAAATTTTTGCCAATGATATTTCTCAACATGATCAGGCCCTTGGTAAGGTTTTGGGAGTTTTGGAGATAGCTGGAATGACTGTCAGGCATGACAAATGCAAGTTTGGTGTCCAGGAATTAGATTATGTGGGCCATTCCCTTTCACCCAATGGTATCAAACCTACATTTTCTTTAATAAAAGCCATCAGAGATGCCATTCCTCCCAAAGGTATAGATTACCTTCGCTCTTTTCTTGGTTTGGCAGAGTATTATGCCAGATTTGTTCATGGGTAAGCCCAAATTGTTGAGCCATTGAGAGCACTCTTGAGAAAGGGGGTGAAGTTTTCTTGGTCAGATGACTTACAAAAAGTTTTCGAGCATGTTAAGAAGCTTATTGAGGATTCACCAGCCTTGCATCCTTTTTCAGATGGTTCGAAGTGTTTTATCACCGCTGACTCCAGCCTCACTGGGTTAGGGCCGCCTTGGGTCAATGGGTTGAAGGTAAAGAACATAGGGTTGCTTTTGCATCCAGAACACTTCTTCCAGCCGAAACTAGGTACAGCACGATAGAAAGAGAGGCTTTGGCTTGCGTTTGGGCCATACAGAAATGTAAATGATATATTTGGGGTCGTGAGTTCGAGATTTACACTGATCACAAACCTCTTATGCACATGCTTTCTGACAGCACTTCTAACAGGGCTTCTGCAAGACTTGTTCGTCTTCTTTCAAAACTTCATGAATTTCACTTTGTCATCGAAAATATTTCGGGGAGAAAAAATATCAGGGCAGATTGTCTCTCAAGAATATCTTTGAATGATAATTCTGTTGTTGATGATGATGTTGAGTGTGTTATCGCTACAATTGATGCTATTGCAGCATGTCAACCCATTTCTGAGGTACAATGGAATTCAGCCTACAATAATGACATTCTTTCAAAGATTTTATTGTTAACAAATGGCCTGAGCGTAGAACTCTGTCTCCTGATTTAAAAGGTTTCGCAAATGTATCGGAAGAGCTTTCTTTATTCTTTAGTTAACAACATGGTTAGGCGCAATTATTTATTTGTTCCACCTGAATCTTTGCGAAATCTGATTATTTGTTCAGCTCATCAAGGACACCTTGATGTTATCAAAACTTGTCAACGCATCAAACAATTTTACTGGTGGCCCTCAATGGATGCACACATCAGGAGAATGATTGATAATTGTACACAATGTCTCCTCTCCGACAAACATTGGAAAACTCTTTTCACTCCTTTATGTCCTGTTCCTTTTCCTGCAGGTCCATGGGACAAAGTAGGTTTGGACTTTTCTGGTCCTTATGACGTTTTACCAACTGAGAACAAGTATCTGATTGTTTTGGTTGATTACCATACCAAATGGTTGTATTATTCTTTTTGTAACGCTGCGTCAACCGATAATGCAGTAAAATTTTTACAATCTGTTTGATGTTGAAGGTTTTCCCAAAACCATTGTTACTGACAATGGTACACATTTTGTCTCTCAAAAAATGTGCTCTTTTCTTAAAAAGAATGACATTTCTCATTACAAGGTTGCATTGTATTCACCCTCTTTGAATGGATTGGTTGAGAGGGGTAATCGGATAATCAAGGAGGGAATACAAACTGCAATCTCCGCCAGGTTAGACCCTTTGTCTTTTGTTCATGACAAAGTTTGGGCATATAAGACCACTCCACACTCCACCACTAGTGTTTCACCATTTACCTTACTTAGAAAAAGGAAGGTGCATTCACTCCTCAATCCCAGCTGGTTACATGGAAATGGTCATTTGTTCGTTAATTCTCACTCTATCCAAGAACATGTCAAAGCTAAACAACATTCTATGAAATCATGTTTTGATGCAGGTAAACACTTCTTTGATCAGCTCTTACAAAAAAGGGATTGGGTACTCATTAAAAATCCCTTCTTGATAACAAAGGGTGGTGGAACAAGAGGGTTCTTGCTAAAATCTCTCCACTTCAGGCCAGTGTTATCAAAGAACATGCCACTTCAGAATAAGAGCATTGTGACTGGTTTGATTTGGTTCACGAGCAACCTTCTTCTAGTAGAGTTTTGGAGACACCTAAAGCACTACCCACACAATCCCTTGCCCCTGACCAGTCTTCTTCTAATTGCGTTTTACTAACTCCTGAGGTTCAACCTACACAGTCCATTGTCTCTGACAATCCATCATTACCTTCGGATATAGTTGTGGGGGAATGTTCCGAAGTGTCAACTAGAAGACAGCAAGTTTAAAACAAAATTTCTTACAGATTGAGAGACTTTGTACTGGAATAGCAATGTAACTTTCTTTGTATGGGTATGCTTAAATCTTTGTATTTGTTTTTTATTTATTTATTTTTGTTGCCCTTCAAAGAGGGGAAAATGTTGTATAATGACAATAGTGTATTTCTTTCATGCTTAGTTAGGAGGCGTGTGGATTCCCGAGACTCGTTGATCTAATGCTCGTGACATTTCAGTGTTCTAGCATGCTGCCCTGCAGTCGTGAAGATTCCCTGGAACGTCACTCTGGACGTTGGCTTCTTCACAACTGAACAGCTCTGGTTGTGGGTGTTAGCTCTTACAGAAATAAACCTACGTTCCTGCTTCAACTTGTTTCTGCACATCTTTATTCAACAAGGAGTTTGTTTTTGCTTCTGTATTACACTGTATGAGTTATGCTTCTTGAGTATAGTATTACACTGTGAAGTTTCCTTGTGGGTGCGAATAAGTTAAGTTTAAAGTTTGGGTCTGTTGGGAGACCAGGTTTGGTGTTTGAGTGTGTGCATGGTGTGTGAGCTTTTGTTGTTGCAACATTTTTTTAGATTCCCTGTGTGAGTGGGAATGTGATGGGCTGTTACTTACCTGTTGCTACATGTTTCTGAGATCCCCTGTGTTAGTGGGAATGCGATGGGTTGTTATATACCTGTTGCTACATTTTACTGAGTTTTCCGGAGTGTGAGTGGGAATGTGTTGTGTTTAAAAAATACCCTTGATTGTGAGGGGTCTAAAGTTACCCTGTGAGGTTATGGGTTGAAAGAATCCCTTTGCTGTGATTTTCAGAAATTCCCTCTGTAGGGGAAATGTTATAAGTTTAATAACACCCTTTTTGCAGAGGTTCAGTGTTCAATGTACCACTCTTCTTAAAGGGTTAAGGGTGAAGGGGCATTTTGTTTAGCCCAAGGTTACCACCCTTCCTAAGGGGTTAAAGGTGAAGGGGTATTTCTTTAGCCCATTGTACCACCTTTCCCATGTCCTGTTGTTATGCAGGAGGAGGAGTGGGAAAAATCAGTGCCATGAACACAGGTGCAACTCAAGCTTATGTACGTTGGTTGGGGGCTCCCCTTTCTTTGTTTCCTGTCAATTTTTGATAACCCTAATAGTGAATAATTAGTGAACGAGAGGTTCACAATATGGACCACCACCTAGCTTTAAATATACATTAGTAGAAAGTTGTTATAAGATACATTCTTCTGAATGTAATAAGGGAATCGGTGTGTCCCTTGGTACAGAAAGGGGGATGGGTGAAGCATACGTTATTCTATTAACATTCTCAATAAATTAAATATGTAACTTGCCTATCAATCTTCATGATGTATTGGAGAGCAGAGATGCCCTCCTAACTATTAGAATAGCTGTTTTGATGGCAGAGTCCTAAATTGCAGCTGGGGAGCATCAGCAGTTCTCCACAAGAGGTGGTAACAAGTCAACAATACTTACCACATTGTAGTGACTCCCTTCAGGGAGGAGCCAACAAGGACACATCCTTGTGGGGAAATGACTACAAATGTCCCCTTTGTTAGACAGAGACTTTCCTGCTCAGCGATTCATGAGACCATTAGGTGGAACGTGATGAGTGTCTTTCTGTAATCTCTCTGTGCAGAGGCACTTCTTACCAGTGGTGTAAAGATTTCATGTGAGGCAGATATCTTTCATATAATGACACCCTGTTTCCCGAAAGACCAGCTATTTACAAAAATACGTCTACTAAACAAGGGATCTTTTACTCTTTTACTTATGTTAACGTTTCATCATATTACTATTCCATGATGGCAGACACCATTTTTAGAGCAGTAAATTAAGAAAGTGTGTGCAAAAATGCCTCGAAGACAAAGAAGTTACCCAGTAGCAAATTTCAGCTGCAAGGCCTTTCAAAAAAGAAAAGGGCGAATTTAGCTTTTTTTAAAGTGTGATGGTGAGTGGCAGGGATCAACATAGGAGTGGGTGTGTGTGGCAAAGACAATGCTGGAGCTAAGCATTGGGTTGTGGGGGCAAGATGAGGTAGCAATAGTGTATCTTTCTGAAAGAGTGTTTAAAAATAACATTAAATAAGCTGGACAGTGAGGGGTTGGGCTGGCAATGGCCCTGTTGTGGGGGAGGAAGGAGTAACACAAAAGCAGTAGATTTGAGGTGGGAAGCAACACACAAGGGAGAGAACATGGAAACACAGGCACTCCAATGGAGTTCTGAAAGAAAAAGTAAAAAGCACTTCCACAAATGTAAGTATAAAGGCCGTCCAATCAAAAGTATGATAAAGAAGCCTAGCTCCAGGAAAGGTACAAACACAGAACAGGAAAGAAAGCCTTCAAATGATAAGCAATGATCCGAACCATAGACCACTGTAAGGTTTGGTATACTAGACAAGAGATCTTTCACAGAGAGCTAAATGCTGTCTGTAGGGAAGACTTACAAATCTGCTTTAAGGACAGTTTTGCACACCTGCAGAGAATAGCAGTGCTACTTTACAGGATGCCAGGGAAACTGAAACATGTGTGTAAGCCAGTTCCCTACTGTTTGAGGGGAACTGAGAATTTACACAATGAGTAGTGCAGTCTTCGGCAGCACCCATTCTTTTTAGGGCCACCCATAGAGGACAGGTGTAGAATTACATGCTCCCTGCAAGCAAAGCAGCATCGTGATACAAGAAAATGTGAATGAAATGTCTTGTATTTGGAAGAGAAACACTATTTCCCAATTCCAATTTTAACATGGAAACACCATGTTATACAATGTGACTCATTTTGAAGGTATTTGGGTTTTCTGAAAGCACTAAAAACTTGCTGAAGTGTTTAAGTCGCAGGATTTTCCACCTACATGCATGGCGTGGGAAACCATCAGTAATTTTTAAACCGTACTTTATACTAAATACTTTCACAGTCAAGAAATATACCAATAAAATGCCTGTGACTCAGAATTAAAAGCACATCTTATGGTTTTTAGTTGATTTTGTGTTTTTTTGTCAATTGAATTGCAAGAAAGAAACTACTTTGTAAAAATTAGTTAGCATCTTCCTGCTTTCTGTTTACACCTGGAGATGAGTTGTCAACTTTCATATTTGTGTCTTCTTCTTGCAGAACTTTTCACAGTTCATGAACTCTAACATGAGGTGAATTATCATTATATAAACCATCTTCAGTTTTGATAATGTCCCAGCAGTAAGTGGGACGTGGGCATTGGAATTTCTTAGAATCAGCACTGAAAAGACCGCAAAAGAATACATGATGCTCTGCAGACAGAAGCCTCTTCCGGCTCCTTATTTCATCCACTTTCCCGAATTAACCAGCTTGTGAAAGAATGGGCTGAACCTTTGCAAAAAAACGTGGAACATTTTATTAAACTACGACTCTGACTACCATTAGGATTGTTGGAGCTTTATAAATATTCTTTATACATATAACATGTAAAATAATAAAAAGGAACATTAAATCACAAATTAAACCACCAAAAATGGAATGAAAACTCAAGCCTAGAAATGAATAAAGAAGACATGGGGAAAAGAGATGTATCAACGGGTGATGATCCACCTTTATCCGCACTATGCTATATTGATCTTGTTAACTAAAAAAGCTTTGAAGACAAAGGCGAATAAATGAGCGCTGAAGACCTCTCAAAATGCCAAAAAATAGGTTATCAATGAATTACCAAAAGCAAGGAGAGCCATAAAGCATTGGTGCACAAAACGTCTCAAATAATAGTTAGGGTATAAGCTTTAAGGGGTAGCAAGATAAATGGCCCAGTGCGACACTAAACCACCAGATATCCACTGGCGCTACCAATTATTTTTTAATATTTTTTATAATTAAATTAAATTAACACAACTTTTTTTCAGGGGCACCTTTTAACAAATATGTTCTTATAGTGTTAACAAAGTCCCAGTTGCCAAGTACTCTATTTCCCAATCTTTGTTTATGTTTTATAATGGAGAATAAACCTTTAGTGTATTTTAAGCTATTTATCGGATGTCGAAGTACATGTATTAAAAGAAAGTAAATGCAGAACAGATGCGATAAAAAAAATCTGGCACCTTTTGCAGGATGGATCACCCTCTTCAAGGCATTGGGTTCTAATTTATCTTGATATATTTTCCGGGGTACGTCGGACACATCTGTCAGGGACTGAACTGTTATTATTCTGGTAGCTCCTAGTGGAAGGGTATATCAGTTCCGTGCACAATGAAGCCTGGACGGTGCCTTCTCTGTGTTGCCATGGTCGGCAATAGCAGATGTAGCACTTTCAAATTCCAATTTTTTTCAGACTAAGGCTGTTGTTTGAGTTCAGCATTCCCACATATACCTCCATTAATCTCCAATCAGCAGGTGATGTGGAAAAATATTTTTGGGCAACTAAAACAGGCTATCTATGCACAAGAGTTTTGAAAGTGATGCAGCACCTCCTAGCCAGTCAATTTTTTGGTTACCATGTTGGGCATCAGAGTGAATGAAACCTTTTACAGCAATGGAGGCGAGAACATTTCAAAGCAGATCTAACTATCTCCCTATTTTCTACCAAGGTCCTAAAATTAGCTGAAAAATTCCACATATGCAATTCATAAAATTGATGCTTCTTGTAATGCCCAACAGCGCCTTGAATCGCTCATAGTCAGTGATCTATTCCATGGTAGAAACTGGTAGAAACAAGGAGGGTTGGGCGTTCATTCCATGAATGCGGGATGTTCATTCAGGGAGAGCTGAAAGTTCATTTCATCTTTGAGGAAAGTCTTAGGATCATACACAGTGGTTCACTGATATAATATCGATGTAACAAACATCAATGGTCTAAATATCAACAAAAAAGTATCAACTGTACAAATAATGTCTCCAATACCTTAACAGGTAAGTACAAAAACATTGAATCAAATATATTGAGGTAAAAAATATAGATGTAATAAATATTGATTGAAAAATATAAAATAATATATATTACATATATTAAATATTAATATCATGTTTAACTAAATACATTAAATGTAATATAGATTTTAACTAAATATAACAAATAAAATTAATTTAAAAACATATACACCGACAAACAAAAAAATGTATATTAATTTATTGCCTATTATCTTTATTTAATTTTGAAACTTTAAAATTATATAGAAATAATATATATATATCAATAATTTAAAAGAAAAAAATTCTATAATAAAATAAAACATTAAACTGTTAAAAAAATATTTAACTTACATTTCCGATACAATAAGTGCAACAGTAGGGAAAGTGTTGGATAGCAGAATAATTAAATTTACTATTCCAACTCCAGTGAGTGCAACAGAAGGGAAAGTGTTGGATAGCAGAGGGGTAAACATTTCTATTCCCACTGCAGTGATAGCAAAAGTAGGGAATGTGTTGGATAGCGGGAGGTGGTACAATGTATTATTCCCACTCCAAATAGTACAACAGTAGGGAAAGTGTTGAATAGCGGAGGGATAAAAATTACTATTCCCACTCTAGTGAGTGCAAAAGTAGGGTAAATGTTGGATACCGGAAGAATAACATTTACTATTCCCACTCCAGTGACAGCAACAGTAGAGAAAGTGTTGGATAGCGAAGGGGAACACATTACTATTCCCACTCCAAAGAATGCAACTGTAGGGAAAGTGTTGGATAAAGAAGGGGTACACATTACTATTCCCACTCCAAAGAGTACAACAGTAAGGAAAATGTTGGATAGCGGAGTAATTTCATTTACTATTCCAACTCTTGTGAGTGCAACAGTAGGGAAATTGTTAGATAGCGGAGTGGTAAAATGTATTATTTCCACTCCAGGCAGTGCAACAGTAGGGAAAGTGTTGGATAGCGGAGGGGCAAAAATTACGATTCCTACTCCAGGGAGTGCAACAGTAGGGAAAATGTTAGATTGAGGAGAGGTAAAATTACTATACGAACTCCAGTCAGTGCAAAAGTAGGGTAAGTGTTGGATAGCGGAGTAATTACATTTGCTATTCTAACACCAGTGAGTGCAACAGGAGGGAAAATATTGGATAGCAGAGGGGTAAAAATTACTATTCCCACTCCAGTGAGCACAACAGTAGGGAAACTATTGGATAGCGGAGGGGCAAAATGTACTGTACCCACTCCAAGGCGGTCAACAGTAGGTAAAGTTTTGGATAGTGGAAGGGTAATAATTAATATTCCCACTCCAGTGAGTGCAAAAGTAGGGTAAGTGTTGGATAGCGGAGTAATTCAATTTAATATTCCATCTCCAGTGAGTGTAACAGTAGCGAAACTGTTGGACAGTGGAGGGGTAAAAATTATTATTTCTGCTCCTGTAAATGCAACAATAAGGAAAGTACTGGATGGTTGAGAGGTAAAAATTAATATTCCCACACCAGTGATTGCAACATTAGGGAAAGTGTTGGATAGCAGAGATTTTTTTACTAATAACAATTAAACAATTGAAGATACCTAACAATATTCCAACATTTTAAAAATCATAAAAATAAATTAACAATATTTAAAAAATATAAAATTAAAAATAGTAAACGTATAAAAAGAACAAATATTATAATATTAATTAAATATAACAAAAACCTACAAATAATATATAAAATAAATTAATAAAAACATTTATAAACAATATTTATTTGAAAGTGACACATATTAGCAAACAAAATAAATATTTAAAAGATGAATGAATTTCTTTTATTTCCTACCCTATAATACCACACCGAAAACAAAACACTTCAACATTTTTAATTACTTTTGTTTCCATAATTAACATAATTAATAACCAATTTAAAAAATCGTATTAATAAACATTCATTGAGTACACATGCTTTAACACTACAATATCCCCAACACACTCCTAAATTAAACTATAAAATAATAAAACACAATTAAATATTACTTTTAAAAGAAAAACTATTATTATTAACAACTAATAATTAAATATTAAAACATGTATTTAATACTCACCTTTTACCCCTTTAAAAGTAAAAACACACAAAAAAATAAACAATTATACAATATAAATATCAAATAATTAGCATTGATTACCAACTATATAATAATTAACACAAAATACTTACCACCCTTTACTCCTATAAACACCACAACACACACCTAAAATTAATTACAAAATTACCATAATTAATTACTAATTAATTATTTAAAATTAATTAACACCTATTTATTAATTCATCAATTTAAAATAATTTACTTTCCACCCGTTACACCTAGAAACACCACAACACACACCTAAAATGAATTACACAATTACCATCATTAATTACCAATTAACTAATTAAAATTAATTAACAACCAATTATTAATCAATTTCTAATGCATTACTTTACCCATTCAACACTATAACATCTCTATTAAACAAATAATAATAAACAGAACATATTCAATACATTTGATATGATTAAATTCCTTCCCACCCTATTCCTCTATTAATCCACAACCAGCTACAGAACAAAAAATGCAAAATTAAAATATGAAAATATTAATAACTACTAAATATAATCAATTAATTTTCTAAATTAAATTACTTCCCACCCTATTCACTTCTAAACCAACAAACCACTACGGATCTAAAAACGCAAAAATCGAATACATTTTTTTTATAACTACTAAAGATTTAACACATATATTAAAAATACAAACAGAACTTCTACAAAATCCATACATCACATACATATAAAATATATACTACAATACATAACATTAATAAAAAGTCGATATTTTTAACAAATATATCTTTGCAAACGATATTTTACACTTCGATATTTTAAACATCGATATTACTTACCTAAATATGATATTGTTGACCAAAAAAATGTGTCTGTCGATATTTCTCATCCACAATATTTTTAACTCGTTATTTGTGTAAATCAATATCTTTGATTTAATATTCTGTCTCTGCACCATCCCAGTTATTCTGGAAGTGTGGTGTATAATCTGATAGTAGAATGTAAAGTTGATCCTCATAATCTGCCTGGTGGCGTCCTACCTTTCATAAATGATGTGGAGTTCCCAATGGGATCATTTTATGGAAGGAAGCCCTCATGCCAAAGGGACATTTTAATGCTTCTTTAAAGGGCATGTTAGGAATATCTCTGATATTGGAAACAAATGTGTTTGAACAATCACTGCCTTGTATCTTGATAGATCTCCACAACGGCAGCAGCAACCACCGTGATTTAACATATGCACTAGTGTGTGGAGGAGATATGCAAAACCTCAAGTGAAGCCAGCATAAGAGAGTGTAGCTGTGAAATCAGTTGAAACTTAATGAACTGCTTTAAACTTGAGAAAGTGTGTAAATATTGAGTAATTATTGATACTTAGACAACACTTTTGGAAGAGGAAATCAGCAAAAGAGGAGCCTTTTGGATAGAATTTGATGTTATCTAAATACAGGTTGAAGGATACATTTTATGTGGTCATCATAATTCACACATTTGCTACACTGCATCTTTTACCTTTGCAGCCATCCTCTGTACTGCAGTCTATGGCATTTTTCAATGACTTATAAGATACCTGTAATAAGCAACCACCTTCTATAATTTACCCTTGTAAAGAAATGTCCCTTTTTGCATGATCACCCTCAAAGTTTTGCTATAGTACTATTGGTTTATAGACTCCGAGAGTGCATAGAGGGCTGCTAGCCAGACTTCAGTGCCAGTGTCCTAACCCGACAAAAAGTATTGTTGATTGGCTTATACCCAATTGGTATACATTTACATACTTATTAGTCCCTAACATAAGGTACCCGGGTACCCATGGCCTGTAAGTAAAACTGCCTCACCGAGGCTGCATCATTTATTATGCCACCCTGGGTGTGATGATGTGCTACTGCAGACAGGCAGAGCAGTTTTAAACTGGTACCTCGACTTTACATTTAAACTTATGGCAACGCCCAAGCTTCCCATTTAATGTATATGCCACCCCTACAGCAGCCTACCATGTCCTAATTCACAGTGCTGTATATTAAAGAGTAGTTAATTGTAAATTGTAAAATTGATACTTGTATAGCGCACTACTCACCCGCAAGGGTCTCAAGGCGCTTGCACGAATACCGCTGTGGAACCCCTAAGTTGAATCTCATTTAATTTAGAAAGTTGCCACTCTGTTGCCCAAGTCTTCCTAGGGCCCCTGACAGATTCTGGCCACAGCACAGACTTTTGTCTTCCTGTAGAGAAGTGTGAACGACTCCCAGGAGTATGAACAAGAGAGGCATGTTGCTGGAAGAGATGTCACATTTCCCTGGCAGGAAACTACAAGGAATGTTACCCCAAAAGGCAAACTTCAAAAGGGAAGCTGTCTCTGATGGGCAAATGGTGGACACACATGAGTGGGGCTGCTCTTTTGTTGAGGCAGATGGGTTGTCATAATGTCATTAGGGACAGAGAGGAGTGACCAGTTGCCAAACTGGTTGATCCGTGTAGCCCTCAGATAGCCAAACCGCTAGGGTGGGCTACCAAACTCCACACACCGAGAGAGTGGTTCTGCCATCCTGGGAGTGGGTAGAATAGTTCACTCTGGGACAGCTAAAAGCCACACATTGCAGGAAGTTATCATTGGGGGGAAGGACCCCAGCCACCCTCTGGCTAGTAACCGCTGTATCCCTCCCGCTGTAACCCTCGAGTGCACTTTCTGGGCATAAATATTACAACCCTGGCACCCAGAACTCCCATCACATCTGGACTGAAGAGAGGACCAAAGAAGAACTGCCATGTTGTTCCCTGCACTGACCAGAGAGCCTGCACCAACTGCTAGACTTCACCTTCTGATCCTTGGGCTAGCAAAGAGAGTACTGTGCCTACGGAGTCTGGCACATGAAAAAGTTTCTTCTGAGCCAAAGACAGAAGAATTATACTCCAAGAGTCAGTTGGGTGATTTCCTGTTACAACACCAGGCCCACAAAAGCTGAAGAAGCCTGTTCTGGCCTGTCAGTAGCCACAACCACCTGATTGCAACCGACTGCCGATGTGCAGCCCGGACGACCAAGTCCCAGTGCTCTGAATCTGCAGAACCTGGGAGAGTTGTTGGAGTGCATTTGGTCACCCAAGATGGACACTAGCCTTCACCAAAGGGAACCATAGGTTTTGGTATGACCAGTGGCACCTGGACTTTTGCTGGACCAAAGAGGACTTAGAGGAACAATGACCCCTGTGGCCAAAGCAGTCCCATCTGGAACATGGACCGAGAAGTAGCCTCAGGAAGAATCCTGTCAACCGCACAGCATCCTCAGCATCTTACACCATCTTCACCATCCTGTATCCCTTGTATCAGGACCACTCCTTTAAAGTCAATGGCAATTCACACATAGAGTCTGGAACTGGACTTGAGACTGCATTGGTGACAAGGTAACTGTCCTACTACTCCTCATTAGCCCCTCAGACCCTTCCCCTCTCAGAATCAGTCCCCCAAAGTGGGTCAGGATAGCCAAGCTTTGCGAATACCACTGTTTGTTCATGTTTTTGAGTGAAAAGTTGTGATTTACTATTTACTTAGAAAGTCATATTCCCAGAACATTCTGGTGGATCTAGTTCATTTTTGTGTCTAGAAATTCATAAAAATAATCTGTTTACATAAAATGGTTTCAAACTTATTTCATGTTGCGTGACTTCATTTCATTGTTTGACAAGTCTAGATACTTTACACTTGTTCCTTTGTTTAATCCTGACGGCTCATAGCCACAGCTACCCTGTGTTGAGCAAAGTATTAACAAACAAGCCTGACTGGACCCAGGTCAGTGAAATGAGTGTATTCCACAGTGAGGTCACACAACATATAATACCACACTTTCCTCACAACCCCCATACATACTATATAGTTATGAAGTAACTTTCAAGTGTAAACTGCAGCTTTTCAAAGTTCAAAACTATTCCTAATCATACTTGTCAACTTTACTTCTTCACTTGAAGTTTTTATAAATATATCAATGGTACAGACTAATTGCTCACAGTGCCTTTGTACTTTTTCACATGACTTGAAAGGTATAGCCCGTGTACACTATTCCATTGATTCCATTTCTGCTTTTAGCGGTGTACTACTGAATATCAAGAATAGGAATATTGTAATACCTCAATATCATAGACAAAATATTGTGGGACAAATAATAAGTAGAGAAGATATAGATTTACAATATCTAACTTTAAACCTATGTACCTTGACAATAAATATATAAAGTTAGGCCCAAAATTTCCATAGGAAAACCGTTTTTTATTTTGCCAATAACTTTTGCGCCGCTTGATGAATCTTCAGGAAATTGCCAAAAAACTTCCCCTTTTTGGTCCAGCTGCTGTGTTGAAAGTTTTGGGGTGATCCATCAAGCAGAGGCTGAGAATAAGAAGGAGACCCAAAACGCGTTTTCCCCGTTTTATGTCTATGGGGATTTTTCATTTTTTTAACATAACTCCAGTCCACACCGCTGAACGGAATAACACCAAATTTGGTAGAAAACTAGATGTTTGTCCAGAAAGTGTGCTTCTTGTGATTTGGTGTACATCTGTTTAATGGCTTCAGAGATACTTAAGTTTAAAAAATATAGACACCTGAAAACTTACTAAAATTTCTTTGGCTGCCAACACTTCAACTACGAAGTGTTGGCCGCCATCTTGGGACTTGGCTTGAAGCTGAATCCCACAAAAAATTAAAAAATAAAGAAAATGGGTCAGGGTAGGAATAATACCTTGACCCACAAAAGGACCCAGCCAGGTGTTAAAAGTAATTTTTTTCAAATTTTCGGTAGGAGTCGCGCTGTATCTGTGAAGCCCGTAGAGAAAAAAAATGAAGCGAAAGCCCATGCAGTTCGTTATTAATTGGCCCCTGGGTGGGCCAGGTCCCGAGAAGCTTTGTGTAAATAAAGGTAGTGTAGCAGGGATTCCGTTCTCTTACAGAACTGTGCATAGAGATCAGGAACCTCAGTGAATTAGGGTGACCCAAAACTCACCTCAGTATCCAAAATCCCCTTACCGAGCTAGCTACAGTGTCTCATTGGCCATAACAAACTCCCAATGACTTAGACAAACCAGAACATGAACTTAGGTTACCTCAGGTATCGTGGAACACATGAACACTCTTTCGCTCTATAATCATTTCAAACCAGAACGTGGAGTAAATGAGGATACGTGCAATGTTGAAATATTTATTATTCAATGCAAGGTTCTCAAACGCAGTATCTTATATAATACAAGAAGACATATTATAAAAATCAGTGTTATCAGCATAGTCACTAATCCATAATAAGCAAACGGTGATAGCATATTATAATGCACAAATCAATGGATACCTCAACAGCCGCCTCAACTTCTACTCTCCCAAACGCCAGCTTCGTTCGACCGGCCACGCCCTCGCCGCCGTCCCCCGCATCAGCAGAGCCACCACAGGGGGACGGTCCTTCTCCTACCTCGCCGCCAAGACATGGAACTCCCTCCCCACCCACCTCCGCCTGACCCAGGACCACCTCGCCTTCAGGAAGCAACTCAAGACCTGGTTGTTCGAGCAGCGGGTCCCCCCCCAGCGCCTTGAGACCCTCTGGGTAAGTAGTGCGCTATATAAATACGATGATTGATTGATTGAATAGAAATTTGTATCACCTATCTTTCGCGCTCCCTATTTAGCATACTATATTATATCTAAGAAGGTCTCATTTGGGTTTTAGCAGGGCGGGCCCATACCTCTAAATGTCAGGAGGAGAGGATCACATCGTCAGCTCTCTGCATGCGAAGCACCATCAAGTGTGTTTTTGCATTCTCAGTAACTCTATCTTAAACCCGCTTAGAGCCCAATGTTGGCAGCAACTGTATTTGTGTTATGTCTAGTGGTGCTCCCAGCAACCTTGTGTTAGGTTATTCTTAGAGGGTTCAGCACTCACTGTTCAGACAGTGTACCAAGCACGACTGATATCAGAGCAATAACATATTATTCTCAAATAAATCACATCTTTCGTCTAGGTTGAAAGCTACAATAACAATTATGTGTTGTGTGCAAACTGAAGCCAAAGGAAAATATGTTGTTTAAACACTTAATAAACTCATGCTAACTTAACACAGTATATAGAAAAGCAGCATCTATATGACACCCCCCCAATGATCCGAGGACGGTCAAAAAACACAAGCCAATAATAGAATAGAGGCATAACATGAAAGCAGAGTTCAACAATATTGAGTCAAGCTAAAAGTGTATATAAAATTTATATCAAAATATGTACGAATGCCTATATTGGCCGAACAAAATGTAATCCAAAGTCTTGAACTCGAGGCCAAATATAAAATCATAGGCCTAGATCATATAAAGTTGAATGTTCGTAAGAAAAAGGCACCTTTCAAAAATACTAAAAAGTCACGTGCCATAATAATGAAAGTCTCCAAGGCATCTCATGATTGGACAGAATATGCAAAATAGGCAGCAACAGCTTCCAACATGAAATTACTGTCATCATCCGAAAACAGTTCAGCCATCCAATTAAGCAATGGGAAAGAACATACGTGCTCCTCCAGCACCGGACCCTCTAGCAACATCAGAGGACAACTCAGTGGGTTCTCAAGAACGCTATGTGCCAGAAACCCATGCGCCGCTGCGGGTATGTCCCACTGACCCATTAGTCCATGCATCGCTGCGAAGGCCATAATCCTTTCGCCAGAACAAACCAACTCGTGAGCAACTACGGGGCCCATCAGGTGATTAAAATTGACGTCAGGAGATATCGGCAAGCAGAGACACAAATCAATGGCCCAGTCGAAATCGCAGCTCAGGCAATGAAACACAGACTGGACACATGTGAAATAGGAAAATCGAAACGATAATCCAAATGCCGTGCTTAAAGTTGCAAGCAGCAGGGTGCCATAGTAATCAAGCATCCGGTTGCGAAACAGTGTCAGAAGGAACTGAGCGGCTTCTTGTGCAGGATGGGCATCCATGTTTTAGGAAGCAGAATAATACCAAAATGCCTGCAGCCAAAGCTAGCAAAACAGGGAATCCGCCAAACAAACTCAAAAATATAGAATGGAAGAAAGCGGGTATGACACCAAAAATCTTTTCAAATGTAGTCACGAGACCACTGCTAAACAATTTAAAAAAATGAGCTAAGCCAGACGTGGAGGAGGCATTAAAGATTTGATTAACTAATTCGCAGAAATGAAACTGCAAGTCAGTATTTAAAAGTGCCTGCACCTCTGTGCGTGTGTTAGCTATGTGAATGACATAAGTTTCACGGGCCGAGCTCAGGGCCACTTCCTTTTGAGACAAAAGAGCTCTTATTCTACTCATACCATTGAACTCCGCTTTCAAGGTTGGGATGCGAGGCCAGATGGAAACATCTGAATTCCCATGTGTGGGAGGATATAGCACACTTTTGCAACACACCACACGTTCTGATACAGTAACCACATAAGCGATACCGACCATTAACCCACAACACTCTTCGTTATTCAAAAGCAAATAACTACCATTTGTCCATAATGTAAATGTGGGAACTATTACTGGGACTGGCGTGCCTTTCAAAACACAAGCTAAATTAGGCCGGTCCTGATTACAAGAACCATGCAACTGGATGTGTCTGCATACTAATGAACGGTCAGGGGACTGTGTGCATTCTTCACTATTAAGATTCACTTCCTTTCCATCTTTCAGACATATGTACGTGTATGGTAAAGACCATGCCTCATGGAGGAAAGCACTGCCTAGTGGTTCATATCGCCCTATTGCAATATACCGCATACAATTAGTACATTTGTACAAAGCAAATGGTAACGTAATTAATCCATGGATAAGCCATGTCGCAGCAGCGGCTTCAGCTACAGAAAAGGGTAAAGATTCTAACTTCTCAATATGTAACATAGAAAATGATGCATCTCGCATTGAAAGCATGCGCTGCAAATAGGGAGGACACGTTCATGTAACTCCAGGGCACGCACCCCGCCTTAAGAGTCTGTAGTGTCCATGCAAACTGCATTACAGAACGCAATTGATTTTGACCATGGTATAATACAGACACTTCATCATTCACAATGTCAACTACAGAATAAACAATATTATTCAACGTGTAAATTCGGGAAGAAAGCATGTTAATACTGTTATCGACAACTGCAAGCACTTTTTCCAAATTTGCTTGGTCAATCGCCCTTAGGCGCTTAGCAGCCTCAATTTGTGAAAATTTCCAAATTTCATTGTAAACCGCATAAATCCACTGTTTAGACCTACCATTAGCCGGGCCTTTTATAAAATCATTTAAATCCACATTATCATTCAACTGAGATAGATATAGTTTAACTGCAGCTAACGTGGAATGTTGTAACCAATTCTGACACAGTTTCCCCACAGAGTAAGTAGTGACAGTATAATCAGTTTCAAAACGGGGATCAGGTCTGACTTGTGTAAACCCTTCAGCCAAACCCAGAAAACGACGTTGGCAAGAATCAGCACTTCTATGCCACATCAGCCAACCCTTCGGATCCAAACTGGATACATTAAAGGATGAATTATGCAATAGATTTTGTAACTCATGAATGGACAATTCAGTATAATTACCCCAACCTGAATATTCTTCCAATTCGGGGATAATTGGTGTATTTAATTTTTTAGAAGTAGCCAATCAAAAGCATGTTGTTTGGGAAATAGTAGAATTTAGAAACAACATGTGATTCGGGATGAGACATGAACGGTGCAAAGCCTCAGTGCCTTGTACCTGCCAATCTTTGGTACCCCAAACCGATTTAAGGTAAATTGTTCCTTTCCATAGCTCGTAGCCACCTACAGCTAACTTGTCTAGAAAGGACTTCGAATACAGCAATTTTGCATCAGTAAGTCTAACTTTGGACATGGACTTTTGTGTCATTTTAAAATAAAATGACTCAGGATTTGATTGATTAAAGTCTGTAAAATAAGTGTATTTTTTCAGAAATGTACTGGAGCTGCCTCCCAATGGAGCTGGGCAATGTTCCCACTGTGTTTAATTTACAGCAACCCTCCTGGAATTTGTTTTATGCAGAAAATGATTACCATAATGTTAAAAGCAAAACAAATCACCATAATTAACAGAATCTAAGTATAAATCCTCAGCATCAAAGGCAGCATAGTATTTCAAATCAGAGAATAATGCTTCTACGGCCTGAATATCCCAATCATCGGAACGTATATTTTGTTTTATCACATCCCCCATGTTTACTCTACGCACATTCGGAACATTAATCACTTCCGTGGGGCCATGTATTTGAAACCTAACCGCATCCCACACAATCCCATCAAGAACAGGCCAAGCAGAAATGTTAACTGTATTCAAATCTCGTTTCAGTCTGTGTGCTGAATGTGAAGAGGAAAGAGGGGCCAATGTTCCATTAAGGTACCGAATTCCTGTTCTTTCTTTGACATAGTGGCCATCGATCAGACGGAAAAAATAAAACACAAAACCAATTGACATAAAAAGATAAAATGAAAATAGAATCATCCAAATGTATGCCCAAGGGGGAATTAAAAAATGTTTTTTTTAATTAAAGTGGCATATTTTGCAATAGTTGAGGGTTTCTTTGAATGTTCTGAAACAGAGTCAAAAGAGAATCTGGACTGGTCGGCCATACGAGTCTGCACATCCGGCATTGATAAATCAGTTGGGTAGGTGTAGTTCAGCTCATCATTGTTAGTAACAGGAATAGTATTTAATAAAGGACTGGAAATAGCAGCCATCTCGAGGGACACCTCCGGCTCAACACCAGAAGTAATGGCCAACACAGAATGTCTCACCATGGAAGGACAGGATACTGCCGGTGTCATGCTATGAAGAATCGGCCACCCTGTGTGTCTTGACAGTGTCAATTGAGATAAATCTGTTTTCCTTACGACCTGGAAGTGGTGGTAATATGACTGTTCTCGTGCCCTTCACTCCAAGAACTTGAACCGGTGCACGATATGAGGGACCAAACTCTTTCTTGTTATCGATCTTCTCTCGAACCAGTTCTCCAACTTGGGGTAGCCAGCCAACTACCGGGATCTGCAACGCATCATCCGACGTGGAGGGCAAATGTTCCTTAGCTAGACTGTCTCTGGTCTTTTGTAGATCCTGTAAAACATTGCAATGTTCATCTACGTCAAAGGCCGCGGCCTGGGCCTTGCAGTCTAGACTGTCGAGGTCAGGGACATACATCTTGATACCAAAGAGCATTTTGTATGGGGTCCGCCCACCCAGAGACCTTCTAGGGAGATTATTAAGCGCACGCTGCACGCCATTGAGATGGGCCAACCAGTTTCTGCCAGTGCCTATAACTCGAGCTGTCAAAGATTGCTTTAAGTCACGGTTCATTCGTTCCACTACACTGTTACCCTCAGGTCTGTACAGAGACGAAAACTTGACTTGGACCCCCAACGAAACCATAGCATCCTTATACGCCTTAGAGGCGAAAGCCGGACCCTGATCCGAATGGAAGGTACCACAGGCAAAAATCCCTACAAAGACTCGCAAATCCTTAATGACAGTCCGTGAATCAGCGCTCCGATGGGGCCATACCCACACAAAGCGTGTGCATGAATCAACTGCTACTAAGATGTACTTATACGCAGTATCAGAAGAAAAAGGACCGCAGTGATCTAAATAAACGCATCCCAGTGGTTTATTAGAAATGTACAACTGTGTCTGAGGCGGACGCGCAGCAGTTGGAGGCTTAATCTGCTGGCAAATGTCACATTGAAGGACATAATCGCTCGTCTGTTTGTACAGTCCCCGCCACCAGAACCTCTGTTGTAGCTGAGTTACAGTGGCTGAGATGCCTGCATGCGCAGACGCCACACCTTCATGAGCCGCTGTAATCAAAGTAGCTCTGCGATCCGAGTTGGGAATTAAACGTTCACCAACATCAGGAATTTTCACATAAGGAACCTTATCGAGACTTAAGTGGTATGTGTACTTCGAAGGGAACCCCGCAGGATATTTACCTCCCTTCTCAGTGGCAGCAACAGCTGCCAAGATGTCATCATCTATCTTACTTTTGGACCGCGTGACTGCTGCAACTAAGTATTTTGATACTGCTGACTTCGCCGCTTCATCAGCAAGCGAAAAACCGACAGCGTGAACTCCCACGCGCTGATGGCCAAGAGTATGAATCACAAACACGAGTGGTAACTTTTCTTTAAGTTCCGCCACTTGGACCCAGATCATTTTATGTTTTATTGTGCTATCTTTGGAATCATGAAATTCATTCTGAATCCAAAAGAACAAGTTTTCATGTAAGACTGGACACAGTAGTAAGAGTCCCTTACGATTAAAGTCGTCACACAAGGATCGGCGTACTCCAATGCAAGCATCAGAGCACGAGGTTCTGCTAATTGTGCGGTGCAGTTGCCAAGCGTCTGCATGTGCACGACACTGGACTTGAACTCATCGTTCACCATGGCACCGACCACAATGGCGCATGCAGAAACGTAGGCATGTTAGAGCCATGCGCAACCTGCGCCGAACCATCTGTGTAAATGATGCAATGGAAATCCTCCAACGGCCGCATCTCTAATGGAGCAGGATGAACAAATTCATACTGTAAGTACTCCTGTGACCGTAAAGTGGTGTCAAAAATAAACGTGACATCCTGGGACGTCAAGGATGCAGGCCATTGAATCCACCGAGGGTGCAAAGCTTTGGAATTTGGTACACTGGCTTTCGTAACTGCCTCCAAGGCAGGACACCGGGTAACAACCAACATGCGTTTTCCCTGTGACAGGGCACGTTCCTTGAGAATTGCCATCTGCGCAGCCGTTAAAACTTTTTCCACTGTGGAAAATCGCATTTCAGCCAAAGTGTACAAGTGTGACTTGTAAGCAAAAGGTACTGTATCTCCTTCATTAAAAGTTAGGTACGTGAAACCTACCGCCCCAGGGACAATTCTTATCACCAGGTTGGTCTGGTTATCACGAGTCTGTAAATATTCAGAAGCAAGCAAATCAGCTTGCAAAGACTGCAGAATAGCCGAATGCTCAGACAGCCAGCATGATTTGGAAAAAGATGGTTGTATCAAAGCATACAAAGACTTGATACACTGGGCATATTCCGGAATGTATGTCCTTTTCGAAATTCAAAAAGCCCAGTAAAGATTGTAATTTTTTCAGTATTGTCGGAGAGCGCAACTGTGCGCATTTCTCCAGGAAGTGAGGAGCCAAGCCTTTTCCTTCATTGTTAAGTTCATAACCTAGAAACAACACTGTGTACTCTGCAATGTGCGATTTTGCAAAGTTAAACTTGTTACCCATGTCTGCAAAGTTGCAAATAATACTGGTCACTCAACACAGATGCTCCCAAAGCTCGTCGTCTGTGAGATAAATGTCATCCACATACGAACAAGCATCCGGGTCGATCCTCTCCAACAGAGAGACAATGCGGGCGGAAATAACTCCAGGACTATTCTTATAGCCCATTGGGAGACGCCGAAACATTTTTTGGACACCGCCGCATGTGAATGAAGTCCATTGGGAACTTAGACTGTCCAATGAATGGGCATAAAAACCATTGGAAATGTCAAGCGTGGTTTTGAACCGCTTACGCACAAGATTTTTTACAAGGGCAGAGCCGTGAGTATTCTGTACTGCACAGTTACGGCAATGCGAGTTTAAATGGCGGTAATACAAAACCAAACGATATGAGCAGTCCGGCTTGTTCACAGTAAAAAGGGGGTTATTCATCGGTGACACACATGTTTCAATTACACCTTGATATTCCAATTGTTCAAGGATAGCCGTGACTGAAGCTTTTGCTTCACGTCGGATGGGGTATTGAGGTTGAGGCTGCGGCTGAGACCGTAAAGGAATTTTGTGGCTTGGGGACAATTTATCCCAGCCGCATTGATTGCAGTACACAGCCGGTGCAAGCGCCAGAGCCCACTCTTCTGCAAAGTGCAGCGCTTCCACTCTCGAAACAGTGTTCGCGAAACTGGGGAGGATTACCTCCTCCCCTCGCGCAGCTGCAAGAACAAAAGGTGGGGGCCAGTCAGCCTTCGAAAGCAAAATGTCATACGTAGACGAGAGATTTTCCCAAAATACCCCTTTTATGGTACGCTGTATGTCACCTTCAATTAACAGGACAATTTCAAATAGTCTATCAGGGGGAGCAACTCTTGTATTAATTGTTTCAATCAAGTGTCAGTCGCTGTCAACTTCAGTAGTGGACGGAGGGCCTCTCTCACTATGGTAATCTCCGCCGCGCTGTCCAGCAAGGTCAGAGCCCACGTCAGATTCCGAAGCCGCGTTCTCACAATCTGGGGCATATCGATGGGCCGTTAAGGTTGCGACTTTCTTCTTGGCAAACTGCGGTCTCTAAAGCATAGAGCCCTCCTGCTTGTCTGCACCGTTGCGCGGGCGGACCTGACCACGTCCTTGCTGGCCACCCCGGCCCCTGACGCCCCCTCCAGCACCGGTTGACGGAGCCGATGAGTCCTGAAAGGAACGAGGAGAGCGTTGGTCAGAAGCCTGAAATCGATCAGGAGATTTAATCATCGCGCGGTCGCGCAAATCATAAACACGTTCCGACTGCGCAGGCAAGGGAGACGCAGGGCGAGATGTCTGAGCCTGTTGTTGCTGTTGCTTACCCTGTTTCTGTTTTTTAGGCCAATTTTGTTTTTTATTGGAATTGGGTTGAACCGCCGCTGTCGAAGTCTGTCCCTGGGGCTGCTTTTTCTCTTTATCAGAAAAAGGCTTAAGACCCTTTGCATTGCGGCCAACTGTTTTATAAGCCGCCACAATTATCCTTGCTAACTGTCGGGGTTTCTCGGGATCGGGAATCGCCTTTAACGCGTTAGCCACCTGAAAGTTCACTGCATCTCCCTTGACATTTGCAAGGATCAGATCGCAAACTACATAAAAAATGCCACACAGCCGCATACCCAATTCAACCGCAGACTCTGGTCTGTGATCATCTTGAACACGTTTAAGGACCGTAGCCAGATTGGACATAGACGGGGTGCCATAGCACCTCGAATAGACCGCTGCAAAAGTCTTACCCCAGGACTCACAGTCAACAAGCTCAGGGGCCAAATCCTTCGGCAAGCTAAGCATCAGAATCCGGTGTTTTTCACCAGGAGTCATATTTGGAAATACCGCTTCCAGCTGGTCAAATTTCTCGGCAAGCCAGAAAGGAAAATAATCCTTATCCTGGGGCTTCTTGCCCATTACGGAATTCACCATGACAGGACTGATTTTTAAACCAGCATGCCCTGCCGGAAGGGCTGCACCTCTAGGGGCTGCCCCATGAACATTATGACTAGTGAAATGCACAAGTGCTCTAATCACAGCAATAGCGACTACATAAAGTCGCCGAAGTTCACCTAAGTTACAATTGCCGTGATTAGGGTGAGGAGTAAATCCAGCCAAAGCGGGCCAATTTGCGCCCGGAATGGACAAAGGACCTAATCTCGGAGCGGTTAAAGAGTGGGGTAGGGCGCCACCAAACCAAACTCCATGCTGCCAAACATCAATAGGTACTTCCTGTGCTCTGTACGGAGCATATTCAGCAGGTACAGGTGACGCAGTGTACAAGTGGAACACACCAGAATTTGCGTCCACCGCCGGAAATGTCACACATGAATAAAACAGTTCGTATGGGTAAGCATGTTCCGCACTCACCACCAGAACCACAGCCAAGCCTTCCACAGGAACATCATAAGCCCGCAAATGATCACGCACCGCAATGCGACTATGCAGCGGGATGTCCACGGCTTGTGCCATGACTGCACAGGAAAGTGAAAAAACAAAGAGTACTTTGTAGCACAACTGGGTAGTAAATCAAGGAAACCGTTTTAGTAAGATTCAAGCTTGAAAAGACCTATTTCAAAAATAGGTAGGTTTGTCCGACACCACCGTTTTCCGGAAACGGGAATGAAGGGGTTAAGGTTTGAATGATATACTACTCGAGTGTCATGATATAAGGCCAACAACGTTGGGCGCCATGTAGCAGGGATTCCGTTCTCTTACAGAACTGTGCATAGAGATCAGGAACCTCAGTGAATTAGGGTGACCCAAAACTCACCTTAGTATCCAAAATCCCCTTACCGAGCTAGCTACAGTGTGTCATTGGTCATAACAAACTCCCAATGACTTAGACAAACCAGAACATGAACTTAGGTTACCTCAGGTATCGTGGAACACATGAACACTCTTTCGCTCTATAATCATTTCAAACCAGAACGTGGAGTAAATGAGGACCCGTGCAATGTTGAAATATTTATTATTCAATGCAAGGTTCTCAAACGCAGTATCTTATATAATACAAGAAGACATATTATAAAAATCAGAGTTATCAGCATAGTCACTAATCCATAATAAGCAAACGGTGATAGCATATTATAATGCACAAATCAATAGAAATTTGTATCACCTATCTTTCGCGCTCCCTATTTAGCATACTATATAATATCTAAGAAGGTCTCATTTGGGTTTTAGCAGGGCGGGCCCATACCTCTAAATGTCAGGAGGAGAGGATCACATCATCAGCTACCAGCTCTCTGCATGCGAAGCA
Source organism: Lissotriton vulgaris (assembly GCF_964263255.1). Lineage (NCBI taxonomy): Eukaryota > Metazoa > Chordata > Amphibia > Caudata > Salamandridae > Lissotriton > Lissotriton vulgaris. The sequence goes on along the minus strand of NC_141696.1, from coordinate 998,169,554 downwards.
CCATCAAGTGTGTTTTTGCATTCTCAGTAACTCTATCCTAAACCCGCTTAGAGCCCAATGTTGGCAGCAACTGTATTTGTGTTATGTCTAGTGGTGCGAGGATCAGAGCTCCCAGCAACTTTGTGTTAGGTTATTCTTAGAGGGTTCAGCACTCACTGTTCAGACAGTGTACCAAGCACGACTGATATCAGAGCAATAACATATTATTCTCAAATAAATCACATCTTTTGTCTAGGTTGAAAGCTACAATAACAATTATGTGTCGTGTGCAAACTGAAGCCAAAGGAAAATATGTTGTTTAAACACTTAATAAACTCATACTAACTTAACACAGTATATAGAAAAGCAGCATCTATATGACAGTAGGGGGCACATGAGCTCCCCCTCCCGGGTCTTATTATGCCCCGGGGACCACCACTTCCCGAGGATTCTTTACAAATATATGCAGGAAGGTCTCCTCAGTTGGGATTTTTTTTAAAGATTGTGGGGGCCACCACCTCCCCAGGGCTTTGATGTTGAAAAAAAGCGGGAGTTCATAAGCACCCCCCTAGCCCCTGGTACCACCACATCCCTGAGGCTTTCGCATATGTGAATGAGGGGACATGAGGACCACCCTGCAGCCTCGGGGATCACTCCTTTCGAGGGACAAATGACAAAAAAGGAGCAGGCTGCACAGCCCCCTTCTTGGAGCCATTAATGGCCCTGGGGACTGCCACTCCCAGGGCTAGCTGCTGCAATGTCTCGGAGTGCCCACTCCCAGTGCTTTGTATTTTGCTATGGCTTGGCGGGAGCCTTAAAGGTGGGCATTGCTTCCGAAGAGATCTAAGCAATTGCACTGTGTGGGACTTACAGGAAGTAACAGAAGGAGTTGTTGGCCCCCAAGGACGTTCCTGGGGGCCAACTACCCCTCCTGTTACCTTCCGTAAGTACCACACTGTGGGATTGCTGAGACACTCTCTTGGCCCAGCCTCTTTCTCCACCACTCTGCAAACATGCCTCCTGGTGCACTACTAGTTTGTTGATGAAGTCCGATTGGCTGCTGAGGGTCCTTATGGGCAAACAACCCCTCCAGTTCCACACAGCAGGATTGCTAAGAGGTCTTAGGAGGCCACGCTCCCTTCCCCCACAAATCTGCAAATGTGACTCCTAGTGCACTACTAGTTGCAGAATGAAGTGCTCTTGGATGCTGAGGGATCTTGGGGGCCAAGAAGTCCTCCTGGTACTTCCTGCAAGTCTTACACAGCTGGATACACAGCGGGATTCCTGAGAGCGGGTCGGAGGCCCCACCCCTTTCTTGACCACTCTGCAAATGCCATTACTACTTAAGAAACCATAGAAATTCACTGAAAAAACATAATTTAAAGTAATGTTATAGTGAGGAATTAGCATTATAAAAAACCTTAGAAATTCACCAAAAAATGGTATTATAGAAGGGGCGGCACAAGTGTCTGCAGTAATACCAAAGTGTCACATAGAGTGGAATGTCTGAGTAGAGTAGAGTGTTGTGGAGTGTCGGAGTGGAGTAGATGGTCGTAGAGTGGAGGGATGTAGCGTGGAGTGATGTAGAGTGATGTGGAGTGGCACAGAGTGGAGAAAAGTGTTATAGAGTGGAATAGCATGTCACAGAGTGGAGTGTTGTAGAGTAGAGTGTCATAGAGTTGAGTGGTAGAGAATAGGGTAAAGTGGTTGTGGAGTAGAGAGGCAAGTATCATGGAGTAGAGTTGCTTTGATTGGAGTGGCAAAAAATGGCAAAGTGGAGTGTGGTAGAGTGGTATAGAGTGTCATAAAGTGGAGTGGCGTCGAATGGAGAGAGCGTAGAGTGGAGTTGCCTAGACTGGAGCGGCATAGAGTGGAGCGCCATAGAGTGGAGTGGTGTGGTGTGAAGCGGACTGCCTAAGAGCGGAGTAGTGTCAATTAGCACAGAGTGGACTGGCATAGTGGGGAGTAGAGAGTAGAGTGGTGGGGAGTGGAATAAAGTGGCGCACAGGGTCAGAGATTGGAGTAGAGCGGCATAGAGTGGAACTGAGTGGTGTGGAGTGGAGTGGGGTATGGTAGAAGGGGGTGGATTGGAGTGGAGTTGTGTGGAGTAACATAGATTGGAGCTTGTGCTGGAGCGTGGATTGTTTTAGAGCAGAGTAAAGTGTCATGGAGTACAGTAGAGTGGAGTGGCATACAGTGGAGTGGAACTGAGTAGAGAAGCATAGAGTGGAGTAAAGGGGAGTGGGGGAGTGGGGTAGCGTGGAGTGGAGTGGCATAGAATAGATTGTCGTAGAGTGACAGAGAGTCAAGTGACATAGAGTGGCGTAGAGTGTTATATGGTAGAATAGTATAGAGTGGACTACAGTAACCAAGAATGGAGTGGTGTGGAGTAGAATGTCGTAGAGTGGCATAAAATGGAGTGTTATACAGTGAAGTGTCATAGAGTGAGTACAGTGGAGTGTGGTAGAGTGCCATAGAAGAGAGTCATAGAGTGGAGTAGCATAGAGTGTTGTATAATGAAGTGGCATAGAGTGAAGTAGAGTAATGTAGGGTGAAGTGGCATGGAGTTGAGTAGATTTCTATAGAGTGGAATAGAGTGAAATAGTGTGATGTTAAGTGGAGGTGTTGTAGAGTGGAGTGTCATAGAGTGGAGTGGCATAGAGTGAAGTGGGGTAGGGTAAGTAGAGGCAAGTGGAGCGGCATATAGTGGCATAGAGTGGAGTTGCATTGAGTCAAGTGGCATAGAGTATAGTAGAGTGAAGTGGCATAGATTGGAGTGTCAGAGAGTGGAGTAGAGTGTCATAGAGTGGGAGTCATAAAGTGTCGTAGAGTGGAGTAGAGAGCCATAGGTTGGAGTAGCGGAGAGTGGAGTTGATTAGAGTGGAGTGGCATACAGTAAGGTATGCATGGTATGATGTCACACTGCTTTTACAGAAAACACATTTTCAAGTAAAATTACCATTATATTTGCACAAGTATACAATTTTACTAATAAAACTACATAGCACAGAAACATTAATATGTGGAATAGGGTATCACCTAGTTGTTTTGGTCATATTCAAATATTTCTTTCCCCCTCTCTTCAGGATTACCAAAAATCTGCTTCATTTGTGCTTGACATGCTTGACTGCCTAGAAAAAATAAAGAAAGCAAATAGAAAGCAAGAAAATGTGAGTTACAAAACACAAAGCCAATGGTAAACAATGAGCAGAATGCATTCCTGGGAAGCTTTCAGCATGTCTCCAATATGTTGTTGAACCAGACAGCAGCCAGAATGTTTGCCTGAATATAGTTACAGTTTACTCATCCTTGCAGCCGATTTAGCACAGCTTTTTGGAACATTTTACCAGTACTACCTAATAAGAAATTGAGCCTATAATTGTTTGAATCCCAACCCACACCTTTTTTATGGTATGTAACCAGAATTTCTGAACACCTAGAAGGTGGTATGGAATTTGTTGTAACAACTAGATTGAAAACCTTGGTTAATACACAGGACCAGAACATGGACAAGACTTGATGCAGATCTATAGGTACAAGGTCGGTCCCACGAGGCTTTTACCTTTTCATACTCAATGTTACCTGTTTCGGCTCTAAGGTCAGTATAGTACGGGATGGGCAGTTGGAACAAACCCCTGAATCTGGGCTAAACTATTTGCTCTCTCTGTTTTGGTTACAGTTCATCCCAGTTTTATCTAAACAGATATCAACTGTTTCTTGACAAAGCCAAAAGTCCTGTCTGGTTTTAAATATATGTCAGTTGCCGGGTTATGTATCTGGGTGCAATAACTGAAATCTCCAACAGAAATCAAAACACTGGTCGGGTGGCACACTACAGGAATAACAGAAATTTACTTTAGTTTTTTAAGCCATGCACCAAATTATATAGGTCATACTCCTTTTCCATGGGGAGAATTATTGCAGAGACCGCCTAAAACGCTTCAGTTTGGCAAACTAGATTCAAACTCTTCCAGAGGGTAGTATGTTTTAACTTGGCTTTGGCATATAATTTATGTGTTTGGTTGCCACTATTAATTATGTGATATTTACATTTTAGCATCTGGTGAAGCTTGAAGACTTTATATAATTTAACAAACAAGAGGGTACAGAACCCAACTTCCTTTGCTGTTCTTGCACCACCACAATAAACCCCATTGTTTAAGGTAAGGAAACTGATGCTATATTACTTTTACATGGCAGTTAAGGGCTATATATGTGCAGTGGTCTACATGGTGGGTGAAATCACATCAGTATCCATTTGAGGCATGGACCCATGTAATCAGTGTCAAAAGATTGGACTGCTGGGATTTCCATTGAAGACAATAAATTGGTTCAAGTATAAAAGTGACTGGTGTAAGCCTTCTGCTCCAACATAATTCCAACGTTTGTCTTTATGTTTTTCCATAAGATATGTATTTATACAGATATTTTATATTTTTGCACCAAACCTTATTCATTGTACTTTGAATATTGACAGGTAACTTTGACATTGATGAGGCACCATGAATGCAGTGGATCAGGCCATTCATTGGACCAAGACGTGAAAGGAAACTAATTGTAAAACTATTAGGACCTGACTGGTCAGACATAAAACTACCACAAAGTGCCCAAGACGGAGGGAAGACTTACAGATGCCTGGTACACAAAAGTTGATTGGCTTACAGGGTGTACTTCAACAACTTCTCTGTCCTGCTTCTCCCTGCTTGCTATTTGGTGGTGACATTCATTGGACAAAAAAAGGAGTAACAGACTTGAAGCATTTGTCAGATAAAACAAAGAAGCATGTACACACAAGAATCCAGATGGAAAACCTGACGAGACTGTGAGTGTTGGGAGACACACTCATTGAAGCCCACATAAGTGACACATACCACAAAGCAGCAAAGAAAAACAATGAAGCAGTTGACAGGAATAGTAACATACTTGAAAAAAAATAAGTTGCTTTAGTTTCTATGGAGCTTTTGAACTGGCGTTATGAGGGCATGATGAATCTGAAAGTGCCTCAAATCTTGGTGTATTCAAAGGTCTTGTGACTTTAATAGCAAGCATAGACAGTGAAATGGAAGCACATTTGTCAAGTGCTACCGTCTTTGAGGGCCCCTCTAAAATTACACAAAATGAACTCCTTGAGTGTATGCTAGAGATGATAAGATTCTATAATGTCCAACAGTTGAAAAATACAGACTTTGTGGCTATTCAGGCGGATGACACCACTTATGCTGCCACTAGAACACAGCCTGTATTATTCTTTTAGTACGTTGACAATGACAGTAAAGTGGTGGAGAGGTTCTATGGATTCATACATTTAGGAGACTCTAGTGTAAGTCTGGAGGGTGAACTACACTCCGCTTTAGGCGGAGCTTGCGAAATTCAGAAAAACTGTTCTTCACGCAGCGGACCGGAATTTTTCCTCGCTTGTGTCCGTCAACGTCAAGTTGGCGAGTGCGAACGAGGAAAATCCACCTGGCCAGAGAGATTTTTCCCCAATCGCGATTGCCAACATCAATTTGGCTAAGACGGAAAATCAACCTCCTGGTGAGATTTCTCAACGCGGGCATTCAGATTTATCATTGTGAGTGGTCGCGTATGCTTTTGTCCGCTCACATTGAGAAACCGTCTGTTGGTGGTGAAAAAGCTGCTGGTCGAGTAACAATCTGCTCAAGCGGCAAAAAGGAAGCAGCGCCCACTTGCGCTGTGAATTGCGCCATTTGCGATGATTGCATAGGGAGGTCAAGCACCTAGCACTGAAAATCACTGCGAACGGCATCTATCTAATGCACTCTGCTGCTCGCGGACATTATTTTGTGCCGAACTCCGCAAACTCCGCCCAGGATTACTCTAGTACAGAAATCAATACATCAGCTATACTACGTGAACTGAACTTGATTTTTCCAGAGCTGCCTCAAAAAACAAAAATGTATTGCACAAAGAAATGATGGTGCTTCAGTAATGAGTGGAATCTTTGATGGAGTACAAAAAAGAAATAGAGATGTGACCTTAATACCCATTATGTGTACTATTATGCGCACCAGCTTAATTTTATTATGCAAAAGGCAGTGTCAATGATCTCTGGAGCACAAATTTTCATTTTGGATGTAGGAGGCATGGCTGCATTCTTCTCATTTTCCCACAAAATAACGGAAGTACTCAGGAAATTTTGATTAGAAGGCTTCCAAGAGGACCCCCCAACTCATTGGAACTTTAACATTTGTACAATCAACCTTATATTCCAGTATAGGGTTGATCTTAGGAAATGTTTTGACACCACAGAAATCAATGTTGACTTTGAATCTAAAAGTCAGAATGAGGTCTGTGGCTTTGCTAGAACACAAGACACAGAATTTCAGTTCTTTCTGTTTTTATTTCATGAAATAAAGCCTCATGTCAACATACTATACAACCAGTTACAAAAATGCGAAATAGATACTGTCTTTGTGCAAAGAGCTGCCATGCAGTTTGTCACCTGCATGAACAAAGTCAGAGAAGGGAATGACAATTTAGACAACAGACTGCCAAGCGATTCTAGTTTCTCAAACCACAGACAAAACATCATCAGTATGGTCCGAATTGCAAACAAGATATGTGACACTATAACTGTGCATGCTAACAAATGTTTTTCTTTTACAAAGCATTTGGCGAGTGCCACAGTACCGCAAAGTGATCAGTTTTCAAAATATGATATTTCCTTCTCTGAGCGAGCTCTGAATGATACTGTGGAAGCTTATCCTAAACTCAACAAAGAGCTGGTGCCATTTCTTTGCTCGCTTTAATTCAGAATCTTAATACTGATAACTCACTTACAGAGACAGTGGCCCACATGCATCAATCTCGGCTTTTGCGACTTCTAAATTGCGATAAAAAGCGAATCGCAATTTAGAATTCGCAAAAGCCTATGCATGATTATTTTTTAAATTTTTATGCAATTCGGTAGAAATCGCAATTTCTACCGAATCGCATAAAAAATGCGATTTTGAAATTGCGAAATCGCAATTCCCATTCATTCCTATGGGCCAAAAGGCCCAATGGAATGAATGGGAATTGCGAATTCGCAATTTCAAAATCGCAAATCCTGATTGCATTTCAAGGGTGGTGAGGGGGGTTCAAATGAACCCCCCCTGCACCCCTGAAATGTATTTTTCGCATCATGTTGCGCACACACATGTCCTAAGGACATGTGTGTCCGTAACATGAATGCTTTTAAAATGCGTTAAAAGTGTTAATTACACTTTTTGCAAATTTACCGAGTAGTTCAACTACTCGGTAAATTTGTCCCTCTAATTGCGAATTCGCAATTTCAAAAGTATTCATGCATTGCTTTTAGGAAATCGCAAATTTGCGATTTCCTAAAAGCAATCGCATTTTTGGAAATCGCAAAAATGTTGCGATTTCAAAAAATGCTTGATGCATTCCAAAAAGCATTTTTGGAATCGCAAACGGACGATTTTAAGGAATCGCACCGTTTGCGACTCCAAAAATGCTTGATGCATGTGGGCCAGTGGCTTTATTAAAAATAGTCATTACCTTTCATATGACAGCAGTAGAGTAGGAATTATGTTTTTCCACTTTAACCCCTTGCTCGCTGCGGACGGTCCCTGGCCCTTACACGTCACGGTGGGCCTGTGCGGAGGACAGCCCCCAGCCACTCTTCATTTCAGCGTGAAAATTCGGCCAGCAAGCAAGGGGTTAAATAGAATCAATACATTCCTGAAGAAGTCCATGATTGGGGAAAGACTGAATGCTTTAACAATGATCTCTATAGAGAGAGACCTTGCTAAGAGAATCCCAGATGTTAATGTTCAAGTCATTGAGAATTTTTCAGCTATTAAAGATAGACGTGTTGATTCTGTCTACAAAAAGTTAACAATATGATAGTCCTAACATTTCTTGAAAGCTGTTAGTTTGTGACCTGCCTCAGTTGTTTATCGGCTGTACAGATATTGGATACAATGAAATCACTGGTGTATGCCTCACTTCAATCTGTCTAATGTTTACTTTACAGTTGGTTGCTCTCAATGAGCCTTACAATGACTTGTATGGTGCCCTAATCATTTTTAATGTTTATTCCTCACAGTGTCCAGTCCGACAAATCACAATAGCTTGTTTTTCCTCAGTAGATTTAATTTCTAAAGGTATATCAATAAATAAAGAAATCTGTGAGATACTCAGCATTGTTATCTCAAAGTTTGTTGCAAAGTTCTGTGATGAAACTGAATAGGCACCTAACTACGTTATTGTTATATGAAATCTCTTTATTCATGTCATGTCTACAGTTTCTCAATTTTTATTTGATTTATTTATTAACATTTTTGCTTTCTCAAATTTGCTTGAAAAATCATCATTTGCCCACTCCTTTTTCAAAACGTTCTCGGGGGCGAACCCCCTCAGCCCCCATTATGCTAATCAAGCTCACTTGCAACCGTACACTCAGCCACAACCTTTATGTCCTACCACTTTCAAATGTCACCAGCTGCCACTGCTCAAGGCAATACCTAAAAAGCACTGAACAATTTCTCAATCCATATTCATTGCACACAATAGATATGTCAGAAGATGTGAAGTGTGATCATTAAAAAACTATTCTTGGCAGATGGGTTTTTCAAAGGAATGTTAAGAGTGTTAGTGCGAACAAAAGTGTGTTGATATTTATTTGTCTGAGTACCAAGAAATATACAGCATGATTCACAAAGGAAAACTTACACTTTCGTTTAGGTTTACAGTTGTTTGTTATTCACAAACCTATTTTACTAGTAATATCTATATGACTACAGACTCACTGAACATAAAAAGATAATACTGTCCTATCTTCTAAGCTGTGGAGACTCTGCAGTCATAAAGATATGACTCATAAAATTCCATTGTGAATAGATAACAATCGTAAACTTACACAAAACTTTAAGTTTACCTCTGTGAACCAGGCCCATAGTTTGCCTACTGCCATATTTTGCAGGGCTGTATTACTTGGTCTCAAAGTTGTAAAGCAGCTTCCCTTTGTTTTTAAAGAGTCTGCAGCACCTTAGTTGTGGCATGAAGTAGAAGAAGGAAGAGAAAAGGGATGTAAAAGAATCAATAACACAAGCCAAACTCTTTCTCAGTAGTTAGGGTAACATCTAATACATTTAACATGTTATAATAAATGACCTGGCAGTGCTCCCTTTGCAAGGTCTTTTTCACTTTAACTTAAAAGTTTTAAAACTACGAGTGCTTAAGAACTTTGGGTGCAAAAAAAGAAATGCAAACCACCAGAACTTCAGAATTGCGCCAAATCTGCTACGCAACCAAGTTTGCTTTTACAATAGGGGCTTCTTCAAAAAATACTATACTCCAGCATTGTTTTTTCAGCAGTGTCTGTCCTGCTGATGATTCTGTTCTGAGGGATGCACCTCAGTGTAGACCACTATGCTGGAGGCTGAAATATTGCATTCTTCATGAGTGTTTCAAGGGAGGGGACAAACAGTGGTCCAACCTTACTGTAGGATCCAAGGAGGGAAAGAGAATGTTCCACAACAGGCAAGCTCTGGAGGCCCCGTCTTAAATCCAAACAGCATAGGTAGGGAGACGTAATGCCTAGGTTTCCACTGCCACGCCCATTGCCTTGTTTTTAGAGTGGCCCAATAGGTTCAGTAAATGATTGCAGAAACCATCATTGTCAGTTAGTGCAAAAAACATCATTGTATATTCCCATCAAAGGCCACAATGACCAGTGAGAAAACACACAAAAAGCTCTTGGTGGGGCTTTTGATGCTCTGAAGTGCAGATGACCTAACAGTACAGGGCATATTTTAAAGTTTCACAGTACAGTTTTGTGTGTCAGGTGCCTGAGCAATATTTTGTTTGTGTCAGGACCTCAGCAGCACAGTACTCTTTGTATAATGACAGGAATATCGTTTGATGTTTGTAATTTCTGTTTATGCAAACTACAGGCTCAATGAAAACAAAAATGATCATAAAGATGACCCATTGACCCATGTTCTTTAAGTGGAACATTATTTTGCAGTTATTTAACTAAGAGAAATTCTGCTTTGTACAGTCAAACATTTGCGAGTGATAGAGCTCTCACCGCACTCTAAATTGTATGGGTGAATTATACTCATGGTTCAAATGCACTTACATATATTTTGTCGTTTGCAGTGTTTAATGAGTATTACAATGTATGTATTCAAGGCACATAAGCATTTGTAATGTAGTATGCACATTTAAACAGGCCTTTGTATGTATTCGTAAACGTTTATTATTCCTGTATATATAATGTGCAGGATGAAATTATATCTGTATAATGTAACTGTGTGTAGTTCAAGTGGCCTGCATTGTAGGCCCAAATTGCAGGTTGTTGTTAGTTTCCATTCTCCTTGGTTGCTCAAGAAATAATTTAATGAATCCTTCTTGTATTCTGATATAGAATGTTCTCATCCTACTGCAGGTGCAGGAATTCGACCTTGTTATTCTTAGATTAAGGAGATACCCGGAATGTCTTTGAAGAAGGCTGGAAGGCGAAAAGGGAGGACGCCTTTCGTGGCTGGCCTATCTGGGAGCCAAGGCCACTGGAGAGGAGCTGAAGAAACTACGTCTCCTGTGGAAAGTTAATAAATGTTGCAAAGAGAAATATTATTATGTGGGCCGAAGATTGTCTTTTTGTATGATGCGCAGGGTCTGGTTTGAGAGACTTCTGCTTTTTTGGAGAAGAAGGAGCATCTTAGAACGAGCTCCAGAGCTTAAGCTATCAGACCCATTTTAACGTGAGTACTTCTTAGGAAGTCAACACGTGCTGACACCTTTTGGTATGGTTAAAGGGAGATAGGCAGGACCCTCATTTAGGGCAATGTATGGAAAGATACTTTCATTTTCTCAATGAAAAGGGAATTGGACTCAGCTTCTATTCTGGGTTGCATTTTGATTTTGGAGTTCATCACATTGTGCCTTTTGTGCCGAATGAATTATATTCGTAAACTCAGCTCTGTATTGATTTTTATGTACCTATATTCTCTGATATTAAGGTGTGTTTATATTAAATAATTTTTGGCTTTATCATAAATCCATCAAAACGAAGTCCAGAGTCTGTGGTCCTTTAGGGCTGACTAATTTTTAAGTATAATCTTGAATTGTTTTGCTCCCCTCTAACACTTTTAGCAGGCAAATAAAAGCCCAACGGTATTGATTTTAGTAGGGAAGGCAAGTAGTAAATATAGCGTAATCAGGAGATTTAATATTTTGTTTCCTCCGAAGTGTACTTCATCAATTGGTTTAGACTGCCAAAATTAGGCTTGTCTGATTACCACCATGTATTATAATATGTAGTCAAGTCAAGTCAAAACCACTTTATTCGATTAAATAAAAATCATAAAAGTATACTATACAAAATCATTTCCTGGCAGTAAAAAAAATTCATGATTTCAAAAGGAATTATTACATCAGATAATGTAGGCGGTCATTCAATCCTTCAGTCTGAGTTTCCTTCACCGAATAGCTGCAACAAAGAAATTTGCAACACTAAACATTATCAGACGACATTTCATTAATTGCAAAAACAGTAATGCTCGTTTAGCCTGGGTAAATCCCTTTTCTTTTAACAGCGGTACAATAAACCTTTTCCTAATTCCTTTATAAAATGAGCAAAAAAAAGTAATATGCATTGTATCTTGGATTGAATAGCCAGTCACATTTACAGGGGGCTGCATCCTCTGGTCTACACCACCCTACAGTTTCACTAAGGATAAGGTGGATTTGGTTGAATCGGAATTTTGTTAATAGCCAACGATGAAATGGTTTTGTTACAATACTAAGGTAAGGTTGAATGGAAAGACAGGTAATTAACAAATAATGAACCCTTACCTTTGGCTTTCTTAGCTGTACAGATTTCCGCTCTTGCTCTCTAAACCTGAGGAAGTTGGTTTTTACCTATTTTAGGTCGGCTTTCACCAAACCTTCTGGATTTGTAAAGATCTCCGGGCGCCGCAGCTTCCCAGAAATTACTTTTATAAAAAGACAGCCACTGAATTTCCTTTGCTTTCTCAAGTTTCGTACAGGCCCTTAAAATCTTGTGATTAAGAGTAAGGTCTGGATGCAGCCATGTTTTAATACACAATAGGATGGGGGCCAGACTTGTTATATCCGAGATATAACCCATACCTAGTTCAAGGTTGACCGCAAAGGTGGCCGTCGTCTGGAGAAGGGCAAGGACGGCACAGAGAAATGTGTTTTCCTCTATTTGGATACGCTCTGTTTGTTTATAGCCCCATATTGCGGCATCTAGCAATGGAGATGAATTTCGCTTTATAAATTGATAAAATTGCTTCACAAGGTTTCCCCCCTAGCCGCTTTGCAAAACCAAGTATCGCAGCAGAAGATCTTCTAATGGCATTTACGTTGGTGGTAAGTTGGGGAGCCCAAGTGCCTTTGTCGTCAAACACGACCCCCCAAATATGTGAAGACTTTCACTTTAGATATCTCGGAGTCATTACAATAAAAAGACCTAGTATTGTTCTTATTCGAGCCCAGAGACATGACGTGCGATTTTCCATAATTTACCACTAGGTCCAACGACTTCATATAATCCCCAAAGGAGTTTAATAGTCTTTGGAGGCCTAGAGGGGTCCAAACCAGTAACACGGCATCATCCGCGTATAGGAGTACTCGGATGGAGGTTTCTCCCACACGCGGGATGTCAGGTGTTGCATTTGCCAGTGTTTTATCCAGGGAATTTAAGTATAGGGTAAATAACCAGGGGAACAATATGCACCCTTGACGCACCCCCCTGCCTGATTTAAACCCTGTGGTGCATTTACCCTCCTGTGTCATACTAATTGATGCCTGTAAATCCCTATGCAAGTCAGCCAAGAAGTACACCAGTGCGGGATCAACACCTAGGTCCAAAAGGATAGTCCACAGCCTAGACCTGTTAACTAGGTCAAAGGCCGTGGACAAATCCATGAATCCCAGGTAAATTGAGCCCTTTGCTGCGATAGTATACTTGTTTATTATTAAGTAAAGGTTAAGGCACTGGTCCTCCGTGCCTCTGCCAGATCTAAGCCCATACTGGGCGTTCGACAACATTTCTTTCTCGGAGACCCAATCTGAGATTTTGGCTAAAATAACTTTGCCTAAAATTTTAACGGAGGAATCCAGTAACAATATGGGCCTATAGCACCTTGGATCCCCTCTTTGACCCTTTTTAAACACGGGGATAATAATTGAACGTTTCCATGATGCCGGAAACCCAGTATCTGCTGAGGAGTTAAAAACATTGGCTAAGGTTTCGGCCCAAAATTTAGGCTTGGCCTTGTATAGGTCTGACGGGACTCCATCAGGGCCCGGGGCCTTCTGTCCGGCCATACCTAATATTGCCTTCTCAACCTCTTCCTCCGAAAATGTAAGTGGGGGTAGAGGAGAATCAGTAAGGGGGGCCAGAAAATATTCATACTCTTCATGGCTACCATAGATAATTTCAAAATGACCTAGCCAGTCCTTCTCTGATATATTAACCTCTAACATACAGTTCTCGGTTCCGCTAAACAGTGGATTATTAACAATGGTCCAGAACTTAGAACTACCCCTTAGAGTTGCCTTATTCATAAGTGCTTCCCATGCATCCCTTTTTATTTCATTTTTATGGGTCTGCACAATACATTTATACTCTTTCCGGAGCGTCTGAACTTGCATTTTAGCCCTAGGTTTCTTTTTAAGGGCTTTTAGGAGTAAATTATGGGCTCTGGCATTTACGATCAAACCACCCATTTTCGCTATTTACTTTAGACCTAGCATTAATTGTAAGCTCTGTTGCCACTTGCTGGCATATCACTTCAAAGGATGCAATCACATCCGGAGCATGTTTAGAGGGGTCGGCACATATATATATAAATCATCAGTAACCTTCTTATTTAAGGACTCAAAAAAGTTTTCCGGGGTGACTTGACTCCATTTTAGCCTTCTGCCTTGGTCTTTTGTTTTTAGCCCATTTACATCTGCTAAGGGGACCATCTTATAAAAAAAAACAGGACTGTTGTCCAGTTCTAATACGACTGGATTATGGTCACTAAAAACCGAAAATACTGCATTATAAAAATTTACACAACTTAGGAGTGCCGGGGATATAAATATATAATCAATTATGGTTTCACTGTCCCTTGCTCTATATATAGGTACTCGATCACGCCTATCAAAAAACCCTGGTTCATAAAGATCAATGTTTGAGAGAAGATTTTCTAAGGCTTCGCCCTTCGAGCTATGTTCAAGTGTGAGGGAGATGAGTTTTCAGGACCGTAACTTTCTCCCAAGTGGCAATTTAAATTACAAAGATGTATATTAAAATCACCCATCAGGATGAAATAAACAAAAGTGGTTTGCTTCTCCTTATAATAGTTTAAACATTTAGATCATGAGGCAAGATGCTCATTTGAACACTCACTTTGCATAGAGTTGTAAAAATGTATAAGTAGAATTTTAATATTATTAGTCATAGTCATTTCCACTGTTAAGTAATTGGGGGAAGGTGAGTCTACCGCTATGGCTGTACCCATAATTTTCACCGAAATGAGAAGCATAAGACCTCCTCTATCTCTACCCGCCATAGAGATGCGCGCTGGCACAAAGTAGGATGTAAAGCCATCGACCCAAAAATTACACTCTCTATCCCAGGTCTCTTGCAGGGCAACAATGTCATACTCTTTAACTAGTTTTAACCAGGCATTGTCACCCCTTTTTGTACGTAGCCCTGCGATATTCCAGCTTATCAGCCTAACCTTTTCAACACTTACTTTGTTTACTCTTATTATTTCTGGTGCTACATTTAAAGGAATAGTGGCAGAACCATCCAGTCAATCTATCTCACCCAAATTTGACAGAGGGGTGAAACGATTAGATACAGGCAATACCCCCATATTCTGAAATTGATGCGGGATACCTGGCTTTGGAAGCAATCCCAATTTCTGGGAAGCCCAATTGGCCTGATTCTCTCTCATTGGGTGGGAAAAAATTCTTTGTGTGGGCCATACTTGATCCTTGCCCCTCTGCGCCGATAGTACTTTCCCCTCTCGGTTTGGAGCTCTAGCATAGGGGTAAAGAAAGCCAAGCGGGATAGCTCTAATAGCCCCCTCCTCATTGTTTATTTCTGAGGCATCCCAAAAGAGACGGGTCGCCACATCAGGTTTGTTAAAATTTACAGTTAGACAATCCCCTTTCAGATGTTTGTTTTGTGTGGCCTATCCAACCCACCCGTCTACCCATGATTATGCCAGAAGAGATCTACATACCCCCTGTACAGTTTGTATCACACCAGTTCTTTATATTTGATAACAAACTTTCATTAGGTTCTTGCTCACCCATTACCAGGGGGGGGACGTTAACTATTATTGCAACAAAAGGCGTAGCTTCTGGGGGAAGATTAATTGTTGGTTGAGGTACACGATCTTTAGCATTCATAAACTCTATACAAGTCTTAGGGCCATTCTGTGAAATAACCGCACTCTTGTGTGCCGGGCCCTGGGAGGGACACCTATCACCATTTCCTTCCCCAGAAGATTTAGCACTTGTGTAAGAAGCTACTAGCTAGTTGGGAAGGGTAGTATGGCGTTACCCCCCTCCCCGAAAAAGTGGACTTGTGGGCTTTATGCTTTGTCGAGAGAATGCCTTCAGTCTTTTTAGGGGGGGTGCTCCCTGGCTAGCAGGAAAGTGTTCAACCGCGCACATTAATCTAGAATCCCCTCTACGCATTCATTCAGAGTATCGATAATGTCCATAGCGATAACTGATAAGGCAGATTCAAGCTTCTCCGACAGGATATCCTCCACCATATCCCTTATAGTTTCCTCTGTGCATTTCAGGTTATTTGGCAATTTTTTCCCCTCAATGTAATTTGCCAGTTTGCGTTTTTTGTTCTGCCTCTTTGCTGTTTTCTTCGAGACATTTTGCCCCCCTTCCTGTTTCCGGAATCACATCCACGACAGGTCCAGGATTTCCCAGGTGCGGGCCGTCAGTGATGGTAGGAACAGAACACAAAGGTGTCGTAGGTGGACCAACTATAATCCGCAGTTCCAAAGGGACATGATTACTTAAAGGGATTCCCCTTTCCAGGCCCAGTTCCCGTTCGGTGTTAGCAATTTCAGTATTTAATGCCCCAACAGCGGAGGTCAAAAAGGAAATTATGCTCCCAGCTTTTCTCGGGACCTTCGCCTTAGCTCCCCCTTCAGTTGCAGAAGATTGTAATTTCCGCTTACCCTTGATGTTCGATGCTCGACCCGAACTTCTCCGACCCCGGACGGCCACAGACGGCCCGCCCTCTGCCCGAGCTCAGCCCGGCGCCGCCCGCGGGCGTCCCGCATTGCGATAGGCGGGCGCGCTTATGTTGGTGCAGGGGGTCGCTGTGGTGGCGTCAGTGACCTGCGCCTCGCGGTGACTGCTGGGGGGTGAAGTTCGTTGTGGCCGTTTTCCTCACGGCCTCCGTGCCCCTTCCTCCGGTCAGGATACAGCAGGGAGGCTTCAGCAGGGAGGCTGCCCGTTTCCCTCGCAGCAGTCCCTGTACCCAAAGCAGCTGACAACCAATCCCCCAGGTATGTAGTATCTGAACCTACTACTAATGAACTTTCAGGGCCAAGGAGTGCAACAGACTTTTTTCTTCTCGTTTTCTATTCTCTCAGATTCCTTGGATATTACAGAAAGTGCTGTCAAAATTGATGCAGCCCCTTCTGTAATCGGCATTGTACAGGCAGAAAGTCAGAAGCTCTACAATGTGAAGTCAAATGGAAATTCTTTCCCCATCTTCACCAATATTGCAGTTGCACAAAATAATATAAGGGACCCCTAGAGGGGGACTCCTGAATGAACATTACTGGGTTATAGTACCATATAGAAGTCCAACTATTTACACTTTGATAGAAGGTTTAGCCGGTTCCAGGATGTCTACAGGGCCCCAACCAAGTGGGGTAGGGACATTGTCCCAACTCTGAAGGTAGGCTGGGTGGGGTGCCTGCAAAACCACTGTTCGTGTATCAGGAGCTATCCTGTCAGTGTCCCTGCACGAGTACTCTGAAGGTGGAGCAGTAGGCTCTAAGTATTTGTGACTGTACCCTCTTTCATGGTGATGTTTAGGGTCCTCATTAAGGTCATGTCCTTCTGAAAGTGAACACAGAGGGTCAGTTTGAACCATAGATTCATATTTCAGGGCTGAGCTTGCTCTAGCTCATCTGCTAATTCACAGAGTTGATGATTAAGTTGGAGCCAATACATTTTATGTGAATCAGGTGCACAATCCCAGAATGTGCTAGGCACATTCATTGACCAATCTCCATTGGTTTTGCACTCTATAATGTAGAATGCAGCAGGGAAATAATGTCAACTTACACTCTTCTGCAGGATAGTGAAATTAGAAGGAGCAGTGACATGGGTCTCATGGATTACTACTTACTACTTAAGAATGTTAGCGTGATTTACAAGCTAATGTCAGGCAGGCACCCTCGGGCGAGGACAAATAAAGTTGCATTTGGGAAGAAAAAAAGTACCCTTTTAGTCAAAAGGAACGGGGTGAGCGTTTGCACTATGTGAATTGATAAATATGTACATAATTGTGTTGAACCGCATGTACAACAATGCTTTCGCCATGAAGTTTCTCACATGCTTAGTTATGTTGTATTAATGTCCCGATATACGTTTTGTGTTATGAACTACGAGTCTGTTGTCTATGCTATTCTCTCTGAATAGCATAGACAACAGTGATAGTGAAATTAGAAGGAGCAGTGACATGGGTTTCATGGATTACTACTTACACTCCTTGATGTGAGAGTTGCAATGTGATTGTGTTTGTGGCATTATTACCCTGTCCCTTTAAGGGAAACATGTTGCAATGCAGCACATTGTGAATTCAAATGCTGTGTTGTAGGTCTACTGTCCCATGTAGGCCTTCTTCGAAGCATTCACCAGTTTTGAGAAGCAAGCACAAGGCAATTTCCAACCCATCAATATTAATGAGATGGTCAGTCTCTTTTCACTGCAGTTATGGCATGCCAGGAATTTCAGAATCTTCCACATTTTATACGGACAGACCCGTAGTTGCCTAAAGGAAATGCCCACTTGGGTTATATGCATAAATATGCAGCGGCATAATTTAAATTCAAAGCAATGTAATGGCGTATACGAGCACTTGCTCTATATATGCCTCTAGTTGATGAAATGTATGGCACTATGTCACTTTATTAGATGCTATTCGAATTGAAATGCATTTTACGAAAAGATGTTTTTATTAATCAAATTGGTTGGCTAAAATGAATTTTGTTGAAAATGTCTACCAAATGCATTGCTCGGGGAATGTAAAGCCGTTTCTTACTTTACGTCTCGTGAAAACTACGAGTCAGTTTTCCATGGCAATACAATTGCAGTTTCATTCACGTGATTAAGCGTTAATGGGCTTTAAATAGAGCAAACTTTATTTCCACTGTGGTGAACAGGCGAAACGCGTCCCAGCAGCCGGCTTGTGCAATAAAACTTTGAAAAGCAGAACATGGCGTCGTCTTCCTGTGCTTTTGTGTAGAGGATTGCCTAATACATTAAGGGCTTGGTCGAGTCAGTCCTTTTTCGACGACGCACTCTTCGATTAGGTGCTGCGGTGGTTGGTGACTCGGCAACTGGAGCCGTATATATATATATATATATATATATATATAAAGAGAGAGAGAGAGAGTTTACTATAACATCATGATCCTATACCTATAATGGTAAGCACAAAAATATTGTTGACACTAATATCTTCCAAAAATGTTGATTTTTTAAATAAAAAATTGGGTTTAAAGTACCTAGGGCCAGATGTAGGTCGACAATTACCGGACGGTAACGGCCGATTTCAACCGTTACCGACCGGTATTTGGGATTTGGCATGTAGGGGGCATTTTATTTACAGAATCGGTATATTTACAGATTTGGTAAATTTACAGAATCAGTACAATACCGAATCGGTAAATTTTCAGATTCTGTAAATCAAGATGTAGGTGGCACTGTAGTCAGTGTCACAGGCCCTTAAGACTCGGTATTTTACCACACAATCCTATTGTGTGGTAAAATACCAAATTCAAGTGTGCATGCACATCTGTGCCATGTGACACGCATGTATGTGTGCCACATGTCACACAAGTCACACAAGCCTGTACTTGGAGTGCTAGAGGGTGTCAAAGTGACACCCCCTGCACCCTTGAAGGATTCGGTATTTACAGATTCGGTAAATACCGAATCGGTATTTCCCATTGATTCCTATGGGCTTCAAGGCCCATAGGAATCAATAGGAAATACCGATTCGGTATTTACCGAATCGGTAAATTCCGAATCTTACAGATTCGGTAATTCTAAAACAAGAATTACCTACATCTGCCCCCTTCCTATTTACCTACTCTTAAATACCGATTTGGTAAAATTCGATATTTAAGAGTAGGCAAATAGGAATTACCTACATCTTGCCCTAAATGTTAAATATTTTAATATATAATTTTAATATAATGTAAATTAAACATAAACATATATGAACACACAAATATGTGTTTAAATAAACACACTCACTTATATGTATATAGATATACATATGACAGTCGCCAGTAGGTAGCTATAGGCAAGCCAAAATTGTTTTTGGCTTGCCTATATCTTTGGCAGAGTTTGACAGATCTTAACAAAATGTTCCCAAAAAGGTGTGCCGGCGATCCATCTTGTGCATAGAAAGTTTTGGGGTGATCTGTCAGAGGGGGTTGAGAAATAGGGGGGGGGGCAAAAAAAGTGTTTTTTAAATGTTATTTGCCTTAGGGAATTTTGAACTCAACTACAGCCCGAACTAGTGTACGGAATTACACCAAACGTGGGAAAAAGCTATTTCTTGGTCCACAAGGAGTGCTTTTTATTTGGTGTAAATCCGTTCAGTAGTTTTTTGCATTATTAAAAGAAATCCAAATTTGTATTTCTAGGGATGTGGATCTTCTGAGGATACAACAGTCCAGGAGCTGAAATGTGATTGGCTGCCAACACTTCGACTACAAAGTGTTGGGATCCAACTTGGGACTTGGCTTCAGCCGAGTCTCGGAAAAAACATTAAGCAAATCAAAAAGGAGGCAGACTAGCCCTGACCCCCTAGAAGTGGTGGTGGGGTCCCAGAGGGACCGTGCCGGGGGTTTAAAACATCTTTTTTCAATTTCCTATTTGTGGCAAAATTTTAAAAAAAGCAAGCACAGTCACCCATGTTTCTTTTCAAATGAACCCCCAAATGGGCCAGGTCCAAGGGGCATTTTTTTAAAAAAAGGAGAGGGCGTACGAGACCCCCCGCCTAAGGCTCTTAGAGCAGAAAGAGACAAAATAAAGGTCGGAAATGAGGCGCGAAGGAGGTAAAATAAAGATCACAAACTAGCATTAAGAGGCAGAATATTGGTCAGAAAAGAGCAGAAAGAGGCAGATTAAAGGTCACCCCTTCACAGAACAACTCAGACACTCTCCTCACTCACAGACCTATTCACTCAGGCATCCGCTCACAGATTAACTAGGACATTTATTTTTTTTAAATGAAGGAAGAGGATCATGGGACCCACCTCCTAGGGCTCTTTTTATCCCCACCTCTCCAGGGCTTTGTATAAATACAGGAGGGGGGGGAGCACCAACCTCCCCTCCATTGGGCTTATTTAGCCCAGGGGACCACTGGTAGAAAAATTAGCAGGTAAACAAATCAGACCAGAAGAGTGCAAAACA
The DNA here is from genome assembly GCF_964263255.1 of Lissotriton vulgaris. Classification (NCBI taxonomy): domain Eukaryota; kingdom Metazoa; phylum Chordata; class Amphibia; order Caudata; family Salamandridae; genus Lissotriton; species Lissotriton vulgaris. The sequence goes on along the minus strand of NC_141696.1, from coordinate 998,148,881 downwards.
GAAAGCAGAAAAATGGGCAGAAAAGGCAAAACGGACGGCAGAAAACAAGCTAAAGAGGCAAAAGAGAGGGCAGAAAAACAAACAAGAAAGGCAAATCAGAGGGCAGAAAAGCAAGCCGAAAAGGCAAAACAAGGCATGAAAACAGCTGAAAAGGCGAAGAAAAAACAGAAGAGTGCAGAACAGGGGGCAGAAAACCATCAGAAAAGGCTAAATGGAGGGAGTAAAACAAGCATGAAAAAAAGCAAAACAGAGGGCAGAAAAACAGGCATAAAAAAGCAAAACAGAGTGTAGAAAAATGAGCAAAAAAGGCAAAACAAAGGGCAGCAAAACAAGAAGAACAATAAGAAATTGAGAACAGGAAAATGAACAGGAAGGACAAAACAGAGAGCAGAAAATTAGCAGAAAGACCAACACAGAGGGCAGAAAAATAAGTAGAGAAAATGCGAAATTGAGGGCAGAAAAATTAGCAGGAAAGACAAAACAGAGAGCAGAAAAATGAGCAGAAAGAGCAAGACAGAGGGGGAAAATGAGGAAAAAGGGCAAAACAGAGCAGAAGAGGGCACACCAGAGGCCAGAAAAATGAGCAGTGAAGTCAAAATGGAGGACAGAAAAACAAGCAGAATAAGGCAAAACTGAGTGCAGAAAAATTAGCAGTAAATACAAAATGGAAGGCAGAAAAACAATAAGAAAAGGCAAAATGGAGGACAGAAAAACAAGCAGAATAAGGCTAAACTGAGTGAAGAAAAACTAGCAGAAAAGGCAAAATGGAGAGCAGAAAAACAATAAGAAAAGGCAAAATGCATGGCAGAAAAATGAGCAGAAGAGGCAAAACAGAGGGCGTAAAACAAGAAGGCAAGGCAAAACAGAGGACAGAAAAATGAGTAGCAAAAGGCAAAACAGAGGGCAGAAAAACTAGCGGAAAAGGCAAACTGGAGGACAGAAAAATTAGTAGAAAAGGCTAAACAGAGGGCAGAAAAACAAGCAGGAAAGGCAAAACAAGGACAGGAAAAGGTGAAACATGGGGCAGAAAAACTAGCAGTAAATGCAAAACAAAGGGCAGAAAAACGGCAGTAAAATCAAAACAGAGCAGAAAGGGCAAAACAGAGGGCAGAAAAACAAGCAGAAAAAGCAAAACAGACAGCACAAAAGTGCTCAGAAAAGGTAAAACAGAAGGCAGAAAAACGAGCAGGAAAGGCAAAGTAGAGTGCAGAATAAGAGCAGAAAAAAATGCAAAACAGAGCAAGAAATGAGCAGAGGAGGCACAAACAGAGAGCTGCGGTTAACAGGGAGCAGAGGATAGTGGACTGTGGGCAAGCAGGACGTGAGAACTGTCACAGGGGGAGCTGGCACAAGGACCTGCTAAATTTTTAAAGAAATTAATCCTCAAAGGGAAACATATAAACATAGCAGGTGTCCCAATTGAAGCTCCACTTCTGTAAATGATCCTGACCTCCTGGGCTTGACAAAGGCAAAAAAAGTGTGCTTCCTCAGCAATTCCACATTGAAAGATGATTTGAAATGCTTTGTGGAGGTGAATGCATTATTATTTATTTATTATTTATTTGCGTGTTTGTAAAGCGCTATGAATAAACTCCCAAAGGAGTATCTCCGCGCTGTTGACACCTAGCATAGAAACTGAGAGAAAGCTACAGGGAATATGATTTATATCAGGAAAATTAATATGAGCCAGCAGATAGATGTTAAAATGAACTAAACAAAAAAGTTTTCAGAGATTTTCTGAATTTAAGGTGATTCCTACATTGCTTTAAAGAAAGCGGGAGGGAATTCCAGAAACTGGGACCTACCACAGACAGAGCCCTACCTCCTTGCCTAGATTTGGTTATTTTAGGAATGTTTAGCAGGAGCTGTTCACTAGACCTAAGGGTACGGGTGGGAGCATATGGAACAAATTTAGTAGCCAGATACTCTGGTCCCAATTCATTAAGGCCTTTATGGATAATACAGCAGGTCTTAAACTTCACTCGTTGCCGTATTGGCAACCAGTGCAGTTTATGTAGTAATGGTCTAGAGGGGGACCTAGGAGGTGCATTAAGTACCAACCTTGCTGCTGTATTTTGTACCACCTGTAGGCGGTCAAGAACCTCTTCATTAGCTCCTGCAAGGAGACCGTTGCAATAATCAAGACGGCTGATAACCAGAGCCTGAACTAAGGTTTTCCTATATGAGTCAGGGAGGAAAGGAAAAATCCTGCGGAGGAGACCTATTACGTGGAAACAAGTTCCTACAGTAATGGTGACATGATGTTTCATGGTCAACTCCGGTTCCAATCTGACTCCCAGATTCTTGATTATTGTTTTGGGCTCAGGAACTGGACCCAGATCAAGAGGCCACCAATCAGGAGACCATTGGACCTTTACTTCACCAAAAAGCATCACCTCCGTTTTTCCAACGTTGCATTGAAGGAAATTGGAGGACATCCACCTTGCAACTGCCTTCATCCCATCGGAGAAAGATTGTATTATCTCCGGTGTAAGATGTTTAAAAGGGAAGAGCAGCTGCGTATCATCAGCGTATGACACTGGGTGGAATCCAAAAGCTCTGGTTACATCTGCCAAGGGGGCCACATAGCTGTTAAACAAAGTCGGGCTCAGACATGAACCCTGTGGAACCCCCTTGGTGATGTTAACCTCCTCCGACCTAAAATCACCCATGGTGACAGCCTGGGTGCGGTTGGAGAGAAAGCTTCTGATCCATTCCAGTGCGGTACCGCCGATTCCACTCTCAGACAGGCGTTCGATAAGGATGTTATGAGAAATAGTATCGAACGCTGCCGATAAATCTAGCAGTACCAGGACCACAGAGTAACCTCTGTCCTGGTACAGCCGAAGATCGTCAGTTATCGACAGCAAGGCCGTTTCGGTGCTGTATTTTGGCCTAAAGCCTGACTGAGATGGATCGAGGCTGCCAGATTGTTCCAGATAGGCGGATAGATGTTTATTAGAATGTTTTTCGATGATTTTCTCTAAGAATGGTAAAAGGGAAATAGGTCTAAGATTAGATAGATTGGTCCAAGGAATTGATGAATTCTTCCTGATAGGCCTGACAAGAGCTTTTTTCCAATATTGTGGAACTACTCCAGATGTTAAAGAGAGGTTTACTAGCCTCTGAACGTCAGGGCCCAGAGTGCTCCCTAATGGACCCATAAGTCTGGCTGGAAGCAGGTCTGCCGGGCTTCCGCTTTTAATATCTATGAGTAGTCTTTAGACCTCACTCAGTGATATTTCCGGAAAATCATTAAAAGAATGAGACTTTGTAGCTTTAGTAGATGACATGTGCACCAAAGCAGAATGATCTTGGCTACTTTGATCAGTATTGGATGTCTCTATTTTCCTGTAGATGGCATCAATTTTGTCAGTGAAAAAGCTTGATATGCTATCACAAAGATGTTGTGAGGCCATGTCTGCGCTTTCGCAAGCAACGGGCTTCAGAAATGTATTGACAATCTGGTACAGGGTCTTTGAGTCATTACCAGCTGCCTCTAACTGAGCGGTGATGTAGTGCTTGCGAGCAGATCGTATGGCTTTGTGATAGGTGTTAAGATCCCTCCTATAGTTAACTTTATCTCCTTCCAAGTGAGAAGTTCTCCATGTCTTTTCGGATTTCCTAACTATACGTTTAAGATTACGCAAATCCTCTGAATACCAGACTTCATGTTTCTTGGTAAGGCTTGTTTTAAAGGTCTTTATCGGGGCAAGTTGTTGTACTACATCACCAATTGCTAGATCCCGCTTAGAAAGAGCGCTATTTATGTCATCTATACATACAACAGGGGGGGGAAAGATATTTTTGTTCAAAGGTGATGTTAGTAATTTTATGCCACTGCCTTCGTTTGGAAGGAATATGGACATGTGGAGTGTATCGAGGAACATTTATTGGCATGAAAAACTCAAGCATAAAATGATCTGTCCAAGGAAATTGTTTGGGTACATTACATTCAATACCAGGAAAGTTGGTTATTATCATGTCCAAAGTGTGTCCTGCTTGATGTGTGGGTCCACTATTATGTTGTTTTAGTCCCAGAAGAGAGATATCGGTCATGAAAGATTGTACCTCATTGTTATTTTCTTCCTCACTATGGATCTATTGGTCTATTGGAGCGCAATGGGTAGTGACTCTGCAAGTGGGTTCTTTCTTGTCTTTACCTGGTGAGAGCAGAGTCCATGCTTCTCCCATTAAATGACTACAAGTATTCAAATGTGCAGAATCACCTGAAGCTCTGCCCATTTTCCCTGCACTGTCCACCTTAGTTTTGTGCATTAGTCTTCGTGCCTTTTGCCAGGATTATGGGCAGTTGACCAAAAGGCCACCCAGTGCTTTTCCCACCAATTTGGGTGATGCGCTCTTGATTTTAGGGAATATGAGGACATCTCCACCAAACAAAGAAGCACTTACTTTATATATCTAAGTGGAATGACCCTTGTTTGGTGAAGATTTACTTCTTTGTACTCTCGCCTTCTGCCCTATAGGAAGATTCATGTTATCACAAATTTCTGGATACATATGCACAAGGAACAATCACATTGACAAAATGCACACAAGGTCACTGGTGACATTTCCTTGTGATTCATTACACAGCCATAGTTTAAAATACGCACTGGACAGTTACCCGAGGAGGTAGAACCTAGTAAATACTAAGTAGAAATCACTGCCCTTGGGTAGATATTTTGTGAAAAACTGTTTGACCCAGTGACCCAGTCACTGACACAGCTACTGACACACCCACACAGACACTTAGACACCTACTCACACACTCAGGCTCTCACACACCCACAGACAAACCAAATCAGACACTGATACACCCACTCACAGACCCACTCAGACACCAATGCATCCACTCACAAACCTACCCACATACCCACTCACAGACCTACTCAGACACTCTCATGTGCACTCAGAGACCTGCACAGACATGTATGTATCTACTCACAGACATACTCACTCTCAAACTCTCTCACTCTCTCAAAGGTTACTGGTTGCAGTTATAAGTAAATAAAATGACAAAAAACCCTAGAAATTCATTAACAAAACAGAGGTTACAGGGATGTCATACTTAGGAAATAAAGTTTTTTTTTAAATCGAAATTCACCAGAAAAAAAACGTAAAGGTTACAAGAATGTTATAGTTAGCAAATAACAATAAAAATAACATAGAAATTCACTGAAAAATGATAACAGTTTCAGGAAGGTTATAGTTAGGAAATAGAATTTTAAAAAACCTTAGATATTCAATGAAAAAACCAAAGGTTACAGGGACGTTATAGTTATACACAGAATTTCACTCGTATTATACCTGGTACCCTTCAGATGTGAGTCCCCTGTTCTTCTGTGGAGGAGTAGGGTAGAGTGCCCGCACCTGGGCAATCTCTTGTCTCTCGAACACTGACAGTTTTAGGGAGTCCCTTCCTTGCCTCCTCCAATAAAAAAAAATCTATGAAAATGCTAAAATATGAGCTACCACACATCACTCAGTTTAAAACCATGATTCCTTCAAACAACAGATCTTACAAAAATGACATCCAACAATAATTCAGTCTAGGTGCATATATAGGTCCTCATCAGAAATAAAACCAAAGGCGGCATTGGTATTGAGGTCAGTGAGTAACAAGATTCACGTTTCCTCAGCTTAAGAATCCTGTCACCCCCATGTGTCCATTCTACCCGGTCTATACCATAGGATTTTAGCTGGTTACAATCACTGAAGTGATACTGTTCAAAATGCCTGGCAACAAGGTAATGTTTGTCATGATTTGAAATGACACAAGCATGTTCAAGTGTTCTTTTACAACTGGATGGATATGCTCCCCACATACCTCAAACCATAGGGACATTCCAATAGGTATAGAAAGTGATTAGTACTGCATGTTATAAATTGTGAAATCTCTCTGTCTTTCTTAGTGTATGGTACGTCATCATCTTTTTGGTTGGTAGAGTGGAGCAGGATATACAGTTACTGCAGATAAAAAACCTTGTGAGGTTGAGGTTTTGTTGATTGCTGTCTATGGCCGTAATCTCAATGAAAATCAGGTCATCTCTCCAAGAACAGCTTTTGCGAAAGGTAATGTCACCAACTAGGTTGCCAATGTTCAGATGGCAATTCAGTAAATTTCAGTTTTTGGTAAGTACCTTGTTGACACCAGTGGATTCACAGTTAAATGTGGGGATCATTCTGTTGGCCCCTTCCTCATCACTGGATTTCTTTTCTTTAGGGCCAAGCAGTACCTTATTAGGGTATTTGCCTTCCCCTTTCTATACTACCATGGCAGGTACTTATTGTGCATTTCCATGTTCTTTAAATCTTTCAAACATCACCCTCTGCTCTGCCAAGAAGTCATCCTCACTACTGCAGTTGCATTTGGCTCTAATAAGCTCCCTGTAAGGTATGCTCCACTTTAGTAGAAGTATATATTAAAAAAGATGTATATAACATTATATTATTTTTTCATATTTATTACTTCTTTATATGAAATATCTATCTATCTATCTATCTATCTATCTATCTATCTATCTATCTATCTATCTATCTATCTATCTATCTATCTATCTATCTATCTATCTATCTATCTATCTATCTATCTATCTATCTATCTATCTATCTATCTATCTATCTATCTATCTATCTATCTATCTATCTATCTATCTATCTATCTATCTATCTATCTATCTATCTATCTACCTATCTATCTATCTATCTATCTATCTATCTATCTATCTATCTATCTATCTATCTATTTATCTATCTATATATCTATCTATATATGTATATATATATATATATATATATATATTCCCTACTCCTCACCTTTATACTAGTATAAAGCATGAGGATGGTCTTCGGACTATCAAACATTTTCTGAAGGACCGCCCCATCAATCTTTGGTCACATACTCAGATGATAATATCAATGGCATCTGTATGATTACAAAACAATTTATTTCTCTTTGACACAGTCCTGTACAAACAAATCTGTGGAAACCGCGATGAGCACCTGCTTCGCCCCCAGCTATGCGAATTTGCATATGGGCTGGTGGGAGGAGCAGGTGGTCCTAGCGGAGTTCCAGGAGGAATGGGAGGCTAATATTCTATATTGGAGTTGTTACATCGATGATATTTTTATTGTCTGGAGGGGAACCGAAGAATCAGCTCGAGGTTTCATTAAAAAACTCCAGAACAATGATTTGAATTTGAAATTCACTAGTAACCTCAGTGCTACATCATTGAATTTCTTAGATCTAACAGTTATTATTAAAGACTCCAAACTGCACTCTAATATGTACAGGAAACCTACTGCTGGAAACACACTGCTCCACACAGCCAGTTTCCATCCGCAGAGTCTGATAAAAAGTATCCCCTATGGGGAGAGCCTAAGAGCAATACGTAATTGTAGTGACACAGCAAATCTGGAAGTAGAACTCACTAAACTTAGCTCTAGGTTCAAGAAAAGAGGTTACACAGAAGACAATATACGCAGCTCGATCATTAAAGCCAAGGAAAGAAGTAGAGAAGACATTCTGTTTAATGACAGCAAAGCACAGAGCAAACGCAATAACCCTAATAGCCAGGTCAGAATGATTACCACCTACAATCGAAAGCATAGAGAAGTCAGAAACATTCTAAACAGACATTGGCATTTGATCCTCAATGATCTAATATTGCAACCATTAGTACCAAGGAGACCAGCAATAATGTTTAGAAAAGCAAGATCCTTCAAACAGATGGTAGTTTCTAATATGCTTCCACAGAAAGGTAATGTAGGTGTTTCGACTTGGCTTAAAAGGAAACCAGGGTTTATAAAATGCTCGAAATGCAAGGCATGTAAGCAAGGGAAAAATACAGAGTCATACACACCAGGCCTATCGAAAAGGGAGAAAAAGTTGAGGAAAGGATGACGATACTATATGGTCATGAAAGCACGGTCCTTTATTATGGTCCAGACAACAGCTCTCCCGGCAGCAACTGCCGTCCGGGAGTTCCAGACATGAGAACACAGGAGACTCCACGAGCGTCATGGTGCTCGTGGAGAAACCTGTGCTCTTAAAGATACAGTGCATATAGAACAGTACATCCCCACACATCCCCCGTCCCTCAATTAATAACAATGACAACATAAAGCACAAAACATTAACCCACCCCTTCCCCAAAATGAAAAATAAAGGAATTGATTTAATAAGTCACGAAATCACGAAATTTTCCAGGAACATTTTTACATCTGGTGGAAAATCGTCTAGTCAACATGTCTTTAGAAACAGAATTGGTGTCATGAGCGGGCAGAATCGGAGGAACAGTACTAGCAGGCAGTAAACCTGAGTTAGACTTCAAACCAAATTTGTTTTTCACAAACTCAACTTTATGCTTAGGAACAATGGAAACACGAGATTTGTTCCAAATTTTACCATTTTCCAGAACAACTACATGATCCTTCACTTCTTTGACTAAGACAGGAGGAGAAAACCGAGCCAATCCTTTACGCAAAAGTACTGGTTTTTTGATCCTAACCCAGTCCCCCGAGCGCACAGGAGATAATCTACAACTCCCTTGAGCATATTTGGCCTGGGTACTAGCCCTAACATCAGCCACTCCAGCGAGTTTGATACCGTCAATGTTTTTCCTCGCCATCCAATCTTTGTTTAATTCTGAACCAGCCACTCTACCTCTGAGTAAAGTAAAAGGTGAGACACCTGTGCTAGAATGGGGAGTGACTCTCAATGCCCACAACATGTCAGCAATGACCTTCTTCCAATTCAAACCATTGACGTTGGCTAACTGCAACTGATCCTTGATCACACGGTTCAACCTTTCAACTAAACCATTGCTTGAAGGGTGATATAAAGAGGTGAGAATGTGCTTGATCCCAAGAGATTTTAAAAATGTTTGCATCTCACTCGACACCAACTGAGTGCCATTGTCAGATACCAATTCTTCTGGCACACCCTCCCGCAAAAACACATTTTTGAAGAATTCAATAACAGTTGTAGAATTTATGCACTCAACAAATTTGACCTCCGGCCATTTTGACATGTAGTCAATTAAAACTAATGCATACTTTGGAGTTACTCCTAGATTGTAAAACGGACCCGCAACATCAAACGCCAATTTGTGCCAAGGCAGCTCTTTAACCTGTACTGGAGTCACAGGAGAAGAGCTAGTAACTTGAGACTTATCACTGTTATGTTATGTTATGTTATATATTTCTTGTAGCGCGCACTGCTAGTCAAGACTGTCCTGGCGCGAAAAAGGGATTCAGTGTCAGAAAGTAACAAAGGGATAACATAACAGGAGAGAAGATGTGCATTTACATAAATTGCTTGAATAAGTGAGTCTTAAGGTGTTTTTTAAAATAAGTGAGGTTAGTCGTGTGTCTCAAATGGTCAGGGAGGCTATTCCATAGCTGTGCGGCTATGACCGTCATGGATTTTCCTCCCAGACGAGCTCTCTTAAATCTCGGAGTGACCAAATGTCTGAGAGAGGCCGATCTCAATTGTCGCGGGGGATGATAGAAGGCAAACCTGGCACTGAGGTATGGTGGGCAAGGACCATGTAAGGCCTTAAAGGCCAGTGTTAGGACCTTGAAGCGCACTCTGAGAGCAACTGGAAGCCAATGAAGATCCGCCAGTTGTCTTCGTACACTATGGCATTTGGGGATGTTGAATAGGAGCCTCACTGTCGCGTTCTGGACTACCTGCAATCTGCGGAGCAGGAAATCAGGAGCGCCCACGTAAAGTGCATTAGCGTAATCCAGGCACGACAGGATGAGTGCTCTAGCCACTGTTTCCTTCGCTTCCTGGGGGAGAAGAGGAAAGAACTTCCGGAGGGTGATCAGGGTCCCATAACAGGTTCCCGCCAGTCTCGAGATCTGGTCTCGGAAGCACAGGTCAGCACCAAACCAAATCCCAAGGTTCTTAGCAACTCCACAGTTTCCAGGTGGGCAGGGCAGTCCAATGGGCCAGATGGAAACCCTGAATCCCACCGGGAATTGGCCATACAGGAGGATCTCCGACTTGTCCTCGTTACACTTGAGCTCCGCCTTGGCTAGCCAAGCAAATACTGAGGACAAGCAGGATTGGACTTTCAACGTGTCAAGGTTGTTCTTGTCCCAAGTGAAGAGAAGCTGGGTGTCATCGGCATAGGCCATTATTTTGGCACCCAGACTCTCTGCAAGATATACCAGGGGGGTCAGATATACATTGAAGAGCAGGGGGCTTAGAGTCGACCCTTGGGGGACCCCAGTGTCCACCCCGCTAATCGATGACTGGTAGGGAGGGAGCCAGATTTGTTGAGAGCGGTCCGTGAGGAAGGATTTAACCCACGTGAGAGCGGCACCAGTAATGCCAATATCCTCTCGTCTAGAGATTAGCTGGGCATGTGGGACCGTGTCGAACGCGGCAGAGAGGTCCAATAAAATTAGGGCCGCTCTGCCGCCTCCGTCCAAACAATCCCTAATGGCCTCGGTGACCTCCACCAGCGCGGTCTCAGTGCTGAAGGTGGAGCGAAAACCTGACTGGGCTGAGTGTAATGCCCCCGTAGACTCCACAAACCTCTCGAGCTGACGGAATGCCACTTTCTCACATACTTTGGCTATTGCTGGAAGCAGGGAAATGGGTCTGTAGTTAGATGCATCCAGGGGGTCTGCGGAGGGTTTTTTTAAAAGTGGAAGAAGTTTGGCTTGCTTCCACTGAGATGGTACGTTACTTGTAGTAAGGGATTTGTTAACCAGATCAGTAACAATCGGTGCAATGACTTCCGCCACTCCGCTCAACACTCTGGCCGGACAGGGGTCCGCCGGAGAGCCTGATTTAAGCGCCTTTAGAATGGCCAGTACATCCTTCACCTCAACCTCTGCGAAAGCGCACATTACTTCTTTCGTTTTTGTGATGATGGTATGAGTGGGGGGGAGGTGGGAGGTAATCTGTTCATAAGTAGCTTGGGCACAAGCACCACAATCATGCACACAATGTTCAATCGCATTGTCTACTCCAGGCCACCAAAAATCTTCACGCACCCTCCTTTTCATAGCACGAATGCCCAAATGCCCAACGTGAGCCAACTCCAAAACCTTTCCACAAAGAGCTTCTGGAACCACCAGTAAACCAGCCCTACGTAAAATGCCATCAATTAAAGACAATTCATCACGCACTCTCCTAAAAGGCATTAAATTTGAAGAAAGGGACTTGTCATTAGGCCAACCATTGACCAGGTAATTCATTACACAACATAAATTCTTATCCTCAGTTACCGCTGACTTCCACTCACTTTCTGACAACGCGATGCCAACCTCCGATATAGAACTCACTGCACACACCATCTCCAAATCTTCATCACTCTGCTCTAACTTATCATGGGGAAGAGGCAATCTGGATAGACAATCAGCCACATTGTTTCTAATTCCAGGGACATATTCCAGGTGATAATCAAACTCACTAAGCCTGTATTGCCATTTAGCAATGCGAGGAGAAGCCCTCCCACCACCTTTCGTAGTGAAAAGATCAACTAGAGGCTTGTGGTCAGTTTTGAGTGTTATGTGATTACCCCAGAGAAAATTCCTGAAATGTTGCACGCCCCACCACAAGGCTAACGCCTCCTTCTCGATGGTGGAATACGTGCCTTCTGCCCCGCGTAAGGTTCTGGAGGCAAAAGCAATTACTTCCACTTTACCATCCACTCTTTTCTGAGAAAGAACTGCACCCAGGCCCACATTGCTGGCATCAGTAATTACAATATTCTGATCATTAATATTAAAAAGTTTGAGGGGACGTGCTTGTACAATGGCATTTTTCAGTAAGGTAAAATCATTTGCACATTCTTGCGACCAAACATATTTAACATTCTTTTTCAATAAATTTCTTAGAGACACAGTCCTGTCAGAAAAATTTCTAACAAATTTGGCGTAATATTCGATCAGCCCTAAAAAGGAACGTAGTTGATCCTTGTTGGATGGTTCTGGTGCATTCTGAATGGCATCTAACAATTTCATTTTGGGTTCCACCCCTTTGGCTGAGATGTGATGACCCAAATAATCTACACTATCCCTGAGAAACCTGCATTTGTCTTTTCTTAATGTCAACCCAAAATCTTTTAAAATTCCCAAAGCCGTTCTTACCCTGCTATCGTGTTCACTCACAGACTTGCCGTAAATGAGAATGTCGTCCTGAAAGAAGACGACTCCCGCAGTGTTTTTGAACAGATTTCCCATAAGGCGTTGAAAAACTGCGGAAGCCGACGCCAGACCGAACGGCATCCTCAAGTAGCGGAAAGCACCTTCCGGAGTTACAAAAGACGTAAGGTGTCTTGAATCCTTGCTTAAAACAACTTGGTGATATGCCGAAAAAATGTCTAGGGAATTGAAATAGCTGGCACCCTCCAATGTAGATAACATTTCATTAATATTAGGTAGTGGTTGCCGATCTATCCAAATGCAGGCATTCAAGTCGCGCAACTGTATAGAGAAAATTAGAAGGTACCCTGCCAATTATTTATAGAGGTCCCAGCTAGAGGATCCTACTGTGATAAAGAGAGGGGGTGGTTAACCCAGAGGCTGAGACTGCACAGGACAAAGCTAAGTCATTCCAAACAAATTCAACAACATGTTTTGAAAAAATACATATTTTTTTATTTTTTTCTTCTTAAATATATTCAAAAGACATACATGTATAAATTTATATAGTCACTGATATTTCGCAAAACACATAGACAAAATTTCTTTTCAAGATTAAGATCTGCCCACACTTCAAACAAACTACCACACTCATTCACACAGGGACTTTTCTAACTACGATAGAAACATTCAACTCTCATTCATCCATTTTTCTAGTCCTGGCGTAGACAACAGTAGATCTTAATTTAGTTGTCTAAAACGGGGGGTTCAACCAGGAAGATGGTATTAATACGGGTCCTGATGTACTTGGAGAGGGTTGCCGTATTCCTGGGACAACGTGCCGACGCGCGTTTCGGTGGAAAGCCAATAAGGCCACACCTTCGTCAGGGCCAGGGTAGTATGCTGGGCAGGGGTAAGGAGTAAAAATCTGTTTAGTTTATTGGGGACACCTATAGAGTAAGGGCCACCTTCACCATTTGGGGAGGGATTAACTGCCGTTTATTACCAAGGTTTAAGGAATCCACTCGTGATCCCTCCTGTTGGATTAACAGAGTCCTATCACTCGACCAAACAGCGATATCTGATCCTCGGTAATTTTATCATACTTTCTTCCGTTATGTTGCACTGTTAGTTGCACTGTTAGTTATTTTGTCACTTCTTCAGAAAAGACCGCCGGGCATCAGGAGGGAGGTAGGTTGGTAGGTGATCCTGCACTTTCTAATCCTTTACTTTTGGTGCCACAGATCGGTTCAAAATAATGCGTCGGGTATTTCTGTAACTCAAGGTTAGACAGAGCCGGATTCCTAGTTAGGGATTCCACCGACAATGTTCGGAACCATGGCGGGCTGCTGTTTCCGCGAGTCCCGTCTAAAGGTCGGTTGATGTCATTCGATGGGGTTCTGCCGGCTGCCTCGGTCGGCCAACTGCGTAGTACAGGACACTAAGTCAAGTCGCGCAAGTCCACACACATCCTAAGAGACTTATCAGCCTTGCGCGCCAAAACTACAGGAGATAACCATTCTGATGCCTCTATAGGTTCAATTACACCTAAGAGACACAATCTCTCCAGTTCAGCCTTTAACTCACTTCGCATACTTAGGGGTACCTTGCGAACTTTGTGTGCAACTGCTTTAACTCCTTCTTTTAAAATAATCTGGTGCTGGAAACCTTTGAGTTTGCCTAATTTGTCGCAGAAAACTTCTGGAAATTCATGCACCCATTCACTTTCACCAGAAACACTTAGGGAATGTATTGACTCTAAATCAGGCAAAGAGGCATAATACTGCTTGGCCTCACGTCTTGATAAAACCATGTCTTGATGATTGGGATCAAGGATCATACCAAGCTCACCCTGTTCATGCCAACCCAATAAATTGGTACCATCTTTTACAACATAAATGATGGAGGATGTAGAATCTCCTTTGAAATCAATCTCTCCTCTAAACTTTCCTAATACTTCTACCCTTTTTCCCCCATATGCAAACATTTTGATAAAAGATTTTGATAGTAGAATATTATCTAACATGTCTAAATCCTTAACATTAACTATGGAAAATGGAGAACCCGAATCTGCTAGAAATTTGATCAATACGCCATTCACTTTAATGGAACAAACAGGGGATTTTCGTCTTCGAGATCCATCTATAGTCGCTATCTCAACAACACCATCAGCATTCATGGGAGAAGAAGACAACATTAGCAATTCATAATGCTCATCTTCTTCATCTACATGTAAGCGTTCATCAATACTTTTCACCATTTGTGAAGAACATTTCTGAACTCCGGTTGCCTTACACATACGTGCTAAATGACCCTTCTTGCCACATTTAAAACAAGATTGATTAATTGCGAAACAAAATTTGAAATTTCCTAAATGAGATCTACTCCCACATCGATAACAGGATAATCCTTGCGCATCATTCCTAGGCTTGTTGGAACTGGAAAATGAAGGAATTTGAGAACGATTCGGGTTAGATGTCCTCCGTTCTGGAATTCTGACTGTTGCTTTGGTGCTGATGGCACTGATGTCAGAAGATTCTGTTGGAGTGGCCAGAGGAGATGTAGGAGTACTCATTTCTTTTAAACAATATTGGGAATGCTCAACAGATTTGGCCAGAGTCAAAGCAGTTTCTAGATCAGGGTCATTAGACGATAAGAGTTTTTCACGCACTTTTCTATCATGAGTGCGTTCAATGAGTTGATCCCTAATGATTTCATCTCTGAATTCTCTATAGTTGCAGTTAACTGCTAGGATCCTTAAGGCTGCAACGAAATCATCTATGGACTCTCCGGGTAATTGTGCACGTTGCAAAAACTTGTGACGTTCCAACACAGTGTTCCGTTTAGGACTGAATCTTTTGTCCAATGTCTTGACTAGAGAAGCATATTCGTCTAATATTTGCGCATCGCCATCATCACTTGAAATGGATATTCTCACTTCTTCAAGAGGTAATGTTTCCAGAATGGACCTTCCCTCAGGTCCCAAATTATATACTAATAAGGCCTTCTTCTTTTTTGATGTGAAGGTATCACCATCGATGGCTTCAATGTATGCGTCAAATGTAGCTTTCCACTGTTTCAAGGGCATGGGGGGAGGACCTGGAGATTGCAAAAAGGGAGGTGGCGAGGCTACCTTTTCCATTTGCGTGGGGAGCTGCTGCCTCAAAACCAAACAACGTAACTCAAGTCTATTAGGTCTACTAAATACTTAAGGTATTTAGTGGTTTGTGAGAATGCCTGCTGTGCAATTGTTTATTTATTTTGTGATAATGCTTGCTGTGCTGTGTTTTTCTTCTTCTGCAGAAATGTTATTCCTTGTTTTCCCTTGTTAATTGATAATTATTGACATCATAAAGCAGGCTGTAATACAAGTTGAAGTTCGCTTTGCTTTGCACGTCACAATGCGCTTATGTTGCCATGGTAGCGCACTTCAAGGAAAAGACGCATGGAATTGAGAATGTCCTGCAGCAACATTCGCGCTGAGCATTTAGAAGGAGCGCTCGCGTTTATCTTTTTAAACGCGTCAATTAAAGAATGTCCACAAGCAGCGCTCGCGCTGGGCTTCAAAAGCAGCGCTCGCGCTAATCCTTTTAACAGCGGTAATGCGCTTTAGTTAATTAACAGCGGTAATGCGCTTTAGTTGAATTAATTAATTCGAGGGTGACAGCACAGCCCAATATTGCCACAGCAGGGTCAAAGACTCACGTTTCAATGGAGATACCGGCTTGACGTCGTTCCGTTTGAAATTCTTTTCTTCTGCTTTCTCTCTCGCTTGACGTCGCGGTTGCTCCGTTTTCCTTAGATGAGTTACTGACAACTCTTGAGAGAGTTGGAGTACTGGACCATCGTCGCCAGGGAAAGGATGACGATACTATATGGTCATGAAAGCACGGTCCTTTATTATGGTCCAGACAACAGCTCTCCCGGCAGCAACTGCCGTCCGGGAGTTCCAGACATGAGAACACAGGAGACTCCACGAGCGTCATGGTGCTCGTGGAGAAACCTGTGCTCTTAAAGATACAGTGCATATAGAACAGTACATCCCCACAGTTGAGAGGTTGCTTTACATGTAAAACAGATTATGCCATCTACGTGCTTCAGTGCCCATGTGGCCTGAAGTACGTGGGCAACAAAATCCACCCTGCCCACATGAGAATTCTACAACATATGAGGGCCATATGGAATGCAGATAAAGCATACCCAGTCGCTCGGCATTTTGAGCTAGTACATAACAAAGATGACTCAGGGCTAAAATATTTTGTAATGGACAGTGTGCCGCCAAGCATCCGAGGTGGGGACAGGAAGAAAAAACTAAGACGCCTTGAATCTCGATATATTGTCGAACTAAACACCAAGGTCCCGATGGGTTTGAACGTAGAAGAGGACCTAATCATTTACCTGTAAAAGTTTTTCGTAGAACTGCAGTGTTCAGTAAAAACAATGACATTTATGAAATGGATAGGGTAGCATCACTAAGTTCGATTTTAAGGTTTTACGTAGGTTTTTAAATTTTAGCACTTTGTAACACGGGAGGGATTGGGGTTTCACTTATATAAGGAGAGAGGTAAAAAATGAAAAGCAAATATGCCCACTGGAGCAAAATTTATGACAAACAGCAGTAATACACAATTTGTATAGACAAGGTGCCTGTCGAGCCCACTGTGGCAATATCTTTGGGAGTTAATGCATGTAAGGGCTTTGAAGTATCACAGCGCATTTGCGCATATGCCCTATTAAAGAATGTTAGTGTGATTTACAAGCTAATGTCAGGCAGGCACCCTCAGTCGAGGACAAATAAAGTTGCATTTGGGAAGAAAAAAAGTACCCTTTTAGTCAAAAGGAACGGGGCAAGCGTTTGCACTATGTGAATTGATAAATATGTACATAATTGTGTTGAACCGCATGTACAACAATGCTTTCGCCATGAAGTTTCTCACATGCTTAGTTATGTTGTATTAATGTCCCGATATACGTTTTGTGTTATGAACTACGAGTCTGTTGTCTATGCTATTCTCTCTGAAGTTCTAATGTCACGTGATTGGGTTTTTGTTACACAGCGTTTATAATGGCCGCTATGAGACATAAGCCTTCGGTGATCAAGCCTGCGGGTCAGGCGAAACGCGTCCGAAGGGCTGACTTTACATAAACTATTTAGCCAGCACATGGTGTCGTCATAGCGTGGCATTTGCTGTGTGTTCGAGTGCTAATATATATATAGATATATATATATCCACCTTCTCTCGCAACTGCCCAGAAGTGTCAAGAGCTTTGTGGTGCATCGGTCCTGGATAGGGCCCGGTAGCCTGTACAAATCCACTCACTTAGTCTTCCGACATAAAAAGAATACTCCAGGACACCCAAGGCTGCTTCATTCAATTTAATGGCAAGGTTCGCTCGTACACCGGCGCGTTTCGCATTGCGGTTTGTTCACAGTATGGTGGTTCCTGCCACCATTCAGATTTACAGACACAGAATGGTCAACATTAAGGAAGGACAAGTGTACAATTTTACTTTTCTCTCATACTCCTGTGAGCGCCATGTTGTCATGGTGAAATATTTCGTTTTCACATTGTGATCATACATTCTGACTGTCGCTTTTTTGACAATACATCATTATTCATGGTATTTCAAATTCAACATTTGGCTTTCATATGGAATAAAACATAATGTCATTAAACAAGATATAATAAGTTCTGTTACATAACCCCTCAATCATTCCATTAATTTATTACATTGCTGTATACAACGTGGCCTTAATCATCACGCGGCCTAGTATTTTTGTTAATACAGACTTCAGGGATTAATAATTCCCCTGAAGTGTGGAAGAGTATTGTTGCATTAATCACAATTCATATACCAATGCGACTTGGAAAACATTTCACAGTGTTAATTAGTGATCGTTCTAAAAAATACAATGCAATATACAAAAGAAGGGAACTCAGGGAAAACTAATTCATAATCCCCCAGAGTTTACTATACTGCATAAATAGCGGTCTCATTACAAAGCCCGAAAGCCACCAAGGCTTAATTAAATATGACCTAAAAGATTGGGCTAAGCTCCTGGCAGAAATTGATACAATACTGGAAGAGCTTTTGAAATTGATCTCCAAAGAAATGTTGGAGGAGTTTACCAATAAATTGCAGATTCGGTTGGATAAACTGGAAGAGGATATTACAAGCAAAAAACAGAAAAAATGTATTCAGGACTTCAAAGAGCACCAATCTGGGAGAACATTTACATTTCTTAAGAAATATGATTATTTGTTTCGCAGAGAGTGGTGAAGCTCCGGCTAAGAATAGTGATGCCAGGGATAAGGTCGAAACTACAGAGGAAAGTGACATCTCGGATAGTAATACATCGGATATCTCGACAGAGCTGCTTGCAGGAAATGCGGCAATGTATAGAGCTGGCAACTTTAATTTCCTCAAACACTTTCAAATGATGTCAAGAGCGGTCCTTGCTCTGGCTGCCATTTGCCGAAGAAGAAGAGCCTGACTCGCCACTGTTTCGGAGACGCGCTCACACATTCAGCAGCTTGCCATCATCTTCCAAATCCAAGAGGCGAATACCTTTTCCAGGCACAAGGTCTCCCGTTCAGAGGCAGAACTCCCTTGCTAGCGATGCACCCCAAAGCAGTTGATTGTGGGTACTTTATTGGACAATTTTGTATTGTTAGAAAAAATATTGAAACCTCTTCAGATTAAAATAATTTGGTAAGAAAGGTTTTTGGTTATTATATTCATATTTTGAGAGGCCCATAAATCCAGAGGGCCCCTCTTAAGGGACAGTTCCTTGTTTTGATATCTTAAAATGCTACATTTATTGCATATGTTCTCGTTTTCTCTTCTTGACTATTTGCAATGCATTCTTTATTGGGAAGTGGAGCCTGTCTATTTTTCAACTTAAACATGTTTTTTTAAACTTCTAATGCGCTAAGTGATGTTCCTTTAATTTTCAAACTAGTTGCATCATGACTAGTTAAAATTAAAGAATAAAAGTATGACGACTCACAGTATAACGTAACCATCCACATGTGTTTCCTTTACTCCACATGGGTCCAGCACCACTGCACCTCTCCAATTTTTTTTTGTATGCTGCTTTACAGATATGCCTTTTTGTATACCTTTTTGTTTGTTTCTCCTCTGTAAACCTTGTAAAGCGCTCTGATACCCTCACGGGTCAAATTTGTGCTCTATAAAATACTTAAATAAATAAATAAAAATAATACAAACAGTAAACGAAGACCAGGATTTTCGTCATGGCAGAGGACACGGAACCAGAGGCAAAGCGAGAGGAACAAGAGGAACCACAAGGCAAGGGCAAGGAGAAAAAGGAGAATCAACCAAGCCTGTTGCAATGACCACACGTGCAAAGAGGGGGATGAAACATCTCGAAACATGAGTTGTCATTGGTTGATATTTAAGTACTGTCTTTGGGATTATCGTTCTGTCCTTCCAATCATTTGAATAATGTGCAAACCAGAACTGACATTTTTTGTTTTTTGAGGAAATTGAAACTAAAAACATGGTTTGATATGCATGTACCAAAGGTTAGAAATTTGAACGTGGAATCAAGGGAAAGTTCAATGTGTATTTCTGATATTGATTTATTACACGCAGCGGCTCAATTGAACAGTGATATTATGGAGAAGGAACATCCTACATTGAATTTGGATACTATGGGGATAACGGTTGATCTAGCAAGTTCCATTAATTCCAAAGCCAAATCAAAATGTATTCCCAATATTCACTGTGATACCTTGGATGTATTTCAAAGGAGTGTCTTTCAAGAGTTGAAGAGAATAAGATACCAAACGGATGGGCAAGCTAGACAGAATTTAAAAGCTGTGAAAACCCTAAAAGCAGACACCTCCATTGTAATTCGGCAATCGGACAAGGGGGGAACTGTTGCTGTGTGGGCCAAAGAGGATTATTTGCCTGAAGGCCAACAACAACTTGACCCATTATGTTACGTTCAAAGTACTAAAAATTATGTACTGGCTTTGTATTATAAATTTAATGAGATGCTGGTAAATTGGAGAGATCAGGGCCTACTTGAGTGGGATGAATTTTTTAGCTTACTTTGTAAAAATCCCCGGATTCCAGTAATGTATCTATTGCCAAAACTACATAAAGATGCTTTACACCCACATGGTAGACTGATCATATCCTTGATAGGATCCCAACTTGAGATGACATCGAAATTCATTGATTTTTCTTGCAACCTTTTGTTATAGCTTTACCTGCATATCTCAAAGACGCAACCCATTTTGTAACATTAATTGATGGTTTAGTATGGGAAAGTGATTATCTGATAACATTGCACGTGACCAGTCTATACACTTGTACTAGACACGATCTAGGTATTCAGGCAATACAATATTTTCTGAGAGCAACATCGATCTCTCTGTTATTACATACAGAAATGCTGATTGATATGGATTATCATTGTTTTACTAATCATTTTTCTCATTTTGATCAAAAAGTTTACAAACATGAACAAGCCACAGCGATGGGCACCTGCTTCGCCCCCAGCTATGCAAATGTATTCATGGGCTGGTGGGAAGAGCAGGTGTCCAAAAGCTGTTTGACATATGGTGAAAATATTGTTTTATGGACACGTTTTATTGATTAAATTTTTTGGGAAAAGGGGACAGGGAATCAGCTGAGACCTTTGTGTCATCTCTAAATAACAATGAAATGAACTTACAGTTTACGTCCAATGTTAGCAATAACAAAAGTGTGTTCCTGAATGTTGAACTTACTGTACATGGCAATGCCTTAGTTACTAAGTTACATCAGAAGGAGACAGCTAGGAATAGTCTCATAATCGCTACAAGTGCACATCCCCAAAATCTAATATAAAGCATACCATATGGGGAATTAATTAGGGCTAAGCGCAATTGCAGTATAGAGACAGAATACATTGCAGAAAAGGACCTAATGATCAAAAGATTTGCTGAGAGAGGTTACAGCAAGAAAACCATTCAATTGGCGGAAACTAAAATGGAGGCCTTAGCAAGACGTCAACTGTTGCATCCCAGACAGAGTAGTGAGTGTGAAGTGGAGAAGGTGAGGTTTGTTACGACCTTTTCCAGTCAATCTTTAAAAATAAGAAAGATACTCACACGCAATTGGCATATCCTAAAAACTGATAAAACTATAACTAAGTATGTCAATGAGAATCCTCAAATCACATTCAGAAAGGGCAGATTCTTAAAAGATGAATTGAGCAAGAATGCTATTTCCTCTCCAGAGGAAGGTGGTAGAAAATCTGTAGTTACAGGTTTTATATGCTGTAAGTGGTGCAAAGCATGTGCGAATAGTAGAAATTGTGTTGACATAAAAGTACCCAATAGTAAAAGAACGTTCACAATCAATGGAAACTATGGTTTTGATACTGATTACTGTATTTATTGCTTGATTTGCCTATGTGGCAAATTTTTAATTGGGAGTTCTGTCCACAAAGCTAGGAAAAGGATTTTAGAGCACCAGCGAGCAATCTGGAATAATAAAATACAATATCCGGTAGGTAGGCATTTTAATGAGAAACACAATCGGAATGACAAATTGCTGTACTTTGTAGTTTTACATTCAATTGTACAACAGGATTGTGGTAGAGACAGGGAGCATCAATTAAGGATTAAAGAATCTAGATATATTATAGATTTTGAAACCTTAGCTCTGATAGGATTAAATTCTAATGAAGAAATGGCGGTACATCTGTAACTGTATATTCTTATGATAATTTGTAAATAATTGAGCGGAATCATACTTTAGGATTGAAGATTAGCTTGCTTATATAGTGTATAAGGTAATCAAGGTAATGTTTTTCTTCTTTTAAAACACCACAGCCAAGAATCGTTATTGGAAAGGGCAAGTACCAGTGTCGCTAAGAAGGTCTTCAACCGTAAAGAATAAACACTCTGAGAGTATATCAGTATGTTAAGACCACTGGGGCGAGATGATATTGGTGGCTTTCGGGCTTTGTAATGAGACTGTTATTTATGCAGTACGGTAAACTGTGGGGGAATTTGAATTAATTTTCCCCGAGTTCCATTCTTTTGCATATTGCATTGTGTTTTTTAGAACGATCACTAATTAACACTGTGAGAAGTTTTCCATGTCACATTTTTATATGAATTGTGATTAATGCAACAATACTCTTCCATGCTTCAGGGAAATTATTAATCCCTGAAGTCTGTATTAACTAAAATACTAGGCAGCGTGATAAATAAGGCCACGTTGTATACAGCAATTTAATGAATTATTGGAGTGATTGAGGGCAGGGGTTATGTAATGGAACTTATTATATCTTGTTTAATGACATTATGTTTTAGTCCATACAAAAGCCAAATGTTGAATTTGAAATACCATGAATAATTATATATTGTCAAAAAAGCAACAGACAGAATGTATTATCGCAATGTGAAATCGGAATATTTCGCTATGAAAACATGGCGCTCAAAGGAGGTTGAGAGAAAAGTAAAGTTGTAAACTTGTCCTTCCTTAATGTTGACTGTACTGTGTATGTAAATCGGCATGGTGGCTGAAACCACCATACCGTGAACAAGCCACAAGGCGAAACTCGTCGGTGTACGAGCTAACCTTGGCATTAAATTGAATGAAGCAGCCTTGGGTGTCCTGGAGTATTTTTTTAATGTCGGAAGAATAACTGAGTGGGAATATATCTATATATATATATTACCTACTGGCGGTCACCAGTAGGTAGTTATAGTAAGGATTATTTTCAATAGGGAAATCGCAACATTCTATTGTGAATAACGTTGGCGCCAGTTGAGGAATCTGCCAAAAAATTTCCTCAAATTTGCCTCGCGGCGCTCCGGTCCTTCCCTAAAAGTTTGGGGGGGATTCGTCAAGCGGGGGCCGACAAAAAAGGGGGTTCCCAAAATGTGTTTTCCCCATGTTAATTTCCAAAGGGGGGGTCGACCTCACTTTTAGCTCGAACGGCTGAATGGATTTCCACCAAACGTGGTAAAATTGTAGGGACTGGTAGCCCGATGTGCCTTTGCTATGTCTTAAGATATGTGCTCCAGTGGATTTTGAGTAATTTAGGTTCAAAAAAATATATATATCTATAAGCGCGCCCCGGTACGCGCACCGGTGCGCGAACCAGTGCGCTACGCGAGTTCTCGCGCGGAAACCTGATTGGCTCTCGGGTGCCTGTCAACATTCCAAACAGTCCGGAGCGGCCGCCATCTTGTGTCTCGGTAGGATCGAGACACAAGAGGTGGCAAAAACAAAGGGGGAAATTACCAAAAGGGGGCAGAGTAGAGCCCCCCTGACCCCCCTAGGTTTGATGTGGGGGCCATAAAAGGGCCCCGCGGGGCAAAACATTTTTTTGTTTTTCGATTTGCGCGGGGGGAGCGCCCGGTACACGCACCGGGGAGCGTACCGGGGAGCGTACCTTGGGGGAAAAAGAATGACAGAGTTTATAAAAATGTAGCCTTTTTTTTATAAATTAGAGGTAGTTCTAAAAAGAACTGTTTTTTTTCTTCTTTTTGTTGTTTTATATTTTTTTAATGTTTTTTTGAACATTTTTTACTTTTTTTGGCTTTTATGAACAATTTTATATTTTTTTGTTATTTTTATAGGGAGAAACAAAAAACAGGGAATTGTAAACGGCTCAACTGGAGCAATAAAAAAATCAGGAAAAATTATTGTTTTTTGGGGCAATTGTGGTTGTCACCAGCACGGTTGATGAGCTCTATACTTTGCTCACCATAGGTGATGGTCTTACCACAAAATATACAAGTGATCTTGTATTGCCAAAACTGGGGTTGTATGTTTGGGACCATCTCCCTTGTCTCTGGTCCTGATGGAGGACCATGGAGTGGGTTGCTTTCTTTTGGAGGTGCTGGGTGAAGATTCGGGAGGGTTTGTGGCCAGTTCACGCACCTCTGCCGCAGCATAGTTGTTGGGAAGCCTGCGCTGCATGTGGCGAATCATGGTGTTATTGCCAAATGAGTATTTTTTGTTAGGGTTCCCCCTTGAAAGTTCAGTGCCACAGATTAGGCAAGTCACCTTTGGCGCATTCACCTTTTTGAGGCCACTTAAGATGGAAAAAAACTCCCATACAATGTGCTGCTTTGGCCTATATGGGGTATTGTCTTCTGGCAGGAATGTCCTCCTCCCCTCCTCCTCCTCCTTCTCCTCCTCCTCCTCTTCTTCATCTCCACCACTGTGGTGTTGTGATGGTCCTCTTGGTGGTGGTGGTGGCTGAGATGCTTCTGCTGCTGCTGCTACTGAAGCCATTTTTCAGTCCAAAAAAGTACAGAGAGGTCTTTCAACAGGTCTTCTTCACTCAAAGTGCAAAGTGAGAATGAGGAAAAAAGGTGGGGGCTTTCATCATTAGGAAAAAAAACTGTCCTGAACCAATGAAAAGTGTAAATTTCAGGTCACATGGCCAGGGCTTTCATCATTTGGAAACCAAAACTGTCCTGCACCAATAAAAAGTGTTATTTTTAGGTCACATGACCCGACGCGCTTACGCTACGCGCCCCCGGGCGCGTCGCGGAAGCGCATCGGATGCTTACGTTGCGCGATCGTATGCGCTCGAGTGCTTCCGGGTGCGTTTATGCCGTGCGTATCACGCGGACGCGGCTACGCGATACGTCACGATGATGTTTTTGTTCGCGGAAAATGCGCTAACGGGACGCTCACCGGTATGCGCCCTAGGACTCGCCGCAAGACTGCGCTTTCCGGTGCACTCACCAGGACGCGCACCGGGAGCGCTCCAGGGCAAAAACAAACAACAACAAAAAAAAACATGAACAATATACATAAAAAAATAGTATTACATAAATAAACATTATAGGATTCATTATAAAGAATATTACATTTCATAGCTATAGAAATTTGCTATTAAAAAACCTTTGAAATTCACTGAAAAAACCAAAGGTTTCACACCAGTTATAGTTAGGAATTAGCATTTAAAAAACCTATGAAATTCACTGAAAAAACCATAGGTTTCACACCAGTTATAGTTTGGAATTAGCATTTAAAAAACCAATTAAATTCACTGAAAAACCATAGGTTTCACACCAGTTATAGTTAGCTGGAAATGTTACTGACATAAAACCATTGAAATTCCCACGTTATAGTTAGTTGGACTCACTATAACTTGCGCGCCTGCAATGCACTGCTGATGACGTCACATATTACATCACTCATGACATGGTCAGTGACATCACTCATGACATCACTGATAACACCATCCTTGTGACAGAATGACAGACCTCCTTTCAGTGTAATGTTACCCTTGAAACACATATTCAAAAATAGAAACTAACATTTTCAAAAAAAAGGAGATACCCATACCAGTTAAAAAAACCAATTCAGTAATTCCACCATCTATATACACATCCACTCATTCAGCAACAGTTCTATATAGTCACTCATACATATACTCACTCATCATATGTAGCGATATACATATACATCCTGTTACACACCAACAGTCTTCCAAAAGTTACTCACACACATACTCACACATGCAAATAAACTATTGAACATCCATTTGTTTGCATATACAGCTATACACACACTAGCACATTACTTCTAAGGAAACTTACACATACTTACTGTCTTAAACAATCACTTATAGAAACACATACTTATTTAAACAGGAACTCTTTCAATCTCTCACTCTCACATATACTTACTTATATACATCAAAACTCACATATACTAGATTAAAACATATGTAGTTACTCATAAAGACACTAGTGAGGCAGGCATTCACTCACTAACACACATATATACACACTCATCCACCCATACAGTCCTGCACATATGCTGTCTTCAAAACAAATACAAACAGTGAGTCAGTCACCAACCCATGCAGCCACTTATACACAAAGTGAAACACTGATACATATATTTAAATATTGAAAAATTACTCGCTAACATATGTATTCACTAAGATACACTTATTAAGCCAGTTAACCAATCAATATTTTATTTAAAAAAACATCCATTTAGACACTTATTTAAACATTTATTCTTCCATCGACCTTTACAAATACATATATAAAACATATTTATTTTTCAGAAAGACACACATTCACTGGATGGTGTCATCAGTGATGTCATGAGTCATGTCACTGACCATGTCATGAGTGATGTAATATGTGACGTCATCAGCAGTGCATTGCAGGCGCGCAAGTTATAGTGAGTCCAACTAACTATAACGTGGGAATTTCATAAGCATTTCCAGACCTACCCCAGTCAAAGTGCCTAAGTCATTGCCACCACAGTGCACACTTATGAGGTCAGGGTGTTGGAGATGCAAAAAGGATTTAACCAATGGCATCAATTTGTGCCACCTTAACCCCCTCTGCCCAATCCATTTAATGTCTACATTTGGTAAACCTAGGTCTTTGTGTATTCCTTTGTTTTCTGAATAACTTTGGCTCCAGAAAACATAGCTGTGTCCCACAATCCACACTCTAAGCATCTTGAAGGGAGGTCTTGATGTACTCAGGTGGTCTCTGTAAATGAAATGGCAGTTTGAGAAGTAAGATTTTTCTAACATGGTGGATAAGATGCCGTTTTGAATTTTTTTTTAGAAATGATTGGTTGTTTGACAACATTCTACACTGAAAACTAGGGTGCATGTTTCTGTTTTTTAAAAGTATGATTCCTATTGGTTAACAAAAACTGATTGAAAGGAACTTTACATAAGATAAGCTGATATGTTGAAAAGTCAAGCACACTTGCTTTTTTGATTAGCAACATTGTGTGATGAACTTTTGACCTGTGTGCTCAGTTAAGTGTTCCATGAACTGTTTCTATGGTAATAGGCAGAAGGCAGACTGGGGGTAGAGTTGAAATGTATGTTGTTTGGAAGGGGTTGAAATCTGTAACCAATTGAAATGTGGGTTTGCTTTTGAATTAATGAGGGAAGCAATGTGATTTGATGTGAAGGTTTATATGTGTTCAAAATGAGAGGAAAACTGTGCCATTATTTGGTTCTCTTCAGAGGTGTTTAAAACAGATTCTGTATAAGAAAATCTGCTGTGTGACTGATATACTTCTTATTCTACAAAACAATTTGAAAGGTGAGTTATTAATTTTTCGAGGAAATGTATGTGGTGCATTTTAATTTTAATCCGACTGATGTGTTTGTCCTGCTAAAGTGCAGGGAATACTTTTTTTTCTCTATAATTTTATTGTGAATGTGTGTGCATTTAAAAAGCATTATGATTATGTGTATTTTATGTGATGTAAGACACATAACTATGCTGTTCTCATGTTTGGTAGAATTAGAAACCAGTTATTTTTTATTTATTTGCAAAAATGAATCAAGTTTCTACATTAAAATGCAGTATTTATTCTAGACTATGAAATGTGTTTTGTTAAAATGAAATGGATAGTGTTGTTTGTCTAGAATCACACAGTGAGTCTTGTGTGCATTTAGGGATCATTCTTATAGAAGCAGTCTATACTAATGTGAAGTAGAACACTTTGTGCAATGTGTAGAGTCACCTAAAGTCTTGTAGAGTGGTAAATGTATTTTGGTAAAAAGTAAGGGATAGAGTTGCTTGAGTAGAATCAGACATTGAGTATGTGCATTTAGGAATCACTCTGAGAGAAGCATTTTGGTAGTTTGTGTGTTTCCCGACATGTTATTGGTTAAAAACGTATTGTATTCTCACATTTTGGTAGAATTAGAAAATAGTAATTGGTTATGTGTTTCCAAAATGAGTTTAATATTAAGAGTAAAATGCCGTTCTGAAATATATGGAATTCATGCTTGATGTTTTTGCAGAAAAATAAGTACATGTAGTCTTGCAGTTACACTATCACCAGTATGATTTCATACATTGCCCAAATACTACCGCACTACTGTAAACCCTTAATCTACCTCCAGCATGACTACATACATTACTTATTCACCACTTTACTACTCTAAACCTTAAATCTACCACAGCACAACCTGCTACTCTACCTAAACACCACTTTATTTACTAGAGCAGTACCCTACCCCTACCCCCTACACTACACAAACACCACTGCAGTACCTTAAACCTTAATACGCTATCCCTAGCATGATCACCTACTGTACATAAACAGACTGCAGTATGCTAGAGCACTACCCCAGTATGACTCCCTAGAATACCTAAAAATCCATTTCACTACTCTAAAGCTTAAGTCTATCACAGCAGGACCACTTACACTACCCAAACACCACTATAGTATCCTACTACTGCATTTATAAGAAATATTGTTATTTGTCTAGAATCACACAGTGAGTCTGTGCATTTAGGAATCACTATGAGTGAAGCATTTTGGTAATTCATGTGTTTCCCGACATGTAATTGGTTAAAAACATATTGTGTTCTCACATTTTGGTAGAATTAGAGAATAGTCATTGGTTATGTGTTTCCAAAATGAGTTTAATAGTAATAGTAAAATGCCCTTCTGAAATATATGAAATGCATGCTTGATGTTTTTGCTGAAAACTAAGTACATGTAGTCTTGCAGTGACACTTCGACCAGTATGATTTCCCACATTACCCAACCACTACTGCACTACTGTAAACCCTTAATCCACCTCCAGCATGACCACATACACTACCTATTCACCACTTTACTACTCTAAACCTTAAATCTTCCTCAGCACAACCTGCTACTCTACCTAAACACTACTTTATTTACTAGAGCAGTACCCTACCCCGACCCCCTACACTACACAAACACCACTGCACTACCTTAAACCTTAAAACGCTATCCCTAACATGATCACCTACGGTACATAAACACCACTGCAGTATGCCAGAGCACTACCCCAGTATGATTCCCTATATACCTAAACACCATTTTACTACTCTAAAGCTTAAATATATCACAGCAGGACCCCTTACACTACCCAAACACCACTATAGTATACTACTACTGCATTTATAAGAAATATTGTTATTTGTCTAGAATCACACAGTGAGTCTGTGCATTTAGGAATCACTATGAGTGAAGCATTTTGGTAATTCATGTGTTTCCCGACATGTAATTGGTTAAAAACATATTGTGTTCTCACATTTTGGTAGAATAAGAAAAAAGTCATTGGTTATGTGTTTTCAAAATTAGTTTAATATTTATAGTAAAATGCAGTTCTGAAATATATGGAATGCATGCTTGATGTTTTTGCAGACAAATACGTACATGTAGTCTTGTAGTGACACTACCCCAGTATGATTTACCACATTACCCAAACACCACTGCACTACTGTAAACTCTTAATTTACTTCCAGCATCACCACCTAAACTACCTATTAAGGGCTTTACTACACTAAACTTTAAATCTACCCCAGCAGAACCTCCTACACTTCTCAAACACCACTGTACTACCTTAAACCCTAAAACACTATCCCTAGCATGACCACATACACTACATAAACACGACTGCACTATCCTAAAAGAGTATCTCAGCATGACCCCCTATACTATCCAAAAACCATTGCAGTACCCTAAACCTTAAATCTATACCAGCACAACCTGTTTCCCTACCCAAACACCAGTGTAGTATCCTACACTCTAAAACAGTACCTTAGTATGATCCCCTACACTATTTAAACACTATTACACTACCCTAAACCTTAAATCTACACCAGCAGGACCTCCTACACTACTGAAATACCACTGCACTATCCTAGAACAGTACCTCAGCAGGACTCCCTACACTAGACAAACAACACTGCCCTACTCTAAATTCTAAATCTGTACTGTTGCAAAAGCATAGTGACTGTTTATGTACCATGTGGTAATGTATTTACTAAAGTAAAAGTGAACCAAATATGTATTCACTCAGTGTCTTTCCTTATAGTATTGTGATCTTTTAGTAAATATGCATGTATTTATACAGTGCTTCAGGTTTTAGTGTTATGGAGTGCTTCAAACTGCTATGCACTAAGTATGTGCTCTTAGCACCTTCACAGTTGTGCTTCAGGGCTACAATTTTATTGTCAGAATTTATATGAAAAGTGTTTATAAAGTAATAAAAATGCATAATTTTTTAAGTTGTTAATAAATACTTATTTATGTTTATTTTTTACAGATACTATTTGAAATAAAGTTATCATGCCGGAGAAACAAAGAAGAAAAGGTCATAAAAAAGATACCTACTTGAAAAAAACTCAACCACAAGTATTGGAAGACCAACATAATGTTGCTAAAAAGAGAAAAAATTCTGGTAAGACCACAAAAGAGTTCATAAAAAATATTACTAGATTTAGAAAAAAAAATGCAAATGTGGAAAGCAGTGAAAATGTTCCAAGCATAAAAAAAAGTGCAAACAATAGGAAAGGAAAAAAAGGCAATGAGAAAACAAAGGATACAGCTTATAGTAAAAGAGGAGAAAATCAATATAAAGAATTGTGCAATAAAATATTTTACATGGAGGCGGCAGGCTGACGTCTGTCGCAGGGGCTCGGAGGTGGCACAGCGATAAAGGAAGAGCGGCAGCATGATGCGGAAAGCAGCGGCGTTTTCGAGGCTTACCCGGTGAGAGGATGATGTTTCTTTCCTCTCCTCTCCTAGGCGAAATTCTTTAATCAGCATTTTTCTTTTCTACAGCGAGGTGGATTAGGGCAGCTCGCAGAAGCGGTAGCGCTCCACGGCGCTAGGACCCTGGGGGTGTGGATGGGCTTCGATGTGGAGCCTGAGGCGGGGCAAGCGTTCCAGGAAGTTGGCTCTGCACCAGTGCGGTCGCCTGGAGGACGACGGAGAAGTCTCTGGTGCCGATTCCGGGCTGCTCTTTTGCTCACCCAGTTCCGAGGGCCAGTCTGCGGGGAGTTTTCTTATCAGTACCCTCACTCTGCTCTGCTATCCCGGGTAAGGAGTTTCCAGGGAGGGAAGAACAAACAGTGGGACTGTATGGAGCTTGATTCCTCCATGGGTCAATTAGTTAACCCCTTGAGCGGGGAGGGGGCAGCTCTACAGCTGGCAGGAAACCCTGATCTAGAGGCGTATTTTCTCAAACTGCAGTAATATAGCCCCTAAAAAACAAAAATAGATATCAGTTAAGGTCCCAACATGAGCTGAGGTTAAAGGGGGTGCTGGATTCTGTGGAGAGAGAGGGTCCAACACCGCTAACCCCCTGCAAAAGGAAGAAATAATTGGGAGGTGTTAAAAGAGTAAAAGGTCCTAAGGCGACTCAACTATGCCAAAAAATACCCCTTCACTCAAAACCTTCTTTAAAATTATGGAGCACTTGGTTGGTCCTGAGGTGGCAACGGAGACGGCAGTATTAGTACAAGAGCCTAGTGCACCTCCCCTAGTGCTTGAAAACCGCTATGCTTCTTTAGAGATCATGCCAGACTTGGGGAATATGGAGAGTCTGGATGTGGACTCTGCCGCTATTATATCTCCAGTAGTCACCCCTGTTAATCATCCCTTTCCTACACCAGCTCCACTAGGTCTACAGTCTCCACTAGGGACTTCAGACCCTCTGCCCTCAAAGGTCGTAGAAGATCAAAGTATCCAATGCCAATCTCAATTTCAGGCTCAAGCCCAAGCTCAAGCTCCTGTCCAGTCCAGGTCACAGACTCAGGCCCATAGTGGCTTGCTGCAATCAGTTGGTCCTAATGAAGATGACGGGGATAGGTTGGGCTCCTTATTTCAATCATTAAGGGGGGACCTTCTGAACAAGTTTAAAATCTCTGAGAACAACCAAAAAAGTATTCATGATAGGTTTGATCTTTTGGAGTCGAGGTTGGATGATATCTGTACCCAGACGGGTTTGCTGGAACTTAAGGTCACTTCACTGTCAGAGTCCGTACTAGGAAACTCTAAGGATATCGATGCCTTAAAGACGCAGAACCGGTCTCTTATGATGGACTTGGAAAGACTAGAGATGCAATGCTGCAGGAATGACCTCAGAATCTTGAAGATTCCGGAAGGGGAGGAGATGGAGGATATCAAGGGGTTTGTATGTAAACTTCTAAGGGATGGGGTTTTGAAAGATCGGCTCGATATTGATTTGGAGGCGGAGATACAGAGGGTGCACAGGGACCCCTTTAGGCTCATCCAGACAGGAAGGCACCCAGGAAAATTCTTGCTAATTTCCAGACTTATAGCATCAAGGAATTAATTCTAAGTAGATGCTTACGCCGATCCACTCTCCATCATCGGGCCAACCCATATCAAATACGATCATATATTGGTGGGAGAACTGCGCAGCGACAGTGGGAGCTTGGTTCAAGAATGCCGGAATTAAGGTAACTTGGGGCACAGGTCCAAATGAAGTTTCCAGCTCTATTGAAAGTGATGTGGAGGAATAAAATGTACAATTACAGTCAACCAGAAGATGTTGATGACCTCCTGTCCCAGATGAAACAGCAATAGAGAAAAATGGATAACTAGAATGATTAGGAGAAGGTTATAATTTGTGGGGGAAACGGGGGGGGCAGGAAAAATAAAGCGGGAAACAAAGAAAAGGGATTAAATGTAAAAGTAAGGGTGCAGGTGTAAGAGTGTAGGTGTAGGTGTAGGTATATAAATACGATGAGGTGTAGGTTCTCAATCATTGGTTGGGGGAAGAAAAAAAAGGGGAGAAGTATAAATAATGAATAATACCTACAGCAGATACAGTAAGAATAGTTGGAGGGGTTTTAGATTCTTGTCGCCCTCTTCTTTTTCTCCTGTTTTGATAATAACCTATTCGCTGTGTCGCCTCTGTGTGGGCTCCTAAAAGGCGGTACAAGTGCCTGGTATGAAGGGAGGGTTCCTCAGGGGAGGGTTAGGGAGGGGTCACAGTAGGTGGGGGGTGAAAGGGAAAAATTGTCCTCATCAGTCGCAAAATTTTATTTTTTTCTAAAAACTCTAGATGTAGTGAAGCCTTGGGTTAGGTCAGGGTCATGAGTAGGCCAATCAGTATGAAATTCCTCTCCTGGAACGTTAATGGCTTGGGCGGGGCGAGGAAACAATCTAGGGTTGCGAATATCTAAAAAATGCAGAGGCCCATGTGTACTTATTACAGGAAACCCACCTAGAGGCCAAAATGTGTGAACAAGCTTTCAGTAAACTGGATTGGGTTCAGGATGTATTATGCTCTAGGCAGAAGGGGTGTACAAGGGGCGTAGCAATCATTATCAGGGCAAATAAGGGGATTAAGGTCCAGAAATGGGACACAGATCAGTCTGGTAGATGGTTGGTGGCAGCCCTCTCTATAGGTGGCTCACCTTTTACTTGAGCAGTGTACTACGGCCCGAATGAGGATAATGCTGGTCCGCTTTTGAAATTAGGGGCAAGTTTATTACAGCACACTGCTCCTGTGATATTAGGGGGAGATTTCAATTTGGTGTTCAATAAGCAACTTGACCGGACTTTCTAGGGCCAAATATTGTGCTCCAACTAGTATAGTATCAGCTCTTAAATATATTATGAAAGATTTCAACCTGCTGGATTTTTGGAGAGCTAAATATGGGTCTATGAGAGAGTATTCTTTCTACAGCAAAAAATACAAGCAATACTCTAGAATAGATAACTTTTTGGCTGATCAGGTATTGCTTGTGGACATAGTATCGGTTTCCCATGTTCCAGTGGGCATTTTGGATCACTCCGTGGTAGAACTGGTATTTAACCTAAGTTCCATGATCATAGAGCATAGATGGACACTGGATAGAACACTCCTGCTGGATGAAGGTGTAAAGGTGGAGTTAAAAGAAAGAATATTCAACTTTTTTGATTTTAACATAGGTTCCTCCACTGAGCAATTCGTTTGGGAGTCTTTGAAGGCCTATTTACGGGGCTTATTGAGCTCTCAAACAATACATAAGAGGAAAATCATGACAAAAAAAGATGATGACGATTTTAAGGATATAAAGGAGAAAGAACTAGAACTACAGCGGGCTGTTCTGACAGTTAGGGAGAGTATCCCGAAGTTGGAAAGAGAGCTGCTGGAATTACAAGCAGTATTTAAAGCCAGGAGTGACAAGATCACCAAGGAAAGGTGGGAGGTCAGCAGATTAGAGAATTTTGAGTATGGTGAAAAATTTGGTGCTCTCCTGGCTTGGAAGTCTAGGACCGAGAGGGTCAGAAATAATATCAAGATGTTGACACAGAGAGAATCGGTCTACGGATATCAGAGGATGAGCTAATTAGGGAGGAGGCCAGGGGGTTTATGTATGACTTATACCAAGAACACATTAGCCTTGGAGCAGAGGAGGTTAATGCCTGGTTAGACCTGAGAGATCTGCCCCGGCTGTTGGAATCAAATAAGTTCTATCTAGCCAGCGAAATTACGGAGGGCGAGATAAAACAGCAATTCAAGAAAATGAGCCGAGGCAAAGCCGCCGTCCCAGATGGTCTGCCGGTTGAGGTATATTCTGATAACCTTGAGATAGTCATTACGGTGCTGAGTACACTTTTTAACAGAATTTTCTTACAAGGGGATACCATCCCTCCCTCCTGGTCTGAAGCCACCATAACGCTGATAGCCAAGCAAAATAAGGACCCACAAAAAATCGAGTCTTATAGACCAATTTCATTATTAAACTCCGACCTGAAGATCTTCTCTGGGATACTGGCTACCAGATTAGCCAGAATTATCAAAACGATCATACACCCAGATCAGAGAGGGTTTATACCAGGGAGGCAGCTCAACAAGCTTACATTCCAGATAATAGGGGCAATGGATTTTGTAGAGGAGAGAGGGCTGCCACTTACCATCATAGCAATCGACGCAGCTAAAGCATTTGACCAGGTCAATTGGACGTACCACTGGGCTACTATGACTAGGTTTGGGTTTCCTTCGATTTTTATTGAAGGAGTTAAATCTTTATATAAGAGTCCTTGAGCAAAAGTCTTAGTGAACGGAGGCTTATCAAAATGGTTTAACATCTCTAGAGGTACTAGGCAGGGATGTCCCCTGTTCCCTCTATTGTTTGATGTTTATATTGAGCCCTTTGTTTGTTCCCTTAGAACTGATAGTGTTATTTCGCCCTTTAAAATTAGAGAGCTGGAACTTAAAACTGCCCTTTATGCAGACGACCTCCTCTTATATACCTCAAATTACGTTGAGGCAATTCCCCGGTTATTCGAACTGGCCGTGGAATTTGGAAGGGTATCTGGTTACAAAATCAATAAGGAGAAAACAGATATAATGGGCTGGAACAACTTAATTCCTGTACAGGGGGCTAAACAAAAAATTAGGTACCTGGGAATACACCTTACCCAAAAACTGACGGATATCTCCAAAACCAGTTGGCAGATAGTAGCAAAGGAGGTGTATAAGCTACTGTTAAGATGGGGAAGTCTGCCCTTGAATATATATGGGAGAGTAAATCTGGTCAAAATGACTATTCTCCCCAAAATATCTTTCCTTTTTAATACCATATGGCTTAAATTTAATTCTAAGGACATTGCTTGCCTCCAAGGGAAGATTGGATCATTTATATGGGCCACAACATCACCCAGGATTGCCTGGAAGAAGTTGTGGAGAGGGTTGAGGATGGGAGGTTTGGCCCTACCCGACTTGTTTCTATACTGCCATGCCTTTCATTTCAGGAATTTCAGAATTTTGGCTAATAAACTAGATTTCTCTTCACAGGGCCGTCTTTTTCAGGCTCTGTTACATGATCAGCCACAGGGTCTGGAATCTTTTCTTTTTAAATTCGGGGACCAAAGGTTTTATAAAAAAGTCCGCCTTAAGATCTTACAGGCTGCAGTCAAGAACTGGGGTTATGTCCGGAGAGTGCTGGGGATAGCTTATTACAACTTACAGGCTCCAATTTGGGATTCCCCTGGCACTCCGGAATGCCTTTTAGATCAATTGTCACAGCCACTTAAAGTTGCTGGTCTCAAAACGTGGGGCGACCTCTGTGTTAATACTAGGCTTATGGACTGGGAGTCCTTTGTGAATCTAACTAACGGTTCCCTCACTAGATTTAAATTCTACCAGTTGTCCTCGTGGTGTGCAAGACAAGTATGGGGGAGAGGATACCCTGATCCTAGATTCCATCTGTAGGAGAGGAGTTTGGAAACAGGAGGTCTCCTTCTGGTATGGGACACTTGCTGGAGTAAAAGATAGTCTGGACTCCGAACTTGCGAGTCTCTGGGGTAGTGTCCTAACCGAGAGTACTGAGGAGATACAGAGAATTTGGATTGACGCATTCTCTATGTATCAGAAAATTATCAAACCGGCTAATCTTAGAAGAAATCACCTGTTTACAGCCTACAGGGTTTATTGGACACCCGCTAAATTGTCTAGGTTAGCTGAGGATAACTACTACTGTCCTAGATGTAAACAGCTGGCAGCGGACGATCAACATATGTTTATTGACTGCCCGGAATTGCCAGATATTGGGCAGCAGTATGTAGCTTCTTAGAGGAGGTTTTATCAACACCGATCATCTGTTGCCCAAGATTGGTCTTTTTCGGCTTGCCACCAGGCTACCTGATGAATGATGCGGCTTCACAATTTCTGTTCTATGTGATAGTCATCGCCAGAAGGGAAATCTGTAGAGAATGGAAGTCGGTGGCCCCACTCAGATTCGTAGACTGCTTGAAAAATATTATGATGATCAGTCAGTCAGACATGGCTTGTGGTGGAGCAAGTGCTAATAAAATCTGGTCCGCATTAGAGGCCAATGATTATGTCAGAGGTTTGTGGTCCAGTCCTCCGTTGTACATATGTGCATCTATCGAGGTCAATGGGAGTTGGACAAGGAGACAGCCTACCTCTGGGTGAACTCTGTATGCTACACACATATACCAGGGGCGGAAATTAAGTTTGTTTGTGTGGAAGGCACAGAGAGATCCCATCTAGAGCAAACATCTATGAGGACAACAACAATTTTTTTTTTTTTTACAACAGAGTAGTCCATAATTTACTGAAACATACAAAGAAATATAGAAAGAGAACACAATTTTATAAAAAGAAGCAGCATATCGAACCATTGTTGAAAAGGCTTTTGTAGTAAAGAGGAAACTCTTTATTTTAGTAATAAACAGAATTCGATCACTAGATAAACCAATCCATTTAATGAAGGCCAAATGTAAGAGGAAAAGAGTAATTAACCAAAGTAATTTTTGTGATATTTGTTTAGGGGAATGGAAACACTCTTCAAGTTCTGAGCCTTTTTTTAATGAAGAGAGTTATTTACAGAGCAATGATTTGTTGCATGCAGTTGACACCACTGGTCGATCTTATGAGGTTAGAAATGGTTGTCCAATTGAGAAAGAGCAAATGGTTCCTAGAAATGCAGAAGAAGTGATAGCTGATGAAGTTCTAGGCAGACGTCGTAAAGCCCCAGTGTACACTTGGGGTTGTTGCTCGATATGTAACATCTTATATTACAAAATCAGAAAAGACGGAATTGAAAGAAATGTGGGAAGAGATTTCTCACGAGAAGACTCTAAGGGACCCATTAGGATGTCTGGCGGATCGCCACCATCCGCCAGACATCCTTACCCGCCCGCAACCCATTTCCCCCGCCATATTACTATAGCGGGGGGGACCGTGGCGGACGGAAAGACCGCCGCCGCTTCAGGTTTAATATGGTGGCGGTGTCTATCAGACACCGCCAGTCATATTTGCATGGGCCAAAACAGATGCCTTTCCGTGGCGGAAATGCTGCCATGGAAAGGCAGGCAGTCTTCACTTCGGGGGCCCCCTGCAGGCCCCATGGAGAAGGCGCGGTGGTGGGTACTCATGGGGGGTACCTGTGGTACCCCTGCATTTCCATATGCAATGCGGCAGGCACCGCGCGGTGCCTGCCGCTTTATGTATGCAAATACATACATGTATTTTTAGAATTGTTACGGGCGTTGCTGAGAGCACCCCCTGCCACAATTTTAAAAATGCAGGATGCGCCCGCCACTGTGGCGGGCGCATCCTAAGACCCCCCATGGGACCCCCCGCCCTTATGGTGGGTGGTCCTAATATCCGATAGGACTTAGTCTGCCTGTCACCCTAATGACCCCCTAAGTAAGAAATTATACAGTTTCAGTTTGAAGATGTGATCACATCGAGAAAGCGGAGCATATGAATGCTCAGATCGGTTATCATCTGCGTTCAGAACTGGAATTACTTGGAGATTTTCAGAGCTATGAAGAATCATTTAATGCTTGTAAAGATAGCATACAATGCAGTGCTTTTGCAAATTATGTGAAAATGTTGAACGATGAAATTGATCAAGAAGCTACAATTGCAGCTGAGATTGCTCGAGACAGTTCTCAAGACAGTCAAAGTTCTGCTTTGCAGAATCAAGATCAACTAAGACAACCAATTGTTGAAAATGAAGCAGCAGTTGCCATGAATGAGGTTGAAACAGCAATGCATCAAGCTCAAGAAGATGTAACAAACTTAGCAAACTTGGAAGAATAACTAAATATTGAGCAAAAACAAATATATAAGCAAGTGAGACAACAGATTGACCATGGATTACTTCATGAAAAGAAAGAGTGCTCATGCACGTCATGTCAACCTATCCAAATGTACGTTAGTGGACAAGCTGGAACAGGAAAAAGTTTTTTAATTAAAGTAATTACAAGTTATCTACAGAAAACAACTGAGTCTCTTTTGCTTTATTTTGTCACTGATCCAACTGTGTTGGCAGCACATAACATTAAAGGAATTACTTTAAATCGTTTAATAATGCTACCAGTAGAGCATGAAAACAAATTGGAATACCACAAGCTATCTGGAGAAGCGTGTTGTGAAGTTTCAAGAGTCTTGAAGACAATGAAACTTCGCATTATCGATGAGGTAAGCATGGTATCAAACTTAATGCTTGCCTTTGTGCATTTAAGAATGCTGCAAATTCTTAAAACAGAGTACAACATGTTATTTGGAGGAAAACACGTCATAGTTTTTGGAGATCTACTGCAACTGACTCCTGTAAAAGGGCAACCAGTATTTAAAACACTTGCACATGAAGACACTAGAAAGCCTCTGGGTAGTGTTGAAAACGTGAACATTTGGTCATATTTTGAATACAAAGAACTCATTACAAATATGCGGCAGGCAAATGAGGTTGATTATGGAACTATTCTCCAAGATATAAGAATTGGACAACTGACTGATTATGGCAAACAAACTTTGCAGAGTCGATTACTTTCAAATTTGTTTCCAAATAAAGATATAGTTCCAGAGAAAATATACATGGAAATTGCAGAAAAGAAATCTGTAATCTGATTAATGCCAACACTGCGTGAGTGTTCTATATTCAATGAACAACTTTTGAAACTGGAAAATGAAGAAATATTCAAAATGGAAGCCATTGATAAAATAGAGCATGCAGGAACCACTACTATTTTGACCGAAAAATTAAAAACAAAATTGGATTCTTTGGAAAAATCAATATCTAAAACTGCTGGTTTAGAAAAGAATCTAATGGCATGTAGAATCTGTTGAGTCATTTTAAGGCGTCATTTGGACGTAGAAAAAGGTTTAGTTAATGGAGCAATGGGCAACATTGTGGATTTTGTTAATTATCAAAATTAAGATGGTATTGAATTCTTAAAGATTAAATTTGAACAGATTGAAGAAGTTAAACAAATTGGACATTGTTCTGTTTGTTTTTTGCTTGTTAAAGATTTACATGTCCGTAGAAAATAGTTTCCAGTTTCTCTGGCATATCCAGTGACTATTCATAAATCTCAAGGTTTAAGTGTTGACAGTGCTTTGGTGAATATTGGAAATACTGTGTTTAAAGAGGGTATGGCATATGTTGCTTTGTCGTGAGTCAGAACATTACCTGCTTTGTTTTTGATTGATTGTGATGATACAAAGGTTACTGCAGACGCCAACTGTGTCAAAGAGTATAATAGGTTAAGAAGAACATATGCTCCTAATTTAGGTCAAAATCCTGTATTTGAAAAGCGTATGCTTGGTCGAAAAAGAAGATATGAGAACATCTGTACTGACGGTGCATTGAAGGGAAAAAAAGATAATGTTGTAATTGCACGCAAAAAGAAAAAGGAGATTGTTGAGGGGATTGTTGGTTATCAGTTTGAAAATAGTTCTGGTGTCAACTGCTATGCTAATGTAGTAGTTAATGTTGTTTTTTTTTCTTGAAGGATTGCAACAGAAAATTATGGAGAATCAGGAAATAAGATTTCGTTCCTTGTTGTATTCTGTTCATAAAAAATTGAGAACTAATAAAAGTAAAATACAAAGCGTTTCTGATGTTCGTAATCTTTTGAATGAATGTTCTGGTGCTACACAATTTACACAAAATATCCAACAAGATGCTCGGAAATTTCTAATGTATATGCTTACTGTATTGGAAAATGAAGGTGTAGACATAGAGAATAGTTTTGGCCTTTGTTTTAATGGGAACATCAATGTGAAAATTGTATGCATACATGTAGCACTAATGTAGAATACAGAAAGATTTCTATATTTGACATTACCGGACTGTAAATCAGTGTCTTTCAGTAAATTAGTTAAAGCTGCAAATCAAAACATGGAGTGTAGCCAATGCAAATCAGACATGTTATCAACATTATTTATACAAAGATATGGAAAATATATAATTTTAATGATGCAACCTTGTACAGCTGACAAAAGAAAACTTGACACTTTAATAAAACATTTTGTAGCTACACAACAATCAATATCAGGAAGGACTTTTGTAGCAGTAGCAATTACTTTCCACTATGGTCCTTTAACAACATCTGGCCATTACACTGCCTATTTAGAAAGTGAGAAAGGCTGGAGCCTTTGTAATGATGCTGAGTTGGTTTTAAAACAACGTTTGCCTTCTGGATTACCAAATTTCTACCTAATATTTTTAAAACCAATGTTTTAGGAAGATAATTCAGTCTCTGAGGAATTTATTATTATGATATAACAGCATTAACATTGGACAATTTATGTAAAAATGACTGCAAAAATACAATTTGGCCTCAAAGAAATGTATTTCTTTGAATTATGGACTTTTTGTTGCACATTGTCTTGGTGTATAATTTTAACTGGCTCCATTTATAGTGTTTGTAAATTTAAGTTATAAAATTTTCTTAACAGTAATCATTTTATATACGTGTGATTTGTATTATCTAGTATTTTACTATAGATGAATTATTGTTTTTTTTTAAACAATCTAATTGATTGTTTTTTTTGCCCGCTGTTATGTGATGAGTACAATTGAAATCACTATTTCTAGTGATATTCAATATATTCTGGGAACAGCAAAAAAGGTAAAGAAATTACTTTGTAAAATATTAAAATTATGCTGTGCTGTTAAAAATTCATTATTACATGTTATAACAATTTTTTCTTTTTTTTACAGATCTTAAATTGAAGATATCAAATTTAGCACCATTTACATTATAAAAAACAACTTAATAAAATGTGTACAGTTTTTTACGTGTGTTACTGTTGAGGTGAGTTATAGTAAGTCTTAAAATGCTTAATGGACTGTGTTTCCACACAGTTGAAGAAAAGGAACATGGATGGACTAGATTTGTCCCAGAAAATTGCAAGGTAGACCGATATAAAATAGGGGACAGCTTTAGAACAACTGTCTGCAAGATACATGGTATAGTACAGAATAGACTGATATGGTTGTTTTGTAGGTCTTGATAATTTCAGAATTAAAAGATATGAAACTCTTTAACTTAAACCACATCATTCAGTGTTTTTCCAAATGTCATATTAGGTTGCATCCCTTCCCTTCAGTAATATATAAACATGTCCTATCAGTTCCCTAAAACGTAAGTAGTTGTAAATGTATCTTGTTCTCCGTTATCAGTACAGAAATGTACTTCTATAATAACAATTTGCATAGCCATTAACTCTCTTTCTTATTTATAAGGTGAGGAAGAGGCATTCTGTATAACTTTTCTTTTCCATGTAAATATAATCTCATCATATACAGTACTTTGCGTTGAAAAGGTGTTCTATAGGTTTTGCTGTGCATGTTTACACAAAACACTCATATAACAAGCCACATCTCCAGATGTATCAGAAATCATAAATCTGGACATGTTTGTTAATACTACACCATCTTCCTATTGGCGTAGCAAAGCACAACATCACAAATGTATTTTTACAATTATGTACTACACATACATCCATCTAAACTTTCACACACTAGCTAGTTTAGCTCTTTCTTTAACCAGTGTAGTTAGCTCTGAAAATATATTTTTTTCTTTTTTTTGTTTTGTATTTTTTTTTTGACCGATTTTCTATTTTTTTTTTAAACAGGGGAAAAATGTGAACTGGTAAAAGAGAACTAAAATAAAATGATAGCAATATAACACTGCCTGCAACGGTGGAGGAAGAACAGCATCCGATTCAATCGCTACATGAGGCTGAAAACACAGGGGAAAATGCCAATAGTGCGCAAAGTTCGCCTGTACACACTGTTAGTACAGTCGAAGATCAGGAGCCTCGAAGCCTCGGCAGTCAAAAGGTTGAACTAGAAGATCCCACCTGCATCGGGGTTTCTGACCATCCCACAAAAATGTTAAAAGGGCAGATTGCAAAGTTTAGAACAGCACTATATTTAGCTTAATAGGAATATTGATAAAATAATACAACAATTTTGGTAAAAAGACCATTTTTACTACCGCAATCCTATCCGCCAAAGAAAGAGGTAGATGCGCCCATCTCTCAGCCCACTCAGAAATGTGCGTAACCATACAGCCATAGTTCTCAGAGACGACAACAGCTGGGTCCCTATGCACCCAAACCCCAAGATATTTCACAGGGCCAGATGTCCAGGAAAGCGGGAAGTCCATCTCCACCTCCTTCATGAGCGCAGTTAGAGGAAGCTCTACAGATTTAGACCAGTTGATCTCAAGGCCAGAAAATCTTTCGAATTGTACATACTCCCTGAGTAACGCAGATAGATGTACAGCAGGCTCGGGGACATACAGCAGCATGCTGTCTGCGTAAAGAGAGACAATCAGCAGCCGCTGCCTAAATTGCAGCGCTCCCGCAGTATGCTTTTTTGCGCAATTTGAAGGCAAGGGGCTCCAGGGCGAAAGAAAAAAGCATAGGTGATAGGGGGCACCCCGCCTCATACCTCTTTCGATATGAAACACTGTTGACACCCACTCATTAACCCAGACACGGGCAACCGGACCATTACATAACACCCTGAGCCACTGTAGGAAGAAAGGAGTAAAGTCCATTCTACTCAGTATAGTAAACATAAAGGGCCATTGCAGGGAGTCGAAGGCCTTTGCTGCATCAAGCAGCACACCCACTGCCTGGAAATCTGGTGCAAAATAATGCAGAGTAGAAAAAAGCGTGCGCAGGTTATGGGTCGTGGAGCGGTCCGTGACAAACCCAGACTGGTCTGGCAACACCAGTAAAGGAACTAGGGGCTGTAGTCTAGTAGCTATCATCTTCGCAAAAATGTTGGCATCTATATTAATAATCGAGAGATGCTGATATGACCCGCATTGATTCGAGGACT
Source organism: Lissotriton vulgaris (assembly GCF_964263255.1). Taxonomy (NCBI): domain Eukaryota; kingdom Metazoa; phylum Chordata; class Amphibia; order Caudata; family Salamandridae; genus Lissotriton; species Lissotriton vulgaris. The sequence continues at coordinate 998,105,382 of NC_141696.1, read as the reverse complement.
TATCTGGTTTTAACAATGTAACAAGTAGAGCTTCCCGGAGAGAGGGCAGTAGTGTTCCTGACTTGTAAGCTTCTGCCTAGACTTCAAGTAGCTGAGGGGCCAGGTCAGACGGATACGCTTTATGAAATTCACTGGGCAGCCCGTCTGGTCCCGCAGCTTTACAGGTTGGCAGAGACATTATGGCCTCCTTAACGTCCTCCTCATCAAACGGTTGCAAGAGGTACTCCCGATGAGCATTGGGCAACCATCCAAGTCCCACGTCATCAAGATACGCATCAATCTCCTCAGTCGATGGAGACTCTCTGGAGGCATAGAGACTAGTATAGAATTGTAAAACAATATCGCAGAGTTCAGCTGTTGAATGCTAGGCCACCTCATCCCCATCCACGAGTTCGATAATAGTCTCCTGACTTTGTGGTTCTGATAGCTTCTGCACAAGAGAACGGCCAGAGCGGCCGCCCTCACCATAATACTGTGCTATTCTATGCCGAGAGCAGTGTAACAGTTCCTGGTCTACTGTGTCATTGTGCTCAGTGACAAGCTCCCTTATCGCAGCCAATTTAGCAGTGGAAGGATCAGACTCATAGTCCCGTTTCAGTAGAGAAATGTCAGAGGCTAATTTTTGTATCCTATGTCGAATGTCACACAAGATCCTGGACTGGGCCCCAAAACAAGCTCCTCTTAAGGTGACCTTAAACGCTTCCCTTAACACCCCGCTCTATCAACAGTCCCCTCATTCTCCCTAAAATAGTTTTTAATTGCCTCGGCTATAGACTGTTTGAAAACAGGGTCTTTAAGTTCTTAGGGTTGGAGCCTCCACGTGAAGGGCGGTTTCCGATACGCAGGGATTTGCTGCGCAAGAATTACAGGGGAATGGTCAGACAGAGTGCGCGCCTCATGTGTTACAGTAACAGTCCAACTACAGACCGTCTACGAGACAAACCAAAGGTCAATTCGGGACCAGGACCCTGCGCAGCCAGAGCAAATGTGCTCCCCCGACCAGCAGGATGGAGCCTGCGCCAAATGTCATGTAAAAAAACAGTATCTAGCAGTCCCAGTAGCACGTCGGCAGCACTTTTGATCCACATCTCGCCACTGTCCGCCCTATCCATTGTAGCATCCACGCACAAATTAAAATTCCTCCCCATATAATTGCAGCTGGGGGAGAACAGCGATATTCCACACCACACATCAGAATAAAATGTAGGGTCATCCACGTTTGGACCATACACGTTCACAACGAGTACGCACTCACCCCCCAGCTGCCAATGTACAATCACCACTCGCCCACAGTCATCCGCGTCTGAGCTAATCACAGTAAAGGGTACGCCCTTTCTAACCAGAGTAAGCACACCCCTAGCATACGTGGAATACGAGGATGGAGCCCTAGCACTCGCCCAGCGTGTGCCTATTTTGGTCGCTAATTCAGTTGTTAAGTGTGTCTCTTGCAACAGGGCGATTTGCACTAAATACGCAAACACTGATCTAATCTTCTTAGGTGTGTTTAGGCCACAAACGTTCCAGGTGAGGAACTTGATGGTACTGTTCATAGTTCAAAGTCCAACCATAGATAAACATTAAAGGAGATATATCGAGCGATGATCCCCCAAATATCCATTACATACCCACATAGATACTGTCCAAGCCGGTTGCATCATCATTCTGCCTTCCCCAACCCTACTCCCCAAAGCATCCTCCCACTTCAGCAACCCAAACATGCCAAAGCCATCCCAATGCCCCACCCTTACACCCACCCAAGCTTCAACAAAAACTGTAGATAATCAGGGTACATCCATGTGAGGGGGCACAGAGTACTACTAACCTACCATTTGGTACGAGGTGGCCATGCAGATCTATTGTGCTCCACTGTAAAAAAAAAAATTACAAATCACAGTACCCACTTGGATAAAATGGAGCAAACCACTAGGCGGCAAAGTTATGCAAGAGAGCTATAGTGAACAAGACCCAAACTGGGTGCGTAAAATGAACCCATGATGAGGGGCACTTACCCCTACTAGAAACACCCCATGATTCAAACAATTATACAAACATATAGGAACACAGTACTCGTAGGGCAACACCATCAGTAATAGGTATAAGTATTGTTCGTGATTGACGCTGCCTGCATCGCAACCTTGACCGATGCAGCTCAGATAACCCTTCAGCACTGTGGAGGGAATCTGATCAGTCATAAAAGTGTGTAGGTTCAGGTCTGTTGATGGATCCCACCTTTACTCCTCTTCGTCAGGTGCAGTGCTAGACTCGTGTCTTCTGAGCTTCAATTGCTTGGTGTACTCCACCGCGGATTTCGGGAATGAAAAGATGTTACAGTCTCCGTCTTGACCAATATGCAGATGAGCCGGGTACAACATAGCATAGGGGATCTCCTTGACTTGTAGAAACATCTTCACAGAACCAAACTCCGGCCGTGCCAATTGAACAGCCACTGTAAAGTCAGGGAAGAAGGCCAGCGTGTTACCTTGATGACTTATAGTGCCTTTCTCAATATGGTGTCACAGTCCCTGTAATTCAATACCCTAGCTATGATCAGGCGAGGTGGTGCCCCCATGACCGGCTTGGCAGCAAGGGAACGGTGGGCGCGCTCCACAATGAACATGCTGGAGAGTTGATCTGTGCCAAAGATGTCAAAGACAAGGGTTTCGATGTAAGTCTCCATTTTACCCACATTTGTGGACTCCAGCAACTCCGTAATGTGAATATTATTGCTCCTGGAGCTGTGGTAAATAAATTATTTACACTGCGGGAATTTCTATAGATACCAAAAGGGTAATACATAAAATGAGGAGCAGAGTCCGTGGTATTCGAGTCAAAGGGCTTTATTCCAGAACTCGAGTTAAGGGAGAGCTCCTTCACCAAGCGGGTTCAGGAGTAGTCTGCTTTACTTGAAACATGACAGCACTTATATACATTACTTTCACAATCAAAGGAAGGAGTTCCCTGGGCATGATTTAATTATCCGTGATACAATTATACAGAAGACCTAGCAGGCTTGGTTTCGTTTAAAGGATAACTTGAATCACATTTGTTAGACATAGACAAACACATGGCATCAGGGTGATGTGTTACCATCCGCATGTAAAAGAGAGCGACCGGGAGAGCTGTGATCCAGTCTATCCCGTTGTCTGCGCATATTTTGGCCAGCTTTGTTTTCAATGTTTGGTTATGTCTCTCTACTAGGCCAGCTGCTTGAGGGTGTCGGACACAGTGAAATATTCAGGAATACCCCAGTAGAAGAGAAACAGCCTCCATTAGTTTAGAAGAGAAAGGCTGCTCATTGTCTGAATAGATGACCCTTGGTAACCCATACTGGGGGAAAAATTCTCTCACTAATTGTTTAGCTGTTATCTGGGCACCATAGTCCGGGACGGGGTATGCTTCAGTCCATTGTGTCAGTGTACATACTACCACCAGTACATACTTGTATCCTCTACATCTGTCCATTTGGATGTAATCCATTTGGAGAACTTCGAAGAGGGGGTCAGGTGGCTGAAACCCACCCCGTTCTACTGGTATTTCTTTACCGGGATTGAATCGGCAACATATCATGCAAGTTTTTACCTTTTGTTTGGCTGCAGCCCTTCGATGTTTGTTAAACCAGATTTTCCGTAGGCTGTCTAGCATACCTTTTTCGCCTAGGTGAGCGGGGCTATGGACTGTGTTAATTATTACTTGTACCATTGAGTCAGGGAGAAACCTTACTGTTTGGTCTTTGGTCATCCAACCCTGCTCAGTCTGGACCCCTCCTTGTTCAGTCCATTTCTTTATTTCGTCTGCGGTGGCATGTGTCTGTATGTCTTGTACATCTTTCAAGGGATCCCTTACTACCATAGTGACAGTCTGTGTTGGTGCCTGAGAATCTGTTGTGTTAACTGGAGTCTGAGCTGTCTGTTTGGCAGTCCGGTCTGCTAAGTCATTTCCTTTGGATATGGTGTCTGTAGCTTTGGTGTGTGCTTTACACTTCAGGATAGCTATGGCTGTAGGTAGATGTATGGCATCTAGTAGAGCCTGAATCAGGGGGCCATGTTGTATCTTGGCCCCATGTGAGGTAAGGAAACCTCTTTCCCTCCATAACACCCCGAAATTGTGAACTACACCAAAAGCATATTGGGAGTCAGTGTAGATGTTAACCTTCAGCTGTTTTGCCCATATGCAGGCTTGTGTCAGAGCGATGAGCTCTGCTGCTTGGGCTGACAGGGTGTCTATTCTTTATGTCTCTATAATCTTACAGTCCGTGGTTACTGCATAAGCTGCCACTAACTCTCCAGTGTTTGTTCTCATGCATGATCCATCTACATAAAGTGTTACATCAGGATCTGGGAGTGCAACATCTGTTAGGTCTTGTCTTGGTTTTGTTACTACGTCGATCATCTCCACACAGTCATGTTGTGTTGTGTCATCTGAGCTTGAGGGCAAAAGGGTAGCGGGATTCAATATGTTGCATCGCCTTATCTCTATGTGTGGCTGAAATAGCGTTAGTTAGTAACCTGTCAGTCTTGCTATAGTCAGGTGTTGTGTCTGTGTTCTGTTTAGAAGGACTTCCACTGCATGTGGCACTTGTACTATCAGGGGATGTCCTAGCACTATTGAATCGCTTTGTCTTATGGCCAAGGCTGTAGCCGCAAAGGATTTCAGGCATGCAGGCAAGGCTAATGTACTAGAAAAATAAGCACAGGGCCTGTTTCTTCCTGCTTGGTATTGTGTGAGGACGGATAGTGCTGTTCCATCACGTTCTATCACGAACAGGGTAAAATGCTTGCTGTAATTTGGAGTGGCTAAAACTGGTGCTTGACATAGAGCTAGTTTTAGGGCTTTAAATGCTTGGGAGTGTTCTGACGTCCAAGGGAGAGCTGTAGGAGTGGCTGCCTCCAATGTAGTCAACTGTATGAGTGGCTTGACTATGTGGGCATACTGAGGGATCCATTGTCTACAATATGAGGTGAGACCAATGAATGCACGCACTTCTTTTTGTGTTTTTGGTTGTGAAATTTTTTAAATCAATTGGATTCGTTCTTGTGTCAGTTGCCTACCCTCCTTGGACAGCAAGTGCCCTAAGTAAGCCACTTCCTGTGCACAGAACTGTAATTTTGAGGGGGACACCTTGTGACCTTTGTCTGTCAGAAAATGTAGAACTGTGAGAGATGCCTTTTCACAATCTTGTTCTGTCCTTGCTGTGATGAGAATGTCATCTACATACTGTATTAATGCTGTGTTGGTAGGCATACTAATACTGTCAAGTTGTCTTTTTATTGCTTGGCTGTAAATGCTTGGACTTTCCGTATAGCCTTGGGGAGCTCTAGTGAACTTGAAACTTCGTCCTTTTAAACTGAACCTGAAAAGATATTGGCTGTCGGGATGTATAGGAATGCTGAAGAATGCATTTTTCAAGTCTATGACTGTAAAAATTGCAGCTTCGGGGTCAATGGCAGTCAATAGTCAGGAAATATCTGGGACCACTGGATATTGTGGGACCACACATTTGTTCAGTTCTCGAAGGTCAACCACCAGTCTGTAGACTGGGGGTGCCTGATGGTCAGTCCGTTTAAGGACCGGAAGGACTGGAGAAATGCAAACATTGGAATCCGTCTCCACCACCACCCCATGTTCTAAAAGTTCTTGAATGTTGTTTAGTAAGGCTTGTTCAGCCTCGGGTAGAATCTTATACTGTCATATACGGGGTAGGACTCCTTGAGTGTGACCTGGTGTGGTGTAATGTCCATGTATCCTACGTCAGTCGAGCTTTTTGCCCACAGATATTGTGGGATGTCATTAAGTCTGGGGTCGAATTCTTTGACGGTGAAATGTCCTTTGAAATCTCGTAGAAACAGTTTTATTCCCTCCGGTGAACAGCATATTACTGCTCCTAGTTCTTTAAGTGTCTTAATTCCTAGTAAATTCTCTGGACACGTTTCTGTAAGGACTAGGTCAGTAGTACGTGTCAGAGGACCAACTCCTAAAGAGACTTGTTCAGATACTTTGTTTATTATTGGTTTGCCTGAAAAGCCCAGAGATATATTATGTGAGCCAATGAGAGGAACCTCTGGGACTTCCTTATGACTTATGGTAGTCCTACTTGCCCCTGTGTCTATGAGAAATTTTCTGTCTTGTCCCAGTAAGTGGGCTTGTACATAGGGGCCGCTTTGATCCACTGGAACTGGGATGAGGGGCAAGTTACTTTCTCTCTCAAGGCTATTTCATGAATTTGGTGCAAACTCGGGGTAATCTGACTCTGCGTGCTGGTACCTCTGTGTGGCAGCGGCAGCAGGCGCCTGAACCTGCGGGGACGCCATAGTCTGAGGCTGCTGAGTGTTACCTAGTCTGGGAGTGTGAGGGCGTGCTTTCGTTTTTCCTGTCGCTATGTTGTGTTTCAGGACTGGACATTCCCTCACGAAATGGCCCTGCTGCTTGCAGTAATTGCAAGTACCTCTATCGGCTGCCACATTACCTTTGGGGCCCGTGTTTACTGGTGCCGTCTGTGCAACCAATACCTTCATTTTTGTGTCTTTTACTCTTTTCTTCTCTTGTTCCTGTTCTTCCCTTATTCTGTTGTGGTGGTACTGTAACATTTGTAACATTTGTGAAGGACTATTTGCTTGCCAGGTGCTCTCAATTTTTAACACCCTATTTCTGATCTGAGGTAAGGCGTTGTCTACCAATTTAGATACAAAAAGGTGGGGATATGCCTCGCTACCAGGTGCGAGTCCACTGTTTATAGCGAAACATTTCTCCAACCTGGTGTAATAATCACCCGTATCCTCATCTGGCTTTTGTTTACAGGCAGAAATGGCATCCCAATCTTCCTTTTTTGTTGTTAATAATAGAGGCAAGACCTGTATGAGGAGACTGGACAACTCTTTTACACGTTCACCCAGACCTTCACCTGGCTTTCTGTCTGTCTCTTCTCTTTCTAGGGCAGCCCACGTAATCTTTTTACCACCCACCTCGAAGTCCTTTTCCTTTAGTTTGTTAGAATATACCTGTAGGTAGAATTACTTTAAGGAGTATTATTATATCTGAATATGTGAAACTACCCATTTGGAGGATGTCCTTCAATTTTCTATGGAATCCTCCAGGATCTTTTTCGTGTGAGGGCACCATTTTTTTCATTTCCAATATTTCTAACTTGGTGAGGGGAGTATACACATGTATTCGTCGCAAGGTGCCATCTAGCTGTGGTATAGGGTGGACTTCTCGCAATGTGTATTGGCCTATCCTATAAGTTTCATGATCTGATGTGGCTGAGAAAAATTGGTGGTAACGGAGGCGCAGGTCCAGAATGGTATTGATCAATTCCGGTCCCCGAGACATCCATTTATCTGTCATTACTTCTTGTAACAATTTGTATAGCTTATGTGGTCAGTGGGAGTTATTCTCCTATAAGGTAGCCAGGTGTTAGACAATATAGATACCTGCTAGACACTGTTCTGTTTGGGGAAGAGCCAGAAGCATTTGTGCTACTATATCTGGGCCATATACCCGGTGCTGTGATATCCAATGGGTGGCAGACCGGGCCAATTCTTTTTCTTGTTGGGTAAGAGGTGGCTCATCGTCAATCCATTCATCCAAGGCTCTTTCCGTGGACTGGAAAAAGTCCTCGGGGAAGGATCTAGTCTTTTAATCTTTTGTAACACTCGCGAGGGTCGGCACTTGGAGCCATGACAATGCCACGCTACACCAAGGAAATTCATCCTACCTAGTGTCGGACCCTCATCTTCCTCTGAGTTGTCTTCCTGTGTAACTTTCTCAGAGCGAATAGTGACAATTTTCTTAACCAATCGTTTAGTTACTTTGTCGATCTGATGGCCTAGATCATGTGCCCCCCTGTGTATTTGGTCACTAAGGTCTATTAATTCGGAGTCTACGTTCCCATTACCGGGGTCTAGTTCCCGGATCAAAAAATTTATGATGAACCGTAAGAGTAGTCCCCTGATAGGAACTTTTCTGTTCTTCATGACCTGGGCCAGAGTATCCGGACTTTCCCCCGTTCGTATAAATTCATAAACTCCATCTGTAGCGATCACGAGGACGAGGGGACTGAATTCCTGTTATGCAGTGAAAACGGGAAAAGCCCTTAGAACTACAACTATCAGACTGCCTTGGGGCATTCTCATTGGTCTTAAGCCCCTCCTTTGCAAGAGTAAGGTGCTTGTCAATTAACCTGTTTTGCAGATTGGAATGGCGGATGGTGCTCCCCGCCGGATACCAGAGTGAAGATTCAAGCCTCGTGGGAGTGTTCCTGTTTACAAGTCCTGGATTATCGGAGGGTTTTCGAGACGATTCCCTGTGTGAAGTCGAAGGAGTGCGGGCTCGCCTCTTTCACCTTTGAACCTTTTTTCTGGAGCATTGTTTAATCTTCGCGAAGGTGGAGAAGCCGCGGCGCTTGTTCAATGCGCGGAGACGCGTTTGGCAGCACGTGAGTAAATAAAAGGCATTTAAACTCTGTAACGCGTCTGAGAGACAGATGCGTCCGGTGTGAGTGCTTTCAGTGATAGTGAGGTTTTTGTTTGGAGAGAGAAGCAGGAGCGGATGCTTTGGAAATTGCTTGCTCTCTTTTTCTTTGAGACTTGATCTGTGAAGTGCAAAGCCACTATATAACTTCCGGATGTTAAAGGATATCGCTGGTGGCGAATTAAGTCCCCGTGTTGTGTCAAGAACAACGCCTGGGAAAAAGGGAAGAAGAAATGTTCTTTTCTTCAAGAGACTATTGTTTTGTTTAAGTACATTGCCGTATTTGCAGACGGAGCTTCATGTTTGGACGCATTCGTTTGATGTCATTACCTCTCTAATGATTGGGCACTAACTGGATTGTATCTAAGGAGTGGAAGTTCGTACTTATACTTCTATTTATGCAGTGGGCTGAGAAACCTTGGTGAGAGGGAGAAAAGGACGAATAAGTAATTAGTGTGAAGAGCATACTTGAGCATAAGGGTAATATTGTGCTTTATCATCCTACTTGCAGCCTTGAAGGTATTACAGACCCAGCACAGAGTGTTTACTACGCCCTTGAGAGGAATATTGGGAATACAGCATCTTCCTTCATTTATCCCTTTCCCTTTTTTCCCCCTGGGCACGAATCCACGCAGAGCATTTCTACTTCTCTGTTGGGGGTCGTGTCGGGAGGAATTGAGGGACTCAGCGTCAGACCTCGTCTCCGCTTGGCACAAGAACAAGGTTAGTGGTGTTCCTCTTGCTTGCGCTACTGCCAATCCCGACACCATCCAAATGTTTCGTTATACCAGGGACCTGTTGGAGTTGACCAAGGGCTTGTCTTAACCTCTCTGATATCGTGGCCATTGAGCCATTACCAGGCTCGGGGTCATACGAGCACTCAAGAGGCGGGACATCATCCTTATCCTCAGTCCCGTTCCCGGGCACTCCCAAATCGGTGGTGGAACCGCTGGCTACTAGCTCAGGCGCATGTGTAGGTGGGCGTGCCCTAGGCTTGTTAACATAAGCGGGGGTGTTTCTGACAGATAGGTGGGGAGAAAGTTGTCGGGATGGTGGGAGCTATTTTCACTGGTGTTTTGGGGTGACTTTCTATAATTTCTTCTGAAAAAACTGGATAAATGCCTGTAACAAGGGCACCTCTCTCTCTGTCGGTCTGTTCAGCTAAGACTTTATCACCTTCCTTCTGCAGTTGCTTTTCTTTGGCCTGTTCCGACATTCTCTTACTTTTCTCAACTTTCCCAAGTTCCTTCTGGGCCCTCCTATGTGCCTCCTTCCACCATAATTCAATAGCTTCTGTCAGTGAGGGCCTCACATTTTTTTCCATAACTTTTCCTCCACTCTCATGATACATTTCATGTCCCATGTACCTGTGTCAGGCCACCTATACATTGTTTCTAAATTCTTTGTATAGTCTACCCGGAGGTCTAAAAACAATATGGCCCCTAGTCCATGTTTGTTATACATGAAATGTTCGGGCGTGTCTCCAGGCGGGACTTTAACAGGTTTCTCTAGTATTCTCTTTTTGGTGCTTATCTTACATAATTTTGAAAACAGAGGCATGTTTTAAACTCGATCAATTATTGTTAAAACTAGAAACATACAAAAATATTTTATATACTAAAATATAGTGCAACCATACCGGTCCCACGAATGAGACTCGTCTTTACCGTGTTCCCAAATGGAACCCGTCTTTATACATTCTCAGTTGTACTCACCGAGAAGCAAAACTCGAAGACCTGGTCATCGGACACTTGATGATTGCGCAGGAATATCGGGGCTCCAAAGACCTCGGACTTGGCGCTCTCACTGGTCGGGCTCCGGGTCGGGACACTTCGCTGTCTTCTCCACCGCCTCGTGTGGATGATCAGTCGCAGTCCGTCTCCTCCTCGTCCCGAGGGAGTTAGCCGGAACACCCCGCTGTTGTGCACTTGAAGTCCGTTGAAAGTATGGAAGGGACAGGGACCGGACCTACATCGCCTGCGCGTGGGGAAGAGGGAGCGTCCCTGTTCAGGCGCCAATTAATGTGGTAAATAAATTATTTACACTGCCGGAATTTCTATAGATACCAAAAGGGTAATACATAAAATGTGGAGCAGAGTCCGTGGTATTCGAGTCAAAGGGCTTTATTCCAGAACTCGAGTTAAGGGAGAGCTCCTTAACCAAGCGGGTTCAGGAGTAGTCTGCTTTACTTGAAACATGACAGCACTTATATACATTACTTTCACAATCAAAGGAAGGAGGTCCCTGGGCATGATTTAATTATCTGTGATACAATCATACAGAAGACATAGCAGGCTTGGTTTCATTTAAAGGATAACTTGAATCACATTTGTTAGACATAGACAAACACATGGCATCAGGGTGATTGTGGTGACAAGTTAGAGAGTTACTAGTATCTGGGGACAGAGAACTGAGGCATTGTCACAGGGTCATTTTTATCTGAAAGGTAAAGAGAATGAGGCATTGTGTGCTCCTTACTTCCACACGAGGGCGGTGATGTTCCACAATGGTATATGTGTACAGCTGGAAGGAAGAAGAATGGGCCGTGTGTGACTAGATTCTTCGTGTCTGTCTTGTGTATTTGATTAGTTTACTTTGGTTATTGACCCAGCCCGTGGCTGCCCCCGCAAGCTCAGAGATCATTGATGAGCGAGAGCTGTTCGTTCTTTGATAGTGTTAGGGAGGAGAGAGAAGAAAAAAAATTGGCGGGGCAACCATCTTACTGACTCTGTTTTGTTATTAATGGACAGGACGAAAACCCATAAGATGCATGATGGCTGGCCATCATTCTCTGTATGTGTCAGTACAACGAAAAGACAGGCAAGGGAGGGGGTATAATAGGTACAAGGAGGATACTCATATTAAAAATAAACTGGCTTGCCTGGTCGGTAATGTGGTGAATAGGGTGCATGTTGGTACACCAGAAAGAAAGGAAAGTTTTTTAGTCAACTTTCCACATAGCGTGCTTTCAAGTCCTCATTTTTTGCCTGAATGAGGGATGACACTTTTTCCATATTTAGTGTCTTATCCGCAGCTGAGCTCAGGCCATCCTCCATTGCCGATACCCTATGCTCCACCTCACCCATGCGCTTGGAACGCCCAGGACCGCAGCTTGTATCTTTGCCGCAGGGGCCACCGCAGCCTCCCGGGGCCAGCTCTCACCACCCGGTCAGGCACCACGGCCCGGTCGCCTGCAGCAAGTGATTATCCGCCGTGCCCCTGCCGATTCCGCAGACACACCGCAAAGCAGTCAGCAGCCAACCCAAAGCGACACACCCAGGGCTGCAAAACAGGGGACGGGGAGCCCCAGGCGGACGCACCAAAGCCTACAGCTCCAGAAGGGCCTACAGCATTACAGCAGCCGCCATTTTCCGCACCACAGCAGCAATATGGTAAGAGCTCGCTGACACCTTCCCAGCCGATATTCAGGGCCGGTCACCACCAACAGTAGTAGCAGGGGGTCACAGGACCATGCATGCGTCCAGTAAGGTTAGATGAGCATCATAGCAGCAGATAATTGGCGGATTATAGCACGGCCGGGCAGAGCCTCACTCCAGAGCAGGCATCTTGCGGTTCGCCCTCTAGCGCCCCCAAGAATATGACTTTAAAATATTTTTAAGCAACTGGGTTCATAGGAAACTATGGATGCATGATTTCTTACAAAGGATCTGTAGATGCGTCAAAATTCACAAGCCCAAACAGCCGCAGAGATGGGAAGCATCGAGAAACAAAGAGATGTGTCAGTTCCTGAGTCCATGGGGATGAAATGCGACATTTCGGCTTCACGCAGGAGAAGCAAATCTTTGAATCCGGTCTGTAGGGGAAAGTGTGAAAATCCTGGATGGTGCGGTGATCGATGCGGTGGCACTGAGCGCTGCTGCCTCAGTTTCTTCAGCTGTGATACCTCGATGCATCAGTTCTTGCAGCGGTGACAGGTACTGCGTAGGTTTGGCAGCAGTGCAGCGGTGAGTGGAGATTCTTCTTGCAAAAAGAGCATTGCATTGATTTCTTCAGTTCTTTAGGTTTCCTCCAGTTCGCAACAGGAGGAACAACCTTCAGAGAGCCAGAACTGGACCAGGCACCTCTTGGCGGGTCAGAACTCTCAGCAGCAGAGTTCAGGGGAGCTGAGTGTGTAGGCTTTGTTTCCCTGAGGCCAGCACACAGAGGCCCTTGGAGATCTTCTTCAAACATGTTCAAAGCAAAGTTCCAGTCTTGGTCCTCTCCTTAGCAGAAACAGCAACTGCAGTCCAACCCCACACAGCAAATTGACAGTACTCCTCCTCAAAGCTCCTCAGCTCTTCTCTTTGGCAAAGGTTCATCTTGAGTCCAGAAGTACTCTAAAGTTCTAGGGTTTAAGTTCTACTACTTATACCCCATTTTGTCTTTGTTCTCTTTGTGCAAGGGTCTCTGACCCTAATTCAACCCCGTTCTGTCCTCACTGGTGCAGTATGACCACAGGGGGTGGAGACAGCGTTGTGCAAGGGAGACAGGCCCTATTCAGGTGCAAGGAAATCTCCCACTACTCTAAATGTGCCCAAGCCCGATTCAGCTCAGATCTGAATCATCCAGGAAGGGCCAAGCACACTTCAACGCCCTCATTGGCTGTCTACAGTGAATGCACATTCCCAGTCCCTGTCACTCCAAAACTAGATGGTCAGTCACAAACAGGCAGAGGCACACAGAATGGTTAAACAAGAAAATGTCTACTTTCAAAAAGTGGCTTTTTCAAACACACAATTTAAAAAACATCTTTACTAAAAGACGTGCTATTAAGTTCTCAGTTCAGAGAGCCTAAACGTTATTTCTCTATCTTGTCTCAATGGGAATTTATACTTGTAAGATGTTACTGGGGCAGATAGCCTTTCAAAAGTGAAAAACAAAATTGGCAATATTTCACTATCAGGACATGTCACACACAACAGTACATGTCCTACATTTCACATACACTGCACCCTGCCTATGATGGTACCATGGGTCTACCATAGGGGTGCCTTACATGTAAGCAAAGTAAAGGTTAGGCCTGGCAAGTGGGTGCACTTGCCAGGTCAACATGGCAGTTTAAAACTGTGCACAGCCACAGCTATAGCAGGCCTGAGATATCTTTACAGGGCTACTCATGTGGGTGGCACAATCAGTGCTGCAGGCACAATAGTAGCATTCGATTTATAAGCCCTGGCACACTTTACCAGGGGCTTACCAGTAAATCAGATATGCCAATCCTGGAAACACCAATAAATAAACACAATTTACACAGAGATCATATGCACTTGAGCACTGATTAGCAGTGGTAAAGGGCCCAGAGTCCAAAAAGCCAACAAAACCAGGTCAGGAAAAAATTGGAGGACGAAACAAAATGTTTGGGAATAACCCGGCAAAAAGGGCCTAGTTCAACACCCAGCGTCTGCAGCGGTCCAGTGGTGGTCCTACCGCCACTTTTGTAATAATGCGGGTGGACCCGCAGTATGATGGTTGTCGCAATGTCACAGTGAGTACGCTGGCCCTTTGAACTGCTGCACTCGTAATAAGCCCCTAAGAATATTAAATATAATAGTCACACTTTATGCAACTGTAGAGAAGCTTTTGGACTTCGGCCAGTTAAAATGTACTATTCCCACTTGCAACAGTAGGAAAATCACTGGATTTCAGAGGGAACACATTTACGATTCTTACTCCAAACAGCACAACAGTAAGGAAAGTGTTGGACATTGCATGGGTAAAATTTACTTTTTCCACTTCAATCTGTGCAACAGTTGTGAATGTGTTGGATTTTGGTGTGGTGAAATGTACTATTCCCACTCCAGTCAGTGCAACGGTAGAGAAAGCGATGGATTTTGGAGGGGTGAAATGTACTGTCCCCAGGGATGGGCAACAAATTCTGCTCCACTCGTGGAATTTGCGAAATGTCGGCAATTCTGTGTTCCGCTTAGAACGTGGAATTGCTGAAAATTCTGCAATCCGCGGTGTAGCGGAATTTGTGAGTAGAGGTATTGCACAAAACAGTGGCATCTTCTTGGATAAATATGCAGGGCAGGATTCGTACATGGCTCGATGCTCCAGTCACAAAATGTAAACCTCAACAGGAAACACTTACAGATATAAATAAAGAGGGTGCCTGAGTTGCCACTCAAATTCAGTAATGCATTAATCAGCCCAAAAAGTGTGTGAGCACGGTCGAGGATAGGCAGGTGTGCTTTCTCCCCACATCTACCGTCAAAAATGAGCTGTGATCCTTGATGGAGGTCTTTGCATCCATGAGTTTCTCTAGGGCAATCCCTGTGTAGTTCCTGGGACCAGGAGGCTCTTTCTCCTCATCTGCTGCTCTGATCGCTCTTTGACCCTTTATAAACAAGAGGCATGTGAACTCGCATAGAAGCCCTGCCGGTTTGGCCCTGCCCCACATACACTAGTGGTATGCAAAGTCTTCCCGCCCTTTACCCACTGTGATGGACAGCTCACTCAAGGGACCCTGCACCTTTTGACGCAGTGGCAAAGTTACAGACATACAAGGTCACTGGAGACAACTCTTCTGGCCCTCAGCTGTAGTGTAGGAAAGGCACTATACATTTACCCAACAAGGTAGCACTTACTGATTAGGCAGTAGAAAGTTCTCCCATTGAATAGAGGTGTTGCAACAAACTGTGGCATTTTCTTGGATAAATATGCAGGGCAGGATTCATTCTGGCACGATGCTCCTGTCACAAAAATTAAACCTCAACAGAATGCACTTACAATTATAAATAAAGCATGTGCCCAAGTTGCAGCTCAAATTCAGTAACACATTATTCAGCCCAAAAAGTTTGTGAGCACGGTCGAGGCTGGGCAGCAGGTGTTCTTTCTCCCCACATCTACCGTCAAAAATGAGCCGTGATCCTTGACTGAGGTCTTTGTATTCATGAGTTTCTGGAGCACACTCCTGTGTAGTTCCTGTGACCAAGAGGTTCTTTCTCCTCATCTGCTGCTCTGATCGCTCTCTGACCCTTTAAAAACAAGCGGCCTGTGAACTTGCATAGACGCCCGGCCCCACATACACTAGTGGTATGCAAAGTCTTCCCACCCTTTACCCACTATGATGGACAGCTGACTCAAGGGACCCGGGCGCCTTTAGGCACAGTGGCAAAGTTACAGACACACATGGTCACTGGAGACAACTCTCCTGGCCCACAGCTGTAGTGTAGGAAAGGTGCTATATATTTGCCCAACGAGGTAGCACTTACTTATAAGCCAGTAGTTCTCCCATTGAATAGAGGTGTTGCAACAAACTGTGGCATTTTCTTGGATAAATATGCAGGGCAGGATTCATTCTGGCATGATGCCCCTGTCACAAAAATGTATTCCCGGAGCTCGCAGAATTTATTGCCGTTTCGCAGAACTTCGCGTAGCGCGACTAAACAAATTCCGCCCAACCCTGCTATTCCCACTCCAGTGAGTGCAGCAGCAGGGAAAGTGTTGGATTTTGGAGAGGTGAAATTTACTATTTCCAATCCAGTCTATGCAACAGTAGGGAAAGCAGTGGATTTTCAAAGTGGTAAAATGTATTATTCCCACTCCAATTCGTGCAACAGTAGGGAAAGCATTGGATTTTAGTGGGGTGAAATTTGCTTTTCCCACTCCAGTCTATGCAACATTAGGGAAAGTGTTGGATTTCGAAAGGGTGAAATTCACTATTCCCACTCCAATCAGCACAAACATAGCAGTCCGCAGCTAAATATATTTAAAATAATCAAATATTCTGAAATGTAATATTTAAAATTCAATTAACTGATTAATTTACAAAGAATGATTAATAATACATTAAATATTGATTAAATAACGTCCTACACTACACCCCTACAAAGCTTTCATCCCTCAACTAAAGTATTAGAAGAATAAAGCAGTATTACATATTTTACATAATTAGAAATTATTTAAATAAACAATTCAAATACAAGAATAATCAATGAGTATTCCATAAAT
Organism: Lissotriton vulgaris; assembly: GCF_964263255.1. Taxonomy (NCBI): domain Eukaryota; kingdom Metazoa; phylum Chordata; class Amphibia; order Caudata; family Salamandridae; genus Lissotriton; species Lissotriton vulgaris. The sequence goes on along the minus strand of NC_141696.1, from coordinate 998,088,963 downwards.
TACATAATTAAATTAAATGAAATAATTAACAATGAATAAAAATAATTGTTAATAAATTATTACTTAATTTACTTCCCACCCTATACCCCTACAAACCTATCAGTCGACAAATAACGTATAACATAAGTAAATTAATATTGCATAAGTTACATAATAAATATCAATAAATAATATTACTAATTAACTTGCTCTTCCCATATAAACCGGACAACCCGCTAAAACACTATAAATTACTATAAATCATTACATAAAAATGTTGAAATCACTTTATCCTCTGTATAAACATTAGGAACACATAAAATTAATATATCAATAAAAACACATTCAAATAATTAAAAAACAATCTTTTTTACCACCGTATTTTTGAATAGGATATTAAAAACCTCTAAATTATAAAAAACAATATTACTTAAGTAAAGAAATGATATTCTTGTCAACGATATTTGTGCATCACGATATTTGTGTAGTACAATATTTATTTTCAGATATTTCTGCCTCCCGATATTTTTTATCTGAGATTTTGCCTAAATTCCCTGAAAAGCTGTGCTAGTTAGTGCATTCAGTCCTGCAAACTGATCTGTAAAATTCAATGTGGATTGTCACATTGCTATTTAAGTAGCTAGAACATTTTGAATGGTATTTTCCTTTCAACAAATGATTTTCCTTGGTGACACTCATCGTTGAGGACAGAATTGCATGCACACTTCTGATTTAATGTATTTGTAAAGTGCAACATGCAGCACCCAAGTTGCTTGTGGCACTGAAACATAAAAGGTGATCATTTGCTCACATGCCAAATGAATGCAGAAACATAGGTAAGAGAGTCAGTGCATCCATTACGTAAGCAGGAATATATTGATTGGTTTCCTGAAATCCTGGTTATTATAATGTCGTCTTAGGGAGACAGGAAGATTATGCCTGTTTAGCAGTTAACAGTCCAAGAACCTTTTTCCACTGTGCTTTATTTATTCTGCGAATATTCAGAGGAGATTGACCTAGCGCACTCAAGGATTCTGTGGACAGTAGGGGTTCAGATGGTAAAATCCACCCATGGGGTTGATTATAAAAAGATGTATAAGTCAACGTATCTTATTCTTGATTCCTTGCTCTATGCTCAGACAGTGAAGGTTCCTAATTGAGCTGAAATCCAACTCTATTTCCTAGGATTACAAACTCTCCTTATTGCATAGTTCTGAATATGCTGGAGTCTTGCAACATGAGCCTGTGGCAGGCCCAAAAAGATTGCATTGAAGTAGTCCAACATAGATGTGAAGCATTATGAAACAGCAGAAGCACACATTTCTCTGGAGAGGGAAAGTTTAATATTCCTGAGAGCCTTTAGTAGGCCAAAACAGGTCAGGTTTTCATATAGAATCGCCACAATGATTTCAGCTTACCCATTAAAATCTGTAGATTGCCCTAAGAAGCAGGCCAGAAACAGTTGTTCCAGCAGAATTTAACTCTGCCAAAGAGCAAAACATTTGCCAAGACAGGGCTGAGCTTTAAGACTCTGTGGACCATTTTCTTGGAAACATCACATCATGCAAATTTACCACCGATGTTGTTGTTTTTGATTCATTCAGAAAACAATCTGTATATCAGGCACTTGACAAAAAGCTTGACAGCGGAAGATATGTACAGAAGCTGAGCGTAGCGTTTAAATAGCATAGGGGATTGTGAATGACCTGATAAGAATGATAAAAAACAGTTCCACACTGTGTCCTTAAAACCTGCATGTACAAGTCTTTTCAGCAGCACGTATTGGTCTCCAAAGTTTGTCATGAAGGACAGATTTTTAAGATAACTATATTTATCTAAATATAAATGTATGTGTCTTGTAAAGCGCACTGCTGCCCTGAGGCGTCGTAGCGCTGTAGACCGCTGGGGAACCCGTCCTGGCTATCCCTGTGATATGGTCCCTACTGGGTATCTCCAAGGTGAAACCAGGCATCCCCGGCGAATGTGGGGGGCCGTTGTAGAGATGAGGCAAGCTAATGCCCAGAGTTGCCGAGTGTGATCCCTGGTTAGAGTAGGCACAGAGGCGAGAATTATCAAGTCTGCTGACCCTGGTCCACGACCCTGCCACGTCGGGAATTGAACCCTGGTCCCGGGCCGTTCTCTGCTTCCAGGTCTGCCACCTCTAACCAGTGAGCCACACCACTCCACTCCAAATGTGGGTATGCTAGAAATCTGACCAGGACTAACTTTGGAGAACCCTGGTCTACCATATGAAAAGCGGCAGGGAGATCTAACACTACTACACATAGAGCAATATTCTGGGAATACTATTCTTAGTTCTCTTGTCTGCATTTTGTAGCATTCCACTTGTGGGCTCTGTCCACACTGCATTTTAAGGCTCATTTAAGAGCAAGAAAGATATAGGCCACCTGGAGAGCCTGGTGCTTAATTTGCAAAAACACAAATGCAAGGGCTCTCATCAGGAGATCACAGCAGTAGGCATTTACCCATTGCCCCTGACAGCGCTGCCAGTGGTATACCGACACAAATAACAACAACACACTCCAATAAGTGTGAAAATTCAGACAATTCTTATCCCCAAAGCTATAATAATGGATTGAGCAGCAGGTATTAGTCATTTTTAATATATATTAAATTAAAAACACAACCATTTTTATGCTCAACTCTAAATTGAACAAACAGCACCGCCATGTGGCAGACTGTCATAAGTGCAGGTGTTAACAATTAAGTGAGGTGCCGATTACGGAAACCACAGCTTAAATTAAGCACTGAAAATGTCCATGTTTCTGAAGGAAGGACTGGAACACCTGTATTGTGTATGAGTGTTTTGGAGGCTGTCAGGAGCTACAGAGGGCCCCTTACGCCTTCCTATAGAAGGAGAAAATGTAAACACTCAAAGTCACAAAGAAGCAAAATAAATTCAGAAGGCAACTGTTCACGATGGGCTTAACGTTTGTGAGCGTGAACGGTGAGAATGAGCAATTTCTTGCACTGCTGGGTTGACTGGTGTACAAAGGACATGTTCCTGGATGGGTAAAATCCAAGGGGCCTGCTTTTTTTTAATAGTGACAAGTGTTTTATCTGATGAGTCTAAGATCAGTAGGCTGCTGGCATTGATTTAAGGTGTATTGCCAAATGGGTTTCAGCACAATACTATAAACTGATATTTCCCTGACAAAGCACCTTGGCTTGCCTTTTTATTAGAGAGTATATTTGCTCATTTTTCTCTATGTATATAACAGCATTCAGGGGGATAAGTCCTGCTGATGTACAAATGGTTCAAGTTACCCCACAATTAATAGGTCCAGTCTAAAGTTAGTTAGTTGCTTTCTGTGACCTTTATATAGAATATGTGATATGCACTGCAGTTAGTTTGCTATGCCCGTTTAGAGGGCTACAAACTGGTATTTCCAACTGCATGTTGTGCATATTTGTAACTTTGTGCTTTGTATAGGTGTTGGTGCATTAAAGTACTGTGCCTTTTTAAAGAAAAAGCACTGACTACACGTTGATTTATTAAATTATATTATGTACATTGCTGAGTTCTGCGTTAATAACATCCAGTACATTCCTTAGTCAGTCTTGAACTACTCTGTCTTTCTAACTTGGAAGTCAAGTGCTGAAAGAAGTGCTTGGTCACCAGTTGAGAGTTTGCCGTCAAAGGCCACAGACCCCAGAGGTGAAAGACCCTAATTGACAGTCTAGCCCAGTAAATTTTGATTGTCCAGGAACATCCTCAAACACATTTCTCATGTAATTGTTACTTGCTTGCATTACCAGCAAAGCTAACATGGCCCATCTGCACTGGAAAACAGTCTTTCATTGCCAGAGAGATAGATAATATGCCATGGGTGATGTGTGAAATTGTCTACAATGTTACGCTGAGTTCTTTGGGGGGGGGGGATTTATTGCTGTTTTGCTCAGCCAGCTTTCTCTGCTTAACCATCACTGTATTATATAGTTTTTACACTTTCTTATCAGAGTATTCTACAATTGTCTTAGACAAAAAAATCCAAAATTAAAGGCAAGACTAGGGTGCTACAAGTGTGTGTGTATGTTGAGAGCTATTGCTAAACACTCAGGTCTGTACTACTTATCTCAGGTACACACTCGGCTTGAGAAAAGAAACACTTATGCATACTAAATGAGCGATTCCATTTCAAAGCAATTTGACAACTAACTGTAATTCTTTTAACATTGGTGGTGGGAAGGGGAGGCAATGCAGCCATTAAGAGTGAAGTGGAGGAAGCCTTTGACAAAAGATGTTGGTGGAGGGTACATTGGAGAGCAGGGACAGAGTACACTTGGAGAGCATAAGATTGATGGCACTGCTGGTTGGACAACTTAGCATGATTGGAAATGGTGCTGGGAATTGGCCCTGACAATATACCAAAATGTTGTGGCAGGATTAGGGAAAGAGCCAGGGTTTGACTTTCTCAAAACACCATAGGTACACTAGGACATTCATATAAAAACACAGAATAAATGCATATTTTAAGTGTTGTATTGCTCACTGAGAACAGGCGAACCTAGACTCCTGGAGCAGGAAAGAGGAAGGAAAGAAAACTTGAAAAAAGGAGGAGGAGCAACTCAGATGGTGGAGAGTGTGGCAGTACCTCTAATGGAGAAGGATAGGTGGAGAAAGACCCAAAGGAGACAGTGCTGTTTGGCTGCTGTTGTGAAATGCCATGCCTTGTGGGACTCATGGAGTGAAAGCAGTTGGATTCAATGTTTGGGGTCCTGGTTCCTCTGCTTGGGCACTGGAGTTATAGATACATTGAACCCATCCAGATAAAGAAGGATGAATGCAGACAGCAGCAATAGGGAAGTGTAGGAATTGAGAACTATGAGAAGGTAAAAAGAGTTAAACGGCCCAAAGGGTTAAGATGATGAACAAAGATACTAGAAGATGTAATAGAGAAAAACACATGGAGTAGGGGTGAATAAAGAGACTATATACAGGGGGAAGGAGAGGTGCAAACACTAAGATAAGGGAGGAGAAGAAACTCTGGGAGTAGAAAAGAGAAAGGAAAACACATTGCTATGAGAAGTACTTGGGACTAACACAGGAGCTGAGAGCGAGAAGTGAAGACACTTAGAACGTGTAAGTGAAAGGACACAGACATCTGGATCGGATGTGGAGAGAAATCTTCCAAGTAATGCATGCTCCAAGAGGGGGTGATGACTCATCTTCATAATTCTATAAGTTGGGAATCACATTCCATTACTTAGATGTGTAATGCCAGCCTGCAACTGACTTCACCTGGGGGCATGGATAAGCAAGAAAAAGAGTAGAGGTTTTGTTATAAGTCTTCCTAATTTGGCCTAGACTACATCACATGCTGATTGAGGGCATCATTAGAGGGAAAATATATTTCTGAATAATCTTTCATAACATAAAATAAATTCACGCGTGGGTTCAGCCAGAGCGTCAACGGGGAAAGGACTGCTGTGATAATCCACGAAAAAACACCCACAAGGTGAGTAGAAATAAAGAAGTTTTATTGGTAACAGAGCTGCCTGTCACACCACCCCAGAGCTCAAGCAACTGACAAAGTACCCTCCAATAGAATCAAACCCAAAGCTCCACATTCTTATGGTCACCCCAGGTGACAACCAGCATTGACATAAACCAAATAGGAACACTCCATTTTATTTTTCCCCTTAAACACAACAGAAAAACTTAACAGTCCCCGAAATACTTTTCCCATACAACCCAAAAAAAAACAACCAAAATAAAACCCTACACAATAAAGAATACTAGTTTGATTATACATAAAGAAACAAATTAACCCAAGATACAATCCTGAGAAAAAGAGGAACAAAAAAATGACTCCCTGAACCTCAAGGGTATCCGTTTAGAACAGCTACTTCTATGCACCTCTGGTTGTACTGCTTGCTACTTCAACTCAATTACTCAATGAGCTTCAGTAACCCTACACTTTCATTCAAATTCCCTGAATTGAAACTTTGTGAAAATGTGGCAACTCTTGCTACCTTCCACCATTTGGTATCAGAAACCCTCACAGAAGTCCCACCAACCTCAAAAGGACCATCAAACTTCCTGTCACCCTTCCTAACATAACACCCTTTTTTAATGAGTATGCTATCCCCAACACCCACTCTGGCCAAGTTTGTACGGCTGCGACAGTCAAAATCATACTTTTGCCTCACATTAGCTTCTACATTCCTCAGTCCTTTGCATCCAAAACAACAATATGCACACCAAACTTAACTGACTTGCTAATCTAACCGGGTCACACCTTGGTAGCAAATTTGCTGGCCCTTAGTCGTCCGGTAAAACCACAACATAGATCTAACAGCATTCACCACCACACACCTGTTGTCAACTACCCACTGCACGCAATGTACTAAAACACGGTTCATGCATTCTACCTGGTCCTTGGTTTGAAGGTGATATACAGACGTGCTGAAATGCTTGGCATAACCCGCCCTGAAAAACCTTTCTTCCTCCTCATTACCAAATTGAACCCCATTGTTCTAAATCAAGAACCAAGGAAAACCATCCCTGAGAAAAGTTTCCTTGAGGAAATCAATGCCAGCACTGGCATTGGGTTCCGGCACAAACGAAACCTCTGGCTACTTTGAATATAAGTCAACTGCAACCAATGCAAAACAGTACTGCTCGGGTAACTCATTAAAAGGGCCAACCACATAAATACCAATTTTCTCCCAGCCTCTTACAGGATATGTAATTCCCTTCCATTCAGCCCCTTCTCTGACGAAAGACACACTGCACACATGCCTACAAATGATTCAACCTCTCTGTCCATAGAAGGCCACCACAACGTCTGCCTCAATCTTTCTTGTGAAGGTGGCTCCCGTGTGTCCTTCTTGGGTGATCTTCATGAACTTCATTCTCAACCCCACAGTGGGTACCAGCTTATCACCTCTGAGAAGGAGGCCATCATCCACCGAAATTTCACTATCAACTTTCCAGAAAGATTGACATGAATTAGAAAGAGACCTTTCACTTGGCCACCCCTTAGCAATATAAATCACCACAGATTTCATAACTCCATCAGAAGCCATGCCTTCTCACCATTCGTGCTCTGTGACAGCACACATTTCCTCCAAATACACTGAAGGAATAAAGCAACTTTCTCCCATGCCCTCTACATCTTCCACACCATCATCCTGGATAACAAATCGAGACAAAAATTCTGCTTGAACATTCTTACCTCCCTTGATATGTAGACTATAAAAATAAAATTGTAGCAATTTGGCCAAAAATCTTGAGATTCTGGGTGTTTGCTGCTTAAATCTCTCCCCACACAGAATGGCAACCAAAGATGTATGATCTGTTTTTACAGTGAACTTGGTACACCAGACATACTGAATGTTTGAATCCCCCACCAACAAGACAGCAATCATTTTGAAATGGTGGAATAATGGGCTTCTGCCTCCCTCAACACCCTGGAAGTATAACTTATGGTGTTCTCCTCTGACCCATTCTCCTGAATCAGAATGGCACCTAAATCAAAAATAGAGGCATCTACTGTGATACAACATGCAAGCTTTTGATCAAAAGGGTTAAAAAATTTAGAACCTGCTAGTTGTTTTTTAATCCATACAAATGATTCTTTACATGAACGGTCCCAAATGAACTTAACATATTTTCATAAGCATTTTATTAACAGTAAAATGTGAGAGGCATAATCAGGAATAAAATGGGAATAAAATTCACACATCCCCATGAAAGATTCCAGAGCCGTCTTATTATTCGGAGCTTGTACTTCGATAATGGCACCATCAAACCTAACCTGGGTTCTATCCCATTCCCAGAGACCATATGACGTAAGTATTCAATCTTGTTCTTGCAAAATCCACACTTCCCAAACTTCAGAACAAACCCTCTTTCCTGGAGTATACCCAAAACCCGATTGGAATGACCTCATGTTCTTCTTTAGTCTCAGCAGAAATGAGTAAGTCATCCTGAAAGGTGACTACACCATCTGTCTTTCAACATCTAATACACGATCCTTTGAAAAATGGACGTGCTGAAGTTAATCCGAATCATATCCTGCGATTTTGAAAAGTGCCCATGGGAGAGAATAGAGCAGTGTAGTGTCTAAACTCAGGTTCTAACACCACCTGGTGGTAAGCAGAGACAAGATCCAATTTACTGAACCACTTTGCACCAGATACTGCAGCCAATGGATCAGAAATCTTCAGAAGAGGGTGTGAATCAACCCAAATAGCCCTGTCCAGGTTGTGTAGATCAACACAAACCCTGAGTTCACTATTCCTCTTGCATGCTACCACTAGAGGAGATAACCAGAGTGAAGACTCAACTGGTTCAATGACTCCACTGTCACACAGTTTCACAAAATCCCTTTCCAAATCCTCTCGGACAGAAAATGGCACATTTCCAGGCTTGTGGTTGACCAAAACGGACACTTCCTTAACCTTAATTTTTTGTTAAAAGCCCTAACCTCTAAGAAAACACAATGGGGGTTGGGAGCACACTGTCTCACAGTCCAAGCACAGTTTGCCCCTTTGCATCCCGGTAAATTCAGTACACAGTTCAAACTTACTTCAAAATTAGCTGGAGTTTTTCAATAAAGTTGGTGCAGACATCGCTGTATATCTCTAGACACGTGTTTCTGGGTTCAGCCCATCATCAGTAGAGAGCAGCAGTATTAGAGTGCAAAGAAAAATCATCTGGGGTTGCTGGAAAGGCTGCCAAGTTCCTCTCAGGTCACAGTACCTCTCACAGGCACACAGGTGCATCTCCAAAGCTCGTCAGCTTGCTGGCTCAAGGGAGCCTTTTAAACAAAAAGGGGGTTGGGAGCACACTGCCTCGCAGTCCCAGCACAGTTTGCCCCTTTGCATCCTGGTAAATGCAGTACACAGTTCAAACATACTTCAAAATTAGCAGGAGTTTTTCACCAAAGTTGGTGCAGACATTGCTGTATATCTCTAGACATGTGTTTCTGGGTTGAGCCTGTCATCAGTAGAGAGAAGCGGTATTAGAGAACAAAGAAAAATCATATGAGGTTGCTGGAAATCTGCCAAGTTCCTCTCAGGTCACAGTACCACTCACAGGCACACAGGTGCATCTCCAAAGCTCGTCAGCTTGCTGGCTCAAGGAAGCTTTTTAAACAGAATGGGGGTTGGGAGCACACTGCCTCACAGTCCCAGCACAGTTTGCCCCTTTGCATTCTGGTAAATGCAGTACACAGTTCAAACTTACTTCAAAATAAGCTGGAGTTTTTCACCAAAGTTGGTGCAGACATTGCTGTATATCTCTAGATACGTGCTTTTGGGTTGAGCCCATCATCAGTAGAGAGCAGCAGTATTAGAGAGCAAAGAAAAATCATCTGGGGTTGCTGGAAATGCTGCCAAGGTCCTCTCAGGTCACAGTACCACTCACAGGCACACAGGTGCATCTTCAAAGCTCGTCAGCTTGCTGGCCCAAGAAAGCCTTTTAAACAGAATGGGGGTTGGGAGCACACTGCCTCACGGTTCCAGTACAGTTCGACCCTTTGCATCCTGGTAAATGCAGTAAACAGTTCAAACTTACTTCAAAATTTGCTGGAGTTTTTCACCAAAGTTGGTGCAGACATTGCTGTATATCTCTAGACAAGTGTTTCTGGGTTAAGCCCGTCATCAGTAGAGAGCAGCAGTATTAGAGAGCAAAGAAATATCATCTGGGGTTGCTGGAAATGCTGCCAAGTTCCTCTCAGGTCACAGTACCACTCACAGGCACACAGGTGCATCTCCAAAACTCATCAGCTTGCTGGCTCAAGCGAGCCTTTTCAACAGAATGGGAGTTGGAGCACACTGCCTCACAGTCCCAGCACAGTTTGGCCCTTTTCATCCTTGTACATGCAGTACACAGTTCAAACTTACTTTAAAATTAGCTGGAGTTTTTCACCGAAGTTGGTGCAGACATTGCTGTAAAACTCTTGGCACGTGTTTCTGGGTTGAGCCCATCATCAGTAGAGAGCAGCTGTATTAGAGAGCGGTAAAAAATCATCTGGGGTTGCTGGAAATGCTGCCAAGTTCCTCCCAGGTCACAGTACCACTCACAGGCACACATGTGCATCTCCAAAGCTTGTCAGCTTGCTTGCTCAAGTGAGCCTTTTAAACAGAATGGGGGTTGGGAGCACACTGCCTCACAGTCCCGGCACAGTTTGCCCCTTTCCATCCTGGTAAATGCAGTACACAGTTCAAACTTACTTCAAAATTAGCTGGAGTTTTTCACCAAATTTGGTGAAGACATTGCTGTATATCTCTAGACACGTGTTTCTGGGTTGAGCCCGTCATCAGTAGAGAGCACCAGTATTAGAGAGCAAAGAAAAATAATCTGGGGCTGCTGGAAATGCTGCCAAGATCCTGTCAGGTCACAGTACCGCTCACAGGCACACAGGTGCATCTCCAAAGCTCGTCAGCTTGCTGGCACAAGGGAGCCTTTTAAACAGAATGGGGGTTGGGAGCACACTACCTCACAGTCCCTGCACAGTTCGCCCCTTTGCATCTTGGTAAATACAGTACACAGTTCAAACTTACTTCAAAATTAGCTGGAGTTTTTCCCCAAAGTTGATGCAGACATTGCTGTATATCTCTAGACGTGTGTTTTTGGGTTGAGCCTGTCATCAGTAGAGAGCAGCAGTATTAGAGAGCAAAGAAAAATCATCTGGGTTTGCTGGAAATGCTGCCAAGTTCCTCTCAGGTCACAGTACCACTCACAGGCACACAGGTGCATCTCCAAAGCTCGTCAGCTTGCTGAGTTAAGGGAGCCTTTTAAACAGAATGGGGGTTGGGAGCACACTGCCTCACAGTCCCAGCACAGTTCGCCCCTTTGCATCCTGGTAAATGCAGTACACGTGTCTAGAGATCAGCACTATCTGCGCCAACCTTGGCGGTACACTCGGAAATATCTGAGCGAGCTACAAGAGACTGCATTTCCGAGAATGCCAAGGGCGAAACTTGCCTGAGAGATCAGCCATGTGCTCCCACATCCTGTTGTCTATTTTAAGAACTCCCGTGAGTCATTAAGCTGACGAGCTCGTGGATGAAACACCTTCACACCAGTGAGAGGTACAGGACCTGATATAATGTTTGGCAGCCTACTCAGCAAACCCCAAAATACAAGACTGTATTCTCTACTGATGACGGTTAATAAACCAGAAACACATGTCTAGAGATCAGCACTATCTGCGTCAACCTTAACAAAACACTCGAAAATATAGGAGCAAGCTACAAAAAACTGCATTTCCCAGAATGCCAGGGGCGAACCTTGCCTGAGAGATCAGCGGTGTGCTTCCACATCCTGTTGTCTATTTAAAGTACTCCTGTGAGTCATTGAGCTGGCGAGCTTGTGGGTGAAGCACCTGCGTGCCAGTGAGAGGTACCGGACCTGATATAATGTTTGGCAGCCTACTCAGCAAACCCCAAAAAACAAGACTGTATTTTCTACTGATGATGGTTAATAAACCAGAAACACGTGTCTAGAGATCAGCACTATCTGCGTCAACCTTGGCGAAGCACTCGAAAATATCAGAGCGAGATACAAGAGACTGCATTTCCCAGAATGCCAGGGGCGAACCTTGCCTGTGAGGTCAGTGGTGTGCTCCCACATCCTGTGGTCTATAAGAAAACACCTTAGGAAACCTTGCACAGACCTCTTCTACCTTACCGCCACCCACTGTGCCATCTCCATCAATCTCAACAATAGAAACAAATGTATTGTGGCAGGTCTTAAAACCATCTTGAAGAGACCCTGGTGAAACCATTTCAGAATACATAATCCTTTGATGGTGATATACACCTTCTTGAAAATCTTGTTCCCTCTTTTCCCATCCTCAAAAAACCCAGACAATTCAATATGGCACCCTACATAGGATACATTGAATACATTCACCCATATTTATTGTCCTGAAGAAAGGCCAGGGATCCTTTCTGACCACTAGAAAAGCAAAATATGTTGACCACAGTTTGACCCTATTAAGAGTGCAAACATCAGACTACTAGGATACCTCATTATCCCATTAGAGGCACCAACCTATGAGGCTTTATACTCTGACAGGGGAATTCATGTATTAAAAGTTTAGTAGCTATCCCAAATCAGCTTTACCTCACATCACAGCTCACTCAACACAACCCCACTTAGATATTAGTTGCACTCATCTAACAGCAAAGAAGACAAAAAGATCTGCTAAAGTGACCCTTCGGGGGGACCCGTATGGCATTGCAGGGCTGGACCAAAGAGAAGCAACTGCCCTATGATGAAGCATGACATCCCTCTCTATGTGTGTGGGCAACATGAAACAGTCTTGTTGATCGTCCCTTATGATCTGTCCAGCTTTCAGAAAGTTCTCCTTCCCCTACCCCTTTTTTTAGGGACAGTGACTCCTAGTTTTTGCATTAGTTTCTACAATAGACATAGATAAAAATAGGACACATTAACTAACGGGTCCACTAAAACACACAATATTACTCAGTAATTAGAAATAATAAAATATATAGGCATATGTATAATAAAAAGACCAAATCTTGTTCAGATATTGATTTGTGAAAAAGATGTAGCATCTCATACCGATGGGAAAAAAATCAGACAAACAAATAATCAGATAATGCAAATATATCCAGCCATCAGAATTGATTTTCAGAAAAAAACTCAAGACCATTCTGTTTAGCAGGTAGTCGGCGGGGAGGGTGGGTGGAACCTCAGCTTCTCACTTATCACAGCGCGGGGACACGCCGGTGGGCGTACTTCCAAGCACTTTATAAATGTCCAAAATGAAATGAAATGAAATATCTGTACAAATTATCAGGGCTAAAAAGCTCCTTAAAGCTCCTTAAAGAAGACTAAGTATCATGTTGTCACAATACTTTGGCATTCCATCATTGAGTTAATTTCCTGGACAATTGAACCACAGCATTGGATCCATCTTCTTTCAAGCTATTGTAAAATTCTCTTAAGATCACCTCCTCTTGGTAGTTTTGTGGTTGCTCCAATCACCTGCCATGTGATATCTTCCACTGAACTACATTTTCCCATGAAGTGCTGACATAAAGGGAGGAGAGGTAATCTTGCAATGTATTTAGCTCCTGTGTTGTCCATTCCATGCCCTCACATGTTGTATTACTTGCCCTACATAGATTAAATCGCACATTCATAAAATACAGTAATTACATATGATAAATTACAGGTAGTAAAGGACCATAATCCATGTTTGACCTGATCATGATGGAACATTTTTGTATTCAAAGTGAATTTTCAGGCAACACATTCCCCACATTTGTAGTGGCCAGCTACTTCTGATAGTCTCCATGCTTTTGTTATTGAATCTTCAAAGTGTAGCTCTCACTGGTGTAATGGGGGGCTGTTAGAAGTGGGGGTCTCTAGTTGGCAGAGGTAGGTATCACTGTCCAAATAGGGACCCTTGCTTCTAGTCAGGGTAAGGAGGAAACCCTCTGAGATAACCCCTGCTCACCCTCTAGGTAGCTTGGCACGAGCAGTCAAGGCTAATCAGAAGGCAATGTGTAAAGTATTTGTACAAACACTCACAGTAACACAGTGAAAACACCACAAACTGACTCCACAACAGTTTAGAAAAATAAAGGTATTTAATCTAAACTACATAAGACCAAAACAACAAAAATCCAACATACACAGTTCAAGAATATGGTTGCGATAAGGTTCTTTAGGTTGCGATAAAATAATCCACAGTTGCGTGAAAAGTTCACAGTTGCGTCACGTTTAGCTCACATTACCTTTAGGTGCGACAAAGTTCCAAAAGCAGAAGCTGGTGTGGTGGAAAACAAGCGATGCGTTACTCCTGAGACCTTGGGGAGGCGATGCGACAACACCGCTGCAGCAGCGGGTGTGTTGCGATGAATCCAGTCTGTATGGGGAGGAAGGTCACTTGTAAAGATTCCGGTGCGTAGGTTCCGTAGGAAATTTGTTCTCGCAAAGGCACGATGCGACGATCTTGTAGGGGTTGCGACGATCTCCGGGGCAACGATGAACGATCCAGCGGTGATCCTCTCTCTCGCAGCTCCTCAATGAGATGATCTGCGATGATGTTTGCAGCGACGAGATGCGGTCCGCAAGCAAGCGGTGCGGCGTTCTCACCCAGCGACGACAGGCTCTGTGACGACACCTGCAGCGATGTTGATCTTCCCGCAATTGAAGGATGCGTCGTCTTAGGCAGCAACAAAAGGCGCTGAGACGATCTCGACCTTCGAAGCGGCGGGAATTTCCTCACACTTTCGGGGATGAACTCCGCAGCTAGCGATGTGATAACTTTTCAGTTGCAAAAGTCTCTCAATCTTAGTTTCCAGCTTCTTAGCACAGGTACAACTTCCAGAGGCCCCACAACTGGCTCAAACACTCTAGGAAGGACATAACTCTCTCAGCAGAGTTCAAGGAAGCTGGGGGTGAAGTCCTTTTGTTCCTGGGACTTCAAAAACAGGGAGCCAGCTCTTCTCAGGCCCTTGGAGATTCCTTTAAGACAGGCGACACAGCACAACAGCAAAGTCCTTCCCCTCTCCTTGGCAGCAAAGCAACTGCAGGTCAGTCCAGCAGAGCAACAGCAGGACAGTCTTCCTTCTTCAGATTCAGCGTTCTCCTTGGCAGAGGTTCCTTCTTGATTCCAGGATGATCTAATTTTCTGTTGTCAGGGGTCCTGTACTTATACCTCTAAAAGTCTTTGTTCTCTTTGTGCAAGTGGGCCCTGAGCCCGGTCTGAACCAGTTCTGGGTGTTTCTTGAGCACTTTGTTTTTCTGACTTCTCCTTTCCTTTCAGAGTGAGGGAGCAGGAGGTGGAGCCAGCCTTGTGGAAGGCAGGCACAGCCTTATTTAGCCCCAGGTGATATCTCCTTCCACCACTCAAGTTGACAAATGCAGTCATTCAGCCTAGGGCTGACTCAGACAGCCTCCTGGGGAATCCCCAGCCCCTGTCACTCTCAAACCAGACAGTCAATACACAAACAGGCCAAGGCACACAGAAGGGTCAGACAAGAGAACAGCAACTTTCTAAAAGTGCTATTCTCAAACACAGGATTTAAAAACAACCTTTCCTAAAAGATGTGTTATTAAATTCTGAGTTCAGGGATATCAGACTTTTATGTCCTATCTTGTTCCTATGGGAAGATCTGCTGGTAGTCACTGTAGCCAGCATCCCCCATGATAGCCTATGGAGTTAGATAGCCTTGCAGCAGTGAAAAATGAAAATGGCTGTAATTCACTACCAGAGCATGTTACCTGTACATGTACATGCTCTACCTTTCACATACACTGCACTCTGCCCAAGGGGGTACCTTGGGCCTTCCATAGGGGTGACCAATGTGCACAAAAAGGGAAGGGTTAGGCCCGGTCAGTGGGGACACTGGCGAGGAGAACATGGCAGTTCACAGACTGCACACGGGCACTGCGGTGGCAGGCCTGAGACACCATTTTAGGGCTACTCATGTGGGTGGCACAATCAGTGCTGCAGGCCCACTAGTAGCATTTGTCATCACCAGCCCTGGCACACCCAGTGCACTTTACTAGGGACTTCATGGTGATACAAATATTCCAATCATGTATATCCAATCATAATAACAATTTACACAGGGAGCACTTACACTCTGACACTGATCAGCAGGGGCAGAGTGTCCAAAGCATCTAAACCAGCAAAAACGAAATCCAGCATGGCATCAAAAATACAGGGGGTAAAGGCAAAAATATAGGGGTAACCACGCCAAAGATGCCAGGTCTAACAGGGGCCATTGCATATAAACAAACAATGGTAGGCCAAGGACAAGATTTCCGGACATAAAGACAATGTTTTATTTTTATTTTGACCAGTTTGTTGGAGTGGGGACAAAAAGCTGTTACACCAAAAAGTTTGTCAGTGTCTCCTTTTGGATTTTTAGGAGAGAACTATGCTCTCATCATGGTTGTCGTAACTAGTTTTTGGAGCATCTCTGACAGAATTTTTTCTTCAGTGAAGTAATCCTCTTTAAAGATACAGTTACAGCATAGCTCTAAGAATTGTCCAAATGGGAAGCCATCTCTCAATGCCCTAGAGTGAAAGCTTTGGTATTTCAGTAAAGTGTTTTTCCCTGTTGGTTTTCTATAATGGGTGATGGCCAATCTCCCTTAAGCATGCATGATTAGTAGCTCAAGGAAAGGGAATAATTATTAATATTAACAAAAGTATATCTAAGACTTTCTTGTATTCAATTATGTCATGAAGGATTAAGGAGTCACAGTATAACTTGTCTAAATCATGAAAATGCTGTTAATATTTTTTTTCTTTTTAACATTGGATGAAACGCAGAAAGCGGGAAAAGACATATCGGCATTCAACGTCATCAACAAAGAGTTTTGCTATATTGGGAGCATAAATTGCTCCAATAGCTGTACCCTTGCACTGTAAATAAAAGTGCCTGTCAAAAAAGAGGTTGTTCTAGGCAAAAACTATTTATAGAAGGGGCATTATGAAGGATGTGGGGACTCTGACTGGTAATAGACTGGTAATAGTCTATTCTTTATTGGATTCTCAATGACATGCATGCCTCAAGCTGTTGAATATTCTTATACAGTGATTTAATGTTTCATGGTTACCAACAACTCAGATTCAGTATCACAAGGCAGGTTCTATTTATGTCTGTACTATCCCTAACATAAGTGTTATTAAGTGGGACTAACTATCTGATAAAAATGTGTATATATTGGCCCTAGGCTATAAGGCTGTATCACAGCCTGACTGAATAGGTCTGCCTGGTGGATTTTCAACATTTTTGTTGAATTTTTTATTAGTGAAAATTCATTTTGACTAAGAAAACCTCCCGCTCTGCCTTTTGTAGTCACTTCCAAAATTCCCGTCAGTATGTCAGCTAATGAGTTATTAGGCATGTATTTGTAATGGCAATAGTTACGTTATTGTTGATGTATCTATGCCTTGTATTTTGTGGAGCCTTGAAAAACAATGCCACCACCCTTGTAACCCAGTTTGAATCTCATTTCTTTGTTATCTTTAAGACTCAGTAAATAATCTGTTTCAACTAGTCCTACATTGTTTGACACAAATGACCAGGAATTTCTAAGAGTATAGTCACATCTTTTCAAGACAAAAGGCCCTCTAAGGTCAAGACTTCAGGTGGTATTTCTGAATTAGGTAGGTGAATTTTTGAGGGGGTCTGTGGTTGGTGGTATCAGGCTGTGCTACAAACCGTTTGAAAAAAACGTAACTTTATATCTCCGTAGCAGAAAATATATATTTTTTTCTGTGATAAAAAAGAGGAGCGTTTGCAGAGTAAAGTGCGCTCACTGAAAGATTACATATGCTGGGATAGAATGATGATGGGGATTTTCCTGGCACCCTGTGGCACCATGATATCCATGTCTTGTGAATGCACTGTGAAAGGTTGCTCTAAAGGATTTCATTATTCAAGGTCTTCTTATGTGTCTGGGCCATAACTATGAAATTTAGCATCTGGTCTGCCTTTTTCTTGGATTTGGATTCTGGTCCTGGTTCTTTGTGCTCTAAGCACTCACAAGAGTCATATTCCATTGAGAAGTGTCTATAAATTAGCAGTTTCAAGTTTCAAGTCAAGCTTTATTCGGTTACAACATTAAAACTATCTTGCCACTTTATTTAAATGAACTAGTATCACTTAATCTCCCCTCTTTTCCTGTACATCACATACATTTACAAAAATGTCTTCCAGGATTGCTACCACAGGAATGAATTCTGGTGCTCATGCTGTCATCCTTCAGTCATTATAAAGATAGCTAACGTACATGTAGCTCTAGGTAAATCATAAATATTCATACCAGTGTAGTGTAGTTCCTATTTTTCCAATAGGCCCTGCGCATTGGAATAACATAAACAGTAGTATGGACGTAGAAGTGCGGATCTTCCAGGTCTCCACTGACTATGCTAAACTTAATTGGGTTTGTTACCAACTAGCTCAGAGGTCACTGGAAACTTTCTTGACTGAATAGGAAGTGATCAGCTTCCCTGGTACAGACAAGAAGGGATTCAGTTTTCCAACAACCGCATAAACATGACAACGTTGCTCCTTAGAATAAGAGTCAATCTCTAGAGTCGTGTGAAACAATAGACAGTTATTTTACTCAGTCAGTTTTGTGCAGATTACTTTCACCAAAGTGCAGAGAATAGAGAGACGGGCGTTTTCAATGAAAAGGTATTATTTATTGAACAGTCTTTCTTCTCATGCAAAAGAAATGAATTGCCACAATTGCAAAACTAGTTATTATAAAAAGTGCGTACAGTAAAATGAGTATTGCGAAATAATACTGTAAAAGCATTGATATGGTTTCTTAGCCATACAATGGTTTAAAATGAATAAAATATATACATTCATATATACATTTGACTAATGTACTCAACTGATGCTTCTAACTATGCCTACCCCAGTGTACCTGACCTAAGCCTAATACTTGGGAGGGAGTAAGTAAGTAGCATTTTTAGTTAAGTTGGTTTTGCCAAGGTTTGCTTCAAGAATTCTCTCTACGGGTTTAGTCAACACCATACCTCTGGAATAGAATGTTGGAGGTCTTGTATCTCCTTCCAGGACTCAATATCACAGTTACTCGCAAGAGTAGGCTGGAAACGCCGGAGCTGGATTTTCTCGGCAGGAAGAGGAGGGGCAGCGTCCGTGGGCAGCTTGTATCTGCTGGGCTCTGAAGGGGACAGCTGTTCTGCTCCTATGTTCACCACACCATCGCTATCATCGATGTCATTGAGGCAGCGTTTGCTTAAGGCAACGTTGGTAATATTTATACCGGAAAGGTGCCTTGTTTTACGTAAGTTTTTGGACATAAGACGTCAATAAAGATCACTAGGAAGTGATCGTCTCTTAGTGCTCATTAGAGTTCTATTACTAATCAAAACATAGCAAGCGGGGTTTTCCCAGGTTGCTGAGTTTTATCTTGTTGAAGAACTCGGAGTGCAATCTAGGAGTCTTAGATAGTGGCTTCTGCTGTGTCATTCGCTCTAATGAGCTGCAGAGGAAGTGATTCTTAAATGTGGCTCTGATCGTGTTAGGCCAGAGACGAGTTTCTGAAATATTACTCTTGATCGTTTATGCCATTATAGGGGAATAAATGGATTATAGCCGTATAGGGGCATAAGGTCACAGTATTGATCGGGGTCCTAGATTAGAACGCGACACCCACTCCACGAATTTATGTCCATCAATTTACTAAAAACTATAGCAAAAGATGCATGTGTAACATTACCCACCCCAAAATACATATTTGCATTTGAAATGGCGTATTTTTGAAATACATGGATGTACTGTACGTCTTTAAGCATAGAAATCATTCAAAATTATAGCATATGTAGTCAGTGAACGATTTTGCGAAAAAAATTACACATGAAATATCTCTTAATACAGAAAAGAAGGGCGAGACAATTTCATCACGTAGAAATGCAATTACTGTAATATGCCTAGAGGCTGATGTAAAGTTATTATTGCCCAGATGCATCAACCGTTTTAGGAAGTGCAAACGGTGCGATTCGCATAAATCGGCCTTTTGCACTTCCTAAATTGGTTACTGGGATGCATCAAGCATTTTTTGGAATTCGCTTTTTTTGCGAGTTCCAAAAAAATGCGATTGCTGTTAAGGAATCGCACATTTGCGATTCCTTAACAGCAATGCATCATCCCCAAAACATTTGCGATTTCCAAAATTGCAAATGCAAATTACCACGAAGTTGAACTTCGTGGTAATTTGGAAAAAAGTTTAAAAACGCATGAAAATGCATTTTTTAAACGTGTACGTTACAGGCACACATGTCCTTAGGACATGTGTGTATGTAACTCACATGTAAAAGTGCATTTCATGAGTGCAGGGGGGGGTCCGTGGGACCCCCCTCTCCACCCTTGAAAGGCTTTGATGCATTCCAAATTTAAATTGCGAATTCGCAATTCCCATTCATTCCTATGGGCATTTCAGCCCATAGGAATGAATGGGAATATCGGATTCGCTTTTTGGAAATCGCAATTTTTTTGGAATTCGGTAAAAAATGCGATTTTTACCGAATCCCAAAAAAATTGCGAAATTAATGATGCATTGCCATTTGCGAATCCTTAATTGCGATTCCTTATTTTTCGCAATTAAGGAATCGCAAATGACAATGTTGATGCATCTAGGGGTTAGTCTCTAGATTTACCTAAAAATAGAAGCTTCTGTTCTTTATGAATAGGTCTACTTTAAGCAAAGAATTTTTGTGCCAGAAAAAGGTAAATATTTTGAAAAATGTTCAATTAAAAAAAAAAATTCTTGTTGAACAGGGGAATACAGTTCCAACTCTTTTCAGCAGTTTTTGTTCATCAAAACTGAAGGCCGAATTCAGAGTTTATGGGAACGCTGTGTGTCGGAATGCTTTTCTAAAATTATTGTTTCTGTTCGGGTGAGAACATCATATCAGACAGGCTCTCAAAGAATTGGTCTACAAAATCAGGTGACAGTTCGACCAAGTTCGATAGTGCTGTAACTTGGCAGGTGTGAGAATGATTGCTGTCATCAAAGTCTGGATCAGCAATGCTCACAGAAGGTCGTACCTGGGTGATGTTGCTTTTATTTCTCGCTCCACTGTCACCACCTAGTCGTAGCACAGGAGTCTCAACGAATGCCGTCATCAGGATTGGTAGCCGCTGGGGACAACACAATGCGTGAGCCGTTATAGGACTTAGCAAAGTATCGATATCCATTGGTACTGCTGATGGAAGTGCAAGACAGATGTCCAACACGCACTCATCTCCGCATAGTATACATCGAAGCACAGGTAAGATGCAGGTCTGCCATATCGGTCTGAATGAAAGAAACCAGGTCATGTTCAGATCTCTCAGCCTGGCCAATCCAAGGACTCTAGTTATTCTGTCCCGGTAGCGTATTGCTTGGATCGTTTCTTCCATCCTTGTAGGAGTCATGTCTGAGTTTTGGCTTGCCATATCGGAGCAGGAGGGTCAAAAATAAAATGCCTGCTACAAGTCCCAAGAATAGGGGTATGCCGCCAAAAACTGAATGGACAAAATTAGGAATGATTCCTAGAATTGCTTTGAATGGTGTTAGCAGTCCTGTAAAAATCGTCTTAAATATGCCTGGGATGCCTGTGGCAATAGACATGTTAAGGAGTTGGCTAAGCATTTCTGTGAAATGCACGGGGCAATTTGTTGATAAAAGGTCATGAATCTCTGAAGTTGTCCTTGCAACTTGGAGTTCATACGTCTCTTTTGATGACGTGATGGGCACTGTTGTCTGCAAAAGCACAGACTTCATTCTGCTTAAAGTATCAATTCGTATAGAAGAGAAATTCAAACGAGGCCATACGGGAGTCTCAGTGTCTCCAGGGACGTTTGGAAACAATGCTTGCATACAGCATTTGACCATGGAAGTTACGCTTATGAGATATGCTTTCCCTGGCAAAAGGCCACAACAGCTGTGATCCATTCTTAGAATGTAACTCCCATTCGAAAGTTGCTTAAAGAAAGGCTCTATCTGCGTTGCAGGTGTGACATGTTGGTGGCATGAAAGGTTGTTAGAATTTCCTTCACAGGCTCCGTGTAAATTAATACCCTGGCACAAAAGTATACCGCTTAGTGAATGCTTACAGTTTTCACCACTAAGAAATACATTTTTGTTGCTGTCACTATAGCATGTGTGTGTGTATGTTAATTTCCATGTTGACTTAATGTATCCTTTACCCAATCGTTCATACTGGCTAGTAGGTATGAATTCAAGGCAATTTTTAAATTGGAAAGTTGTTATCGGAATTGTGATAATCCCGTGTATTATCCATTCAATGACAGGATTTTCTGACATTGTCAAAGGTAATCTCTCAAGTTTTTCGATGCTCAGGATTGTATAGTCTGCTTCTTTCTGTGCCAAGATTTGTTTATCAGTAAGGTTAAAGATGGAAAACAATGACGTTGTGTTGATTAAACGCCAAGGCACATAGCCTGAACGAAGATTTTGCAGCGTCCAGCCTAACTGTACAATAGAACGCAATTGTGACTGGCCATGCTGTAACATTAGCAAGTCTCTGTCTATTATATCTATGGCAGATGATACAATACTGTCCAGTGAATATATTCTGGAAGACAGAGTCATTAACCCATTGTCCACTACAGAAAGTGATTTTTCCAAATGAATACGATCAATTTCTCGTATTTTTTCAGCTGTTTCAATTTGTGTGACTTTCCAAGCCTCGTTGTATGCCGCATAGATGCTGGCCGCTATGAAGCGTTTTTGACGCTGTTTGCGTAGTCCCATAATAAAATCGCGCAAATCAGCACCATCTTTAAGTAAAGATAAGTGTTGCTTCATTTCAGCCAGTGTGGATGATTCTAGCCATTCAAGGCACAGCTTCCCTACACTGTATGTTGTTATTATCCCTGGATGTTGTCTCTGGGAGTATCTAGGGTCTGGTCTGGACATTGTTAACCCCTGTGTTTTATTCTGGAATCTATCTTGACAGTTGTTTGTGTCAGTGGGCCAGATTAACCACTTTTTCCAATCAGGATGTGTTCTGTTTAGATGTAAAATTTTAGATACGTCTATCTCAATATCTGTTGTTGCATTTTCAGGTATTGGCTTTGTTATAGACGGTTTGTTAAGGTCTTTGATCTTAGCTAAGCCAAGACAGGTTGTTTGGTGGATTGTGTCATTGAAAAACATTATTTGTTCTGGGATCATGCAGGCTCGAAATAGTGCTTCTAGGCCTTGTACCTGCCAATCTTTTGTACCCCAGATTGTTTTCGTTTCAATGTTATTTTTCCAATAATCAAAACCAAATGTCATCATTTTTTCATAAAATGCTTCTGAATATATCAATTTAGTATTTGTCAGCATTGTTTTCAATCCTGTTTTATCTAACAGTCTATAATAAAACGTTTCTGCATCACTGGTATTAAACCCTGAGAAGTACTGAAATTTCTCATAGAATGTTTTAAAACTGCTTTTAGGTGGAGTAGCACAATGTTCCCATTGGTTATACTTAAAAACATTTCTAGGTTGTGCAGATTTATGCAAGTAATGATCACCATAGTATGTGTAGCAGAACATCTGCTCGTGATTAGATGAACCTTGTAAATAATCATGTTCTGTGAATCTTGCTGACATTACTAAATCAGACATCATATTATTAATACTTTCAAAGTCCCAATCATCAGAGAATGTACTAGGTTTTACAAAGTTACTTAAGGAAACCTTGAATTGATGAGGATATTTCAGGATTTCGACCGGACCATATATTTCATAGTCAGTTTTGTACCATACTACCCCTCCGGGTATTGGAATGGCTGTGACATTTACTGTTGACAGTCCTCTTTTCTTCACGTGGGATGATCTGTGTGGTTTGAGGACTAAGTTGATGTTCTGACTTGCTGTGTCCATTGAATTGTAATAAATGTTCCTAAAATTAAAACTAAAATTAGGCATAGTAGGAGTATAAATACCCCCGAAATAATCCAATGCTCAATCAATTGTGCATCCAGATATACTTCTTTGATTTGATGAAATAGTTCTGTTGCTTTTTCTTTAAAAGTCTTTTTTATTTCTGGCATCACTTCGGGGTTGCTTTGATCCTCAGAAAGGTTGTCGAAGTTGATGAAGTAGCCAGAGGCAGTTCTGTCAATTGTTGGAATTGTTCTTTCAATTTGTCTTTCGGTAGCACATTCTGATGCCACATCATTGTAGACTGGTGTTTCTTGACGAACTGTTTCAATCTGTGTTTCAAGAGGCACAAGTTCAATGGCATTATTGCGTAGTCCCTCTCTGTGCACTGCAGGCTTATCGAATGTGATAAGTCTTTCAGTTTGAATCTCTTGGATTGTTGCAAGTTTGGGTATTCTGTTGTTTCTCAGGAGTCCACTGGGCCTACTGTTGATTATAGGCCACATGTTGTGGTTTTACCAGGTCGATTGATACAACTCTGTTCTCCTTTTTACCAGCAAGGGGCGGTAGTACTACTGATCTTGTTCCGTTGATAGCTAAGACAGGTACTGCTTTTCTGTAAGAAGGCCCAAATTCCTTCTTCACCGCTATTTTTTCTCTGACTAGATCCCCAATCTTTGGAATCCAGACAGGCCTTGCTGGGGCTGGTGGTGCCTCGTCAGTGGTAGTTGGCTGTTGCTTTAACTTTATGTTGCTTAAGGATTTTCTTGTTTCATTCAAGTCCTGTAAAACAGCCAAACGGTCTTTGATGTCAAAGTCTGTTTTCTTATCTTTTACCACTGATACCTGACTATCTAAGTCCTGAATGTGCATTCTAGTTTCGAACAATAGTTCGTATGGGCTGAAACCTTTTAGAGAATTTCTTGGCAAATTGTTAAGACTGATCTGGACATTTATTAAATGTTTGACCCACCCCTCACCCGAACCTAATACCTTCGCTGTTATAAATTGCTTTATGTCCCGGTTTTTTCTTTCTACCACACTGTTCCCTTCGGGGTGTGACGGACAAGAATACCGCAAGCCAACGCCCATGCTGGCCATGGCCTCCTTATAAGCTCGAGAGCTAAAAGCAGGACCCTGGTCAGAATGGAACATGGAAATTGCGTATGTGCCGATAAAGACTCGCAGATCTTTTATAACCTATCTGGCGTCAGCCGAGCGATGGGGCCACATTTTTTAAGTGTGTTTAGCCTTAATGATTAATAGGACGCTGGATGGCATGTAGACAGCATTACGCTGTTGGGAGAGGCAGAAGTTCGATTGACAGAGGATATTCTTCTTCATAAGTCAAATCATTCAGTTTTTCGAATTGCGGGGCGAAATAATATTTCACATGCTCCGCTCCAAGAGAATCTACACACTGTATCCATTTTGGATCCAGTGACACTGTAGGCAGGTTTACTGGGCTGCATAGCGCCTCGAAGGCGGATTCCGCTGTGAGGATATTGATCCTTCTACCTTGTGCTAGTTCTCGTTCATTCTCTAATGCAGTTTCTACTGCTTTCACAGTTTTTTCTGTTGGACTGAATGTTTTTTCTGCTTGTGTGTACAAGTGAGATTAAATTGAAATTGGTACCTTTTCTCCCTCATTAGAGGTCAGGTACGTGAATCCGCTTCCTCCTGGGATGACTCGGATTACAAGATCGCATATGTTGTCACGTGTATCTAATTTTGTTTTTGCTAACATGTCTGTTTGCATGTCTTTTTGAGTCCAGTTGATTGGTTTAAAATCAGGTTTAATTAGTTCGCACAGAGGTTTAACCCTCTCCACATAATTTAGAATGTAAGTTCTTCCGAAATTCAAGAAGCCTAGAATGGATTGTAAATTTTTCAGCGTTTTTGGAGCTTGGAGTACAGCGCTCTTCTCTAAGAAGTTGTCCGCTAGGCTTTTCCCTTCACTTGATAATTCGTATCCTAAAAATAATACTGTCAGATGGGCAATTCGGGACTTTTTAAAGTTGAATTTGTAACCCTCTGCTGCGAACCCAAGTATGATGGTGTTCACTCTTTTCAAGTGAGTCTCCAAGTCATCGTCTGTGAGATAGATATCATCTACATAAGATAATGCATCATCATTATACATTTGTAGTAACTCTGTTACTCTGGCTGACAATATTCCTGGGATATTCTTGAATCCCTGTGCGAGCCTACAGAAATTTTTCTGAGACCCCATTACTGAGAAAGCGGTCAAGTATCTGCTTTCTGGTGCAATGTTTCGACAAAAGAAACCATTTGATATGTCTAATGTCGTTTTATATTTTTTCCTAACTATGTTATTCATTAGTGCAGCACTATGCAAATTTTGTACTGCAAATGTTTTGCAACATGCATTAAGGTGTCTGTGATCCAAAACTAGACGATATGAATTGTCTGGCTTGGAGCCAGGAAACAAAGGATTGTTCATTTGAGAGGTGCATGTTTCAATCACCCCCTGATATTCAAGTTGATCTAAAATCTCCCTTGTTTTTTAGCTTCTTGCTTAATGGGATACTGCCTTTGTGCAGTCGGTTGATTTTTTAACTGGATTTTGTGAGGAGGAGAGTCCTCATCCCATCCTACATGATTTTTATATAATGCTGGTGCCTGGGCTACTGCCCATTTCCTTGCATAAGTATATTTTTTATGAATCGGAATGTGATTCGAGAAGGAAGGCATAATCATTTCTTCGCCACGAGGGCACTCCCTGACAAACTCTGGGGCCAATCTTTTTCAGCTAACAGAATGTCATAGCCTTTAGAGAGTTTATCCCAAAATAGACCCCTTATTTTCCTAGTCTTATCACCCTCTATACGCAGTGTTATTTCGTATATCTTATGGGGCTCGCTAACTCTGGTGTCGGCAGTTTCTACTTGAATGTATTCATTCGTGCCCACTATCTCCAGATGACTCATCAGGATCTTGCGAGCTATGGTGATTTCTGCTGCACTGTCTTGCATTGTCTGTGCCCACTCCCCGTTTTTCAACTGTGTCCTCAGTATTCTCGGCATGTTCGATTACTCTAATACTGGCTACCTTCTTTCTTGGAAATTGAGATTTTTTACTTTGAGCAGGTTTCTTGTCTTTGGACTTGGTGTGCTCTCCTGGGTCTGACCGTCCTCTTCTTTCCGATTTCTGCGAAAAAGATCCAGAGGGACGTGTATCAATACTTTGATATCTATCAGGCTTCTTCAAATTATCCCTATTTCTAAGGTTGTATCTTTTCTCAGAGGGCTCCCTCTGGGGAGACTGGTGTTCTCGAGTCGGAGTTCTTTCCCTCCGTCGAGGAGACCTTCCTCTGGACTGGAAAACTTTTTCTTTGGGAGTGGATTGTTTATTTCCATCCCAGCTCTTTTTAGGAGGGTTTGAATTATTTTTAATAAATCATTTTTCAGGATTTTCGAGCAGTTGGGGCTTTACTGGTTTTCCACCCAAGCTGTCTCTACCTAGTTCTTCATAACATTTTTCTATAATTCTGGCAAGCTCAATTGGTTGATCTGTTATATCTGTTTCTTTCAATTTCTGGCGGATCGCCACAGATGCTGCTTCTCCTTTTATATTGGCTAGTAATATAGCCGAGACCTGCTTGAAGTCTTTCAGTAATTTTATACCAAGAGTTAAAGCAGGTTCTGGACCGTATTCATTTTGAATCTGTTTTAGCACTTCTGGTATTACCGCCATTGACGGAACACCATGTGTTTTTGTGTAAATGGAAGCAAAGACTGTACCCCAAGTGTCACAGTCCTCCACGTGTGGTGCGACCCCCATTGGAAGGCAGATGGTCAGAATCCTGTGTTTCTCAATAGGGGTAGTATTCGGAAATACTGCCTCTATTTGAGTAATTTTCTGCGCTAACCAGAAAGGAATTTGTTCCCGTTTTATGGGTGTTTTACCAAGACATGACTGTATGTTCTGTGGTGTAATTTTATTGGTGTTCCCCTGATGAGGGGTCAGCTGTGGTACATTAACAGCTGTTTGGACTGTAGCAGTCAGCATTACATATTGGACTAATTGCCTATGTATTTTAATTAATGTTTTTAGCTGTACTAGCAGCTCTTCTTTTGACATTTTTGCAATGTCTGGATGTGGTGTGTAGCTGGCTAGAACCGGCCACGTTGCTCCTGGTCTACCTAGTGGACCGAGCCTTGTTATATGATCATTGTGTTTTAGGGCACCTTTAAACCAGAGCAGGTGCTCTTGGAATTTTAATGGGATTTCAGTCTCTTCGAAAGGAGCGTACTCTTCCGGTGGATACTCTATTTTGTAATAGTGAAACTCGTGTGTTGCAGCGTTTGCCGCTGGAAATTTTATCCATGAATAGAATACCTCTGTCTGACGATATTCGTGTGCCTCTATCACGAAGACGACTGTGCCACCTTGTGTGGTCAGTCCATTTTCTATAAGTTTTGACGTTATAGATTTTCTTAACTGTGCCAGGATGATTATTGCACCCGGTTCATCAGTTTCATCGGGACCCTGCTGAGTCGCATTTACTGCGGTTCCAGCGGTTCCGTTTTCTAAGTCTGACATTTTATTGTCAGAAAGGTATTTGCAGAGCAGGTCTCCAAGGAGACAAAGATTAGGTGCACAATATTTTGGAACACTGTATCCTTCAACGTTGAATAAACCTGAGCTTTACATAGGAATCTCTTCCTACTAAGTTCGGGCGGATTTTAACCTTTTACCCACTCCAGACGTCTATTGGAGTATTTATGGTAGAAAGGGGTCTGTGTGAAAAATGCACGACTGAGTTACTCTAACGTCTTGCGTTAGTTTTATCGCCTTACCAAACGTTGGGCGCCATGTAGTGTAGTTCCTATTTTCCCAATAAGTAAGTAGCATTTTTAGTTAAGTTGGTTTGCCAAGGTTTGCTTCAAGAATTCTCTCTAAGGGTTTAGTCAACACCATACCTCTGGAATAGAATGTTGGAGGTCTTGTATCTCCTTCCAGGACTCGATATCCCAGTTACTCGCAAGAGTAGGCTGGAAACGCCGGAGCTGGATTTTCTCGGCAGGAGAAAAGACAGCGTCTCTCTCAGCGCGTCGAGGAAGAGGAGGGGCAGCGTCCGTGGGCAGCTTGTATCTGCTGGGCTTTGAAGGGGACAGCTGTTCTGCTCCTATGTTCACCACACCATCGCTATCATCGATGTCATTGAGGCAGCATTTGCTTAAGGCAACGTTGGTAATATTTATACCTGAAAGGTGCCTTGTTTGACGTAAGTTTTTGGACATAAGACGTCAATAAAGATGTCACTAGGAAGTGATCGTCTCTTAGTGTTCATTAGAGTTCTATTACTAATCAAAACATAGCAGGCGGGGTTTTCCCAGGTTGCTGAGTTTTATCTTTTTGAAGAACTCGGAGTGTAATCTAGGAATCTTAGATAGTGGCTTCTGCTGTGTCATTCGCTCTAATGAGCTGCAGAGGAAGTGATTCTGAAATGTGGCTCTGATCGTGTTAGGCCAGAGACGAGTTTCTGAAATATTACTCTTGATCGTTTATGCCATTATAGGGGAATAAATGGATTATAGCTGTATAGGGGCATAAGGTCACAGTATTGATCGGGGTCCTAGATTAGAACGCGACACCAGAATGCGAGCTCTGAGTCTGGACAAAAACATGTACAGTAATAATGCTCCTGCAGTTTGAGACTCAGTATGATGCAGCATTTTGTGGGTGTACTGCACGGTTAGTGCAGTATTCCAATGTGTACACCTTGAAATGGGGGATAGCATACCAACTTTGTGTTTTCACCCGAAGGTGCATAAACTTAAAATATGAGCTGTTTGCTGCAAAAATCTCACCAGGTTTTACTTAGTGCAACTTTTGCAATAAAAAATCATGGGGTCTTCGGTGTGTGGTTGGCCGTTATGGTGTCCGCCCCCCTTAGGAAGGCGACCCAGTTGAACAAGGTTTTGAAAGAGGCCTTCCCAGTGTCTTTCCAGTTGTTCAGTACTGTCTTGACCGCCGCTGTTAGTAGTAGATCAATCAGGTCTCTGTCCTCTCTGGATTTGATTGTGGGGGTCATAAAGCCTGTGGCTAAGCTGTGGAACTCAAGCTGGAGTGGGGCGCCTGTTATGTCATTTATAAGTTTGCCTATTTTGCGCCAGAATTTTTTAACTTTGGGGCAGTGAAAGATCAGTTGTGCTAGGTCGCTTTTCTGCTTGCTGCAGTTCCAGCATGTTTAATTACAGAAAAACATGTAATCCCGAATGAGGCACAAACATTTATTGCACCAAATTTAAAGTTTTGAGCTCGAGTGAAGTGGATCCCAATGAGTGGCCATGGAGCCTGCATTTGGTAGAGATATGTCCACTGAGCACTGCCCAGCTCAGGATCAATCGGTCAGACTAGGTATAGTAGTGGTAGATAGTGAAATCAACTCATAACATGGCTTGCCCTTTGGTACCCCTGGCCCTCCCCTTCCAACGCAGGTTTCACAAGTCATGAAAGCAGTAGCAGGAGAAGATAATACAAAGGGTTTACCTTCTTTCGATTCAGTTCCTTGCCACTTCCTTAGCTATTAAGGTGAGGCAGTTGATGGGATAAGGCAAAAACGTCAACAATGTGGCATCATTTTAGGTTAAACAGGACCAGTGTAGTGACGGATGGCGTTTTAAGCAAAGTGGCATTTTGCAACTTCCGAGCTCCAAACCTACAAAGAAATACTCCATGTTTGGGACTCTCTTTGTGATGTGGTGGTGCCACATGTTTCTAGGGTCAAAGGTGGCATTATGTCACATCTATTATGCCTGGCACTTTAGTGAATTAACGTTCATAAATTCTGTCTGAAAGTGTAACATTTCACCTCTTTTATGTGTATTTTTTTAATGATTGTAACTTAATCTATTGATTGACTTAGCCGTAGCTAATTTTTTGTTTCTGTATACACACACATACGCACACATATATTTGTTATGGAAAAGCTATATATGTAAGGGCCAGTTGTTGACTGTAAAAACCTGTGGTTTTAGTATTGTAACTCCGTGTGCCCCTTGATACTGGGGTAGTGTATATAGCAAACTAAAGCAAATATAACGGTACTATACATTTTTTGGTGCACTCTCTCGAAGGTAGCTAAACACTTTACAGAGTCTGGCGTCTGTAGCACACTGGTCCACACAGAAATAGTGTTTGCCTGGCTTTTTGAGGAGATACACACACACATGCACTTAGACACAGATCCAGGTCATATAATTACCAAAGGGTCTTTGGTAAAGAATTGTAAAACAACCTAGGCTGCTGCAGAATAAATCAGTGAGAAGACATCATGATTTCCAAGGTTCACTAGACCAATATTTAGTTCATAGTAAGGAACCGAAACTGGTGTTTTAAGAAATACCTATGTTGATTGAGAGCATGTTATTGTTGTAGATATTGTCAGGCAACATAAATTATAGTAGTTTTAGGCCATGAACAAATATTTTGACAGGACAATAGGAACACTTAATGATGCAACTGTAAACTCAAAAGGAAAAACTATGAACCACCCAACTTGAAACAGCTCAGAAAACCTGGTAATACCTCGGCTCGGAAACAGTAATACACTTAGCAGAACCTGTAAAATCCTGCTCATGTGTCATTGAAATGACAAACAGTAGAGTTGTATGCAGCAGATTACCATATACTCATTCTATCCAAGGGCTGACTAGGCCCTGAAAGGTGGTGTGTAAGTTCTGTGCACAGCCACCTGCACGCAGATATTTTCTGATGATACCAGGCATTATATTACATGTTAAATCAAGAATGACATTCTACATGACATGATACATAACTGTGTGAAAAGGTTTAGGTAGAACAGAGCATATTCAGTAATAAAAGAATCTATTCTTTGATGAAATTGTGTAAATTAAATGACTTAGGGCCAGTTGTACGACCATTTGCTTTTGCGAATAGCAAATTGCAAAAAATTGCGAGTCGCAAAAGCAAATGTACAACAGTGTCAGAAATACTGTTAGGGATTCCCAATAGGGTCGCTAAATGCGAGGCTCATGAATATTAATGAGCCACTCGCAATTTGCGAACCCATTGGGAATGGCTGACCCTCCAGGGGTCGTGGCCTGCTGGTCTCAGCAGACCTCCTTGTCTGAGACTACGTTTCAATGAAGCATTTTGTTTTTAAATGCAGCCCGTTTTCCTTAAAAGAAAACGGGATGCATTCTGAAAAAAAAAGAATCATTTTCGTTTCATTTTTGAAAGGCAGGTAGTGGTCCCTGGGATCCCTCCCTTCCCTTAAAAAGTATTTTTGGAGCCAGTCACAAAGTGAAAGGGGGACCCCTTCCCATTTACGACTCCATTACCACTGTGTTGAAGAGGGTGGTAATTTGCAAGTGTTTTGGAACCGTAATTGCAGTTGCAAAACATTGTTACATAGGGTAGAGACTTGCTAATAAGAAGGGACGCCCTTGGCATGCCACTTCCTAATAATGACTCGCAATTCCTAATTAGCGAGTTGCAAATAAATTGCGACTCGCTAATTAGAATTGTACATGGGCCTGTAACATTTTGCTTGCGCAAACGGGTTGCAAACCCATTCGCGCATGCAATTTAGGGTCGTACATCTGGCCCTTAATCCTGGCAAAAGACTTAATTGATCTAACTGCCCCCTGCTGTGTGTCAGAATACTTTTGGTTTTGTCGTTATCCCTTTTGGAAAAACAGTTGAGAGTATGATCCAAGTAGTGTTATTCTAATTCATCTTCAGTGACGTGAGAAAGGTGTTGTAATGCGAAGAGCCTTTGAGAGACTCCCGTCACTAAAAGTACACAAAGCCTAGTGTATCCAGACAAGTTCTGGTGAAGCCACTTTGTAAATATTCCCCAGTACTGAATAATAGCAAAAAATTGCATTTGTTTCTAAAGAGGACAGCTTAATTCCTAACTATACCAAAACAGGTGAGGTTGAATTAGGATAATCACATTTCTATTAAAGTATGTTTTAAATACAAGATGTGTTACCTTTGAAAAATCTTTTTTTATTCCCCCAAGTGGAAATGTTCTGTATGGTTTTGTAATTCATGTCAATGTGTGTTTGGTTTCTATGTAAAAAGCTGCCTCTTTTGTACTCATCAGATTGTGAGAAATCTCCCAATATTGAGTAGAGCTGAAGGAAGAACCTAGTGCCAAATGTCCCAAAATCTGATCAGGCTGAGCTGTATTGTCTAGGTGGCCTAATTTCCAGTAATGTGAATGTTTACAGTTTTTGCAGAATGAACAGGCGCCTCCCGCGCCTAGGGGAGGGGCGCCCTTAGTTGTGCCACGGGGCCGAGCATCCTCTGGGGCCCCTGGCCAAGGAAGCGGTTGGCTGGTGAAATGAAACCTTGCAGAAACGAAACTTGCACAGTGAAATGAAACCTTGCAGAAACGAAACTTAGTAGGTAATTAAGACTGTGCCCCGGGGGTTTCGTTCTCTTTGTCCCCTTGACCACACCAACCCACCCGGCAGATGAGAAGGCTTCACAGAGGCGGAGTGCTGACAGTTAACAACAAAGAGGGATGCACAACAATGGAGGTGCAGAAATTCGATGGACCCCAGGAGTGGGTAGATTCCACGTGTGCAGTAGGTCTGCGGGGAGGAGGTACTGACCTGCTGGTAGTCCTGGACTCTACTGCTCTAACCCACAACGTATGGACTGAGTAGAATCTTGGGGAGGAGGCATGTGTTCAGGTACCCCAGTGGGCCGATGCGGTATGTGGTGACCTGGATGTCAAGCAGCGCAACTGTTGGCTGTAGCGCGTTGGGGCCTGCCGGCACAATGTGCGCCGCAGAGTGGAACATTGGTGGCCGTGACGGTCAAGTTCAAATGTACGGCCAAGTTCTAGTGTACAGCCGAGTTAAAAAGTTAAAGTGTAAAGTTCAAAGGTACGGCCAAGTTTTTCTAGTGTATGGCTGATTTAAAATTAAAGTGTAATGTTGTGCCTTATTCACTTACTGCCGTTTACATGTTGATGCAGCTAAAGTGTGATGCTGTGAATAATTGTTATATATCCAAAAAGGATACGTTTCTTTGGTAATGGTCTGTGGTGAATTACTTGTTTTGAAGTAAATAAAAAGCTACGCTATAGTCAACATACCCCGATTCTGAGAGTTCTTGGGCATAGCGGAAGGTAAGGTGATGGAATTGGGAGAGGAGGGAATGTCACGTTGTGCGCAAACTATGTGAATTGCCAACCCATTGGTAACTACCAAACGCAAGGAAAGCAGGTATAGACACTTCGCTCATATTAGACCTGACTGAAAACCTGCCAAAAAGTCAGCTAATAATAAAGTTCTGAGAAATTGCTATTTGGAAAATGAAAATTGGAATGTACGAAATTTGCGATTTCCTAATAGCAATTTCTATGGAGTCAAAGGTGCTATTAGAAAATCACAAATTTAGACATGCCAATCCATTCGTGCCAGTGCATACGATGTAGTAATTTAATATTAGTAAATAGACTACAAAATGCTGTTGTGAATAGGCCGCATAATAATTTATAGATGTGTAAGCACACATAAAATCTATTAAAATAATTCAATAAACGTCTTTCTGATGACTTTGTTGATGCTTTGCATTTGCTGGATTCCTCTTAATTTGAGGGCACACACCATTTGAATTAAGCCTCCATCTTTCCAAGGTGAAATGTAACTTTCTGCACAGGGCCTTGTGTTAATGAGCCTCTCACAGTGTGTACCTTTGAGAAACTCCCATTTAAATGTACTGAAAGTATGACCCTGTTCAGTGTTTGGTGATTAGAACCCGTGGTGAACTGAAGTCCCGTATTTTTGTTAATATTTTCTCTTTCTTAGAAAATGTTCTTAAGCAATGCCAGAAATAACACAGAGGCAGGCTTTCTGTAGAGAGTCTCCTGCACAGCACAGCAATAAATTACTGAAAAACAATGGCAATGCACTTTTAACAGGACTTTACCACAGTTTAAACACATCAAAGGGAATACAACTAAAGTAAAATGCCGCCATAAAACACAGCAACCTTTAATGGCTCATCTATGCAGTTTAACAAGCTTAGCTCAAAACCATTGCTATTTTACAGACTTCAACAATGGCAGCATGTGCAGTCAAACTATCCAACACTGGAACTCCAGCACTGTTATAATAGTGACAAAATCCATTTATTGTACAGCAATAGGACAATCCTTCCCAGCAAACTAAATAACTTAGGTACTGTTGCCAAATATAAAAAAGGAAAAAACATTCATCGGCGATGATTGAGTCATTCTGGAACGCACTTCAAAGAATTCTAAACTTGGTAAATTGCGCAGCGACATTGTCCATGATCGCGGAACTAGAACTTCAGAGAACTCCAGTAAACCCTATCAGATGCATGTACTAAAAATTGAGGTGGTCATTTACAATATTTTGACGCAGGGCAGCCAGGCTTGGCCTGGCCGTTGCGGGCACCGGGCAATCCCCCGGTGCGCCGCAAGGGTGGGGGCCGATTTGGGGCTACTGGGGGCCTGTTTATGCAGCATAGCTGCAAAATCGGCCCTGCAACAAAATCGTCCGAAAACCTACCCTGGCAAAGAGCTCAGACCTCCCACCCGGAGACCGGCCGAGCACTTTGCCGGGGCCGGTTTTGGTTCCCAGTCCGGCCCTGAGGGCAGCGCAGAAAGCATTCCTGTTGCGCTGCATTCGTCAAAAGAAAAGATACAGCGCATTCTTTTCATTTTCCACTGTGCTGGAGCACAATGGGCAACCATGCGCCAACGCAGAAACCCTTGCACCATGGTGCAAGGGTGTCTGCGTTGTTGCGGTGAGTGTTTTTGTGCAGGAAGGGACTCCTTCCTGCACAAAACCAATCATGAGAGGTGTTTTCCTCTTTCTATGTGTGCTGCAGAATGCGAAAAGAAAAAAGGAAAAATTAGAAGAAATAAAGGTATTTCTCCTCGTTGGGGTGCCCATATGCCTCCCCTGGGAAGGTGTAGGAATCTGACACATTCCCAGTTTTACAAAACATTGTAAGTCTGGGAATGTGTCAAGTTCCATGGGTGTTGCATGGTAACACCAACAGCAACACCCATTGAACGCCGCTTCCACGCAGTGTAATGCTTGAAAGGGAACCATATTTACAAGGCCATGAAAAGCCAACCAGGGTGGCTTTACGTGGCCTTGTAAATATGGGCAGGCACACTGCACTGCCAGTGCATCAAAAGAAGTGATGCACCGCCTGCGCAATGTGTTTGCAAATAGTCCCTGAATTTGATCTCAAAAGGCTTTGCAAGCATACTAACCCTGTGGTTATTCACCATAAAAAGTAATGTAATAATCGTCAAAGAATCACACTGTCACCATATGATATCATGACACTATGAGAGCTTGAGCATAAGCTGATAAGGGGATTGTTTGCCCCATCTTCTTCACTATACCATGGGCCTTTTCATAATGTGTTGCAAACAGTGTGCAGGAAATTCGGAGCACAAGTGCAAATAGGAAGGATGCAAGAGTGCGCCAATCTTCAGATTGATAGATTGAAGTCCTTGAGTTCTTCGGCTGTTACTTGGATGTGAACGCCTTCGCTGTTGGAGATATGCAGTGAGTAGTGGTGACTGTTACACAACAATCGAAGCCACATACTGTTCCAGACCTGCTTATGAATGTTGGCCTGGAAGTTCCTGGTGCTATACCTTTGTGCTGCTCTGCTCCCCAGCTATCAAACGTTGTATGTTTTCGTGCTGAGAAGTTTCATGTTATAAGTTATGTAATAGGTCCCCTGAGAAGTGCTGCAAAGTAAATGTATTACTCTGCTCCCCAGCACAGTACTCAGCTCTGCTGATGATGGAGGGTCAAGAGAAACCACCATTAGACTTTCTAGGCTATGGCACAACTATCAGTTAATGGCAGCTGATTGTAGCAATGGAGCACCAGTGGTTTTCCCTGTAGCCCTGGAGTGCAGGCTGCCTACTTGCCCTCCTTGTAAATTTGGACTGTCTGTCAAGTTTGTAGGTGGTCATTTCAGGCATATAAAGACCTTAATCATAGCTGCACCTTATGGCGCACTAGATTTCCTGTGTAGTTCATGCCTCACCTCACTCCCTATAAGAGCCATTCATTCATTCATTCATTCATGTATTCATCACCTCACTCCCTGTGCAGGCCTGTGGCCTATGTAGCGCCCTGCCACCTTTCACCATGGTACTCACAATGCCAATGCCCCACAGATGCATAGATGCACACAAGATAACACAATACAACCCAGTGTATCTCAAGTTGCTGAGATAATAGGTTGGAACAACAAATGCCGCAGAGGAGAAAAGAGGAGGTTTTTTTATTTTACCCTTACAATTTGAGCAAGATCAAGCAATTCAGCTGAGGCCTGTAAGAATCAACACCTGGGCAAGGAAAGATGCCATGGTATTGGCCACCTCCTTGCAACTGAGGTAAATTAGATATTTTGTGCCCATGCCCAGAATCTGGAATTCAGCTGAAGATGAGGAACTTCAGTAAAGTAAGATCTGCTATTTGGCTGAGATACATCAAAAGTAAATGCACACCTCCTCCAAGCATAATGAAAAATTCACTATCACCAAACCTTATGATCCTCAGTAACTATTAACTGTTGCCAGTTTGGCAATTGGATTGAACTATACGCCCTGCAAGGTGCATAGGTGTAGTTGCATAGCCTAATGGCTGATCAGTCAGACAACCTTCATGACAGTTTACTTTCTAGTTTCAGTGAATCTTCAAACACTAGAACAAAGGGAACCATTGGGCCTTACATTGCTAAATTCTTAGGAGCCAAAGATAGGTTCTAGGAAATAGGTGGAAATCATGATGTTGCTGGCACCTGAGGAGAAGTTAAAAGAATGTCAAATATACTTAAAACCTGTCCAAACTCATCACCAAAACTGCAAAGGCCTACCTGCTTTGAGGCTTCTGTTAGGACGGCTGCCCATGAAGAGAAATATGTCAGCGATCAGGCTGCTACCTTGGCTGCTCATCCATCCCAAAATGCATTGCATTGATGTGGAGATTTCTTCTCAGACACTCACTCAATATTGGCTGCGGGAGAGAGGTCCTACCCTTTTGTTAAGTGTGGATGCAGCTGACTGATAGAAAAACTCAAGAAACTCTGAGGTGAACCATTGTTTTCCAGTGGCGGCTGGCATCTACAGGGGGGACGTGCGGGTGCAAGTGCAGACAAAATAATAAAAAAAAAAAAAACGACTGGCATCTATGGGGAGTGGGGAAGTGGATGAGCGCATACAAAATAAATACAAATTAAACACTTACCTAGCCTTCGAAACACACAGGGCCTCTTCTTTCTGGAACTGCCGCCGGGAAACTCCCTCGACCAATCCTGGTGCTGCTCTCATGTTAGCAGAACCTGATTGGAGGGAGGGGCCTCACTCTGCACTCCTTAGTGCTCTGGAGGCCTGCACTTCTCTAACCCAGCTGTATTAAGACAACTGTGCTAGAGATCATTAAAGTGTGCATGTGCTGTTTGAGATGCAGCACGCGCTACGAAATTTGTTTAATTTATTAAATTGTCTACTTACCTCCAATTATCCATATGCCGTTTTTTAGCACCCCCCCACCCTGCCCCTCCCCCGCCCCGCCTCTCTGGCCCACCGCAACTCCCTCCACGGGCCCCGGCTGATCACGAATTCTTATTTTAGTTGTGCATTAATTAACTGTTTTTTTTGAGAAGTTAGACCTGGAAAGTGCATTTAATAATTCGACGTCTTCCAGGTCAGGCCAAATCTTTTAATTTGTGAAATTGTTATGAGTGTAGAACTGTAAACACTGAAATAGTATGTTACAAGATAAAAACCGAGGTCTCGCAAGACAGATTGTCCTTAAGATTAGGGGCAGACACAATAATTACATGTATTAACAGTCACATATTTCCATACCTCAAAATAACCAAACATTTTAGGCTTAAACAACGTACGAGAAACGTATTATGCCAGTTACATTCTTTTGTGCATGGGGTGTCGCCCACTTCAACAGAGGTTAGTTGTGTGCAACATCTCTGCACATTTCAAGTTTACAGCTGAACCACATGCCCTGACTGCAGCCACAGGGCCCTCCGACAGAAGTGTCCTGAACCAAAGGGGCGTGCTGGGCTGAACCAGGAACTCTTCCAAAGTACTCCTAACTACTCCACACAAACTGGAACTCAGGCCCCGTTAGGCTTTGAGAACATGCAGAGGATCCCTGATCCAGATTCTTACCACAAGCCTGCCATATTTTTATGGAAGTAGGGGGTTGCCAGTTGCCAATATTAGGGTTGGCACTGCAGTAGCCTGAGAGGAAGAGCACCTTATACAAACCACAGAAGAGCTTGGGTTCACATCTTAGGGTACAGCGTGTTCCTTTGCACACTGCTGATGTAGCCAGGCACAATAAAACGCCCTCTGTTAGGGGACATGGAGAGAGGCAATAACAATGTCCTTGGTTGTGGGCCCTTCTATGGTTGCGTTGGACAATCGCGGCTGTATTCTGATATTGGACAGTTGTAGAATGCACAAATCCAGGGAAAGGTAGATCACACTGGAGCCCAAGGGAGATACAGCAGCCAGGAAAATAGGAGATTTGAAAGTTCTTTATTGGTGAGGACCCACAACTGCATTAACCACTGAACAGGCCCTGAGATTAGCAGGCAACTGACTCTCGTCTGACATTCCAAAGCCAGCCCAGTGCTTGATGTCATTGTAGTTCCAAATGAACTTACAAGCAATCAACAAGTGTAAAGTGAACACCAACATATGTAAAAACTGCAGCAAGCTGTTTATCCTCAGTTAACACGTCAACCTGGAACACTCGCAACAGCTGGGTCTTAGTTGTTCTTCATATGAGTTTAAGCAGGTTCACTGTACAGAAGGTTGTCTTCATCCAGAGTAGGAAACAGTCAGTTGTTCTTCCTCAGGCCTGCAGTTTGGACCTTATTTTTACAGCAGGGCTGACAAACGGCCTGTACCTGGTCCAGTCCTTACCTCTATGCTGTTAGTAGGTCTTCCCACAGTCAAAATGGAAATTAATGTCCAGGATCATAGGGCCAGCTAGTACCCCAATTCAGTGACAGTTAATGACAGGTCATTTTCCTGTCATGTACAAAGCTTCAAAATCTCCACAAAAGTGTTGGCCGATGTCTTGTGCTAGTCAAGCAAACTACATAAAGCCCCTTACTACCTACTGCCTGTACATGTATGCT
The DNA here is from genome assembly GCF_964263255.1 of Lissotriton vulgaris. Classification (NCBI taxonomy): domain Eukaryota; kingdom Metazoa; phylum Chordata; class Amphibia; order Caudata; family Salamandridae; genus Lissotriton; species Lissotriton vulgaris. The sequence continues at coordinate 998,049,410 of NC_141696.1, read as the reverse complement.
GCTAGATCATCTGAAGCTCCAGAAATAAATAAGAAAAACCCACACAGCAGCACCGACCTGGGGAACCATCATACCCAAACTTCAATGCTTACAGATTGAGCTTGCTTTGGACCATTCATCCCAGTGAAGGTACTTTTCACTCATGCACTACCCAAGTGGAAATATTTTGTCCACTCCATAATATTTTCTAAATCTAAGGACAGAACCCATTACTAGAACATAAGTTCTGCTTATTATTGACTGTGTGCACTCTTGTTTCAACATCAATGGGTATGTATGACCTTGTCAACTCACTCTAGGCCACCTAAAAATGCCCACAGTGTATTAACAAAACACTTTTTGCATTGATGCTATTTTTCCTTTTCCAACAAACTTTTAGGCCCTTTATATTTTTATCTTTATTTTTGCAATAATTTTATCTTTACAATATTTCCTTTTACTTAAAGTTGGTGTGAATGCATAAGCTCTAAATTCTTACCTCTAGTGTTGATTTTTACACAGAAAACTCTTTATGCCTTTTCTTTAAAGATAGCATTGTGACTCAGGCAATGGTGGCGGTCAATGAAACCTAATTCACTCAAAGTGTCCTCATCTGAGGGCAATGTGGAATCTCAGTTCAAGCTCACTTTGAGACTGATATCTTTTTAAGATAAACTCATATTTTAGTATGATGAGAATGACCAAACTCCATGTCGCTCATGGTCTTTGGCTGCTGTGCTTGGAGTGCAGCTGGTCGCAGGGCCTAGCTGCCAACCCCCTGCCATCCGTTGACTATGGCTGTGTGTGGAGTGCAGTTGGCTGAAGGTCTTGATCTGCAGCCAAACCCTGCATCCAACCCCCTGCAGGTACTCAGCACCCTACCGTGCACAACCTTTTGTCTTGCGTGGTGGGGTGCTGGCCACAGACCATGACCTAGGGCCAGGCACGGCGCTTAACCCTCAGCTGTTGCCCAACCACACACTGTGCACAGCCTTTGCAATGGATTTAATTACCAAGGAGACTTACTTTTTTTATTCATTCCCTGAATCCCCACACAGCATTAAAAATGCCTGGTGGTGCCCCTGCCCCTTCTAAAGGCACCATAAGGACCTGACAAATGAAAATAAAAACACCTTAGAGGGCATTCTCAAGTGCTAAATGCTGGGTCAGTGAAAAATAAATAAGCTATGCATGACACTCATTCATTATTCATTTGTGGTATGTATTATATTTTTTAGATGCCCACCCAGGGCACCCCACAACATTATTTTACATTAGGGGCCATGAAGAGGGCCCCTTGACCCCTGCAGCCACTCCAGCGATCTGAAAGCTGCCCCATTCAAAGTGGCCATGCATGAGCCATATGCCTTTTTTTAACTGGGGTGCCAGGTGCACACCTGGGGCATTCCAAACATTTCCAACATTGGGGGAAGTGGTGGAGCCCTATGGCCCCTGCAGCCCCACTGGCTCCCCTGCCAGCACCCGGGCTGCGGTAGGAGCCTGCATTGTTCTCACCCAGCGGGAGCAGCTTTTATTTTGCTCCCACTGAGCATGAGCAATTCTGTGTTTACCTCCCTGTGATAGAAAAAAGGGGTCATTTACACCCAGGTTTAGGAGAAGGTACACATTTGAGTAGATCTACACATGGAAACTTACCTTTATGAATTGGGACCATTGTTTTGTGTGAGCAAAACTCTGAAAATATACATGCATAATCAAAATATTTGTTTTTAAATGGACCTGATGATTGCAATTTTATTTCCTTCATGTAAACTTAAAAGACAAACACATTTTTGCCAATTTAATGAGCACTTCTTTTCATGCAACAGGATTAGATATAGGGCTACATTCCATAATCTTCTTCAAGGTTGCAACAGACGTGTGGGTCCTCTTTTTTGTGCCCCTGGAGCACTATAGCAAAATGTACACCAGTGCAATCCCAAGGGGGCATTCCCTTATTTGCAAGGGCATGGCCTGTTGCAAATGAATGTCAGTCTTTGCGCCTTATCTGAACAAGGCCAATGAAAGTTCCGGGTGGTGCACTAATTGTGCACCACTTGTGTCGCGCACACAGTAAGTGTACAGCCTGAAGGTATTCTTTGGGAATACCTTTGGTATTTAGCAGGGTACTCCCACCGACTCCAAGGTTTCCTCTAGCCAGCAGATGCATTCAAACACTGCACCTACCTAAAGAGGATATCTGCCATCTCTGAAAATGAGGCTGGATACATCGCCTGTAGTGAAAGACACCCGGTGATTTCAAACAGACATTCTAACTTTCACTAATGTTTTGTCCCAAGTGCAGGTGCATTTTCATGAATGCAAAGACAACAGTGCAGTTTTATAATCTGGAGCACTGTCCCAGTAGTGTGAGGTGTAGATTGGGAACGTGACTCTGATGTGTAATAAGGGCCACTGAAAAGAGTTCTAGTAGGGAATTCATTGGGGACAGTGAATCCGGTTCAGAGTAAGAATACTGTTATCATGCCTTTCTCTCTTGTGATCCATCAACTCTATGCAATTGCTTACAATCTGGAATGGAAGAGTTACAAAAATATGCATAGAATGCAAACTTGTCACAAATAATAGAAATTCATTTTCAGTAACGGTGTTCAGACTCCCATTTGAAATTGTGGCTCCATATTTTGCGCTGAAAAAGCTTCCTGTGTGCAAAACCTAATTATTGCACTTAATTAGTCCTGAGAGGAGCAACAGCACTCCGGTCTTAAACTGATCAAGATAGTGACATGATTTGTCTTGAAATATTTGAATGTTATCATCATCAAAAATAATTCAAGATGACCCTAGTATAAGCTCAGTAGATCATGATGATATGCTTCATAAAGGTGCCTGGATTTTCACCGCAAAACCTGTCTATTGCTCCTGAGAGTGAGCAGCAAGTGTTATGGTTGTGCTGAAAATGGTCTAGGGACTGGTTTGGTGTCTATCTACCTGATACATCATGTTAGAAATTGAGATTTCTGGCTGGCAGAGTATACACACAGGGCCTGCTGAAAAAGCACCTTTGTATGGAACATGCGTCAACGTCGAAGACTCGATGCATCGGTTCTGATTCACGCAGTTTGGTCGGTGCGTCGGAGTCTAGCCTCACAGTCGGTATCGAAGGATTGGTTCTGCATCAAAGTGGAGCTCCTGACTTTACTCTCCACTTTCATTCAAAAACGTTATTTCAAATGGAGTTTATGGATGGACAACGAATGAGAGGTGCAAGAAAAATATCTAAATGTAAACGCTATTGATAACACTCTGTAATATTATGTAGACGCAGATTAAGAGACAAAATGAAATTAAGGAAGAAAAATGTGTGTGTTTTTGTGTGTCTCTTTAACCACTGCTCAACCCTCTTCAACATTGCCACATTTTTGCAAGCATTAAATAGAAACTTTATTTGTGCAGAGTGTAGGCTTTTGTCTATGTATAGGTATGTGTGTTTATATGTGTTTGTACGTATGTCCAGGTGGGCGCCCATGCATACATCCATAAAATACAACTCAGAGATTAGGAGGTTAGACACAGATCTTCCACTCTTTTCAATGTAGCTACTGTTATGGAGGTGCAGTAGTGGAAGTGATGACACGTGTTTTGAAAGACCCCCCCAAATGCGGCCTAGTAGATGTAACCACCTCTTACAAATACTTTCTAGTAACTCGGTTCTGCTTCTCATGCATACCTTCTTTGATTTTTCTCCTTACTTTTCTGGATCCATGTTGTTCTTTAGTATTCACCTTGGGCGCTAGATTGTCTGGATAGTGTACTTTGCCTTCTAATCCCAGGCATGTCAACATATCCTCCGTGTAATAACTTGGGAAATCTCTAAGTACTACTGCTAATGTAGATAATACAAAATTGCACTTCTTTCAAAGCTTTTATGGCTTTTTGCGCTGACCTCATCCCCAGCAATCTCTTCTCATCAACATCGCAAGTAATGTTCTGTTACAGCACTACTGTCTGGTTCAGAAAGATCTCTCTAAAAAAGCCCCTTGCACGGCTGTGAAGGCAGTGCGGTTTTCTCTGCTAAGTAATGTGGTTACAGTGTGCTTCGTTTTGATGACTGCTATCATTATGCAGTACAGTGTAGTCTTTTCCTATTTCAACAGCATATTTGTTCTGGCAATGATACAAGTTGTCTGAAGTAGTGAAGCTGGGAAAAACAATAACAAATACATTAAGTTAATTGGATCGTTCCTCTAAAAAGACAGAAGGGTAGGAAATGCCTATTTGAGAGTGCTTTTCTGTTTATCACATTCTAGGAAGTGCAAAAGTTAGTTTTTTTTTACAACACAGAAAAAAATAAGTAAAATATCGCATTACAAAATGTTTCCTTCGTTCATGGCCTTGCCAGTAGTAGCTAAATTAGAAAATATTACTGAAGATGTCTTTGTTTTTAGATCTTGACAGGTATTCTGGTAAGCACCTCCTTTCCTATCAACATTTAGTAATAAGAGATGTGGTACAATGGATTATGATAGAAATATTGTTCCATAAAATGGACCATAGGTGGGGTAATGTCACAATCCAGCTCAAAACCAAAGCTAATCTTATCAAAAAGGGCAACATTCTAGAGCGCATGTTGTTGGTGATTGATAGCAACGAGAGGCAGGATAAAATAATGTTTTCTTCTCTAAACTCAATGCTCCCCCCCAACCAAAATAAAATACCTTCAGAGCTCAGATTTAAAAAATCTCTCTTACTTTTAGCCACACAATAACACATGCAGCATAAATCACTTCTTGGAAATCAGTTGATGAGCTGTATACATGAGGTGCTGGCATACAGCTGCCTTTAACACACCAGGGCCCAGATTACAGATAGGGTGCACAATCCTTGTTTGCTCCACAGCCCACCTTTAAATGGGTGTGCCGGTTACAAACGGGTAACCTAACAGCATTAATCTGCTAATCTAAAGAAAGCCGCGAAACTGCACCTGCACTGGAGAAAGCTCATTCAGTGAAATACATAATGGCTGTTTAGCAGCCTCTCCATGTTTCACAGTTCAAGTGGCATGCAGTCTGCACTTTAAAGAGAGGAGAAAGATCCCCTAGCAGGCAGGTGCAGTGAGTGGGAATGTCTTTCCTGCTCCAGAAGGCTGGCTTAAGAAGGCAAACTCACAGTGAGGTACTTTTTAATGGCACATTCTCAGTTTGCCTCCAAAAGGCCTGTTTCCTTCTGTGCCCGCATCCATAATACTGAATGGGTGCAGAGGCAAAGTGATTCCCTCATTTGCATGGTGCCACGCCATTTGCAGGAATGGCCTCTGAAGATAGTGCGTGTGCTACATGTGCACCAGCCTCAGGGTTATAGAAGCAGCTGTGCAAGCGTCTGTGGCCCATTTTGTATTACTAAAGTGCCCAAAATCAAGCACACGCCTGTTGTGCCCCTGTGGCACTATGTGTCATAAGACCCCAGTTCGAAGTACATTTCTGATGTCTGCTGCTAAACACAAATTATTATTTTGGGGGATAAGGAGGCAAGTATGCAATGCTCATATGGAGAATTGGAGGGTTCTATTTGTCACAGAAATTAGGTTGTCCAAATATTGAATAGAAACATTTCGTACTGGGGGGGCACTAGGTGACGCTTGACTATAATGGCCGCGCTGATGTGAGGCTCCCGCCGCTCCGGGCGGAATTTTAAACATAATCCTCATCCTCTTTTACAGAACGATCCTTCAATGACGCCATCGGGCAGCGGAAGGTGTACTGGTGCTATGTCCCAAATTTGGTGGTGGTGAGTCGCTTTGTGCCGGAGCAACGGGCTGAGGGACCTGGAGGCAGAACGTGGGGCGAGAGGCCTGGAAGACTCGGCCAGCTGGGGAAGGTACAAGGGGCTGAGGCTGCATAGGCCCAACTGCGGTGCTGCATGCGAAACTACGCCGCTTCAAATGTATGAAGATCGCGACGGGGCAGCCTTTGGAGTCCGGTCCCTATGACAAACCTTGAGGATGGCCCTGGAAGATCAGCACCAGTGAAACCTCTGTGTACACAAGCGGCGGCTAGGGTAAGGGGGAGCAACCCGAGTCCCAGCTGAAGCGGCGGTGAGGAGCGGGGGCGTCTTGAGGCACCGAGGGCTCTAAAACTTGCTGCATAATACTACGAAGGAGACTGGCGGTGTGAGGGTGGTCGAGAGGACATATTTAGCAGCTGGACAATGCTTGCTCTGCGCGGAATGGATTGAGCCCCCATTTTGAGTGTTCAATAGACGCAAGCCCTCATGAACCAGCATCGGCAAGGAGACAATGCTGCTAGCTCATCTGAGGACCGATTGCCCCAGTCTACCCTGCATTGTTGGCGATTATTAAATGAGACCTGGTGCCCTACATGTCACATGGCACTCTGGCTATACCCTTTTCTAAGATGCAAGTGGCACGGTGAGGCCTGTAAAGAACGCAAGAGAGTTGGCATTGTGGAAGTGAGAAAGGCCGTGATTCATATATCTGCTCTACTGTGGAAGATAAACCAGGTCCATGCATACCGCTGGTAGCTAACAGGCAGAGGGAGAACGGAACCCAATCAGGCAAAACTAACATTTGATGCTCGTAAGGCTTCCAGCTCCAGCTCCAAAGAGCGTGAGGAGGAGGATCCACTGGAGACTAGAGATGAGGGATTGAAGACATTGTTGGCGGGGATGCAGCAGAGCCTCACCTCAATCGATTCTAAAATGGACGCCATGAACAGCAGGCTGGAGACTGTGGTTGCGAAACTTGATCAGCATGAGGAGCGACTAAAAGAAACGGATACAGAGTATCGGGTCTGGAGGATGGGGCAGTGGCGAGTAAACAGCACATGCTACAGATGGACAAGCTGCTAAAGATCATAGCGGACAAGAATGAGGAGTTGGAGGCCCGCTCCCGATGGAACAACGTACGGGTACTAGGCCTAGCGGAATCTACAAACACTGGGAAAATGGAGGACTTTATGGAACGATTGCTGGATGACCGATTCGGTAAGGACTCCTTTTCTGCGCACATGGTCATCGAAAGGGCTCATAGAGCCTTGTTGGCATGCCCTCCCCCGGGAGCCCCGCCGCGCCCAGTGATTATGCGCTTCTTGAACTATTGCGACAGGGACGCGGATCTGCGTCTGGCACGAGAAAAAGGTGACTTCACCCAAGCTGTACAAGAAGCCCGCCGCAAATTTACAGCTGTGAAGAAAAAGCTGCAAGCCCAAGAAATCACGTACGCCATGTTATACCCTGCGAGATTAAGGGTTCATCACCGGGGGAAAAAAAAATCTCTTCAACTCTCCTCAGCAGGTGGAGGACTATCTTAAACGCGACCGTAGATCAGCGTCCCAGGAAGAAGCTACGCAACAAGAACTGGCATGAGATACAGACAATGGCAGTACCAAAACCAAGGGATTTCTGGACGCTGTGGCGATTGGTGATGTATCTTTATAGTTGATTGACTGTCTGGACTATCTGGCCGCCCCCGGACACTCACCTCCGTCCCATCAGAATGACCCCCTTGTTTAATGGGGTTGTGGATGGGTGAGATAGAGAGGTTGAGTGGGCGCGGCAAAGGCCCCTAGTGGTCCCTGATTGAGGTAATTCTCCTTTTCGTTCTGTATTGTTTGGCTTTCGAGAGTACGGATGCAATTTTTTGGGTCAGGTGGGGGAGGGGGGAGGGATGGGCGATCCTGGCAAGTTGGGGAGGCCGGTATGGGTGGTAGGGGGAGGGGGTGGGGCAGGCAGGGAGGATGAGGTTATCCTACATGAGAGTGAGAGACGAATGCGACCAGAATTTTAGGCAGATTGCGAGGAAAAGCAGCTATGGCTGATGACATAACTCTCCCTTAGACAGTGCTCTAGCCATCTAGCCTTCAGGAAAAGTCTTAAGACAACCTTATTTCAGTATTAGCGCCTGCTTAGACCTGTTTCCTCCCACAGCACTGCGCGGAGATACACCTTCGGGTGTGATTCCGGCGCGTTACAAACCCACAAATAAAATAAATAAATAAATAGAAACGATCCCCGCATTATCTCCTGGAATGTGAGAGGATTGAATGACCCTAGGAAATGGAGGCAGGTGCTAGGATACTTAGACCGCTATCATGTTTATGTGGCTCTGTTGCAGGAGACCCACCTTCCGCATGGAGGTACGCCCCAGTTTGCGTCGCGCTGGGTCTCCCATAGCTGCTTCGCATCGTATTCTAGCTATTCCAGAGTGTGGCCATCCTTATCAAACGAGGTGTTCGGTTTGTGCTAGGGGGATGGACATGGATCCTGACGGGAGGTACTGTGTGCTTTGGGGTAGGCTGCAATCACATGATGTTGCCATTGCGAACTACTATGGCCTCAACGTGGATGATGTCCACCACTTGCTTATGATGTGCAGTAAGCTACACACACTTGGATCTACATATGTTCTCAAGGGGGGGGGAGATTTCAATACTGTGGTAAACTCCCGGCATGACCACTCTCATGCTACTGCAGTACACTACACCATCACCCAGCATACCCTGCAGGACATCATAGACTCAGACTATTTACTGGACACATGGAGGCACATGCATCCCACACGGATAGAAGGGACACACTACTCAGCAGTGCATAACACTTGGGCAAGGTTAGATTACGTGCTAGTAACCGTGGGAATGACACATTGGGTCGGCAATGCGGTGCATCTGGCTCGTACGTTTTCTGATCACTCCCCCGTGTTAGTGACTGTTCAGTCCCTGATCAACCTATCTCCCTATCTTAACTGGAGGCTGAACCCTTTACATTTGCAAGATGCTGTCTTTAGAACAGAGATGGAGCAGGAGATTACTGACTTCTTTGCTAGGAACATCGACTCGGTGGCCAATTTGACAACGGTATGGGAGGCGTTTAAGATGACAGTGCGGGGATGGTGTATTTCCAAAGGAGGGGTTTATTGAAGGAACGTCATCAAGAATTAAACAAATTGGAGGGGGAGCTGCAGGAGCTAGAATGGGCAATAGGTGTAGGCGGTGAGACGGGGAGTTGAGGGCTCGCTTGAGAGGGAAAATGACAGACTACACGGAGTCAACAGACAGAGAATGTAGGTTCCGAGGAAAACACTGCATGGCTCGAGTGTATGGCCCTGGCCAGCGCGGTACGTTCCCCGAGATTTCAAAATTATATCACAGAATTGCAGGAGGAGCAGGGCAGGCTCCCAGACCAGATGGCTACCCTGACGGAGTATTATAAAAAACTTTATACGTCACAGAGGAGAGTTCCGCTAGAGCTTCGGGAATACTTTGAGGACACAGCACTGGCATGGCTAGGGGACACGCAGTGTAAATTCCTGGCTCATGACTTAGAAGTTGATGAGATTACAGAGGCCATTATGACCATGGCGTCAGGGAAGGCCCCAGAGTCCAATGGGATTCCCATAACTTTTAGAAAACATACGTGTCCATATTAGCGCCCATATTGAAGGCAGTGTTTTATGAAGCACTGGAGGAGGGTTCTCTACCCACGACCATGAGTGAAGCTCAAATACTGTCATTGCTAAAACCCAGCAAATCCCCCATCTTCTGTGATTCCTATCGGCCCCTGTCGCTTCTGAATAGCGATACGAAAATGTTGGCAAAAGTTTTAGCGACGAGGCTTAATCTGTTATTAGAACGATTGGTGCTGCCTGATCAGGTGGAGTTTGTGCCGAACCGAGGCATCGCTCATAATCTACGGACTCTCCTAGCGGTCCTACAGGACATTGATCCACACAGCGCTGCAGTGGCCGTCTTTTTGGACACCACCAAAGTGTTTGAATCCATAGAATGGGACTATGTGATGGGGACGCTGAAACATATGGGGATACCGGAGCCCTTTATAAATTGAATCCAATTGCTATATACAAAGCCATGTGCCAGGGTCCTTCTTAATGGCTCCCGCTCAGAGGCCTTTCCGATCACTAGAGGGATGAGACAGGGGTGCCCACTCTCTCCTGTACTCTGCTATAGCAATAGAGCCCCTGGCAGCAAAACTGCGGCAGCACCATAATCATAGAGGCCTCATATATCCATCTAGGCAACTACTAGTGTCCCTTTATGCCGACGACATCACGCTATATATCCATAAACCACAGGACAACCTTAACCCAGTCTTATGGGAGAATACAAAGTTTGGGGTGATAGCTGGGGTGCAAATAAATTGGGGCAAATCGGGAGTCTTTCCCTTAACGGATCACACACTGTCTCACCCACTGAATTACCCGCTAACATGAGAGACAGGAGAACTTAAATATTTGGGTATCTATGTCACCAGAGATAAAGACGCATTGTTGAGGGAGAATTATGGCGAGCCATGGATAGGGTGACGGATAACATCTCTACATGGATTAAACTACCTCTCTCGATGGCCAGAAATATATCTTTAATTAAGATGGTTATCTTACCAAAATTGTTATACTTATTTAGATATATCCCTTACCACCCTGGTGCCTTTTTTTTAAAAACACTTAAAGCGCAGCAACTGGTGCGTCTGATATGGGGAGGTAAGCAGGCACGGTTGAAGCTGGCCACACTCATGCTGCCATACCAGTTCGGTGGGTTTGACGTACCTGATTTTGAACAATATTATTATAGCACACAGGCTCACTTTGCGGTGTATTGGTTCCATCCCCCTCCGTTTATGCCCCATCTCGCAGAAGAGGATGGTTATATGGCCCCTGTCCCGGTATCTGGGTATGTGTTTACACCATTCAAAGAGGGGGGGAGAGATCCATCCACCGTAGACTGCACTGTCAAGGCGTGGCACTGGCTGGCGCGTGCTGAGGGGTTGCAACTGATGTACTCCCCTAGGGTGTCCTTACGAGATTGCCCCTTGCTGCCGGTTACAGCTGAGAAGATATGCCAAAACCTGTTAACCAAACTGCAGTATACAACTTGGGGAGACTTATACATTGGGGGTAAATTTCGTACAAAAGATCAGTTTTTCGGGGAATACGAATACTCATTTATTGACCTGTTTCTTTATACCAGGTTCAGGCAGAGCATTCGGGCCAAGACCCCGGAATTTCCAAAGGAGCCAGAGACCTTTACGTCACTCCACTTAATGTTACACACAGATGCCCCGGCACATGTTATTTCTTTGTTGTATAGTGGTTATGTACTGCACATTCCCACTCACTAGTGAGAGCCAGATGGGACTGGGATGTGGATCTTGACAGCCCCCTAACTGACGATCAGTGGGAAGCGGCCTGCCTCCAGACTGACGTGATATCTGGCAGCAGTAGTTTGCAATTGCTGCACTATACATTTTTACATCGACTCTACCATACCCCAGCGAAGTTACATAAGCTACATCTCAGGGATGATGATAAATGCTTACAATGTGGTCAAGGTCAGGCAGATTTTATACATTTGGCATGGGGGTGCCCCCAGGTGACCACTTATTGGGTGGAGGTCTTTAATGGTCTAACTCAGATGCTGGGTACTCCAATTGAACAGACTCCCCTCAGAGCTTTGCTGGGTTTGGTCAGAGACATAGAAACGCAGCATCGCAAATTCCTGAAAATGGGCATGCTACTGGTGAGACGGAAGGTGGCCTGCAGATGGGGCAGGGGCAGGGCACCTAAATTCAAGGCTTGAATACATGACATATCCACTTGGCAGAAAAATCTTCATGTATATGCTGACCAATTGCCGCTGAAATCTCGCCCTAAGGATATCTGGGGATCCTTGACGACTTATTTATTGAACCAGCAGATGGGTGATGAAAATGCTGAGGCTTCTGTGGGGACCTTGCAGGGGATGTGAATTGGATATGAGAAGGTCTAGGGAATGTTGCTGTTTAGCCATTTAATGTTGGTTGAGGCTGCATGCGGGCTGTGGGCGATGGGGCAACTCAACTGACCCGAAGTGAGAATTTGCTAACGTTCTGGAGACATTGACTCACTTGGCGAGCGGATTTCACACTTTGAACTTATTTATGGACGCCTTGGTTGACCTTGTCTGTTCTTTGGCTGCAGTTTTTGGGGGTTTCAGGGAGGTGGTAGTTGGGGGATGGGGAGGACTGGGTTGGGATGGAAGGGGAAAGAACACCAATGACACTATATGTACGAATACAGAGTGCATTGCTAACTGATAATTTGCATTGTTTTGTACATCAGGCTTTCTTGCATAATAAAGTTTTTTTGAAGAAAAAAAAAAAAAAGGAAACATTTCGTCCTGCCAAAATATTTTCGCCAAACTATCTACTACCACAATATTTTGAAGGTAATTTTTCTTAATTCCACTTATATATTTTGACATGGGACACCTCTGTTGGAGGTCGCCGTGCACTGTATAAGTGTCCTATTGATTGAATGATTGATTGATAGGAGAATTTGGAATAGTAAATGTATGCTTGCCTATTTATACTTAACTTCAGAGTATTATGGTATTCAATATTTTGGCCACAATAGTTTAGCAGGACACCATTAAAAATATGATATTCTTGAGACTATATTCTCCAGAGAGCCATTGTAATCAATATCCACCCCAACCTCCACAATCTCTCTTACCCTTTTATTTTCTTAAATACTATGAGATCATTGTTGAAATTCGGAGGCTTTGCTTGTGTATCCAGAGGACTACCTAGGAGAGCACCCACTTTTTCCTTGTGGAGCCAGATGTAGGTAAATAGCATTTACCGATTCGAAAATACAGAATTTTACCGATTCGGTATTGTCAAATCTGTAAATGCTATGTAGATAAAAATTCGGAACAATGACCGAATTTTAAGATTTGGTATTTACCGATAATTGCCATTCATTCCTATGGGCCTGGAGGCCCATAGGAATGAATGTCAATTACCGAATCTGTAAATACCGATTCGGTAAAATAGGGAAAGAGTCAAGAGTGGCAGGGTGGCACTTTGACACCCTGTTGCACCCCTGATTAGTGCCTGTGTGCACATGTGGCACACATACATGCCGTAAGGGCATGTATGTCTGCCACATGGCACTGGTGTAAACGCACAGATTTGCATTTACAGAGGTATTCCTTATTTACCACCAACTAATAGTTGGTGGTAAATAACGAATCCTTAAAGCACATGAGCACTGGTTAAAGTGCTTCCTACATGTCATTTACCGATTCGGTAAATACCGGATCGGTAAATGATGATTCGGTAAATACCGAATCTGTAAATACCGAATCTGTAAATTGCCCCCCTACATCATAAAAGCCTATTACCGGTCGGTAACGGCCGATTTCGGCCGTTACCGACCGGTAATACCCTTCCTACATCTGGCCCTTGTCTCCAATTTATTTCTGTCAACTGTTATGACCATTCCTGGTTAGACAATTAAAAGGTTTTCGTGGTGAGCCACCTTCCCATTTCCCCTTAAAAAGCCCATATCCTGGGACAGTTTTAGCTCTTGTTACAACCTGACAGATGAAAGCACATGCACTTTTCAGGACTTGTGGATAAAGCTGATCCATCAAGGTTTTCCCAGCAAAGATTAGATGCTCTCCCACATTGATCCAAATGGAACTCGAAAGGTCATAATCAGCCTCTTTTAGAGGCCACAATATTTTGCCTACATTCAGACCTGCTACATTTTCGTAAAAAAGAAACGGCCATATTCACATATTTATCAGTCTGCATGAAATGCCAGAATCTTGGACCAGGACTGAAGATCCTAGGTCTGGACTAGGAGACTAGAATCCTCATTGCCAAGGTCTAATTTGGGACACTGGGAACCGTCCTTTCCTCAAGGTTTCCAAGAAGCTGTATCTAAAGGTGCTAGGTAACCGGATTGGCACCATACCTGAAAACCATCATCAAAGTACTGCCTTAGGTTTTGGCTCTGTGGCAAACAATCTGCACAAAATATAACACTCCTGTATCTAACATTCATTATTAGGATTCCTCTGTAAAAATCTGTTCTGAATGTCAACCTCCTAAATCTGTCTGATGCCGTCAGCTATTGCTTACGCGTTAGATTACTGTTAAGCATAAGTAGCAAATAGAAAAAGGTGCTAAAATATGTAGATTATCTTCTGACTTTTTCAGACATTAAACACTGCTTTTATTTGTATTTGACCTTTTCCCAATGAAGGCAGTCCGGGTTGAGCCATTACTCAAAGATCTAAGGTGTCTAGATTATGTACTCTGACAGGGCTCAGGAAGACAGTGGCTTGGGTGTGGTGTCTGTCAACTTGAAATGCCGCCACAGACACCGAAACCTGGATATAAAATGGTTGAAATGAATATGACTCATCAAGGGATTTGAAAAAAAAAATTGAGACTCCACAAATCGTGTCATTAAAGCATCATTGTATGGTGGTGGAATATGTAGGTGCTGTGAGCACTCTGTGATTTGTGTGTGTGTTTTGTATGGTCGCCATAGGTAGCTTGTACAATCAGGGCTCTTTCTTCTGAGATGAATATTATGACCTGTAACCACTGTTGAGCTCATGTGTGCTTGGTTAAGGTGAGTGTTTATGCAATGTCGAGATTTGTAAACGTTAGCGTTTAGTATTGTGGTGGTTTCTGATGGTGGTTTGAGCAGGTTGTGAAAAAGGCGAAGGGACCATGATTAATGACATGAAAACGGGGTGTGCGATGGAGAGGCTCATGAAAATCATGTTCTTTTACTGTTAAACTCCATGGAAAAAGCAAACAGATGTCTGAAAGAAATATATGTCACTTCTGCCCAAGAATTATAATTTCAAGTTCCTTTCTAGATCCCAAGGACAGACGTTTAAGAGGAATTCAGAAGGTCTAACCTTCATTCAAGAGGGTCTTAGATCCTTTCTATAGCCTGCTGACTCCCTACCACAGCCCGTAGTGAAAAAGGACTTTAAGCACCCTGCCTTGCAACTCTGAGTGGACACCTGGCAATCATTAACCCTCAATCAGCAAAACCTACAGTCAGCAAAAAACGAACAGAATGCAGTAAAACATGGTTTTCCCCTCAGATAGCTCTGACTCACAAGAGACAAAGGAACATGATGTTCCCAAATGCTAGTCAACCAGCCTTTTAAGAAACACCCTGAAGTTCCAAGCTGTTTTGTAAGGTTTCTGCTTCTCCTTCTTTGCCCCAGATTACCTGTCCGCAAATTACATCCACCTTGAACAGGGTCAACAGTGTTAGATTTTCCTTTAACAAACACTGTCTAAAATGAACCGAATGGACAGCAAAATCCCACGTAATATTCTGATATTTTAGGGGCATATTAACAAGGCGGTGATATAAAATTATCGCCGCTTTTGCTGTGTTAATTTTATCGCCTTATCAGCAAACACAAGCTATCGCGTGTTTTGCTGATTTTGCTCCGGTTTCCAGCACGCCTAACTTTGCATCACTAATGAGATGCAAAGTAGGCATGTCTGTGGAAACAACATGGGTAAATATCGCAAAGGCAGCTTAGCGATATTTACAATGCGGGGAAGCGATTATTTTACTAGTGCTAACGTCTGTTAAATTCCTGACTAAGGCATACCTAAAATGGGAGGTGGATTCATGTAATACGACCACATGGTCGTGTTATCAAGCATATCGCTGTTTTACATGGAACAACGCTAAAAAACCAGCGATGTTCCATGGAAAAGGGCGCTATCGCTGGAATATTCATTTCAATGGGGCTAATTGTTGTTAATACAACACTAGCCTGGCGAAATATTCTAGCGATAGAAAATAATGCGGTAGACAAGCAATAATTATCGCTACCTGTTGCAAATATGCCCCTAAAATATTATTGGTAGTAGTTTACTGTTGAGCCTGAATAAAGAGGGCCATGTCATATAGACGTTTAAGGCAATCTTCTACTTAACGCTGGTTTTAACCCCTTGGCTGCTGGGGTAATTTTCCTGCTGTGCTGGGGAGCGGGTGGGTGCGCACAGCGCCCCGGTGCTCATGACGAGCTCAGCTCATCATGAGCTACAGTGCTCCTGTGCTCATGACGAGCTGAGCTTGTCACGGCCACACCCGTTTCCTTAGAACGCTCAGCACAGCAGGGGAAGTTTTCCAGCGTGCGAGCGTTCTAATGGCCATGACGAGCTGAGCTCGTCATCAGCACACGAGCACCGTGGCTGATGACGAGCTGAGCTCGTCATCAGCATGTGAGGGGTTAACTGGGTGTCCCCCGGCTAAGGGGCCCAACTCACAAAAGACATTTCTGAATATGTGAAGTAATTCTCCTGTAGCAATTCACGTAGCTACAGGTGCAGGTGCAGATCAGCATCTACTCCTAATATGGCTGTATCAATATGCATACCCCCAACTATATATAATATTGCAAGATATTAGAAATATGCTAAACAAAATAGTATAAAATAAATAAAATGAATGTTAAACAATGACTATTTATCTTTAGACACTGTACACATACACATTGTACCACAGAAGTATTAAAACTATATAAAAAAATTATAATGGCCAGGTAACTTTAGATATTTTATACACCATATATAACACATTATAAGCAAATTACAATATTCAAAATAAAATTAGTAAAATAAATTTGATAAGATTCATGTAACTGTAAACATTGCAGGAATCTATACATATCGTTATAGAAATGTAAAAATAAATAAATACACATTCTTAAAAAGTACAAGTATATATATATTTTAATTGATCTCAACATCTAACTAAACACACTCAAAAGTCACTTCAGAACACATTGAACATCACAAACACACATGCACACACACACACGCACCAATCCACCACCCCACACACCCACACACACACCCACACACACACACACACACAAACACCCAGACATACACACACTAAGATGGACACGCACACAATGAAAAAAACAACATAACCATAGCTTATGTATGGCATCCACAATGTCTCGCAGTATAAGGGGAAGATGGCAGAGTGCAAGTTGTGGCTCCGTTTTTATATACATATTACCAAAGAGAAGGAGGGGTGGCTTTTCACGGTTCGTCACACCTCGCCCTAAAATAGTGACTGGACCAAAAAACATGACGTTCTATAGAATATATTTAAGATGCCTTTCCTGATGTTGCTTTTTTACAGATTCTGAGGATCAAGTCTGAATTTATATGCGTCTACTTTTAGTTTTTGACAAGTGTGTATTAGTTTCATCCGGTGTTGACTGTTTACTTGGGCTTTGTAATTCATGTTTTACTTAGCGCAAGGGAAGAGCTGCACCTATGCTACTTAGAAATACATTTGGAGGATTTATGCATAAAATACACCCAAAATGTTACCAGTAGACAGTAGTAACGCTTTTATTGTAATTTGAGTAGTATGTGTCCCTATTCCCTCTTGTCACGAGGCAGGGATAGTACTTGCTGTAAAACTGTGCCTGGAGTAACTGAACCGTATTTAGGTGAAGATGTCAATCTACAGATGCTAATATTTCCACCTGTAGATATCTTTTTTGATCTGACCAAGCGCTGGGAACACTCCTACATTTTGGGCGTCCTGCAATTGGAATAACTTATATTTCTTAGTACCCACAGAGAAAATAATCAAATACATGACTTTGGCATTAGCAGTATTTCCTGTGCCACCTGTTACTCTGAGATATTTGTGATATGTGAACAAATGACAGAAAAAGTGATGAGCAGAGATATTTAGAAGGGAAATACAATATCGTTTAAATGTATGAGCGAAAGCCTGCAGAGCTTTTTACATTAAATGATCCACTTTATATGTCATTTTTAATTTGACTGACAGCCGGCTGAGTCCACTTGCAAAGGTGAAACCTGCTCCCGGAACTTAATGGTTGTCCTTAGATGAGCGCCCACACTTCACAGAAATAAAGCGATGACAGCTCAAGGATGCTTCTTAGTGCCGTCCGGGGAGGTCGGAAGCAATAACCGGGTGCGGCATACATGCCCTAATGGTTAGTTTAATGGAAGAGGTTTGAAGTAGTGCTTTATTAATAAAATGACAATCAGAAACAGTCCGAGGTTGACTATTTGATCGATCCTCGCGCACGTTAGCAAATTAAAAGTTCCAGTAATGCATATCAGTTTAAATCCCGGTACCTGAGAGAGCAGTGAAACATTATGAGGAAAAGCTAGGCAGGAAGGCAACGTCTGTGTTCATGAGATAAAAATTAATAAGGAAATAATAAAACTTTGTAAGTGTATTTTTTTCTACAAACTTTCAGGTAATGCCAAGGACATTGCAGGAATTTGTGGAACAATGCTTTGACCAACAGAAAGTACAATTTTCTGAGGCAATTTTCTCTTCAAAGGGCAGGGACTGTATTGCACAAAGTGCCCCAGGGCGCAACGGGCATTTGAGCCCCCTTTGCGCCTCTCCCTCGAGGCACTTTGGTATTACCAAAAGGTCCACAGAATTTTGTGTGCCCCCTTCTGTAATAATGCTGGCACACATAAAGTGCCTGCACTATCTTCAATGGGCGTTCCCTCATTTGCATTGTGGAGTGCCCCATAAAAAAAGGAAATCTCTTTGCCTCTGCGCCCGCGCAGTATTACTGACAGTGCACGACCTAAAAGGTGGCACACAATCAGTGCACACCCTGGGAGCAGCCCTTGGTAGAGGGGAAAGGAGGTCCTATCAACACCCAGACATCCCCTTGCAGACAGGTGCAGTCACTGACTGAGCTATTAGCTTTGTGATTTTAAAGTGTACCCAAAAGGGAATTTATTCCTGACATTTGTCGTTTGGTACCCTACCCTTTTGGTTGCTAGGGTCCCTCTCTTATATTAGAGATAGAGAGAGGCAGTCACTGACTGTACCCGCCTGCAAGAGGATCACTAATCCCCTTTAAAAGTGCAGGCGGGTTCCTGCCTAAACTGTGAAAACACGGAGTAGCTTCAAAGCAGCTGCTCCGTTTTTCACATGATTGCGCTGCCCCCAGGGCAGCCTGAGTTCACAACTGCCCTGAGTGCTGTTCTTTCATCCTAATATGGCACATTTTCCTACATTGTGCTGAGCACACCTTTTAAAAGGTGCCCCCAGCACAATGAAGATAAATGCGACCCATACAGTGCATTGCATCCCCACATATCCAAACTCTTGCACAACGTTAAACTGTGTAAGAGATAAGGAAGGAATCACGCTAAGGAAGTACATTCTGCAGTCATAACAATTACTTGTTTTCCGCACTCCTGTTTCATAATTTCTTTCCCATTTTTTGGAATTTGTAGTTTTAACCTTTCCCAAGGTCATTGGAACACTTTACATAAGCACCAGTTACATACCATACGGTCTGAATCACTTTACTGCCACAGGGATACTAAGCGCCCAGAATCACAGGATGTTGAACCAATGCTGTGACTCAAACTTGGCTCCCCTGTTCTAAAGGCTGCACCATTGGCTGTAAAGCCACATCCTTGCCAGTAGATTAGATGATATGCTGATTGGATCCTTTACCTGTAGTAGTTTTACATTTTTTTGCTCAATATAAATAATTGCACAAATCTGCTAGAACTGAAACTATTTGTTTGGCATCAGAGGCCAATGAGAACACAATAAAAATAGCTGTGAATTCAGTGCTTAATTTGTGGGAAAAAATGAGGGCTCAGAGCTCAGAATCCGGTGGCCGATGCAATTAAATGTTGACACACCAAATACCAAGCTTGGTAGTCTTTAATCCACTGCCAAGCACTCCCTGCCTCTTTTTTGGTCGAGCCTAAAGTCAGTGTGCATGCGCTGCTCTGTGAGACTTGCTGTACTGGAGTAAGGAATACAAGCCACGCCACTCTCTGCTCATTTTTGTCATTGGCTTCTGTCTTTGTCCTTCGTAAATGCAGGCTTCTGATTCAGTAATCGGCTTGTTTGCTCCTCCTTAGTACCGCCTTGTCTTCATTTGGAACCTCCCATGGCTACTGGCCCTTTTACTTCGGTTGTTACATGGTATGTGTTAATTAGTCTATAAGTACTATTTTCTTTATTGAGTTTCTCTTACTGTACGCACAATGTGCATTGTTTATATTCAGCACGCCATCTGCACTTTCTCTTTTCAAGCAGCCAAGACAATGGCCAGGGCCGGACTGGTGAGTCTGGGCACCGGGCCATCCCCCGGTAGGCTGGAGGTGGCGGGGGGGCGGTTTTCGAAAAGGGGTCCGGTTTTGTGGCTGGGGCCCGATTTTCAGTCCGACCGTCACAGCCTGTGACGGTCGGACTGAAAATTGGCCCCCCAGGCTCCAGCCACAACAGCGTCACTCACTTAGTTTAGGGACATCAGTCTGAGAGACTTCCAAGTTACAGGAGGCAGTTCCTAAGCAGAATAGCAGTAGCGCCAACAAGCCTGATTGACCATTGCATTGCTGAAGGTTATGTGCAAGTGCAACCTAACCCCAAACGACGAGGAGGAGGTGCCTGTGCGTGCAGAATTATGCCCTGTCTCCTCCTCTGCCGCGTCTGCGCGCCTCCAGGGTGCGGGGGTGTGTGTGTGTGTGTGTAATTCCCGCATGCGCATTGCAATTAACTGCGCGTGACTGCAAGGAGTGACGAGAGTGAGGAGCTAGCAGAAGTGCGCACAGAGCCATGTACGGACGGTACAGTTGAAGCGGCCACATAACATAATTGTAGGCTAGCGCCGCCTAGCCCGACCCCCCCCTGTGTCTAGTAGTCACTATTCAGCAGGCCTGAGGTGAGTCCGTTTTACCGCCCCCCCCCCCGAGACTTTGTAAGAAGCAAGCAGCGCAACCGCGACATGACTATGTACCCCTGATAAGTTATAACCTGACCAAGCCTGGTTAAAAACCTCCCGGCCCGAGAGGTTATAACTTATCATCAGGTACATAGTCAGCGCTGCTTGCTTGCTTCTTTGAAATAGAACTGTGCAATTAGGTTCGCACTCGTCTCGCAACTCGCAAGCTGCCTAAGTTATAACCTGACCAGGCCTGGTTAAAAACCTCCCGCCGGTTACACAGTGTCCTGCCGCGGCGTGACTATAGATCAGTCTCTAGGATATATGCAAACAGGGGTTTCTGGTTATGGTAATTGCTGTGACAGAAGTTAAATGGACGTCAAAGTGTTGCTGTGTGGAGGTTCTGATGTGTTTTAAGAAGCTCGTGTTTGGTATAAACCATTTAAGTTGGTTTGAATTAATGTAACTACTTTGTATGATGGTCATTATTATTGTGTGTTTCTTAATAAATATCCTGAACAGTAAATGTAGGAACATTAGGTCGTAAGTACTGGAAATGGAACTGAGGTGGGGGGTAGGGGGGGAGGGGGTGGCGGCGACAGAGCGGGAAAGACAGTCCTGAAAGGTGGATGCAGTCTCAGCCTATGGTGTCCCAGGACATATGGATTCTTTTTTTTCACAAACTCTGCCCTCATGTCAATTCACAAGGAGAAATGCTAGCGGTAAAGGTGTTCATGATTAGCTATATTGGTCACAAACAGACAACATTATCGGATGTCCTGGAGGGTTGAAGCACATGGACTGTATCTATGTGTATGCTGCAAGTTTGAGTGCATAATAGGATAGGTCAGATGGTTAATGCACTTATTGTGGCGATCACTGTGCTAACTGCTAGCTCTGAATTAGAACAGATATAAATAGCTTAGAGAATTTATATACCTACCTCGTACACCCTGCAGGTCAAATGTTCAGATCCTAATTGTTTGCGGGTGTCAAACATGCAAGACACTGGTTAGAATCCAGGTAAAAACACTCAGTGTAAACAATCATTTCTTCTACGCTGATTAAATGTATACCTGTTATTAATTGCCAAGACCAACTAATATTATGGTATGCTGTATATATGATTATGTTAGTGTAATATCACACATGGCCGTATGCTGGCCTGCATGCTCTATGTGCCTACTGGAGCACACATGTACTTTACATAAAACACGCAAGCAGATCTTTCTTTTGAAATGGCATGCGGACAGTGCAACTATGTACCCTCTGATGGGCTGCTGAGCATGGAGGAAAGGTGTGCCAGTGCGTACTTTGAACCCTAACACCTCTCCAAGTGTGTCCCCTTTGCGTGGAAGCACTGTGTCCCATGCAGTCCCTATGCAGGATTCCTGTATAGGGACTTCAGAGAACACAGTGCTGCCACATATCACGGCATGAACTGAATTCTTACTGGCTGCTTGTTGCTGGCTCCCGGCCTGAGAGGTTATAACTTATCATCAGGTACATAGTCAGCGCTGCTTGCTTGCTTCTTTGAAATAGAACTGTGCAATTAGGTTCGTACTAGTCTCGCAACTCGCAAGCTGCCTGTAAAAAAACGGTTCCACTACTGAAGCGGCCATAATTTTATTCAACTACCGCCACCTAGCCCGACTTCCCCCTGTGTCTGCCAGTGCCACCAACAGCATTCAGCAGGTCCGTTCCCGAGACTGAAAGAAGCAAACGTGTTACATGACTGACTATGTACCTGCGCTGCTTGCTTCTTTCAATTAGAAATGCAATTTCAGCCTCATATTGATATGCAATACCGTACTCTGTGCATATTGGAAAATGTTGAATAAAAAAGTGACTTAAAATAGTCATAAGATTTAAGAGTATGCAATCCATGATGACTTGGTTTAAGTGCATGCATGCTTGCAGTGTTGTTTGGCTCACCATGTGTGTGTGTCTGTGAATTTCTGTGCATGCATGTGCTAGTAATGTTGGCATGTATGCTTAAATATAGGCTTTTAATGTTGGTCTGTTATGTTGCTGGTGAATGCCATGCATTGCCTATTGGCTGTGGCAATACAAGGGAGATTCCTACATTAAAATTCAGAGAAACTGTCCATTCAACAGGGAACGAACCATAGCCGCTGGTGTCTTGCAAGTTACCAATGGGGAACTGATTTGGATAGAACATGTCTTTACTCAAGCCAGTCTCCTCATGAAACATTTTTTTCATTAGATGCATGTTCACTTAAAAAAGTTGTGCAAGATACGGGCAAACTACATTTTTGCTGTGAATGCCTCATTTTGCAATCGTCTCATGGAATTTCATGAAATTTCAATAATACACAATTTTGCCCATAACAACTTTCAGTATGATTACACTGATTTTGAAAACGGTGGGCATTCCTTTTAAATGATGTCAAAATGATCAGACATGATCATTGCAGGCTGTCGATTATGGAGTAAAAATCAAACTCACTATGTCACTAGGTAACCACATGAATGTATTAAAACTTTAATTAAAGGAAGTTAACCTGTGCTTATATATATCTGGTATGTGCCCTGTCTGTGCCAGCAATTCTAAAGTTTATTACCTCCGATAATTTCTGAGCACTGCAGAATAATGTCTCAAAGTGCTGTACCATCACCAGCATTCATGATGAAGCAGACGGTTTTGAATGCTGCTCTAAATGCCACTGGAGTCGAGACTGATTTGCATATGGCTGGGTTCAAAGTGGAATGGCATGGGGAGCAAAAAAATGATGGATTTAGGCCCATATCTCTCTACTGGGTGAATGTATGACATTGTTCTACATTTTGTCCAACAATTGTTTTTGCATTTGTCACCCCGAGTGTGAAGGGTATGCCCAGACGTAGGTCCCGTGCTCTCCATGCTACTGGAGTCATGCTATCCTGGCTGATGAGGGGTGAAACCCCAAAACCGGTCCTAGGATGCTAGTTTCCAGGCCAGGGAGGACCTGGCCTGGCAGTTCAGGCTGGACTGTTCCCATTGGGCGCAGGGTCAAGACTGATTACATTTATGGCTGTGTTCAAACTGGAAAGGCATGGGGAGCAAAAAAACGGTGGATTTAGGCCCAGACCTCTGTACTGGGGTGGATGTATGACATTGTTCTGCATTCTGTCTATCAAATCTTGTTTTTGCATTTGTCACCCGAGTGAGAAGTGTATGCCCAGATGTGGGTCCCATGCTCTCCATGCCACTGGAGTGATACCATCCTGGCTGATGATGTGCTTACTGGGAAAATGGCAAGGACGCGTGATACCTGGAACCGCGCATTATTGAAAGTGGCAATTGTGAGATAACTTAGTTGTGGCAATGATGTGCGCTGAACGAGAAGTGACATATATTGTGATTGTGCACCTTAGTCTCTCCAGCACTAGATTGTAGGCTAGAGTCCTTCGTTCAAACTTGTTCAGATTGTTAGTCACATTGCATTGGGTCTACCGCGACCATAACATTTGCCTGCACCACCATTCTGCTTGTCTGCTGATTCTCATCCTGAATGTTCAAATCAGTAGATATTTGGAAAACAGGCTCTGTTCACTGTGGCCTTATAGAATTTCACCACCACTTTCCCCAATATCCTTGTCAAAAACATTTGATAATACACAATCCCACAGCTACTTTGGTCTCAATTTATACCAGCCTATTATTAGTATGATCGCACTTTCCCTCGCTTCAAGGACAAATGGAAACTCCCTACTTTTCTGGAGTGCCTGTCAACGATTCCCCCTTGTAATTTGACCACCCAGGGGAGGGCACTACTCCCAGGCTAGGTGTCTGCCAAATAAGGAGCTATCCCGCTTATTAGTGGCGATCCACCATCCAGTAACTGCTACAGTTACTTGGTGCTCTCTGAAATAATGCCTATGGGTACATATGACTGGGTGGGTAACCGGATGTTCTTTAAGGTCATCATATACTATTTTCTGTGCTTTGAAAGTTGATACAATTTGAATATGTAATCAAAAATGTGCTGTAAAATTCACCATTTTGGTCTTTCGTTTTCCAAAAATTTCTTGGGGAAGAACCCTCCCAAACCCCCCTAGTGGCGGTCGGGCTCGCTCGCTACCCGTCGGATGGGGGCTGGTCTGGCAAAATTTGCCAGGGCTGCTTTCAGTTCCCAGTCCGGCCCTGACAATGGCGGCCACTTCTTTACAATGACATAGGTCTCGCATTTAAATGTGAGACCGATTGCATTGCAGATATTTTTTGAATAGGAGAATACTAGCATTAACACATATACGATTTACGTTGTTTTTCTCAAAAATAATTTAGCTGTTTGTGTTCATATTTTAAAGTTTAGATATGAGATACTTCGACATTGTCTGTACTATATTTTTATATTACGTCTTACAGCTTCCATGTGCTGTATTCTGAGTTGTTTCTAGAGAATTTAAACGCTCTCATGACCTCTCTTCAGTGAGTGATGGTTTGTGCTGTGTCGGAGCATGGCAATGCAAGCTCGGGCCTCAATGCGGAAGTTGTACCATCTTCCAGGACAACAGAGTTGTGCGTCCTGTGTGCCCGAGCCCCTGCCCAGGCGTTAGTCGTTCCTTGAATGCATCCCCGAGCGAGGACCCCCAAATTAGATGTAAGTAGGGGGTCAGAACCCACAGATGAGGTGCTAAACACATTGTCTTATTCACAACACCTGTTACCAGTCAATTTGCAGGGGCTTATCTAAACTACTCTCCAGTCACTGTCTACTTTGCGTTGTTATGTACTACGATTCCAGGAGTCTTTTATTTCCCTGGTATAACTGCTGTCTGATGCGATTCCGATGTAGCATAGTCCTGGCATTTCTTTCACCAACAGTCTGAATACAAGATCGTTAGCAATAACTGTGAACTTGCAAGTCCTAGAATGCAAAGTGCTGCTGGCTAAAACACCAGCACTGGATAACAAGGAGCTGCTAATTTGGGAGTTATGTTGGACGAATGTGACATAGCTGCCAAATTTCCCAGGTGTGTTGAGCTTCCCCAGGCAAGGTTTTTTTCTTTGAGTTCTGGGACTTATAGTCCTACTTTTCTAATGTATTGAGCAACAATACAAGTCAAAGAATTCAAAGAAAAGCCTGAATGGAGCAGCTTGCCAAGCAGGATCCTGGAAACCTGGCAGGGCAGTTGCCAGTGGCTGCTTTGTATCACGTTCACCAGGGTTAACTTGTACCACTTTCCAAGGATTTCCAATGATATAATGAAACCATTACTGTCTGATGTCATCGCAGGGGTTGATGATTCTGCATTTGAGTCTCTAGGGCTGATCTGAGCTCTATTCAGAGGGACTGGTCGATATTGTGTTCATGTGGCCTGGTCTGCATGATGCATCCCATTCATGCGGCTATGCTTCACGCACAAACACAGGGATTGATCTGTACTTCATTTACACGAGGTCTGATACAAATTTAAAATTTATTTTATTTGTTTGATTAATTAAAACCTTACAAAAAGTAGCTAAAACATTTACAAATGTAAAATACTAAAACGATTCAAATGTTCAGTTAATTTCCATAAAACTTAGGCATTTACCGTACACATTAGATGATATTATAGTCAATCATTTTAAGATTATTTTTAAGGTTGGTTTTGTAGCTTCATATTCACACAATCTATTATTTAATCAAGCACAAGCTTCCAACTTTTTTTGTACCATACAAAGGAATTTGGCGAATGCTGAATTAAGTGGTAGGTCTTCTGGATTTAAACTTGCCATTAATGCCTGCCTACAAGTCCTTACACCGCGTTTAATAAATAGTTTCTTAAGTGTAATTTTCCTTTCAACTTCCAAATCTGGACAAAGACACAATAGGTGTAAGAAGGCTTCTTGTCCTGATTTACATAGTCTACATAGGCAGTTATCATTTGTTCGATTCCATGGTGCCAAGTGACATACACTTGGAAAATAGCCAAATCTAGCGTTCACAAGCATTTTATTTTTTTTGACCATGAAGTTTCCAGGTAGGTTTGAAACTTTTATTTCTTGAATCCATTCACGATCGACCATGCATGCTTTCTTTTAACCCTTTCACTGCGGGGGTTATTCCCCCGCTGTGCTGGGGGAAGGGGTGCGCGCACAGCGCCCGCATGATCATGACGAGCTCAGCTCGTCGTGAGGCACGGCGCTCCTGTGCTCATGACGAGCTGAGCTCGTCACAGGTCCATTGGCTCCCATGGAACGTTCAGCACAGCAGGGGAATTCTCCCCGTACCTGAGCGTTCCACGGGCCATGACAAGCTGAGCTCGTCATGAGCATAGGAGGGGTTAACAAAATTATCTTTGTTCTTTATCAAGGAGAGATGATCAGTAAGTTTATTTACTCTTTTTGTAAAGCTCTTCTGCACAACGGTGGTGTTCCAAATAGGTGCTATACCAAATTTGTCGATTGCTCTATTTAAGTAGGAGCTGGCAGTTAGGTTCCTGTTATTTTTTATTTCTTGCCATAGACATTACGTTGTCTTGATCGTTTTTTATTCTGTTCCACACTTTTATTGTGTGTCCTTTCCATGCATGCCATTGGTTATTTAGCCCATATTCTAGTCTCACTTGGGCTTGTGAGGCGTTCCTTGGGAGAGAAAATAAACTTCTATACGTTTTGGCGACCGCAGTGTTAATGATCTCTGCGTCTTTCCCGTTGAGCACCTCGCTGCCCTGTGTTAGTGTTGGCAGTAATTTTGCTGCAATTGTTTTTAATAGGGGGCGATAAGACAAGTCTCCTAGGGTTTTCTGAATTGATCTAATTGCCCCGAAAAGGGAATTCGATTTCCTTGTGATATCGAGTTTTTACGTCTCGAAATTGCCATTGTCATTGAAAGTTACGCCCAAGTATTTGTAGTCAGCTCCCCGCTCCAATTTTTTGCCTTGCAAGATCCATTTATGTGTGTATTTTAGTTGTACATTTTTTGTAATCACCATTACCTTGGTATTAGCTTTATGTACATGCCATTTTCCTTAGAATACTTAGATATGCCATCAATTAGTCGTTGCATTCCGACTTTAGTGTGACTTAAGAGTATGACATTGTCCGCATATAATAGGTTGGATATCTGTCTTTAAGCTAGCCTTGGGGGGTGTGCGTTGATGTCGTTTAACTCAGTCGTAAGATCAGCTAAAAATAGATTAAAAAGTAAGGGAGCCAACACACATCCCTGTTTAAGACTACTTGATGTAGGAATTATTTTGGTTAATGTTGTTCCATTACCCGTCCTCACCCTATCCCAAGTTTCTGAGTGCAAGAGCTTGATCATCTTCAACAGCTTTTCTGGTATTCCTTGTTTTCTAAGTTTATCACATAAAAGTTCTCTATCAACGCAGTCAAAAGCAGATTTAAAATCTACAAAACACAACTATAAGGGTTGTTTAGCTAAAATTGCTTTCTCGATCAATATTGATAATATTAAAATATTTGTTGACGTAGCAAGGCCTTTGACAAAACCTGTTTGGTTCGGGGGCTGTACCCGTTTCTCCTTTGCCCAATCAGTTAAATTTGCCATTAGAATTCCTGCAAACAACTTGGCGTGGTGTCCTGCAAAGTAATTAGGCGATAGTTTTCTGGCAATTGCCAATTTCCTTTCTTACATATAGGTGTTATAAGTGATCCTTTCCGTGATTTCAGGATTTGACCACTCTGGACCACTTCGTTGAAAACATCTGTAAGGTAAATTGACCAGAAATCTGGTGCTTCTTTGGATAGCGCAAAAGGGATGCCATTAGGACCAGGGGCCCCATCCTTTTGCTTTTTTATCAATCTTGCCACTTGACTTTTAGTTACTAAAATTTCACTATCACCTTCTTTGTCTACTTTTGTGGCACTTGAGTTGGCAGTATGTTGTTTCTGTGTTGGTTGATTTAAATTTCGATGTGTTTTAAGAAACGTCACCCATTCTTCTTTGGATAGACTAGATCCTATAGCAACTTTGTTTGGCTAGATAGGCCATTAATTAGTCTCCAAAACTCCCTTGAGTTTGCTAATGTACATGCGTGGAATATTTTTGTCCAGAGATCCTGTCTGGCTTTGTTCTTTTCGTTCCAGATCAATTTCCTTAGAGTATAGTTTGTATTTCTCAATAAGGTCACTAATTCCTTGTTGAGCGGGGACTTCGTTAACTGTCTCCCCAGCCTGTTCCATGTACATCTGAGTTTCCTTACAGTGTGTGGAAGGAAGATGTAAGAATCTCTGGCTTTGCTATTTTCGCTTTGGGCCTCTTTCCTCCTTTGCACACCTGTTGTTTTTGTATTAGCAGTGACTACTTTATGGGTGAAATGTTCCCATCGGTCTATGACGTTTATCTTTGTTTCTTCGTCCATACATTCTATCGCTAGGTTTTTTGCCCTTACCATGATCTCGTCCGTGTTTTCAGTTTTCAATATGAGTTTCTTGTAGTTAATGGTAGAGATCTCACCTGGGATTGTCTCGAAGGTCTCAGAATTTGGACATAATAGATTTATCTCGATAATTTGCTGGCTATGATCGCTGTCCAAGACTTTATTCAAGGTATAAGATGTCACTTTGTTAAAAATAGACAACAACGTTAATGTCAATTCGTGAGTTACCGTTACTTGAATGAAATGAACAAGCCGGTGGAGAGTCCGTAGGAAAACTGCCGTTTGGTATCCTGAGGCCCAGCGCTTCCATGTCCTTCACCAAATTTATCCCAATTCTGTTTTGTTTAATGACGTTTCTTGGTTCCGCTATTGGGTCCGGAATCGCCCATTGCTGATTTTGTGATTGGACAAGTCGCTCCGCACTAAGGGCATTAACATATTTGTATTGAAATCCCCTGTTACAATATAGTCGGCCAGTGGCTCTTCCAAAATTTACTCCAGTAATAAGTTGTTTAGGGCAGTAGTCATCGCTTTCTTTGAGATCTGTTTCGGTGGTATGTAAACTTTAACTAGAGTTAGAGTTTTATAAGGCATACTTTTACAAGCTTTGTAACAAATTTTTACTGCAAGAAGGTTTGAATTGTTCGTATGGATTAGATCTTGTTTTGCATTTAGGTCGTTCGATACGAAAATTGCTAGACCTCCACAGGGGCGTCTAAACTTCTGACATTTTACAGCTGGTTCAAAGTATCCCCCGTAGTATTTTATCATAAATGGGTCTATTGCCCATGTTTCCTGCAAAAGTATTATGCGATTTTGGATTGTGAAACCTTGCATTTTAGCTTCCATCCATTTTCCACAAATT
This sequence comes from Lissotriton vulgaris, assembly GCF_964263255.1. Lineage (NCBI taxonomy): Eukaryota > Metazoa > Chordata > Amphibia > Caudata > Salamandridae > Lissotriton > Lissotriton vulgaris. The sequence continues at coordinate 998,019,707 of NC_141696.1, read as the reverse complement.
CCATTTATGTTCCATGAGCATATCTTCATTGTAGAAAAGGCTGTAGGCTTTTCTTGCAGTGGGTCTTGCGGTAAAGTTTGTCAGTGCTCCTTGGTACCGTGGAGGGATGCCATGATCCAGTGTTTGTTTGCCTCTTTTCTATGCTCTTTCTCTGATGGGTTAGAGCATAACTTGGCTTCCTGATTTATTTAGCCTAAAGGATTTTTTAATATGGAGAAAACAGTGTTAGTTTTTCCAAACCGAGATTTGTGTATGTTCCTTCCAGTATTTAAAAAGGGTGTTTGGTAGACTTGTGGAGGCAGTTGACTTATTAATATACCCCATTCACGAAAACTTCTGTGCTCTTTCAGGATTGAGTCCGCTATTGGTCCTGTGGGTACTGTTATCAGTGTTAATGGAAGTGTTCCTTCCGGATTTGGCTGAAAGCTCACAGTTTCGATGTCTACTGATGATATCATTTCTAGAGTTGGTAAGTTTTTCATTAACCGGAGGATATTTCCTCTGTTTAGAATATCATGTGGACCTCTTGATTCGTAAAGAGACTCGAGGACTAGTTGTATGGTCCTATTTTTTTGAGGCCTTATATCACTATTTTTTCCCCTATTCTTCAATTTTCTGCGTAAGTGATCTGCCTACTCTGGCCTCTTCTTACAACGACTAAGTTATCTTGCATTTTTTTGTACATCAAATCGTCAGTTGTTTCTTTTTCTTTGCAAAAATTTGACGTTACTCCGGCATTCCCCATTACCTTCCTTTCTGGGAAAACATCTTGTTTATTACAGTTCCTGACTTGGCCGGACGAGTTTTTTTCATAGTGCTCTGTCTGGTTTTGATTTAATGGACGCATGTGATTTTGGGTGTCATTCTCTTTATACTGCATGGTTCCAGACTCCCTTGTTAGCCTTGAGATCTTTTCCTTTATTTATTTATTTATTTATTTGCTTGTATAGTGCAGGAATTCGACCCCCGAAGGGGTATCTCAGCGCTTATGTTCTTACCAAAGCTATATTCAGAGAGAAAGATCATCAGGCAGTGAAAGATATCTACATAGTCAGGAACAGGTGGGTCTTTAAACATTTCCTAAAGGTGGCTAAATTAGGATTTTGCCTAAGGGTAAGGGGCAAGGAGTTCCAGAGGGTGGGGCCTCGGTAGGAGAGAGCTCGGCCTCCCTGTCTTTCTTTCTTGATCAGTGGTACTTGGAGCAAGGATTGGATCTGAGAGCGCAAAGAGCGACCAGGCTCATAGGGTCTGAAAATTTCTGATAGATAGTTGGGACCGGCACCAGACAGGCATTTGTGAATTATACAGCATATCTTGAACTTCACCCTCTGGCGAATAGGCAGCCAGTGTAGTTTGTTCAGTAAAGGACGTGAGGGGGATCTGGATGGAACATTCAAGATCAGTCTGGCCGCTGTATTTTAGGCTACCTGTAGTCTGCCTAGTTGTTCCTCATTGGTAGAAATAAGCAGCCCATTACAGTAGTCCAGTCTACTGATTACCAATGCCTGGACTAAAGTTTTCCTATGGCAGTCCGCTAAATAAGGGAAAACCCTTCTCAGAAGTCCAATAACCCTAAAGCAGGATCCAGTCACCTGATTGACCTGATCTTTAAGTGTCAGGGACTGATCAAGTCGAACCCCCAGGTTTTTTTACTACCTCTTTGGGAGTGGGGGCAGAGCCTAGTTCGGGAGGCCACCACTCTGGTGACCATAGGAGCGGGGCCTTTCCAAAGAGCATGACCTCCGTCTTACCTACGTTACATTGTAGGCAATTAGAGGTCATCCAATTGGATATAGCTCTCATCCCAGCAGCAAAGGAATTTTTAACTGCTGGCGTCAGTGTCTGAAAGGGAAACAGCAGCTGAGTATCATCTGCGTATGATATTGGTGTGAACCCATATTCTCTCACTATTTCAGCCAAAGGGGCCACATACACATTGAACAATGTGGGGCTTAGGCATGAGCCCTGTGGAACCCCATTGGTGAGCTCCCTGGAGATGGAAAGATGGGAGCCCAAACGAACACTTTGTGAGCGGCCAGTGATGAAGCTTTCTAGCCAAGCTTTAGCCATGCCTTAGTCATAGTACTGATTTGATCACTTAGGATTTCAGAAGGAGTGAGGTCTTTTATTATACAACCATTTGGCTTAATTTTTGGCTTAATTTTATTTGTTGTTTCTGCTACCTTGTCTGTTTTTTGTTCGACTTCCCGAGGGCAGGAGGTTTGATTGGAAGTTTCAGTTAAAGTACTGATATTACTTTTGACCAGTCTTTGTTTGCAGCTGAGGGCAGATGGTTTAGAGAAGATGTCATAATATTTACCCTGTCCTTCACTGTTTTTTGCCACTTTTGTATGGTTCGCCCCATTGACTCCTCCATATGATAGTTTTTTCTTTTTATTCTTTTGTTCTAAATCATTTGTGGCATGAGGTGTTTCTGATTTAAATTCTGATGTTCTTCCTCTTTCTTTACAGGGTTTAGCTATTTCAATTTCAGTGTGTATAAAACTTTCCTTATTTGCCCTATTTCTTGATTTCCTCAGCTTTTTTTTCTGTCTCTTTGTTAATTCAAAGGCCACCAAGTCCACGTCTTCTTTATTCTGTTTATTTGGCGAGTCTGCTAGTGTTTTGTTTGCTTTTACTTTATTTTTGCTTGTTTCTTGACATGTGTTTGCTTATTTTGTCGTGTTTGGGATTATACTATCTTTGCAAGACAATTTTATTGGTTGCTCCTGTTTATTTTCTGAGATAGATTCCCTTATATTAATGTGGTATCCATCCTCCTTACAATTTTCCATTTTCCTTTTATAAATAGTTTCTTTGGCATCCTCCAAAATTGTGTTTACAACCTCCGGTATAAGTAGCAGTTTGTTTATTATTGGAGCACTCGTGCATTCTATGCAGGTTGGCACTGATTAGTTTTGTGCTTTTATTATTAGGTTATTTCGGTCAGCTGATTTATTCTCAATTCCTGCAACTGCATTGGCCATAAGTCCCAAAATATCTATTTGAATGTCCATTTTATTTGATTGCGCTGATAAAGCTTCCAGAGTTAATACTGATGTTGGGTAATGTGTATCCCATATTGTTCCGGCGTCCATTTTTTCTGTTTGTTTTAAGTTGTTTTCCAGGTTTGTTTAGTTAATTCCTGAAATGCTATGGTTTTCTTCGTCATTTCTTTCGAAATCGGCAATTTCTTTGTATATAGTTGCCGATGCATAATTTGACGATGGAACACTCCGTTTGGTAGAAGTGCATTCCTCAATGGTTGCAGGTCCATTTGCAGGTGATGGTTGTTTTTTGGTTGGAAGACCATTTTCAGGTGATGATTGTTTCTTGCTTCCTATTCCAACATTTATACTTGCTAAGGTCTGTAGATAAATAGTATTTTCCTGCTGGATTGGTTCTTGGGATTCGTTACTTTGCACTGTGAGTTGTCAATTAATGTCTGTATTTTGGTATCCTAATACTTGTACAATTTTTTTCTCTTCGGGGTTGTTTCGGCACCCTACTATAGGTGACAATAGGAATTCGTTAGGTGTGTCAGCTTGTTTCTTTCTAATGACCACATTGGCCTCTAATGGTATCGGGGCAGGATCGTTAATTGCTATCTTTGTGGTCTCGAAGTGTTTAAGATCCTCTACGCTTTCCGCTTCTCTACATTTCGTCTCTTGCGTAAATGTTTTGTACAAAGGATGTTCTAATTGTAGTAGGTCTATTCCCTCTAGATTTTCGGTAAATTTGAAGACCTGGTCAACTCCCACCTCGTCATTTGAATCCAAGCCCCCTTTCATTTTGTTTGTTGGTTTAAGTGGGGACCATAATGTTTTTAGTTCTGATTCCGATTGCATAGTCATAAGTGCAGTTGTTGGGTCTTTCAAGAAGTCAAATTTCTGTGGGATTTTTGTTGATCTTTCAAACATTCTTGCTATTGGTGAGATTAGCGACTGAGTCGGCCCCTTTATTTGCGCTTTAACTCAGGCCTTTTTTTGTACGTTGGTTGCTTGATTTTTTCGGGTACGTTTCTTTGGGGAGCCCACAGTTCTTTCTTTACCAGAACACATTTTCTGGTAGCTACCTTTCTATGGGGCCTATTAGGATGGCGGACGGACCTGCGTCCGTCCGCCACCCCCAAGGTGGAGGGACCGTCTGCAGGGGCAGCGGCGGTCTCTCCGGTGCAATTAGGATGTGACCGCCACCCTGGTGGTCACATCCTGTATCTTTAACCTTGCGACTTGTGCTGCTAGAAGCAGCACCCGCCGCAAGGTTAAAAATGCATGTTTTACATTTACATGCACAAAGCGGCAGGCACCGAGCAGTGCCTGCCGCTTTGTGCATGTAAATGCCCTTGTGCACCCCCCACCCCCGACACCCTGGGGGCCCGCAACGGGCCCCCAAACACCAAAGACCACATGCTTTTCCACGGCGGAAAAGCCGCAGTGGAAAAGCATGTTGCAATGCACATTGTAATTTGGCTGACGGTGTCTTGCAGACACCGCCACCAAATAGCCCTCCACACCCTGCGGATCAGCGGCGGACGTACCTGCCGTCCGCCGCTGGTCCTACCGCAGCAATCCCACCACCATCCTAATCTGGCGGTGGGTGTTTTCTGTGGCCGTGGCCGTGAATCCGCATCCCCCAGTCCGGCGGTGGCTTCCGCCGGCCCGGAGGATGCAGATTCACCGCCATCCTAATCGGCTTCTTAGTTAGGATTCTGGTGTTGCTCTGCTGCTGATTTAATTGTATTCCACGATTTCTTTTTTCGTGTGATAGATATAGGGAGGGCGTGTGTAGAAAACCAGCAGCGTACTACTAAGCCTCCCACTACAGCTGCTGTAAGGAGCAGGCTAACCGCTCTCCCCTAAAAAAATGGTAGGTGCTCCTTACCTTGTCTCAACAATGATCAGCAGTTTCTGACCCGATCTCAACCGCCTCTCTGTAAGCTAAGGCAGGGTGGGGTTTATCTGACAGTCCAGCTGCTCCTCACTGTTGCCCCTGTCACTTCTCAAATTCACCACACTCCTTCCTGTGGTACTCAAAGGATCCCGTGGTACTCAAAGGAACTCAGCAGGTTTTCAAACTTGGCAGTCTCTATGAGCCCCTGTACCTTGCCTTGCCTTGCCTTATGGTCCCGGGGATCCTGTTTTTTTTCAAGTCCTGCTGGAGATTGTGAAGCAGTTTTACTCCTCACTGTTTTGCTATATAAGCAGGCGGTGAGGACTGTGAGGGGGAAAGGAAAGCAGGTCCACTGCCGTACTGCCACACGAGGGGATAAGTTTATGGCTCAAAGGCAGCTTTGCTTGTAGTACCTGCCGTTCTGCGGGCACTTTCATGGCGATTTGCGGAACCGGTGCGGAGCGTTCAGGAGGCTGTGCCCAGCCCCGCCCAAGTTGACCACCCGACTTGGCCCCCTGACTTGGCCGAGTGTCTGAATACCACCTACAGCTACCGTGCCCTGCCGGTGCCCTCCCCGCAGTCCGCGTCCGCGGTGGGGGGGAAATCCCGTAGCTTAACGGTGGCGGTTGTGGTGGTGGTGGTGGCTGTAGCGGTAGCGGTAGCTGTCACGTCTCCTCTCATGTCTTCCTTCCTGCCTGCCTGCTCGTGTCCGGTGCTCACAGCGATCGGCACTCAGCAATCCTGCCTGGTTCAGCGCAAACCTGGTTCACTCTGGTTCCTCCTTGAACTTGGTTTGATACACTTTTGTACACCTTTAATGGCAATTCAAATGTATTCGTGTATGTCTCCCACTTTAAGCTGGTTGGTATTTTTTTCTAGGCAGGGATTTAGCACCTTAGACCACCCCTACTTCTGTTTGGATACTAACTGATCAGGGCAGGTCAAGTGATATCACTCCAGCAGGAGTCTCCATAGTCTCCTGCTATCTATAGTCCTGGCATGGTCAAAACAGTATAGGGTCAGCCCAGTGTCTGCAATAAGTATCTTTTGGGGGGTAGCCCGTATGAACCAATGGAAATAGATTTCTGAATTCTTATTTTTGTTTAGCTTTTTCTCCATTATTTAAAACCTTTTTCATTGCATTTTTGACAAACCTGCCTAACGAGCAGATACATGATGCATTTTCTTTGTGGTTCTCTGATTTATTTACGTTTTATCTTCACGTTTCACTATTCTGCATGTCACATGCTAGCTTACCATATGTAATACTCGTGTGGGGTGTTTAATGGACTTTTTAAACTCCTACATTGTAGTAATAATCTTCCTCATAGTCTATTTCATTAACGTGGTTAACTTTTTTACCAATTGAGCTTACCCCAAACTAACTCTTCGTTTCACATGAATTTCCATGGGTCTTTTTATTTTAAACGTACATTATCAAATGGGTAATTTTTATTTGCACAGTATATTAGACCCCCTCATCTAATTTAATGCATTTCAACTAGTGTGGGTGAATCTTTGTATAGCAAACTTACTATGCAGATGACTTACCTAGTCCTCGTTGATCGCACACATGTAGGTCTACAGAGATAGCTGATGGAACTTGACATTTATTTATCACTGGACACGTTGGTGTTTACCATCAACAAAAAAGTGATGTACTTAGGTAAAACATGCACATTTATTTGGAGAATATTTGATAACTGATTTGGTTAATAATTTAAGCTGCATAATGTCTTTTTATGCAAGTACTTAGGAGTTGTTTTTATTAATACATTTTTTGTTAATGATCATATAAAGAAGGCTATTTCTAGTAACAAGAATTTTTAGAGTAGATATTATGCTGAATTAAATGACAATATGGAGCTCATAGGTCTGGCCAAGGTGGTACCAATTGTGGAATATGGATGTCCGGAGTTTATTAGGGAGGACTCTCCACAATTTAGGAAATAGGGGGGGCGGGTAGTTAGGAAGGTACTTTCTTTACCTTCAGGGTTTGGAATTGAAGCTTTGCTCCTTGAGTTGAGGCTGTGTTCTCTAGGGGGCATATTATCAAGAACTGAGATGAAATTATCGCCGATTTAGCGGCAGGAAACTACCGCTGAAACGGCGATAATGGGCTTGATAATATGTCCTTGTGAATTCCCATAGCAGCCCAGGTTCTGGTGTTAACCTGGGCTGCTATGGGAATTCACAGTGGCATTGCCATCCACTGCACTGTCAATATAGTGTGGTGGAAGTCATTGGGTAGTCCACCACATTAAACTGGCTAATGTTGACGAAACTGTTATATACAACCTGTGAACAGAAGGGAACAAGCAACATTGTAGGAGGTAACTATAGTGGGTTGGTGGATGTTGTGTCAACTATTGGATCAATAAGGAAGAGAAATAGAACAGCAGCCCCCAGTAAAGAAACTTCCATCAGGTGCTGACTCTCACAACTTTGCCCAAGAGTAGATGAGATTTGTGAAGAAAGCTCCCAGGTCGGAATCAGCAACTGATTGGCAAGGAGGTGAGTGTACATCAACTATTTTTGATGAGAAACCCTCTTTTGAAAGAACACATAAGAAACAAAATGCTAAAAGAGTGAATGGTGAGTTGAAGGAAATAAGAGTTGCTCTGAACATTTACCTCACTTTGATGTCATTAGTAATTTACAGATGACAATGATTTAATCCCTCTCTGGAATATAATTAAAGTTTCCCAAGTAAATTATGGATACTAGAGGGGAATATTCTTACTGAAAATAATGGGGGTCTATGAAGGATCACATCAAAGAAAATAGTTATGAGAATTCCATTGGGACATCCTTCCCACGACAACTTAATGAACTTCACAGTGAAAGAGAACGGATTACCCACTAATTTGCATCACGGGCTGCCAGATAGGCTATAAAGAACAATAAAAAACTTGAAGGTCTGAAAAAAAAAAAAAAAAAAAGCTAAGTCCTCTAGGTTCTCAATGAAAAAGCTACAAGCTAACACTGCGCTGAACCAGCCCCCAAGTGGTCGAAAGACACTAAATGTTTGATAGAAGTCCTATCAAACATTTAGTGTCTTTCGACCACTTGGGGGCTGGTTCAGCGCAGTGTTAGCTTGTAGCTTTTTCATTGAGAACCTAGAGGACTTAGCTTTTTTTTTTTTTTCAGACCTTCAAGTTTTTTATTGTTCTTTATAGTCTCATTAGGGGTTCGAACTTGGATGGTCTATAAACACACTCCCCTTGACCCTCCCTTAAAAGTTGTTTTTCTGCCAGATAGGCTGCCAGGGGCAGTGACTGAAGCAAAATGAGAGACAAGCCAACTGTCATTGAAGACTATTGGTAGTCTGGGCATTGCTGAAAGAAGTTAGAGATGGAAGCAAAATGTGGGATTGCTGACTAAACTAATGAAGACCTGAATGAAATCGAGCATTCACAGGGGGGCATTTTCATGAGCGGTAACCAAGTTTAATGAAGTTTAAAGGAATTTGAACAAAAAGTTCACCCTGTTTAAAAAAAATGAAATTATCAAAGCAATAAGGTCAGTCCTAATCACTGACTGTAGGTCTACAGATAAAAACAGAGGATATAGAGCCAGAGATCGGTGAAGACTGTTGCATAAACATTTTCCCTGAGTACTTCAGGCTTAGGTATATGCTACACTTGAGAATGCAAGCCTAATTCACACTGCATATTCTATGGGTATGTGTGCAATCCTTTCTTATTTCTGCAAAGTAATCACAGTAAATGCTTTGTGAAATGAGCTCAACCCTATTGGGGATGGCATTCACTGAACTGGGAAGTCTCAGACATTAATACTGACTTACGAATTTAGAGGGTACATCACGATCCTTTCAAGAGAAGGACGAGACCATCACAAGTAGACTCAAAACCTACATTAATTCTAGTTTATGTTTTGAGTTTTTTGATCAATTAACTAGATAATCTTCTGCGCCCAAGTTAACATTGTCTCACAAAACAATAGACAAATGTTAAAATTACTAAAAAAGACATTGAAAAATTTCAGAAGAAATGTGAAAATGTTTTTCTATTAGAGCCAATGCAATTAAATATTGTACATGAGGGTAAATGTGTTTTTGCTCTTTGACTTAGAAATCTAATACTTTATTACCTAACTGACATATTTAGCTTTCTAGTAGGGCCACAGTAGAGGGCACAAGAAATGCACCAGTGGTATAGAATCCAAATACCAAATGTGTGCTTCAGTGTGGACTTCCACCACATACAAATAAGAAAAGAATATATTGCAACTCTAAAAAGCACCACTGTGCTCTGGCTGGGCTACTGGTTAAAATCACTGAAATGACACAAAGTGATGAAAATTACTTTTGACTTATAGAAAAGCCTATTTTTTATATTACCTAAGTTACCACTATAAAGACCCAATACACCCACAGTACTGCATGATCAATGTAGAAAAGCAGGGAACACTAGGCAGTGGCAAAAGTATGGCCCTACAGTAAACAATTGTAAAAGGCTGTTTTACTATGTAGACAAAGTGTTTTTTTCTATGAACAGCCCTCGTTATTAATAAAATCACTTTTTCATATCTAAGTAGAGAAAATAACGGTGCGATTATAAAACTATTTTCCAGATAGTTTTAAAAATGTAATTCACGAATAACTATAGTGGACAGGTAAGTTTAGGAAAGTGTACTTTGTGCTGCATAACAGTAAATTGGCATGGTGCTGAGGTTTCCCCTGGATGGCACACCCTAAGCAGGCAAATAAATATGTTCATCTTACTCGGAGCTGTTTGCCACAATGAAAATGGTTCAGCTAGACCTCACAGTGATGATATCCAGCCTCCTAGAGCCAAGCCCATCTATAGCTTCCAGTTCTGCTCAGTGGTGGATGTTGAAACCCAAACAATTGACTAATTCCAAAGGTAAAGTCGTGGTGCAGAGGTTAGGAGGCAAAAGTATCCCAGAAATGAAGAGATCTAAGCCGCTATGCAATCCAGCTTTTACCTCTCATAGCATTGGGTGCTAAAATCAATGGCCTCTTGTGAGAGGAAGAATGGTGTAGCCAACTTCTAGGATCTCCCACTGGCTACATCTTCCTCCCATGCCCTCTGGAGGACTTTGAGGTTTAAACAGTAGACTAAGTTTCAAGGTTAACATTTTGACCTACATGACCTCTGCTCAATCTCAGTGAGCCTAAAATCCTGCCCACATTCATTCAACCACAAACTGAACATCTGATCGGTACTTTTTGCCTTTAAGCTTTCATGAGTCTTAATAATTTGGCGTCTTTTTCCTCAGTAATTTTTTTTTATACGTTTCTAAATTGGTTTGCGAATTTCATCCTGTTGTTTCTTGATTTGAAATTGCTGGCTCTATTTGCACTAAACATGCATTTCTCTGGGAAATTACCTACGGACTGTACTAAAACTACCAGAGATTAGGCAGAGATTCTCTTAGAACTGTGCTGTGATCTAAACAGATTTTGTTTACTAAGTTGTAAGGGATTTCCCGACCCAAATTCATAAACCAATTTCTTACAATAACTTCTAAAACTAATTGTTTAAGATCAAATTCAGAACTTCAATTTGAATTAGTTCATATCACAGTCAGCATGAAGGTCTATAGGACCAATACTAAACGCATGAACCTTGTTATGATCCCTTTAGGACCCATATTGGAGGAGGGATTGCCATGCTGCTCCATCACTCTCCATTGAGTATGAACTGTAAGTGGAAGAATAGACATTTCCAACCAACCAATTTCTAACCAGAACAAATGGAGATTAGCAGAAAAAGATAAATCACACAGGTGTAGATGGCTCATCTCACAGATTTTTAGATGTTTTGGGGCTGGGGACTTCACTCTCTCAAATTGAAGTCTTAAAGGAATCATGCACACCGCCAGTACAGAAAGTCTGACAACTATGGTAGATGCTAAGTAGGAGCAGTGGTGCAAGCACATCATACATGCACAGCAATCAGCATCCTTTTTGCTCTTTCCTGATGCCCTTTTAGTGAATGCCGATAACAAACCCAGGAAGTACCCTCCAACCTTCCTTGAGCTCAGAAGCACAAGAAGACACAGAGAAGTGCTGATCGCATCGAATATCACACAGTGAAGGTAAGTCAATTTGAATGCTGGTCTGAGGTATACGAAGTCACAACAAGGAAAAAGCACGGGGAACAAGGGTAGAAGAAAACGAAGGTGCAGATAATGCCAAAAGGGTGATCGAAGTAACGAAGCTGGCAATATTTAACTAAGGAGTTACAAGGCAACTTGCTAATTTAACTAGGCTTCTTAAGTTACATGGGATGCAGTTTTACTATAAATCCCATTGATTGTCCATCTCTGATTGACTGTCCTTCTCTGACCCAGCTTCTGTCTCATAGCCCCAACCTCCAATGCATCAACCTCCACAGTCACCTGATAACAGTGTTGTCTTCTTGATGAACCTTGCCTGGTTATTTACTTTAACACACTTATTTTTCTTTTAGGTACTCAGGTACTGTATTGACCTCAAATGAGATGGACTGTTAAATGTACATATTATTTCCAAAGTGGGTACCTAGACAACATGTGGAGTTCTGTAGAGGGGACAAAGACAAGCATAAAATGAATGAGCAATAGAAGAAGTAGCTACTTTGTTAATTTCATTGCATTGTGACTGAACAGACTTCTCCCACATGGAGATGCATTTTCTTTATACAATAACCTAGTGTTAGCATACTTATCTTTCTACTGACAAACCATTATTCGAATTCAGACTCAATTCTATAGCATTGAATAAATCCTATGTGCGAAACACATATTGGTTGTTCTTGAAATGAATCAGGTGTGGGCTGAATCAAGCCACTGCCATTATAAGGTATTTTTTACAAGTCACCTTACATTTGTGGGTAAAATGATGTTTGAATCATAGTCTAACATGTAACTTCACTCAGAAAAGACTATAACTTTTACATTAAACGATTTGATCTCTATATTAAGAAATTTGACCTGCTGACTCTTTTTAAATACGTTTAAATTGTAGTAGTAGCAAATTAATGGGTCTCCTCAACACAACAGGAAGAGTTACCGTAACAGACATTATCAGAGGTGAAGGTATGGTATGTCACAAGTGTGTTATACAAGAAAGTTATGAAAGGCATGATTGAGTTAATATCCACCCCTGGGGTTCGCTTGGGTGGCATTTCGGTCCATCATTTTTTCACTGACTGTGCTGAGCAAAAAACATTAAAAGCAATTAGTTGGAATGCTGCCCAGAGTGATTTCAAGTGGTTTAGACTATTTGCAAGCTGTCTCCCATCATCATTTGTCTGCTTGATATAACACCCTAAGTTGCTACGTGTTTGTCTAGACATGAGACCCTTGCTTACTATGCCACAAAATCCAAGCTATACCTCACTGACCTAATAGGTTTCTGAGCCTAACACTGCCGAAACCAGTCTGAGATTGCTTGTGTTCCCTTCGGGTGAAATCTTGTCTGGCAGTTTGGGAGGGACTGCTCCAATGAGGAATAGGGTCAATACTGATTTGTATGAGGCAGGTATCTGCCTAGAGTGGCCCAGAGGGTGAAAATAGGGAGTTGGCATGCTACCCAGAGTGATTCCCAATAGTTTATAGTATTTAGAAACTTTCCTCCCATCGCCTTTCGTGTATTTGAGTTCATAAGTGCATTCCTTCGTTGGAAAACTGTCCTGACAAATCCTATTCCACCATGGGTTAGTGGCAATCTGGGAAATGGGTTGTGCCTTGCAGACAATAACAAATTGCATTTAATAGTAATAACCACTGGGAGATGTCTGGGTCATGGTAGTTTCAAATCCTTTGAACAACTTCAGAAAAAGATTGGTGGAAACAAGGTACAAGATACATGATAAAGGATTAACCCCCTCTATGCTGATGACGGCCGGGAGCCGTCATGGCACACAGTGCTCGTGTGCTGATGACGGCTCCCGGCCGTCATGACCGCACCCGCGATTGGAATGTGCCGCACAGGCGCAGAATCGTGGCCGTGCCCAAGGGGTTAAAGATTAATTTATTGACCAGTTAATAACATCTGAAGTGCTGAGGCTTACCCCTCAAGTATACTTTACCTTTGATATTTAGGGCAGTTTATGCATAAGCCTTCATTACTTTGTCTGCAAAAGATATCCTGGTTAAATTCGCATTCTTTTCCCCCATCTGTTGGGAACTCTACCCATGGTTCCCCAGGAGTAAACTGAGAAAATAGCTAAAATTAACATTTGTTTTTTAAAGAGACTAAAGTGCTGTGCAAGGAAGTGTGCTTTCTTCCAAATTTGGCATCAACAAAAGGATTACCCTCATTCCAGCTCTCAAAAACAGGCAGTGTTGTAAAAAATATTTTTTCACTACAATCAATCAATCAGGTGTTTGTTAAGCACAACTACTCACTCGTAAGGGTCTCAATGTACTGGTGGGTGGGTGGGGTCTCATGTTTCAGTCCATCAAGGTGGAGCTCTGTCGAAAAGCCTGGTTTTAAGGTTTCTTGCAAAGATGGGGAGCAATGTTGTCTGTCTGAGGTGGAGCAGAAGGTCGCTCCAGGCTCCGGCCGCGCGGAAGGAGAAGAAGCGACCTCCCAATCTGGTCTTTCTGGTGCCGGGAACCATGGCGTCGGAGAGCTGGGCTGATCGTAGGGTCCTTTGGGGTGCGTGGAATTTGAGTCTGCTGTTCAGGTATGCAGGTCCGGTGTCATGGAGGGCCTTGTGAGCGTGGGTTAGCATCTTGAAGGTGACTCTAGCTTCAATGGGGAGCCAGTGGAGTGTGTGCACGTGCTGGGAGATGTAGCAGTGTCTTGGCAGGTTGAGGACCAGTCTTGCAGCAGCGTTTTGGATGTTCTGTAGCTTGCGGTGAGGTTTTTTTTTATTCCGGCATAGAGTGCATTGCCGTAATCGAGCCTGCTGGTGACCAGGGGGTGAGTGACAGTCTTTCTGTTTTCGAGGGGGATCCATTTGAAGGTCTTAGGTAGGAGGCGGAGTGTGTGGAAGCAGGAGGATGAGACGGAGATGATCTGGCGGTCCATTTTGAGCTCTGAGTCCAGGATCATCCCCAGGTTGCATGCGTGGTCCGTGGGGGTGGTTAGGCTTCCGAGGGCGGGGGCCACCAGGTGTAATTCCAGGCGTCTGGGTTTGGGCCCATGATGAGTATTTCCGTTTTGTTGGTGTTTAGATGTAGGCAGCTGTTTTTCATCCATTTGGCAACAGCTTCTGTGCCTTCTCGAAAGTTGTGTCTGGGGAGTTGGGTTAAGGAGAGGATGAGTTGGGTGTTGTCTGCGTATGACACACTGTTGAGTCCATAGGTTCCGATGATGGGGACGAGTGGAGCCATGTAGACATTGAAGAGCGTAGGGCTGAAGGAGGACCCCTGTGGGACTCCACAGGTGGTAGGTGTAGGTTCCGAGAGTAAAGGGAGGAGTTTGACCCGCTGCGTTCTGCCGGAGAGGAAGGAGCAGATCCAGTCGAGGGCCATGTCTTGGAATCCTGCATCGTGGAGTCTGCGTATTAGGGTGCAGTGAGAGACTGTGTCGAACGCCGCTGAGAGGTCAAGGAGGATGAGGGCAGCTGTTTCTCCTTTGTCCTGTAAGGTAGGGATGTTGTCTGTTGCGGCGAGGAGGGCGGTTTCCATACTGTGATTTTTTCTAAAGCCGGATTGGGAGGAGTTGAGGATATTGTGCTCTTCGATGAATGCGACGAGTTGGCTGTTGATGGCTTTCTTGATGATTTTCGCTGGGAACGGGAGCATGGAGATGGGTCTGTAGTTTTTGAGGTTGGTGGGATCCGCCAAGGGTTTCTTCAGGAGGGGGTTGATCTCAGCGTCTTTCCAGTCATCAGGGAACAAGGTGGTTGCCATGGAGTGGTTGATGGTGTGGCAGAGCATGGGTGCAATGGTGTCGGCGGCCTGTTGAAAATGTGGTGGGGGCAGGGGTCCGTGGGGGCCCCGGAGTGGATTGACTTCATTGTCTTTAGTGTGTCTTTGGTGGTGAGGGCTGTCCAGTTGTCGATCGCTGGCTTCAGGGTGTCATGGGTGGCTGGTGAGGGCTCAGTGTGTTGGTTGTCTTTGTCGAAATTGTCGTAGATGCTCTTGATTTTGTGGTAGAAAAGGTGCTGAGTTTGTCGCAGAGGTCTTGTGAGGGAGGGATGTCGGTGGACTCGCAGGTGGGTTGGGCGAACTCCTTGATGATGTTGAAGAGTTCTGTGCTGTTGTGTGCATGAGTGGAGATTCTGTCTTCAATTGCTTTTTTCCTCGTTTTTCTGATGAGTTGGTGGTGGGTGTTGGGGGCGGCTCTGAAGTTGTTGTGGGCTTCTGTGGATTTGGTGTTCCTCCAGGCCTTTTTGAGGCAGCGGCAAGTGCGTCTGGACTCTCGAAGTTCGGTGGTGAACCATCAAGCTTTCTTGGCGTGGGTGTTGTTGTTTTTCTTGAGGGGACTATGGTGTTGGTGCTGCTGGAGATCCATCTGTGCAGAGTTCGGGCTGCGGTGTTGGGGTCGTCATTTTCCGCAATGGTTGGGGTGCAGTTGCTGAGTGATGAGGTTAGCTGGCCGTCGTTGATTCTGGTCCAGTTTCTTCATGGGAGCAGGTGATGGTGTAAGTGAGTGGTGGGTGTTCTGTAGGTGAAGTGGACGCATTGATGGTCAGTCCATCGGAGTTCGGTGGTGTGGCTGAAGGTGATGGAGTTTCCTGTTGTGAAGAGGGGGTCGAGGGTGTATCCTGCTGAGTGCGTGGGTTCGGCCACAATCTGGCGGAGTCTAATGTTGAGGTGGTTGTCCAGGAGGGATGTGGTGCTGGGTCCAGTTGGTTGTCGAGGTGGAAGCTGAGGTCTCCCAGTAGGGTGTAGTTGGTGGACACAATGGCATGCGGGGAGATGATGTCCATGATGCAGTTTGTGAAAGGTCTGCGGGGTCCAGGAGGTCAGTAGATGAGGGTTCCTCGGAAGGTGGAGGTAGGTCTGGCCAGTATCTTGAAGTGAAGGTTTTCCATCAGGTCTGTGGGCTCGTTGGGGAATGTGCTCAGGCGGAGAGTGGATTTGTGGATAATGGTGGTTCCTCCTCCCGGGCGGGTGGGGCGATCCTTGCTGGAGATCTTGTATCCTTGGGGAAAGGTGATGGCGATGTCCGGTCCCAAAATTGTGTTGGTCCAGGTTTCAGTAAAGAATGCTACGTCCAGGTTGGTGCTGTCGAGGAGGTCCCACATTTCGGTGGTTTGTTTGTGGAGGGATCAGACATTGAGGAGGACGCATTGCAGGGTCTTTGGTTCGGTTGTGTTCTTGCGGTGGGTTGCTCTGGGTCTGTGGTCTTGGCAGTGCTGCAGGTGTGCCTAGCATTGGTGACAACTGAAGGGCTCGTAGGTGTCGGCTGGTGATGCTAGCTTGTAGTTGTTGTTGCAGCCTGGGTAGAGAGTGTGGAGTGCTGCTGGGTCATCGCGTTGATGGTGCAGAGATCCAGGTTTCCTGGCGCTGGTCGCAGTCGGGTCATGGACAGGCGCAGACAGGCATGCCTTTGGCGTGGCCGCACAGCAGCCACCATTAAGTAGGGGTCGGGGAGGGCTGGACAGCTGGGAGGCGGGAGCAGGATGGGGAGCTGGATTGGGCCGGTTGCACTGGTCGTGCTGGGGCAAGGAGCTTGAAATGAGGGGAAAATGATAGAAAATGGAGGAAAGACCCAGAAAGAGAGTGAAGGGGGGATATAGAAGTGAGGGGGAAAAATGGAGAGAAAAAGGAGAGAAAAATCAGAGCGAGAGAATGGAGACAGAGGTCCACTGAACCATCAGGGATGAGGCGCAGGTGAAACCTGCGGGTGGAGGAGGGCCTCGAACACCAACACTTGAGAGTGCAGGGGCTCAGGGGAAGGCCTAACTTAATAGTGGAGCTGCGAGAGAGGGAGAGCAATTTCACTGACAATGAGTCAGTGCTCTTGCTCCACAGCTCCACAGCTTTTGCAATTTCCTAAGCGACAGTCAATTTATCCTATTTTTGTAGTTTTTACCTACTTGATGTCTGTGGAGGGAAGAGGTGTAAAACAAATGGTTGTACGATGAATAATGTCTGGTTCCAGTACTGTTCTTTGTGCTCACGGTGCAGACGAATGTTTGGCAGTCTCATTACCACTTGGACTTGTTGTGGAACATCCATTGCGGAGCAACAAAAATAGAACCGAAACAGCAATTACCAGGAATAATACCAACTGAATGCCTCCAAAACTGCTTGAAAAGAGTAAATGTATAAAGGATTGAATCAATCCGAGTACAATCTGACATGCAGAAAAATCCTAACATTTAAAAAAAGTGTACAACACCAGCACTGGCATTAAAAATGTGGTGCATAAGTTCATGAAAAATTAGCAGCAGAAACATCTATTGTACTATAGAGGAAGACCTAGCAACTTGGACATCAAAAGTTTCTCGGGCAGATGTTAGTGCTTTGAGTAAGCTTAACATATCTACGTTAAAATTAAAAATCAATACTTTTTGCCAAAAGTTAGGCTTCCCAGCTGTATTTGTGGGTTGATATAATGCATTCATACAGCAAGTCATGACCTTGAAAACTGTTATAATGTAAGGGACGCCTGGCTTCATTCCACAGCAACCCTAGTCAGTCACAATCAAGTATCATCCATTAGAAAGTAACGAAAAAAATTTGCTTGATCAGGGAAACAGGAACTCCCTTCAACTAATACTCCAAAATGGCCATGTACGCATTGCATGCTCCATGCAGTGTTATCTTTTTACAAAGCAACAAGTGTCTCAAGGAAGCTCTGAATTTATTCCCACTGAGAATAATTTCTCTGTCGCCACTCTCACATTTGTAATTGAAAGGAAAAAAACAGGTCTCATGCAAAAAGTTTCTGCCCATCCATGCATATCTTCCTACTTGAAAGTGTTTCAGACAAGATGAGAAATGAAAAGTAGAGATATGCAAAGAAATGAAACCCCACACCAACCATATATCTGAAGGAGTTTCAGCTACAGTAAAGTGCAGTTTCTCTAAGCTTTCTATATGAAGCATTGCATATGTAATTTGCATCTTTTTTAGCCATGACCTGTTGCATGCTTGACAAGTTATAAGGCAAAAACAATTCTGTTTCATTCAGATTCAGATATTTCCATGGCACACAGTTCAATTTTAAAACCTGCACTGTACAACTCAATGGCAAAATTGATCTTAACTG
Organism: Lissotriton vulgaris; assembly: GCF_964263255.1. Classification (NCBI taxonomy): domain Eukaryota; kingdom Metazoa; phylum Chordata; class Amphibia; order Caudata; family Salamandridae; genus Lissotriton; species Lissotriton vulgaris. Next base: position 998,001,664 of record NC_141696.1, on the reverse strand, counting down.
ACTTTGACCAAGCAAAAGTGCAGAAATTTCATTTGGTATAATATCAAATGAAGATGACATAATACTATTCAATTAATAAATATGAGTAAACTATGTGTTCATGCCATAATCAACAACAGCAAATTCTTTTTATTAATTTTCCTTATCAATGTTTCACAACCTTTCAGCAGCTTTTTGAAGTGAAATCTTCCAAATGTCATTATATGTTAGAATCAATGTTCCCTCCAATTTTTTTCATCTGTGTGCGGCAGTGTAGGTGTTCCGTGCACTGCAGCCATGGCTATGTGCGCCAGGAACCAGACCGAGTGTGTGGGTGCAGCGCCAAACTTTTGCTTAAAAAAGTGTAAAGACTGTGCATTTTCACACATACAGCACCACGTTAAGGGTCTTAAGACAGGTTTGCAATTTGGATACACACACCATGACATGAATTGGTTACACAGGCAAGTACACTTCGGGTTAAAAAAGCACGAGACTTCAATGGTGGTACCATCATAAGATTTTACTGCTGTAGGTGTAATGTTACTTATTGTATTATATATATGGATGCAGAAAGAAGCAGCAAAATACCAGCTGGGCGGCACACTAGGCTAAGCAGAGATTTTCTAACTAATATGTTACTTAAGAAATGCAGAAAGTCCAAAAGCGCAATGTATAAAGCGTGATGGTGCTCAAACCTGTCCAGGCCGCCCACTCTGTCAGGTAGCACAGGAGCTAAATTACTGGCTACGCCGGCAAATTATTTCTAAGCAGCCCAGGACGGCCGACTGGAGTCCACTGGGCAAGGGAGAGTGCACTGCTGCATCAGGCAGTTAGGAGACAGCAGTGAGAGGGCCAGTTATCACCAGTGGAGAGTTACGCCGCAGAAGGGAGGAAGAAGAAGAACTACAGAACGAACACAGTAAGTATAACCACCAGTCACTGTCAGTCACAGTAGACCAGTCACAATCAAATTGATTTAATTTTAGAAAAGCGCATGATATTCTTTCTTTGGAAGTTCCCGACTGCCTACTGAGGAACGTCAAAGCAGAAACCCATACACAGGGTACGGTAGTACGCCCTACTTGCTATCGCCGCTGTAAACTTTAGAACACGAGTTGGTGAATTACCTGGTGTGTATTCTAGCACCAAATCTTGACTTTTAGCCAAATACATCCACCTTTGACAGAACTACTGAATAGCGTTATCCACAGTAAGCACTGAGATACAACTATGAACTAAGTATTGAGCAAATTAAACATTGTTTTTCTAATTTTGGTGCATGCTGCAGGCACAGTGGCAATGTACTGTGTGTGTGCTTACAGGACTTCACAGTGTTGTCAGCATCGGTGACTGAGACTATGCAGGATGTTTTCATTTTACTAGCCTCACCATAGAAGGCATTGCTGCTGCTTGGGTTGGTGGCTGGGCATACAAGAGGCCCATAAGAAGCAAAAATTGCAGTGAGCCAGAGCGAGAAACCAGGAGGAGAACTGACTGTGGCTCTCCATGCACTCTGACACATCTTTAAATTGTAGCTATAGACTTTTTCCTTCCTCCATGGCTGAAGCACCAAAACACACCGCAGCTCAAGACTGAAAACAAAGCTCCTCTCAGGCACTGGTGGAAAGCAGCAGTCAGGTAACTCACCCCAGGGTTGACACCTTTTCCAGTGAAAAATTGGACATTCATTGTTTTTCAAAGAATCTGCAAAGGCCTGGATCTGATACTAAATAGGACTGAATACAAAATTGATATATTTATTGTATATGTTTACTTCAAGTGTTAGTCACTCAGAGGTCACCTCCAGAACCTTTTTAAAACTGCTTTCTATTTATATTTGTTCTTTGTAGTATGTACGGATCAAATGTAAATATGCCAGCTTTAAGTGATTTTGCTTATTATTGTACTGTCTGCAATATCAAAATATCTGCCCTGTATTCATTTGATTTCCACAGGATGTGCTTGGCTGTATTATAGTGCAATAAAGTGCAAAGGCATGGGGGTATGAGATGTTTTAGGATTATTTCTTTACGTTTATATCTTCTAGGCACACAGATCATATCGGTATCCTAACTTTCCATTTCAGGGGTTTTGAAGCAGTTTCAAGATATTGTAAGTCTTATTCATCAAAGGTTTGTAATTTCCAATATTTATATCTTTCCATGTACTTCATTGCTTGGTTCCACTCTCCAGAAAATTTCACTCTATGGGGGAGACTTACTAAGATTTTGCTGTATTCATCTATATGTTCCTACAATTGATACATATAGAACAAAGATTGAATTTTCAAAGTCAGACAACTAATAAAGAAAAAGCGTTTTCTTAACCAATTTATTCTTTGTTGTGGGCGAATACATGTCTCCAGCAGAGCCTTTTCCCTCCAAAGGAAGGCAGGGATCCGCTACCCTGATTGTCATCCACCCACTGCTCGTGCAGTAACTCGGGGAGGATCTTATCAGAGGTGCTTATCGAAATCACTGTGCCTCTTTTGGTCACTTACCTTTTCTTCAACTTAACTGAGACCCTGCTGTATCTGGGCTGTAATGTAGAGGACAAAGTAGTTTTGGATACAGTGATATAGAACTTAATTAATTTCAAGGCTGTCAAGTATCATAGTCACTGTCATGGGCCTTAGGACGAGAAAGCAATGAAGCTCCCAGCTGCAATCTGAAGGACAAAATACAGCAGTATTCAGGGTTCCATGGGCTCCTTAGAGCCCTGGGACCACTGCACCTGCTGCACCAAGGGAATCTACACCCCTGAGTCTGGGATGATAACAAACATATATGCGATGTATAGGACAATGATTTTCCTTTAAGAAATATTGCACACTTTCAATTTACTCTAGTTCACCCAAATGTATTTGCGCATGACGGTGCTGCAATTAAATATTCTCACAAAGGCCCACAAACAGCCCGCAGCCGTGGCCCATTAAGAAAGAAATGCTTCAGGGCAACCAGAAAATGACAGATTTTCACGCCGCTCTGGTTTTTATAAGTGGTGGTGTGAACGCTCTTCTGGGATGTGTGCACGCTTCACTCAGGACACTGTGCACTTGGGGTCACTGAGGTGCGCGGATGCGACCACACCTTACAGGGCACCCTGGTCCTAGGCACTCCTTACTTCCCAACGACTCTACGGCAAATCTTAATAGATGGATTTGGCCCCAGGGATGAGTGGGCTGATTCTTGCAATACAGCTACTGTTCTTCCTATCCACAATGTTAACACCCTCCTGAATTCAGTCACTGTGCTTCCGGGTGTGTTGTCTCGAGGAGGAACATGGCGGCCCCCAGCAAAATGGCCGTGGCTTGCCTCCCCCTTGGATTGGGATTTTTTCAATATTATTGTTTGGGCTCGGTGAAACTTAAGTCAAGCACTCGTTTGTTATCTTTTGTTACCCCCCTCGTCCCTACCTGAGGATATGCTTCCAGTGGGGGCACCTTCTCATTACGGATCCCCGGGACTCCCAGGCATCCGCGGTGAGGAGAGTGGAGCAGGTGGAGCAGGCAGCGCGAATCGCGGCTGGCGCTGGAAGGAAGCAGCCCGGACCCGGTGGAGACAAGACTCAGCTCTTTTCCTGTTCCAGGTCGCGGGAGACAGAGTAGGAGGCAGAGCTTGAATCAGTGCTTGCATGTCCTTGGCCCCCAGGGTTTGTGGTGCTCGAGAAGCAAACGTCGATCCCCAGGTAGGGAGTCGTCGGCTTTTACTACACTCCCCCTCAGAGGACATCATTCTTGGGGGGGAAACAAAGGTAGGAAGAAGCTATTTTCTCTTTTGGGGGGCCCCATCTGGGCTTCGTTTTGAGCCTGATTTGGCTAGTTTCCCCAAAGCCATTAAGGCAGCACAGGTAAAGGCATCAACTAAGTGTATGGAGACAGGAGAGACACACAGACCAGGCAACGTAGGAGGCACTGTGGTAACAAAAATAGATACCTCTGCGCCAAAAGTAAATAGATATACTCTTCATGCAAGAGCAGTCTGCGCTTCTAATATAGATAAACCTGTCTACCCTCCACGCATTTCTCCTGTAATCTCTGAAGTGAAAGCTCTCACAAGACAGGGCAGATTAAAGGGGGGCACCACGGAGGAGGGCATTGAGTTTAAGGACAAGGAGGTCGACATTGGCAAAAGAAGAGGAAGGGGTAAAAAGGGGTCTTTCTCCAAAGTTTAAATCACCCCCTCGCTCAAAATATACTATAAAGTTATGTCCACCAGTACTACTTCCTTTTTCCTGGCTGCCTCAGCACGTGACACCTTAAAGTGCCTGGGTCAGGGCTCCTCCCTGGAAGGTCCCAGCTCTGTGTGCCTTCCAAAGGAGAGGGTAGCCAATCGCCAATAGCTTGTGTACACCAAACACTGTACCTGTCGGGACGCATTCAATAGTAAGTCTTTTGAATAAATATGAAGCTTTGGCCAGCGATGAACATCAAACATCGCCTGTGGAACCATCAAAGGCTCCTAACTCTGCACCTTCCAATCTCATAGACGATAACGCAACAATGGATGGTTCAGACATAACAGCCACAGCCATAGCTGATACGACATCGCATTCTTTGGCTGACACACTACTTTTTTTTTTTTTTTTTTTTTTTAGTTTTCCAAAAATCCTTTATTGGTCATAACAACATGCGACACAGCTTCGTCGTGCCTACATCCGTGGAGCGGCCGGCAGCGCGTATAACATCAAGGAGATGGAGATTCTGTGCAGGCATTATGAATTAACACAGCAAGCTGCCTACAACCACTACGGGCTGGCCGCGTTCAACAATCACTATGATGCTGGAGATTCAAGCATTAAAATGAGAAATCACATTTATGGTGTGCAGCAGTGCAATCACATTCTCACCTCCTATAACAGCATGTGATGGTCAATACAGCGTTCACTTATTACTCGCGACATCAGTGATATGTGCAGAGTCCAAGGGAGCAACAAGAGCCCACTCATATACCTCCAGCTCTCGCCCAGTCCAGCGCCCCCACTCAATACCAGTCAAGAAGTCCCATCCCCGACAGACATCCGCACAGGTGCCCGTGGATATGGATGACCCAACAGTCACTATTGAGCATTCATGATCAGGCGGTCGCCACCGGGTTGGTCACCAAATAGGACATCAATGGCGACCAAATGTCTCTAGGCCTGGAAGCGCTAGGCACCAATTCAGCATACACAGCAGCCTGTTCCTGCCAGAAGACCATATCGTTCAGCCAATCCTTGAATTTAGGTGCTCTGCCTCGGCCCCAGCGACAAGCTATAGTCTCTTGGCCATCAGGAGTGCCATTGCCGTGTATTTGCGATGAACATGGGGCACATTTTTAACATAGCTCAGTAACGCTAAAAGCGGTGTATTCTGTATATGCACGCCGGTCATCTGGTGCAGAGCTTCAAAAACTTGTTCCCAGTATGCCTGTATTCTCGGACAACTCCAGGCCAAGTGTAAAAAATCTGCCTGGGGGGACTGACACCTATCACACCTGTCATTCTCACGAAGATGGAGTCTATGCAGTCTAGCTGGGGTGTGGTATAGCCTGCGTAAGTATTTATAATGGATGATGCGCAGCCTACTGCTAGACGAGATTCGTTCGGTCTGAGAACAGCAGTATTCCCATTGCTCATCCGTTATTTCAAATCCAAGGTCCTCCCCCCAGTGTGTTCGGTATGCCGAAGCTTCAACCACCCGGTACATGAGAGAAACCAAGCTTTTAGGCACAGTCTGCTGGAGGAGCAGGTGTAAAGGTGCAAGTGTAGGGGGTTTGCGCGGAAAATCAGGATGAAGCGCCCTGATCCCTTGCTTGAGCCGTATGTATTAGAAAGTATTTAAGGGAGTGCACTGTGCATTCTCAAAAACATTATCTGGGTCTCTGAACTGATCATTCACATACAAGTCCCCCCAGCACTTGAGCGACGTGAGGTCCTGAAGTCTATGAAAGAGTGTTTCTTGCAGGAGGGGCATGTTAGGGTGGTACGTGAGTGGCAAGAGAGGGGAATAGATAATGGGGGCATCGAGGAGCTGTCCTATGTGCTTCCATGCCGAAATGGTGGCATTTACAGTAGTCTGTGTGCGCTCGCGGGCTGGGAAATCCATGTATATGGCCCCGTCTATCGGAGTTGGGTGGACCAGCCAGTGTTCAGCTGCCAGCTGTGGCATATGCCGGGGTTGTTTGATCCAGTAATATAAATAATAAACTTGCCTGCGCGCTTACATAGTAGAGCTCAAAATCTGGCATACCAAATCCCCCAGAGGAGTAAGGTCTAGTTAGGACTGTCTACTTCAATCTAGCCTGTATCCCTCCCCAGACTAATTTTATCATTGCTGTTCTAAGCATCTTAAAAAAATGCCGACCCGGGTAGTCTGGGATGTTTAGGAACAAGTAGAGCAACTGGGGCAGAACAACCATCTTAATCAATGAAGCTCTACCAGCCATGGATAGTGGGAGCTTTATCCAACGCTCTACCCTTTTGGTTATGCGGGCCAGTGCTACGCCATAGTTGAGCCTTAGAAGTTCATCCTTGTTTCTGGTAACACCTATGCCCAGGTATCGCACCTCATCCGAGCACCACTCCAGCGGATAATCCAGGGGGAAATGCACAACCGAGTCAGTCAGCGGAAAAAGACAGGACTCCCCCCAGTTGAACTGGACACCCGACAACCTACCAATGATAAACTCCCGAAGGAGTGTATTCAGATTAGCCAGAGGATCCCTCACATACAGCGTGATGTCATCAGCGTACATAGACACCATGATTTGCCGCAGGCTACATCGCAAGGCCATATCATTGTGGCGTTGATGCAGTTTCTAGAGGTTCCGTCGCCAAGGCAAAGAGCAGTGGCGACAGCAGGCACCCTTGACGAGTGCCTCTAGTAATCGAGAAGCTATGCGACACATGCCCACTTATAAGCACCCTGGCTCCCGGCCGATTATACAGTAACCGGATCCAGGATAGAAACAACGGCGGGAAACCCATTCGGAGCATGACCCCAAAGATTTAATTCCACTCTACAGAATCAAAGGCTTTAGTGGCGTCTAGAAATATCGCCGCTAAGGGCAGTTCCGGGGAGACATTATGCAAGATGGTGAAGAGCGTCCGCAGGTTATGGGAAGTAGCTCTACCCGGGAAAAACCCAGATTGATCCGGAAGGATCAAGTGTTCTAACAGCAATCTCAGGCGGTTAGCAACTAGTTTGGCCAAGATCTTGGCGTCACAATTGAGGAGCGATAAAGGGCGATAAGATCCACATAAATGAGCGGGTTTGTCGGGTTTCAATAGAGATATAATAAGAGCATCCCTCATTGAAGGGGGGAGCGAGCCAGCCTCTAACGACTCCTCATAAACCTCACACAGTATAGGAGCCATCAAATCTATATATGTCTTATAGAATTCCATAGGAATACCATCAAGTCCAGTGGCCTTTCCAGACTGCATGCCAATAATTGCCTCCCGGACCTCGTCCAGTTCAAACAGAGCACAGAGGAACGTACGGTGTACATCACTTAACCAGCCCAGCGTAACGTCTCCAAGGTAGTCATCAAGGCCCAAGTCCCGCTCCCCAGAAGTAGTATAGTGTTCGGTAAAGGTCTCAATTATGTTGGCAGTCTCCCAGCAGCGCGTACCATCGGCCCTCTCTAGCTCTATCACATAATTAGCGTATCGTGGTCATCTAATCGTGTCCGCTAATGTTTTGCCTGGTCGCTCTCCCTCCCCAAATCGGTGAGCCTTCCAGTATTTGCCCCGAAATCTCGTTTCTCTATCAGCTTCTTCAGTGTAAGCAGTAAGTTTGGCTCTGAAGTCACGTTGCGTGTCGCGATCTGGTGCGGTCAGTAATCTAGCTTCTAGTGTCGTTAGGTCACGCTCCAGTCTACAAAGCGTATTGATAATATCCTTGAGCACTCCCATTCCCTTAGAAATGCAAAAGCTCCTCAAAGTAACCTTAAACGCCTCCCAGATAGTTTCCTCGCTTTTCACTGTCCCTTTATTCCTTAGGAAAAAAGTCTTGGATTTCCTCACGCAGTTCCTCCTGGAACACCGTGTCTATAAACATGCGCGGATTAAGGCGCCAAGCGCTGCGTGAAGGACTAAAGTCTGCCGAGGAAAGAGCAAGCCTGACTGGTGCATGATCTGAGTAAGTCCTCGCCAGATGCTGCACATCACAGATCGCAGGTGCGAGTCCCCGGGAAAGCATCCAATAATGTAAGCGCGCCCAAGATGCGGCGTGCGCTGTAAAATGAGTCCCTTCACAGGCCTGTGGGTGTACATGTCACCATGCCTCTAATAAGTGGTGATCCTCCAAGATATCAGTCAGTGCGCTGCTGGCCCTAGTGTGGTGATGTGGGGCAGGGTGCGACCGATCCATATGTGGAGCATAGGTAACATTAAAATCTCCGCCCCATATTATATGATGTGAGCCTATGTCCTCTATCGCTCTCCACAAGGAAATAAAAAATTCCGGGTCATCCACATTCGGTCCATAACAACACACCAAGGTGACCGACTGCAGTCCCAGTCGCCCCCAAGCCAGGCAATATCGCCAACGCTCATCAGTCGAAGTCCCTCCTAGATGAAAGGGCACCTGTTTCTTGACCAATATAGCCGTACCCCTAGCATAGGTGGAGTAGGAAGAAAAAACTCTATGTGTGGCCCATCTAGAAGCAAATGTAGCTGCTTTCTGGGGAGTGTAGTGGGTTTCCTGCAGTATTGCTATGTGCACATGGTGTCTGTCGAGGTACGCCAGCACCTGTCGCCTCTTCCTCGGGTCTCCCAACCCCCTGACATTCCACGTAATGATGTTTAGGTGTGTTTGTACATTGCTAGCCATATACACACAGCAGCAAAGGACCAAGTGAAGGCTGCATCCCGGCCCGAGGGCCGGCCATATTAAAATCATGTCCCAGCGTGGGGATATCTGACACATCCGCGCCTTGCATGCACATTGCACTTGGTATAGTCTCCAATCTTCGCAGCTCAACAATCCATGAAACAATCCTATCCCCCCACCCACCCCACTCCCTGCCCACCCACTGAAGCACCCCAATCATGCCAGTATCAGACACCCACCAACCCCACCCCCACAAGCACGCAACCCACAACATAACCCAATCCCCAAGCATACAAATGCGCCATGGCGCTAATGGGGAATTCCCGGTGGGAGGCATTCGCAGTTGGCCACACATCAACCCCCAGTCATCCAGCCAGGCCCCGGCAAGTGCCAGTGCCCTGTCCGGAAAGAAGGGTGTGCCATGGTCAGTATCTCTGCGGTACATTTGTCACTCAAAACTCATCATCGTAATCAGAGCAGCCTCCCCTCAAGCTAATAAAAGGTACATTTAATCCAGTCAATTACCAGTGTCCATGTGTGCCAGGGCTCCTCACAGCACCTACTCGTCGACGTCTCTCCCTGGGGATCTCCGTGGGTCCAAATCAGCTGCAGCAGCTCCGTTTGATTTCTTTAGCTGCTTAAGGAACTCATCTACCTGCTGTGATTTCATGAAGAATCGCTGCTGGCCCTGGTGTGTAACTCGCAAACGCGCTGGGCAGAGAAGGGCATAATCGATCTGGGCCTTTCGCAGCTTCGCCTTAAGTTCGATAAACTTAGGTCGCTCATCCTGAACCATGGGCGTGAAATCTGGGTAAATGGAGAAGGCATTTCCTTCGTATGCCAATGTTTGCTTACTGCGGGCAGCTCGCAATGCTACGTCCCGGTCTCTGTAGTGGAGGAGCCTAGCAATTATTGGCCTCGGAGTGTCCCCAGGCTTGGGTCTGGGGCCTAGTGATCTGTGCGAGCATTCCACAATAAATTGATTAGAAAAGGCATCCGTCCCAATCGCCGCCAGCAGAAGTTTCTCCACATAGTCCTCCATCCGCCCATTATTGGTGGACTCCGGAATACCTAAAATACGAATGTTATTGTGCCTACAGCGCGCCTCCAAATCCTCATTCTTTGCAGCGATGACCCTCAGCAAATTGTCCATACGAGAAAGTTGGGACGTGTGTTGGGCAGTGGTGTCCTCTGTGTCCGAAATGCGGCGTTCCGCCTCTTTGAACCTTTCTTCATGACCGTCCAGTTTGTGGGCGATCGCGTCCATTCTCAAGGACATCCGGTCCACTTTAAACACTATAGTGGCGAAGCCCTGTCGGACTTCACGGAGGATATCTTGCACCTCGCTGGAATGGCCCGTGGCACCTTCCTGTGATCCACCACTCGTGGCTGGGTCCTAAACTTCTTGTCCCGCTCTAGTAGGTCTCTTAGTAGTGTCAAATGTGAGTTTAGTTTGTCGGGCATCAATTTTCCCCATGGTAAGCCCTGGGGCCGTGGGCCTTACGTCGCTGTGGATGTACTAGTCAGGCCCTGGCACAAAGAGAGCAAGCATCCCAGCAGGGGGGAGGAGGCGTAGATTATCAAATTCCCACAGGGGGCAGCCACCAGGAAATATTCGCCCAGTGGGTCCCAGTAAAGCAGTGCCGGGCAGTTTCGCACAATGGCTTCAGCCTGCGGGCTCGCGCTGTTCATGGCACCTAAGGGGTCCTCCTCAGAGGTGTTGTGGATCCGGCGCGTTCCAGGGGATGTAAGCACACGCGTTCCCTGAGTCGTGGGGTCCCCTATGAGGGCTGCGCCTCGAGCGTTCTAATCAGGGTGCCAAAGAGATTTCCAGGCGTACTTGCGTGGAGGCCAGCCTGCAGAGGCTTTCTAGGTGTACATCCATGCCCCCGTTCAAAAAGAAGTAGGGGGGCCTCACACTCCATGGGCCAGGCCCTCACCTGGGCCGCGAGAGTCTAATCGAGGGCCCGCTGGTCATCTCCCCAGGGCCACAGAAAGTAACAAGTCGATGGGGCCTTTCTCGTCTTCTCAGCCTCGGCTCTCAAACAATGCTTTTACCGTCCCCCGGGTGCCACGGCTTCGGCAAGCTCCAGTCTGCAATGGCGGTTGGGGCGGAAGGCAAAACAGGTCACGGCAGGCCCGGAGGCCTCACCACACTTCCCAGCCTCAGAGCGCCAACAATCAGGGCCTTGTAGTGCCCTCCCCTCCGCGCAGTGGACGCGCGCTGCGGAGGCGCCTAAGGAGCGCCGAAGGATAGCCCGTCTGCGCCCGTCAGCGTCCCGGAGGCGCCCGGGCGCAGACCTCTTTTTCCTGGGCTCTCCTCGGGATGACTTCATCTTTTTCTAGGGATGAGCTCCTGGCGCTAAGACATACCAATGGCTCCTGTAATGTGGTCTTTCCCAACCCATCCCGGCTGATTAACAAATGCTCTGCGTGTGGCTGGCAACCTGGCGATCGCCGCATTGCCTCTCTAACCCCACCTTCCCCCAGTACCAGATGCATGCTACTTAATACTAGATCCTTAAGTAAGCATGCAGTCGACATTTACACCCTTCTGTCAGACTCCAGTCCGCAATGTTTATTCCTGACTGAGACCTGGCTGGGGGGGGGCTCGGGACCGGACATTGCCTGCGCCATTCCCCCGAGCTATGTGATCCATAGGAAAGATAGATGCAAGGGAAAGGGGGGTGGTGTCGCCATGATCATTGACAGGACTATTGTATGCTCTATTATTTCAGTTGATAACATCACTGGTTGTGAAGTTCTTGCCTTTTCCCTTTCACTATCTCCTCATCAATCCTGTATCGGCCTGCTGATTTATAGACCCCCTGGCCCTATGGGCACCTTCTTAGAAGAACTTCATGCACTTATCTCTTCATTATGCCTTAGAGCTGACCATTGTCTGCCGCTGGGCGACTTCAATATCCACATGGATAAGGAGGACGACCCAGACAACCTCAAACTTAAAGACATTACTTCTACCCTTCAGCTCCTACCTTATCTCGGTCTCCCTACCCACTGTAAAGGGCATATTTTAGACCAAATCTTTTCCACTGTCCCTATCATCCTTACCTCCCTTGACCCTGTACTATGGTCAGACCACTTCTTAGCGGCCTTCGAGATCCCTTCTATTATTAGGAAAGCTGCCCAAGGCCACTGGCGCGATGCGTTTCCATCCAGGGCCTTTGAGAATATTACTCCAGCCATGCTGGCTAATTCACTCGAGACTCACCCTTGCCCACTGACAGGTTCGCTCTCTACCGACCTTGATCTTTTTCAGGACTGGCTCACGAAACAACTGGTCATCCTTGCCCTTCCTGTTCCTCCCAAGCCACGCTCAGTGAGATCTTCTGCCCCGTGGTTCTCCTCGGCGCTAGCCGCTAAACGCCGACAATGCAAACAAGCAGAACGGACCTGGCGTAAATTTTACGACGCCAGTGCCAAATATACCTATAGGGAACTGATTAGGGATTACCACCATGATATTGCAGCCTGTAAAAAATCCTATCTAGCTAGTAAAATTGAGGGTGCTTCCAACTCTTGTAAAGAAATTTTCAAAATAGTTAAGGATTTCATCTCACCCCCCTGGGTCACTCCTAAACTGACCCATTCAGAGTCATGGATCATCGAACTGGCCAACTTCTTTAATAATAAAATCAGGGCCATTCAGGCTTCTTTTGGAACCATCACCCAGGATTCCCCCCTCTTGTCAAGTCTTTCTGACTCCTCTCAGACTTCGTCCACTCCCTCCCTTTGGAGTTTCCCCCCACTTTCCTTTCAGTCCTCTCTTGATCTTCTTTCCAAACTAAAGTCAGGTTCCCCTCTTGATCCGTGCCCCGCAAAATTTTTGGCACGCATGGCCCCCACCCTCAATCATATCATTAATCCTATTCTGAACCTCTCACTTAACACAGGCGTTGTACCTCAAGCCTGGAAGCAGGCCCTCATCCTCCCCCTTCTGAAGAAGGCCAACTTGTCACCAGAGCTTCATCTCAACTACAGACCCATCTCCCTTCTGCCAGCATTGGCGAAAGTGGCCAAAAAACATGTTCATTCCACCCTGTCCCATTTTTTGGAGTCCCAAGACATCTTGCATAGATCACAATCTGGTTTCCGCTCTAACTTGAGCACTGAAACTGCCTTGCTCGAGGTCACGGAGATGATTAGAGAGACCCTGGACAGGGGAGGAAAACCTATGCTGGTGATGCGAGACCTATCAGCGGCCTTTGACACCGTCCCCCATGACCGCCTCCTATTTAGACTCTGGGAGATAGGTCTATGGGGGACGGTGTTCAGTTGGTTTAGGTCCTTCCTCACTGGCCGGCAGCAAACGATCTGGGCTCCACCTCTCTCTGCCGCTATGCCGCCTCTGGAGATCGGAGTGCCGCAGGGCTCAATACTGAGCCCCTCACTCTTTAACATCTATATGACCCCTTTGGCGGCGCTTGCGGAGAGTTTAGGGGCCCAGATCGTTTCATATGCTGACGACACTCAACTCCTGTTCACCTGTGACAAGGGACAGGACTTCGACGGGGCTTCCATCCGGGGCTGCCTTGGGGCTGTGTTTGACTGGTTCAGTCGGCACAGTCTCAAGTGCAACTCCGACAAATCCGAGGTTCTTTTCTTTGGCTGCCCCGCCGACCCCAAATGGAAAGACTGGTGGCCGGCAGCCATGTTTCCCCCTACTGGCGACTCTGGAGCTGCTAAAAACCTGGGTATTCAGATTGATAATTGTCTCTCCTTTAGGGCCCAAGTCTCAGGCTTAGTCGGCAAATGCTTTGCAATTTTAAAAATGCTGAGGAAGTTCCTGCCGCTTTTGTCCTTGGAACATAGGAAGATCACTGTCCAGGCCCTGGTCGGCTCCAGGCTGGATTATTCCAACGTTCTCTACCTCGGTCTGCCTGAATACCTCTTATCGCGTCTGCAGGTGGTTCAGAACTCAGCGGCCCGTGCCATCCTCGGCCTCCCCAGGAGATCAAGGGCCAGTGAGCTTCTGAAGACTCTCCACTGGCTCCCCATGAAGAAGCGTATCATCTTTAAGACCTTGACCATTGCATTCAAAGCCTTGCATGGTATAGGTGCCCGCTATCTTCAGAAATGGGTCCGCTTTTATTCTCCAGCCAGATCTCTGCGCTCTTCCTCACAAGCCAAGGCAGTGATTCCCAGGATCCGGCGTGCTCGCTGTGGGGGGCGCTCTTTTAAACTCCTTGCCCCGTAGTTATGGAACGATCTCCCTCTTTCCTTGAGATCCTGCTCCAATCTTTTCGCCTTTAGAAAAGACCTGAAGACTTTCCTCTTCCTGCAATAGACACCGCTTGTGCTTCTATGTTTTCTGTCACCCGCCTGTTCTTTTATTCTCTGACCTGCTGAGGCTCTTTCAGCGCCGGGACACTCCTCGGAGTAGCCGTGCACTATAGAAGCATCCCCTTAACATTAACATTAACATTGTGTCGGTCCGCTGTTCCCGCAGCTCTGCTCTCACCTCAATATTAGCCCCAGAGCAGCAGCAGCGCCTCAGCCTCCGTCCACTTGCGAGGTCCGCCCCTCAGGCCCCCTCCGATGAAGATTACAGTCGACGGTCACCGCGCACACAGGAACAGGCCACAAGCACGGCCTATCCACCACGCGTGCAGCCGCGGTCCGCCGTAGTTCAACTGGCCGGCCCCCCAGTCAGCAGTGCTCCACAGGTCTCCTCGGGCAAATCTTCAGTCTTGGCTCACGGGCGGAGACAGCAACAAAATTGCCCAGATTTTTCCGGGAACTCGTCGGGTGTGTTGCTCTTACAGGCAATCGCCGTAGTACCAACAAGAGACACTTTTTAAAAGGATAAATGTAGTATTATGTTCGCCGGGTGGCTGGAGCCTCACTCGCAAGCGCCCATCTGCAAGTGCGCCACCTAGCGCCCCCGGCTGACATACTACTTGCAATGAAAAAGGAAATCACCAACAGATACACCTTGTCTGAAACAAATCAAGCGGAGATGACTAATAGATTTTTAATCTCCGAGGCAAACCAGGCAGCAATTGAAGCCTCCATTTCCGTCATGCCAAGCCACCTTTCAGATCATACCTCAGTGCAATTTTCATATCATATTAACGGGCTTCTGTTGCAGTCAAAATGGACGCTCAATAGAGCCATGCTTCTTGACCCAGAGATCATCCAGGCTGTTAAGTATTCCTCATCAGAATTTTTTTCTTTAAATATGGGCTCTACATCTATGGATTTTATCTGGGACGCCTATAAGGCAAATTGGAGGGGGAGGCTCCACTGTCTCATTTGTTCCAAGAACAGAGCAGAGGTTATTTATTTATTTATTTATTTACGGGTTTATACCGCGCTAGGATCTCCTCCCGAAGGAGTATCTCCGCGCCTTGAAAACCTTTTCAGCTTGTGGCAGTAGGTACACAAATATCACTAGTTGGAGAATAGAAAGGTTTTTAACTGTTTTCTGAACGGGAGATAGTCCTGGCAGAGTCTCAAGGAGAGGGGGAGGCTATTCCACAACCTTGGTCCGGCTATGGATAGCGCCCTTCCACCTTGCCTGGTCTTTCTAGCTCTTGGGACCTGTAGTAAGGCTTGATCACTAGATCTCAGGGACCGTACAGGTTTATAGAGGGAGAATCTGCTGTTTAGATACTCGGGCCCTCTGTTCTGGAGGCTCTTATGTATAGTACATCCAATCTTGTACTTCACCCTTTGTTTAATGGGTAGCCAATGTAAGGTGTTCAGAAGAGGCTTTGATGGTGTGCGGGGGGGCTGATTTAGTACAAGACGGGCCGCAGTGTTCTGGACTACTTGCAATCTCGCGATAACTCCCTCATTTGCTGATAGGAGCATCCCGTTGCAGTAGTCCAGACGACTCAGTATTAGGGCCTGCACTAATGTTCTCCTAGTTGAGTCAGGGAGCATAGGGAAGACTTTCCTCAGCATGGCGATCACATGGAAGCATGAGCTCACCACTTGGTTGCTGTATTGTTTCAGGGAGAGCTCCTGATCCAGGCGCACGCCGAGATTTTTTACCACCTGCTTTGGCTCTGGGACTGGGCCTAGATCTTGCGGCCACCAGTCTGGGGACCATAGTAGCTTTGCCTCACCGAACAGCATCACTTCCGTTTTTGCAACATTACATTGCAGGAAGTTAGATGCCATCCAGTGGGCCACTGCCTTCATCCCCGAGGAGAAAGAGTTCCTGACCGTCTCTGTGAGATGTTTGAACGGGAAGAGGAGTTGGGTGTCATCCGCGTATGACATAGGGATGAACCCATGAGATCTCATGATGTTTGCCAGGGGGGCCACATAGATATTAAACAGGGTCGGGCTTAAGCACGACCCCTGTGGCACCCCCTTTGAGATCTCCAACTCCTCTGACCGGTGGGGACCCAGGATGACCGTCTGGGTGCGGTCAGTCAGAAAACTCCTTAACCATGCCAGAGCTCCACCTTCAAGACCGATGTTCACAAGTCTGGTAGTCATGATGTCATGTGACACGGTGTCAAACGCCGCAGACAGATCCAATAGAACCAGGATGACGGAGTAGCCCCCATCCTGGTACATATGTAGATCGTCTGCGACTGACAGTAAGGTGGTCTCGGTGCTATGGCTTGGCCTGAAACCCGATTGAGAGGGGTCCAGGCCATGTGTGTCCTCAACGAACCTGGACAGATGCCTGTTAACATATTTCTCTATCATTTTGCCCATAAAAGGGAGGAGAGAGATGGGGCGTAGGTTGGCAAGATCCGTCCAAGGAATGGTGGTATTTTTCCTTAACGGTCTTACCAGCGCCCGTTTCCAGTCTCTCGGAACTTCTCCCGTACTTAACGATAGATTAATTAATTTCTGGATGCCAGGACCAAGAGTTTCAGCCAACATGGGCATGATACGGGCAGGAACGATGTCCTGCGGACTGCCGCTCTTAATAATTTTTGTAAGGGCGATAACTTCCTCTAAGGAAATAGGGGGAAAGTTTTTTAAATGAACAGAGCAGAGGTTAGGGCCCTAAACATAATTGAGGAAAAAATAGGCCAGCTAGAGAACGAGAGGAACAGTCCAAGCCATGGGGACCCAGAGCGTCTATCACAAGTTTTGAAGGAGCTAGACGACGCAAGTATGGGGGAAATTAGAGGCAAAGTGCAAAGCTCAATTGCATACTAAGAATATGCAGAATTTTGAATATGGGAGAAAGCTGGTGCCTTACTGGCGTGGAAAGCCAGAGTTGATCAAACAAAGAACAACATCAACAAATTGATAGTTAACAGCAACAGGAAGACATCACGCAGCATTGAAGATATGCAAACCTGTTTACTCTCCATGTTTTTGGATCTTAATAAAGAGGAGCTAGCTCCATCCCCAAACTCTATACAATCATGGCTGAGGACTAAATCCCTGCCCTCCCTGTCAGAGGAGAGTCGGAACAAGTTAGATGCCCCCTTTACTTTGGAGGAGATAACTGAACAAATCAAATAATGTAAGAATAAAATGGCCGCAGGCATGGATTCGCTCCTGAACGAAGTATACAAACTTCTAGCAGAGATACTGATCCACGTACTGGGTTCCACCTTCAACTCAGTCTACTGTCCCACTGGCAAGGTCCCAGAGTCTTGGAAGGAGCCCACAATTGTTTGATCTTAAAACCTGACAAGGAGCCCCTAAAAGTCAACTCATATTTCCCTGTGGAATGCTGATTGTAAGATCTTTATGGGTATTTTAGCTGGGAGACTGGCGAAATTGGTCCCCAAGCTGGTCCACACCGACCAGAAGGGCTTTGTTGCAGGAAGGTACATCCAGGAACAGACACAACTATTAATAGGTAACATCGACCTGGCCAATGAGATATCTGACCCATTGGCCATAGTTCCCTTGGACGTGGCCAAGGCATTTGACAGAGTCTGTTGGGTGTACCTTTGGGAAGTGTTAGAGGTAATGGGATTTGGTCCTATTTTTATTCAAACCCTGAGGAATTGTTATCAGGGAGCCTCTGCTCGAATTCTCCTGAATGATCTATTGATCTTAAGTTTTAACATCCAGAGGGGGACCCTGCAGGGATGCCCTATCTGGCCCCTTCTATTCAATATATATATCGAGCCACTGGCACAAGCCATTAGGTTAGATGAATCAATCTACCCCATTAGGTCCCAACTCTACAGCTGTAAGTTAGCTCTCTAAGTGGATGACCTAATACTATACACACACAACCCTGAGGTGGTTATTCCCCGTGTGGAGGCGCTTTTAGAAGGATTTGGGACCCTGTCAGGTTACTTAGTTAATACATCAAAGACTGAGGTGATGTGCTGGAACCTAGATCAATGGGGGGGAAGGTAGCTAGCATAGAGTTAAGATACTTAGGTATCTATATTGTCAAAGACCTGGAAAAAATCCCCCAGATCAATCTTAATAGAACCATCAAAGAAATTGATCGCCTCTTTAGTAGATGGAGGAACCTCCCCTTAACCATCTATGGGAAAGTCAACTTAGTAAGAATAGTCATTCTCCCGAAGCACTCCTACCTATTTACAACTATACCCCTGGCCTTTCCACACAAGAATATAAGCAAAGTACAGAGTAAGATTGGGAGCTTTATATAGGGGACAAGGGGGTCAGGTTGGCCTGGAAGAAAATGAGACACAGACTTAATAAAGTGGGGCTGGCTCTTCCTGATATCAGTTGGTACGCAGTAGCATTCCAGCTTAAAGCTATTCGGATGCAACTCGTGAAACCAGAGGAGTCAGCCTGGGGAAGGTTGTTGGGAGAAATGGCCAGAACAGAAGGTGGTGGAGGTGGTGAGGCTTTTTTTATATAAGTTCGGGCCCCAAAGTACTTCAAGTGAGTTCGCCTGAAGGTTCTGAGGGTAGCCCTGGAGATATGGTACAAAGTCAGACTCAAGTGGGGGATAGAGTATTACTCGGACCTGGCTCCTATCTGGGACTCACCCGGAACACCTTGCTGCCTTAGAGACAACCTGGCGTTACCTATTAAGAGAGCTGGTATAACTATTTGGTCCGACCTGGCAGATTCTGAGGGGATCCATCCTTGGGAACTCCTGACAACTAGGATTGGCATAGGACTCTCTAGATTTAAATATTTACAGCTGGTATCATGGTTCGATGCAGAAAGAGAGGAAGTAAGAGGGAATGGGGACATTGAAAGACTGTGTCAATCCGTTCATCCATAAGAAAGGAGATATCAGTGTGGTAGAACCATCTACTAGAAGTTGAAGACCTGGAGATCCCTCCTCTAACAACGGCTTGGAAGCAAACTCCTCTTGAATCCTCAATAGATGCCCTTTTTGAGCCCTCACTGAAGGTACTGTATAAATATTTTAAACCTGCTAGCCTAAAAACGAAACACTTTTCTGTTATCTATAGGCTTTACTTCACTCCAGCAAAGATAGCCAAATTTTCCCCAACTCCAACAGCAAAACGCCCAAGATATATGATGCATATAGCCAATGACCTTCACATTT
Organism: Lissotriton vulgaris; assembly: GCF_964263255.1. NCBI lineage: Eukaryota > Metazoa > Chordata > Amphibia > Caudata > Salamandridae > Lissotriton > Lissotriton vulgaris. The sequence continues at coordinate 997,982,408 of NC_141696.1, read as the reverse complement.
TCTTTGAGTGCTCTGAATTAAAAATCTTCTGGAAGGAAATTGGTGACACTTTTCTAGATATTTTTAATTCTAACATTGATGTTAATTTGTCACTAGTTTTCTTCAGGGATGATGGTTTATTTTATCAGTCTCATAGAGGGCTATTACATTACTTGGTACTGCTAGCACGGAGAGAGGTCTGTAAGAAGTGGAAAGACTCCCTACCACCGAAAAGAGAGGACTGGCTTAAAGCCACTTTCGCCATAGCCCGACTGGATTATGAAGAAGCAAAGGACAAGCATTTAAACTTCTGGCACCCCCTCATGAGTTGGGTTCATAACCTAAGATTAATATAGCTGTGATTACACCAAGCTCCCTTACAAGCAGGACTGGTCGGACGACCTAAGCGAGTGCCGTAAGCCGAGAGGCCCCCAGATCGTAACATCGGCTTCATAAGACCCGCAGAAGCTTATTGATGAGATGAGGACAAAAAAAAACAAAAAAAAAACCCTCCTGAATTCAGTCACTGTGCTTCCGAAAAGCAGTAACATTATTTTTGACTATTATTAAAGGATCTGGCAACGATGCATTTCAGGAGTTTCTCTTAACAGAAGCCGTTAATCAGTCACTTTTCAGATCTTTAAAACCAATATCTAGGATACAGTCATTAAAGTTTAGTTTTGTACAGCAGTAAACACCACATTTCCACCATTTATAAGGTATGAAAATAGATCTAGCCAGCAACAAGCGTTCAGCACACCCAGCCACCTTTCCGGCCTATTTATGATGACATGTTTCAAAAACAGAACCTATATTAATAATATTTTGCAAAGTTTTTCTAATACTTGTAGCAAATAGCAACATTCATACATTTGTACCCTGTGGTTTAAAAGAAAATAATAAGTGCGAGTGACAGCTTGAAAAAAGTGTATCTTCATAGACTTTGTTCTTTTTCCTTAGTTTTATGTAGCGCAGACTCGACCCAGAGGGGTCAGAGCGCTTTACATGAGCACCAGTTCAGTTCAGTTCAGGAATCTTTATTCGAATTCCATGAATTCATAAAAGCACATACAAAAGCAATTAAAATGTTACATAATACAGGCATACAATTTTGAATCAGGCATGGCAACATTTCCAATTATTAAATAGAGAATGGTCAAGGACTGTCCATCATTTTTCGTGCAAAGGCCGATGTCCTCAAGCAAGTGCTGGTGCGACAAATTATTTCCTCATTGTCCAGGTAAAGCAGTAATTGATAAGATTCCCCTTTAGTAATTGGTCTGTGTTTTTTAAAAAGAGGCATTAAAAACCATTTTATGTATTTTAAATAGTATTTACACATAAAAAAGAAGTGCAAATCAGTTTGTGCACTAACTCCATCACAGGGGCATTTTATGTTGTCACCAGTTGACAGATAACCTAGGGGAAAATTCAACAAGAATCTAACAGTCCCAGACCTCAATTGGAACAATAAACTACGTTCCCAGTTTGTCATTGGCAACATGAGGTATAACGGCAGAATATGGCTGGATATTTCCCTGCCCATATAAGAGATGACCGAAGTTTTCTTGGACTCTTCCCTGACCCTGTCCGTATCATCATAAAGTGCCTAGAGTGCTTTCTTCAGGTCATTCTTATGTACAGATCTAGATGTACCCCGATCATGAAAAATATCACCTTTATCGATACTGCACAGACTTTTATAAACCCCCGAAAGCCATGGAATCTCCATCCCTCTTTCGCATCCAAGGCAATCTTTTATAATTTCTTGGGTCAGGGTAGCTGAATCATTCCTCCAAACTGAATGCCAGAATAACGCGGGGCGAGCCCTGATAAAATCACAAATAAAAGGCAGACGTAGTTCTTTGTGGAAAATATATTGGGAGGTAGAAATTGGTGTTCCCAGCAGCTTTCTACAAAAACGATTTTCCTCCCGCTGCATTCCCCCAGCCTCCGCCAGACCCCATATTTCTGCCCCATAGGTAGCGACGGGCACACATTGCAGTTTAAAAATCCTTAAAATAGCCTCAGTGGCACCTATTTTCCTTGATCGAGGAAGGCTCAAGATGGAGTAAATGACCTTTGAGAATTTGCTGGTGGAGTGGGCCACATGCCCAGTCCACGAGCCATTCGCAGCAAAGATCATCCCTAAATACGGGAAATTCTGAGTGGAGGTGAGTCTATTACTCCCTATGTGTATAGAATTAAGTTTGCGTTTCCCAGGGCCACAGGACATAATAAATGATTTTTTGTAGTTTACACATAGGTCCAGCCCATCAATGTAATCCACAAAACTTTGGACCAGGGATCGCAGGGCATTCGGGGTGCGGCCCATTAGGACCGCATCATCTGCGTAAAGGAGTACTGGCAGTGGTTTGCCATTTATTATAGGAACATCTGGGGTTGCAATCTTCAAATGGCTGCTCAAAATATTAATATAAATAATGAAGAGCAGGGGTGCTAAAACGCACCCCTGTCTAACTCCCCTTCCTATCTTAATAGCACCTGACAATTCCCAACCCTGTCCTATCCGTACCTGTGCCTTGAGGTCAGTGTGCAAGAATGCTAAAAAGTGGACTAAAGATTCGTTCAAACCATAACTTATTAAAATAGACCAAAGTTTGGACCTATTTACCAAATCGAATGCGGATGATAGGTCCATAAAAGCTAAATAAATGGGGGAAGAGTGGGCGGTATTACATTTATTAATAACCAAATTTAAATTCAGGCACTGTTCTACTGTACCAACCCTACTTCTAAAAACTAGTTGACACGGTGATAAAATACCACTTTCCTCTGACCATGACAAAATCCTATTATAAATATTTAGGCCCAGAATCTTTAAAGTATTGTCTAACAGGGAGATCGGTCTGTAATTGGCCGGTTCCGACCGGTCGCCATTTTTATATATTGGGACGATTACACTTGTTGCCCATGAGTCAGGCATAGGTGCTTCTGGGAGGCTATTAAAAACATTCAATAAAATTGGGGCCCAAAGATCCGGTTTCCATTTTATAATGTCTATGGGCAACCCATCAGATCTAGGGGCCTTATTACCAAGACTTTGTGCAATTGCTTCCTCTACTTCTATCGACGTGACTTGTAGATTTCCTGAGTAGCCCTGCTCATGCAAATCTGGGTTATATGATGGTGATGCATAGATTTTGGAAAAGTGATCCTCCCACGATTTGCTGGTGATATTGCAGCTAATCGGTGTTAGTTGTTGACCCGTATTGCGCAGATCCCTTACTGCGGACCAAAAAGGCTTGCCAGTTGATCTTCCGGCTATTACCACAAGAGCTCCCCAGCGTTCACTCAAAAGTGTCCCCTTGCGCTCGGATATAGCAGCTTTATAAACTTTCCTAGCTACTCTAATATCTGCGTTAACTCTTGGTTTAGCAGTTAATGCCATGCACAAGATTCTATTCGCCTTAGAACAGTTGTGGTCAAACCATCTTGGGTCTTTTGGGCCTTGGCAGACTGGCACTGATAATAAAGATCTAATCTCCGGACAGAGTATGATAAAATCTGCAATTATACCAAGACTGGGTGCACTGTTCGACAAACATGAGGCAATCAGAAGAGGGTGTTTTTCTAATAGGATTTTTGTTATTGCCCCACTATCTACCCCCCTCCATTTCAATCTTAGTTTGTCGGTTGTGGGGGCTAAATCCCTCACCCCTAATGCACTGGTATACACAGGGTGTTGTGCTAATCTTAATACCACTGTGAGGGGATTATGGTCCCCAAAATCAGTTGCAAGGACTTCTTTACCCAATAGGCAGTCTACAAGCCTCGGAGTTATAAAAATAAAATCAATGGTAGAGGCACTGCCCCTTCCTCTAAATACATGAGCACCAGTTACGTTATCGACTTACACATTAGTTTTTTTTGTTAAGTGATTTGCCCAGAAATGTAAAACTTATATGTAAAAAACTGATTAAGCTGACTGCTAAGGCTGCAGAGCTGGGCAGCGCTAACTAGGCGTGGTGACACTTTTAAAACTCCTACTCTGGGTACAGGCGGGGCCAAAGTTATGAGAGGCTGCAGGCACTAATGTTACTCCGACAGCTGTGTTCAGCCCGGACTCACGTGGCATTACCATATCAGGCAGCAGGCACCACCAAGCTAAGACTGTCCAGCAGCCTCTGTGGTGGCACTCACTGGAGTGCCAAAAAGAGCAGGTCTGAGGGCTGATTGTGGGCCATTGTGAAAATATTCCTGTCAATTGCAGCGCAGTAGGGTGCTGCAATTAACAGGAATACTTTCACAAGTGCCCACAATCAGCCCTCAGCCGAGCTTCATTAAGAGAAGAAATGCAGCAAGCTTAAAAGCACGATGTGTGCTTTACACATCGTGCTTTTTAACTTGATGCATGTCTTTTCTTAATGGAGCGCGGCTGAGGGCTGATTGTGGGCACTTGTGAAAGTATTCCTGTTAATTGCAGCACCCTACTGCGCTGCAATTAGCAGGAATATTTTCACAAAGGCCCACAATCAGCCCGCAGGTGTGGCCCATTAGGAAAGAAATGTAGCAAGTGCAAGAGTCACTTGCTATGGAACATGGCACAACCTGAAAATTAACAGTTTTCGCGCTGCTTGCTTTTTAAAAGCGGCAGCACGAATGCTATCCCAGTATGTGCGCGCTTCACTAAGGACAGTGCGTACTCGGGGTTACTGAGGGGCGCGGGCGTGCACGCATGCACGTTGCAGAGAACACTGGTTAGAATAACAGGAGTTATAGGGATTTCACAAGGCAAGTTCCCAATTCCTCCCATCACGGAGACAGTCCAACACTATTCAATGCCAATCTAGGTTAAATGGGAGAAGAGGAGATGGGAAAAGAAATAATGCAGGTCCCACAGAACCAGTGCAGAGATGTATGTGTTACCCAGATATATTCTATATGCCTCCTGAGTAAAATAGAAATGAAATCTGGAATCAGTGAATATGCTATAACGATAGGTTCTATAAAGCATGTATCTATATCGCTTATTACCGGTGTAAGAATACCTGAGTAAATTCCCTCGTCCGATAGGTAGGCAAATGACTGCATATAATGAAGCATCATACAATCTAAGGAAATAAAAATAGAGACTAAAGGTTTATGTGGCAACAGGAATCTGGAGCACCATAAACCCTACATACATGTGTGAGAGATAAGCATACCTTGTATCTTTCTGTTCAAGGTGACAATAGAAGGCTCAAACTACAGACTAGAAAAGTAGAAAAGGAATCAAAGGTAAAACAACAACTTCTGTATACAATTTCTAATTGTATATTTCTTCTAATCAAAAAAAGGTCAGAAACAAAATATAAAGAGCCTTAGTAACTTATTGCGCACGTATTTCTTTAGCATGCAGAAACAAGTATTTTATTTCTCTTAGGTTTTGTCCTTAGAATTACCACTACCATGTGTCAAAATGGCGGACTCCTGATGCTGAGTGCTATGATCAGATAAGTATAGTTTAATGCAGTGGATATCATCAATTAAGTGCAGAGCGCATTACCACAAGGGGCTTGAAGAATGTGATCCTTTGAATGTTCCGATTTTCCTTTCTTATCTCTGCAGAGAAGTTCAAGAGCTGAGCTGGAGCGGCCACACAGGATAAAGAGGGCACCCTGAAGCAAGAGAGAAAGCCAACAAAAACACCACCAAACACAACGAACGCGGCGTGTAGTGACCCGGAAGCGGCACACAAGTGAACCGATAGCAGGAAGGCTCGAGGCTCAACACTAGAATACCAAGTTTCATCCTGCTGGGTGAGGCCAGCTTTATTCCTGAAGTGCTCCACCCCTGCTGCATCTGGCATAAGGATCGCGGCAGGTGTGACAAAATATTGCTTGACAGCAGACAATGTGGAGTTCTCTAGCCATTGCTGGGATAGTTTACCTACTATGTAGGTAGTTAATACACCCTAGTGTTGTGACTGGACATATCTAGAATCTGGTTTGTTAGCTTTAAAACCCTCAGAGGACTGTAGAAAATGTGCATTGCAGCCATCAGTGTTAAGGGGCCACATTAACTACCCATCTGAACCGTAAAGTGAAGAGTTTTAAGTACCATTCTGCACCATTTCATTAAGTTGTTCTTCTCTAACATTAATTTTTTGCTGCCAGTTTTCAAAACGTGTAATCTGGGGAATGCTAGGTGTGTTTACATTTTTAGCATTAGTTAGTCCAGTACATATAGACTGCTGTACTGTTTAAAAAATATAATTTGCCTAGAGATCTAACAAGCCCAAAATAAACATCAATGCCCTGGACATGCCAATGTCTTGTACCCCAAATTGTACCCCATATTGTTTTTCCAAGAATCATAACTGTGCACATTCAATTTGGAAATAAAATAATACTAATGAAGTAATTGTGTTTGTGTTGCATGGTTTTCATTGCTGAAGGTGGGGTAGGCTTAAAATAAAATGAAACCAGGTATGTGGGAACATGACTAGTAAAGTAAGGATACTTTTTAAAATATTGTTTGGGCCTCTCTACAGGTGTTGTCAGGCAATGTTCCCAGTGCAGATAGTTAAAAACAACATGTGGTGTACTAGCTTAGTGTAAGTAATGAGGAGCATAGTGATGATAGCAAAACATTTCACCATAATTTTCAGAATTTAAGTCAAAATCCTCATTTTTAATACTGTGTAGGATTATAATTTTAATAACATGTTGGACACAGTCACAAGATCCCATTCATGAGCTATTAAATCTGGGGTTATTATATCATCATCATGCAATTTTGAAAACATGGAACTTGTAGAGTTTCTGGAGGACCAAAAATGTTATAAGGGTCCTTATCCCAAATTATATCATCATGGGCAGAAAATGTAGTAATGTTCACAAGGGGCAAGTCTTGCGGGAGATAGTGTCCATTTTTATAGTAGAAAGAACACTGTAACAAATCCAGTCCAGATGAAAAGGGAAACAAAGGAAATGAAACTCCAAAGGTAATACCATGAAGGAATCTAATAAGTCTGTTAAAAAGAGTCAGTTTGCACCATGCAAGAAGGTGTGTGAAGAATCTGAAGAAAAATCATCAGTGTTGGCAAAGTAACCGGAGGCAGTCTGAACAAAACCAGGAACCTCGTTGGACAAAGGAGAGCATGTTGAAAAATGCAAAGGTGGTTGAAAATATGTAATGTCATTGTTTAGTGCCGCAGTAGAAATGGGCACAAGAGCATTTTAAGCATCAGATGTTCCCAGCATGGGAAAAAATTATTTGAAATGCTCAGTGCATGTAGAGGGATCTATTGCAAGGTAGAGAGAGGACACAAGAAACTACCCAGATACCCATGTGGCCTCCTGTGTAGGACTTGCCACATGATGAAGCCTTATTAAATCAATGGAAACTTGTTGTTTCGGTTTACACCCAGCAAGCAGTGGCAACATGACAGTTTGAGTATCTTGAACAGCAAGCGCAGGCACCAGGGCTCAGTAATCTTCTCCCGGACTGGATCTCCAACTTCAGGAATCAATTCAGATGTTGCTGGTTGCTCCTTCACTTCTTCAGTGGCAGAATGGTAGTATTTATATTCAAGTGCTCATCTCAGAAGTCTTGCAATTCATGTAAGACATCAAAATGTTCGTTAATGTCAAAGTGCGCATCAGCCGCCACTGTGCCAGGGTTATCAAGATCTAGAACATATACCTAGTCCACGAACAGGACCTCCCAAAGATCTCCTGGGCAAATTATTTAAAGCTGTTGGGATTCCATACAGTTGATGGATTCAACTGTTACCTGCACCTAATACTCTAGCTGTTAAGGACTGCTTTAACTCATGGTTTTTCTGCTCCACTATTGAATTTCAGGATGATAGGGAGAGGAATAATGCACAGTAACACCCAGGGTACGCATGGTATTCCAGTAAGCCTTAGTGGCAAATGCCGGTCCCCGGTCCAAATGGAATGCTGCTTCTGGATATGTTCCAATAGAGATCTGCATATCTCTAATAACAGTTCGAATGTCAGCCGATCGATGTGGCCCCACCCATAGAAATTAGGAACATGAACTATCAGCCAATAAAATACATGTAAATACATGGTCTCAATTCAGTGGTCATCAATAATCTAAATAGACACAATGTATTGGTTTATTAGATACATTAAGCTGTGTCTGTGTTGGGCGAGAAATGGTAGAATTTTTAATTAGTTGGCAAATGTCACAGCAAAGGACATATTGTTTAGTCTGTTTGTACAGAATGTGCCACCGGTAGAGTTTTTGCAGCAAAGAAACTGTAACCACCACACCAACATGGGCTAATGCTAATCCTTCATTTCGACAATATCTCAAAAGGTAACATTAGGGGAGTCAGATATACTGGTATGTAGAATACATTACAAGAAAAGAAAAAACAGGAGACTCACGTAAAGTTTTTCAAAAGTACATATGGCATCATATATTTAGAAAAAGGTTGGTACAGTTGTAACAGCACTGTAAGCAGGAAATGTATAAACAGCCCAATTTGTTCTTTGTGCACAATTGTGCTCGTGACACAAATACGTGGCAACGCAAGTGACAAGGTGAGAACAGCAGAACGGCGTGTAGTGACAAGTGAGATAATATATACACGTTACTGTGTGGTTCAGCACGGTTTGATTTTAAAATGTTGCATAGGAATGGATGGGAGCGATTTAGGTAGAACCATATGAAGTAGAGGCGCCCTAAATTGCGCTCTGGGGTCGACGACGTTTCGATCCAATCAACTCAGGATCATCTTCAGGACAGGGCTGCTTTATATGGAAGTGCTGTACAAAGGGGAAGGGAGAAGAAGGGTCAAGGTGTGGAAGGGGAAGCTGGACGACGTGTGTGGTAAAACCAATACAAGTGAAGTGTGGCCTACTGCTTGGTCAGGCAGTTGGCGGTTCAAGGTGCTGGGTACCAGGTTGGCGTGAGAACACGGGGGAAGGGGAAGTTGGAAGACGCACGTGGTAAGACCAATACAAGCGCAGTGTAGCCTGCTGATGGGTCAGGCAGTCGGTGGTACATGGTACTGGGACCCAGGAAGGCGCGGGAACAAAGGGGCGTGGGGGCAGGGTGGCAGGCGCTGCAGAGGCACTGGGGAGGTGTAACTAGCACTGGGGAGAAGAGCATGGGAACTTGTGCGAGATCCCTTAGGAAAGGGCTGATCAAACCGCTGTGGAGCATGGTGAAGCCTGTTCCTGGTGGGCAAGTCTGATGAGGAAAGAGCGCAGGGGGGTCTCAACTAGGACTAGGGAGACCGCCAGAAGGGGTGCTATGCTGTGGGGGATGTGTAGGGCCAGTGAGTGCATGGGTGCATGTAAGGCAAGGCTGGAGAAGCCGGTGGGCACTGCTGAGGCGCAGGGGAGGTGTAACTAGCAATGAGCAGAGGAGCATAAGAACTTTGGAGAGAACCCAGAGGGAAATGCTGTCCAAACCGATGTTGGTGACGCTGTGAAGAGGGGAATGTGTGGGGCCGGTGGGTACTCTGGTCCGTCTCCAGAAGGGCCAGATATGTCGCGGGTGGCCATGGGAGGCAGGGCATGGAAAGGAGGCCACTGAGAATGAATACCTGTCAGTGGGGAAGAAGAAGCCAAAGTAGGTGTTCTACTGTTCGGTGAGGCGTGGTAGATCTAACGAGAATTGCATCTGGAAATAATGCGGTATGGGGTGAGAACTAGGAATCAGCAGGGGGCCAAGAAGCAGGGCCAAGAGGCTGCGCTCTTACCTGGGAATGAGTCTGTAAGCGGGGGCCTTGGAGGGGCAGAGGACGGAGCGGGTGGGGTGCCACGGGATTGAGGCGGGCTGTCTCAGGGCTGGCGACAGGTTGGTCAGCGTCCTTCAGTTGGATCCTGCTGGCTGGGAAGAAAACAGAACCAGCCGCATCAGGGTTAGTGGGGAGTGGTGATGTTGAACCCAGGGGGCGGGAAGAAGAGACTTACCCGCAAGCAACGATTTAATCCATGCGGTGGGGAGTGGCGCATTAGTCAACCGACAACCGCCGCGTCTTTATCCGGTTACACTCTGACTCCAGTGGGTGCCGTGTTAGTAGAGAAATGTGGTCATGTGGCCAGGGAGCAGTTGGTGTGTCCGTGTGAACGGATCTACATCGGTAACAGGGGCGGGGGGAGGGCAGAAACATTTAGAGGAGGGGACGGCCCATCCAAGGAACTATTACACCGACCCCCTTGACAGCGCCTATAGTTCTTTGGATGGGCCGCCCCTCCTCTCCACATTTCCACCCTCCCCCAGCCCATGTGTATGTAGGACTGTTTAAATGTCTATATGTAAGACTATATGGAAGAAATGATCTGGTTTGAATGCAGAAAATAGAGGATTATACATTGGAGAGATGCAAGTCTCAAACACGCCTTGATACTCTGGTTGTGTTGGGAATTTTTCTAACAGCTTGTCAAGCTTCATGCTTAATAGGGTATAGTGGTTGTACTTGCAGGCTGGACCTTATGGGTCTTAAATGATATGGTGAGTCCTTACCCCAACTTGCTTGATTGTGATATAACGCAGGGGCTTGTGCGAGAGCCGATTCTGTGGCATACGGGTTTTTAATTCCTCCTGAACAAGAACTGAAAAGGATGGTAATATTATCTCTTTACTAAATTCTGCCAGAATATTACTTTAGTAGTTTGTGGTATGTCACCCACAATTTGGATGTGCAAATCGAAAAGTCTGTCTCTAAGGTTCAGCCGCTAGTCTGGAGTCTCAACTTGAATTTAGCTAATAGTTAGTCTCACCACCAGAACCTCTTGAAGATTCTGGTGAACTATTGTCACCTCTGCTTCGCTGTTCAGCAAGGTTTTTGCCCACATCTTGTTCAGAAGAAGTGTCCTGTGTATTTGTTGCATATTTTTGGGAAATCCCTGCCACTTTCTTCTTTTTAAAGTGCTGTTTTTGATGTTGAAGTTTTTCTTCCTTTATTATAATGACATCAGAAGAGTGTTCTGAGTCCACTTTCAGTTTCCCATACTCTTCCTGTCTGTATTCTCCTCATCCCACTCTCTGTGACTGTCGGTCTTAAGAGTCCTGAAAAGAACTAGAGGGACGTGTATAAGAATACTGATAACTATCAGGCTGTTTAATTGTATCACCGTTCTGCAAATTATAATATTTTTCAGTGGACTCCTTTTGGGGAGGTCTACTTTGTGTTTTCTGTTTATCAGTTTTACGGTTTTTATCCCATTGTTTTTTAGAAGACTTTGGTGTCTGCTTGGTGGTATCTAAATCAGATTTCAAGTTGTGGCTAACCATGCCTGGTTCACAAGTTGTCATGACCTATAGAAGCATGGTTCTCCAAGATAATTTTTGGTAGCTAGCATTACTGATTTGCTGGATGAATATTTCACACTTTTGGGGTATTGTCAACACTGCTGCCTCCCCTTTAATGTTACTTAAAATGATTGAGGGAGGAAACTGTAGCAAACTGGAGCAAAGTTGACAATTATTTAATCCTCAAGCCTAGGGAAGGGGCTGCCTTGTATTTGTTTTGAATTTGTATTAGCATTTCAGGCAAAATAGCAATTGATGGGGTGGGGTGTATTATGGTGTATATGTGGCAGCAAAAGCAGCACCCGATTTTGCGCAATCTTCAATTGGCAGAACTATACCAAGTTTCTATCTAACTGAATCTGGATAGAAGAGATTTTTAACCTATTCACTTCACTGACTCACAACCACATCACTGGTCACTATTGCTCCTAACTAAGGGTAAAACCTCCTGGTAGAGGTTGCAAAACAACTAAACCCAATGATTATGCACACACTTGAGAGGGAAAGTGGAGAACCAAGATATACCGCTTACATTATCATCAAGAACACGTGCATGAGGGTTTTTTATTGGGACTAGTAAAAACGAACCTGCATACCCTACTTATACAGGACAAGTGATCCTTCTCTTATGATTATATGGTCTAAAATGGAGAATACAAGTAGCTCAACCCACAGACCTTTAAGGGTGGGGATGTGATATAGGTAGGCTGGCACCACATTCTTTTTTCAAACATCAAACCCTGGTATCTAGTCACTTTCTGCCCCCCTGTGGAGGGCAGATTTGGGGTAAATCCTTCAATCTGCCGGCAGGGCAAATTGAAAATAAATCACCCAATCTCCCTCCAGGTAAGGTAGAAAGACTGTTTAGCCTTCAGGGGCTCGGATGTGACCTAATAAATGTATAGACCTACCTTCACCCAATTTTTTTTTTTAAATCAATCAATCCCTGTTTTCTAGTGTCCTGCCTCCCCGCCCTCATTTGGGGAAGGCAGACTGGGGGTAAAGCCAGCAATCTTTTCCCCAATGAGGAGCAGAAAGACTGCTAGAAATGTACGGGTGGTAAGTGAGACTTTATGTAAGAAAAGGCCAACCTTGATCCCATTCATTTTTATTAAACACACACCAGACCCTGGTTTATAGTGGGATCTCTGCCCCATCAGAGATGCCAGATTGTTGTTAAATCCGCTGTTCTTCCCCCTGAGAGGCAGAAAGAAGGTTTGTTGTTTAGAGTTGTGGTGTAGCTCAATGCCAGTACTGGGCAGGACCCACCATTTTTGTGTTTTTAACTTCATTTAACCCAAGTGTCTTGTAGAGTTTCCACCTCCGGGGAGGGCATGTTGGGGTTAAATCCTTCAATCTGCCTCTAGGTGGATCAAAAGTCTGCATATGCGCTAAGAGGCCATTTAAAAAAATGTGGTTTACCCAAAGGTAGTCCTGGACCTGGGTATTTTGTGGTACAAAAGACAGTGGTCCTAGAACCTGGTTTATTATGAGCAATGAATCAATTAACCTAAAAGGTATAATTTGTTAATACACATCTAAGCTATGAAGAATATAATTGGAGAAGCTCACGGATCTGAGTTCAATATTTATACATCAAATGAACACAATGCAACAAACCAACACCTCATTCAACAAATAATGTATTATACTTGAGTTCTGGTGAAGGATCAATTGAATAAATAGTATCCTGACAAGAAGGAGGGAGGTTGCTCCAAAGGGGAACGTGCAAATGAGAAAAGTGCTCAGTGTAGGTCAGTGAAAAAGAGAGAAATTCGGTTTCATAGAAGGAAATAAAGAACTTAATATGATTTAAATACAGAAGGTACGGTTGTAAATCACCGTCCTATCGGCATAGCCACATTTATAATACATATCATCCATTAAAATGGTTTGTACAGATACAGAATTAAATTCCTTTCAGCAAGGTAAGGGACACGTAAGGGTGAGTCTAGGCCTATCCAGGGGCGTCAAAGTTTCGACCCGACTTAGGGCTCAAGGGTGAGTAAAACCTCAGCCGTGCAGGTCTTCTTCAGGACTGGGGCGAAAAGTGGAAGGGCAACCTGATAGACTGGAGGCTAAGTCACCTATGAGGTAAAGAAAGGGGGGTTTGGGTCAGGTTTGTTGCATGAAAACATAATTCAACAAGATGTGAGAATGAAGCAAGGCCAATTGTGTTCATTTGATGTATAAATATTGAACTTGTGAGCTTCTCCAATTATATTCTGTATAGCTCAGATGTGTATTAACGAATTATACCAATAAGGTTAATTGATTCATTGCTCATAATATACCAGGTTCTAGGACCACTGTCTAGGCACTAGGAGTGGCTGATTCTGCCTGAGGTCAGCACGGACCTGCCACCACCTCATTCGTTTTTTTAAATAATCAAACCATGAAGTAACCTCGGTTTCTATCATACTTGAGTGGGATAGATTGGGGGCAAACCCTTCTATCTCCCCACTTGGAATCCTTGGTTGCAGGGAGCAATTGTTCATACTTGTGAGCCACTTACTCTTTGAAAACTTCCTGGTGATTAAGTGGATGCAGCCCTGCTTGGGGTTCACCCTTCTGCGTCAATCGTCCAGCAGGGATCCACTAAGGAGACGTACCATTGGAAGGTGGAGCTTCTCTCCATTCCAAGGGTACTCCTCCAGTTGAGATCAGCACTCATTGAGCTGAGTTTTACCTCTGAGTATCAAACATAGTGAAAAGAGAAGGAGCTGAATTCCACTTTATGACTTTCGGTATTCACAAAGGGCATTTGTGAGTAGCAAAGTTAGACTTTCATCTCAATTTACATTTGTGAATCGGGCCATATGTGCATAGATCCCTATTTACAATAAAATACCTTGGTGGCTAAGGAAGTTCTTCCCCAGCAGCCCAAGGTGAGGGCTACAACAGGGAATCCCTCTGTTGCTCGTCCATAGAGGTGGATGTCACATTACCCACACTGAAAAAACAAAAACATCTCAATACAGCAATAATAAAACATGACATATAATAACTTACTACATAAAACAATTAAAATTACAACAAAATAAAATATGAGATTGCCAAATAAAGAAAGGCATAACGCAACATCTAATATGTTAATAGCTTGTGGCCTCGGTACAGAATGTAAAAGTAATGTTCACCAAGAAAAAACTGCTGACATGTATTTTAAAAATGAAGTTCTTGGAAACAATACAGCTGCATATGCCCAAACAAGTCAAAGAAAACTATTCTGTACTCAAATAAGAAGTGCAGGCAACAGATAAGAACATGGATAATAGTCTCCTTATAGTCACAAAATCTGCAACTGTCCACAGGAGCTCAACACATCCAGAATCTTAACTGCTCCCCATGCAAAAAAAGTCAAAATATTAATATCAAATGACTTAATTTGCATAGCAATGGGATCTGGTCTAGAAAATAGTTTTAGAATGTATTCTCTTCTCATGAATCAACTTGGGCACTTACTTTTTATTTTTTGGGCAAAAAACATCTTTCAGTTCAACATCTAATGATAAAAATGCCTGGTGTATCAACTATGTGTTTTTGAAAGCAGCTGTGTCAGGCCGGGTTCTAGGCTTTTTCAAGTGCCAACCTTTTTAGTGATTGTCCCGGATAGGTTTGCCAATCAGAAATGCACCATAAAGTATCCCTAGAAATGCACTAGACAGCAACCGCCAGAAAGAGTACTCCGTGCTCTTTATAAGATGTCAGGCTGAAAGAATGCGGACATTCCTCTCCCAGGCTGTGATGTAGAGTTTGAGAGGCTTAAAAAGATTCTGATCAAGTCACACTGTTCTGAGCCATGTCCTTAAGCTAACTTCCCTGGAAAGACCACATTCCCTTAGGTTAATGAAGCTAGGAATTTGGCTTTGACCACCCTCAATAAAGGTGCTTATGAAAGGCCTGATGATTGCTTAAACAGTCTACGCAATGGAAATTTTTGTGAGGCACATGTTGATTTCAATTACACTATCAATAGGTGATGGGAACCACTCTCCTTACCAGATTCCCAAGTGGTTATATAAGGCTGTTCTCGGCACCCATGGCTGTTCTAATGACAGATTCCGGTGTTTTTTTACATTTCTTGACAATAATTCAAACATTTCTTTTGTGTATGTTTTTGTCATCCCTTCCAAGTTACAATAAGAGTAAAGAGCAGATAACTGACTTTGAAGCCCTTTGCTAATCTTGTCTTCAGCTTATGGAAAAATCAGAATGGGAAGTCCTTCTAATTTAGGGGGGCAGAAGTGAGAATCAGTCAGCGCACTACACAGGTCAGCCACAAAGAGGCTAAAGGGGAGGAGCATCCAAACACATTCCTGCTCTAATCCTTTATTGGTATATATATCCTGGGAGATAGCCTTGCAATGTAACTGGTTTCAGTCTGAACTCAGATTCTAACTTAAACTCGCAAGATTTAATGATTTCACCCAGATTATAGCTAAATTCATAATATAGCACTATCTATGCAAACTAAAGCTGTTGTAAAGTCTATAAATCCAGCATGTATCTGACCAGATTGCACACTCCTGGTAATATGCAATAAAAATGGGATAATATTATCTATTTTGCCACTATAAACCATAAAGTCAGTTTGGAAATACAGCACAAAGGGCCAGATTATGAGTTTGGAGCAGCGGTGCTGGCGCAACGCCGGCTCTGCTGCGCCAAATCTGTGCATGTAGCACTGGCCGTATTACAAGATGAACTTGTGTTACACAAGTTCAACTCATAATAAGGTCAGCGGTGCTTTGGCCTTTCACAAGGCACTGCCTGGAAAACAGGCACCACAATGGAAACGGCCAAAAAGATCCAGAATTACATTGACAGTGATGTTCATGCTGTGCTGGAACTTGGAGGAATACAGACAGGGGTGCACATGTTGTGCACCCCTGAATGTATCCCAATGGCAGGGTGCCCATGGGGGCCTCCTTTGTTTGGGCACCGCCAGCCTTTTCATAGCGGGGATCCTCCATGAAATGGCTGGCGCTGCAGAAGCTCATAATATGCTGAGCAGGACTATGCCAACCCCCGCTCAGCATATTTCGCTGTGGCACAACTGCGCCACTGCCAGGGAACGACGGATCCCTGGTTCAGCCCACTGCTGATACAACATTGAAAGTCGTAATATGCAAAACAGTGGACCGCCACTGCTGCACCACCGCAAGACTGGCAAGACCACCAGACTCATAATCAGGCCAAAGGTCTGTTTTCAATTGCTCATTTATTCAATGCAGCCACAACAATTTGGTGTATTATGTTGCCTCAGCTTCAAGTACGGCTATTATCCTGTAGCTACCAGGATTCTAAGGAGATCTTTATTATACAAAGGATCAGTCCTCACCAGGAGTCTGGGACAGTGTTATTCTGAATACAGTTTTTAAATAAAGGGAACAGGAAAGTACCCCTGAAGTTCATGTCCTGCTTAAGTAAAGGTGCTAACTGGCCAATAGGACCAGGAGCTCCAGCTAATCTAATATACTTTGTTAGCTTGATTATGGTGTCTAAATTGATATTCAGAACAACATCCAGAGTAAATACACAATACGTGCTGAATGTGCCTCAAGAACTATCCACATGATGTACATTAATACAGTAGTCTCTATCAGTAAAATTCACTATGCGTTCAGTGCTTTGGATGGGTCTGGTGTGTTAATGGTGTGTTAATACAATCCCCTAATTTAGTAAAATCCTTTGCTTTACATATGCCCTTAATTTTACTAATTGGGACTCATTATATTTCCTTTTAACCTGCCAGGTAAAAAACGTCTAGGCATTCTTTTTTTTTACTCAATGTTTATGTACGATCATATGAGTCATTGATAACAATATGTGTATGTGTTGAGAATAATTTTATGGGAAAGTATTTAAAAGAAATGACTAAAATAATTTTGATAAAAAAAATAAAATACTTTTTTTTTTTTAAATGATGAAAACTTTGATGTTTTTTGCAATCTGTTGTTGGTGAAATCTGATGTCTAGCCCAGTTTTGAATTCGTGCTGTATCAAACAAAACAATTTTCGGTCTGGAGGGAGCTTTTTCTCTTGTATTGTTGTTTTTTTCCCTCTTCTCCCTGACCTTGTAAATACCTTTTCAGAGGGGGTTCCCTTCTTGTTGCGTGGTATTCCTCAATAATCTGACATCGTTTGCCATGGAGGGTGGCCTAGTTCTTGCAAGCTAATCTGATAGCAATATTTAGTTGTCTCTTCTTTAGCCTTAAACTTTCAACGGACTAGGATCATTTCCCATATTATAATTATAGAGGAATCTGCGGCTTGGTAGAGGTAAATAAGTGCTGAACAGGAGTCAGTGGAGCCCGCCCACTCAAGGGAGTAATGACCGCCTGAGGCCTGTCAGCTGATGAAGGTCAATGACTAGGTCTGGTTAGAGGGCACTCTCCTTTCACCCATGCCATAGCTTGATTAGCAATTACATCTGAGTCTTTAACTTTAAACTGCATGTTGGGCGTTGCAAAGCTTTCAGAGGATGCATCTCCATATAGTGCAAACAACAAAAAACAAGGGTCACACCTGATATTTCCCAGGAACCTGGGGATAGGATATTACAAAACATAAGGCTTCTTCCAGGTTGATTTAGGAAATTAGTTTTGGTTAACACCCAATAAATCGCTAATTTGAAAGAAAGTTATTTTTTAGCAAGCGGATATGGATTTGGCACTGGTGATGCCCGGTGCGACAATGTTTGTTGGCGCCCTCCCATCACCTCCGACTCCACGACTCACTCAGTACCACCCTTTAGCAGTGCCCCTCAAGTCTCCATAAGCACTCTCTTTCATGCATTTCTCTTGTTTTATAGTGCTACTTATACCAGTGTAAGGTGTCAGAGCACTTTACATCACACATACATTACACAGAGACAATGAATCATAAGCATGTAAATCAGTGCATTGGAAATGTTACATCAGACAGAGGACTACAATGTGTAGGAGTCACAAGTCATCCATAACGGTAGGCAGTATAGTTTATCAGTGCTTGGTCTGGAGAAGCACAAACTCAGAATTTAAAATGTAACACCTTCATTGTGGGTTGGCTTTTCAAATAAGAATTGATTTCTACCCGTGAACCATGTTTGCAACATTTGGCTAATAAAAGACTGGTGGGAAATCATATTGCCCTAGTCTGTGCATTGCAGTTTGCATGTAGCTCTTTAATGATAGTTAATAGCTCAGTGTTCTATATTAGGATTTAGAATAATAAACTGCAAGTAACAAAAGAGGCTCTTGACAGAAGCAGTACTGCACTGACCTATTTACATTGTATGCACTTAGTGATCTGCATGGTGCACTTACTTTGCAGCAGGCATTTTAACCTCCTGCTCTACTTTATGATCAGTCAAAACTTCCACTAGACAATACTCCAATAGCTTTGCATCAGGTCCATTAATCACAAGAATTATCTTGACATTTTTATGGTAGCCTGAAAATTGCTGGAGGCTAGGAACGCAGCAACAGGTGCTTTTAAAACCGTATTGTACTTGAAAACAGCTCCTACCCCCCTAAGTCAGCACCGGTGCGGTGAGTCCGAGCACACCACCCTAGAGCCGGCCCTATCAGCCAGGCACACACTAGACATCTAATAACAATGATTGAAACAACGATGGTTCACTCAGGGATAAGAGGCACAGAGACCATTTGAATGATTACATGTTAATGCATCATCAATTCTTTTTACTCAAGGACAAAACCTATACATATAATTTCAGACAAACATTTTTTGGGTAAGACATGGCCCAATGCAAGTAGCATGTGAAAGCAATGGAAATGTGCACAGCAAAAAGATTGTTTTAAACCGAGCATTTTGACTGTAAGGTTAAACATTTTGTTGGAGCAAAGGCATCATCACTTAGTTTAGCTCTTTGTATGTAGACAGGTTTATCAGTCCAAAATCAATATTAGGTTCATCATGTTGACCTCTATCCATAATGACTTCATTGGGGTCATTCTCAGGACGGAAACAGGTAGTACCTTAGGAAACCAAAATGAAATTGAGCAAGGTCCGAACAATTTATTATTATATTTTTGGGGGATAACAAAGTAAGAACCTTCTTATCTATACTTCGATTTTACCAAATAGTTTATTTCTTAATAATGTAAATACAAACCCTCATAAACGATAGCAAATACAGGGGTAAATAGCAAAAATGGAGGGATGCAAAAATCTTGCAAAACCCTAGCTGGTCAAAAATCACTTGCAGCCCAAATGAGTTTGAACGCTATAATACCAAAAATACAAAGAAATTCTCAAAAGTGAGTAGGAAATGAGTGGGAAAAGAGAAGGATAGTTGCCCAAAAACTAACTATTAACTATGGTACAAAAAGTTAAAAACAGGTAACCTCGGGACAATGGGCTCCGAGTAAAACGTAAATATAATATGGCCCAAGTTATTTTAGTTATGTAGCAATGGAAAATCATTTGTAAGATAGACAATGCTCCTATCAAGTCAAGCAAGGAAAAAGTGACATTTGTTCATAAGCCTGTAGGACTGGGGGGGCCAGTTGTGTGCATGCGTGAAGTGTACTTATGGAGCCATGGAAAATGCTCCATTTCATGCACACCGAAGACGTACAAAAAAATGGAACCCGAGAGCCGTAAAATGATTTAAGGTGAACTGTAACTATTGCACCCTGAAACAGGACACCCATTATGAATTGGTGATTTACAGGCCACAACATGAAAGCAGAATATCTGAAATTAAGGAAGAAAGGCTACTAGAAATGAAATCTGATAAAGAAGTCTACAAATTAATGAATGAAAAAACGTACTGAAGCCTCGAAACCATAAAAGAAATTGTAAAGCAATTGCAAAACTAGTCACTTTTGTGTAAAGTGAAAACAATCAAGCACCTGCACATCTTTTTGGAAATTATATGTTTAAAGCACACCAAGAGGAGGTCTGCATACATTAAATCAAAGATCAAGAGAACACTCTGAATGAGGGTGTCAGAGCCCTTTTTAGGGGTACTAAGGGCCTAGTGGGCCCAACCGTGGTGGTTGAGGCCTTTTACTCCTGATGATCTAAGGCATGACCTATTATGGATCCTGAGCAACTGGGCCAAGTACCCCGTATGCACTTAGCTCTTAGAGCTAGCTGTGGACAAGCAGTCAAAGCCTCCCTCGGGGGAATTGTAGATACAGGTACGCGAATATGGCTCATAAAGTGATCATAGTACGAACAATTAATCAAGGTCCAGTCCAAGGCTTACTTTTATAAGAAAAAGAAGTATTTTATTTCTAACTATACATTCAAAGGAATAACAACATTCATGAGCAATGACACAATCATCCTGAGGTTGTGTTCTAGTAGTATTCAGTCAAATCCCTGCCCCACTCTTTTGGTTATAACATTCACCGGAGGCCCCATCCAGGGACTGGTTACTAGTAGACCCTGCTCAAGAGTTCCTGTTTGACTCTTAGGAATTAGTCAAAAGTGTTTATGGTGTTACAGCACCTTCAGTAGTGAATCCCCTGGAGGCCCACTGGCCCAGTTCAAATCATACCTGCTCTTGCAGCATAAAAGCATTCAATGTTGCAGTGGGTGCCCTGATCACAGGCACTCACGAGTTCTGATCCTGTTTGGAGAAGTTGCAGCACCTGGTACTGGGAGCTCTCCTCAGCAATTGGAGCAGCTTCCAGCTCGTGAAGACATGGTAAGTCACTTTCTCCCCAGCAGGGGGAGGGGATTTGATTCTTCAGATCCGCACTGGAGCATAGTGAGGGTGTGATGTCCATCTTGGTTTCCTCCTGGTCCTCAGATCTCATTGTACAGCGAGACCTACTGGTTCCAGCCTCACTCCAGTCCCGGGCAACAGCTCAAAGTCTTTGGAAATTTGGTTCTTGCTGCCCCTCCTGGCATACAATGTTGCTGTGTGCCTCTGAGCACAATGTAGACTCCTCTGGTGCAATCACTCATACCCTGGCAGCCCCAGTCTGGCATACAGGCCCCACTACCAAGGCAATCAAATTCCTGGCATGCTGGTCGCACAATTACTTTAAGAGTGAACACCTCTGGCATGCGAGGTCACCACAACAAAGCAGTGCAATGCTTGGTGCTCACCACACTGTGCAGATGCTTGGTTAGATCTATGGTGGCCCTCTCCTGGAATATGGGGGTCACCAAAAACAATCCTGCACATGAGCTATAGACCGATCACTGCACAGCCGAATCCTCACATCTCGCACAGGGAATCTTTAAGGTAGGGCTTTCCACAGGACTTTGTTTCCACCAAGACTCTCCTCTTCCTCTCAGAGCACACTGGTCTGGACTAGCAACGAAGACTCCAGGGCAGGTGGTTTTGGTTCCCCTGGGTGATGTCAGCAGGGAGACTAGCAAGCCTTTGCCCCAAGTCCTGGTCACAGGCAGAGGTTTTGCAGAGTTTCTCTTCTTCACACAACTGGGGACCTATATGCTGCAAACATTGTAAAGTTGAGCTACGTTCGCAGACACATGCCATTACATCTAATGGCTTAAAAATCCTCCAGGGTGGACTCATTAACGCCAGGTCAATGGGCAAAAATAGAGCCAATGTATACGATCTTATTGCTGAGAATAACCTAGATTGCCTGTTCGTCACAGAGACATGGCTTAAAGCCTGGTCTAACCCTGATGTTGCACTAGCGCTACCGCAAGGATACCGCATCCAGCGTTTGGATAGGCAGATACAACGCGGAGGGGGGCTTGCCATTATCCATTGCGACTCGATCAAATGCACTACATTTGATCTCCCAGATATCAAGGAGGCGGAAAGTCTAGGTTTTAATCTTCATTTACCTAACAGCACAACTTTCACTCTGTCTGGAGTATTGATATACCGACCTCCTGGTCAACAGAAAAACTTCCTAGACAGTTTAGCTGAGGTGATCAGTAACCTCGCCCTTAAATTTGCTAATTTCACTGTTTTAGGCGATTTAAATCTACACCTTGACTCTGACACCGACACTAACGCATCTTGTTTTAAAGATCTTATAGATGTATTAGGGTTGACCCTATTGACACGGGACCCTACGCACAGAGCAGGACATGTACTGGACTGCGTATGTTCAAACCTAACATCTCTAAAGGTAGAATCGCCCCGCCCCCTAACCTGGACTGACCACATGTTCATTCCATTTGGCCTCTCAGGGGAAGGAAAGGGGATCAAAAAGGCTCCCCCTAAAATAAACACCTGCATGAAACATGATTGGAAGAAAATAAGCAAGGACCCCGATTTGCAGCTTAGAGCTGTGGCACTTAAACCCATCTGGACCGGTATCACTGAGGCAGATAATAGAAATTTTAATCATTGGCTAGAGGAAATTCGTGGTCCCCCTAAGGCCACAAACTCCAGTAAACCACTCCATACAAAAAAATCGGCACCCTGGTTCTCGCTCTCCTTGAAGGAGAAACATGTAGAAGTTAGAAAATTGGAGAGAACTTGGCGCCGCTTGTATAAGGAAGAAGACCTCAGCCACTATAAAGAATCTAGGAGGCAGTACCATGCTCAGATCAAAACTGCTAAGAAAGAATATTATTCAAAAGCAATTGATTCTTCGAATAACAAACAGAAAGAGATCTTTAAAGTGGTTAATGATTTTATGAAACCAAGGTTCCTCCTATCAGAGATTCCGCCCTCCCTCACCCTATGCAATTCAATTGCGGATTTCTTTGAGCAGAAAATACAAAACCTTACTCAAGGCTTCTCTGAACAGCCCGCTATTATAGCAGCTGAGGACTCTGAAATTGCCCCTGGAGTAGCACAATTTTGTGCTTTTCTGCCTATCAGTTTAGAAGACTCACGGCAATTGATCCTGTCCACTAAATCTGGTTCTCCTTTCGACCCCTGCCCTCCTATGATGTTACACGCCCTAGTAGATACAGTTAATCCCACCATAAATAACATCATCAACTCATCTTTATCCTCTGCTGAGATTCCCTCGGAATGGAAATTAGCGGCAGTGAAACCCCTGCAAAAAAAATCTTTGCCCGATCCATCAACACTCTCCAACCTCCGTCCAATTTCCTTGCTCCCGATGCTTTTTAAAATGACGAAAGGGTGGCGAACAAACAGCTGACCAAATTCCTAGAGGACGAGGATATCCTGCACCCTAATCAATCTGGGTTTCGGGCCTCACACTCAACGGAATCCGCCCTTCTGTACACCGTGGAGACACTGAAGACCGCCATGGATCAGGGGAAGAAGGCCGTCCTTATCCTACTAGATCTATCGGCGGCCTTCGATACGGTGTCCCACTCAATACTAATCAGGCGTTTGAGGGCTGCAAGGATTGGGGGCTCCGTGTTGGACTGGCTGAGGAACTTCCTCGACCACCGCAGGCAGGTCACGGTGCTGGGAGAATACCGCTCTGAGGAAAAAATCACACAAACAGGGGTACCGCAGGGCTCCAGTCTAAGCCCGGTACTGTTTAATATATACATGATCCCCTTGATTGAGCTGATTTCGTCTTTTAACATCAGTACCATATCATACGCTGACGATACGCAGCTCATTCTAGTGCTAGACAGGGAAAATGGAAAGGCAGAGGAAAATCTAAAAGCCTGCCTCACTGCAACTTTCATTTGGATGCGTGACAACCATCTCAAATGTAATGCCGGGAAGACCGAAATCATACCCTTCGGCCCGCAAAACCCTTTCTCCCCCAGCCTATGGTGGCCACTGGGGGTGGAGTCCCCCCCGGATACCATCACTGCGGCCCGGAACCTAGGGATCAGATTTGACAGTGCCCTATCTTTCAAACAGCAAGCAGGGGCAGTGGCAGGGTCTTGTTTCAACATCATCAGAGGGCTTAGAAAGTTTTTTGATTTTCTTCCTCTGACAGCCAGGAAGACGGTGACAGTAGCACTTGTAACATCTCGCTTGGACTACTGCAACAGCTTATATGCAGGATTAAATCGATCTGTCCTGCATAGGTTGCAGGTTGTCCAAAATGCTGCTGCCCGTCTGGTCCTGAAATGGCCAAGGAGGTCATCTGCCTCAGCCGCCCTCAAGGCCCTACACTGGCTACCTATTCACAAACGCATACTTTTCAAAATCTTACTGATTACCTTTAGGGCATATCACCAAAAAGGACCCAAATACTTCCTCCCCTGGTTCAAACAGTATGCACCAACACGCTCCCTAAGATCAGCCAACATGAATTTACTACAGACCCCTAAATTCAGACTCTCAACTAGAGGAGGGAAATCTCTCGCAACACTAGGCGCAAAAGCGTGGAATAAACTTCCTCCCAACTTGCGCTTGATCTCTGCTGAGAAGAATTTCCGTAAGGCCCTGAAAACTTGGATTTTCAACCTTCCAGACTCGATCTGTATGACTCTGGTTTAGACACAGTGTTCTGTTTAGATGAGATAGATGTGTGAGCTGACGTTTCCGGCCTTCCATCTAGGCTTCGGGCTACAAGCGCCAGGATGCTCCTTGGAGCGACAGTCGCGCTATAAAAGTGCATACTTACATTACATTACATTACAACTCAGCTGGCTGCTTGGCCGATGACAAAGTTTGGGGTCTCAACCTCCCCTTCTTTTAGTCCAATTCCAGTCATCAAAATGTAATTTAGGGTCTAAGTCTTCCAAACTTTATTTTGGCGCTCTGCTTCTTTTGAAGTGCACTCTTCCCTTTTCTTCTTAGTCATTGAAAAGATGTCTGTCACAGCAGACAAGACTCATATATTGTACTTCACGCAAGTAGGCGTACGCCCAGCACATGATTTCATTGCGCACTCACTGCACAGCACTACACCTTTCATTTAATGCCTTCCCCGCAGGCATACATACACTCAGCACATGCCCTAATTCCACATGTACTATAAAGTCCTGCTGCATCCCTATACTGTAAATTTCTTGGGCATGCATACATCCAAGGCAGAGCCCCTACTTTTGCACATGTGCAGCACTCCACACCTATCTGATGTAGGCCAAAGGTAAATTAAGCATAATCAATCAATCAATCAGGCGGCCTCACACCAGAGATACAGGGTAATAAGGAACTGTTCACTACTACTGATCACTACACAGTTTGCTGCTACCACAGCGCTTGAGCTTTTTAACTTCCGGTGAAGGTGGTAGCCTTCCACCAGTTGTAGTGTAGCACTTTGGGCACTGCTCCCCATCCAACAAGAATGCAATCTGTGAGACAGGTCTATGTCATGGAAAGCATGTATTATCTATGTTTACCTACGTCAAAAAATCAGCATTAGGGACTCAGACAACAGTACAGTAGGGCACTCAGGGCAGGAGTACACGTCTTTAACCATGCAGAGGACTTTTCCATTCTTACATTGTTGTAAGCATTTCTTCTGTGGTGAAATTCTTTTGCACACATGTTTGATACATGCACACATGTTTGATACTTTCTGTTAACTGTAACCTATAACTTGGTTATAATTAACTTTTTGATATTTATTTTTTTACATTTACCTTACTTTTTAGTTTGTAGTTATCGAGCATGGTGTTTAGAAATTATTCTTATCTTTATTTTCTTTCTCATTATTTTCTTTGTACTGTAATTTTCAGTCTGGGTCCAACTTCTTTCTCTGCTTTTATGAAACATAAAAAGAAAGGTATTTATTAATTATGTAGTTAAAGTAGAAGTGCGGAGCTTTGTTGCAATGTTACTATAATAATTATATTTTATTTTATTTACGTGGAAATAAGCTGTTCCATTTCTTTGGAGGTGGCCTTTTCGTTTGTTGTCTGTAAGCAAGTCGGTTGAGTGTTATTTTCTTGCAGTGCTGGCTTTTTCTCAAGCAATTTCTTGCATGCTTTTGGGGCTTTTTTGTACTCTTTTTAAATTTGTATACATTTTTATTGGTTAACTCCTTAAAGTTTAATTTCATTGGTTGAGTAATGATCTGAGCCATGTAAGGAGTGTCAGTAAGAGCCAGGCCTTCACCGTCTTGTTGTAGTGATCCCATATGCCAGAGGGGACCATTGTTGAACTCATTGGGCAAGAATGTTGAGACTTGTATCGCCTTTATTGGTGACCCCACATGAAAGGCAGGACCACATTGGTGAGGAGAATCAAACCAGAAGAGTCTGTGCCAAAACAGAGAGTATTGCAGCAAGACCGTATGCTAGAAGGGGCTGCTGGTATCAAGTGGCCAGGAGTTTAGTTCATTGCCCGGATGGAAAGAATGCAGCTGTGACAGTCGAGTCAAGCCTCCACACTGAGACAAGCCCCTGACTGATTTGACCACAAGGATGCCACCAGAGGTGTTCCACCATCGCTGGGCTCAAGTGGGGAGCCAGAGGATCAAATTTCCCTGCCGATCTCCAGTGAGGGGAGAAATGTCTTACCTCATGTGTGCCGAGATGGAGCTGCTCCAACCGCTGGAGCGAACCAACAGACCTGCTTGGAGGAGGAGGAAATCTGTGCCTGCCGGGTGCTGCTGTGTGAACCATGAGCAGCCTGAATTTGCAGACCAGGATCCAAACTTAGGAGCACATGTGGAGAGGGCACCTGTTGCACTGATGAACTCTTCAAACTGCCGGATTGGCCAAGACTAGAGCTAGGCCTGTGAGGTTCCAGGTGACCTGCTGTTAATGGTACAGCACCACGGATACTTTAGACTGAATGTTAAGACCTCAAAGAGTTCTTGAGTATGACCTACTAGTGAGCATTCCCTGGATGAGGCCACCAGTGAATGGGGAATAACCTGACCACGTTATGATGAGAAAGAGGGAGAGGCAGGGATTTGCCTGACAACTACTTAGCTCCATTCTCTAGGGGTTTGTGGTATTACTAAAGAATGTCGTTATTTATTTGAATGTGTAGTTAGAAATAAAATACTTATTTTTCTTATCGAAGTAAGTATTGAACTGGGCATTGATTTATTGTTAGTCCTGTGTGCACTTTGAGTTATGAGTGAAATGAAATGAAATAAAATGAAAAAGAGGATTTTATAGCGCTTGGCATCCCGGGAGCATCCCAGCGCTGGGCAATACTAGAGAAAAAAAATAGAACCTTACGGGAAGAGTAGTGTCTTTAGTTGTCTGTGAAAGGCAAGATGGTTGGATTCCCTACAAAGGTGCAGAGGTACAGAGTTCCAAAGTTTGGCAGCGTTATACGAGAACAGCCGGCCTCCACTTCTGGCCTTCTTGATCCTAGGGACCCCTACTAAATGGAGCTCATCCGATCGCAGTTTCCTATTGGCCTTATTGGGGCAAATCATGGCTGAATTTATCGGTGGCCCCTTCCCTTGCAGGGATTTATGGACAACGCAAAGGGCCTTAAAGCAGATTCTTTCCTGCACTGGAAGCCAATGAAGGGAGTGAAGTGTGGGTTTTGCTGAATGGCGATTGGAAACTCCTATCAACAGTCTGAAGTTTTGTGACTACTGCGATTGGGGCACCCAAATATAAAGAGTTGCCATAGTCTATCCTGGAAAGTGTAAGTGATTGGATTAGTACTTTTTTTCCTTGAAAGGGGAGGAGGGGAAGCACTTTTTGGGCCATTCTGAGCAGTGAGAAAGGAAAAAATCCCTTTGGGTAAATAGTATTACAGAGTAGAATCTATTCTCATATGTCACACATACCTATGTCGTCTTTCTCATTGACCACACATACCAAGATTGGACCATATTTAATAGGGAAAACCAATTTGGGTGTAACGGGCCCCTCTTTTTCCTAAAACCATTCTGGGCAGGCCATAACAAGTGGCCGCAGTCTTCCTGGCCTGCCCCTGGAAGGTCAAGTTCTGATCTAACCAGATGCCTAGGCTTTTTTATCTCGGTCTTTGGGCCCGGTACCAGGCCCTTGCACACTGGCCACATAGTGCTGGATTTGAAATGTAAAGGATTGCCCAGAATCATTAGCTACGTTTTCTTACTGTTGAGCTTACGGTGTGACATACCCATCCACTTAGAAACTTCTTAACATAAATGGAGGCCGATAGACCTCTAATCTGCATGGTTCAACACTACAACCAGTTAGCGTTGGATACATCACCATGTGGATCCTGAAGGGGGCTACAATAACCGCCAATGGGGCCATATTAACATTATAAAGAGTCGGGCTCAACGATGAGCCCTGAGGGACTCCACACTGTAAAGGGATAGGCTGTCATCCATCCAGCGCTGACCCGAGGTGTCTGGTACAAAAGGAGGGGCGGGGGCTTTGAGAAGTTTTTTTATAATAAGAAAAGTTTCTCTGGGGGAGACTTGGGCTTTTTTCATTTATACCTCATAAATGCCAAGAGCCACCCTGTATTCCAACTTCTTGTTAGGTAAGAAATCTTTCCCCCAGCTTCTTTCCAAAACTTTGCAACAATGTTTTAAATGCGTAGGTCAGAAGGAAACCAAGGGGAATTAAGGGATCTACCAGTCTTTTTTATCGATATTTTTGGAAATACATTCAATGAGTCCTATATCCAATTACAGAAATCATCATTGGCTTTAACTGGGCTAGGATCAGGCTTCGGTTTGGTCCTTTCCAATTTGTGGGCCCACTTGTCCAAGGGAAGCTAGGGACAGGGGCGGATTGAAGTACGTATGGAGTGGTATTCACTTATCTGTATCTACACTTCCCCAAAGGGATCCTTTGAGGGCTTCTCCACAGCTACCACTAAGAGTTAAGTACAGAAGGGGTACTTTGCCCTGTTGCTCAGGATTCATAGAAGGTTGGACCCTGGGACATCAGGATTGAAAGGCCTCCACCATCCCGGTTGGGCCCACTAGCCTCTGTGTGCCCCATGGCCTTCTGAAAGGGGCTCTGATGGACAACAACTAAATCGTAAGTATACATGTGAAAAATATTTAATACATGTTTAAATAATGATATTAATTACAAGTATTATTATTTTAATTTAATAAAGATTTTATATTCTAAAACCCAGAGATGACATTCAAGAAAGAACCAGATACATCAAATCTCTGGAAGGAAAATTGGTATTAAGTCACATGAATGTTACAGCAAAGAAAGTATAGGCAGTGACGATACACATTGGAAATGTACAAAAATACTAATATAATTCATATTATGGGAGAGCAGCTACACAGAATGAAATTGTTGCAAATGGTAAACAGTATATTCATCACCTGAAGGTTACAGAAATGTAAGAAACATATAAAAGTACTGCAAAACCGCAGGGAGGCTATTACAAGTTTACAAAGGCTGACAGGGAAAAATTTAAAAATGGAATATCCAATGTTCCTGCTTTTGCTACCGGCAGGCTTCCTACCATACCTAATTTAAAAAGGCTCATAGCCAGAACTAGAGGAGCAACTAGAAAAGCCTTATTTGTCCAGGAAGACTTGAGAATAATCCAAAGAATCCAAATCCAAATATCATATTGTGTGGTGGAATGTATACAACAGCACCATGGTGCTGCGAGCAAAAACCAACAACGAGGTATAAGAGGTATAAGAGTCACAATTATTTCCAATGTACATAAGAAAGAAACCACCAGATGCTGTACTAATCTTTAGAAATATTTAAAAAAAGATCAAAGGGGCATATTATCAAGATGTGCTTTAAAAAACGCACATTGCTTATTTCCCTATCGCCGGCTATCGCCGGATTTTATCGCCGTGATGGTGCGTAGTTATCAACGCGCAACACGTAGGCGATATTAAATCCGGCGATAGTCGGCAATAGTGAACACTAGCGCGTGAAAACAAGCGTTGTTGTCACGCGCTAATGTGTGCCTTGATAATATGGGGGGGTGGATTCAGCTTTATGATCCACACCCCCATGTTATCAATGCCTAACACATGATCAAAGCAGGCGTTGGGAGACCTGCAATAAACGCCTACCTTGATAATAGGATGTTACCACCTCCAACCACATTTTACATGTGGTTGGACGTGGGAACGCCCACTTTGCATGTCATTAGCGATGTTTCTCGCTGACATGCAAAGTGGGCCGGTATGGGGCTGATGCAGGCGTTAGCAAGCCCTTGTTGATAGGGCGCTAGAAGTATCGCTGCTTTCTCGGCACAATACGCAGAGAAAACGGCGATACTTCACCTTGATAGTATGGCCCAAAGTTTTCAAGAATTGAGAAAAGGACCATCCTTAACCCAACCAAAGCATCAAAATAAATTAAAGAAATGCATGAAACTTCACAATGCAAAGTCTGATTATTTGCTAACAGTCAATAACTATATAGCTAGAATCCATAGCAGGAACATTATTTAAAATATTCCAATCTAACCAATAAATATAAAAAATAAACCTAACAACTATAAAAATGATATTCACTAATTTATAGTATTTTATAATATATAGAAAATAAATATATTACTGTTGAAATAATTCAAAATAATTGTTTATGAGGAAAGTAAATGTTATTTAAAGTATTTTGTTAACAAATGCATGTATAAAAAAAGTTTGAATTAGTGAAAAATGATAATATATATTTTAAAAAATTAATACTACATGTAAAAATACAAACAAGGTGTCCCTTCCTGCATAATATTCCCACAATGAATACACCCCAGTATCATGGTGCAAGGTGTCTTCATTGGCACATGGCAGCCAATTGCATGTCTGCGCTGGGGAAGAGGACAGAAATTCAACTTAACTCATAGATACGGCTCATTCCTGCCCTTTTCTTTTGATATAGGGCAGCACAGAAAGAAGGCTTGCAGCGCTTCATGACCCAAAAGTTTGCAAATGAGGCCAAAAGTCTTGCTGTGCACACCCAGGGACTCATATACAAGGGCCCTGCACCGCCGGAATGTCGCTTTTAGAGACAGTTCAGGGGCGCACACTGCAGGCCCATATCTACAAGGCCACGTAAAGCCACCCTGCGTGGCATTTCATGGCCTTGTAAATATGGACTGAGGCCTTGTAGATAGGCCTCAGTCCAGAGGCAACGTCATGGGCATTACGGTGGGTGCTCCTATTAACCTCTTAAGCGCTGCTGACGGCCAACGGTCATCACGAGCGCTACCTCCCCAGTGCTGCGCACGACAATTGGACGTCCATTCAGCACTAGTTCCAATGGACAGCGCAGCACTGGGGAGGGATATTTGCGAAGCAGCTAAGGTGTTAACGCACATGGCATTTGACATATAACTAGAATTATGAGATTTTGTAAGCCTAGGCATGCATCAAAAGACTACGCCTCCCCAGGGGTGGTGTAGGGGAGGTGCAACGAGGAGAAATAACATTATTTCTCCTCGTTTTTTACGCTATGTGTGCTGCATTCTGAAGAACACATAGAAAACGGAATTTGCCTCCTTTGATTGTTTTTGTGCAGGAATGTCTCCCTTCCTGCACAAAAACAATCACCCCCTAAAATGCAGACACCCTTGTACGATGCCACAAGAGTGCCTACTCTGGCGTGTGGCAGCCATTTGTGCGGTAGCTCAGGAGGAAAGGACAAAAACGCTCCACACCTGATAGATAAGGTGCATTCCTGCCCTTTTCTTTTGAATTAGGGCAGTGCAGCAGGAAGGCTTGTAACGCTGCACTACGCAAAAAATTGTAAGCGGAGCCCTAGTTTTTTAGACATTTTTTACATGTAAAAAATGTTGAAATAAGTATTGGGCTTCATTTACAAGCCCCTGTGTGCTGCTGGAACTCCACTTTTATTGACGTTTTGGCGGCGCATACTGAAATGCCTTATTTATAAGGCCACATAAAGCCAACCTTCGTGGCGTTTCATGGCCTTGCAGATATGGTGTTAGGCAACACTGCACATGTCTCAGAGTTATTTCTCCTCGTTTTTTACTCTTTCCATGTGTGTTTTTTCAGCAGTACACAAAGAAGGAGGGAATCACTTACATTACAATAGGAAGGTGTCCTTGCCTGCACAAAACTATCATTCCCTCAAGGCAGACAACCTAGCATCATGGTGCAAGGGTGCCTGCATTGGCGCATGGCAGCCAATTGTGGGCCAGAACTGGGGTAGAGGACAAGCCTTGTCTCATAGATACAGTACATTCCTGCCTTTTTCTTTTGACATAGGGCAGCACAGCAAGAAGGCTTGCAGCACTGCCCTATGACAAAATCTTGAAAATTAGGTCCACAGAGTAGAAAATGCAGCAACAGTGCTGCCTTCTCTTTTACATATCGGTATTATGAACTATCGGCCACATGCATCAACCTATTTAGGAAGTGCAAACAGTGCGAATTGGTAAATTCGGCCGTTTGCGATTCCTAAATAGGTTTTTGGGATGCATCAAACATTTTTGGAAAAATCGCTATTTTTAGAGAATTCCAAAAATGCGATTGCTTTTAAGGAATCTCAAATTTGCGATTCATTAAAAGCAATGCATGATTACTTTTTAAATTGCGAATTCGCAATTAGGGGGTGCAAATTACCACGAGGGTGAACCTCGTGGTAATTTGCGAAAATGTATTAAAATGCTCCACTTTGCATTTTAAAACACTGTCATGTTACAGACACACATGTCCTTAGGACATGTGTGTGTGAAACATGCACTTCAAAATACATTTCATTTCAGGGGTGCAGGGGGGGGGTCCTTTGGACTAATTGAAATTCGCAAAATGTCAATGCCTTCCCATTGATTCCTATGGGCCTTTTGGCCCATAGAAATCAATGTGAATTGCGAAATCGCAAATTAGAATTTGCATAATATTTGCGATTCGGTAAAAATTGCAATTTTTACCGAATCGCAAATATTATGCAATTTAAATCATGCATCCCATTTTGCGATTCCTTATTTGCGATTCCCTAAAAATCGCAAATAAGGAATCGCAAAACCGGACTTTGATGCATGTGGCCGTATGTCCTTTTACTTATTTGGGTCACAGTGTGAAAAAAAGAGACATATTGTGAAATAGCGCTTTGTAGCCTGTTATCATGCTACAGGCAATGATGCTCAGTGCGTGCATTGCATCACTCAATGACAATTGCAAATTTCACTGCACACTTGTGCATTGCAAATAAGTATCACACAAAGTCAGCTGTGCTAGCCTTAGAAATGCACAGTCATTTTGTCAACCTGGGGATGTAACGTAAACCCAAGCAGGGGCTGTGGAATAGAGCCCCCATCTTCCATGAGATACCATTCAATTGAAAGACTCTCCTCACGTACTAAAAGGGGAGGGTTGAGCATTTCATGTTACGTCACTGTGAACCTTGCCTCCTGTGCCCTTCGAGGCAGGATAAAAATTTACCATAATAACTTACTTGGAACTGTTTACCACTGTCTGGTTTTCTGATTCTAGAATCTTGTATTAACAACAGTTGCAGCCGGCATGAGGTTGGGGGGCAGGTGGGGGGGGGGGATGTCACAGTGGAGTTTGCGCGAGGGAGGTACTTTTTTTTAAAAGTACCTTCTGAGGTCCCGCGCTATCTCAGCACCTAGCTGGTTCCCATGTTTTCCTGCTCTCCTGCTGCCAGCAGGAACAGGAAGCAGGCAGCCTCCTTCCCCTCCCCTAAGCCAATCACAATGGTGCAATGGCAGCGTTGTGATTAGTGGGGACACCGACCAACCAGGTGTCAAAGAGGAGGCCACTTTCTCCATATAGGCTGCAGGGAGAGTGCGCATGAATGGTTTGGTCAGCCCGAGAGAGCTGACCAAACAGTCAGGGCACACAGAATTGGGCAAGCCACTCCTCCCTGCCCTCGAGCAGACCCGCCTACCGCCCGCCCCCAACCAAACCCTTCTGCTTTCTCGCAGTGTGAGAAGCAGAAAAATAAAATGGTAGTTTTACCATTTTATGTTTCTGCTTCTCGCACTGCGCCCTAATAGAGAAGCCGCCCCTGATTAACATGAATCTGACGCATCCCATTGCCTTCCCCTGCGCGGGCAAACAATTGGCTGTAATGCTCCAGCTCAGGCACCCTTGTGTCATTTTGCAAGGATGCCCTGCACTGAGAGGATGATTGCTTTTGTGCAGGGAGGTGTCCTTTCATGGCATTTATGTCATTTTCTCATTCTGCAGCAGGCATAAAAAGAGGAAAAAACAAGGAGAAATTAAAGTATTTCTTGCTTTTGCACCATTCTTACGCCTCCACTGTGAAGGAGCAGGATTTGAAGCATCCCAGTTTTACACAATGTTGTAAATCTGAGAATCTGAGAATGCCTCAAGTTCCCTGAAACATGGAAACACTCACAGCACCACCCATGGAGTGCTCTTTTCACACAGAGTAATGCGAGAAAGTTGCCCATATTTGCAAGGCCATGAAATATCATGCAGGGTGACTTTACATGGCCATGAAAATATGGGCAAGCCCATTGCACCACTGGTGCATAAAAAAAAGTGCAGAACCGGCGGCGCAAGTGCTTGTAAATAAGTCCTTCAGTCTCCTCTAGCTATCTCCATCTATCTATTCCCTTTCTTTCCTCTCCTCTCTCTTCTCTCTCTCTGCTCACCGTTAGCTCCCCCCCCCTCTTTCTCTTGAAGTCTCCCTGAGCCTGTGGCAACCTGCTGCAATTAACCTCAGGGAGTCTGCAGGGCCGAACTGGAAACTTAAAACATCCCTGGGAAGAATTATAACTTCAGCCCCTGTGTGCAGACATTCTAATGAGCTTGAGGATCAGATCAACTGTTTCAAGTTGCCACCAGAACTGCAACATTCACCACCACTGCTGAAGGTCGAAACCAGCCTCCAAGTGTCAAAACTGGCCTCCTGGGGATCCAGCCTCCTGGGGGATTGCCCGCTTGCCAGGCTGGCCAGTCCGGCCATGGGAGTCTGGGGAAGTAACAGAGGCACCAGTAGTGGCCCTGGGTTTTTAAAACCGGCCTAGAATGCTCCGCCTACCATGGGAATGCTAATATAACACCTGTCAGGGCATTGCTGCTCATTACAGCACAGCTGTGAACCTGTAACAGTTCTGTGAAACTGTCACGGTAAATAAAACCCGTTATCAGGATCTGTGCTGCTAGTGTTGGGAAAACCTTCTCTAGCTAGCAAATTCATCAGTGATTCAGAGGTTGGGGAAATACCATCCCGTTTCCTTAGTCACTCATTATCAGGGCTTTGCGCATTAATTTTTTTAAACACGGAGGTTACTGGGCATAAGAATCACATGTCTGTAAAACGAAGATAAAGTGCTCAGTCACTGTCAGATTCGTAATCCTCATTTGCTATATTCAGCAAATGAGGAACATAATTTCTTTCAATTCAATGCATTTCCCTTTGTTCCAAACGGTGTATGTCATATAAAAGACCTAAAAATCTGACATTGCATTACATTTAGTATGAAGGAAAATGCAAACATTGGAACAAATAATAATTTGCAAACCTTCCATCGCCTAAAATGTTGGTGCAATTAACGAAAATAATAATAAAAACTATGATAGACTGCAAAGTAACCCTTCAATGTGGCAGCGCACTGTAGAGTGGTGACGCAGACGCATCCATTAATAGCAGCCAATAGGAAAACGTTAAGAAAGAGGGAGAACGAATACACAACAAGAGTAGAAAGAACAGGAAGCAATTAAGCATGGCAGGTTCATATCACAGATTATTTATGATCCGATACACGACACTGGCCAGGTGGCCCCCACACCTGTACAGTTATGCTCTATGCACCTGTTAGCCTCAGGGAGACATCAGTCAAGTGGAGCCATGACAGGGGTGTCGCAGAGTGTGGAGTCACCGGCCTCTGCGCACCAAATCATCACAGTGACACTGACACAAATCTTCCCTGACACTCCAGCTGAGGAACAGCATTCCAATGAAGAATTGTATGTTATGCAACATTTGCTACAGTCATGCGTTATCATCCATAGATGGAGCTCACATCTTGCTGAGCCTACCAGCATACTGGCATATGCAGCAACAAAAAAGGGCCAGCACTCCCTGAATATACAGACAGCCACATGCATCAAAGTCCGGTTTTGCGATTCCTAATTTGCGATTTTTACCGAATCGCAAATAAGGAATCGCAAAACGGGATGCATGATTGAAAGTGCATAATATTTGCGATTCGGTAAAAATTGCAATTTTTACCGAATCGCAAATATTATGCGAATTCCAATTTGCGATTTCGCAATTCCTATTGATTCCTATGGGCCAAAAGGCCCATAGGAATCAATGGGAATTGCGAATTCGCAAATTAGAATTCGCAAAATGTTGATGCATTCCATGGGTGCAGGGGGGGGGGTCCTTTGGACCCCCCCCCTGCACCCCTGAAATGTATTTTGAAGTGCATGTTACAAACACACATGTCCTAAGGACATGTGTGTCTATAACATGACAGTGTTTTGAAATGCAAATTAGAGCATTTTAACACATTTTCGCATATTACCACGAGGTTCAACCTCGTGGTAATTTGCACCCCAGATTTGCGAATTCGCAATTTTAAAATTAATCATGCATTGCTTTTAAGGAATCACAAATTTGCGATTCCTTAAAAGCAATCGCATTTTTGGAATTCGCTAAAAATAGCGATTTCACCAAAAATGCTTGATGCATCCCAGAAACCTATTTAGGAATCGCAAACGGCCGAATTTTGCGATTCGCACTGTTTGCACTTCCTAAATAGGTTGATGCATGTGGGCCAGAGAGTGTCAAATGGGAATCATATTTTACAGACAGCATTGCACAACCTCCAATGGCTAGACTCAATTAGAGAAGTGTGCAGCTCGTTAAAAGAATTTCAAGGTGTTGATGGCTTTTAATTGAATGCCAGGCCAGCCGTCCATTCTGTCACTCATATTTTCCCAGTAGGCTACATGGCATGGGGGTTGCTTTCATATAGGGATGGACAAGTATACAGCCACGGTTCCATTCTAGTTGAGACCACCAACAGTGTGTGGTTGCTTGAGCAGTTTTTTCCCTCTCAATTCAGAATGATCGCCTCTTTCATAAGGCGATGATTTATGCAGACACGCAGTGGCTTTCCGTTTTTTCTTCCAGGCCTGGACAACGACTCTTGAGACACATATAAACTGCTTATAGAGCCATATGTTTTACCTAAGTCACCTTTCGGGTCAGACTTGGGGCTATTCAAGAGAAAGGAAAATAGATTGTTTTTTTTTTTTTTTAAGTTTGAAGTTTATTGAAATAAAAAGAAGCAAAGACAGAAAATGAAGAAACAATCAAGAGTTATGATAAACATAAATCATTCTTACATATTGGCGAAAATATTGAAGGTAAACTTATGCATAAACAAATAAAATAAGCAATGAATGTGAGGAACATAGGGGGATGAGGAAACATCTTAAATTATAAAAGTATATAAATAATATGTTAAAACAGTAGATGTAATGGAGAACATAATAATCAAATAGAAAAATGCATTCATGGTGGTTTACAAACTTCAACAATACGTATCGGAGATGAGGAAGGAGGCCTAGCAACTTTGGATAAATATTCAGTGAGGGGAAGCCATAAAAGATCACGTTTGATTGCTAAGGAAATGGGAGAGACAAAATTAGTGTCAAGTCTGTGATTAAAGCAAACTGCGTTCCACCAAGCAGTAAAAGAAACATCATTAGCTTGTTTCCAGTGTGATGTAATATGGTGAAAAGCAATAGCTATAAAGAGATCAAGTAATTTTTGTTTGTGATGGGATTCTGCAAAAACAGGAGAGAGGGAACCTAAGAAAATGTGTGTAATGAAAAAAGAAACTGTAAAATTGAAAATCTTTTGCAATTGAGACCAAACTAAGTGCCAGAACCGTAAAATATGAGGACATTCGAATAACATGTGTTTCAGATCAGCCAGAGGGGATTGGCATGACCAACAAGTAGATGGAGTGTCTGGGGAAAAGGATGACAGAGTTAATGGAGTGAATAGTGTACGATTATAAATAAAGAATAAGGTTTGTGTAGTATTTGCAGCTCTGGATGTATTGTGAATCTTAGACCAAATTTTTTCCCATAAAATGAGGGACCATGTGTGAGATAAATCTTTTTCCCAAGCCAACTCAACTTTAGATTTTGTACGGTCAGTAGAGGACTGCAGGGATTTATAAATAAATGAAGCAGAAAGAGATTGGTCGATAGCATTAGAAATCGAAAGATGTGTGATAGGGATAGAGTTGGAGGTCGGGAGCGAAGAAAGATATTGGGTAAGGGACGGAAGCAGTGATAAATACTGTTTACGAGATGAGGAAGGTAGCGAGAATTGTGTTTGGAGATCATGAAAAGGAAGAGGTTGATTGTCTGAGAGAAGTTGTGAGATCCATTTTAGACCAAGGGAATGCCAGATTTTCCAATATAAGGATCGGTTACGGATTTTGAGGAGTTTATTATGCCAGATAGGTTGGGTGTGAGTGGAGGAGGCAGATGGGTATGTGGATAATAAATATGGACGAAGAAGAGAGCAAGAGTGAGAGATGATAGGGGAACATAGGGATGATACTTTAGAGGAAAAGGATAGAACTTCTTTGAATTCATAAGGATGAAGTAAAGAAGATTCTAATGTGAGCCATAGGGGGGGAATGTGAGGAAGATCAGAAGAGATCCACCTCATGGCTTGTTTTAAAGAAAATGCGTTGTGATATGATTTAAAATGAGGGAATTTGACGCCACCGAGGGATTTATCTTTTTTCAAGGAAGAAAGAGCTATCCGAGATTTTTTGCCTTTCCACAAAAATTTTAAAAGAAGGGAGTCTATAGACTTGAAATAATGATCTGGGATACGGATGGGAATCATGGAAACAGAATAGAGAACTAAGGGCGCTAGCATCATTTTGATGGAGTCCAATCGACCCCACCAAGAAAGGAAGAGAGGGTTCCAACGATTTATCGATGTAGTGATTTTATTAGAGAGAGATTCGAAATTAAATTTGAGAGTGTCCGGAATACGGGGAGCAAACCAGATACCTAGATACTTAATCTTCGTGGGTTGCCAGGAAAAGCCAGAGGAATCAAAGAGATGTTTTTGACATAAGGGGTTTAAGGGTAGAATTTCGCATTTGTCGGTGTTGAGGCGATAACCTGAAACAGTGGAAAAAGAAGAAACTTGATGGAGGAAGGAAGGGAGAGTTGTTTGAGGGTTTGAACAATAAAATAAGATATCATCAGCGTAAACCGATAATTTAGCTTGATGTTGAGGACCATATTGAAAACCAGTAATTGTATCATCAAGTCTGACTTTAGTTAAAAAGGGTTCTAAGGCTATAATAAACAGAAGAGGGGATAGGGGGCATCCTTGACGTACCCCTCTTTGAAGAGGAAAGTAGTCGGAAATCATACCATTTGCAAAGATTGAAGCGTGGGGGCTAGAATATAGCAAGGATATTAGAGATATGAATTTAGGGGGAAAACCAAACCATCGAAGAGCTTGAAACATAAAATCCCACCCTATTCTATCGAATGCTTTTTCAGCATCTAGGGAAATAGCAGCGAGGGGGGTAGAAAGGGAGGGAGCTTTACTCAAAATATTAAAGAAGACACGAGAGTTGTCTGATGATAGGCGACCTTTAACGAATCCAGACTGTTCAGGGCCTATAAGTTCTGGTAGTAAGGGATCTAATCGGAGAGCTATAATTTTGGCGAAGATTTTATAATCAGTGTTTACTAGCTATATAGGGCGATAATTTTTACAAAGGGTATCATCTTTATCTGGTTTAGGAATTAAACAAATTAATGCTTTTTGGAAAGTACCTTGAGAGGAGCCGGAAGCCGCAAAGGATTGGAATAACAAATGTAATTTTGGGAGAAGAAGGGAGGAAAAGTGATTGTAGAACTCAATGGTAAAACCATCGGGCCCTGGTGCTTTACCTCGACGAAGGATAGAGATTGCATGAGAGATTTCCGAAGGGGTAATGTCCAAATCTAATGAATGGAAGTCAAGATGAGAAGATTCTGGAGGAGGGATGTCTTGAAAGTATGTAAGAAGATCATTAGGGTCGGGAATAGACTCGGGAGTGTAGAGAGTTTGGTAGAAGGAAACTAATTGAGCTAATATGTCCTTGTCTTTAAAGAAAGATACACCAGCTGGGCCTTGTAAGGATTCAATTTTTGTTCTTTCTTTTCGTATCTTGAGATAATTGGCCAGAAGTTTGCCCATCTTGTTCTGTCCACCGTAATAGCGGGAATTGCATTTTAGAAGAGAGTTTGAAGCGGCATTGGTGGTATATTTATTAAAATCAAATTTGGCAGAAATTAGTTCGCGAAGAGAAGATTCAGAGTTTGAATTATAGTAAGCATATTCCAATTTCTTAATTTTATCTAAGAGTTGAGTTGATTTAGAGATTGATTGTTTTTTCTTTTGTGAAACGAAATTAATGATAAATCCTCGTGCAGCTGCTTTAAACGAGTCCCATATCATGACAAAGGAAGATTCTGGAAGATGGTTAAGTGTAAAAAATTCAGTAGAAAAATTTGTAAATTGGGTGCAAAAATTAGAATCAAGGAGTAGAGAGTTATTAAATCTCCAGCGGCCTGAGTGAGGGGAGTAGGGGATAAGGTCAATGTCCACAAAGACGGGAGCGTGGTCTGAAATTAGAATGGAACCTATGTCTGAATGAATGGCGAGTTGTGCTAATGGTTTGCTGAGGAAGAGGTAATCAATACGTGATTGGGAGTGATGAGTGGGGGAATAGAAAGTGTATTCTCTGAGATCTGGGTTACAAAGCCTCCAAATGTCAACTAAAGCATTATTCTGTATAGAGGAGACGAACTGGGAATGCATTTTGGAAGGAACAAATTTAACTTTTGAATTCCTATCTATAAAGGGGTCAAATACTTGGTTGCAGTCACCGCCAAGAATGACATATTGGTCATTGAGGGTAACAAGTTTATCAGAAATAGCAGGCCAGAACAATTTATCAACACCTGTAGGAGCATAAATATTGAAAATAACTAGAGGAATTTTATCTATAAGAAGATTAACAATAACCCAACGGCCATTAGTGTCGCATTCGTGAGATACAATTGAAACATTTAACTTTTTATGACAAAGTATAACTGTACCATTTTTCTTACCTATAGCAGGAGAATAAAAAACATGACCCACCCAACAACGCTTAAGTTTGGTAGCCTCCAAGTCTGTAAGGTGGGATTCTTGAAGGAGGGCTACATCTGCTTTAAGTCTGGTTAAATGTGTTAAAACTCTTTGACGTTTAATGGGGTTATTTAACCCCTTAACATTCCAGGTGACTACTCGGAATGTAAATTATCAGGAGAATGATATAAAAGAGAAGATGTAGTAGAAAAGAAGTTGAGAAAGGCTGAGAAAAGTAGTGAGAATGCAAAAACGAATTTATGAGAGAAATAAGTTGAGAGAAGAGGAGAGAAATAATAAGAATGCGAGTAAGAGTTTGTGAGAGAAATAAATCAAGAGAAAAGATCGAGAATAAGATAAGAGAAAGGTAGAAAAAAGAGAAAGAAAAGAAAATAGAGATAGAGAACATTAGGAAAAATAGAAGAAAGTTAGAAAAAAGTAGAAACATACTAACAAACACAGAAGAAAAATGAGGGGTGACGACGCCAGAAGAGGACGACATCGACAACAGAAACTCACGCCATCGAACACCTGAGGAACCAGCTTAGGGTCAGTTGAAGGGAGTAAAAAATACATCGGGTTGGATAACATGAGGAAAGGATCTGTAAGAAGACAAAATGAAAAAGAGGATGTTAGAGAAAACATAAGAAAACCAAATATAGAAGCTGCGCAGTATTAAGACATAATGAACTAGGAGTAGGAGTATACAATAGGGTGGAGGAAACAAAGATTAAGTATAATAGGGTAACAAAAAGGTAAACATTTTAGACAAACAGAAGAAAATATGAACAATTAAACAGGTCTTGCAGTGTCCATGTTGATGGTTTCATGGTGACGGAGAAATTCTTCAAGGACTTGTGGATCTTCGAAAGTTGTTGTCTTATCCTTGTAAGTGACCTTGAAGAGGCAGGGATGGAGGAGGCCAAATCTGGCACCAAGATCTCGTAGTCGTGGTCGCAATTCAAGGAACTGTTTCCGGCGGTCAGCTGTTACTTTAGCCACATCCTGAGAAAGATATAAGCGGTGACCTTCCCACATAACTTGTTTCTTAGCTTTTGCTGCTGAAAGAACTTGAAGGAGGTCAGTGTACTGTAAAAACAGCATGATGACTCCGCGGGGTTTGGTGGAAACTTTTGGACCAAGTCTATGTGCACGTTGAATATTGAGTGAAGAAGAAGGAGGAAGATCCAAAATTTTTGGTAAGAAGGTTTGGAAGAAGGCAGTTGGATTGGACCCTTCTGTAAGTTCCGGAAGATTATAAAGGCGTAAGTTATTTCTACGATTTCTATTTTCCAACTCCTCAGTCTGCCTTCTTAAGAGAGAGACATCCTTCTCCAACATTGAAATTTTTGAACATGAAGTTTGAAGAGCCTCCGTGGATTGTTCCACCAAAAGAACCCGCGATTCAAGAGTAGACCATTTGTCATGGAGAAATTGCAGTGTTTTGGTAGTTTCAGCCATGAAGGGTTTGAGTGCACGAAGTTCTGCAAGGATTAGATCCATAGATGCTGAGTGCGACGTGTTGTCTGGAGATGGAGGATCTTTTTTCAGACGTTTCGTAGAGCCAGGTTGTAAAAGCTTACTGGGGGTAGTAGATTTAGGAATAGCACCATGGCTAACATCCGGTTTAGTGGAAACAGGGTCATCCATGGTTTGCGACATAGAGTCAGAGTCTGAGGAATGACGCGGTATGGTCTTAGGAGCAGTAAGCTTAAGATTGCGCAGTTTCCCCATAGAAGGCAAGGGAGAAAAACAGCTGTGCTACCCCAGGTTCAAAGAAAAAAGGGTTCTGTGATGAAGGTACTATTTGGTGCGAAGATACAAAGAAATGTATAAAGTGTGTGAAAAAATAGAGCAAAAGTTATTGATATTCCACACAGCCTCTCAGCAGGAGTTCTTCCACAGGGTTATAGAACTGTGCCACAACAAGTCACCACATGAAACTAAAAGTCCAAGCCCAAGGACTATTTTAGCAATGAGGAGAAAGTTTGAACACAAAGGTCACTGGCCAAGAGGAAAATAACTGTTTCCATTCCATTCAAGAACAAGCATTGTTGCAGGCATGGCAGTAGCCTGTTAAATATATTGCTGTGAAAAGCGTTGCTCTATAGGATTAAAGCAGCATGGAAACGCTAAGTATTGTGAAGGAAACAGGCACTTGAGGTGGAAAAAATGAAAAGACAGGTTCCTACTGGAGAGCTATGGGGCAAATGCACAATTAGTGAGTGTCATAATCCGCGGTGAGCTGAGGAAGCGCTATGGCGCGCAAAACAAAACATTTCCTGTCTGAAGAAAAACGCGGTGAAATTTGAGAAAATGGCGGCCGCCGAAATAGCGAGCCGCGTCACTCACGAAAAATACGCAATTGAACGGAGTAGAGGGACGCAGCAGGCATCATTCTGCTCACCTCATGCTCCGATGCTTGAAAAAGTTATCAGCGTCCGCGAAACTCCGGGAAATGCTGCGGAAATCGCTGGTGTCGGCGCTCGAACAGCGGAGCTCCGAAGTTAAGCCGCCATCTTGTGCGGCGCTCAAGCCACGCCCCCGGAAAATAGATTGTTGATGTATTTTTGTATTCATGAGGAGCTGGGTCAGGATTACTTTGGGAGGGGGGTGATTGAATCAAACTGGCACCCATTTTGTTGTCCCAAGGAATAAATTAATAGGAACAGCCAAGTTACATCAAGGGACAAAAGGAAAGGGGCAAGGAAAAGTCAGTGCCCCAGTCTGTCCCTGCTGCACAAAACTCTAGGTTTAGAAGTATCTCGAGAGGTGAGATTTTTGTTGATCACATATGGACCCATAACACAAGTCATCATGCAAGGCAATACAAACAAACATTACCAGTTCATATGATCAAACCGTATCGGGGTCCGCCCCAATACAGCACTGGTATATGTGTAAAAATATCAGCCAGAAGATCTTCACCGTATTGCAGAAGGAAGCAGGAATCACTACGTCCAGCAGATGCTGTACACCGA
Organism: Lissotriton vulgaris; assembly: GCF_964263255.1. NCBI lineage: Eukaryota > Metazoa > Chordata > Amphibia > Caudata > Salamandridae > Lissotriton > Lissotriton vulgaris. The sequence continues at coordinate 997,938,375 of NC_141696.1, read as the reverse complement.
AGAGGCAAAGAAGAGCAAGGACAAAGGTAAATGCACTCAAGCCCGCCCAAGTAATAAGAAGACAGGTGAATTGCACTTGAAGGTGGCATAAGGGTAAACAAAACAAAAATGAGGGGCTTCAGGAAGCCAGGTACAAAAAAAATCCTTATTGTAAATTGATACTTGTATAGCGCACTACTCACCCGCAAGGGTCTCAAGGCGCTTGTACGAATACCGAATACCGCTGTGGAACCCATCCTGGCTTTCCCTGTGAGGAAGCATCCATCCCTGGGAACCCCCAAGGTGGAGGCCAGGCATCCTTAGCGTTGAGGGGGCCGTTGTGGAGATTAAGCAAGCTATAGCCCAGAGTTGCAGAGTGGGACTCCATGATTGGAATAGGCACCAAGGCGAGAATTATCAGGTCCGTGGAATTTTTGAGCCCAAGACCCGGAATTGAACCGTGGTCCCGGGCTAGACCTCTGCACCAGGGTCTGCTGCTCTAATCATTGAGCCACACGTCTCCACTCACCCAACTCACATTTATCCGCAAATGTATTACTTTGCCAAGGGAAGGTTTGTGGAGCAAAGAAGGAATGGGGCAATGAGAGAATCAATTAAGTGTTGCTGACAGTGAGCAGGAAGGTACATGGGTGCAAAAGGTGAGGTTTATTAAAACAAACCAGGAAGGAATTACAGATGAAAGAACAGCATGGAGACTACAGGGGCAGGGCTGTGAATAAAGAAGCAGCCCACAGGGAGAGAGGGCAAGAAACACATGCACTTCCAGGGAATGTTATAAGAAAAAGGAAACAAATAGCTCAGTGGCTATAAACAATGTAAGGATATGTCATCCAATCAGAATATGATCAAGAAGAAAACCAATGAAAGAGTTTGGAGGAGGAAAACCAACTAATAACAAGCAGATAATTGTAATAGACAAGAAAGTCATCCAATCAAGAGCAACAGACTGACCAAAACCCACTATAAATACATATTTTAATATCCTGGAGTCAAAAGGACTTCAATGAAAGACATAAAAACGTCTTTCACAAGAACAGAGGGGCATATTACCAAGCAATAGCGATAATTATCGCTATTGCTTGGTTAGCGTGAAAAATTTACCGCTGAGCTGCTGCGATTTTTACCGCAAATAAACCTTGGTATTACCAAGGTTTATCGCAAATGCGATAAAAATCGCCGCAATGCATGAATATCGCTGAAAAGTCAGCGATATTCATGCATTACCGAGCTAATGCTCTTAGCCATGTTATCCACCTATCATTGGATAACATGGCTAAGAACTGCTCAGGGCAGGTGTTAGCTTTTGGAGATATTCGCGCTTAGCGCAAATATCTCCAAAAGTTGGTAATAGGAGATAGCGATGTTAGCGACTGTTTTCAGTCGCTAACATCTTGGCACGCCCACTTTGCATGTCATTAGTGATAAATATCACTGACATGCAAAGTGGGGCCCAAGATGGTCGCTATCTCCTACTAGCTGTCGCTAACTGGTGTTAGCGACAGCTAGGTAATAGGGAGATAATTTTATCTCTGCTTTCTTGGCTTTTAAAGCCAATAAAGCGGAGATAAACCCCCTTGATAATATGCCCCAGAGTCTGGCCCCGTACTCGTGCTGGGGGAGCTTAAGGTTCTGCAGCCATACTAGCTATTCTGACAACACCTCCACTTTATTTACATTTACTGGAGTACCTGATGGGGGAGCTAAGAAGAAGTGACAAGAAGAGCACTATCACAAAACATGTTTGAGAGATTGGGGGAAGTACAGTAGGAAGAGGCAGATATGGAGGGATGTGGATGGAAACAATCGCAAAAGAAAGGAGGTAAATGAAGAAAGTGGTGATACAGAAGGAAAACATGAGAGCAAGGGGGAAGAGGGATTTGAAAACAGATGTTGAAGAATAGGTGAGGAGCAACGGAAAAGGTTATCAAAGTATGTAGATAGAGAGATTACCAAACTCTAGGGGTAGAGTTGAGGGGAGAGACAAAGAGAATCATGGTAAAGCAAAGGTAAAAGTGAAAGAAGAGGTGACAAAAGGTGGTTGTTCAACAAAACCAAACAATTGATTTTGGAAGGCTCAGTAAGCCAGGAAAAAATGGAACGATTGTCCTATGATCGATGTCTTGCTTTTAACAAGCTGTAAAACTCATTTGTGCAATGTGTATAGAGTAGTTTAGTTGTGAGTGTAGTAAGTTTTGGGAAGCAGGTGTTTTCATTTGAAGTTTATTTAAATGTGCAATTGTTCACGTCATTTTTTTCAGCATAGTTTACGGTAAGGAAACACCGGACAAGGGTGACCTTTTCATTCCATGCCATCAAAGACACTGTTTCTATTTGACAACCTAATACATTTGAAGCATCTTAGCCTTGGTTTGCTTACATTGACTTAATTGCATGTTCAAATCTGCTATCAATACTTTGCAAGACAAAAGTCCAGAACATAGGAAAGAGTTCCTTCATTCCATTTAATGAAACTACCCTAACGGTGACCTCTATTTTGGGGGTGGGGATCCCAACAACATTTTGATTATACATTTTTGTTTGTGTGCTGGAGGGTATGCTTAGCTGTGTAGGGCATTATCGAGTAGGAGATTCTCCCATCCATGCTTTGCATCAAAGAAAAAGATGACATGTAAGATTGATGTAAGGTAAGTAGGTGTGTCTAAAGTGGCAATGGTATGCGGTGACTCTAGAGGCCTCATATCCCTGCACAGAAGGGGACGTGTACAGTTTGCTAGCCCTTTCCTTGCCTTCCTTCCTGAATCTGTACAGATAGAAGTAGTAAAATCATATTATTGAATATTTCTACCTGCATTTATCTCATTTTCTGCTATGTCATCGAATCAAAAGGAATGTTGGCTACTGAATGGAATTTGCAACAACACACAACTTAGAAATTAATGGGGAATTCGATGCTGTAAGGCAGACAATGAAGTGGCTCAAAAGTCATAGTAAGCTGGGACATTTAGCCTGTGACTCTTCCCCTGGTTCCCTAGGAGTAGGTATTTAAAGTTCAAAATACATGTGTGTGCTCGTTTCAAAAACAGTTTGCTTACAAAAACACTATATTTTGATGTTGAATTTAAGGCCAGATGAGTTATCTTCTTTCTATACACATTTAGTTTACGGTCTAAACACCCCTCTGTTTCTTAGACCCAACGCCACCAAATTTTATACTATTTTAGCATGCACAAATTTCAGAAAATAGGAAGAGTTGTTCCACTGGGTTTCACTGTCTCAAACTGAGATTTCTTTTCTAGTGACTTTGTGCCTCTATTAGAGTTTGGTGCAAGAGCGCAAAAAGTTTGCTTTTGTATAAGATTTCCCGAAATGGAAGTCTGTTATTTAGCAATATATTTTACCAAGAAACACATCTGTCATATCGTCTCTGCCTGACCGTAGTTAGGGACAGGGCAGGCAGTGCAGGAAGGGGCGGGGATATAGACAGGAAAGGGAAAGTTAGAAGTTAGTTACGAGTAGACACTGGTAAAATAAAAACGTGTCTAGAATCTACTCCTGGCTCCTGTGGTTTATTGGGGAAAGGCGACACTGGCGACGACGGTGGGATTACTGCTGAAACCCCACACGCCTTGAAGTCCCCGCCGTCCGTGAACGGCCGGAAAAAGTGAGCCTGCAGCCTGTTGTCGGCGCGGTGTGTAAGAGCGCGAAAAGGAAAGAAAACGCTCAGCCCGCCGCGTTTGAATGCTGCCTAAGTGCGCGACAACCTCACCAACCCAGGAAGTGCCTGCGCTGCCTGATCGTTGCCTTGAGTCTACCTGACTCGGCAACCACGTGGAAACTGCCTGCCTGAGCTGAAAAATCGGCGCGAAGCAGCAAGGACACCGGAGAACGTCCCGGAACCGACCAGCTGAAGCCGAGTGCGTGAGGGTGAGTCCCGAGCACTGGAAAGTCTGCCAGAACCGATTTGAATGTGGCAATCTTGAAATAAGAGGAGCTGTGAGCTTAAAAGGGGAAACAACGTGTCCCGAACGGCAGCCATCTTAAGGTCAGGCGCCAGCCATAGGCCCCCATTGGATTTTTGGTGTCGGCCATTTTGGAGTCAGGCAATATTGAACTTAACATTCAAACTGCTGAATAAACTCCTCGGAGCCAAGCAATACTGACTTATACACTCACATTGCAGAATAAATCAAGCAATAGCCCGCTGAGTGACTCGACCAAGCCACGATGTCTGTCACCAACACAACAGGTGCTCCAGGAGGAGGAGCGGCAGTTCCGGCCATGCCACCACCACTCGCTCCGTCTCCTCATGTGCTCATGGGAGTACCATACCTGCGGCCACCAGACCGTTTAGAGTTGACGTCCGGAAATAGTATGGGGGCCAAGTGGAAGAGCTTGGCTGAAGACTTCGAGGACTATATGACCGGGTCTCAGGTGCAAGATCCTAAGCGAAATTTGGTGGGAAAAGACATTGCACAGATCATCAAAGAACTGCCTGCCGCCAATACCACCTCCTATGATGACATAAAAGGAGCCCTTAATCGGAGGTTTCTACATAAGCGCAACTTAGACTATGAGCGTTACACCTTTAATCTAGCTTCCCAGGAAAAGGATGAACACATAGGTGACTTCATCGTGCGCATCAGGCGGCTAGCCCGACATTGCGAGTTTGACGCCTTTAGCACTGAAGACGCGCTGGGACTGCGCATAATTGAAGGCTGCCAGTCCGAATCGCTGCGTTGGCGATTACTAAAGAAACACTACACTCTTGAGGAAATCGAAGAAATGACACAAATCAACGACCAAGCGGAAGACCATGCAAAGAAAATGGAAGTTAACAAGACTGGAAGAAAGGAACAAGCCTTCAGACTGCAAGAGCACAAGGAGAAGAAGCACCGGACAGACCATCGCAAGTCAAGCAAACCTACACGTATCGCGACCTCCCGAAGGACGTCATCACGTCAGGAGTCGTGATACCCCAAGTCTAGTAAGACGACACCAACGTGCTACAGGTGCGGCCAAGAAAACCCCCACTCTGGACAGTGTCTGGCCATTGGTCAGCGATGCCACCGCTGCGGAAGAGAGAACCACTTCGAAATAGCCTGCCAAACTCGACAGTCAGGACGAAGATCGTCCACGTTGCGGTCAAACACGCACCACCATGCTCGTGCAGTGAAAGGGAGAGAAGGTCGCTCCTCGAGCTCATCCCGGTCGAGTGTCCGTTCTGCCAGTTCATATCGATCACGAAGATCGACATCCAGTGAGTCATCACTACCCACACCTGTGTCACAAGACAGTGATGAATATATCTGCATGGTATCAGACCCGGACCGGCTGAAAAGATACCCAAAACTAGACATCAGGATAGGCGACCATCCTGCAAAATTTGTATTGGACTCTGGAGCCTCTCTAAATTACATCTGTGCTCTTGAATATCAAAGCATGTAGCCATGACCGAAGCTAGAACCCGCGGCTGTCCGAGTCTACACCTGGATGTCCTGAAAACCATTACCATGTCTAGGTCGTTTCAACACGACTCTGTCTTACAAGGATCAACAGATTCCTGCATACATTCATGTCGTTGAAGGCCCGGATCTAGCTGATTGTTTACTTAGTCTGCCGACAGCTAAACGATTGAAACTCGTAGACCTTCTTTACATGACCGAGGATGCCCCAGACATCGTCTCCAAATTTCCGAACCTCTTTAAAGGGCTGGGAAAACTCAATCAATTTAAAGTAAAACTACACATTGACGAACAAGTGACTCCAGTGGCACAACACCACAGGAAGGTGCCCTTTCACCTACAACAAGCAATAGATGATGAACTCCAATATCTACTGAAAACAGACATCATCGAGCGCACATCAGGGCCAACCCCGTGGGTGTCACCAGTGGTGGTGGTGCCCAAGAAAGGGCAGGACAACAAAGTGCGCCTGTGCGTGGACATGCGCGCACCCAATACAGCCATCGAGAGGGAACGCAACCCCGGACCACACATCAGCGACATGATCGTCCGCCTCAATGAAGCCACTGTGTTCTCGAAAGTTGATCTCAATAAAGGATACCATCAATTGGAACTACACGAGAGGGCACGGTACATCACGACTTTTACAACCCACCAAGGACTTTTCCGCTACAAACGCCTAAACTTCGGCATATCCTCGGTGGCCGAGATCTTTCAAGAAGCAATCCGGCGAGTGATTCAAGGGATCCCAAACGCTTTCAATTATAGCAATGATCTCCTAGTATTCGGAAAGGATCAAACTGAACATGACACCGCTTTGGACCGAGTATGCGATGCTTTACTAAACGCTAAGTTAACTCTGAACTCAGACAAGTGTGAGTTCCACAGATCGACCCTGAAATGTTATGGTCACATCTTCTCCAAAGATGGCATGAAACCTGACCCAGAGAAAGTATCTGCTCTTTCAGACACCCCAACACCACGAGACGTCAGTGACCTTCGATCATTCTTAGGGATGGCAAGCTACTGTGCACGCTACATTCGGGATTACAGCATCATCAGCTACCCCCTCAGGGAGCTTACCCGTCAAGGCCAGCAATTTCTATGGACAGATGCCTGTGAGCACTCCTTCAACAAAATCAAAAAAATCGTCAGCGCTGCCATCAACCTGCCCTATTTTGACACCAAGAGGAAAACTGAAATTACTGTTGACGCCAGTCCGGTGGGCCTGGGTGCTATCCTGGCGCAATATCAGGAGGATTCAGATCAACGCCACATCATCGCCTACGCCAGTCGCAGTCTCACCGACACTGAGAAGGCGTACTCCCAACCTGAAAAGGAGAGTCTTGCGGTGGTATGGGCCTGCGAGTATTTCCACCTCTTCGTATATGGCAAACATTTTACCATCATCACGGACCACCAAGCTCTCATCACCATATTTGGCAATCCTAAAGCCAATATGCCCCCGCGCATTGAACGGTGGGGACTAAGGCTCCAGGACTATGTATACACAATCATTCACAAACAGGAAAGTCGGAAAACCCAGCAGACTACATGTCCTGACACCCTCAGACACACTGGAGCGAGAAGTGCACGTTGGCAGAGGAGTACATCCATTTTGTTATCCACACTGCGTGTCCGCCTACAGTACCCCTGGAAGCGATCCGTGAAGTGTCCAGCCAAGATCCCGTCTTCCAAGAGGTCATAACTTGCATCCGCAACAAGTCATGGAGACATGTGAAAGACACATCCCAGACCTCTGCTCAGAGCGCCCAGGAACTCGTAGCATTCAAGCACATGCAGGAGGAACTATCTATCAGTGAGGATGGGTTGCTGCTAAGAGGGGGGAAGATAGTAATCCCACAAAGACTACGGCAAGGAGTGATCAACCTTGCTCATGAGGGCCACAGAGGAATAAGCGCCACCAAAAAGGCCCTACGAGAGCGTGTCTGGTTTCCATCACTTGATCAGATGGTGGAGGCCACTCTCAAGGACTGCGTCTCATGCCAATTAGTGAGCCGTGATGAACCGCCAGCCCCTCTACAAATGTCAGAGTTACCAGATGGAGTCTGGCAACAAATCGCCATTGACTTCTTCGGGCCCTTGAAATCAGGCCAGTACATCGTCGTCATTATGGATGAATACTCCCGATTTCCGATTGCACACTTAGTGTCATCCACCAAGGCGAAGCAGTAATTCCAGTTCTTGATGAGACCTTTGCGGCAAGGGGTATTCCGCTGGGAGTCAAGTCTGACAACGGGCCACCGTTCAATGGTCATGATTTCGCTGAATTCGCAAAACACCTCAACTTCAAGCACAAGAAGATCACACCGTTATGGCCTCAAGCTAACGGCATGATGGAGCGCTTTATGGGAACTCTAAAGAAAGCGGTTCAGCAAGCAGAACTGGCCCACCGAGACATCCAACAAGCTTTAAATGAAGTACTGCGAGCATATCACACCACACCCCATAACACCACGAACCAATGCCCAGCCACCCTGATGCTAGGGAGTATCCCTTGCACCCGGCTGCCTACACTAGACAGTGCACTACAACCTCGAACTGTAAACATCGATCACGACACTCTGGTCAAACTAGATCATGACAAGAAACTGAAAATGAAGACCTATGCCGACCAACGCAGACATGCGAAACACACGGACATCCAGGAAGGAGATTGGGTGATGGTTCGGCGCGACGGAAGAACGAAAGCAGACAGCCGTTATCTCGCTCATCCTTTGAGAGTTAGCAGCCGGAAAGGGACCATGATCACAGCAGAGGCTGATCACAAACGGATAACCTGCAATATCTCACACTTCAAGAAATGTAACTCTAGCAGCCACGATGAGATCCGGCTACGTGAGCCTTCCACTGACTCGGTGAGCCAAAGTGAGAATAGTGAAGGGGTCATTTTAGTCCAGCCAGGCATGAAGAATCTGCGAGCCACCAAATCAGGACACCGGAACAGCTCAGTCGCCCCCTACGACATGCCAAGCGACCAGCACGCCTCATTGAAGAAATCTGAGAGACAGTAAGACTCTTATACAAAAGGGGGAGGTGTCATATCGTCTCTGCCTGACCGTAGTTAGGGACAGGGCAGGCAGTGCAGGAAGGGGCGGGATATAGACAGGAAAGGGAAAGTTAGAAGTTAGTTACGAGTAGACACTGGTAAAATAAAGACGTGTCTAGAATCTACTCCTGGCTCCTGTGGTTTATTGGGGAAAGGCGACAACATCCTCATTCTGATTTTTTATGTGAGAATGATTTTTCTGCTAAAAAAAGAGCAAAACTACAAAAGTCCTGTAAACAACAGTGCACGTGTTGTGTTGTTGCCATGTATTCACTGTAGATTTTTTTCTACAAGTGTCGCACCGTATCACAGGAAGTGGTGTAATGCGGTCTTTTTCAGACATTTTGCGTCACAAACCTTTGACCAGCTGCCTGTCCACCACATGGCCATTGGTCAACGTACTTCAGAAGGCCTACCTAGGCCTTTTTAAGGAGGGCCTCCAGATGTAAATGTTTCCTGTTTGGGACTGGCGGGCAAAATTAAATGAAAACAATGCAAATGACTACCCTACCCCCACCCAACCTCCCATGCACTGGGAAAATGTGTCAGTTTCATTTATGTTTTTGTGTTCAAGGAACAAACCCCTAATTATTTGAGTTGTTTATGTAAATTAAAGAGGCTTATTTACAAGGCCACATGCAAATACGGCTCCTTAACAGGCATCAATTTGCATGAAAGAAGCATTCCATGGGTGTTGCCGTGGGTGGTCCCACGCAACACCTGTGGATTCTTTTGCAATCCCAGATTCACAAAAAAATAGAGACCTAGAAATGGGTCAGAATGATATGCCTCCCCAGGTGGGGCGTAGGGAGTCGCAATGAGGAGAAATGTTTTCATTTTCCTTGTTTTTTTCCTTTTTCTATACATGCTGCATTCTGCAGCCCACATGGGAGAGGAAAACACCTCTTGTGATTGTTTTTGTGCATGAAGGTGTGCTTTCCTGCACAAGACAAATCATACTCGCAACGCAGGCACCCAAGGGTACCTCTGTCGGTGCATGATGGCCAATAGTGACCAGCGCCGGAGAGAGCAAAGTGATGTGTCATGTCATTGTAGATATGAAGAATCCCTGTGCTTCCAAAGAAACGCAGCGTGGGGCAGCGAAATGGCTTGCTGCACCTCGCTGCGTTACTTTGTTGTAGATAAGTCCGAAATAGTTCACTGAACGGGCCAAAACTACATTTCAGTCTCTTAACAAACATATCTGCCTTCAGAGCAACCACAAATGGTTGCTCTGAAGGTAGTGTGATCCCCACCAAGCTGATGAGTATCTCAAAAATGTCAGGCCATCTATCAGGGCAATGCCTGTGCTGAACTGACTGACTGGGGTCCTCCCAAACTGGTCAATATGATCTCTTTTGATTTATTTGTTTGTTTTCCACAGCTCCAAACTTTCCAATTCTGGAACTATGACAAAAATATGAAAATGATTGCAGAAAAAAAAACATTGAAAAAAAGTAAGGGCATGGGGATGCACCGAAGCACAATAGTCATGGTAGGCCTAAAACCCTGCAACAAAGAAAGCAATTAAAGAAGCAGCTAGTGAAATGAGATAGGGGTAAATAAAAGCTACATTTGAGACTAACGTTTGCCCTGTATTCTTAGATGAAAAATATAAAAGATCAGCTTGAAGAGGATGATGCAACCATTCTTTTTGCTGCACTCTAATTTAGAACTTGCCAGAGGGGCTGCCACAGAATATTAAAATGACCTTTTCAGTTGTCACACAGTTTAAAGAACATAGTAAGACATCAATCACAATCATTAAAGCATGTCTGAAGTTCTATTACACAAGTTGGAAAGAATTACTATTTCGAAATACGTAACACCTGCATTCCAGTTTAAACATATTTAATACATATCACTTGTATAACCATGTTGTTCCACATTTTAAATTTTCTTTCACTTTGACTGCAGTTTTTATTCAACGTGTGTATAATTGTTAAAGACAATACCTAATTTTCCTCTCATCCCCATCTATGTCCTTATATGATTCTGTATTTAGCAGAGATCCTTAAACCACCATCCAGTCAATAAAGCTGCATTGATATCATTTTCCAAAATCCAAACGTGCCAATTGCTAAGTTGTCAATCAATTGAATCTTACCTGTGAAGTATCAAAGGGCTCCTGTTGAATGTCTTTTTTTTCTTGTACACGTTCACATTCGCACATTTTATTTTTTGAACATTCTAACCTAAGGGGAATCCATTTTTTGTGTGCACTATCTGTCATTAGCCATCTCTAGGCGTTATAACATGTGCCTTCAGTGTCTCAGGCTGTTCTATTTCACAAAACGCCCAACCATGTCCATGTCCTTATTATGTCAATCCCTAGTTTATCTTTTCTAAATTTGAGATGTATAATCTACAGTGTGGTAATCTATGCAGATGATGATACAATTACATACTAAGTTGCTATTGGCTGGATGTTCTTATTATATGTGTTATTTGTTTATGTTTACTCTTGTCAAACTGACTTTGTCACAGACAAGATTAAGTAGAATTCAAGGCAAGAACCGAGGCGCATAGAATTGTTCTTTGTCTTGAGAGAAAGAGCTGGAATTCTCTGCTATCTTTGGACTTCTTGTTTCCCTATTGGGGATATGTACACCTCTTGATTTCATATAGGTGGAAGTGAAATAACAGCAATCCTCCCATACTTTAACCTGTGTTAGCAGTATGCATTCCACTGATATGGAGGGTGCATTATTGCTAACATGTGCTGAGGAAGACTCATATGAAGTAATTCATGGGGACGAAACATCAACGATCTTTCCTGGATTGGACTACAATAAAAAATGTTGTTGGGCAAGGATAAATATACAGTCTAACCATCTTATCCTACTTGATGTGTTCTGTTATCAGAAGAGAACGGTTCCTCTGTTCAAAGTTGTATTTTATTTCTGTTACTTGGTTACCATTCACATGCACTGCGCTGCCTTACATTTTGCAAATGGAGCACCTTATGAATGAATGAATGAATGAATGAGAAAGAACTTGTAAAGCACAACAGATACTCCGAAGATTATCCTGGCAATGAATAAGTTTGCATTTATATTTGCCTATAAATATAAACTATTTATAATTTGCTGGACTGTAAGCGTGTGGCTTGGACATATTCCACCTGAGCTGTAATGGCTAAGGCTCTCAACATATTCTAGGCATAGTATGAACAAGTCTGTATGATCCTTTGTTTATCTTACTGTGCATTATATGCATTATATGAAGGTTCTGAGGATTATAGGATTTCTACGTTAGTTATTACTGGTGAGCGTGTCAAATCATCAGAGTTGTATGTCCCACTCATGGTTGCCTTTTGTTGTTCATAGGATTGATGCCCCTACCTGCACCACGTGGGAGTGACTACTGAGGAGCAAGTTAGGGCAGAGGAAATAGACTACACAGGAGATATTGAAAGCAGCAAAAGACACTGTGCAAAAATCAGTGAAACCAGAGTTGGTTGACAGACTGGAGACACATCAGAGAGAGTTGAGGGAAGTGCTGCTCAGGAGTCTGTGACAGGCTTATAAGAGACCACACAGGATCCATAGAGAGCAAAGGTGAGAAAGATTGAGTCTTCAAAGAAGCCACTGAATGCAGAGGGAGGAAGACATTGTGCAGGAGCTATGGAGAGAAGAGTGAAACGTTACACAGGAGCCAGTGGGAGAAAAAGAGGAGGAGCTCATTGGAGCAGGAATAGTGTGCATAGATACCAGTAAAAACCTCCTTGGCCAAAGTCCATCCTGTGAGAAGTTGGCCTGGTATATAATGCTCACTAATTCTAGTGATCACTTTGTACCATGCCAAGCAACCCTTATGATGATTGGTTGTAATTCAACCTTGTAGACCAGTTATCCTAGTGGTAACGTGGACAAAGCAGTCTTAGGCTAAACTCTGAAAGGCATGTGAAGCCAGCTGTAATACCATACACAACCCCCTTGAATACCAAATGAAAGGGACACCACACAGATATATATTAGCCCCCGCAGTTGAGATGTACAAAACCCAAGCAAAACCTGCTGCATTATATGGCAGCGAACTCTGGGGACACCAAGCTGCAAATGAGTTGGTACGTGTGGAGAACAATTTCATGAGGCGTCTCCTGGCCCTTCCAGTTGCAACCCCAATACTTCCCCTACGTCTTGATTTGGGCTTATCATCTATCAGGGAGGATGCTGAACTAAACCCTATAAGATTTTGGCACAGACTCTGGTCAACTAAGGAGCTTAACCACTACAGGAGTGATCTTGTGCATGTAATGAACTTAAATGTCAACGACAAGATCCCCTGGCTAACTTTTGTTAAAAAAGAATTGTTCCGGTTAGGCCTCAGTGAACTGTGGTTGGCCCCCGAAACTGGTTGTATCAAGGTCCCTCGGAAAAGCCTGGCAAAAGCCTGCAAGCAACAAAATCTTGCAACCCAAATGACTGCACCTAGCACCGGCATTTTAACCCATTGTTTTACCCAATCCAAAAATACCTATAAATTTGAAACTTTCCTGGATTTTATTTACCCGGTCGCAGCAAGGAAGCTCTTTTTACAGTGGCGATTTGGAACCCTCCCCCTTAAATCCTTTACGAGTAAATGGACCAATGGAGGGGATAAACTATGCCCTGGCTGCAAATCCTGTGATGAGGAGGAAATCCATGTCTTATTTTTCTGCTCCACCTATAGGTCCCCAAGGAAGTATTGGTTGGTGCCTTTATGCAGAAACATGGCAATAAGAAACTGCTCCACTTCTTATAGAATTTTGAAATCTGATCCCTCCCCTCACATTGTTTTTGCAGTCTCAAAATATCTGTTCGCCATGTGGCGTATTAGGTCCAAGTTGATTAGGGCTCTATCAACATAGGATGATAGTTCCGGCCACTGTCTTAAATTAAATTTTAGCCCTCTATGGCAAAGTTTTTACATCAATATTATTCTAAATGAACCAATATAATTGTGATGTATCTTTTTATCCATTTTTATCTCACTTAACTTTTACTTCCAAAACTTGTATCCTTCGTATTATATGTATCAAATGTTGATGTAAAATGTTGTATGTCTTTCTATGTATCTTTTATGGTCTTAATGGCCGAAATAAAGATTTTTTGGATTGGATTGGATTGGATATTGAAAATATATATTGATTTATTAACTATAAAATCCCCTGGACTCTTTATGAGCACAGAAGCACAAGCGTTAAATCACAAGACAGTTTAAAATACACAAAAGTTGCACAATATGGATGAGCCCTAGGGGCCACCTAAACCATATACTAAGAAAGTGGTATAAGAGATACCAATAGGAAAGGGAACAGGTCTAGGGCCTTGGGAATCGCTGGAGCTATTCGAGACTAGCAGTGACTAAGTCGGGAAAGGCCCGCGGGACTCGGGTGCAGTGTTCAAAGTGCACGCACTTTCCAATGTAAAGTCTATGGTGCGTAAAAAGTACAAAGTTAAAGAGTTAGGAACCTTCCGAGTGACCTAGAACGCTGAAACTTAAGACACAGGCCCTTGAGATGTGTACCAGTGTAGGAACACCGGCGGAGCTGAGTTACCTCACCCACAGGAAGCGGGTGCACAGGGTCGAAGTAGTGTCGGGTTTCGTCACGCTGGTCGATGGTGCTTGGAGCTGAAGATGCTGCAGGCGGCTCGATGTGAAGAGTTCCGGTGGATCCAAGGGTGGATCTGAAGATGTGAAGACCTGAAAGCAGAGGGGACAATGTTCAAAGTCACTAGCCAGTGACTACCGTGGAACCAGATTGGAACCAGGCGATGTCGGGTGCAAACAGGCGTTGTCAGGTAGCTTCTCTCTGCAGCCACGTGGACACCGGGGGTCGAGGACATCCAGGAGTCGGTCACGAGCTGTCCCACGCAGGCTTCTCGCTGTTGGCGGTGTCGGCGACCTGATCGGAGCAAACAGGCCTTGGCTAATGCAAGCCACGCAGGAATCAAAAGATGCTTAACACTCGGACCAGCAAGGTCAGAGCAAGTGCTCCTTTTTACAGGAGCTTGGGTGAGTCTGGAGCAACCAGACCCACTGTGTAGTTTGTTGGTTTCGTCGCCAAGATGGCCGCTGACCACGTGGCTAGTGGCCGGAATGGCGCGTCGAGTGGCACAATGCAAAAGGGCCCCACGCAGATCGTGGAGATGCTGGGGGGCTGATCTTCGGTGCAAAGGCTGCTCGGTGGAGGGGGTTCTCAGTCCCCAAAGCACAACGTCGAGGATACCTCAGAAGCTGCGCAGTCAGCTTTTCGAGTGTCTTCCAAGAGGTCCGGTCCCACGTCACTCGGTGCCTCCACGGGTCCCTTCTTTGCAGGGACTGTGGATCAGGCTCTGAGAGGTCTGGGAGTCTGGTTCTTGTCGGGCTCTGGGCTCGGGCTTTGGCGGGAGGCGGCGGCAAAGCAGACGTCGAGTTGCTGGTTGGTGCCTGTGTTCACAGGGTGGCCACTCCTAGGCCACAAGGGAGATTCTCTTCAGTCTTCTGAGCAGCAGAATGTCGAAGTCCAGTCTTCTTCTTTGTTTAAAGTTGATTCAGGATGATCTGCTGTGCAATGGCACTGCTCCCACTCTTATTCCCAATCTGAGGGGTGGATCACCTACTAGGTCCCTCCTCTGGGAGGAACCAGGAAGGGGGGCGGTTACACCCCCTTTCCTTTGTCCAGCTCCTCGCCAGCCCTGGGTCTGGAAAGTCCCAGGACCGGTTTGGACTGGCCTATGCACGGGGACACCTTGTGTGCCCCGGGCATGTCTGATTCTATTCAGCCCTGTCCTACCCAATACACAAAACCCTGTCTGGGGTGGTGCTCGCACCTCCCAAGGCAGGAAACCCTTTGTCCAGGCCACCATCTGCCGAGTTTCGGTCAGCAGCAGGAGGCCAGACTCGTGTCTGTGGTGGCAGCATCCATTTTGTGATGCTGAGGCTCTGGTTAACTTTAACCGGGGTTAAGGCTACACACATGTCGTGTCCCTCTAGAAGGGTGGAATGCTATCCCCGTCGACAGAACTGTCGAGGGGATAGTATTCCAATTCGTATGACACCTTACTCGACATGTTTTGATAAAGCCAAACCAAAGATAGCATTTAACCGCAAGGATTATAATGCACTTAAGAGTATATGGTATGGCAATATCCCGGAACAGCTTAGGGAGTGGTTCCCGACAGCTGCAGACAGGCTCAGCTCATGCTAGAGCACCACCTCACATATTTCCACGCACTCTGCCTCCAGGATTGATGAGGCCTTCCATAGGAGTGGCTGATAGGAACATATGTGTCCAGTTTAGGGTTAGGCACAGGCATACTGTACCTAAGCAAGAGGTGGTTACACCAACTTACCCCAGCTGAGTGATCAGCCAGTTGTGTCAAATATGGAGGCCAGGCCAGGGGTGGCACAATACATGCTGCAGCCCCTGGTAGGCCTTGGAAACACCTATGCTCTGGGTACCTAGGGTACACTGTTACAGGGGCCAACAAGGTGAACCAATTCCAGTTGGGTTATGCACCTAAGGTACATGGAGTCCATTTTAAGGAGAGAGCAATCAGCCTGGGGCCCTGAATAGCAGGATCCCAGGCCAACTAAGTCAAAAACCAGCTAAACACCAGGCAAAAAGTTTGGGGGTAACCATAGTCAGATATCCACCTTCCTACACATCCCATCAGAGCAGAGGGTCCTGGTGCCATCTAGTTGCTAACAGCCACATGCATCAAAGAAAATTGCATTTGCAATTGGTGTGAATCACAAAATTCGGCCGTTTGCGAATGCAATTCCCATTTTTGGGATGCATTAACATTTCTGTTATTTTCGCAATTTAAGAAATCGCAAAATTGTGATTTCTTAAATTGCGATTGCATTTAAGGAATCTCAAATTGAGATTCCTTAAATGCAATGCATCAAACTTTAAAAATTTGCGAATTTGCAAATAAGGGGAGCAAATTACCATGAAGTTGACCTTCATGGTAATTTGTGAAAACTTTGAAAAATGCACTAAATGTGCATTTTTCAAAGTTCCATTTTACACACACACTGCCCTTGGGGCATGTGAGTGTGCAAAATGTACTCCTAAGCAGATTTCAGGGGTGCAACAGGGTGTCCTTTGGACACCCCTGCACCCCTGAAATTGCATTCTTAATTTGCGAATTTTTAATGGTGAATTGCAAATTAAGAATGTCTTTCCATTCATTCCTATGGGCCCATAGGCCCATAGGAATGGATGGGGAAGTATTGCTTAATTGCGATTCTCAATTAGAGAATCGCAATGAAGGAATTTTAAGAAATCGCTATTTTTATAGTGATTTCTTGATGCATTGCAGTTTGCAATTCCTTAATTGCGATTCCTTATTTTTCGCAATTAAGAAATCGCAAAATACAATATTGATGCATGTGCCCATTAGTGCCTTAGGATGATTCATGGCTGATAGCACAGAAAATTCCCAAAAGCAGTATTCTTGCTCTGCTGTTCCGATCATAGCCAACCCTGGAAGTTGAACTAAAAGTAACCCTTAGCTTGGAGGCTGTAGAGCAGTTGTTGTGTGGGTGCCCTAGCAATCTTAGAGACCTCTTTTGATTTTACTTGTGACATTCCCTCCTTGACAGTAGTGCTCTTGGTGTTGGTATTTCTGCTGCTGGTCGGCAGTACTTTCTGTAGTTCTGCTGTAAGTGCTGAAACTGATGCTGGTAGTATTGTCACTCCTATACTGGCCCTGGTAGTATTGCTACTGGTGCTGGTGGTAGTAATGTTGACTGCTCATGCTGCCCTGGCCTGGTATTATTATCGCTGGAGCTATTGTTATACCTGTGAGAAGATTTGCTCACGTATGCCACCCCCACTGCAGGCAGTGGGTGCTGGGAGCGGCAGGCTTTGTTGCTAGGTCAGTATAGTGTTATCTTATAGTATTCCACTGCAGGAGGCTTTGATTCTTCCTTCGTTGGTGACAGTGAACCCTCCTCAGAGAATCGCTGGTCCAATTTTCCACCTGACGCACTGAAGACCCGCTAGAGATGGAGTGAGCACTGCACATGTGTACCAATCCCTGGTCTGTTTGCCACATGCTGTGGAGCTATTTCTTTGTTCAAGACAGTCACATTCAGCACCACTATGAAGAAGGGAATCCATGAACAGCATCACAAGTGTGATGCAAAGTGTCCAAGAGTATTTGCAACACTTTGCATTGGGAATAGCACTGATTATGCCAAATGGACCCTGTATTATTATTATTTTAATTTTTTTATTTATTTTTTTAAATGCCAAAAGACACAAAAAATATCATACAGAAATAATACACAAATCTCAAACTCAATCATAAAAAATGCAATAAGGGAAATAGCAGTAATATGTACGTCACTTCAAATTCGATCACCTATCAAATATCACAACATCTACATATAAGTGTCCCCATTCCAAGATATTATTCATCCGAAACAAATAGAGCGTCGTACCACATTTAAATTATAAAAACACCAAAATCATAACTCAATCAAAATCAAACAAAAAAGAAAGCAACAAAACAATCACCATCAAAAAGAAACATGTGCCAATCACCGTGCATCACTGGATTAAACAGAGCAAATCTGTATGTTTTGCAAAAACAATTATGTAACTTGCCCCCCCAATCCTTCTATATATAACAGTATATTATTCGGAGTTACTAAGTAGATATTGTCGCAACGGTTCCCAGATATCCCTCGGTCTCGAGGGCATTGGCAGCTCCTCTGCATATACATTGAGGTTGTCTCGACAATACACCATGTCTGTTAACCATGCCTGAAATGTCGGTCGATGTTTGCCACCCCATGTGATCGCCACTCTCCGAGCCGCTAATAGTAGTGCTAATCGTACAAAAACACAGTTTGTCCCTTTGATGTGCAGCACACAGCAGAGCAGGCACATAAGAGGGCTACACGGTATGTCCCCGTTCACCATCTCTGTCAGACCACACAAAACCGCAGCCCAGAACTCAGCCACTCTCTCACATCTCCACGCCAGATGCATGAAATCCGCATCTGCCTGCCCACATCGCTTACAGCATGCAGTCTCGCGCAGTTCGCACCTATGTAGACGTGCCGGAGTGAAGTACATCTGATGTATATATTTAAAATGAATCATTCGGATGTTGCCATTCATGCTAAGTTTCCCAGTCAAACCACAGATATGCTTCCAATTCTCTTATGATGTGGGACTCTGCAAGCATGTGTTCCATCTGTCCAGACTCCTGTCCGCCACCTCAACTGTTTCCTCCTTAATCAGCCTATATAGTCTTGAGATCAACTTTTTATTAGTGGGAGTAGTTAGCACAAATTGCAAGGACAGCAACGTGGGAGGTTCCTGCGGAAACGTAGTGTAATGTATCCTAGTCGCATGCCGCAATCTATGTAAATGTGTAAATATATTTCGATTTATATAGCACACTTTAACCCAGGGGCCTCAAGGCGCTTGCTTAGGGAACCCGTCCTGGTATTCCCCTGTGAGATACCCCGGCCGGGTATCCACAAGGTGAAAGCCAGGCATCCCGCCGCGAGGGGCCGTAGTGGAGATTAAGCAAGCTATTGCCCAGAGTCGCAGAGTGTGACCCCGTGAGTCAAGTAGGCACCAGAGCGAGAATTGTCGACTCCGTGGAATTTTTGAGCTCGAGACCCGCCGAGACGGGGAATCGAACCCTGGTCCACGGCCGATCTCAGCTTCTGGGTCTGCCGCCTCTAACCACTGAGCCATGCTTCTCCACCTAGAACGGCAAAGTGGAAGAGCAACGACTGATTGCTGGCAAACTGCAGAACTTCTGGAGTTATGAATGAACCGCCCGGATGAAGATCCTGCATATGGGATAGGCCAGTGTGCCGCATGAAACCTCATTGAGGTGGGTTCCTGCATTACTGACAATGCACCATGATGATCAAGGTGCATGCGTGGGGCATATAATGGCAGTTTCTGTGCCAGTCTCCCAATACTGCGCCAAGCGGTGACCGTAGTGTCGACCGCGTTTATTTCCGTTCTCGGAGTGCCGCGCGACTGGTAAGTAACAATACTATGGAGTGGGATGGGAGTCGCGTCTCCTGCCTCCACTGCCACATGGGGAGTAAATGCATGCGGTCTATACCAGTAATACAGGTACTGCGCCTGTTCGCTCAAGTAGTACACATAGAAGTCTGGAGCCGCAAATCCGCCAGCCTCATACCCTTTAGTCAGAGTCGACCATTGTATCCGAGCCACCTTTCCTCCCCACACCAATCGAATCAACTGGCCACGAAGTCACTTAAAAAACTCCATTGTGAGCACTATCGGTATGTTCACCAAGAGATAAAGAAACCTGGGCAGCACCACCATCTTGATGAGGGCGATGCGGTCCGCCAGCGAGACCAGCAACAAAATCCATATGTCAACCAGGCTTTCTAGTTTCGAGTATGCCCTTCCGTAATTCTCCCTAATGACCACGTTCAGATCAAGTTGTATCCACACCCCCAGATACTTAACCGGATCAGTAGTCCACATCAATGGGAACTCTACGTTGCGTTGAGCAGTGGCCACCATCAATGGAATTACATATGATTTGTCCCAGTTATTATGAAGACCCAATATGTATCCAAATCGAACATATTCACGGAGCAGTTGTGCCAGATATCTGTTCGGTTCGCGAACAAAGAGCACCATGTCATCCGCATACAAGGATATCGCCACTGGTCTATAATCAAAATTAAGCGCAGCTTCTCTATGACGTTGCCGGATGACACAAGCTAGTGGCTCTAGTACAATCGTGAAATGCAGTGGCGATATTTATTTATTTATTTTATTTATGGTCTTGTATCGCGCCTGAATCAGCCCCGAAGGGGTATCTCTGCGCGTAGCTTCTGCATGAGTTGAGCAAACTGTAATGAGGGGGATGACAGAGAAAATGGCCAAATTATTCGTGTGCGAACAGGTGAGTTTTTAGTTTTTTTCTAAAGGAAAAGAGGTTAGAGATTTGCCTCATCTGAGGTGGGAGAGAGTTCCACAACAAGGGGCCTTTAAGGGAGGGTGCGCGCCCCCCCTGTCTCGCTCTGGAAACTTTAGGTACATGCAGCAGCATGGTGTTGCTGGAACGCAAAGCACGTCCAGGAGAATAGGGAAGAAAAATCTCTTTTAAATATTTGGGACCAGACCCATATATGCACTTGTGCATAATGCAGCAGATTTTGAAGTTTATTCGCTGTTGCACTGGGAGCCAATGAAGGTGGGAGAGAAGAGGGCGGGAAGGGGTACGGGAAGGGGCATTCAGGATGAGTCTTGCTGCAGTATTCTGCACCACCTGCAGTCTGCGTAGTTGTTCCTGGTTGGCGGAAATGAGTAGGCTATTACAATAGTCCACTCGTCCAAGGACTAGTGCCTGCACCAGCGTTTTCCTATAGATGTTAGGTAGGAAGGGGAAGATACGCCGTAGAAGACCAATTGTACGGAAACATGTTCCCGTGACCTGACTGACGTGATCTTTCATAATCAGAGCTTGGTCCAGGCGCACTCCCAGATTTTTGATGGTCAGTTTGGGCGCTGGGACAGGTCCTAGCTCAAGTGGCCACCAATCCGGCGACCAGAGCAGGGTGGCCCCTCCAAACAACATGACCTCTATTTTGGACACATTGCATTGGAGGAAGTTCTGGGCCATCCAACCCGCCACTGCTCTCATGCCGTCTTGAAAGGATTTCATGACTGCAGGTGTGATGGTCTGAAAGGGAAACAACAGCTGAGTGTCGTCAGCGTAAGAGATTGGGGAGAACCCGTAAGATCTTATAATCTCTGCCAAAGGGGCCACATATACGTTGAATAACGTGGGGCTCAGACATGAGCCCTGTGGCACACCCTTGGTAAGCTTCCTGCAGACAGATTTATGGGAGCCTAGTTTGACACCTTGATGTCTGTCTTCAAGAAAGCTTTCAAGCCATGCAAGGGCGGTCCCTTTTACTCCCACTGCCTTCAGACGGTCGAGGAGAATTTCATGCGACACCGTGTCGAAGGCAGCGGACAAATCCAATAGCACCAGAATCACTGAGCTCCCCCTGTCAAGTGACATTCTGATGTTATCTGTCACTGTGAGGAGGGCTGATTCGGTGCTATGGTTAGGCCTGAAACCAGATTGCGAGTGGTCTAGGCCGCCCGCTGCCTCGATGTAACTGGACAGGTGTGCATTGACATGCTTCTCGGCCATCTTGCTGTAATAAGGCAGAAGGGAGATGGGACGGAGGTTGGAGAGCTCTGTCCATGGGAGCGCCGCATTCTTGCGGATGGGGTTCACCACTGCATTTTTCCACTCAGCTGGTACTTTTCTCTCTTTAAGAGACTGATTGATTACATCCTGAATGTGGGGGGCTAGCAGGGTGCGGAGGGAGGTTAGGGTTTTAACAGGAATAAGGTCATTCGGTGATCCAGATTTTACTTGGGTCATTATTGTGTAAAGCTCTTCGGTATTGACAGGAGGGAATGTGGTTAATGTGAAGTTGGTATTTTTATTAGGGGAGGAGACATTCAAGGTATCGCTATTTGGTTGGGATGCCAGAATTTTTTCATAGATGGCTTCTATTTTGTTTTCGAAGTATGATGAGACTTCTTCACATAGACTTTGTGAGAAGTCATCTGGACTTGTACAAGCCATGGGTTTAGCGAAAGTTTCAAGAATCCTGTACAGTTCTTTAGGGGAATTACCGGCTTCTATGAGCTGTTGAGCAATATTGTTTTTACGGGCAGCTTTAATATGTTTGTAATAGTTATTTTGCTCTGCACGATGTGCCTTTTTGTTCTACTCAGAATGTGATTTCCTCCATCTTTTTTCTATCCTCCTGCATTCTTGCTTCTCTTTCCTAAGGGCTTCGGTATACCATTTTTCCTGTTTAGCTACAGGCAGCTGTTTAAATGTTTTCAGGGGGGCAATTTTATCAATGGCTGTAGTAAGAGATTGCTGGAACATAGTTAGCTTGTGTTCTGCTTCTTCAGTGTCTCTAATCTCAGGTTTTTCCCACACCTTTTGTAATGTCTCCAATGTGAGTTTGTGCCACTGTCTGCGTATGGTGGGGGGTAGGGGTTTCTTATGGGGACCTATATTGGCTTTAAAAATTGTGAATTGTAGTAGAAAATGATCTGACCAGTTGATTTGGATGGGTTTATGACACAGTATGTTGTCAAAGTTGGTATATATCAGGTCAATGCAGTGTCCACCTTCATGAGTGGGATCCTGATTTTTTTGTGTCAGACCGATGGTGTGCATGTCGGTAGACAGACTTTTGGCGCCTATGGAGTCAGGTTGGTCAGTATGAATATTAAAATCTCCAAGGAGGAGAAAATCCTCATTGGCCCGTATATGAGGGCCTAACATCTCTAAAAGAGATGTAGAAAAGTTGGGACATGGAAGAGGTGGTAAAGGGCAGGCCTGACGCGTGCCCCTCTCAATGCACACCACCTCAGATGTCAGCCCTCCAACACGTACTCTCGCCGTTGGTGCTGTATAGAGCACCGTTATCCATTGAGTAAAGAGGAGTGGAAACCCCATGCGCCCCAGAACCCGAAACATGTATTGCCATTCCACTGAATCGAACGTTTTGGCAGCGTCCGATAGCACTGCCGCTGCCTCAAGACTCGACTCTAGTAGATGAAACATGGGGAAGTTCGTTCAGAGATTATGGGAAGTAGATCTCTCAGGAATGAATCCCGACTTATCCAGCAGTGCCAGTCCCTGTAATAAAGGCTTTAATCTAGTTGCCAATATTTTTGCCAAAATCTTGGCGTCTATATTGATTAGAGATAGCGGGCGGTAAGACTCACATCTATCCGGTGGTTTATCTTTCTTAAGGAAAGTAATGATTAGTGCTTCTCTTAATGAAGGAGGCAGCATCCCAACCTCATGTGCCTCAGCATACATTTCCAACAAGTGGGGCGCAAGGAGATCAGCATATTGCTTATAAAATTCGACTGTGAACCCATCGGGGCCGGGTGCCTTGCCATTGGACATCGACACAATTGCCATTTTGATATCTTACTCATCTATGGGTAAGCAGAGGTACTTCCTCTGCACATCAGAAAGCCACGCACAGGCTATATTCTCAAGATATTCCTCAAATTCTTGCACCGACGCAGTGCCACGTGTTGAATATAGGTCTTTGTAAAAACCACACAATATCCTCAGGCATATGGTGCTCACCTCCCTGGTCATCCACTATTCTGTCCACCCGGGGATTATATATCCTCTCTTTAATTTTGAATGCCAGTGTGCGCCCGGTCTACCCGCTTCCCCATATCTCCTGGCGGTATGCCGCCGGGAGACGTATTTCACCTCTGTGTTAGCGAGCTCATCATATTCCTTTATCAGTTCCTGCATCTGAGCCAGCACTTTTACCAGCGCCCTAATCGCATATTTCCTCTCCAAGTCGCGAAGTGTGTTCTCTGTATTTTGAAGTTGTGTTCTAATGGCTTTTAATATACCCGCTGCCGTTCCGATACACACTCCTCTAATAGTGAACTTAAAGCCTCCCCCAGTCTTGAAGCCTCATCCACTGTGCCTTTGTTGATTGCAAAGTATTGTATTATGGCCTCACGAATCCTCGCATTGTATACGGGGTCAAAAAGTGCCTCCGACCGCAACCTCCAGGCAAAGGGACGTTGCGCATTCTTCGGGAAGGCAATATCTACCCTCACCGGGTTGTGATTCAAACCACACTCACCACACAATCCATCAATTCGCCACCAAGCAGCCAATAATCCAGGCGCGACCCGCTCCCATGTGATGGTGTCGCATGTGTACCCTCTCGCACCTGCGGATTACGCACCCTTCAAACATCGTACAACCAAAAATTCTTCCATGGCACTCAAGACACTCACAGCAACTTTAGGGGTACGGTGGGAAATCGGACTAGACTTATCAAGCGCCACATCCAAGTACGTTTTAAGGTCACCCCCCCAAACTACAGGAGCAGGAGTCCATTCCCTCAATTTACCACTGATCCGATCTACACATGTTGGATCATCCACAATCGGTACAAAAGGGGGGTGGTAATGGATGGAGCATCTGAACCAATCAAACACTCACACCCAGTCAAAAGATCTGGGTTTAATCCATCACCGTTCTTTAGCCCACTCTGCCACCCCAGTTTAGACATGGCTATATGCAAATCAGTCTGACCCTGTGACTCATGGCAACAGTCCAGCCCGAACTGCCAAGCCATGCCTTTCCTGGACCGGAAACAAGCTCCTGAGGTCCGGTTTCTGGCATTCCAGCCGTCTTCAGCCCGGCTTGCTTGAATCCAGTGGCAAAGTGAGCAAGGGACTCACGTCTGAGCATACCCTGCCACACTTATGGCGGCCAAAAGCGGTACAAAAGGGGGTGGTAATGGACGGAGCATCTGAACCAATCAAACACTCACACCCAGTCAAAAGATCTGGGTTTAATCCATCACTGTTCTTTAGCCCACTATCCCACCCCAGTTCAGACATGGCTATATGCAAATCAGTCTGACCCTGTGCCTCATGGGAACAGTCCAGCCCGAACTGCCAAGCCATGCCTTCCCTGGACCGGAAACAAGCTTCTGAGGACCGGTTTCTGGCATTCCAGCCGTCTTCAGCCCGGCTTGCTTGAATCCAGTGGCAAAGTGAGCAAGGGACTCACATCTGAGCATACCCTGCCACACTTATGGCGGCCAAAAGTGGTACAAAAGGGGGTGGTAATGGACGGAGCATCTGAACCAATCAAACACTCACACCCAGTCAAAGGTTCTGGGTTTAATCCATCACCGTTCTTTAGCCCACTCTGCCACCCCAGTTCAGACATGGCTATATGCAAATCAGTCTGACCCTGTGCCTCATGGGAACAGTCCAGCCCGAACTGCCAAGCCATGCCTTCCCTGGACCGGAAACACGCTTCCGAGGACTGGTTTCTGGCATTTCAGCCGTCTTCAGCCGGCTTGCTTGAATCCAGTGGCAAAGTGAGCAAGGGACTCACGTCTGAGCATACCCTGCCACACTTATGGCGACCAAAAGCGGTACAATAGGGGGTTGTAATGGACGGAGCATCTGAACCAATCAAACATTCACACCCAGTCAAAAGATCTGGGTTTAATCCATCACCGTTCTTTAGCCCACTCAGCCAACCCAGTTCAGACATGGCTATATGCAAATCAGTCTGACCCTGTGCCTCATGGGAACAGTCCAGCCCAAACTGCCAAGCCATGCCTTCCCTGGACCGGAATAAGCTTCCGAGGACCGGTTTCTGGCATTCCAGCCGTCTTCAGCCCAGCTTGCTTGAATCCAGTGGCAAAGTGAGCAAGGGACTCAGGTCTGAGCATACCCTGCCACACTTATGGCGGACAAAAGCGGTACAAAAGGGGGTGGTAATGGACGGAGCGTCTGAACCAATCAAACACTCACACCCAGTCCAAAGATCTGGGTTTAATCCATCACCGTTCTTTAGCCCACTCTGCCACCCCAGTTCAGACATGGCTATATGCAAATGAGTCTTACCCTGTGCCTCATGGGAACAGTCCAGCCCGAACTGCCAAGCCATGCCTTCCCTGGATCGGAAACAAGCTTCTGAGGACCGGTTTCTGGCATTCCAGCCATCTGCAGCCCGGCTTGCTTGAATCCAGTTGCAAAGTGAGCAAGGGACTCACGTCTGAGCATACCCTGCCACACTTATGGCGGCCAAAAGCGGTACAATCGGTCCATACATATTGACTATAGAGACCACCGTTCCGCACAGTTTCCCATGCACCATTGCAAATCTACCCTCTTCATCCGTGTAAGTGTGCAACGGTTGAAACTCCACCCCTCTCTTTACTAGTATCAACACCCCTCTCGCATATGACGAGTATGACGCAGCCAGCCAAAACCCTGCCCATCTGCTCGCTACACTACGTTCTGTGTGTTTAGTCAAGTGTGTTTCCTTTATCAGGGCAACTTGTATCATGTGAAGATTTAGATATGCCAATACCTGACGTACTTTGTTAGGAGAGTTTAGACCTCGGACATTCCAGGTAAATATCTTGCAGTTATCTAGCATCATCCACGACATAAATCACAAACTTAAGCACCTCATCAGATCCCAGAGGGACAATAGGAACATCAATATAGCACATTGCACTTCTGTCAGTTATGAAGCATGTGAAAAGGCACAATAAGGAAAACAAAATATAAAGCAAACACAAAAGAAACATCCCCTTCCCGATCCCTTTCCTCCCCCCACCACCCACTCCAACCTCCCAATCAGGTCGATACCAACCCCCCCCTCACCCACAACACAACACCCCCAACTATCCATCTCGTCATGTGGGAAACACCCTCCTGGGGATGAGGCTCAGTCACATGTGCTCGCACCGTAGTGCGGTTGCCTGACAAATTCCATCTTTTATCCTACACCATCCCTGCACTGTCCCGACATCTCACAATCCACTGCACTACGCATCCATCTCCCTCCGGACTATCAATATAGGGTTGTCCTCCCCTCTACTTGTCCTAAACCTGAGGTGGGCAGAACCTGCTGTAGTCCAGGACCAGAACCAGAGTAAAACAACATTGCAACGTTATACAATCATGTGTCAGTATGTCCATCATTAATCCGTGTTATTCAATCCTGACTTTGTTGGTGGGTCCTCCGCCGTTTTCCTCCGCGACAACATCTTACAAATATGCTTGGTGAATTTCAGGCAAACTTTGTGTCAGTGAAAAAATGTGATTGTTCCTCATGGGTGACATTTAATTTTGCCGGATAGAGCATGGCATATGGCACCAACGCTTCTCTCAACATCTTCTTCACTGGCACAAACTCTCTTCTAGCCAATTGTACTGCGGGTGTGTAGTCTGGAAAAAATCTGAGTTTATCCCCTTTATAAACAACTGGGTCTTTAGATCAGCCTCTCTTAAAATGGCGTCCCTGTCTGCGTAGTTGAGGAGTCCCGCAATGATCGGGCGTGACGGCGCTCCCGGTTTAGGCCACGGCCCTAGTGAGCGGTGCGCTCGTTCCACTCCCATCACGGCTGATAGAACAGGACCAAAAAGTTTGCGCAGCATGCCATCTATGAAGGGCTCCATTTTGGATATGGGTGTGGTTTCCGATAGTCCAATGATGCGAACGTTGTTTCGTCTTGAGCGCGCTTCCAAATCTTCATTCTTTGCACTTATTATCTCCAGCACTTTTTCCATCTGCAAGAGTTGTGTGCGCGCTCCGGCCTGTGCGTCATGTTCATCTGATATGGGATTCTCAAGCACATCCAATCTGCACTTGTGCGTATCCACTTTATTTCTTACCATATCCAGCCTGGTAGCCAAAGCATCTATTTTGCTATCTATTGTTTTCATCCCTGCTCGCAGCTCTAACAAAATGGATCGCGTGTCGTCCTCCGCACCTTCTGATTGTCCTGACGCACCTCGCACTTCACTCTGCTC
This sequence comes from Lissotriton vulgaris, assembly GCF_964263255.1. NCBI lineage: Eukaryota > Metazoa > Chordata > Amphibia > Caudata > Salamandridae > Lissotriton > Lissotriton vulgaris. The sequence goes on along the minus strand of NC_141696.1, from coordinate 997,910,513 downwards.
CCCCATGCTTTCCGTGGCACGAGTAGATCTTTTGCTTTCAAATTGGAGTTTCGCCTGCTTAGGTTCTGATTTGCCCATACTTGAGGTTCAACTCTCAGGGGTATCAGCACTCTCATGCAGCCAGTAACACCAGTGAAACAACACAATTTTGTCCTTCACACGGGCAGATCTCCACTGTTACGCCAGCCCACGTGTTGTACACCACTGTCGTCAACTGAGGGCCACCGTTATCTCACCAGTGCGTGCCCTAATAAATGTCTCCGGGGTGTGGGTTCCTTCTTCAAATTGCCGCTATATACCTCCATTCAGCAGGCCACGCCGACATATGACACCATCGTCTCAAAGGATCCCAGGACAGTGCCTCTGGACAAGTATCCCACACCTGGACCGGCACTCTTGCCGACTCCCGTCCCCAAGTGGCTCCCCACGGTCCCTAAACTCTCCCCTCCCAGCAAATGGGCAGGTGAGGGTCAAAAGGAGCAGCAGACAGATCCCTCCAGGTTCCAAGGGACAGCCCAGCCACCAGCCACATGGTCAGGGAGCGCAGCGTCGCCCGCGGCCCCCGACCCAAGCAGCACAGCCCCCGCAGTGTGCCCCCAGACACCAGGTCTCTGCACCCTGCTGGACTGTGCCACCCAAGCCCCCAGAACTAGGCTGCAGCCACGCCCCACTCACCGTAACTCAGCAGGCTCTCCCACGTCTCGGCACCGCCGAACTTCAGGCCTCCGGCATCCACGTGAGGCAGCGTCTCGCAAGACCTCAGGACAGGCCGCTTCCAGGGTCACCCGGTCCCGCTGTTTGAGCCGCCAACGTCACCCGAGGGGGGCACAGTATCCAAGGCCCATACCAGAATCACCGGCTGCCGTGCAATCCCGTCTTAAGCCGCCATCGGAGGTCTCGCAGTCCGCTCCCTAGGCCAGCGCTATTTTCCTTTCAGTGCCCTGTCGTCCCTGCCCCAAAATCACAGCAACGGTCGGGGGAGAGGACCCGCCACGCTACCAAAATGTGCTGCAGTCGTTTTTGTGCATCCTCAGGGGATCTCTGAGTAGGCAGTGGGTGCAGGAAGGATGGTATATGCCCGGTATATGTTCCGGCGTGCGGAGCTCCCTCAGCAGGCAGCCATTCAGCTACGCGCCGTAGCCACACCCTCTCCATGGAACCTGTATTAAAAGCTATACTGTGCACAAGTGCAAATGTGGACTGTTAGACCTGTCAGTTTTAGGGCTGTCTTCCTTCCAACCGTTTGCCTTCCTCATCCACTTTTTCTGATTTTGTTTTTGCTGGTTTTAGGACTCTACACATTCTAGCACTTCTAACCACTGCTAAAGTGCTTGTACTACCTCCTTTAGATTTGAAAATATCGACTTATCCCCAATTGGCATATTTAATTCACTTAAAAGTCCCAAGTAAAGTGGACTAAATGTGCCCGGGCCTGAAAATTAAATGCTACTAGTGTGCCTGCTTTATAGCAAAAAAGGGTTTGGCCCAAGGCGGCTGGACAGGACTATATCATTGAACATATCTATACTTATATGACCCATGAAATACTGTGGATCAAAGGTCCTTTAACTTAAAGAATGATTTAGCAAATAAATGCTTTAAATCCATATCAATTGAATTTATGGTCTATAGTCTGTTAAATTGTTTTAACAGCATATGAATGTGACGGTTAGGACAATTTCTTTTCTTATTCAACTAGTGTGCCTGCAGCACTGACTGTGCCACCCACTTAAGTATCTCTTTAAATATTTCTCAAGCCTGCCATTGCAGAGCCTGTGTATGCAGTTTAAACTGCCATTTCAACCTTGCAAAATAAACCTCTTGCCAGGCCCAAACCTTTCCTTTTCATGCATGTGAGTCACCCCTATGGTAGGCCCTGGACAGCCCAGAGGGTAGGCTGCAGTGTATTTAAAAGGTAGGACATGCATATTTACGTTTTACATGTCCTGGTAGTGAAAAACTCAATTAATTCATTTTTCACTACTGAAAGGCCTATCGCTCCCATAGAATAAAATTGGAGTTGCCTTACTACATTTTATAAGTGGAATTTGGACATAGAAAGAGATATTACTTCAAGCTTTGTGTCTCTCGAATCACAATTTCAAGTCCTAACTTATGGTGAAGCTGGATTTTAAATTGCAATTCTGAAAAGGCCACTTTTAGAAAGTTGGCACTTTCCTGCCTTAGCCATTTAGTGCCTGCAGCCTGTCTCTGGTCACATGACTGGGTGTATGTGGGCTTTGTGTATTCCTCCTAGACAGTCTACCCTGCCAAGTGGTGCCAATACAGTCCTGGACTCTTGGAAGTGGGCCTAAGGTGCCTTGGCCGGAGTGGTCGCTCCCAGCGCCCCTAGCGCCTCTGTGGTATTGTTAGCAGCGCTCTTGCAGAATTGTGCTTTATAATTTCAGCCTTCAGCTGTGCCTGGCTGCCGCTTTGTTGTGTATGCGCTTTACGTGATTGTGCTTACATTCTATGTTGCATTAGCGTTCTGGCCGATTTTGCTTCGTGATTACAGCCTCAGCTGTGCCTGGCTGCCGCTTTGTTCAGTAGGCGCTTTAACCTGATAGTGATTAGATTGTTACTGCATTAGCGCGTTCTCCCCAAGCGCTCTGTTGTGCTCCCCCCTCCTCCATTTTGTTGTTGTTGTCGTGCGCAGCCCGCCCCGCCTCCCAGCTGAGCCGACCTCCCACAATCTACAAACGGCGCTTCCCGACCTGGAAGCGCTGTGACTCACTCTACGCCTTGGCCGGAGTGGTCGCTCCCAGCGCCCCTAGCGCCTCTGTGGTATTGTTAGCAGCGCTCTTGCAGAATTGTGCTTTATAATTTCAGCCTTCAGCTGTGCCTGGCTGCCGCTTTGTTGTGTATGCGCTTTACGTGATTGTGCTTACATTCTATGTTGCATTAGCGTTCTGGCCGATTTTGCTTCGTGATTACAGCCTCAGCTGTGCCTGGCTGCCGCTTTGTTCAGTAGGCGCTTTAACCTGATAGTGATTAGATTGTTACTGCATTAGCGCGTTCTCCCCAAGCGCTCTGTTGTGCTCCCCCCTCCTCCATTTTGTTGTTGTTGTCGTGCGCAGCCCGCCCCGCCTCCCAGCTGAGCCGACCTCGCCCCTCCCCCCTTCACTATCCACTTATGACAGTGGCTTTTTCGCGCAGCGTTCACGCGCAGCGACCGCGCCCAACCCGCGCCGAAGGTGCGCCAAAGGTAAGCCCGTCTACGCCCGTCCGCGCCTGGACCGCGCCCAGCGCCAGACCCCCTGCCCCTCGCGCTGCCCAGCCCTCCCGCATTACCTACGATGCCGCCACCCTCCTAGCCCTTAACCCCGGTCGCGCCCCCAACTGCGTCCAAGCCGCTCCTGGACATACCCATGGACCTTTCTCCTGCTACTCATGCAAATTCAGCGGCACCAACAACATCTCCGCTACGACCACAACACAGATTCCCGACCCCAACCACCTACAATGCATCCTTCTCAACACCCGTTCGGTCCACAGGCACGCCATTGACCTATGGAACCTACTTGACACCATCTCTCCAGACGTCGCCTTCCTAACGGAAACATGGATGAATGCTTCCTCCGCACCAGACATCACCATTGCCATCCCTGAAGACTATAAAATCACCCGCAAAGACCGTACCAGCCATACAGGAGGAGGAATCGCTATCGTCCATAAGAAATCAATCCGCATCTCAACCAGCTCTGACGCCAACCTCGCCAACTCCGAACACCTTCACTTCCAGATCCACATCGACCCAAAGACCACACTCAGAGGCACCCTCCTCTACAGACCACCAGGACCCCGCGCAAAATTCAGTGAAGACATCACGGACTTCATCTCCCCACACGCGCTCCCCTCCAAAGACTATATTCTTCTGGGAGACCTCAACTTTCACCTTGAAAAGATAAACGACCACAACACCACCACCCTCGTGGACAACCTCGCCATCCTCGGACTTAAACAACTAGTCACTTACCCCACCCACATCGCAGGTCATACTCTCGACCCCATCTTCACATCCAGCAATCATGTCTCCTTCAGCCACACCACAGCTCTCCTTTGGACTGACCACAGCTGCGTTCACTTCACCTACAACAAGCCGAAACCCATCAACAACTCCCAACCTACCCTGCAAAGAAACTGGAACAAAATCACCACGGACCAAATCTCCGCATCGCTCCTTCGAATCTCCCCAGCCCTCTCTTCTAACGCCAACGAAGCCGCCACCAACCTCACCCTATGGTTATCCAACACCGCAGACACCTTAGCACCACTGAAAAAACGTCAAAGCAAACCTGGCAACAAGAAAGCCTCTTGGTTCAACGATGACCTCAAGAAGTCCAAGAAACTCTGCCGCTCCCTTGAAAAGGCCTGGAAAAAAGACCCAACCACCAGCACCAAGGACGCCTTCAAAAGCGCCACCCGCACTCACCACCAACTGATCCGGAAAGCCAAGAAAACAGCATTCAAGGATCGACTCGACAACAACGCCCACAACAGCAAGGAACTTTTCAACATCGTCAAGGAATTCTCCAATCCATCAGCCAACTCCAACGACATCACCCCCTCTCAAACCCTCTGCGACTCCCTAGCCTCTTTTTTCCACAACAAGATTGCAGACATCCACAACAGCTTTGACAACCAACCCGGAAACCAACCCACCCCACCATCTGCTGACCATCTTCCCCCGTGAACACCCTTAAAGCCTGGAACCCAATCTCCACTGAGGACACCATCCACCTGATGAATTCCATCCACTCAGGGTCCCCCACAGACCCATGTCCTCACCACATCTTCAACAAAGCAGACTCCGTCATAGCACCGCACCTCTGAGACGTCATCAACTGCTCCTTCAACTCCGCCACCTTCCCAGAAGACTGGAAACACGCTGAACTCACCGCCCTTCTGAAAAAACCAACAGCGGACCCCACCGAACTCAAAAATTACCGCCCCATCTCGCTTCTTCCATTCCCGGCCAAAGTCATCGAGAAAGCCGTCAACAACCAGCTCGCCGCTTTCCTCGAAGCCAACAAATCCCTCGACTCCTCACAATCTGGATTCCGAGCAAAACACAGCACCGAGACCGCCCTCATCGCAGCAACAGACGACATTCGAACTCTACTGGACAATGGTGACACAGTCGCCCTCATCCTCCTCGACCTCTCTGCAGCATTCGATACAGTCTGCCACAGCACCCTTCTACAACGCCTCAATAACATCGGAATCCAAGGAAAAGCACTTGAATGGATCACCTCGTTCCTCACCGGAAGAACCCAGAGAGTCCGCCTTCCTCCATTCAAGTCCGAGGCCTCTGAAGTCATCTGCGGCGTACCTCAAGGTTCCTCACTCAGTCCCACCCTCTTCAACGTATACATGAGCCCCCTCGCGGCCATCGCACGCCAACACAACCTCAACATCATCTCTTACGCGGACGACACTCAACTGATCCTTTCTCTCACCAATGACCCCAGCACCGCCAAAACTAACCTACACGAAGGAATGAAAGAAGTTGCCGAATGGATGAAACAAAGCCGTCTGAAACTGAACTCAGACAAAACAGAAGTCCTCATCTTAGGTACTTCCCCCTCTGCATGGGACGACTCCTGGTGGCCGGAAGCCCTCGGAAAAGCACCCATCCCGACAGACCACGCTCGGAACCTTGAAATCATCCTGGATTCTTCACTCTCAATGAACAGACAAGTCAGCGCCGTATCCTCTTCCTGCTTCAACATTCTTCGCATGCTCAGAAAAACATTTCGCTGGATCCCCTCCGAAACAAGAAAAACAGTCACCCACGCTCTGGTCACGAGCCGACTGGACTACGGAAACACCCTCTACGCGGGCACTACCGCAAAACTCCAGAAGAAACTCCAACGAATCCAAAACGCCTCAGCCAGGCTCATATTAGACATCCCACGCAACGAACACATCTCTGGTCACCTTAAAGACCTCCACTGGCTACCCGTCAATAAGAGGATCACTTTCCGACTGCTTACCACGTACACAAATCACTCTACGACATCGGACCAGATTGCCTCAACTCTCGACTGTCCTTCTACACCCCCTCCCGCCAACTACGTTCTTCCAGCCAAGCCCTCGCCACTGTACCTCGCATCAACAAGACCACCATGGGAGGCAGATCCTTTTCATACCTAGCTGCTAAGGCATGGAACTCACTCCCCGCTTACCTTCGCCTCACCCAGAACCACCTAGCGTTCAGAAAGCAGCTTAAAACGTGGATATTTGACAAATAATCCTCCTCCCCTTCCTAAGCGCCTTGAAACCCTCTGGGTATGTAGTGCGCTATACAAATTTTATGACTTGACTTGACTTGACTTGTGGTTTCAGTGGAAGCGACACATCTCCTTTGCTGTGCGATGCAAACCTGATCAGAACCTACACATTGCTGCTGCTGCCTGGATTGGACCAGTTGCAAAGACTCGCATAGCAGCTGCAGTCTGAATCACATTCAGAACCACCACTGCTCAAACGCATCCTTGGTGCAGGCACTCACATCTCTCATCGACTGCCGCCTCGATGACGACGACAGACTCTGCATCACAGCTCTTCTAAACCAATAAATCACCTTGACTGCACGTTGCAACCCTAACACCGGACTTTGCGTCTCAAGCCTTGTCGATGGGATCCTCAATGTCTACACAACATGACCTCACTCTACAACCTCGCCGCCTCTCCGAATCAATGCATTGTCTCGGCTGCTCAAAACATCTTCGATGCGGATCCCACAACGCTCTGCAAACTAGGATTAAAGGTACGTTTGTACAGCAGGCCTAACTGGGTGCCCGCTCCCTCACAGTCAGCCTGAAGTTATGACTTTGCCCCAGTCTCGCATAACCAGATATTCACAGGTGCCGCTTTCCGCCTTTTGGCACTATTCTCTTTAAAAACTTTAAAATTCAATGTATCCTGTTCTACTGATTCGATTTTTGTATTTTGATCTTGTTTTATTTATTAAAAATTACTCTATTTTCTAACTCTGTTGTGGGCTACTTTTGTGGTGTATTTTCAATGTGTTACTGTTTGAACATTTGCACAAATACTTTACACATTGCTCCTAAGTTAAGCATGTCTGAGCTGTACCAGGCTACCAGGGAGTTGAGCAAAGGTTAATTTATGGTTTGCTTGTCTCTTGCCCTGACAAAGATTGTGGGTTGCTAATTCACGAGGGCTCACACCCCAGTCAACCAGCAACCCAATTGTATGCATTGACTTGTTGGACACCTCGGAGTGTGAAGGAGGCAGGTAGGGGTGGGGATTTAGAAGCACTAGAGAGCAATGAATGACTAGTGGTCTGAGAGGGCAACAAGCATATGCGTGTGACAATGAGGACATGCATTAATATGAGGATGTTCACAGCCACGAAATGCCATAGGCTGATACCAACGCGGATAGACAGCCCTGCTGGCCAGTGCCTAAAGACAGCTGAATTACAGTAATCAATGGCAGCAGGAGCTGCCGATAAGCCTCTTTCAATGTATGTATTTATATGTATCTGGATGTGAACTAAAAGCTGTCTGCATGAGAGAATTAAAAAAGAATGATATGTATCTTTTGATATGTCCTCAATATTCTTCATTATTTCAGATTCAAACTTTTTTTACAGCTCTTTAGCTTGTTGGCGGTACTTCAGAGTTCTTGACTGGAAATTTCAAGGTGCATAGATTCTTCTGGTCTAAATCATTGTCTCTGAGCCCTAGACTGGGGGAGAAAATGGACCATACAAAACTCAACTCATGAAAAACTGAGATCCTTATTTTGTCAAATGGGAAAATGACCAGCCTGCTTCCATCTGACCCAAGAAACTCAATCAAGTGAAGTGAGAAACTTTAGAGAGATCACATACCTCACTCTAGCACTTCTTAATAATCCATTACTTGGACTGAGTTAACGGCAGAATTGGTTTCCCATTGCCAGTCCTTGTATGCATTTTTATGTATTTGGATATCCCACATGCTGTCCACACTACCATTGCTTCAGGGCTATGTAAATGGACTTTACTGAGGAGCACTGCACCACAGACTGTAAAACCTACTCAAAACAAAAAAGCAGCCGCAAGGCAAATATTGAACCTAAAGAGCCTCATCATCCCAGCCCTTCATGAACTCTATTGGCTATCTATGGCACTCTGTGTTGCCCACAGGGCCATCATTTATCCTAGTGACAATACACACAAAATAGAACCCTGTGTTTTAGACTGGAAATGCTACAGGTGACACTGGTCAATATTGGAATATTTTTTTATTTTAGGGTGATGTGCTTTCATTATGACAACAAGAATTGATGTGAGTGTGTGTCTGGTCAAAATTTGGGGAGCCTGGCTTCTAGCACCTCTGGCTCCTTCTGGGTGCTGATTTGGTGGGTGTGATGTGGATTGTTCGGAAATTTACTTTGTAGGTCATTAGTAACTAGTATTGGGATTAAAGGGCAGTTGAGACATGTTCTTGGCTTAGAGGTTTTCAGGTGTTATAGTGATCAAGCTGGGTATGTTGAACCTTTTTGAGTCTTCCTGTGACGTTTGAGGGAAGCCCAGAAAAAAGTGCATTGTCATAGTCTAGTTGTGAGAGATTATGGACAAGTATTATATGTGTCCTCTGAGGATAAACAGGCATAAGGGTTACATGGGATGTTGGATTTGGAGGTGACCAAAGCATGAGGTACTTTTACAAAGAAATGTTGGAGCGCAGAGCTGCACTACATTTTACAGCGCCACGCTCCGACATTTCCAAAATGTAGGGATGCTCCGTATTTACAACAACACAGCTCACCCCTGTGTTTTCCTTAGCGCTTGTGCTAAAATTAGCTGCCTAGCACCAAACAGGCACCCTTGCACTATAGTGCAAGGGTGCCAGCATTGACAAAAACAACTGTTACTGTGCAGAAATGTGTCCCTTCCTGCACATAAACAAGCCATAATGGTGATTTGTTACTTCTATGTGTGCTGCATTCTGCAGCACGCATAGAAGTAGCAAATGGTCCTTATTTAATTATTGTTTATGTGCAGGATGGGACACCTTGTCCCTTCCTGCACATAAAAAATCATTGTGCAGAATGCAGCACACATAGAAAAAGCAGAAACGAGGAGAAACAAAAGTATTTCTTCTCGTTTCGTCATTCTAATGCCTGATCTTGCATGATGTCAGTTTTTAGTGCTGCCACATATCCAGATTCTTGTAAATTCGGGGAAGCATCAAAAATCAATGTGTGTTGCAGTGGAACTCCCATAGCAACAACCAGTGCATGCCCTTTTCATGCTAAGTGATGTGTGTAAAGGAGCCATATTTACAAAGCGGCGTTAAGCCACAAAACGTGGCTTATCACTGCTTCAGAAATATGGACAAGGGCATATCACCACCAGAATATTGCCAAAAGTCACGTTCTGGAGGCGCAATCCCCGATTAAATATACCACCACGTTTGGCCACTTTGCTGAGGCAGTTCAGTTTATAACTTTATTCGAGTGTTTAAAAGAACATCATAAAAGTATACAGTTAAAAACATTACATATACATAATTCACAAAATGATAAACAGGGATAGCCTTGTCACATGGTGTGGGGGTTGCTGCACATAAATTTACGGGAAAACCATACTAAGTCTAGCTCTAATAGATTTCAAAATAAAATTGGCAGTAAAAAAACATATATCAGGGCTTGAAAGTGAGACAAGAAGCCTCATTGCGTTACCAGTGGTATACATGGAATATTTAAGGAACATAGGCTTGAGGTAACAAATGCGTTGCGCTTTATACAAAGGACAGAGTAGTAAAAAGTGCGATGTGCATTGTTTGGTAAAACCGTCACACGGACATGGAGTAACTGGGTGAGATTTCATTGTTGGGAAGGCAACCAGGTTATGTACTATACCTAATCTCAGTCTTTTTTTTTTTTTTTTTTTAGTTCAACAAGATTTTATTAAAAGAAATAAGGATCCAAATAATAGCAGTCAAAATACAAAGAGGTGATACATTCCAATATGAGTAGAACGTGAAAAAACAAACATGGATATCATTCGATCAGCAACTCAATTATATGTAAATAAAATTAGAAAGAGGGGAATCAATGCGGAGTTACCAATATAAGTCAATAATGGGTATATCGTGTAGAACATGGAACATATCAGCCACTGAGATGAGGGTAGGGGCAGGGGAAGAAACAAGAGCAAAAGGAGGAAGGAAGTAAAGAAAGGAAAAAATAGCAGTAGAAAGAAAGAGGCGGGACGAGAGGACAGGAAAGAGGGAGAAAGAGAGAAGGAATCCCACATGAATAGCCCAATGCAACGTAATTAGCAGACCAAACATTACGTAGACAAACCAATAGGAAAACGAGGGACTACACCTTGCGAGGAGAGTTCCATGTATTTATCCAGGGATTCCCAAACCCCACTCGAAATGGAGGGCGATAGGTGTGCTAGATCTACTGAGGTGTGAGCACTACGTAAGAAGGAAACCCATGCCCACCACGTATGGTAAGAGACTGACGAGAAAGATTTCCAATCCATAAGGATAACCTTGACCGCAATAGATAAAAGAAGATCTAACAGCTGTAATTGTAACAAATCAAGGGGAAGGGGCGTAGGGGCAGCCCAGGGACCTAATAGGACTAGAGGGAAAGAGAGCTGGAGCTGAATGTCAAAAATAAGAGATAAATGTTGCTGAATAAGGGCCCAGAAAGGTTTAAGTAAGGAACAATTATAGAACATATGAGGGAAATCCCCCGCCTCCATGCCACAACTCCAACAGAGATCATCTTCTTTAAGGTTGAGAGAATGAAGACGTACAGGTGTCCAGTGGAGTAAGTTAATCGAGAAAAACTTGGACTGTATTAGGGAAGGAGCTATTTTGTTACGAAGCGCAAATTTGCTGATGGATTGCCAAGCTTCAGATGATAAATGATCCGTGATATTGTGATCGAAATGACGCATCCATTTTTGTTGTGCAACTGTCTGGTCAGGAAGCGAAGTAGAAGATAGAAACTTATATATGTGGGAGGCAACATGACCAGCTTTGAGCCAAATACAAAATAGCGAAATGGTAGGGGAGGAGGGGTGAAGACGAGTTTTTGAGATGGCAACCTTGATTTTAAGAAAGGTATAGAAGTCTAGATTAGTTAGAGAGTGTTTGAGCGCTAGGGTAGAAAAAGGTAGGGGTTCCCCAGAGTCACTATACAGATGTTGTACAAGAGAGACACCTTTCGTAGCCCAATATGACATGAGGGTGGGAGTGATATTAATTTTGATTTTGGAATTACGCCAAATGGAAGACCATCTAGTTTTGTGCAGAGGAAATGCTAGCTTCCTGTCCACTTTCTTAATTGCGGTAATTGTATCAATAATTATAGAGCGGGAAAACAGAATGTGCAAAGTGGAAGTAGTACAGAGAGAGGCAAGTGGTAGAGGTGCAACTAAGTCCTGTTCTATGAGTAGCCATAAAGGAATATGATGGGATGGGGGAGAAAACCATAAGGCCCCCTGAGAGGCCAAGAAAGCCGTCTGGTATTTTTCCCAGTCTGGGAAATTACAACCTCCCATATCACAGGGTCTACGTAAATATTTATATGCTAATCGAGCGCGTTTGCCATTCCAAAGAAATTTGGCGGTGATACCATCGATTTCCCGAAAAAAAGAGTCGGATAATTTCATCGGAATCATAGATGAGACAAAATTAATAATCGGCGTGATCATCATTTTTAAGGTTTGTAGTCGACCCCACCACGAAATATGTTTCGGAGACCATGTATCCAGAAGACGACGAACCTTAGTAAGAGTTTGAGATTCATTGTAGGCAACCGTGGTATGTAGCGTGGAACAGAAATAGATGCCTAGATATTTGAGATGGGTAGATTGCCACTTAAAGCCAGCCGAACCCATATGAGCAGGAAAACAGTAGGCATTTAAAGGGAACATTTCTGTCTTATCTCTGTTTAGAGTGTATCCGGATACTTTAGAGAACAAAGAAATGGTATCAGAGATAGCAGGGATGGCCAACGCTATATCGTCAGAGAAGATGAGAACATCGTCAGCGTAGGCAGCGGTTTTAAGACAATGAGTACCAAAAGAAAATCCTTTGATATCAGGATGCAAATCAATCAGCCGAAGGAGAGGATCAATAGATAACAAAAACAAGAGAGGGGATAAGGGACATCCTTGCCTCGTACCCTGGCAGAGATTAAAGGAAGAGGATGTAGCACCATTAACCCTAATATTAGCTTTAGGTTGGGAGTATAAAGACATTACCATGTTAATAAAAGAGTCTCCGAGGTTATGTGCACATAAGACAGCTCGAAGGAAAGGCCAAGAGACCTTATCGAAGGCCTTTTCCGCATCGAGGGCCAAGGCCGCGGCAGGTAGTTGGGATCGCTTAGCCGCTCCAATAATATGACAGAAAGTGCGGATATTGTCTCTTGCCAGTCTACCCTTAACAAATCCAGTTTGGGAGGGATGGACTAAATTAGGAATAAAAGATTCTAGACGTTTAGCCAAGATTTTAGCAAAGATCTTCGCTTCCATATTAAGAAGCGAAATAGGGCGGAAGTTCTTAGGATCTGAATGATCCTTACCTTCTTTCGGGATCACTACTATCGTGGCATCGGCAGCTGTACCAGAAACAGAACCATTCCGAACAAAGGTGTCAAAGACAGCTTGTAGCTTAGGAACAAGTAGCGGAAGAAAGGTTTTATAAAATAAGATCGGGTATCCGTCTGGACCAGGAGCTTTCCCCGAGCGGGTGGCCTTGATAGCAGCCGCTATTTCCTCCGGTGAGATAGGAGCATTCAAAGTAGATCGATCTCCTTCTGAGATTGATTGAATCGGAATTGATTTTAAAAAGTCTTGGCACTTGTCAAAAGAAGCCTGGTTAGAGGGGGTGTATAATTTGTTATAGAAATCGCGAAAGACTTCAAGAATTTCCTCAGTTTGGAATTTAGTAGAACCAGTGTGATCTTTGATAGAAGAGATCTGGGAGGACTTATAGGAAGAATCTTGGAATTTTAATGTGGCAGCCAAGAGTTTCCCAGCGCGATTCTTTAAAAGTAACTTCTTGGACTTTTGCGCCTGGAAACCAATATGAGCTCTTTTAGTGACAATAGTGTTATATTTGTATTTTAGGAGCTTAATTTGTTGTAGAATAGTCGGATCTTTGGTATGTCTAAAGGAGGCCTCCAGAGTTTTGATGGTAGAGGATAAGTCAGTAAGTTCCCCCTTAATCGCCAAGTTACGTTTGGACATGCACGCTATAACTTGGCCCCGAAAAGTACACTTAAAAGAGTCCCATAAAGTTATTGGAGAAGATACAGAGTCCTCATTTTCACGGAAAAAAGTGTTTATTTCCGTGGAGAATTTATCTACCTGGGCAGAGTCATGTAACACTTCCGTATTAAGTCTCCAGGAACGACCACGCGGTTTCGGCGCAAAGGACGTAAGCGTAAAAGTGACCGCGGCATGATCAGAAATGACAATGGGATGAATCAGCGGAGAGGCAGAAGCAGAGACAAGAGAGGAGTGAACCAGGAGATAATCAATACGAGAGAATGAGGAATGAGGGGAAGAAAAGAAAGAAAAGTCACTGCCAGTGGGATTATGGAGACGCCAAATATCATGCAATTGAGCAGTGGAACACATGTTAATCATCTGTTTATGTGCTTTAGGCGGACGAAACTGGAATGCAGAGTTCCTATCCAATAAAGGATCCATTGGTAAGTTAAAATCTCCACCAACAATGAGATTGCCAGCATGAGGGGTGTCATGCAATTTTTTGGAAATGGATTTCCAAAAGGCTGGATTATCAACATTCGGGGCATATATATTCATAACAAACAAGTCATGTTGTCCATCTGACAATTTAGATAGAAGCCAGCGACCCTCAGAATCATGCTCAGAAGAAATGATTGATAATCCTGAATTCCTCGAAACTAACATAAGCACACCATTGCGTTTACCAGAAGCATCAGAACAAGACACATCCGACACCCAGTCTTTCTTTAAAAATAAGGCTTCTCTACTGGTAATTTTAGATTCTTGAAAGAGGACTAAGTCTGCCGAGAGCGACTTACAGTAATCCAGGATTTTAGATCGTTTCACTGGATGATTTAATCCCTTAACATTAAGGGATAATACATTTAAACCTGGCATGGAACAAAGGGGGATACAAACGGAGACAGCATTGAAGACAGAGAAAGAACGGAGTACACACAAACAGTGGACCAGTTATTAAGCAAAATCGATGTTACGGGAGCGACCATGTGGGAAAACCAGGAAAGAAGAAAGGGCAGAAGAGAAGAAAGACAAGAAGAGAAAAAGAGAGGAGGCAGAGGGGGAGGTCTAAAAGAGACCCATATCATGCAAGGGAGAACGTGGAAAGGGCGAGTAGGGGGCCCGTATTAGAGCAAAAATTGGGAAGGAGAAACAGCCCAATATTAGAAAAGAAAAAATCTCATGAAAATAAATAATACAATATGAGAAACAGCAGAACTCAGTACACATATCATTTGAAAATGAGGAGCTGAGACGCTATAAGAGGAATAATACACTTCAGGGTAGATTAGCAATATCATAACATGAACAAGATCATATAATGAAGAACAATTGAATAAAAAATGCAAAAAGAAACTTAATTATGCAATAAAGAGCCTAAACAATATGTAACATTTCTAAATATAGTAACGAATATGCAGCGAAATCACATATCAATAATAACAACAATTACATAACTATACTGTAAAGTGGAATCGTAGAAGGAAAAAAGATAAGTGTCAGAGAGGAGCATGTAGAGACAAGGCAGAGACAGAGATGGAAGAGGAAAAGGAGCAGAACCCGTAAGGAGAATTCTACACCGCCAAACTAGAACGATATCAAGCATAAGGTGAAGATGAGAAAAAGAAAAGTGCCAGCGAAAAAAGAAATAGTATATTAATTACAACCAAGAAATCTGTACCCAAGAACTACAACAAGGCAAGTACCATGTAAAGGATAGACCAGAAAAAGAGGCTCAGAGGACGAAATTGAGAAGTAAGAAGAGAATCAAGAGTAGTATGAAGAAGAGAAAGAAAAGAAAGAACATACAATAGCAGAGGAGTAAATTAGCGTGTAAACACCACTAGAAAGAAAGAAGAGGAATTCATCTTGAAAAACAGCACAACCACAAGTAGAGAGAAACAAATCAGGTCCCTGAGGCCCCCGGAGCCTGTGTCGTTGCTCTTTGAATCTCCATCTCTATCTCCTCTTGGTTGTCTAAGAACGTTGTCAAGTCTGCCGGTTCATCGAAGATCCTGGGACGTCCTTTATAAGTGATGCGAAACTTGGATGGACCTGAAAAGGAAAAAGGAATGCCCAACTCGGTGAGACGTTTCCGAAGGTTCAAGAAGCCTTTCCGTCTTATGACTGTGTCTCTGGCAAAGTCCTGAGAAATGGAAATGCGATGACCCTCCCAGATGAGTTGTTTAATCTTGCGCATATGAGACAGAATCAGCTCAGTGTGTTGATGTCGTAAGGGCTTAAAAATGATTGCTCTTGGCTGGGTGGCTGCCTTGGAACGAAACGTTGGAACACGGTGTGCTCTTTCAATCTCAAAATCTCTGTGAAAAGATAGCTGGAGTGTATCCGGAATCCAATGAGACAGGAACTCAATCATAGAGGAGGAAGATTTCTCTGAATCCTCCGGCAGGCCAAAAATACGAAGATTGGATCTCCTGTTACGGTCTTCCTGCTCCGTGAGGTCTCTGCGCAACGCCACCATAGAACGCTCCAGTTGAGAGAGGGACCTAGATTGCTTTTGCATCCCATCCTCTGCAGAACTTATTCGTGTTTCTGTCGCTGACACACGAAGAGAAAGGGCTTTAAAGTCATTTCGGATAGCAGATACTTCAATTTGCAATAAGTCAGTGTTAGTTTTTGTTGACTGCGCAATGTCATGAACTTCATTCAGGCGCGCCAAAATGGTGTCCAATGTGGAAGCATTGTCTGCCTGAGGAGATTCAGGCGTCGGAGAGACTGACTTAAGTCTTTTTAAGGATGCGCCCAGGTCCTTGGAGTCTTTGCTGTTCAATGAGCGATTCATACTGACAGGTGACGTAGTAAGAGCCTAAGAGAAAACACTGGAATAGGCTGGAACACCACAGGTGCGCAAAATATGTAGACTCAGTGTCAAACAGTGGCAGTTTACGTTCAAAACACGCAAAGGAAGAGTAGCTGTAAAGTATGGGCAAAGTTGCGCAGGAAATCTCCTCAATAAAATAAAGCGGACACCTCCATGAAGAATGCGAGAGAAAAAATAGAAGCGAGCAGCTCAAAAAACCAGCCAAGAAGCAAGAAAGTAACATTAAAGGAAAAGCATAAATGTTACCATTTCAGCCGTCGCGTGTAGAAACCCTCAGCCGAGCGCTGAATACCGCAAGTTTGTATCCGCGGCGGCGCCTCAGAAGTCCGATGACAGGAACGTCATGCGCGACAAAATGGCGGTCGCACTTCAGGAATGCGAGCGCCTGTGAGGGATAATGCAGGAAACATCTCTTCGGTGGCTGCGAACGCGGTAAAAACAGTGTCGTGAAGGTCACTGCATGTTCCGCCGCTGGTGAGTGAGGTTGCAGGTCGAAAGGGCACGAAGAAGCGGAAAGAAACGCTCTACGGGACCAACTCTCCCCGGAGCTCAAGCGCGACACGCCATGCTACAGCGGCGCGCAAGCCACGCCCCCCACCTAATCTCAGTCTTGAGAGAACAAACTGGTGGGACTGTCTGTGGATAACATTAAGGTACATAGGAATACCACGGCTATCATCATTCAATGACAAGTGAAAAATATGTGTGGAATATTCTCTAGTAGCATAACTTCGCACATCCGATTTCGCCCTAAGAGAGACATTTTTTAGTTCCTGTTTGTTTAGAGAATTCAGACAGGTGGGGTTGTTACATAAATCCATGTCAAACAGGTCTTTAACAGTCGAAACTACATATTTTAACCATGGGATACTTAAAACTTTATCCAAGAGTAAGCAGTCCTTGATGATATCTTTGGTAAATGCAGTTTCCATCTTGGTAAAAATGGATTTCCATACCAGCAATGGCCTTAGTCCGGTAAGATCGGACAGGTAATCCAAATCTAGTTCCAAATGAGTTAAAACAGTAGATGCCGAGGAGGGAAGACAAAGCAGCCGTTTGATGAACTTGTTTTCTTCAATTTGCAGGGCCCTGGCATTGCAGTGTCCCCACACTCCCGAACCATACAATGCTATCGAGGTACATCTGTGTTTGTATATAGTCCGCATATCAACAATACGGCGGCTTCCTACTTTGGAGGCAAAGCGGAAGACGCCTGAGGATGCTTTCCCCATTCTGGCTTTGACATTTGTCTCCTCTGGAGCCCACGATCCTCTGTCATTAAAAGTAACACCCAAATAACAAAAATTGGTAACAGTTGCAATATGGTTTTCCTTAAAACAGAAGGGTTTAAAAAGTTTCAGCTTTTTCCCACACACCATGACAAACGTTTTGGAGTTATTGATTTTGAGTTTCCTTCTCAGTATAAAATCATAGAACCCGTCCATCAGTTTTTGAAGGCCTATAGGGGTCCTGGAAAGTAGGACCGTATCGTCGGCATAGAGTAATACCGGTATGGGGGTGCCTCCTACTTGGGGGGCATCAGCATGGATTTGCTTTAATTCTTGCTCAACCGAGTTAATGAAGAGCGAAAAAAGCAACGGGGCCAATACACATCCCTGTCGGATGCCAGATCTTACTCTAATCTTTCGTGTGCACTCCCCCTCTGGACCATAGCGAATTTGGGCAGATAGGTTTGAGTAAAGTGTGGCTAAAAAATGGATAATATCAGGGGGGGCTCCCATACCCAGTAAAGTTGTCCATAACAGGGCATGGTCGACCAAATCAAATGCGCTTGAAAGATCTGCAAAACACAAAAATAGTGATCCCGGCTTGGCCTTGGTATACTTCCCTATTAAAAGGTTCAAGTTGATACATTGTTCAATCGTACCAAGGCCCTTTCTAAAGCCATATTGGGATGGGGCAAGAATATGGTTATCTAAGGCCCAATCTTCCAAACGTGCTAACAGGACCCTACTCAAGATTTTTAGTGAGGAATCCAGAAGGGAGATAGGGCGGTAGTTCTTAGCCTCTCCTCTATCCCCCTTCTTATAGATTGGGATAGTAATGGATTCACCCCAGGTAGAGGGAGTCCTGTTATCCATAGCAGCGTTAAAAGCTATGGTCAATAATGGGCTCCAGAGGGCTGGATCAAATTTGTATAGGTCGATTGGTACCCCATCTGGGCCTGGAGCCTTTCCCCCTTTACTATTCATTATTGCCATATCCACCTCATGGATCGTGATTCTCGGAGTTTCAACTGGGGTAATGCAGATGGAATTAAAATTGGCAATGGACTCTCCAATAGGATCAAAGATCCCTGAGAAGTGGGACACCCAGCCATCTTCACTAACTTGGGCAGTGAGAACAGGGAATTCCTCTTTTTGCAGGAATGGGCTATTGATGGTACCCCAGAATAGTTTGCTGTCCCGGAGGGCTGCAGCTTTGCTCAGATCTTCCCAGGCTATTTCTCTTAGTTCTTGTTTCCTGAGTTTGAGCTCATTTTTGTAATTGGCCCTCAGGGATGTGACCGCTTCCCTGCCTCTCGGGGTTGTGGAGAGGGAAAGTTTAAGGGCTTTTAATGCCCTTGTACATGCTTGGTTAAACCAACCCTGTGTAGCCCGTCTAGTTTTAGCCTTCTTTGTGGTGAGGGTTTGCTTAATTATGGTACCCAACTTCTCAAAGTTATTTACAGATTGTTCTGGGGGGGCTTCCGTATCAAGGCAACTAAGTATCGTATTTAGGCCAGCTTTCACCACCCTACAATGTAAATTCTCTGATTTTTCCCCACTCCACTTGATGCGAGTCCCATTTGGTCTACATGGGGTAATGTCGTCGACAACCCTACCGGAGAATACATCCCTATGGAGCTCACAGTATATGACCATAGTAAGAGCATTGTGGTCACTCAGGTCGAGGTCTAAGATCTGTGGGACCGAACAATGGGGAGCTACCCGGTTGGAGATGATCAGGAAATCAATGATAGAGGTAGTGTTTCTCCCCGTGAAGGTGGGCGCCAGGTTACCCTCATTATCAGGGGCATGTTGGTGGATGGATACATCAGATTTTAACATCAGGTTGTTAAGGGAAGTGCCATATGGAGAGTGTAAAAAGTGTAGTAGATTTTCCCCATTTTCCCCATCGTATCCACAAGTAGTTGAATATGAGAGAGGGCAAGTTCTGATGTTAAAATCTCCCCCCCAAACAATATCATAGGATACAGTCGAATTGCAGAGAATGGAATCCAAAACAGATTCGAGTTCGTCTACTACAGTGGTACTGGAAGGGTCAAAGATGTTATTGTAATGATTAATCAGCAATAGATTTCTGTCCCTGCCTACTGATGTTTCCAAAATTTGCGAATGGGACCCCACTATATGGCTTTTCCTTACATGTATAGGGAGGTGTACAGACAATAAAATCAGCAATCCCCCTTTGGCCCTCCCCATTGCAGATTCTACCGCATTACAGTTGTATGAAACAAAACCATTGAAGGCAATATCTTCCACTGACCACGTTTCTTGCAGACATAAAATGTCAAAGTCCACAATGTGTTCCCTCCAACCCAGGGCTGAAACTTTTTGCCGCCACCCAGCAATGTTCCAGCTCACCAATGAATATCCCTTAAGCCTTGGGTCCTGTACTGTATTAGTGTGGGTAGTTGAGATAGAAGGTGTAGTATGGGTCATATCTGGGGGGGATCAGGTCCGGTTCAGTGGGGGTAGCTGGGGTAGGAGTGATGGGAATGGTTTCCGTGCATTGTGTAGTAAGGATCATAACGGGTGAAATCTGGACCGGTTTGGTGGGGATAGCTGGGATAGGAGTGGGTAAATGAACCATGGGTGAGGCATCAGAATTAGCTAGGACATGGGTCGGCTCCAAGGAGGGAGAGACGGGGTGTAGTCAGTCTACTCCCTCTAGGCCATCTAAGCAACCAAAGCGGTTATGATCCATGAAGGGGTGGAATTGGGGTGCGTATTGAGGTTGTCTAGGTGGTCTGGCATCATACGCTCGTTGCCTACCCCTCCGTTCCACAACGGTCCAGTCCCCTCTTCTCGGCTGGTAGCGAGTGTTGGTTGGTGGAAAGAAATAGGAGACAGGAAGGGTCTGGATGGTTGAATCAAAAGATCTATTGAAACCTGCACATATTTGAGATACTGTGCGGGGGTCTCTGAAACTAACGGTTAGGCAGTCCCCATTGATGTTTTTAGGGGTCTTGCCTATCCAAGGAACCCTCCTGACCATAATAATTTCGTTGTGTAGGTGGCCCGGGAGTGGTCTATTCCAGTTGAGCCATTTTATTACTTTATTTTTCAGGGAGCTAAAGGTTTCTGATTCCCCTGTTTCTAGTGGTGGTACTCCGGCTAAGATGACAGTAAACCGATTTGCCTCCGGTGGAAGATCAGGCCGTCTAGGTCTAGGGGTATTGTGTGCCTCACTCGGTGCTCCCTGGTTTCCCTCAACCATATGGGCTGGTGGGTTAGATTGACTTGGTTGTTGACTCACCACATTATCGGCTGTTGGATTATTGGGCTGAGGGGGGATATGGGTTGGTATGCAGGTATTCGGTGGGGGGATATTGAGTTGATTCGGATGCGGGTTGGGAGGAGCGGGAATCAAAGGGGTTATGATAGTCAGGGGGATATGTTGGCTCTGAAGGTTACCGAGGGTGGCTAAAATGGAGGCAGATGTTTTCTCTACATTGGATATTCTGGAGCATAGCCTATCCAGTTTAGCCTCTAACGGGGATATGATTGATTTAAGTAAGGCTACGGCCCATTCCATGGATATTTCTCTATTCGGGAGATGGACGTCAGGGGGATTAGTGGTGGTCTGGGGTGGTACCTCCCGCACCTTGGCAGATTTTACAGCCCTTCCCGTTTTAGTTTCTTTCTTGTTATACACTCTTTTCCGTTTCCTAACTGCACCCTCTCTTTCTCCTTGGCTCTTATTCTCTGTAGTACTCACATCAAGGTGGGAAAAGAGGGAGGCATTATTGCTTACGGGGACACAGTTAGGGTCAGCCACAATGCCAGTTGTGGTAACCAGGGTAGCCAAGGGGCCAGGATCTTCTCTAGGCGGGGATATTGTGTCCGCAGTAGCAAACTGATCGCTATTTCTGTTGGGCGTTTTAGCGTTAGCAAGGGGTCCTATGGATGAGCGTTTAAGAGAGATGAGTTCAGTTGACAAACGCTTTTCCAGTATGACTATCTCCTTGTCTATAATATTATTAGCCCTTATGAGGAATTTCGCCATACCTCCGGCGGTTGACAGGCTACCAGTTAAGGAGGATTTGATCCTATTGTCTCTGCCAGTCATAGTCCTTAGAAATGGAGACTCACACAGGTTAGAGGGGTGGCCCGGTCCGGTCACTCCGGGTCACGAACGGCCACAAACGGTCCCGCCCTTGTCCCGGGCTTCTCCCGGCACCCTCCCGCGCGCTCCCGCGCAGCGGGGATGGCGCTTCCCTTTTGTTACTGGCTAATTGGTCTCTAGGGGCGGAGCCGGCAGGGAGAGCAGCCCAGGTGGACACGGGCGCCCGGGGACTCCTGGAGCTTGGAGTCCACCGCTACACACTCGCAGCCCTGCCGGTCTTAAGTGTACAAGCAAACCCCTTCCAAGTGCCAGAAGTCCGCTCCCAACCGCGAAGCGGGACCGGCGAAGCGGGTCCGGCGAGTCGTGGCGGTAGAAGCAGGCAAGCGACAGCAGGCTCCCTCGGCTCCCTCCTCAGTTCTCCAAATGCAGGTCAGGCAAGGAATCCCTGAGGCTTAATATACTATTACAGTGATCTGTAAATTATCGGCATATATTGTATCAGGTTAGGCCAAACGAGCATATTAGAGATATTGGTGTATCATGTATGGACTATATAGAGGCAGTGACACTGCTGAGCTTTGCACTACTCACCAAATCATCAGGCTGTATCCTATCTGTCCGGGGAATGTAAATCAAGCAATTGCAAGTCCATGATTGTCATGTCTTTCTGTATGGATAGAAGAATCTTGTGCTTTACTGTGTCAAATGCTGCTGAAAGGCATAAAAAATACGGACCCTTGTGCTGTTTTCATCAGTTATGGTTATGTAGGTCATTTGGTATGGGAACTAGTGTGGGTATGGCTCTTTACACCAGTCAGAAATAGGGTGCAGGCGAGTTGAATTAAAATGGGGTGCGCCAAGAAATTAAGCTATGTAGTGGACGTTAGAGATTAGTGACTAGTCAGTCAGGTCCAGATAGAGGGCCTCATTTATATCTCGGCAGGACTTGCATCACTTTCTTGTAATGTTACTGAATTGACGTTATTTGTTTCACAAATCAAAGTATATTGAATCAAACATTTTTATGTTTTTTTATGTTGTATGCTGAGTATAAGTTGTTTTGATGATAAATGTACTTTACAATGTTTACATGATGACTAATGCTATTTTGCCTTCTAAGTTGTTAAATTTACAGATTTGTACCCTGCTAGGCCTTGGAATGCTGTATTTTGTATTTCTCCTCCCTACTGTGCTGTGTTGAATGTTTGCTAACTTTTATTTATACTTCCTAATGTTTTTCTCCATTTGAGGACATCATTTTACCTCCTTTTTAGAAGTAATTTTGTCTTTAATTTAAACTGCTTTTGTAATTTATCATAATACTACTGAAAGGAATATGCATCATATTAAATCACTTTTTTCCTTTTATGCTGCTTCATTTTTTCCAACAAACTAATTTGCTGTATCATCCAGATTATTAAATTAATTTTTATTTCAATTAATAATAGGTAGACAATCATCTGCCGCTGCTACTGATGATACATCCACTCCAGACCAGGAACAAACCTTCAGTGAGGAATCTACTCCTGAAAGTCTGGATGATGAGGAGCAGACTGGTCCATCTTGCCTGCCTGGGCACACAGCTACAGTGAGTCTCACCCGACCCACACCCACACCTCCCAAACCTGCTATTACCACACCTCAGCCTCTGGATACCCCCATTTCTGTGTCCAAAGGATCATCATCCTAATTTTGAGTCCCCCCAGTCCTGGCTGCTGTTGATTCAGCACCACCACCACCTCCAGTTTGCCAGGACCCAGAGGGATGGGACACACTGGGTCAAGGGCATGGTTAGTGGGGGTAGGAGTCATGGGAGGGAATCTGTAGGCTAGCAAAGTGAAACCATTGGGTTCATTATCACCCATGCAACTATTGAACAAGTCTTGGAATCCCTCAATCAGTCCCAAGACATGATGGGCCAGGTCCTTACAGAGCTCCAGGAGATGACGCAGTTGCAGAGGGAGCACAATGTTCAGATGGACAATCTAAATTCAAATTTGGGCTCTCTTACTGGGGTTCTGCAAGACTGTTTTACCCAAATGTGCAGGGGTTTTCCAGCAACATATTACCTTTTCTGTGGTCCAACAACATGTGGACCTGCTACATCTGACTGAGCCCCAGAGAGGGAGGCCCTGCCAGAAGAGCAAGCACCCGCACCCACCTCAAGCCCTACAACTTTGGATTCACAAGCCCCCCCTCAGTCAGAGCCACCACTAGCTGCGTATTGTCAGCATATGAGACCATTAAGAGCTCCCATAGCTTAGCGACCGCAGCCAGTGGCTGTAAGTAAAGATTAAATAACATAGGGCTGAGTGCCGAGCCCTGGGGGACTCCTTGCTCAATAGGTCGTTCCTTGGAAAGGAACAGGGGAGTGGAAACCCGAAAGGATCTTCCTGTTAGAAAGGCTCTGAACCACTCCAGAGCGAGTCCCCCGACACCGGCTTCTTCCAGACGATGTAACAAAACCGCATGCGAGAACAGGATCAGTGCCGCCGTTTGACCAGAGTCCAGGATGATCCGCAGATGTTCCGTCATGCTCAAAAGTGCTGTCTCGGTGCTGTGACCGGCTCGGAAACCATGCTGCGAGGCATCTAGAGTATTGTTAGAGCAGAGAAAGCTGGTAAGAGTACTATTGACGTGGGATTCTGCCACCTTGGCCGGCCAAGGGAGCAGGGATATAGGCCTGAAATTCTCAGGTTTGGTGGGATGACTACAGGTCATCTCCATCAGAAGGAGATCTGGAAGGCCATCACCAAGAAGGTGCAGACCCTGGTAGCATACAAGTGACACATCATCCACTGCAAGAAGCGATGGGATGACCTACAGCACTGGACGAAGAACTCCGCAGATTTCAGTACGGACTGTCCTCTCAACATGCCAAGCGTGTGCACCACAACCTGATCCCCCTGAGGGGCTGCATACTTGTGGTGACCTATCCCCAACTTGATGGGCAATTGAGAGCACGACAGCAGCATCAAGGGGGTAAGTTCTTTTTTGAGTTTTTCTATTTCAATAACTATTCTTTGTTACAGCAACAAATAATGGCATCAACATGAAGCTTGACATATATCCAACACACAACATGTGTTCTTAATGGTGTAAGTTCTGCACAAGGTGTATGATAATGTGGTTGTATAATAATTTGTGTAAAATATATTTCTGATCACTTCCAAAAGACTGTTTTGAGCGGACAAATGCCTGTCCAAAAAGAAAGTATACATGAGTTTATTTTATGTTATAAGGGACAGTGGTACCAAACACGCTAAAATTGTTAATTGTGTCAGGTGTGATGTTCCATCACAATTGTGAAGGATGCTATGTTAACACTATTACAAGTGACATAGCATAAAATACACTTATAATACAGTGGATGTTCCAAACGTCAAATTTATGATTTAATATTATAAATAAACAACAGTGAGCATTTGAGCCAAAATGACTAGAAACATAAGATTGAATGGCAACATCTTTTATTAAAAATATATTACAAATATGCTTCAATAAAAATACAATTTAATTTACGTTAAAAGTGACAGATTTGCATGATGTCTTACTCCTTCACAAATGTGCATGTAAGGCAGTCTGTTTTTTGAAAAATTAATTTGATAGGTATAATTTTTACACACATTTGTGACAGAGTAACACATACCAATTGGATAAATCTTTATTCTGTCAATATAGACCATAAAAGCTCTGAAAATCATACATTTAACATAGATAAAAACTAAAAGCACAATTTCATCAGGGAAGATAAATACAAATGTAAAATGCTTATTACCAGAGTGGAAGAAGAACATTACCAGATTCTCAGCCAGCGTATTATTGGTGCCACATTCCCAAAAACTTTATTTTTATGTCCTTTGTTATGTCCAGATAATAAATCAATAATGAACAAAATGTATTACTTAAAGGGACTATTGCAGATGGTATGTTCCATCACATATTTGTTAGAGTACCCCATCTAGAAAACTCAAAAACAGGCACAAGAAATGACTCATTAGGAAATGTTAGGAATGCATCAGGGTTTAATATTTTTCAGATTGTACTGTATGAATCAATGTTTTTAAAATGTACTATAATGTTGTACCAATTTTAGACTAAACTGAAAGACAGATTTTTTTTTAAAAATGTTCACAATGGTACAATAAACTGAAAATAACACGATATTTTGGAGTGGAATTGAAATGTGAAAAGCCCTGTGTATTTACCGATGCTGTAGAAGTAATTTAAAACTACCAATATTTTTTTATTTCTTCGACAGTTCAAGCAAATACATAGGGCATTATTCATTAATAAGCAATTTAATTACTGCATCCATAACATTTATTTTGACATTTGAAAAATGCTTTAGTTACTTGAGGTAAGTTTACCATTGTGAAATGCCCAAACAAAAGAAACAGGCTTTCAGTTTATACAAATATTGGTATCCAATTTCAGTAAATATTAACAGACATTGATTCATATTTTTATTTTTTTAGATAAAAATAAATCAGCTTTTTTGCCCTGTACACACAATGTACAAAGGGATTTTAGCTTTCTATTAATTTTTGTGACATAAGTTCACTTTTCAAGACAACAAATCAGAAACATTCCAAGGTGTAAAACAGTTCCTGGAGAGAATTATTTAGAAAAAAACTTCATGATCAGATATGTACAAAGATACAATAAAACTATTGCATGTGTCTTTACAGCATCTTCAAGAGCAGGTGAAGGGGACTTTGACCAAGAATAGTGGATGCAGGTGGTCACTGTGTCTCAGGCAGTGAAACATCTGACATCAATGGACAAGGTGGCATGGAGGGTGAGAGGCCACCACCACTTCATCATCTTCAGCGTCCTCCACACGTGACCTGTCCCTAGTGGTGGCGGACCCTATAGGATCCATACAAACCCATCTCCACCTTCCTGCTTGCTCACCCCAGTTGGCCAAAGTGGACCCTCTAAAAGGGCTGGGGTCACCTTTGCCCCAAGCGTCTGTAACAACTGGAATTTCAGACCAGATATCACCAGCTCACCAAGACACCACCAATCCAGCCGAAACGTAACCATCTCCCTCCCCAGAGCCTACTTACCACAGTACCTAGGTACCTTCCTGGGGATGGGGAATTAGCAATATACAAGCTCATATCATCAAAAACACCACTAAATCTATAGGATTACTAGGAATACTCAAAGATTACTAAGGAATTCCATGTTACATCCTATGATCTCACCTTATAGTCTCACGGCAATCTGGCCCAGACTATGCTACCCTCCTCCTCATAGTGAAGGGGGCAGTTCTGATCACTTACCATTACACACTGACCACAATCAGTGTTCACACAAGCCACAATCCTGTGGGTATACGCACAGTATCCTCCCGGTGCTCTCTCTCTATCTCAAGCCACAATCCTGTGGGTATACACACCGTATCCTCCCGGTGCTCTCTCTCTCTCAAGCCACAATCCTATGGGTATACACACCGTATCCTCCAGGTGCTCTCTCTCCCTCTCTGTTGGGAAGTTTCTCTATATACCTAATATCTACTGGGAATGTAATATTATAGGTTATGTGATAGATAGACAGTTCAATCCTCTCACACAAGAATGGCCAAATTGTAGCATTTAAAGGTTATCTCCTGACCTGATCTACACACAATCTTCCATGCTCAATTATCTGCAGGGAAGGGAATGTCACATCCTTCTCCTGTCAGCATTTGGGTAAAAAGAAGGGTTAGCTCTGTCCTCGAAGATAACAACCAAATGTAATTACAATATGCAAAGGTTATTCCCTTATTTAGGCGCTCCTTGCTCCCTTGATCAGTTACCACTTACCTGGACGGGAAACACATCCGTCCACATAACAGCATCTGGCTAGAAGAAAGGTTAGTCATGAAGAAATAACATCTGCACAGCTGTTCACTAAGAACTGGGGTCCCTTTATTACACAATAGCAAATTATAACATCACAATAACTAACAATCTAGACATAGCCTGAAAAGTAAAGGGAAATAGACACATCTAAGGGATACATAAAGCTTTATTACTAACACATCCACATATAGCTGACAGGAACTGTAGATAGCTAAAAAGGGAAATAATGGATTATAACAGGACTGCACACCGCTGAAAGAAAAGTGATTAATCAGTGCAACAATACAGTAGGGAATATAGCCTAGGAAATAAAGGAAAATGAATGATTAAGTGTAAAGCAAACTAGTTTAGAATACCTCACCCTATAAGAAAGGAATGTTTCTCTCTCTCTGGTGGAATCAGGGCTCTCTCCCTCTGTCACCACGGCTTCACTCCACTGGCTCCAACTGCTCCAAAAGCTCTTCCATCTGACTGGCAACTTCTTCAATACATTCTGACAAACTGGCAGCTCCAGCTGATAGTTCCAGCTCCAAGGATCATCTCTGACTGCTCTCTTAAGCTCCAAAGACCAACTGCCTTCTACCATTCCAAGATTCATCTGACCGCTCCAAGATCCATCTGACCGCTGTCTTCAGCTCCAAAAACCATCTGAACACTCTGCCTCTCTGCACTTCGCTAATATGGAATGCTCTCCCCTAGTGGAAAGTTCCAGCCAGTAGCCTCCTCCCACCAAATCCATGTACCAGGCTCCCTGCTCCAGACGCTCTCACAGTGATCAGCTGCTTGTTTCGTCTAGAGACTTGAGCCCAGGGACATTTCTTGATAAGATTCAGCTCCGGCCGGTTCTCTCTAGTTTGCAAAGAGCGAACAACACCTTATAACTAAAACATCACACTTGACCTACATGCATCTCAGTCTGCAGAGGCAGAAAGCAAAATGGAGTCTGTCATCCTGGAGTCATCCTTTTCGGGCCTTGTAGGCCCGAAAAGGATGAAATAGACACATAGCTCTATCAGAGATCATACACAAACCCTACCAATAGGTAATATAAAGTCAGAACTACAGGATCCACCCTCTACTATAGGACTTCTGGCCTGAGGATGATGAAAGGACACATAATTATGTCAAAGCCAATAGGCAATAGATGGATTAGAGTCAGAAATAAGGGATCTATCATCATATAAAGCGGCTATCCTCTAGCTTATGCTTCTAGGTCTGAAAAGAGGCCTGAAAAGGACCAAAACAAGCTAAGAATACGGATCTAGGATGGTAGCAAGCTAAAGTCACCATCACTCAGAAATAGAGCCAAAAACCCGGTCAATACAGCGTCTCACCGCCTACCCCAGTCACTCAGCTGCACTGAGTTAGGTGGCTATTGACCTCTTATGCAACATCCCTGTAGGCCATCCTCCTTACCTGCCAAATGCAACAAACTGTTGCCTGTCTGGATGCCATTCACAGTTCAATGTCTGACACGCAGAGCTTGCTTACAGAAATAGCCTCCTCCCTCACCCCTGCCTCCCATCCAGTCCAACTTTCTCAACCAACGCAGGTCCCGTCCTCAACCCAAATCAAATCTTATCTCCTGTCCCTTCTCCAGCTTTCATCCCTCACTTCATTCCCCACGTGCTCTCCTTGTCTTCTTTCTTTTTATGAGATTCTATCCTATACCCTTCTTCTCCCCTTTTTCTTTTTATTTTCCAGCCCTCCCTCTCCCCCCTCCTCAATCTCTACCGCTTGCAATACCACTGAGGCTCTGCCCTTTCTCTGCTCTCCCGATTGTTTTCTTTAGTAATTTTCTTACAATTCCCAATATGATGGGAAATAGAAGTCATTTTTGCACATTTTAAAATACTCCATCTGGTATGCAAACCCAGTTTATGCATTTTTGTCCCCAAGAATCTTCTGATTTTTGCAGAAATTAACTTTCCTCAAAATTGAGTTTTGTCAGCCTTGTTTCATCCAGCTAGCATTGTGCCTTTTAGTAAATGGTCAAAATGAGCTATAACCGTTGATTTTAGTGAAGTATACCACTGAGTAGGTTAGAACAGCAGACCAGTGTTCTCAAAGGAGTAGGTTGAACATGTTGATGTAGTTTGAACATGTTAGTCCTGGCATGTTGCCAGGACTAAGGGCCAGATGTAGGAGAGAAAATACCGGGGATGCCCAGACGTGGGTCCCAGGCACTCCACACCACTGGAGTCAAGCTAGCCGGGCTGATGAGAGGTGTTACCTCGAAACCGGTCCGGTCCTCGGATGCTTGATTCCGTTCTGGGAAGGACATGGCTTTTGTAGTTCGGACTGGACTGTTCCCATGGGGCACAGGGTCAGAGCTGATTTGCATATCGCCATTGTCTAACCCAGGGTGGTGTGGAGTGCAAAAAAACGATGGATTAGGACCCAGATCTTTTGACTGGGTTGAATGTGTGACATTGATCCTCATTCGGTCCATCACCTGTTGTTTTTGCAAACTCGCTATAAATGTACTGGGGATGCCCAGACGTGGGTCCCAGGCACTCCACACCACTGGAGTCAAGCTAGCCGGGCTGATGAGAGGTGTTACCTCGAAACCGGTCCGGTCCTCGGATGCTTGATTCCGTTCTGGGAAGGACATGGCTTTTGTAGTTCGGACTGGACTGTTCCCATGGGGCACAGGGTCAGAGCTGATTTGCATATCGCCATTGTCTAACCCAGGGTGGTGTGGAGTGCAAAAAAACGATGGATTAGGACCCAGATCTTTTGACTGGGTTGAATGTGTGACATTGATCCTCATTCGGTCCATCACCTGTTGTTTTTGCAAACTCGCTATAAGTGTACTGGGGATGCCCAGACGTGGGTCCCAGGCACTCCACACCACTGGAGTCAAGCTAGCCGGGCTGATGAGAGGTGTTACCTCGAAACCGGTCCGGTCCTCGGATGCTTGATTCCGTTCTGGGAAGGACATGGCTTTTGTAGTTCGGACTGGACTGTTCCCATGGGGCACAGGGTCAGAGCTGATTTGCATATCGCCATTGTCTAACCCAGGGTGGTGTGGAGTGCAAAAAAACGATGGATTAGGACCCAGATCTTTTGACTGGGTTGAATGTGTGACATTGATCCTCATTCGGTCCATCACCTGTTGTTTTTGCAAACTCGCTATAAGTGTACTGGGGATGCCCAGACGTGGGTCCCAGGCACTCCACACCACTGGAGTCAAGCTAGCCGGGCTGATGAGAGGTGTTACCTCGAAACCGGTCCGGTCCTCGGATGCTTGATTCCGTTCTGGGAAGGACATGGCTTTTGTAGTTCGGACTGGACTGTTCCCATGGGGCACAGGGTCAGAGCTGATTTGTATATCGCCATTGTCTAACCCAGGGTGGTGTGGAGTGCAAAAAAACGATGGATTAGGACCCAGATCTTTTGACTGGGTTGAATGTGTGACATTGATCCTCATTCGGTCCATCACCTGTTGTTTTTGCAAACTCGCTATAAGTGTACTGGGGATGCCCAGACGTGGGTCCCAGGCACTCCACACCACTGGAGTCAAGCTAGCCGGGCTGATGAGAGGTGTTACCTCGAAACCGGTCCGGTCCTCGGATGCTTGATTCCGTTCTGGGAAGGACATGGCTTTTGTAGTTCGGACTGGACTGTTCCCATGGGGCACAGGGTCAGAGCTGATTTGCATATCGCCATTGTCTAACCCAGGGTGGTGTGGAGTGCAAAAAAACGATGGATTAGGACCCAGATCTTTTGACTGGGTTGAATGTGTGACATTGATCCTCATTCGGTCCATCACCTGTTGTTTTTGCAAACTCGCTATAAGTGTACTGGGGATGCCCAGACGTGGGTCCCAGGCACTCCACACCACTGGAGTCAAGCTAGCCGGGCTGATGAGAGGTGTTACCTCGAAACCGGTCCGGTCCTCGGATGCTTGATTCCGTTCTGGGAAGGACATGGCTTTTGTAGTTCGGACTGGACTGTTCCCATGGGGCACAGGGTCAGAGCTGATTTGCATATCGCCATTGTCTAACCCAGGGTGGTGTGGAGTGCAAAAAAACGATGGATTAGGACCCAGATCTTTTGACTGGGTTGAATGTGTGACATTGATCCTCATTCGGTCCATCACCTGTTGTTTTTGCAAACTCGCTATAAGTGTACTGGGGATGCCCAGACGTGGGTCCCAGGCACTCCACACCACTGGAGTCAAGCTAGCCGGGCTGATGAGAGGTGTTACCTCGAAACCGGTCCGGTCCTCGGATGCTTGATTCCGTTCTGGGAAGGACATGGCTTTTGTAGTTCGGACTGGACTGTTCCCATGGGGCACAGGGTCAGAGCTGATTTGCATATCGCCATTGTCTAACCCAGGGTGGTGTGGAGTGCAAAAAAACGATGGATTAGGACCCAGATCTTTTGACTGGGTTGAATGTGTGACATTGATCCTCATTCGGTCCATCACCTGTTGTTTTTGCAAACTCGCTATAAGTGTACTGGGGATGCCCAGACGTGGGTCCCAGGCACTCCACACCACTGGAGTCAAGCTAGCCGGGCTGATGAGAGGTGTTACCTCGAAACCGGTCCGGTCCTCGGATGCTTGATTCCGTTCTGGGAAGGACATGGCTTTTGTAGTTCGGACTGGACTGTTCCCATGGGGCACAGGGTCAGAGCTGATTTGCATATCGCCATTGTCTAACCCAGGGTG
The DNA here is from genome assembly GCF_964263255.1 of Lissotriton vulgaris. Taxonomy (NCBI): domain Eukaryota; kingdom Metazoa; phylum Chordata; class Amphibia; order Caudata; family Salamandridae; genus Lissotriton; species Lissotriton vulgaris. Next base: position 997,878,564 of record NC_141696.1, on the reverse strand, counting down.
GTGTGGAGTGCAAAAAAACGATGGATTAGGACCCAGATCTTTTGACTGGGTTGAATGTGTGACATTGATCCTCATTCGGTCCATCACCTGTTGTTTTTGCAAACTCGCTATAAGTGTACTGGGGATGCCCAGACGTGGGTCCCAGGCACTCCACACCACTGGAGTCAAGCTAGCCGGGCTGATGAGAGGTGTTACCTCGAAACCGGTCCGGTCCTCGGATGCTTGATTCCGTTCTGGGAAGGACATGGCTTTTGTAGTTCGGACTGGACTGTTCCCATGGGGCACAGGGTCAGAGCTGATTTGCATATCGCCATTGTCTAACCCAGGGTGGTGTGGAGTGCAAAAAAACGATGGATTAGGACCCAGATCTTTTGACTGGGTTGAATGTGTGACATTGATCCTCATTCGGTCCATCACCTGTTGTTTTTGCAAACTCGCTATAAGTGTACTGGGGATGCCCAGACGTGGGTCCCAGGCACTCCACACCACTGGAGTCAAGCTAGCCGGGCTGATGAGAGGTGTTACCTCGAAACCGGTCCGGTCCTCGGATGCTTGATTCCGTTCTGGGAAGGACATGGCTTTTGTAGTTCGGACTGGACTGTTCCCATGGGGCACAGGGTCAGAGCTGATTTGCATATCGCCATTGTCTAACCCAGGGTGGTGTGGAGTGCAAAAAAACGATGGATTAGGACCCAGATCTTTTGACTGGGTTGAATGTGTGACATTGATCCTCATTCGGTCCATCACCTGTTGTTTTTGCAAACTCGCTATAAGTGTACTGGGGATGCCCAGACGTGGGTCCCAGGCACTCCACACCACTGGAGTCAAGCTAGCCGGGCTGATGAGAGGTGTTACCTCGAAACCGGTCCGGTCCTCGGATGCTTGATTCCGTTTTGGGAAGGACATGGCTTTTGTAGTTCGGACTGGACTGTTCCCATGGGGCACAGGGTCAGAGCTGATTTGCATATCGCCATTGTCTAACCCAGGGTGGTGTGGAGTGCAAAAAAACGATGGATTAGGACCCAGATCTTTTGACTGGGTTGAATGTGTGACATTGATCCTCATTCGGTCCATCACCTGTTGTTTTTGCAAACTCGCTATAAGTGTACTGGGGATGCCCAGACGTGGGTCCCAGGCACTCCACACCACTGGAGTCAAGCTAGCCGGGCTGATGAGAGGTGTTACCTCGAAACCGGTCCGGTCCTCGGATGCTTGATTCCGTTCTGGGAAGGACATGGCTTTTGTAGTTCGGACTGGACTGTTCCCATGGGGCACAGGGTCAGAGCTGATTTGCATATCGCCATTGTCTAACCCAGGGTGGTGTGGAGTGCAAAAAAACGATGGATTAGGACCCAGATCTTTTGACTGGGTTGAATGTGTGACATTGATCCTCATTCGGTCCATCACCTGTTGTTTTTGCAAACAGGAAATATGTTTAGCCATCAAGGGTATTGTATAAAAGAAAGTTCCAGAACTAGACAAAATTCCAGGGGATTTATACCAGAGTGAGGTAGATATTTGGAGTGCTTATTTTTCAGTTATTTGTTGCATTCTTGAAAGGGGCCCCTTTGTCTCTGAAATGGGCTGGGGCTGAAATTATTCACATATATTAAAAAGGTTCCAGTGAAATGCCAGCTAACTATAGACCAATAAGTCTCTTTGACAGCTCAAAAAAGCTGTTTAGCAGGGTCATACTTAGAAGACTACATGAATTACTAATAGAAAATGTTATTATGTGCCCGCTACAGGTGGGCTTTAGAGATGCCACAAGCATGATTGACCATGCATTCCAGCTCCTGATGTGGTATTGGAAAAGGGTCACTCGGGGGGGGGGGGTCTCTTGTTTGTAGTATTTGTGGACCTATGTTCCACCTTAGATTTAGTCCCTAGGCCGACCCTCTATCAGGTACTGCAAGCGGTGGGTGTGCCCAGCTATTTTCGGGTTAATATCATGAGGTTGTACAATAATAACTAATGCACAGGTCAGGTGTGGTCAGGCTGGCGAGTTGACAAAACTATTCCCTTTAAATAGAGGGGTAAGACAGGGGTGCATACTTGCACCTACATTATTTTCAATCTATTGCAATGGCCTTATACAGGTTGGCAAACATGAGGATTCCTGCCCTCCTGTTTGCCGACAACACCCTCCTTACTATCTAAGTTTCCCATAAGTCTGCAAAAACCCCTGGACCACTTTGAGTACTTCTGCAAGGTGAGGAGACTCAAAATACACATAGGCGAGACCACGTTTAGAATTTTAAACGCAGGGAATTCGACTAGGGACAATCCAACATTAGCAGGGACTCCCCTTGAGAGAGGAGCACCTTTACATATTTGGGTATCACATGAACTGAATATCTAGGGTGGCATGCACACCTTATGCATCGCAGGTTAAAGCTAGAGGAATATGTGGGAGGCATAATTTAAGTTGTCTATGGGAACAGTTCAGCACAACCCGCCAGTCTGGACCTGAAACAAGCATCCTGGATGGGATTCTGGGTCTGCCTCCCTCCCTTCTGCTCCGCGGCCACCGAGATCATCTGCGGCGTACCTCAAGGGTCCTCGCTCAGCTCAGCCCTCTTCAATATCTATATGAGCCCCCTCGCCGCCATCGCACGCAAACACAACCTCAACATCATCTCCTATGCCGACGACACCCAGCTGATACTCTCCCTCACCAAGGACCCAGCCACCGCCAGGAAGTAATGAAAGACATTGCGGAATGGATGAAGCTCAGTCGTCTGAAACTGGACTCAGACAAGACGGAGGTCCTCATCCTCGGACATTCCCCATCCGCCTGGGACGACTCCTGGTGGCCCCCAGCATTGGGCAACGCACCGACACCCACGGACCACGCACGCAACCTAGGATTCATCCTGGACTCCTCACTCTCAATGACCAAACAAGTCAATGGCATCTCATCCTCATGCTTCAACACCCTGCGCATGCTCCGAAAAATCTTCCGGTGGATCCCCACAGAAACCAGAAAGACGGTCATCCAGGCCCTCGTCACCAGCCGACTGGACTACGGGAACGCCCTATACGCAGGAACCACAGCCAAACTTAAGAAACGACTTCAGCGCATACAGAACGCCTCCGCGCGACTCATCCTCGACATCCCTCACCACAGCCACATATCTGCCCACCTGAGAAACCTGCACTGGCTCCCCGTTAGCGAAAGGATCACATTCAGACTCATCACCCACGCACACAAAGCGCTCCACGACATGGGCCCCGAATACCTCAACAATCGCCTCTCCTTCTACACTCCGACCCGCCAGCTCCGCTCTGCCAGCCTCGCCCACGCCACCGTCCCACGAATTCGCAGAACCACCACCGGAGGAAGATCGTTCTCCTACCTGGCCGCCAAGACATGAAACTCCCTCCTCACCCACCTACGAACGACCCAGGGCCACCTCACCTTCAGGAAGCACTCAACACCTGGCTATTCGAGCAGTAGCAGCACCCCCCTCCCTTCAGCGCCTTGAGACCCTCACGGGTGAGTAGCGCAATCTATAAATGGATTGATTGATTGATTGATACCCACATCTGGGAATACCCTTCCTACTTCGGGCGACAAAAGAGAGAATGTACAGATGATGAAGGGAACTCTGAATAAATTGCACATTCACCCCAAATAACAGATCTAGGTTTAATTAATTATTTTTGTGCTCACCATGCTTCCCCAGCCATGTGCAATCAGTCTTGACCCTGCTCCCCATGGGAACAGTCCAGTCCGAAATGCCAAGCCAGGTCCTCACTGGACCGGAAACACGCATCCTGGGGCTGGTTTTGGGGTATAAACCCTCATCAGCCAGGATAGCTTGAATCCAGTGTCAAAGTGAGCATACCCTACCTGCTTAGGGTGACAAAAGCAAAAAAGAACATTTGATGGATGAAATGCTGAGCAAATCAAACATTCACCCTCAATTACAGATCTGAGTCTAATCCATTGTTTCTTTGCTCACCGCACCACCCCGAAATGCATCACATTTCCTCATGCAGGGATTTTCACCTGGTGGAAATTCTGCATGTCCAAGTAATGCTTTTGTGAGGCCTCAAGGGAATTATGACAGGAGAACCCAAGGCTTTATTTGAAAATCCCTGTGCGTCACCCATTTTCTCCTTGGTACATCTGGCAATCGACGGATAGCAGTATAATCACCAACCACCACTCACCAATCTGCGTGGGCTGCAAATAGGGGAAAGTTTGTCTAGAGCATAAAGCTCCGATCAAAACATGAAATTCTACAATTTCTGATATCCTTTGCATTCCTTACTGTTTCAGCGTGAGCAGGTGTTTTCACCAGGGCTCCTAGGCTAGTAACTCACTCCTTGCAGATGTTAGCCTCACCCAAAGACTTTGACCCTGCTTTGCAGATGCTGGAAGGACTTGCTCTTTGTTTGGTCTGCCAGGGACTTCCTTCTCTGCTTTTTCTGACAGGAACAAGGGAACGAGTTTTTGTATGTGATTTACAACACCCATCTGTCAAGAGTGTGTACGTGTTTATCTGATTCCCCAGTGACCTCTATTGTGCTACTTTGACAGAAAAGTCCAATTACCATTTTCCACCTCACAGATCAGATTCTGTCTTACCTTTGTGGGGAATACAGCACAGTCTGCTAGACCTGCAAGCCTGTTATTCATATTTTATGAACGGCACTCAATTTCATGAAATATGCTTGCACCTAGCAATGAGAAACGTTCTATTTTTTCATACACTCATTTGTAAAACAAATCAGTTAGCTGCAGCTGGTTTCAAACAAATGTAGCTGTCTGTTTACAAGATAAACATTAATTACAAGACAGGAGGATACAGACAGTAGGGCAATCTTTATTTAATGAAACCCCCATATTAATAAATACCACAATAATTGTATTTCCTAACTGTAACCTGTAACCTGTTAGAGTGAGGAAAATGTGGGCAGGTCCCAGAAGGATGCCCATATATTTTAAATTATAGGAAGGGGGCGCATGGGGCCCCACTCTATTGTCATTTGTATGCCCTGGGAACCACCACCCCTCGGGGCTTTTATTTATATGATTGCAGGGAGGCCACACATACTCCACAGGGCCTGGGGGGGACCACCACCTTCCTGGGCCACGCAATGGAGATGGGATCTGTGCTGCCCCCTCCACAGGCCAATTTCGGCCCCGGGGACCCTATCCCTAGCCTTTAAAATTAAATAATTCAAGGATGAGGGGGCCTGCCATGACAAAATAGGGGAGAGGGGCTCTGGGATGAATCTGCCGCTGGGGACCCCATCCCCTGGGGCCCCAGCCATGTCTCCTGGGTGCCTCGATCCAGTGTGCAATGGGACGACGGGTGGAGCCTTGAAGCCGTGAGAGCCAACATTGCTGCCAGAAGCAGGGAGCTGCATTAACCCCTTCGATGCTCATGACGGAACGGTTCCGTCATGAGCATTGGTCGCGCTGTGCTCATGACGGAACCGTTCCTTCATGACCACACCAGCGAATGGAATGTTCAGCACCGGGGGAGAATCGGCGCCGCAGGCAAGGTGTTAAATAGTAGCTACCTACTTGCGGAAGAATTGCTTTCATCTGTGTACAAGGAAACAGAGGAAAACTCTGTTTTCTGCAAGCAGGAGCTTTTTGATACCTCGCATTTGCAGTAAGTGGATTTATGTTTGCTTTTGCTTGGTGTGAACTACCAGCCCCCGCCAAGGAAAGGCAAACAGCTACCGCCAGAGGGTGGGCACATCAGGAGTTAAACCAAAAAAGGGGGTTGCTGTACTGTTCCTAAAGAAGTCAGAGATAGGAAAGTTCTTGCTGGCGTGACCAAGTAGAAGGGAAAGAAAGGGGATACTATTAATACCCTGGGGAATCCATTATGTTGGACATGTTTGCCTCACACACCCCGAGGAGTGTCATGCTTCATCATCGGCGGTTGCTCCTCGTCGGGGAGGCGGTGCAATCCCCGACGGGCACACCTCAGAGAGGGGCTCTTTGGCGGAGATCTTTTTTCCAACTGCCTGTAGGTGAAGTGGGGGTATGTGGGCAGGGAGGTGTATACCTATGGTAAGGTAGCTAAAATGTAATTAGGGGTACCGGAACGGACTTTATTCTGGGGGTCCCCTGACTACGGTTAAAAAAGTGAAACTAGTCCCCTAGGTGTCAACCAATTATGTTGTGTTACCCTAGAAGGTACTAGTGGTGCATGTGGTCAACATGTTTCTCGCTCTTGGTATATTTACCGCGATTCTTCAGGACCAAAGTGAAGACAACAACATGCTCGTGTCATATGTGTTGAAATTATTTACCTTAGTGGATCCTCCTATGTCTATGTCTGGAGGAAGGATAAGGGAACAACAATTAAATAAAATTGCCAATCACAATATTGCCAGGAAGAACATATAATGACATGCTGGTGGTATTTGATGCATGCCAAGTGTACTGAGCGTGCAATGCAGAACTGTGAAGCACACGCTCTAACTGTGACTCATACTGTGGAAAGTGAAGGTGCAAATTTAAAAACACAAAGTGTAAATATATAAGGTTAAAAATGCAACATTCATAGATCTCAAAAAACCTGCCTGTGGTATATCAGATATGGTGCAGGGTTTTTAAGAGAGGACACCACTATGTAGTATGCAAGGCATAACAGCACACTATCACTGTGATCTTCAAAAACCAGTAAAAAGGAGTAAAAAGGAACATGTCAACATTACCCTACTCACCTAATGATCAAAACCTAGAGGCCACCTGAGTGTTCGGCAGGGCTGAACCACAGCGTTAAGCCCAGGGTGTGGCTGGAGTAAAGGTAAGTAAAGGTAAGTAAAAGCGCGTTGATTACCAGTTAAGTAAAATGCAACCCAGCAGAAACAGGGCTAAAAATCTGTTATGGCGCTAAGTCTTCTCCCCCTCAACCGTTCGCTAGACGCTCTCACCTGAAGTCTGCTGCGTTCCGGTGTATTCACCTACCCATCCCCGCCGAGCTCGAGTAGATGTGTGAGCTCGGCGGCGGGGATTATTTCGATCACACCGGCAGGTCGGCGTGACGCGTTGGGCATCCGCCCACAGCCCTAGGTCACGTGTGCGCTCCCGGGAGCGTGGCGGCCATCTTGTAATGGTGTGGTGGAAGCGGTGAACGCTATTACCCCGTGCAGTCGCCCCGTTTGGAATACCACGGATACTATACTCCGATCACTGATGACCCAACCACACGTCTACAGACCAGGATCACAAGCCTGGTGTCCGGTGCTGAGTGTGATCAATGGATCAGTAAAAAAGAGGCAGAATTTCTCATGAAAAAGGACCCTAGGGTACCATACTTCTACATTCTACCCAAGATCCATAAAGCCACCAGACCAGTACCAGGGAGGCCAATTGTTTCTGGAATTGACTCTGTGCTGGAGCCCCTGTCTCAGTTTTGCGACCATTTCCTGCAACCCCTGGTAAAAAGCATCCCCTCCTACATTCAGGATACGACAGATGTCCTCAGGATATTGGACTCAGTCCAGGGAACAGGAGAGATTGACCTTCTAATCACCCTGGATGTCGAAGCACTCTATACGAACATCCCCCAAAGGGCTACCCTTGAGGTAATTGAGGAAAGACTGGGACAAGAATTGTGGAGCTCCAACACTCCCCAAACCTTCATCATGGAGTGCGCAACACTAGCCTTGACCGAAAATTATTTTGAATACAGAGGCAAGTTCTACCATCAAACCCAGGGGACCTCTATGGGCAGTACCTTCGCCCCCTCGGTGGCCTGTCTGTACATGGCTAAATTTGAAGAGACTCACATACACCATGAATCCAATCCCTTCCGCAATAACATCAGAATGTGGAAACGCTTCATAGACGACATTCTTATCCTATGGAGCGGTCCACCAACCACTTATGAAGGGTTTTTGGTTTGGGTCAACACTCTCAACCCTCACCTACATTTCACCATGACAGCCTCACCCCATGAAATTGCTTTCCTTGACTTAACGATCAAATTGGAAGCGGGTTCCATAAAAACAACTATGTATCGTAAACCCACAGATCGCAACAGCCTTCTGCATTACACGAGCCACCATCCTAAGGCCCTACGCACCAATCTACCATTTGGCCAATTCCTACGAATTAGGCGTAATTGTAGTGCAGTGGCTGATTACAAGAAAGAATCTGCTCTGCTCTCTAGGAACCTTCTGGATAGGGGTTACCCAAAGAGTGATGTACGAAAAGCACGCAAACGTGCCAGAAACAACAATAGAGAAGCCCTACTGGAAAGGCGGGAGAGGGTCCCTACTGAGAACCAACCTATCACATGCGTGACCACTTTTACCCCCTTGTCCAACAAAATCAGGAGTACGATTAAGCACCACTGGGGTATACTCAACACAGGTGACATGTCCCTGGAGGAACCTAGGTTTGCTTTCAAAAGATCACAAAACCTGAAAGATATCTTGATTAGCACTAGGCCTAAACAAACTAGGAAAGTAAGCCAAAGAACTTTATGGGACCTACCCCCAGTGACGGGGCACTACCCCTGCGGGATGTGTGGTGTCTGCAGGTATTCCCTGACTCTCAAAACTATACAACTTTCAGACAACTTCAAATGGGAAATAAGGCAACACACCAATTGCAATACATCCCACTGTATATACCTGCTTATATGCCCATGTAACCTGCAATACATAGGTATGACAACACGCCCTATTAAGACTCGAATCATAGAACATCGCAGCAACTTCCGCTGCAGAAAGACCCACACTAAAATGTGCAAGCATTATGTGGAAGCAAACCACGATGAGAATTCAATGAAGTGGGTAGTTCTGGAATCCAGTCCTAACTGCCCAACGAAAATACTGTTCAGAAAGGAACAGAGATGGGTACACCGGCTGTCTTCTGACCAACATGGCCTTAACGAAGACATTCCCTGGCATTCACTATGAACTTCCACATCCAGAGTGTCCACCAATGAGCGACGGCGATCTGACACATTCCTAAGACATGAGTTCTGAATTTGGGTTTGTACATGGTTTTAATACACTCCCTACCCTGAAAGCAACACCACTAATCCCAGGGTACTTACGAACCCCTACATTTGGTTACCATATCCTTCGATATCTAGAGACCTAAAGGTAGTTAAGGCTAGTCCTATACACCAGGACGACCAGTGGGTAAGATGAGCTCGCAATGACATTTACACATCATTAATAACTAACCTCCTATCTCACACCCCAAGGGACCTGTTCCATCATGGCCGCCACTCACCACTAGGCTTTTTCACTACTTATGTACCCAGACCACTTTGCAAAGCTAATTGTACAATAGTCATACTGACAACCCCTAGGGACCTCTTCAACCATGGCCGCTATTGACAATTTGGTTTTTTTGAAAATGGTTTTTTTGAAAATCGTTTCATAAATCGGTTTTCACCACTCGTGAATTCAGCCACCACAACGAGCGACTGTGGGCTTAACGGACACACCTGTCCAACAAACGGTTCCAATATCCTGGGCACCTAACTAGAAAAGCCTCCGTGGTATTCCAAACGGGGCGACTGCACGGGGTAATAGCGTTCACCGCTTCCACCACACCATTACAAGATGGCCGCCACGCTCCCGGGAGCGCACACGTGACCTAGGGCTGTGGGCGGATGCCCAACGCGTCACGCCGACCTGCCGGTGTGATTGAAATAATCCCCGCCGCCGAGCTCACACATCTACTCGAGCTCGGCGGGGATGGGTAGGTGAATACACCGGAACGCAGCAGACTTCAGGTGAGAGCGTCTAGCGAACGGTTGAGGGGGAGAAGACTTAGCGCCATAACAGATTTTTAGCCCTGTTTCTGCTGGGTTGCATTTTACTTAACTGGTAATCAACGCGCTTTTACTTACCTTTACTTACCTTTACTCCAGCCACACCCTGGGCTTAACGCTGTGGTTCAGCCCTGCCGAACACTCAGGTGGCCTCTAGGTTTTGATCATTAGGTGAGTAGGGTAATGTTGACATGTTCCTTTTTACTCCTTTTTACTGGTTTTTGAAGATCACAGTGATAGTGTGCTGTTATGCCTTGCATACTACATAGTGGTGTCCTCTCTTAAAAACCCTGCACCATATCTGATATACCACAGGCAGGTTTTTTGAGATCTATGAATGTTGCATTTTTAACCTTATATATTTACACTTTGTGTTTTTAAATTTGCACCTTCACTTTCCACAGTATGAGTCACAGTTAGAGCGTGTGCTTCACAGTTCTGCATTGCACGCTCAGTACACTTGGCATGCATCAAATACCACCAGCATGTCATTATATGTTCTTCCTGGCAATATTGTGATTGGCAATTTTATTTAATTGTTGTTCCCTTATCCTTCCTCCAGACATAGACATAGGAGGATCCACTAAGGTAAATAATTTCAACACATATGACACGAGCATGTTGTTGTCTTCACTTTGGTCCTGAAGAATCGCGGTAAATATACCAAGAGCGAGAAACATGTTGACCACATGCACCACTAGTACCTTCTAGGGTAACACAACATAATTGGTTGACACCTAGGGGACTAGTTTCACTTTTTTAACCGTAGTCAGGGGACCCCCAGAATAAAGTCCGTTCCGGTACCCCTAATTACATTTTAGCTACCTTACCATAGGTATACACCTCCCTGCCCACATACCCCCACTTCACCTACAGGCAGTTGGAAAAAAGATCTCCGCCAAAGAGCCCCTCTCTGAGGTGTGCCCGTCGGGGATTGCACCGCCTCCCCGACGAGGAGCAACCGCCGATGATGAAGCATGACACTCCTCGGGGTGTGTGAGGCAAACATGTCCAACATAATGGATTCCCCAGGGTATTAATAGTATCCCCTTTCTTTCCCTTCTACTTGGTCACGCCAGCAAGAACTTTCCTATCTCTGACTTCTTTAGGAACAGTACAGCAACCCCCTTTTTTGGTTTGACTTCCTAGTACTTTGTACAGACACTAAGCTGTTACTGGACCTTCCACTATCTTGAGTGGTAAATAGTGTCCCTTTGCCTCCCTCCCTCTTTGGAATCTACTCAAGCACGGTGCAAACCGTGGGAGCTATCATTTGGTGGGTGAGTCTGGTCATATCCCCCAATAAAGTTGAGCCTACACCTTTGCGGTGGCTCACACCCGGTCCATAACTGTATTCAGTATTGGATTTGTTCTTATCTCTCTGTAGGGTTGTTTTCAAAGTAAACCACCCTTATTTTCTCCCTCCTCTTTCCCTACCTTCCGTGAAGGACTCCACCACACCAGGACCACTCCCATTAGACCCCACCATCATGGAGGGGCAGGGACTGAGTTTTGGTGAGGAGGATGCAGCAGCCATAATGAGGACACCCTCTCTTTTTGGCATCGATATTGAACCAGGAACAAGTAGCAGTACCCCTGAATGGCAATCCCTGTCAGACCTCAAACGGGAATGGATCAGAGTAACTATCCATGGAGCCATGATGGCGCAATATTTTAAAGCTAAGATTGCACCAAATGGACTAATAGTTAAAAATTTCCCGAGAATATTCTGGGAGGACGGTCAATTTAAGGTGGAGTGGTCACAGGTGTCGTGGAAATGTACCCACGACCTCCTCATCCTTATAGTCAACACGGCAAAACGACTGGCCGATGCCCTGCTGGTGAAAATACAAGCAGCAGAAGCCGCCTTGAAGACCGCAGTGCAAAATCCGGGTTTTAAAACAAAACTTGCGGAGATCAACAAAGAGATGGCAGAACATAAGGAATATCTTATGAACCAAAAGTTGGTCAAATTACAAAAGGACATTAAAAAAATTTCTAAAGAAAAAGTCTACCCTTACTTAAGGGATGACTATGTTCCCCCTGGCACTAACTATAGTTCAGATTCTAGCACGACTTCTTCTAGGAGGGGCTCAAACAGTGGCTCAGACAGCAGCGAGGATAACAACCCCGCACAGATGCCCCCCAGGGCTAAAAGAGGGAGGGGACGGGGACAACACAACTTCCCCAATTACCAAAATCAGGGCCAACCGGTATGCCCCCCACTTTGGCAGTACCCGCAATTTCCCCACTTCCAACCACCTTTCGGCCCACAGTACCCTGCATTCTATCCGCCCCAGAACCCATCGCACCCACCTTTTTTAGGCAGAGGTTGGGGCAGAGGGCGAGGGCGAAAAAGAGGCAATGCAGCAGAGAAAAGGGTACAATGGGAGGACACACGCCCCCAAGGGATGGACACGAGGAGCACGAGCCGATCAGGACAACAGTGAGTCTGGTAGTTAACCTTTCAGATCGCAACCTTACCCAAAGAGAGGAAGAAGTTCTACAAAAAGGCTTGGGCTTCGTCCCCACTCCGAGGATCGACCAGTTCCAACAAACAAGAGAACTCAAAGCCTTTTTTAGAAAAATTAGGTTGAGAGCATTCTTTGAAGGAAAACCTAGTGAACACACGGAAGACTCTGGACTCCATAATCCCTCCACTTTCACACCGCATAACGGTATGATACCTAACGAAGTACTTACGTTTGAGCAGGCAGTGTTGAAAGACATTACCAAACTTGACCGGCAGACCCCATATTGCAACATCTCCAAGAATGAGTTGGCAACACTGAAGTCATTGGCAGATGATTCCTCAATCACAATTAAGCAAGCCGACAAAGGGGGTGCCACAGTACTCATGAATACAGTGGACTATGAGTTAGAGTGCACAAGACAGCTTAGTGACCAGAGATACTATACTCCGATCACTGATGACCCAACCACACGTCTACAGACCAGGATCACAAGCCTGGTGTCCGGTGCTGAGTGTGATCAATGGATCAGTAAAAAAGAGGCAGAATTTCTCATGAAAAAGGACCCTAGGGTACCATACTTCTACATTCTACCCAAGATCCATAAAGCCACCAGACCAGTACCAGGGAGGCCAATTGTTTCTGGAATTGACTCTGTGCTGGAGCCCCTGTCTCAGTTTTGCGACCATTTCCTGCAACCCCTGGTAAAAAGCATCCCCTCCTACATTCAGGATACGACAGATGTCCTCAGGATATTGGACTCAGTCCAGGGAACAGGAGAGATTGACCTTCTAATCACCCTGGATGTCGAAGCACTCTATACGAACATCCCCCAAAGGGCTACCCTTGAGGTAATTGAGGAAAGACTGGGACAAGAATTGTGGAGCTCCAACACTCCCCAAACCTTCATCATGGAGTGCGCAACACTAGCCTTGACCGAAAATTATTTTGAATACAGAGGCAAGTTCTACCATCAAACCCAGGGGACCTCTATGGGCAGTACCTTCGCCCCCTCGGTGGCCTGTCTGTACATGGCTAAATTTGAAGAGACTCACATACACCATGAATCCAATCCCTTCCGCAATAACATCAGAATGTGGAAACGCTTCATAGACGACATTCTTATCCTATGGAGCGGTCCACCAACCACTTATGAAGGGTTTTTGGTTTGGGTCAACACTCTCAACCCTCACCTACATTTCACCATGACAGCCTCACCCCATGAAATTGCTTTCCTTGACTTAACGATCAAATTGGAAGCGGGTTCCATAAAAACAACTATGTATCGTAAACCCACAGATCGCAACAGCCTTCTGCATTACACGAGCCACCATCCTAAGGCCCTACGCACCAATCTACCATTTGGCCAATTCCTACGAATTAGGCGTAATTGTAGTGCAGTGGCTGATTACAAGAAAGAATCTGCTCTGCTCTCTAGGAACCTTCTGGATAGGGGTTACCCAAAGAGTGATGTACGAAAAGCACGCAAACGTGCCAGAAACAACAATAGAGAAGCCCTACTGGAAAGGCGGGAGAGGGTCCCTACTGAGAACCAACCTATCACATGCGTGACCACTTTTACCCCCTTGTCCAACAAAATCAGGAGTACGATTAAGCACCACTGGGGTATACTCAACACAGGTGACATGTCCCTGGAGGAACCTAGGTTTGCTTTCAAAAGATCACAAAACCTGAAAGATATCTTGATTAGCACTAGGCCTAAACAAACTAGGAAAGTAAGCCAAAGAACTTTATGGGACCTACCCCCAGTGACGGGGCACTACCCCTGCGGGATGTGTGGTGTCTGCAGGTATTCCCTGACTCTCAAAACTATACAACTTTCAGACACCTTCAAATGGGAAATAAGGCAACACACCAATTGCAATACATCCCACTGTATATACCTGCTTATATGCCCATGTAACCTGCAATACATAGGTATGACAACACGCCCTATTAAGACTCGAATCATAGAACATCGCAGCAACTTCCGCTGCAGAAAGACCCACACTAAAATGTGCAAGCATTATGTGGAAGCAAACCACGATGAGAATTCAATGAAGTGGGTAGTTCTGGAATCCAGTCCTAACTGCCCAACGAAAATACTGTTCAGAAAGGAACAGAGATGGGTACACCGGCTGTCTTCTGACCAACATGGCCTTAACGAAGACATTCCCTGGCATTCACTATGAACTTCCACATCCAGAGTGTCCACCAATGAGCGACGGCGATCTGACACATTCCTAAGACATGAGTTCTGAATTTGGGTTTGTACATGGTTTTAATACACTCCCTACCCTGAAAGCAACACCACTAATCCCAGGGTACTTACGAACCCCTACATTTGGTTACCATATCCTTCGATATCTAGAGACCTAAAGGTAGTTAAGGCTAGTCCTATACACCAGGACGACCAGTGGGTAAGATGAGCTCGCAATGACATTTACACATCATTAATAACTAACCTCCTATCTCACACCCCAAGGGACCTGTTCCATCATGGCCGCCACTCACCACTAGGCTTTTTCACTACTTATGTACCCAGACCACTTTGCAAAGCTAATTGTACAATAGTCATACTGACAACCCCTAGGGACCTCTTCAACCATGGCCGCTATTGACAATTTGGTTTTTTTGAAAATGGTTTTTTTGAAAATCGTTTCATAAATCGGTTTTCACCACTCGTGAATTCAGCCACCACAACGAGCGACTGTGGGCTTAACGGACACACCTGTCCAACAAACGGTTCCAATATCCTGGGCACCTAACTAGAAAAGCCTCCGTGGTATTCCAAACGGGGCGACTGCACGGGGTAATAGCGTTCACCGCTTCCACCACACCATTACAAGATGGCCGCCACGCTCCCGGGAGCGCACACGTGACCTAGGGCTGTGGGCGGATGCCCAACGCGTCACGCCGACCTGCCGGTGTGATTGAAATAATCCCCGCCGCCGAGCTCACACATCTACTCGAGCTCGGCGGGGATGGGTAGGTGAATACACCGGAACGCAGCAGACTTCAGGTGAGAGCGTCTAGCGAACGGTTGAGGGGGAGAAGACTTAGCGCCATAACAGATTTTTAGCCCTGTTTCTGCTGGGTTGCATTTTACTTAACTGGTAATCAACGCGCTTTTACTTACCTTTACTTACCTTTACTCCAGCCACACCCTGGGCTTAACGCTGTGGTTCAGCCCTGCCGAACACTCAGGTGGCCTCTAGGTTTTGATCATTAGGTGAGTAGGGTAATGTTGACATGTTCCTTTTTACTCCTTTTTACTGGTTTTTGAAGATCACAGTGATAGTGTGCTGTTATGCCTTGCATACTACATAGTGGTGTCCTCTCTTAAAAACCCTGCACCATATCTGATATACCACAGGCAGGTTTTTTGAGATCTATGAATGTTGCATTTTTAACCTTATATATTTACACTTTGTGTTTTTAAATTTGCACCTTCACTTTCCACAGTATGAGTCACAGGTAGAGCGTGTGCTTCACAGTTCTGCATTGCACGCTCAGTACACTTGGCATGCATCAAATACCACCAGCATGTCATTATATGTTCTTCCTGGCAATATTGTGATTGGCAATTTTATTTAATTGTTGTTCCCTTATCCTTCCTCCAGACATAGACATAGGAGGATCCACTAAGGTAAATAATTTC
This sequence comes from Lissotriton vulgaris, assembly GCF_964263255.1. NCBI lineage: Eukaryota > Metazoa > Chordata > Amphibia > Caudata > Salamandridae > Lissotriton > Lissotriton vulgaris. The sequence continues at coordinate 997,862,659 of NC_141696.1, read as the reverse complement.
AACACATATGACACGAGCATGTTGTTGTCTTCACTTTGGTCCTGAAGAATCGCGGTAAATATACCAAGAGCGAGAAACATGTTGACCACATGCACCACTAGTACCTTCTAGGGTAACACAACATAATTGGTTGACACCTAGGGGACTAGTTTCACTTTTTTAACCGTAGTCAGGGGACCCCCAGAATAAAGTCCGTTCCGGTACCCCTAATTACATTTTAGCTACCTTACCATAGGTATACACCTCCCTGCCCACATACCCCCACTTCACCTACAGGCAGTTGGAAAAAAGATCTCCGCCAAAGAGCCCCTCTCTGAGGTGTGCCCGTCGGGGATTGCACCGCCTCCCCGACGAGGAGCAACCGCCGATGATGAAGCATGACACTCCTCGGGGTGTGTGAGGCAAACATGTCCAACATAATGGATTCCCCAGGGTATTAATAGTATCCCCTTTCTTTCCCTTCTACTTGGTCACGCCAGCAAGAACTTTCCTATCTCTGACTTCTTTAGGAACAGTACAGCAACCCCCTTTTTTGGTTTGACTTCCTAGTACTTTGTACAGACACTAAGCTGTTACTGGACCTTCCACTATCTTGAGTGGTAAATAGTGTCCCTTTGCCTCCCTCCCTCTTTGGAATCCACATCAGGAGTTAGCAGGAGTTAGCCCTAGGGTGTGCCAGTCCCCAGGGCCATGGCTCAACAAGGGGGCTGCATGCCCTCCCTTCATTGTAGTATTTAGCCCCTGGGAGGTGGTAGTCCCTGGGGCCAGGGGTCTGTGATGGCATGTAGCCCCCTGTTATTTTCAAAAAATTGCTCCGGGGAGGGTCCTGGGGAGATGGTGGTCTTCCTGGTGCAGACAGCCCCAGCAAGCCTGGCCGCCTTCAATTTTTCAAGTGCCCCAGGGAGGTTGCAGTCACTGGGGGCAGGCAGGCCCTGTGGGCCCAACGGCATACATATTTTTAAATGCCCTGTGATGTGGCCGTCCCCTGAGCTTTCATAAGCCTTAGGAGAGGGAACCTGTGCACCCCTCTCATATTTTTATGGTATGACCCTGGGACCTGTCCTCCCGGGGATATAAAAAAAGACAAGCACAGGGGACCATGCTTGTTTTTTAAATATGTTACCACAGATTTGTGACCCTGTGGTGCATTTTCAACAAATGTTAAAATCAACAAACAACTTTTTGGCCTAGTGGGTCAGGGCATTCCTACCCTGCCCCCCTTCTCTTTTATTATTATTATTATTTTAAACTTACAAAGCGCTCAGCTACCCCCAACGGGGTGTCCGGCACTAAGACAGGCGGCAGTTGCAGGTGCAGGTTGGAAAACAGCCAGGTCTTCAGGACATTCAGCCATATGCCTAGACAGTGGCAGGCTATTCAAGGTTTTTGTCAGTAATCACTGCAAAAGCTCTGCCACCCATTCTGGAATGGCGGAAATGGGGAGTCATCAAGAGGCGGAGATGGTTCGATCTAAGTGAGCGGTTGGCCTGAGAATGCTTAAGTTGAGCTCTAAGGTAGGCTGCCCTGACCCTGAATTGCTCTAAAAGCCAAAACGAGATTGAACTGGATAAGTTTGATCAATGGAAGCCAGTGGAGCTTCTCCAGGTGGGGTGAAATTGAATGGCGATATGGGATGTTACAATTCAGCCTTACAGTCGCATTCTAAACAATCTGGAAGCGTTTGATTAGGTAGGCTGGAGCCCCTGCGTACATAGTCTAGATGTGAGGTGATCAGGGCATGAAAAATGGTCCGGCGAGACTCCAGAGGGAGAAAAGGGAGAATTTTACCGAGCATGTGCAATTTACAAAAACAGACTGAAGAAACCTGGTTTATGTGAGATTTGCAAAATAACTCATTGTCAAACTGGAATCCAAGATTCCTAGCTGAGTCCACAGGTTCTGGTGGGGGATTCAACTCAGATGGTCACCAAAGTAGTGGCAGAGGTTTTTTTTATTTTATTAAAGAATAACACCTCGGTTTTGTCTGAGTTGAGCCTAAGCATGTTTAATGGAATCCAGGTGGAGATGTTACACAGACAGCGTCTGAAATTAGAAAGTGATGCTTCAGAGTGATCTTTAAATGAAAACACCAATTGTGTGTCGTCAACATAAGAGATTTTACCAATGTGGCCAGAGGAGGGAAATATACATTAAAAAAGAGTGGGCTCAAAGCAGAGCCCTGGGGGACTCCACAACTCAGGGGTTTCTCCTCGGAAACAAATGGCTGGAGGGAGATTTGTTGAGTGCGGCCACTTAGGAAGGATCGAATCCATGACAGAGGAGTGCCATGAATCCCAAGACTGTAAAGTCTCTCAAGCAAGATAGATGAGTGACCATGTTGAATGCCATGGACAGGTCGAGAACACCATCCTCGCCGTTTCACCTGCGTCCACGCATTCGCAAATGGTCTCAGAGACCTCAAGAAGGGCAGTCTCAGTGCTATAACCGGATCTAAACCCAGACTGCGAGTCATGGAAAAGATGACAAGACTCGAGATAGGTAGATAGTTGCGCCTGAGCTACTTTTTCCAGGACTTTGGTTGGCTTTGGTAGAAAAGAAATAGGGCGGTAGTTTTTAAAAACAGAAGGATCAGCATCAGATTTTTTAAGGATTGGTATTAACATGGCCTGTTTCCAGGTCGAAGGGAAGATCCCAGTGCGCAGGGAAGAGTTCCAGATCAGATTCAAATGAGAAGTAATAAGGGGGGCTAAAGAGCTGAATAGTTGCGCCGGGCAGGGATCCTTTGGAGAGTCTGATTTACAGGCAATAAGTTTTAGGAGTAAAATATCAATGGGGATCGGGTAAAAGGACGTGAATGCATCACTATTAGCTAACACAGTGTCTTGGACCGGGATATCACGGTGTGGGGACAAACATTGAATATATGTCTAGAATGTTATCATGAATAAAATCCAATAGCTGAATACAGAAATCCTGGGTGGGGGGACCGTGCTTGATAAAGCGGAAGGCTTAGTAAAGTCTTTCACTAATTTAAAAAGGGGTTTGAATGAGTTACCAGCAGTATTGACTTTATTGATAAAGTACTCTCTCATTGCCATGCGCTTTAGTTTATGGAAATTCTTAATGGCTGCTTTATTTATATATATTTTTTTTTTAAGTTTTAAAAAACCTTTATTGAAGACCCACATTAGTTATACATCTCAGCTCACTGCCTACAACCGTATTCTGGCCGGCTAGCGACATTGCGAATGTGTATGATGAGTGTAATGGGGGGGCAGGGAAGTACACAGCAAGCTGCCTACAACCCCTTCGGGCCGGCCGCGTTAGTTGGAGTGTTTGGCTGCGAAGGCAGGATTATCATTGCATTCATATAAAAGCAAAACATTAACAAACAACTGAGGCATCATTAAGAAACAATTCCACTTGTGTGTTAAAAACTAAAGCAATATGACCACAATGAAGGGGTGTTTCGGCCTGTAGATAATGCGGCAGTGACACATATCGTCCCGTATTTTCCAGTGCGTGATAGGTGCGTGTCCTGCTGGGGGGTATTGTCAGGGGGCAAGTGATATTTCTCATGAGGTTTACGCATTATTGTCTGTGGCATGTTCCAATAAATAAATTTGCTACTGGCCCCAGATATCCCTTGGGCGTGATGAGGGGGGTTGGAGCTCTGCATAGGTGTGTCTTGGCAACATGTAAGGTTCCTGGAGCCAATCCTTAAATTTCGGCGCTGTCACTCTACCCCATTTATAGGCAATTTTCCTTTTGGCGAGTAGTAGTGCCATGGAGGTGTACTTTCGCATTTTTGCAGTAATAGGATCAGTGTAGCCCAACAAGACAATAAGGGGGTCTGTAGAGACATGCAGGCCTGTCATGAAATCTAATGCAGCAAGTACCTCTACCCAGTAGCGTTGTGTAGGTGGACAATCCCAGACTTAGGGGCCGATTAGGATGGAGGATTTTCCGCCTCCTCTGGGCCGGCGGAAGCCACCTCCGGCCCGGAGGAGGCGGAAAATCCATTGCGGGCTCACCAAAGACCCACCGCCACATTACGATGGCTGGTGGGTCTTGGTTTCTGTCCGCTGCTTTTCCGCCGCGGTCGGATTACAACCGCGGCGGAAAAGCTCTCATTTGGCTGGCAGTGTCTATCAGACACCGCCGGCCAAATTGGGAAGCATTTGAAAACATGCTTTTCCGCGGCGGTTTTTCCGCCGTGGAAAAGCATGTGTACTTTTGATTTTGGGGGCCCGTTGCGGGCCCCCAGGGTGTTGGTGGGTGGGGGGTGCACATGGGGGGTACCTATGGTACCCCCCAGCATTTACATGCACAATGCGGCAGGCACCGCGCGGTGCCTGCCGCTTTGTGCATGTAAATGTTACACATGCACTTTTAACATTGCGGCGGGTGCTGCTTGAAGCAGCACCCGCCGCAATGTTAAATATCCAGGATCTGACCGCCAGGGTGGCGGTCACATCCTAATCGCACATGAGGGAACGCCGCAGCCCATGCGGACGTTCCCTCATACTCTGGGGTCGCGGACGGACTCAAGTCCGTCCGCGATCCTAATCGACCCCTAAGTGCCTAAAGTCAGCCCCTTCTCTACCGCAGCAGTCACAGCGATCGTTATCTCGAAGCTTCAACCTGTACAGTCGCGCTGGTGTATAATATAAACAATGTAGGTATTTGTAATGAATTATTCTGAATCTGCTGCTAGCGGAAATTTCCCCTGTCTGTACATAATAATGTCCACTGTTCGTCAGTTATGGGGTGACCGAGTTCTTTCTCCCATTTGCCTTGGGCCGATGACGGGTCGTATTCTCTGTTGGTTTGGACGGTTCGATACAATTTTGATAGTACATGTGCAGTGGTGTCCTGTTGCAGCAGTACATGTAGCGGGGGCATCACTGGGTGTTCCAGGGGAAAAGTGAGTGTAGCAGCTTTCCTGTCTTGTCGGAGTCTGATGTAGTAGAAGCGTTCTAGGGGAGTGGGGTTTACATTTTCAAAAAGTTTGTCGCTGGTGCTGAACTTCCCATTAGTATAAAGATGTCCCCAGGTGTGTATAGAGAGTTTGCGGAGGAGCTGGCAGCAGCCGCGCTCCTCTGTGACTGGGAGGTCCTGTCGCCCGAAAAGGGGCAGGAGAGGAGAGTACAGTGGTGTGCAATGAGTTGATTTGGCTAGGTCGTGCCATGCGCTGACAGTACATTGAACGGTGGTAGATGCAACATGTCTGGGGACCGCGGGGACGCTGAGATAGGCGGTGATAGGGATGGGGTGCATGTAGCCATTTTCAATCACCAGATGAGTAATGAAGGGGGGGCTTCATCCAGTATGTAGCAAAGTGTGCCTGTGTGCAGCTAAAATATAATTCAATGTCTGGTACCGAGAACCTACCCGCGTTGAAAGGGCGCGTGAATGTGTCCCATTTGAGCCTGGCCCGTTTCCCAACCCACAGTAGTCTTATAAGTTGAGTCAGTGAAAAAGTGACGGCTGGGGGCATATGGGATGCTGACAAATAAGTACATGAGTTTGGGTAGGATGACCATTTTAATTAATGCTGCTCTACCGCCATGGATAGGGGTAGCACTATCCATCCTGTGATTTTATCAGTGATGGAGTCTAATGCGCATCCGTAATTAGCTGTCATGAGTTCATCGCGAGTGCGAGACACAGTGATGCCCAGATAGGTGAGAGTGTCATCGCACAATTTAAGGGGAAAATCAGGGGTAAACCTCGTGGTGGATTCAGTAGGAGGATATATCTGGAATTTGGATCAGTTGATGCTGACCCCCGATAGTTTTCCAAACAGAATAAATAAGCGCAGTATGGGATTCAGGCTGATGTCAGGGTGTCGCAAGTATAGAGTGATATCATCTGCGTATAAAGATATGAGAATCTGCCGCTCTGGGTAGATGATGGCGTGGTCTCGATGGTGTTGTCTGATTTTAGCAGAGAGGGGTTCGATAGCCAAAGCAAATAAAAGAGGGGAGAGGGTACATCCCTGCCTGGTGCCTCTCGCCAGTGGGAAGGAGGACGAGCGTAGGCCATTTACTATTACGGTGGCATAGAGTCCAGTGTATAATAAGTTGAACCAGGCCAGAAATGGGGGGGGGGGGGGGGGGGGGGGGGGGACCCATGCACACAAAAACAAAGGAAAGATAATCCCATTCCAGGGAATCGAATGCCTTGGTGGTATCGAGGAATACGGCGGCCGCGTTTTCCTCAGGGTCAATGTCGTGAAGTAAGGCGAATAGTGTTCTCAAGTTGTGGGCTTTGCTCCTAGTTGGGACAAATCCTAATTGGTCTGGGGGGACCAGCACTGGCATGAGGGGGCTGATGCGGTTAGCAATTAGTTTGGCGAGGATTTTGGCATCTACATTTATAAGAGAAAGGGGCCTGTGTGAGTCCAATTGCGTGTGCGATTTACCTGGCTTGGGCAAAGAAATAATGAGAGCTTTGTGCATTGTCCGGGGCAGAATGCCGGTCTCACGGGCCTCCTCAAACATGTGGTACAAAAGGGGGTGGTGATGGACGGAGCATCTGAATCAATCCAACACTCACACCCAGTCAAAAGATCTGGGTTTAATCCATCACCGTTCTTTAGCCCACTCTGCCACCCCAGTTCAGACATGGCTATATGCAAATCAGTCTGACCCTGTGCCTCATGGGAACAGTCCAGCCCGAACTGCCAAGCCATGTCTTCCCTGGACTGGAAACAAGCTTCCGAGGACCGTTTTCTGGCATTCCGGCCGTCTTCAGCCCGGCTTGCTTGAATCCAGTGGCAAAGTGAGCAAGGGACTCACGTCTGAGCATACCCTGCCACACTTATGGCGGCCAAAAGCGGTACAAAAGGGGGTGGTGATGGACGGAGCATCTGAATCAATCAAACACTCACACCCAGTCAAAAGATCTGGGTTTAATCCATCACCGTTCTTTAGCCCACTCTGCCACCCCAGTTCAGACATGGCTATATGCAAATCAGTCCGACCCTGTGCCTCATGGGAACAGTCCAGCCCGAACTGCCAAGCCATGTCTTCCCTGGACTGGAAACAAGCTTCCGAGGACCGGTTTCTGGCATTCCAGCCGCCTTCAGCCCGGCTTGCTTGAATCCAGTGGCAAAGTGAGCAAGGGACTCACGTCTGAGCATACCCTGCCACACTTATGGCGGCCAAAAGCGGTACAAAAGGGGGTGGTGATGGACGGAGCATCTGAATCAATCAAACACTCACACCCAGTCAAAAGATCTGGGTTTAATCCATCACCGTTCTCAACACGTGCCTCAGCACCGGAATAGTGAGATGCCTATATAATTTATAGAATTCAGCCGGTAGGCCGTCAGGTACCGGAGCTTTGCCAGATTTCAATTGCATGATGGCTGAGATGATCTGATTATCTTCATGGTGGGCTAGAAGGAATTCTCTTTGGCCATTTCCTAGCCAGACTATGGTGGTGTCTCAAAAAATTATTCAAAATCTACTGGAGTGTGGCAGTGGGTGGAGTACAGTTCTTTATAAAAGTGTTTAAACGCAGCTAAATGTCCGAGGAATTTCTATGTGCCTGGCCGTTCTCATCTTCAATATCTAATACAGTGTTGTTGAAGCCTGGAGGCGAACAGAGGAGGCCAGCGTTCTACCCGGTCTCTCGCCTTCCCCGTACTGACAAGCTTTGTGATATTTTCCCCTGAATTTACACTCGCGTTTCTTGGTAGTCAGTGAGTAGCGCGTGAAGGTATGCCTGTAATGTGGGAGAGGGCGCGGTCTGGCGATCTGTCAGGACCCACGCAGCGCGATCGCACTGATGACAGCGGCAGCAACAATTGGGAATGGAAACTACATTTCCTGTCATCCGCTGGTGCCATCTGCAGGACGCGATGACACGGCACACTGCTGACGTGCCATTCCCGGGAATGATTATCAGGGGGAAAGCGCCGCAGAGAAGACGCCGATTATTCCTCAGACATCTCATGTGTGCAGAATGGTCCTGGTAAGGGTGCGACCCAGCACCACTTTAAACTTGATTTATCACTTCGTGTTTTGGAGCAACGGAGGCTTCTGTTGCTCATACCCTTGATTCCTCCCGTTGTAGAGACCTGCATTTTCGGCGGTCTCATGCGGAAGGCAATGTAGAACCTTGTTGTGTTCTACCCTGTGCACCAGTGATTCCTCCCGTTGGAGAGACACGCAATTCCACACGGTCTCATGCGGGAGGTGTAGCAATACCTTGGTGAAGAAATAACCAGGGCATTAAGACTGTGTCTTTTTCCTAAGCTCCCTCTCAGTATCAGGAGTGGAAACCTTTGCGTTTTTTCTTTGAACTGCTGATGCAACATATTGTTATTACTTTGCCACCAAAGTTATATTGTTGCAACTGAATACTGGAGATAACATTAAATGCTTAAATGTTTATCTAACAATTACGGATACATACCTGGATATTTAATATTGGTGTCTACTTATGGTATGCAACAAACAGTAGCTTATGGGTGTTATGTCATTATCCTTTTTAGGGGAGATCTGTTGAGGGAGTCTGGTAAAGGCAAGCACCTTCTCTGACATAAGGTAGGGGAGATAGTCTGGAGAATAACCTATGTACAGAAGAGGTATAGTTATATGTATAGGAAACTCAATGCTAACCATCTCTATGACTTTTAAATAGAATGAATGTGCTGTTACCCTGTACTCACCCTCACATCTCGTCCGATAGAAAGCCCTCCTTATTTTACTTTACAGGTGGAGTGGGTTCTCATTACCAAACGTTTATTCTGATTACCAGCCGAGAGTCATTGAATCGTGTTGTGATATTGTTCTCTCTCTCTTTTTTCTCAGGTCTCCCTCCCTGCTGTTCCTACCCTTTCCTTCCCTCGCTTGACCATCTCACTAGTCCGAGGGGATTTATCCTATCCGGACTTGGGGCTGTCAAGAGGTGGACCCATTATTGCTTCAATCCAATCCTGAGTATACCCGGTGCCCGTGACATGATCAGACTCAGTTTGCTTGATTTCTGCCTTTAATTTGTGGAGCGCGTCTCGGATTTCTTTCAATAGCCCGCCACTTTTTGCAAGGCAGATGCCCCGTATGGTGACTTTAAAAGCCTCCCATATGGTAGAGTATAGAGGAATGGAGCCAATGTTACGAAGGAAGAAGTCCGATATTTCTTGTTCTATTTGGTCTTTTAAAACAGGGTCAAGAAGTGACTGCGGATGAAGGAACCATGCTCAATATGGAGGCTCCTCCTGCGGCGGGGAGAGAGTCAGCAATACAGGAGAGTGGTCCGAATATGTGCGTGATAAATAGGAGGTGCGTGACCCCCAAGTTGCCAGTCCCCTATCGACCGGCCAGTAATCTATGCGCAACCAGGAAGCGTGAACGGAAGAGTAGCAAGAGCCCTGTTGTGTCGATGGGTGGTGAGTTCTCAAAGGGTCCGCGAGGCCATGTTCCTCCACAATGTCCCTGAGGGCTCACTGCGTAGCTGGGTTGTGGTGTGGTTGCCGGTGCCACCTATCTAGGCTAGGGTTGAGTGTGACATTAAAGTCTTCCCCCCATATCAGGTGTATAGTGTCTACGTCTTGTACCTTTCCCCACAACACCCGGAAAAACTCTGGACCGTCCGAGTTTGGGCTATAACAAGGTACCATAGTAATGGATTGTCCTGATATACTGCCCCACATTATGTTATACCTTCCTTGCGGGTCTGCATAGGATCCTATGGGAGTGTATGGGAGTGTGTGTTTTACCAACACAGATGTGCCTCGGGCATATGAGGAATAACAGGAGAAACCCCTGTGACTAGCCCAGTGAGTGGCAAAGGTAGGGGATGAGTTGGGAGATAAGTGTGTTTCCTGCAGCATGGCCCAGTGGATGCTGTGGCGATCCAGATAAGCAAGGATATGACGCTGTTTACAGGTATCTCCTAAGACACGCACATTCCATGATAGGACGTTATATTTGAGCATTGTGGGATGGGTCTCTGTCATGTTTGTAATAGAAAAGATTGTGATAGGCCATATTGTGTGTGGTTATATGGAAATTCAACAAGCAGTGGAATTGTGTCAATGCCATAACAAAAAATAACATAAAAATCAATCCCTGATCCCTCCCTCCTCCCACAACTGCAACCCCAACCTGCTGTGCACCCCCCCACCCCAACTATCCCTCAAGTCCCAGTCCCAACCAGGGACAGTGAAAGAACATTGATACCACGTTGCACAAAGTCTTGTGTTAGAGTTCACCTGATGGGTGGCAGCCAGAGGGCAAACCAGATGCGCCTCGCGGTGGCGAGGGTGTTTGGACATAGAATTTTAGGTCCATTTAGGCAGTTTAATTGGTAGGGTTGGAAAGCCTAAGCAGGCCTAAGGTAGTATAAGGATTGCAGTGTAGGGGACAGTGTGCACATGCAAGGTCGGGCTCGGGGTTCACCAATCTGTCACTGGGTTGAGGATTACATGTCTAGGCTCCCTATTATGGGCTCCCACGTGATAAGGTTTGTATCTTCTTAGAAGGGGAGTCATGCCCATTGTCTTCAGTATGCGTGTGGCCACCACCATCTCAGCTAGGAGCCTGATAATCTGTCTAGTGGGCATGTCCAGCTGAAAGAGGGGCCTGACATCGTGCTACAGTAGGGCCAGTTACTCAATGTCCGATGTACCTCTGTTATCCTCCTCCCGCCTAATAGGGGATAGGCGTCCTCCGCATGGTTTGGGTAGGGTCTTGATGAAGTCTTGAGCATGTTGAGAGTTCATGAAAAAGTGCTGCTACCCTTGGGCAGTGACCCTCAAGGGGGTTGGGAACAACATAGCGTAGGGGATTCCGAGTTGCTGGAGTTTCTTTTTAACCTGAAGAAATTTACGCCTCTGCTCCTGCACAGCAATGGTAAAGTCAGGATATATGGAGATCTCTGTCCCTTCATGATTGAGGTGTCCTTTCTCTCTGGATGGGTGGAGGGCAGTGTCTCTATCGTGATAGTTTAGCATTTTAACTATTATGGGAAGAGGGGGAGTTCCAAGGGGAGGAGGCTTACCATCGAGCGGTGTGCTCTTTCGACCACAAAGACTGCCGAGGATTTTTCTCAACCAAATTGTGTTATGAGTAAGCGTCCCACATATGCCTCCATTTTCCCGGTTGCAGTAGACTCCGGTATCCACAAAATACAGAGGTTGTTCCTCCGTGAGCGCGATTCCAGCTCCTCATTCTTGGCAGCTATCACCCTCAGCACTTTATCCATTTGAAGTGTACAAGTATTTGTGGCTGTGGTCGTGTCCTCCAAGTCAGATATCCGCCTTTCCGCTTGGGGTAATTGCTTTTCCACCCTATGTTTAGACCTTCCATCCTGGCCGACACAGAGTCCATTTTAGATTCAATGGAAGTCAGGCTTGATTGCAAGCAACAGTTCCTTTAAGTCCACCATTGATGTGGTCGAGGTTTCGGCCTGTTCTTCGTCCTGTTCAGTCTGGGATCGGATAGTCTTCTTGGTGTCAAAGGTGAGCTTCGGCTGCCTGCTATCCGTCTTCCCCATCGTGGTCAGACGGGAGGATCTGCGATTCAGTGGGATGCCGGAAGGGTCCGTGTCTTCTCCTCCTGGTGCAGTTCTGTGGGCACAGATGGGTGGCTTCTTACTTGTGTATTATCTGTGCAGCTGGTGGGTATGTCTAGCTCCTCACGCCCTATGCTGTGGGCCACCACCCAGCGTGTTTGCCCCTCCACCAGGCCTCACCAGGCCACCAACGCCAGTCCAGCAGTCACGGGTGGTAGATGCTGTGAGTAGGTATCATGTCTTGAAGGGCGTGAGCACCCACGCCACCTCAGAAGCACCCAGTGTCTAAGCGGGTCCCAATGCGCTCCGCCACCTCGGGCCAACACCCCCGCAACAGGAGTGCAGGTATGTAAAGCTGGCACACCAAGGAGGTATAACTGTGCGCACGTGTGTGTTGGCGGGTCGTGGGTATGGGCTTTTCAACTTGAGAGTCGGGCTAATTGGTTGCTGCAATATGGCTGGGATCCAGCAGGCTGCGCAGCTACGCTCGAGCCCCCTGCAATGCCGGTGCTGCGAAGTGGATGTCCGCTGCCTCCCGCCTGCACGGCAGTCCTGGTCTCAGCGGGCGGACAGGTGCATGCCATGCCCAGCAAATAGCAGCAGCGGGAGGAGACAGAAGGCTGCAGAGAGCCTTACCGGGGAAGCAGTCACATGGAGTGGGCACAGCGAAGGATATAAAGCTGTATGCCCTTATGGGCCTGCAGGTAGTGGGTCTGGGCTCCCCCACCTGAAGGACAGATCACTTGGCCGCCGTTAGACGACGGAGAGCCGGCGCCCGTGCCACCAGGTCCGCACCCCTCGATGTATATGCTGGCTACCCCCCGCCCACAGCACAGCCTTGGCGGCAACGGGCGGTCAGGGGTGCGCCGGGCCCAGCGAGCAGCGGTGGCAGGAAGGGACAGCAGGCCACAGAGATGGGCCTCCGCACATGGGACCCCACAGCACGGAACTTGCCCATCTCTCACCTCAACATCGGTGGCAGGACTACTAGGTCAGCGTTCCCTCTCCAGGTCAGCATGGGACAACCTCCCCGCAGCAGCTCCTGCGTGGCCACTCCACTCCACTCCACTCCACTGCACACCTCACACAGCTACCAGCCTCTGAGCCACCAGGCAGCCTGCAGGAGTACAGCACAGCAGGCCGGAGATCCGCTGGGTCAGCCCTGGCCCTGCAGGGGGGAGCAGCTCACCGTGTTCACTACTCAGAGTCTGGCAGGCCCCAGCTTGGCAGCAGGTCCAGGGCAGGTCGCCAATCGTCGTAGCCCCATCTCAGGCAGCCCGCTCCGCCCCATCTTCGGAAGTGGTAGCCCTAGACCCGTTGTCTCAGAAAGCACGCCTCCAGGTAGGGAACAGATGACTTTTCAAGCCCAGGTAGCCTCCGGTTTACTTCCAGTGCTTATTTGGCTGGCTGTGCTAGGTTAGATTCCCGGGATGGCCAGGATATTAAGAGGATTCGTGCCCGAACTGCAAGAGCCTCACGCGATTGTGGCCATCTTGCTTGGCGCCCTCTAGCGCCCCCTTAGTGGCTCATTTATAGATTAATTTAGGCTCCGGATCATAAAATAATCTCCGGCTCCGCTCAAGTTTCTTACAGCTGCTTTTTTTTGGCACGCAAAATCTGGGTAAACCAGGGGGCTGATGGTTTTTGTCTAGAGGAGACAATGGGTTGCAAGGGGGCGACGATATCAAGGGCTGAGGAGAGCCAGCTGTTAGAGTTACCGTACAGACACAACAGTGGTCCCTAGCAAGGAGACACAATAATAACCAACATAAATATAGACCCAGTCAGTTCTATATTGTAGAAGACATGCCCAGCCGGACAGAGGTCTTCAAGTTTTATATTTCAATAAACGTTTTGCGAAACAATAATACACCTTCAACAATTCACTTTCGTGGGGCACAAGCCTGTACCAACCCACGACAGTACATAGACACAGACAACATACACAGAAGGGCTTACAAGGCAAGGTCAAAAAAGTCTCTGTAAAGTTTCAAAATTAAACAGAGAGATTCCAGTGGGTACCATTACATACTTTCGTGTAGTAAATCATTGTACTGGTATATGGTACACAAGGTCGACGACGTTTCGGACCCCCTTATTAAATGCTGGGGTCCATCATCAGGACAGAACAGTAGTTGCCTTATTAAAATTTGAGCCTCTTTAGCCTAAAGGGAGGAAGGGGAACACAAATTACAATAAGTTGGAGTTTAACCACACACATAGGGTTGGTGACATTGTGTGGTGGTTAATAAACATATTTACCAGGTCAAGTGATATTTACATTCTAGTGTAAGCAAGCACGTGACTGAATGTTATAAAACTACGTTCACAGTGACTAGGAGAGTGGCAATTACCCATTTGTGAAGGGTGAAGGATTCTCAATTTTTTGGATCAGGGGGTGGCTATGCAGTCAGATTAAAAACGGCGCATTGGTGCCTCAGGGTTGTGAGGTGAAGTTTTATAAACGGCGCAGTGCAACAATTCAATTGCAGGTAAGGTGAAAGGTGAAGTTCTCAGAAACGAGCGGTGCAGTGAGATAGTTCAGCTGAAAGTTAAGGTACATAGAGCTTACCAAAGGGCATAAGGTTAAAGAGCTCACAGGCGAGCTTGAGTTAAAAACAATGGGCCAGGACCGGTAATGAAGTTAGTCATCGGTATGACTTGGTGAATCTGAAAATTGGGGGGGAAAAAATGGCAGCTGTTATAAAAGGAAAGGCCAACCTCGGTGCCGGTATTCATTGCAGGGTTTAGAGGCTTACCGGGATTACAAAGATAGTGTGTCAAGGTCCGGGGGCGGCGCGGGCAATTCACCGCAATACCGCTTGCACCTGTGAAATATTCGATAATTCAGAACAGGGGAGCGAAAGCAGGAATTTAAACAACGCATGTCCGGTAACGCCGGGTGGCGGCTTACCTTGCGGTCCGGAAGAAAGTGGGAGCGCCGAGTCGCGCTTGGGTCCTGGATCCAGGGGGTGGCCTGCGGGGAAGGGAGAGGTGATGGCCTGGTTAGGCAAGTTGGGCAGGGAACATTAAAAGGCATCAGAGCGAGAAGTTGCGCGACTGGTCTTACCGGGTTAGTCGGCTGCACCGGGTTTCCTGGTCGGAGGTGTCATGTGACCGGAGTTAATTTAAAGAGGTTGGCCATTGGTTGGGTGGGGGGCATGAAAATGAATGACGGACAGCTGTTAGAGTTAGACACATCTAAATCCGAATCCCCAACCAACTGTGGGGAGGCAGAAAAGAGGCCATGGGCTATGGTGTTACAAGTAATTTTAAACCATTTCCTGCTATAATCTCGGGCCTTAGAAGAATTAGTCGAACAAACAGGTATAGCCAAACTAAACGGGATTAAGAAGTGGTCTGACCACGTGAGAGGAATAGGCGGTGCTGTGGTCAGCATAGTGAACAGTAGGTCTAGCGTATGTAAGCCCAATGGGTGGGGCCGCTAACCCTCTGGGTCAAATTAAAGCCTTTAAAAGTTTCTAGGAGCTGGCCCACTTTAGTACAGTGATTATCATCCACAAGTAAGTTAAAATTGCCAAAGGTCATAAAATGTGGACGTTAAGCAACAAGTCAGCAGCTATATTATAAAGTTCTGATAGATTTTAGGGCGGGAAACTGGGGGGTCTATAATGAGAATTCCTGCCATGGCTATGTTAGATGCAACAGAGAAGCTAAAATACATAGCTTCTAAGGGACCAATGTTAGGGAGTTTCCTAGAAGAGATTTCCCAGCTAGAACGTAGGATCACTGCAATCCCACCTCCCACCGTGTTTTTAGCCTAGTTTACTCCAGCAAAACAATCGTCAGTGGGGATAGCTAGATTGAGGTCGGGATTAGAAAACTCCCTAACCCATGTTTCGGTGAGAAACATTAGATCCCAGGCATGAGTTTCAAGGGACAGCAAAATATCATCCGAATGGTGAGGGAGAGATCTACAGTTGAGTAGACAAGCTTTGATGGAGGGGGAGAAAGTTTGCTCCTTTAAGGGGCCAGGGGAGTTGGAGATACCATGGGTGGAGCTGTGGGGTCTAACTTAAAAGTGAAAAGACAGGAGGCACATTTGAATTGAGTTTAAAGTCTGGGCAATGCAGCAACTATCTCTAAATTCAAGCAATTGAGTCCTGGACCAGTGGATTCAGGCACCGGGGGGGGGGGCAACCAGCAGCATGGCTGGTGCTGGCCACGGAACAGGAATGGACGCGCGCTGCTTGGCTTGCCTTTGGCATGCCAGCGGCGGGCCTCTGCGCGCATCCACTGGGCGGTGAGAATGCCATGGTTTTTAAATAGTAAGCAGGGGCTAGAGTGCTAACCCGCTTGCTCCGCCCCAAGATAGAAAGGAAGGAGAGAAACTGGAGTCCCCGACACCCTCCACAACAAACGGGCAAGGCCGTGGTGGACCGGGGTGTGGGGCAGAAGGCAGCTGAGGTAAGAGCCATGATTAAACGCTCAATGAAATGCAGTGTGCCATAAGTTTAAAAACTGGGGAACAGGAGAATAAAGCTAAAAGCAGTCTTGTAAACAGCTAGAATCACATAAACTAATTAAAAAAACAGCGCTGAAAAAGGGAGTGCCTCACATCTGCTCGTGTCCCCTGCGCGACGAGAGTGCTATGATTTTTAAATAGTAAGCGGGCGCTAGAGCACTAACCTGCTTGCTCCGCCCCCAGGAGAGGTCAGAGCCCAGATTAAAAGTTCAATAAAGTGCAGTGTGTCATAGGTTTAATAACAGGGGAACAGGAGAACAAATATATATATATATTACTTACTGGCGGTCGACATTTTGTAGTTATAGTTAGGACCTGTTATCCATAGGAAAAACATTTTTTGATTTGCTAATATCTTTGGCACCGTTTGACAAATCCTTCCGAAATTTCCCCCCCAAAAAAGGTTAACTCAGGTCGGCCCCGGGGCTTTGTTGAAACATGTGGTTATCCCAACCCCCCATGCTGCCCCAGGGACTGCCACCTCCTTGAGGCAGTCAATATTTAAAACAAGGGGGGCCTTGCTGGCCCCCCCATGCCCTGGGGATCGCCCCCTCCCCTGGACTGAAATTTAAAAAAAGAACTGTGTGGGGGGCTCCTGCCCCTCCTTACACTGCACTGGGACCACCACCTCCCTGGGGCATTCAATATTTAAATACGGGGGTCCATTGCGGGCTCCCCCACCCGGGGACCACCATCTCCCTGGGGCTTTGAAATGGAGGGAGGGCGTCCCCCCTTCAGGAGCCCTCAATGGCCCTGGGGACCGCCACACCCCAGGGCTGGCTCCTGCAGTGTCATATGTCATCTGAGTTTGCTATCGCAAACTCATATGTCATATGAGTTTGCTATGGCCAGCTCCCGCCCTGCCATAGCAAACTCTGCTTTGCTTTCTTGAAGCGAGAGCAGGGAATCCTGCTCTCGCTTCAAGGAAGCAAAGCAGAATTGCTTTTGAGCAAGGGGAGCTGCATGTGGGCAGCTCCCCTTGCTCAAAAGCAATGCCGGCTCCCGCAGGTAGCGGGGAGCCGGAGGGTCCGTGGGTGATTACTGGATGATTGCTTCATTCCAATATGTTTTTTCACTATCTTGTAATAGCTAAATATAGCCTGTTGTTGCCTTTGTCCCCCGAATTTACAAGAACCAATGATCTGGGCTTAATTAATAACAATGTTATGACTTGACTCCCCTGTCAAAATAATCTTGTGACAGGACAAGCACTCCGATTTAATCCCGTGGTGTTGTCATGGTTACTTCACATCCAATGACCCTTGAATGTGGGTTGGTTATCGTTGAATGACACTGAATGTAAAATAAGTTAGCTTGACCCTCGTAATAATGGCACGCTAATAATGTAAACCCCTTGTAACATATTGCCGACAAAATTTGCGATCTATTCTACATGGCCTGGTTAAGCTTACTTGTGCTTACGATCTATTTTATTTGGCCCGGTTAAGTCTACACATGATTGGTCAAACAGCCCCACGTGATTGAGGTGCATACTTCCTGACCATTCCAAGATGGCCGCCTAATGACGATCTATGGTTGGTCTACTCCGGACCATGTGATCGCGGGGTTGTTACTTCCTGGTTGCTCTGGGACTATGCCGGTAGGGTGATTCTATCCTCGGACGTGGACCGTATTGTCGGCCCGTTACTGCCTTAAATCAGGTAAGAGCCCATAATTTGAGCTTCTGAATAGTTCCTTAGATGTAATTCCCTCGTCTAATAACCCAATAATGTTGGGTTAGTAATTCTGCGTATTTTCCTTGCAGCCTATCCCCTTAATACGGAGCATATACTGTTGCCATATCTGGTAAGCTTATCTTATCTAAATCGGTTAACGAATGCCTTTCGGGTAATGCATATGACTTTAACTTACTTACCTTTCTATTTAGGTAGCTCCCCTACCCCCAGGATAGTGACCTTTGCGTTATCCCTACAGGTATAATTTATCCTGGATAAGTCTTGATGAGGTGAGGTGACGGGTCCCTAAATCCTTTACTCGTTATACTCTTCTTTTAGCCATACTCCCTTATGACCCCTTTACACTGTGTTTTTGCGCACATCAATCGTTAGTTGCTCGAACTATATTTACGAGTGTGCACCTTGGGATCACGTTAAGGGCGATTAAATCTTATGTATCCTTACACTAATGCGGATAAAGATCCACATGGGATAATCATGTCATGAACTAGTATTGGTTGTGAATCAGTGGTCTCACTTGGTTGGTTCTAACGTTGGCAACTGCAACACGTAGGAGGCTATAATTACAAATAAGTGTGTATGTACAATCTTTTTAAATGCCCTAATCTATGATATTGTTTGTTCTCTCTTTTCTCTCTCCCATCTAATTCTTATGTTTTGTTGATATACATGTTTTGGCAATTATTGTTCTAATTAGGGGTTGAGCAAGTTAATTTAAACCTTGTTACAATTCTTATAAAAGTGAAAAGGCATATATGTAATGTCCTGAGGATGAACCTGTATTAATCATAGGTTCGAAACGTCGTCGACTGAGCCACACTATATGCAGTTGAAATGTACATATTGATTCCAGCAATAGTGTGTTTGTAATATCGTCTGACTGTGAATTAACTACAGAGACTGTTGAGTTGCCTTGTTTGTTTCTTTCGTTAGTGTGTCAGTTGACATCGGCTGGTGTCCTGCTGTTAACACTTTTTATAAAGTTTTCTAAAAATTGTTTATTACAAAATAAATCTGTCCGGCTGGACTAAGAATATAGTGTCTATTTAGCCTATATTTATTTGATAATATTGCTCTGTCTAGGGACCATTGTCCTGTTTATAGATATAACTACCCTAAGGTCCCTAGCATATTGCTTCCTTGGGTTCCCTTGTAAACTTAAATGGGAGGGTCCGTGGGGGCATTCGGGCTCCCCCACTGGTCCCCAACATGAGGCAGGCCCCGGGGGATGTGGTACCCGGGGCCAGAAGTGGCCCTAGAGGGGGCCACACCGCCACCCTCTCTCAATAAAATATCACATAATTTTGTTTTTAAACAAGGCAAAGCCCCAGGGTATGGGGTCCCCGGGGCCAATAGAGGCCTCAGGAGGGGGCCACGCAGCCCCTCTCCTTAAAATATATATTTGTAAAGTAAATATATGGCCATGCCCCGGGAGATGAGATCCCGAGGCCCGAAATTGGCCTCGGAGGAGGCTCCCTTCCTGTTTCTTTTTTTAAACGAGTCAGGCCCTGGGGGATGGGGTCCCCAGGGCCCCAAATATTGTAAATGAAGTGGGGCCACACAGCTCCCTTCTAAAAAATTAAATAAAAAAAAGCCGGCATCTCGCCGAAGGCCCATCCCCCTCCCTACAGCACCCTGCAAACGTGCCCCCTGGTGCGTTGTAACTTGGGGAATTAATTCCCCTTGAAGACTGAGGGTCCCTGGGGCCAACTAGCCCACCACGTACCTCCAGTATGTGCCACAGAGCTGCATTGCAGAGAGGTGGTCAAAGGCCACGCCCTCTTTTTACACCACTCTGCAAACGCGCCTCTTGGCGCACTGGTGGTGTGGTGATGAGGTCCTCTTGTATCCTGAGGACCTCGGGACACAAGTGGACCTTATCCCCTGAGCAGCAGTGCACCAGGAGCTGTGTTTAGAGAGTGGTGTAGAAAGGGGGGGTATCCTCGGACCACCTCTCTGCAACACAGCTCTGTGGCACATACTTAAGGTACGTGCTGGGCTCCTTGGCCCCCAAAGACCCTCAGGAATGAAGGGGACTTAATACCCCAACTTAGAACGCACCAGGAGCTGAGTTTGCAGAGTGGTGGGGAAAGGGGGCATGGCCTTTGTCCACCTCTCAGCAATCCCACAGTGTGGGGCTTACTGGAGGTAAGACGTAGGCTAGTTGGCTCCTAAAGGACCCCCAGCAGTGAAGGGGACTTTGCAGACTTTGCAGAGTAGTGGGCAAAGGGGGCGTGGCCTGCAATGAGAACTTAGCAATTCTGCTGTGTGGGACTTACTTGAGGTAGGGGGCTTACTACCCCTCTTGTTACCTGCACTAATTTCCACACAGTGGGATTGCTAAGATGTCTTCGGAGGCCATGCACCCCTTTCTTCACCATTCTGCAAAAGCACCTCCTGGCAGACCACGCAATGGGGAATGAAGTCAATTTACTCCTGAGGGACTTTGGGGGCCAAAAAGCCCTACTGATACCTCCTGTAAGCCCTACGCACTTGCAATCCTGAGCGCTGGTCGGAGGCCCAGCACCGTTTCTCCACCACTCTGCAAACGCGACTACTAGTTAAAGAAGTAAAACAAAGGTAAACAGCTGACCAAGATCCCGCACATCCAGTCCTTTAGTACAGTGTATTTCGAGATGGTGCAATCACTTCACACACCACCCGTCCAGGGGTGTCAACAGCCGTCGATTTTTTCAAAGAAAGCGGAAGGTGCACATGTTGCAAGGTCAAGAATAGCAGTCTATATTCAAAACTCTAATGTATGAGCGACCAGGAGCGGAGGAGAATTCAGAGCTGCAATAATGTAAAAGCGACCAAACTCAAATGATGAAATACCCCATGTGTTCCGTAGTAGCAAAGTCTCCTCCTGCGAACGGCGCTGGAGGAGACTTTGCTACTATGGACACTTCCTTTTACATTTGCGGTGATACTCGAACCCACTTACCTGCTACTTTTTTCTTTCAAGACCATATTAAAAAGCCCTGACGAATTCCCACTGGCAAAAAATCAGGAACGAAACGCGTTGGCTGTGTGCCAGTTTTAAAGATTTGTTCAAATAAAAAGAAGTGATTTGGAAATGATTTTGACTGCTGTATCTTGACCTTGCAAAGTGTGCACCTTCCGCTTTCTTTGAAAAAATTTACTAGTTAAAGAAGTGTTTGCTATGTAAAAGGTTTTGCATTTGTGAGAATTAGAGCTAGTGGCGTTGTAAATGCAAAGGTTTTTTACAAATGTTTTCTGGAGTGGAGTGGATGTACGTTGTGTGTAGTGGAATTATGTGGTATGTTGTGCAGCGTAATTATGTGGATAGAAAGTATGTGGTAGTTAGTGTATAGGAATAATGTACAGTGGGATTATGTGTTATGGAGAGTAATTATGTGGTATTGTAGTCTGTGTTGTGGAGTAGTAACCTGACATTTAGTCTTCCTCATTTCCGTTGAAGCTCAACTTTGATGTCAATGAGACAAAAAAAGAAGGAATCAGTGAGGAGCACTTGTGGACCTAGTCAGAGGTATGAGCAGTGCCACTGGAATTATGCGACCGTTTGGCTGCACAGACTTTCGCACAACTATACATTTTTTGCATTAGCCCAACCCTGGGCAAAGCACTACGCTACGCTCGCGTAGTTTGCGGAGTTGGCGGTACTTCCCACTACCGATTTGCACGTAGCACAGTGCAAACACGCATAGCGTAGAAAATTGCAGCAGTTTTTTTTGCTTGCTCGCGGTCCCCAACGTCAAGTTGGCAACCGCAAGCAAGCAAAATTACATCCCTGTGAGACTTTTTCCTCATCCTCGATCGGCAACATCAAGTTGCTGATTGCGAGCATGGAAAATAAACCTCCCGGCGAGATTCTGAACGCGGGGAGGTCATGTTTCTCATTGCAAGTGGTCGCGTATGCTCGTGACCGCTCGTGATGAGAAACTACCAGTCCGCATTGAGAAAGCTGCTGTTCAAGTAAAAATATACTAGTGCGGCAGAAAAAAACAGCTCGCACTGTGCAAGATGCCGTTTTCAATGATTTCACAGGGCAGACAAGCATCTGCACTGTGCAATCATCGCGAACAGCGCACTACGCAGTTAGTGTAGTGCTTCGCGTAGCTCGTGTAGTGCGAAGTGCACTTCGCGTAGCTACGCGTAGCACTACTTCGCGAACTAGGCCATCTGCACCCTAATAGGCAGGTTTGAACAATAAAAGCCTTGTTTCTAGCTGAAACGGGTCAAATGTTACCAAGAATGCAGCGGCAAGTGTTACAGCATGGTGGAAGGCCGTTTGCAAACCTAGAATGGTCACCTGTTACTAAGTGCTAAATGTAGGTGTTAAATTGGTACTAATGGTGTGCAAGCAACTCTTCCTTCCCTCTGCCCTTGTCTTCCCGCTTTCTGCACATCTGTTGCATCTTTCTGCACCTCACTTGCTTCTTTCTGCAGCCCTGTGGTCTCTTTCTGCACTTGTCTTCCCTCTTTCTGTACCTTTCCTGCCTGTTTTCGCATTTCACTTGCCTCTTTCAGCACTTTTCTTGCTCTTTCTGCACACCACGTGCTCCTTTCTACACTTCTCTTAACTCTTTCTGCACCCCTGTTGCTTAATTCTTCACTGTCCATGCTTCTTTCTGCACCTGTCTTCCTTCTTTCTGCAACCATGTTGTCTCTTTATGTACCTTCTTTGCCTCTTTTTGCACGTCTGTTGCCTCTTTCTGCACCTCATTTGCATCTTTCTGCAACCCTGGTGTCTCCTTCTGCACTCATCCTCCCTCTTTTTGTACCTTTCCTGCCTATTTTTGTATCTCACTTAGCTCTTTCTGCACTTTTCTTGCTTCTTTATCCACCTCTGGTGCTTCTTTCAGCAATTGCCTTGCCTCTTTGTGCACTTATTTTGCCCGTTTCTACACCACTTTTGCCTCTTTTTAAACATCTGTTGACTCGTTCTGCACCCCACTTGCTCCTTTCTACACTTCTCTTGCCCCTTTCTGCACCCCTGTTGCTTCATTCTGCACTTTCCATGCTTCTTTCTGCACCTGTCTTGCTTCTTTCGGCACCCCTGTTGCCTCTGTAGGTACCTCTTTTGCATCTTAATGTACTTTTCTTGCCTTTTTCTGTACCTCTCTTCCCTCTTTCTGCACATCTGTTGCCTCTTTCTGCAACTCATTTGCTTCTTTCTGCACCCTGTGATCTCTTTCTGCACTCGTCTTACCTTTTTCTGTACCTTTCCTGCCTGTTTTTGCATCTCACTTGCCTCTTTCTGCACTTTATTTGTTTCTTTCTACATCTCTGTGGCTTCTTTCACCAATTCTTGTGCTTCTTTGTGCACTTCTCTTGCCTGTTTCTGCACCTCTCTTGCCTCTTTTTGCACATCTGTTGTTTTTTTCTTCACCTCATTTGCTTCTTTCTGCACACCTGGTGTAGCCTTCTGCACTCATCTTCCATCTTTTTGTACCTTTCCTGCCTATTTCTGTGTCTCATTTGCTTCTTTCTTCACTTTTCTAGCTTCTTTATCCACCTCTGTTGCTTCTTTCAGCAATTCCCTTGTCTCTTTGTGCACTTATTTTGCATCTTTCTGCACCTCTCTTGCCTCCTTTTACACCTCTGTTGTCTCTTTCTGCACCCCACTTGCTCCTTTCTACACTTCTCTTGCCTCTTTCTGCACCCCTGTTGCTTCATTCTGCACTTTCCATGCTTCTTTCTGTACCTGTCTTGCTTCTTTCGGCACTCCTGTTGCCTCTGTATGTACCTCTTTTGCACCTTTCTGCACTTTTCTTGCCTTTTTCTGCACCTCTCTTCCCTCTTTCTGCACATCTGTTGCCTCTTTCTGCAACTCGTTTGCTTCTTTTTGCACCCTGTTGTCTCTTTCTGCACTCGTCTTCTCTTTTTCTGTACCTTTCCTTCCTGTACCTCTCTTGCCTCTTTTTGATTGTCTGTTGCATCTTTCTGTACCTCACTTGCTCCTTTCTACACTTCTCTTTCCTCTTTCTGCACCCCTGTTGCTTCATTCTGCACTTTCCATGCTTCTTTTTGCACCTGTCTTGCTTCTTTCTGCAACCCTGTTGTTTCTTTATGTATCTCTTCTGCCTCTTTATGCACTTTTCTTGCCATTTTCTGCACCTCTCTTCCCTTTTCTGCATGATTGTTGCCTCTTTCTGCACCTCATTTGCTTCTTTCTGCACCCCAGTTGTCTCTATCTGTATTCATGTTCCCTTTTTCGGTACCTTTCCTGCCTGTTTTTGCATTTCACTTGCCTCTTTCTGCACTTTTCTAGCTTCTTTATCCACCTCTCTTGCCTCTTTTTTTGCACCTCTGTTGGCTCTTTCTGTACCTCACTTGCTCCTTTCTACACTTCTCTTGCCTCCTT
This sequence comes from Lissotriton vulgaris, assembly GCF_964263255.1. Classification (NCBI taxonomy): domain Eukaryota; kingdom Metazoa; phylum Chordata; class Amphibia; order Caudata; family Salamandridae; genus Lissotriton; species Lissotriton vulgaris. Next base: position 997,838,637 of record NC_141696.1, on the reverse strand, counting down.
CTGAACCCCTGTTGCTTCATTCTGCACTTTCCATGCTTCTTTCTGCACCTGTATTGTTTCTTTCTGCAACACTGCTGTCTCTTTATGTACCTCTTTTGCATCTTTCTGCGCTTTTCTTGTCTTTTTCTGAACATCTCTTCCCTCTTTCGGCACGTCTGTTGCTTCTTTATGCACCTCATTTGCTTCTTTCTGCATACCTATTGTCGCTTTCTTCACTTGTCTCCCCTCTTTCTGTACCTTTCCTACCTGTTTTTACATCTCCTTTGCCTCTTTCTGCACTTTTTTTTGCATTTTCCTACACCTCTGTTGTTTCTTTCAGCAGTTCTCTTTCCTCTTTGTGCATTTCTCTTGCCTGTTTCTGCATCTCTCTTGCCTCTTTTTGCACCTCTGTTGGCTCTTTCTGCACCTCACATGCTCCTTTCTACACTCCTCCAGCCTCTTTCTGCACCCCTGTTGCTTTATTCTGCACCTTCCATGCTTTTCTCTGCACCTATCCTGATACTTTCTGCAGCCCTGCTGTCTCTTTATGTACCTCTTTTGAATCTTTCTGCTCTTTTCTTTGCCTTTTTATTCAGTTCTCTTCCCTTTTTCTGCACGTCTGTTGCCTCTTTCTGCACCTCATTTGCTTCTTTCTGCACCCCTGTTGCCTCTTTCTGCACTCATGTTCCCTTTTTTTGTACCTTTCCTGCCTGTTTTTGCATCTCAATTGCCTCTTTCTGCACTTTTCTTGTTTTTTTCTATACCTCTTTTGCTTCTTTCTGCAGTTCTCTTGCCTCTTTTGAGCACTTCTCCTGCCTCTTTCTGCACTTCTCTTGCCTCTTTTTGCACCTCTGTTGGCTTTTTCTGCATCTCACCTGCTCCTTTCTATACTTCTCTTTCCTCTTTCTGCAGCTCTGTTGCTTCATTTTGCACTTTCCATGCTTCTTTCTGCAACTGTCTTGCTTCTTTCTGCATCCCTGTTGTCTCTTTATGCCCCTCTTTCGCCTCTTTATGCACTTTTCTTGCATTTTTCTGCAGTTCTCTTCCCTCTTTCTGCACGTCTGTAGCCTCTTTCTGTACCTCATCTGCTTCTTTCTGCACCCCTGTTGTCTCCTTCTGCACTCGTCTTCCCTTTTTCTGTAGCCTTCCCGCCTGTTTTTCCATCTCACTTGCCTCTTTCTGTACTTTTCATGCTTCTTTCTACATCACTGTTGCTTCTTTAAGCAATTTTCTTGCCTCTTTGTGCACTTCTCTCGCCTGTTTCTGCACCCCTCTTGCCTCTTTTTGCACCTCTGCTAGCTCTTTCTGTACCTCACTTGCTCCTTTCTACACATCTACTGCCTCTTGCTGCACCCCTGTTTCTTCATTCTGCACTTTCCATGCTTCTTTCTGCACCTGTCTTGCTTCTTTCTGCACCCCTGTTGTCTATTTATGTACCTCTTCTGCCGCTTTCTGCACATTTCTTGCCTTTTATGCACCTCACTTCCCTCTTTTTGCACGCTTGTTGCCACTTTCTGCACCTCATTTGCTTCTTTCTGCACCCCTGTTTTATTTTTCTGCACTTGCCTTCCCTCTTCGGTACCTTTAGTGCCAGTTTTGCATCTCACTTGCCTCTTTCTGCACTTTTTTGATTCTTTCTACAACCCTGTTGCTTCATTCAGTGATTCTCTTGCCTCTTTGTGCAGTTCTTTTGCCTGTTTCAACACCTCTCTTGCCTATTTTGCTCCTCTGTTGGTTCTGTTGGCACCTCACTTGCTCCTTTCTTCACTTCTCCTGCCTCTTTCTGCACCCCTGTTGCTTCATTCTGCACTTTTGTCTCTTTATGTACCTATGTTGTCTCTTTCTGCACTTTTCTTGCCTTTTTTCTGCACATCTCTTCCCTCTTTCTGCACGTCTGCTGATTCTTTCTACACCTCATTTGCTCCTTAATGCACACCTATTGTCTCTTTCTGCCCTTGTCTTCCCTCATTCTGTACCTTTCCTGCCTGTTTTTGTATCTCCCTTGCCTCTTTCTGCACTTTGTTTTAATTTTTCTACACCTCGTGTTGCTTTTTTCAGCAGTTATCTTGCCTCTTTGTGCACTTCTCCTGTATGGCTCTTTCTGTACATCACTTGCTCCTTTCTACACTTCTTCTGCCTATTTCTGCACCCCTGTTGCTTTATTCAGCACTTTCCATGCTTCTTTCTGCACCTTTCTTGCTTCTTTCTGAACCCCTGTTGTCTCTTTGTGTACCTCTTTAGCCACTTTCTGCACTTTTCTTGCCTTTTTCTGCAGTTCTCTTCTCTCTTTCTGCATGACTGTTGCTTCTTTCTGCACCCCTGTTGTCTCTTCCGCACTCGTCTTCCCTTTTTCTGTACATTTCCTGCCAGTTTTTTCATCTCACTTGCCTCTTTCTTCACTTTTCCTGCTTCTTTCTACACCTCTGTTGCTTCTTTCAGCAATTCTGTTGCCATTTTGGGTACCTCTCTTGCCTGTTTCTGCACCTCTCTTGCCTCTTTGTGCACCTCTGCTCGCTCTTTCTGTACCTCACTTGCTCTTGTCTACACTACTCTTGCCTCTATCTGCATCCCTGTTGCTAAATTTGGCACTGTCCATGCTTCTTCATCAACCTGTCTTGCTTCTTTCTGCACCCCTGTTGTGGCTTTGTGTACCTCTTTTGATTCTTTCTGCTCTTTTCTTGCCTTTTTCTACAGTTCTCTACTCCCTCTTTCTGCACGTCTGTTGCATCTTTTTGCACCTCATGTGCTTCTTTCTGCACCCCAGTTGTCTCTTTCCCCAATCGTCTTTCCTCTTTCTGTACCTTTACTGCCAGTTTTGCATCTCACTTGCCTCTTTCTACACCTCTATTGGCTCTTTCTGCACCTCACTTGCTCCTTCCTACACTTCTCTTCCCTCTTTCTGCACCCGTGTTGCTTCATTCTGCCCATTCCATTCTTCATTCTGCACCTATCTTGCTTCTTTCTGCACCACTGTTGTCTCTTTATTTACCTTTTTTGCCTCTTCCTGTACTTTTCTTGACTTTTCTGCACCTCTATTCCCTCTTTCTAAACATCTATTGCCTCTTTCTGCACCTCATCTGCATCTTTCCTCACCCGTTGTCTGTCTGCACTCGTCTTTCCTCTTCTTGTACCTTTCCTGCCAGTTTTGCATGTCACTTGCCTCTTTCTGCACTTTTCTTACTACTTTCTACACCTCTTTAGCTTCTTTCATTGATTCTCTTGCCTCTTTGTGCACTTCTCTTGCCTGTTTCTGCACCTCTCTTGCCTCTTTTTACACCTCTGTTGGCTCTTTCTGCACCTCACTTGCTCCTTCCCACACTTCTCTTGCCTCTTTCCGAACCTCTGTTGCTTCGTTTTGCACTTTCCATGCCTCTTTCTGCACCTGTATTGCTTCTTTCTGCACCACTGTTGTCTCTTAATGTACCTATTTTGTCTCTTTCTGCACTTTTCTTGCCTTTTTCCGCACATTTCTTCCATCTTTCTGCACGTCTGTTGCTTCTTTCTGCACGTCATTTGCATCTTATTGCACACCTATTGTCCCGTTCTGCACTTGTCTTCCCTCATTCTGTACCTTTCCTGCCAGTTTTTGCCTCTTTCAGCACTTTTTTTAAATTTTTCTAAACCTCTGTTGCTTCTTTCAGCAGTTCTCTTTCCTATTTGTAGACTTCTCTTGCCTGTTTCTGCCCCCTCCTGCCTCTTTTGGCACCCCTGTTGCTTCATTCTGCACTTTCCCTGCTTTGTTCTGCACTTGTCTTGCTTCTTTCTGCACCCCTCTTTTCTCTTTATGTACCTCTTTTGCCTCTTTCTGCACTTTTCTTGCCTTTTTCTGCAGTTCTCTTCCCTCTTTCTGCATGACTGTTGCCTCTTTCTGCAGCTCATTTGCTTCTTTCTGCACCCCTGTTGTCTATTTCTGCACTTGTCTCCCTTCCTTCTAGACCTTTCCTGCCTGTTTTTCCATCTCACTTGCCTCTTTCTGTACTTTTCTTGCTTTTTTCTGTACCTATGTTGTTTCTTTCAGCAATTCTCTTACCTCTTTGTGCACTTCTCTTACCTGTTTCTGCACCTCTCTTGCCTCTTTTTGCACCTCTGCTGGCTCTTTCTGCACCTGACATGCTCTTTTCTACATTTCTCTTGCCTCTTTCTGCACCCCATTTGCTTCATTCTGCAATTTCCATGCTTCATTCTGCATCTGTCTTGCTTCTTTCTGTACTCCTGTTGTCTCTTTGTGTACCTCTTTTGCCTCTTTCTGAACTTTTCTTACCTTTTTCTGCAACTTTCTTCCATCTTTCTGCATGTCTGTTGCCTCTTTCTGCACCTCATTTGCTTCTTTCTGCACCACTGTTGTCTCCTTATACACTCGTCTTCCCTCTCTCCGCACCTTTCCTGCCTATTGTTGGATCTCACTTGCCTCTTTCTGTACTTTTCTTGCTTCTTTCGATACCTATGTTGCTTCTTTCCCCAATTCTCTTTGTGCACTTCTCTTGCCTGTTTTTGCACCTCTCTTGCCTCTTTTTGCACTTCTGCTGGCTCTTTCTGTACCTCACTTGCTCCTTTATATACTTCTCTTTCTTCTTTCTGCACCCCTGTTGCTTCAGTCTGCACTTTCCATTCTACCTTTTGCGTCTGGATTGCTTCTTTCTGCACCCCAGTTGTCTCTTTATGTACCTATTTTGCCTCTTTCGGGACTTTCTTGCCTTTTTCTGCATCTCTCTTCCCTCTTTCTGCATGTCTGTTGCCTTTTTCTGCACCTCTATTTGCTATTTCTGTACCTCACTTGCTCCTTTCTACACTTCTCTTGCCTCTTATGCACCCATGTTGCTTCATTCTGCACTTTCCATGCTTCTTTTTGCACCTGTCTTGCTTCTTTCTGAACCCTGTTGTCTCTTTGTGTACCTCTTTTGCATCTTTCTGCACTTTTCTTGCCTTTTTCTGCAGTTCTCATCCCTCTTTCTGCATGACTGTTGCCTCTTTCTGCAGCTCATTTGCTTCTTTCTGCACCCCTGTTGTCTCCTTCCGCACTCGTCTTCCCTTTTTCTGTACCTTTCCTGCCTGTTTTTTTTTATCTCACTTACCTCTTTCTGCACTTTTGCTGCTTCTTTCTACACGTCTGTTGCTTTTTTCAGCAATTCTGTTGCCATTTTGGGCACTTTTCTTGCCTAGTTTCTGCACCTCTCTTGCCTCTTTGTGCCTTTCTGCTGGCTCTCTCTGTACCTCACTTTCTCCTTTCTACACTTCTCTTGCCTCTTTCTGCATCCCTGTTGCTTCATTCTGCACTGTCCATTTATTTTATTTATTTTATTTATTTATTTGATTTGTATCGCGCGTTATAGCCACCGGGGCCTCTAAGCGCTGGTTGTCCAAATTAACTAGTGGGGCTGAGCATCTTACTTGATCTTGGTGGGCGCTTAGTGGCTGCTCCATGCCTGTTTGAATAAAACAGTTTTTAACTTTTTCCTAAAAGTTAACAGATTGCGCTCCTTCCTTAGATCTGGGGTCAGTTTATTCCACAGAGCCGGGAGTGTTTTAGCGAAAGCACGTCCCCCCACCGTGGCCAGTCTAAATCGGGGTTGGGATAGAAGAGTAGCATCCGAAGAGCGTAAAGTCCTGCTCGGTGTATAAAGTGAAATTCTGGACTTAAGGTATTTTGGTGCATTTCCGTACAGCGTCTTATGCACTATGCACAGTCCCTTGAAAACTACTCTCTGCCGAATTGGGAGCCAATGAAGCTCCTGCATCAGCGGGGATGAGTGGGTCATCCTGGGTTTCTTATAGATCAACCTGGCCGCGTCGTTCATAACCCCCTGTAGCTTATCCAGCAACCGCTGGGGTAGCCCTATGTACAGGGAGTTTCCATAGTCCAATCTGGCCAAGATGGTCGCTGAAACCACCTGTTTCAGGGTAGAGAACGATAGCAGTGCCGATATTTTCCTCAGTTGCCGCATTAAACCAATGCAGGTCCCTACTACAGACGTAACCTGTTTTTCCATGGATAGTTTCCCATCCAGGTGCAGACCCAAACTTTTGACTGCTACCGCTGGTTTCGGTGGTACACCCAGCTCTACCGGCCAGAAATTCTCGTTCCAGGGGTTGCCCGTGATGGAAATGGGCAACACTTCCGTCTTCTCCGGGTTAATTTTTAGGGAGTTTTTAGACATCCAATTAACCGTGGCTTTAAGTATGTCCTGTAGCCTGGTAGACGCTCCTGGCCCTTCCTCAAGCCGGATAATGATCTGGGTGTCATCAGCGTAGTTATAGACTAGGCAGTCCATCCTATTCAGGAGGGCAATCAAAGGCTGCAAATAGATGTTAAAGAGCAGGGGCGACAAAGCAGAACCCTGTGGGACCCCGCAGGTAATAGGCGCGGAGGTGGAAAGCATGTCCCCCAGTTGGACTCTTTGTGTCCTGCCCTGCAGGAATGATGCAAGCCAAGCCAGGGCTGTACCTCTGATACCAAAAGACCTCAACCGCGACAAAAGTTGTTCATGACACACGGTGTCAAACGCCGCGGAGAGATCTAATAGTACCAGGGCGCTAGGTGTTTTAGTATCAGCCCGACTCCTCAATTCATCCAGAATCGATAGCATGACTAGTTCCGTGCTATGATTAGCACGGAACCCTGCCTGATTGGCCTCCAACAGGTTATTACTGTCAAGATGTTTAGAGAGCGATACCAGCACATGCTGCTCGATTACTTTAGCCAGAAAAGGCAACTGGGAAATAGGACGGAAGTTCTTTAGACACTTAGTGTCCGAACCAGGTTTCTTCAACAAAGGGATCAATCGAGCCTCCTTAAATGCTAAAGGGACCTGTCCTGTGTGGAGAGAAGTATTCAGTAAATGCAAGACTTCTTCTTCCATGCCCGGGAGAGCTAGCTTGAATACTTCCGGCGGGCATGGATCCACCAATGAACCGGATTTAACTCGGTCCGTGATCTTGGTCAGTTCCTTCTGCATAATGAAAGGGAACTCAGCTAACGGAGTGAGAACTAGCGGAGCAATATAACCAGGTGGGCTAGGACAGTCGAGGGTTATAGTTGCAGCGATTTCTCCCAGAATGTCGGAGATCTTACTCACAAAGAAGTCCTGGAACTTCTGGCAATCTTGTTGGGTGAACTCAGTGCTTTGCTCCTTGTTTGTCCTGAGTTCTGACAAAACCCGAAAGATTTCCTTCTGTGGATTCCTAGCTGCCACTATTCTCTCCTCGAAAAAGACCGCCTTTCTGGTTTGAATGGCTGATTTGTAGGACGCCAGGGAGGACGTGTAATCTTTCCTAGCAGTGGCGTCGTATTTCTTCCGCCACGCACGTTCTTTCCTCCTCACCCCACGTTTCATGTCACGTAGGGAGTCATTATACCAAGGGGCCCCCACTCCCCTATCCACCTTCTTCACCCTACGAAGGGGTGCCACCAGTTCAATGGCTCTCCCCAGTTTGTGGTGGAGATGTCCGCAAAGGGCATCGACATTGACGCCCTGCTCCTTAAGCGGCGGAGACTGTTGTAAGAAAGACTTCATTCTGTCTCCGTCAAGATTTCTCCATTTTCGGGCCATTTTCCAACCTTCACCCAGCTTGGGCGGATGGCCGTTCAGAAGGATTTTACATTTTATTAATGAGTGATCGGACCAAACGCATGGCAAAATCTCTGTGGCGTCCTGAGCTGGCATGGTGGTCCAAATTAAGTCTAGCATGTGTCCCTTCTCGTGGGTCGGTCCATTCACCTGCTGAGTGAAATCTAAGGAGGAGATTGCCTCCTCAATTAGTAGTGCTGGACCTTCTTTAGGGGATTTCTCCCAGTGATAGTTAAAATCACCGACGACAATCAATTTATCGTATCTTGACCGCAGATCCTGCAGCAGTCTAATAAACAGCCCAGGGAAGTCCGGTGAAGCCCCAGGCGGGCGATAGACCACCAGGAACGCCACACACGCCGCCCCCTGTCTAAGTTTGACTCCTAAGATCTCAGCGCCCCCCATGGTTTCTGATAGAAATCTTTCAGCGCGGAGACGAGCTTGATAGAGCATGCTTCTTGCTCCACCTGTCTTGCTTCTTTCTGCAACCCTGTTGTCTCTTTGTGTACTTCTTTTGACTCTTTCTACTCTTCTCTTGCTTTTTCTGCAGTTCTTATCCCTATTTCTGCACGTCTGTTGCCTCTTTCTGCATCTCATGTGCTTCTTTCTGCACCCCAGTTGTCTCTTTCCGCACTCGTCTTTCCTCTTTCTGTACCTTTCCTGCCAGTTTTGCATCTCACTTGCCTCTTTTTGCACTTTTCTTGCTTCTTTCTACACCACTGTTGCTTCTTTCAGCGATTCTCTTGCCTCTTTGTGCACTTCTCTTTCCTGTTTCTGCAGCTCTCTTGCCTCTTTTTACACCTCTGTTGGCTCTTCTGCACCTCACTTGCTCCGTCCTACACTTCTCTTGCTTCTTTCTACACCCCTGTTGCTTCATTCTACCCATTCCATGCTTCATTCTGCAACTATCTTGCTTCTTTCTGCACCACTTTTGTCTATTTATTTACGTTTTTTGCCTCTTTCCGCACTTTTCTTGCCTTTTCTGCAGCTGTATTCCCTATTTCTACACATCTATTGCCTCTTTCTGCACCTCATTTGCTTCATTTCCCACCCGTTTTCTCTGTCTGCACTTGTCTTCCCTCTTCCTGTAGCTTTCCTGCCAGTTTTGCATCTCACCTGCATCTTTCTGCACTTGTCTTGCTTCTTTCTACACCTCTGTTGCTTCTTTCAGCGATTTTCTTGCCTCTTTCTGCACTGCTCCTGCCTGTTTCTGCACCTCTCTTGCCTCTTTTTACATCTCTGTTGGCTCTTTCTGCACCTCAATTGCTTCTTCCTACACTTCTCTTGCCTCTTTCTGAACCCCTGTTGCTTCATTCTGCACTTTCCATGCTTCTTTCTACATCTGTCTTGCTTCTTTCTGTACTCCTGTTGTCTCTTTGTGTACCTCTTTTGCCTCTTTCTGCATGTTTCTTGCCTTTTTCTTCAGTTCTCATCCCCCTTTCTGCATGACTGTTGCCTCTTTCTGCAGCTCATTTGCTTCTTTTCTGCACCCATGTTGTCTCCTTCCGCACTCGTCTTCCTTTTTTCTGTACCTTTCCTGCCTGTTTTTCCATCTCACTTTCCTCTTTCTGTTCTTTTCCTGCTTCTTTCTACACGTCTGTTGCTTTTTTCAGCAATTCTGTTGCCATTTTGGGCACTTTTCTTGCCTGTTTCTGCACCTCTCCTGCCTGTTTGTGCCTTCCTGCTGGCTCTTTCTGTACATCACTTGTTCCTTTCTACAATTCTCTTGCCTCTTTATGCACCCATGTTGCTTCATTCTGCACTTTCCATGCTTCTTTTTGCACATGTCTTGCTTCTTTCTGCACCTCTGTTGCTACTTTCAGCAATTCTCTTGCCTCTTTGTGCATTTCTCTTGCCTGTTTCTGCACCTCTCTTGCCTCTATCTGCACCCCGGTTCCCTCTTTCTGCACATTTCCTGCCTCTTTATGCACCTCTCTTGCTTCATTCTGCAATTTCCATTCTTCTTATTGCACATGTCTTGCTTCTTTCTGTACCCCTGTTGCTTCTTTCAGCAATTCTCCTGACTCTTTCTGTACATCTCTTGCCTGTTTCTGCACCTCTCTTGCCTCTATTTCTACCTCTGTTGCTTCATTCTGCACTTACCATGCTTCTTTCTGGACCTTTGTTGCTTCTTTCTGCACCCCTGTTGTCTCTTTGTGTACCTCTTTTGCCTCTTTCTGCTCTTTTCTTTGCCTTTTTCTGCAGTTCTCTTCCCTCTTTCTGCATGTCTCTTGCCTCTTTCTGTACCTCATTTGTTTCTTTCTGCACCCCTGTTGTCTCTTACTGCACTCGTCTTTTCTCTTTCTGTACCTTTCCTACCAGTTTTGCATCTCACTAGCCTCTTTCTGTACTTTTCTTGCTTATGTCCACTCCTCTGTTGCTTCTTTCAGTGATTCTCTTGCGTCTTTGTGCACTTCGCATACCTGTTTCTGCACCTCTCTTGCCTCTTTTTACACCTCTATTGGATATTTCGGCACCTCACTTGCTCCTTTCTACACTTCTCTTGCCTCTTTCGGAACCCCTGTTGCTTCATTCTGCACTTTTCCTGCTTAGTTCTTCACCTGTCTTGCTTCTTTCTGCACCCCAGTTTTCTCTTTATGTACCTATTTTGCCTTATTCTGCACTTTCTTGCCTTTTTCTGCATCTCTCTTCCCTGTTTCTGCATGTCTGTTGCCTCTTTCTCCAACTCTGTTTGCTCTTTCTGTACCTCACTTGCTCCTTTCTACACTTCTCTTCCCTCTTTATGCACCCATGTTGCTTCATTCTGCACTTTCCATGCTTCTTTTTGTGCATGTCTTGCTTCTTTCTACACGACTGTTGCCTCTTTCTGTAGCTTGTTTGCTTCTTTCTGCACCCCTGTTGTCTCTTTCTGCACTCGTCTTCCCTGCTTCCAGACCTTTCCTGCCTGTTTTTGCATCTCACTTGCCTCTTTCTGTACTCTTCTTGCTTCTTTCTATACCTATGTTGCTTCTTTATGTAGTTCTCATGACTCTTTGTGCACTTCTCTTGCCTCTTTCTGCACCCCTGTTGCTTCATTCTGCCCATTCCATGCTTCATTCTACACCTGTCTTGCTTCTTTCTGCACCACTGTTGTCTCTTTATTTACGTTTTTTGCCTCTTCCCACACTTGTCTTGCCTTTTCTGCACCTCTATTCCCTCTTTCCAAACATCTATTGCCTCTTTCTGCACCTCATTTGTTTCATTCCTCACCCCTGTTGTCTCTGTCTGCACTCGTCTTCCCTCTTCCTGTAACTTTCCTGCCAGTTTTGCATCTCACTTGCATCTTTTGCACTTTTCTTGCTTCTTTCTACACCTCTGTTGCTTCTTTCAGCAATTCTCTTGCCTCTTTGTGCACTTCTGTTGCCTGTTTCTGCACCTCTCTTTCCTCTTTTTACACCTCTATTCGCTCTTTCTGTACCTCACTTGCTCCTTTCTACACTTCTCTTCCCTCTTTATGCACCCATGTTGCTTCATTCTGCTTTCCATGCTTCTTTTTGCGCATGTCTTGCTTCTTTCTACACGACTGTTGCCTCTTTCTGTAGCTCATTTGCTTCTTTCTGCACCCCTGTTGTCTCTTTCTGCACTATTCTTCCCTGCTTCTAGACCTTTCCTGCCTGTTTCTGTATCTCACTTGCCTCTTTCCTTACTTTTCTTGCTTCTTTCTATACCTATGTTGCTTCTTTATGCAGTTCTCATGACTCTTTGTGCACTTCTCTTGTCTGTTTCTGCACCCCTTTGCCTTTTTGCACCTCTGTTGGCTCTTCCTGTACCTCACTTGCTACTTTCTACACTTCTTTCGCCTCTTTCTCTGCACCCCTGTTGCTTTATTCAGCACTTTCCATGCTTCTTTCTGCACCTGTCTTGCTTCTTTCTAAACCCCTGTTGTCTCTTTGTGTACCTCTTTTGCCTCTTTCTGCACTTTTCTTGCCTTTTTCTGCAGTTCTCATCCCTCTTTCTGCATGACTGTTGCCTCTTTCTGCAGCTCATTTGCTTCTTTTCTGCACCCATGTTTTCTCCTTCCGCACTCGTCTTCCTTTTTTCTGTACCTTTCCTGCCTGTTTTTCCCTTTTAATTTTTTTTTTTTAATTCAAAGTTTTTATATTTACCAACATTAATCCGCAAATGTTACAGCACATTTGTTTACAACTGACATACATATCATATTATAACTTGAAAATCCAACATCGCAGGGTATAAGTAAATAGAAAAATAACAACAAATAAGATCTATCCCTGATACGTCCCTATCTTAAGTTTACGTTTACTGCCCTCCCCATTCTGGTTTTCCATAATTCTATAGGTTGCCAGATCTTCACGCCTAGTGTTCTTGCTCTCCGCCCCTTTCTACCATATATTGCACATTCCAGATTATAGGTGGAGAGTAACCTAGCTAGCCAGATTTGAAAGGTTGGCGGAGGTCTATCCAACCAGGCTTTAGCTATGCAGATCCGTAATACTGCCATGGCGAAAAACATAAACTCTATGTGATGTCCCTCTCCCTCCATCGTCAGCCCAAGCAGTATCAGATTTGGAGACATTACTACTGGAATCCCTAGTGTGCCTCCTACAAATGACTTTATTGCCGCTATTAATAAGTACAATTGTGGACATTCCGCAGACATATGGACTATATCCACATTAGCTGAGTCGCAGCGCGGGCAGGTTGTTCCCGATGTGCCCCTCCATTGTGCTATTCTAGCAGGGGTATAATAAAGTGAAAACAGCGTTTTGTAGTGTTGTGCCTGAAGCGTGGCTGAGCATAAGACCGTGCAGCCTAAGTCTATATAATCCTGGAAGTTCTCTTCCGATGAGCCTATTTTCTCCCCCCATTTTGCGGCGTACTTTCCCCTGTCATCTTCTTTCAATGTATATAGTTCTGCATACAGCTGCCGGATCGTACAGTGCTGGCCACGCTGTATATACTCCATTATTTTGCACTGCCCAAACCCCAGTGTACCTCCCTGTTTGTTCATGAAGTAGCTTCTCAGCTGCAAATACTTAAAGAAACTCCTTCCATCTAATTTATACTTTGTTTGTAACTCCTGAAACAGAAGAATGCCTCCCTGATCGCAGAGATCCCCTATTTTCCTAATGCCCTTTTCCTCCCATTCTCTCATAACTGGATCCCTGAATATATCCCCCAGTAGTGAGAGATTTGAATACAGCCGGGTGTACCTGTTGTATCTCCCCAATCCTAGTTTTTTGGACACTGCTGTCCACACCTTGTAGGCTGCTTTCAAAGTCTTAAACCTCGTATGCTTAAAATAACTGAAATCAACTGTGTTTAAAAAGGCATTCTTCGCATCCCCCCCATCAGTGCGGTATATACATTCGTGAAAATAATTCCAGTGCCCCCTTGGTCTTGACCCCCTCCCCCTATCATCCCCTGGAAGAACTGCATTGCTGCTGCCCAGTAATACAGTCCAAAATCTGGAGCGCCCCAGCCCCCTTTCCCTCTCGGTAGTGTGATGTGTTGATACGCTCTCCTCGTTTTCCCATGCGCCCAGATAAGCCTGTTGAGGATTAATTCCAATTTGGTAAACCAAGTGTGTTCAAAGAAAAGCGGGATGGCCCTAAAAATATAGAGAAATTTGGGGAAGGTGATCATCTTTATAGCATTTATTCTGCCCATTAAAGTCAAGTGCAAATTATGTATTCTTTCAGTATTTTTTTTCACTTTTGTTATTAAGGGATCGATATTCAGTTCAACCAACTTATCCAAATCCGTAGTAATTTTAATCCCTAAATAGGTTGCCTCTGATACTATCCTATTGTCCTGATATACTGTGCTAATATTCTGTACAATCTGTGTCTTCCCCTTATTTATTGAATACCCCGAAATCCTACCAAATATCATTGCCTCCTGCTCAATTTCCATGATAGCCCTCCCTGGGTCTGGTGTGATGATTGCCACGTCGTCTGCTTAGGCAAACACTTTGTATTCCCTAGTGTGCAACTTAACCGGAGCGATATTGTTATTGCCTGCAAACCTCCGTAAAATAGGGTCTAAATATAAAGCAAATAATAGGGGCGAAGCGGGGCAGCCCTGCTGGGTTCCTCGTCCTATCCTTACCTTTTCCGTATATCCTTTATTAATCCTGATCCTTGCCGTGGGTCCCGTATACAAGGCCTGAATTGCTTCAATAAACGAGTGGCCAATCCCAGACCGGGCCATCACCCTCCACAGATAGTTCCAGGAAACACTGTCGAAGGCCTTCTCTGCGTCAAGAAAAATTGCCGCGACAGGGTCTCCCGCAACTCCTGCGGCATCAATTATGGTGATCATTTGGCGTGTATGTTGAGTAGTTCCCTTCCCTGGGATAAACTCATGCTGTGTATCACTCACCAAGCTCTCGATAACCCTGCTCAGCCTTTGTGCCAGTGATTTAGAAAAGATTCTACCGTCCGCGTTCATGAGCGTGATTGGTCTATAAGACCCTGGTTCTAGTGGAGGCTTATCTTTTCTGAGTATAACTATAATATCTGCCCCCGCCCAGGAGGGGGGAACTGATAATACCTGCTGTGCCTGCCCAAGGGTCTTATGCATATCTTCCCCCAGCACATTCCAGAAAGTCTTATAGAATTCTGGCGGGATTTGGTCCGGACCGGTGGCTTTTCCCGAGGGGAGTTTCTGTATAGCTTCCTGAATTTCTTGTAATGTTAATGGTTCATCTAGCTCCTTCTTCCCCATCTCTGTTAATTCTACGTGTTGTGTCTCGGACAGGCATTCCATAATCTCGGCATCCATGTTGGGAGGGCCCTGATTGTATAAAGCCTCGTAAAAATTCCTAAAGGTCTCTCTGATCTCTTCCACCTTATTTGTGACCACGCCTGTGCCATTCTTGATTTCTTTTATCTCGCCCATAGCCAAGCTTTGCCTTGCTCTGATTGCAAGCAAGTGCCCAATCCTCTCACTGTATTCATAACATTTTTCTTTATTGGCAAGATACCTACAGGCGGCCTTCCTCGCTATGTTTTCGGTGGCTTCTGTCTTAGCTACTTCCATCTTTAATAAGATTTCCTCTAACGGATCTTGCTTTACTATAGCCTCAATAAGAAGTTCTTCTAGATCTGCCAGTTCTTTAATCTTTTCCTCTACATTACTCCTTTCCTGCCTATCTCTATACAATGTGTAGCTCAGGGTTTCCCCCCTCACTGCAGCTTTGAATGCATCCCAAGTTATGCCCGATGAAGCTGTTCCCCTATTTATCTTCCAAAATGAAGCGATCCACCATTGCATATGCTCGAGATAGCCTTCCTCCCTAAGAAGCCCCCTCTCAAAGGTCCATGTGCTCTCCTTCCTACTTTTATTCTTGTGAGCTAGTGATAGAATGAGTGGGTTGTGATCTGATACTATTCTTGGAGTCCTTTCCAGCTGGCTGCCGCTTACTAATGAACTAGAGACAAAGAGATAGTCTAACCTTGCCACCATCCTATGGGGTGCAGAATAATATGTGCTCCCTGTACCCGGTGAATTCTTCTGAGCCCATAGGTCCACTAGTGCATTATTCCTTACTAAGTTAACAATGGCCTGGGAAGTCTTCTTCTTCTTCCCCCTGTATGGGCTCCCGCCCGTTAGACCTATTCCATCCATGCCGTTTATATTAAAGTCCCCACAGCAGATTATAGGTTCGGGCCAAATCGCCAGCTCTGTATCTAAAAATTGGAAAATATCTGGTTCATCGTCCGTGGAGCCGTACACCGAGACAATTGTTCCTCTCCCCGCCTCTGTTTCCCCCTCCACCATCACCCATCGTCCCCATTGATCCTCTTTTTTCCTCAGGACCCTAACCCCCCTTTTTTTGCTAGTATGGCCACCCCTCTTGTTTTGGTGCCTTGTTTCGTGTATGCAAGTACCTCAAATCCTAGCTGGTTCAGTATTTGACTATTATTCCCTTCCACGTGAGTCTCCTGAAGGCAAATTATGTCTAATTTAAGCGTTCTAAACATGGCAGCCACTTTCATCCTTTTGCCTCCCTCATTCAAGCCGCATATATTTATCGAGGCTATTCTTACTGTCATGCATGTTTCCTTGTGATTTCCAGCTTTACTCCTATCTTCCTGTGTGTCTTAATCACCCCCAAAAAATGTGTCTCTGTGTCCTATTGTCTTTGTGCTGTAGTGTACCTTCTGCCATCCCCCATCCCCCCCACCCCCCCACCCCCTTCTCCCCCTGTGGAACCCTCCCCCCCTTTACACGCAAGTAGGTCAAGCATGACCTACGTGTGGTTGTAGTGGATTGTAGTGTCGCTACCCTCTCCTGCCTTGACCAGATTCATGTTTGCTGTGTTACCCCTAAGGTGCCTGAGGTGGTCTTTTCCCTCTGCTACCTTGTCCCCTACCAATGTCTGTAAGTTCCTCTAAAAACTGGTTAGCCTTTATTTCCGAGAAAAACATCCTGACCTGCCCCCTCGTTATGACCTTAGGTCTTGCTGGGAACAGCAGATAGGCTTCTGAGCCCAGACCCTGGAAAGGGGCAATTAATTGCCTAAGCTTCTACCTCCTCTCCACCGTAGTGTGGCAAAAGTCTGGTCTTGAAAAGAAGGTGACCCCCTTGGCTGTTATCTTGGAGTTAGGTCTAGCTTTATCCATTATCTCTTGCCTTGCCAAGAAATTTCCTAGGAACACCAGCATGGCCCTGGGTAGGTTATCCTGACTGCCATCCCTTCTTTTCTTGAGTGTAAGCGGAAACCGGTGAGCCCTTTGGACCTCCGTCTCCCAGTGCCAGTGTGACTCAGGAAAGGCGACCTTCAGCAGTTTAATAACATAACCCCTTGGATCTTGCCCTTCAACCCCTTCCGCAAAACCAAGAAGTCTAATGTTATTCCGCCTCTGGCGGTTTTCGAAATCCTCCATCTTCCACTGGAGATCTTCCACCACCTTCACGTGATCCGCTTTAAAGGTCTGCCAATCTGCTGCTTCGTCTTCTAGTCTGCCCTGTGATTGGTCTATAAGACCCTGGTTCTAGTGGAGGCTTATCTTTTTTGAGTATAACTATAATATCTGCCCCCGCCCAGGAGGGGGGAACTGATAATACCTGCTGTGCCTGCCCAAGGGTCTTATGCATATCTTCCCCCAGCACATTCCAGAAAGTCTTATAGAATTCTGGCGGGATTTGGTCCGGACCGGTGGCTTTTCCCGAGGGGAGTTTCTGTATAGCTTCCTGAATTTCTTGTAATGTTAATGGTTCATCTAGCTCCTTCTTTCCCATCTCTGTTAATTCTACGTGTTGTGTCTCGGACAGGTATTCCATAATCTCGGCATCCGTGTTGGGAGGGCCCTGATTGTATAAAGCCTCGTAAAAATTCCTAAAGGTCTCTCTGATCTCTTCCACCTTATTTGTGACCACGCCTGTGCCATTCTTGATTTCTTTTATCTTGCCCATAGCCAAGATTTGCCTTGCTCTGATTGCAAGCAAGTGCCCAATCCTCTCACTGTATTCATAACATTTTTCTTTATTGGCAAGATACCTACAGGCGGCCTTCCTCGCTATGTTTTCGGTGGCTTCTGTCTTAGCTACTTCCATCTTTAATAAGATTTCCTCTAACGGATCTTGCTTTACTATAGCCTCAATAAGAAGTTCTTCTAGATCTGCCAGCTTCTTAATCTTTTCCTCTACCTTACTCCTTTCCTGCCTATCTCTATACAATGTGTAGCTCAGGGTTTCGCCCCTCACTGCAGCTTTGAATGCATCCCAAGTTATGCCCGATGAAGCTGTTCCCCTATTTATCTTCCAAAATGAAGCGATCCACCATTGCATATGCTCGAGATAGCCTTCCTCCCTAAGAAGCCCCCTCTCAAAGGTCCATGTGCTCTCCTTCCTACTTTTATTCATGTGAGCTAGTGATAGAAGAGTGGGTTGTGATCTGATACTATTCTTGGAGTCCTTTCCAGCTGGCTGCCGCTTACTAATGAACTAGAGACAAAGAGATAGTCTAACCTTGCCACCATCCTATGGGGTGCAGAATAATATGTGCTCCCTGTACCCGGTGAATTCTTCTGAGCCCATAGGTCCACTAGTGCATTATTCCTTACTAAGTTAACAATGGCCTGGGAAGTCTTCTTCTTCTTCCCCCTGTATGGGCTCCCGCCCGTTAGACCTATTCCATCCATGCCGTTTATATTAAAGTCCCCACAGCAGATTATAGGTTCGGGCCAAATCGCCAGCTCTGTATCTAAAAATTGGAAAATATCTGGTTCATCGTCCGTGGAGCCGTACACCGAGACAACTGTTCCTCTCCCCGCCTCTGTTTCCCCCTCCACCATCACCCATCGTCCCCATTGATCCTCTTTTTTCCTCAGGACCCTAACCCCCCTTTTTTTGCTAGTATGGCCACCCCTCTTGTTTTGGTGCCTTGTTTCGTGTATGCAAGTACCTCAAATCCTAGCTGGTTCAGTATTTGACTATTATTCCTTTCCACGTGAGTCTCCTGAAGGCAAATTATGTCTAATTTAAGCGTTCTAAACATGGCAGCCACTTTCATCCTTTTGCCTCCCTCATTCAAGCCGCATATATTTATCGAGGCTATTCTTACTGTCATGCATGTTTCCTTGTGATTTCCAGCTTTACTCCTATCTTCCTGTGTGTCTTAATCACCCCCAAAAAATGTGTCTCTGTGTCCTATTGTTTTTGTGCTGTAGTGTACCTTCTGCCATCCCCCATCCCCCCCACCCCCCACCCCCTTCTCCCCCTGTGGAACCCTCCCCCCCCTTTACACGCAAGTAGGTCAAGCATGACCTACGTGTGGCTGTAGTGGATTGTAGTGTCACTACCCTCTCCTGCCTTGACCAGATTCATGTTTGCTGTGTTACCCCTAAGGTGCCTGAGGTGGTCTTTTCCCTCTGCTACCTTGTCCCCTACCAATGTCTGTAAGTTCCTCTAAAAACTGGTTAGCCTTTATTTCCGAGAAAAACATCCTGACCTGCCCCCTCGTTATGACCTTAGGTCTTGCTGGGAACAGCAGATAGGCTTCTGAGCCCAGACCCTGGAAAGGGGCAATTAATTGCCTAAGCTTCTACCTCCTCTCCACCGTAGTGTGGCAAAAGTCTGGTCTTGAAAAGAAGGTGACCCCCTCGGCTGTTATCTTGGAGTTAGGTCTAGCTTTATCCATTATCTCTTGCCTTGCCAAGAAATTTCCTAGGAACACCAGCATGGCCCTGGGTAGGTTATCCTGACTGCCATCCCTTCTTTTCTTGAGTGTAAGCGGAAACCGGTGAGCCCTTTGGACCTCCGTCTCCCAGTGCCAGTGTGACTCAGGAAAGGCGACCTTCAGCAGTTTAATAACATAACCCCTTGGATCTTGCCCTTCAACCCCTTCCGCAAAACCAAGAAGTCTAATGTTATTCCGCCTCTGGCGGTTTTCGAAATCCTCCATCTTCCACTGGAGATCTTCCACCACCTTCACGTGATCTGCTTTAAAGGTCTGCCAATCTGCTGCTTCGTCTTCTAGTCTGCCCGTTCTTTCTTCCACCTGGGTCACTCTTTCATGCATTTCATCAAACCTCCTGTACATCTTCCTTAGGGAGCCTTGAATTTTTTTCGTTGCGTGCCTAGCCCTCCGGCTCTCTGCTCTGGCTTCCCCCTTCATCTGCTTTAGCGTGTTAAACATTAAGTCAAGTGTGGCATGGTGTGGGGGGGACCTGGTGCTACTCCCTGCAGCTGCTGTCCCATCCCCGAAGTTAGTTTCTTGATACACACTAGTAGTGGCTGAATAGTCCCACAATAATTTTTTTTTCATACTATCAGGGGAGGCACCTCCTGCCTGCTTTCGCCCCGGCTTCCTTTTTTTCCTTTGCATGCTTTTGCCCCCAGAGCCATTAGAGCTTAAGTTCGAGTCCGAGGTATCCCCCAAGGCACTTCCTGTCTCATCTGAGGAAAGAGAGTCTGATTCTTCATTAACCGAGAAGAACTTGTCCAGTTCTGGTGAGCCACTACCTCTGGCCCCTTTATTCTCCTCCTTTTCTCTTTGTGAGTCTAGGCTTGCCAAGCTGCCCCACTTATTTGCTCCATCCACCCTCCTGCTGTTGAGTCCTGCCTCGACCTGCAACAGCGCATCCAGCATATCAGTGTTAGTATTAGTGGGAATCACTACGGGGTTCGCTATTCGCTGTATCACATTATCGCAATCACTCCCCCCTTCTGCACGCCCTCTGCTCACCTCCTGGTTACTGTCTGTGTGAGCTTCTGCCAGCATGCTTTCGGTGGGAGGCGCGTTTTCCATGCCTGACTCCAGCTCTTGCGGTTGCCTGGTAACCATGACGTTTACGTCCTCGAGGACGGCTTTCCCCGGATCAGCGTCCACCAGCAGCAATGACTGTCTCCGAACGGGCCCGGCTGCCGATGGTTTCACAGCGAATGCTTCCATTAAGGTAGGCTGCCTAAATGTTGTTTCGCTGTTATCACCGGCATTCTGCGTTGTCTTTCGTTCTGAGCCCCTTCCTTTGTCTAGCTTTTTGAGCTGAGCCTTTGTTGACGTACTAGTAGTTGCTGCCGATCGCGTTGTGCTGTTAGGCTTCCTCACGTTGCTCGCCGGTCCCGGAGTGTCGCGCTGCCCCATCGGCTTTGTTGTGTTAGGTTGAGCAGGTAGCAGCTTTTCTTTCTCAAGTCTCGAGCGCTGTGCCATTTCTCCCACTGCAGTGAAATGAGTAGCACCACAATAGAAATTTCTCCACCAGGCTCTCACCAATAAAAATAGCGAGCAGAGCCCCCGGTTTAATCGCTGACCTAGGCGTACGGCTGCCCTTTCCTTTGTCTGGGGTTCAGAGCTCCACAGCATGCCCATATTTCTCGACCGTCAGCATCCCGCACAGGAGAGGGTAAAGATGCGACTGCCTTCTACAATCCTCTAGCGGCCATCTTGCCTCCTCCTCGGGATTCCTGCCTTTTTTTCCATCTCACTTTCCTCATTCTGTACTTTCCTGCTTCTTTCTACACGTCTGTTGCTCTTTTCAGCAATTCTGTTGCCATTTTGGGCACTTTTCTTGCCTGTTTCTGCACCTCTCTTGCCTGTTTGTGCCTTTCTGCTGGCTCTTTCTGTGCCTCACTTGTTCCTTTCTACACTTCTATTGCCTCTTTATGCACCCATGTTGCTTCATTCTGCACTTTCCATGCTTCTTTTTGCACATGTCTTGCTTCTTTCTGCACCTCTGTTGCCTCTTTTAGCAATTCTCTTGCCTCTTTATGGATTTCTCTTGCCTGTTTCTGCACCTCTCTTGCCTCTATCTGCACCCCTGTTCCCTCTTTCTGCACATTTCCTGCCTCTTTATGCACCTCTCTTGCCTCTTTCTGTACCCCTGTTGCTTCTTTCAGCAATTCTCCTGACTCTTTCTGTACATCTCTTGCCTGTTTCTGCACCTCTCTTGCCTCTATTTCCACCTCTGTTGCTTCATTCTACACTTACCATGCTTTTTGCACCTATCTTGCTTCTTTCTGCAACCCTGTTGTCTCTTTGTGTACCTCATTTGCCTCTTTCCGCTCTTTTCTTTGCCTTCTTCTGCAGTTCTCTTCCCTCTTTCTGCATGTCTCTAGCCTCTTTCTGTACCTCATTTGCTTCTTTCTGCACCCCTGTTGTCTCTTTCCGCACTCGTCTTTCCTATTTCTGTACCTTTCCTGACAGTTTTGCATCTCACTAGCCTCTTTCTGCACTTTTCTTGCTTCTTTCTACTCCTCTGTTGCTTCTTTCAGTGATTCTCTTGCCTCTTTGTGCACTTCGCCTGCCTGTTTCTTCACCTCTCTTTCCTATTTTTATACCTCTCTTTGATCTTTCGGCACCTCACTTGCTCCTTTTTACACTTCTCTTGCCCCTTTCTGCACCCCTGTTGCTTCATTCTGCACTTTCCGTGCTTTGTTCTGCACCTGTCACGAGTGAGCATAGCTGATCTAGGGTAATGCTGCAATTTATTTGGTTTTTCACACTTATGGGAAACTGGTGGAGGAATATGTGGTTCAGAATGGGTCCTAACTATTATTATATTGTCTTTTTCAACTCGGCAGCTTCCTGTTTTAAAGATGTCTGAAGTGGGTGCAGCAACAGAGTGTTAACCCTGATGAATCTGCCGTAATGTCTATTGGGCAGTGAAACATGTTGGTTGCAGGTAGTGGTATGCGGCAGTAAGCTACCAGCCTTTTTAACTCAGCAGTGCATATCTCATTCAGTAATAAAGTAGTTCAGTAGGTCTGCCTGTTAATTTTACTTTCACTCTGTACTGTTTCGCCACGCATAGGAGCTATGCTCTAAGCTCCTTGTTCTGCACCTTTTTCTTTAAACTTTTTCTTTAAACTTTTTCTTTAAACTTTTTCTCTTTAAATTGTTTCTTCATTTTTTCACAAATTCTGGAAAAGGAATGGCCACCTATGATGAGAAAGGGGCTAAGTATTTGGTAAACATCTGACCAAATTTCCCCGAGGGTGTTCGCCCGTGAGGTGCCTTCCTCTCCGCCACATATTTTTTCTGTTTCAATTGTGTATGTGTGGGTGTATGTATGGCCTTATTTAGGGCTGACATCATAGGTTGCGCCGAGTTGAATATAAAGTGAACCCCCTTTTTATTTTTATTAGTGTTCACAAACAAGGTGTTTGGTTGGGACAGTGGGGCATTAGAGACAATAGATACCTAAACATAGAATTAAGCAGAGGTATATCCCGAATTTTACAATAGAGGATTCTAGTGGAGAATGTTCTCATGCCCGTTAGATAATTGCTAACTTGAGTCCTGGGTACAGGGAATTTTTTGGATTGAGTTTCATTGAGTGGAGGGCTTTCCCTAATAGTACCCGCTATTCCCTCTAAGCTCCCCTTGCTATTATATGTCTTGTACGGCGGCTCAGCCATGAGAGCGTATATCTTAAAATATAATTCGGGAGGTTCCTTTTTAAATGAAATACCTGTTCTGGACGTCCAAATAAAAAATCCCCCGCAGTTCTTGTGATTTGATAACGTGACCACACTACAGTATTGGGTTATTGGTTATCAGGAGTCTTTGACGACTGGTTTTGAACTTATTCCTATTTAGATTTTGGGATAAGAAAGAGGTTCCCAGATGGATAAAAACTGCCTGGCCTTTACTAATGACCAGATAGCAGCAATCTTATCAGGGCTGTCACTGTTTCCTGGTGCCCCACTTAGAGGAACTACCTCTGCTCGAGAAGAATAGGAGAAACTATCAAACCTTAAAATGAAACAAGTAAGGATTGCACTACACGGTGCGTTGATGACAGAATATTATACAGCAGGTGCAGCACCCCCAAGTCTACTAGTTAGGATTGAGCCACGTATCTTCCTAGACGATAGTAAATTCCGCCAGGATTGGAGCTTTATTGCTAATAAATGTACTAGGGACTGGCTCATTCTAATAATCAGTACTGCCCAACGATTGAGTGAGGACCTCTTAAAAGAGATCATTGAGCTAGAAGAAACCATAGCCAAGGATACCACTCTCATGGACAGTAAGGAGCATTTACAGAGAATCCAGGATGATTTGACCGATTATAAAAATTATGTGGTCAAACAGAAAATCAAAGGGTTAACAAAAGATCTAGAGAGGTACACACATGAGTGGGCTTTCCCGTATGTAAAGGAAGAATATTATCAACAGGCATCAGAACAGCTAAGTTCAGGCACACGGCAGAGAGGCAGAGGTGGTAGACAACAGCCCAGATGGACCCCTAACAACTGGACATTTGATAATACTTCGAGCGAAGAGGAAGAAGATCCACAACAGGGCAATAGGGTGAGGTTTAACCAACAAGACCGCCAAAACGAAGATTTGGGCGCCTTACTACGCTCTTTTTTAGGGCAAGGTCAGGGAACCAATCACAACAGGGGAAGGGGGACCTCAGGAAGAGGCAGAGGGCGAGGCAACTCAGTACCCCAATGGCAAACCCACTCACCCAGGGTGACTCGCAGGCGAGGCCGCACATTGAATTAAATGAGAGTATTGTTGTAAATCTGTCAGATCATATTCTAACACCTGAGGAGGAGAGAGTTCTGAACAAAGGGCTAGGGTTTGTCCCGACCCCTAGACACGATGCTTTCAAATGTCGAATTGAATTTCATGAAACGATGCGTAAGATCAAATTGAAGAAATTCTTTGCGAATAAAGAAAAAACTCTGACACGTTTCGAGGGACCAACCTAAAAAAACCCTCGACATTTTGTCCATCCATGGCCACAATAGGCCCAGAAGTGGCTGTGTTTGAGGAAAGGGTCCTCCGTGATATTGAAAAATTTGAAACATCCCAGGAACTTTCCCTGACAAACCAATATGACTACAGATGATTGGAAGGCAGTAAGGTCATTGGAACAGAACAGTCTGATAACTATAAAATCAGCAGACAAAGGGGGTGCGGTCATGGTATTAAATACCAGGGACTATGACGCAGAGGTACAACGGTTATTGAGCGTACGTGCAAATTACCGCCCCTTAAACAAGGATCCTGTTGATGACTTATCAAAAATGATTCAGGAAATGGTGAGCAGAGCCAAGACCAACAAATGGATCTCTGTGAAAGAAGCGGAGTTTCTGGTGAATGATACCTCCAGGACTCCCGCACTGTATATCTTACCAAAGATACACAAACCTACATGTCCCCCACCCGGCAGGCCCATAGTGTCAGGGATACAATCAATTCTTGAGCCCCTCTCGCAATATGCAGATTATTTTCTCCGCGAAGCAGTGGTTAACCAACCATCCTTTGTAAAGGATACCACTGATGTTTTAAACATCTTGGAGAATGTCCCCTATGACCCTGACGTACAATGGCTGGCAACCATTGACGTTGAGTCCTTGTACACGAGTATCCCCCAGGACGCCACGCTGGTGGCAGTAGCGCGCGCCCTGGGGGACCTTGAGTGGTTCTATGATGTTCCGCAATCGTTTGTCATGGAATGTGTTGAGGTGGCCTTGACCCGCAACTATTTCATGTACAAAGATCAGCTCTACCTGCAGACCTCTGGTACTTCTATGGGGGCCACTATGGCCCCCAGCCTGGCTTGTATATACGTCGGCCAGTTTGAGGAGCACATCGTCTATCCCAATACCAACCCCTTCCAGAGTCAGATCTGTCTCTGGAAGAGATATATAGACGATGTGCTCTGCATTTGGTCTGGCTCGGAGGAGTCATTGCTTGAGTTTTTAACTTGGCTAAACTCACAAGATCAGAGTTTGAAATTTACTTGGTCTTATAGCCATAGTAATGCTACTTATTTAGACCTAGATATAGAGGCATGTGGAGATGGATCCTTGAGCACACAAGTACATCAAAAACTTACGGATACAAACTCTCTCCTACTGTATAATTCATACCACCCGAGGGCCCTTCTGGATAACCTTCTGGTGGGTCAATTTCTCAGATACCGAAGAAACTGCTCGGACACTGATACTTTCGTTGAACAGTCGTGTGACCTTACTAAGAGATTAGAACAGCGCAATTACCCTCGCAAGATTGTCCAGAACGCAAGAAAGAGGGCACTCAATACCCCTCGCAGTGCCCTGCTTGAGCATAGCAATAAAGAAAAAAAGGACTGCTTACCAGTAGTTATGACTTACGAACCTATGGCCACCAAGATTAGGCAATCTATCAGAAAACATTGGGATCTACTAAGCAATAAAGATTTCTCCATGCCTCCTCCTAGATTTGCTTTTAAATGGTCAGGCAATCTTAAGGACAGGCTTGTCCATACCTGGGACCGGGTACCTGTAAGAAATGAATCCACAACGGTACCAAAGGGACACTACCCTTGTGGTACATGTTCAGTGTGCCCACTGACCAAAAGATGCAGCAGTGTCATGCTATCCACAGGAAAGGAGTGGTTTTTAAACCAATTCAGTAATTGTAACACCACCAATGTGGTCTATAGGTTACTATGCAGTTGCGGCCTACAATACATTGGACTCACTACGAGGAAAATAAAAGTCCGCATACAGGAACACCTTAGCACCATCAGGGTAGGAAAACTTACGACCAAATTGGTTCAACATTGCCATCAAGAAAAACACAGCTTTACATGGACAGTGTTAGAGACAGTGAAGGGCAACCCGACCAATGTCGAATCAATTTTGATTACGAAGGAAGCTAAATGGATTTTCAGAGAGGGCAGTGAAAGGCGGGGCTTGAATGAAATTATTGAGTGGAACAAAATTAAATAGCCCACCTATCCCCCCTTTATATCTGATTCCACCCTGTTAACCCTCCTAATTTGCAATGCTGTAATGTACAAACAATTATAATTGGCTCTCCCATAGGGCTTGAATATGAGAAATATTTAATTACTAACAAAATATTGTGAATTGTGTCACCCACTGTGTCTGGTAATCATACTCGTGTCTTGCAATATAGGCATAGATAGGAGGATAGAATAAATGGCTCCTCACCATCGTGGTTTGCCATTCACTGTAATGTTTTTGGTCATTACCAATATTCATGGTGTAGTAACATGACTTTTTTCTGCTAAACATCAACGTATCGAAAATAACAAAAAAAAACTCCCCTTTGTCTCCCATCAAGTTAATATCTAAGATCTGAATGGGATAGTAATATGGGTAATACCACTCTGTTTTTCACATCAATAATTAAGATACATTTTAATGCGGATAGCTCTGGTTATGTTTGGGTATCTTCTAGATGAACATCTATTCTAGAATGGCCCCTGCATTGTTTTTAGTGAACAAGGCTCTATCCTTTGCGAAAAACGCCCTTGAATGATGAAGTATACTCCGGGTCTAAATTATATAGGCATAGGTCACGCGATCCTATAACCAACTTGCAATTTAAAAATGGCCCCCGCATTAGTCAGTCAGCTTAGATTGAGTTCTATTGGAAATAACGCTACGCCCGTCCAGACCACGTGACGGTGTTTTTCCTGATCACATGATCGGTGAGCTGATTGTTTGGGCGACCGCGCGGAGACTTTAAATGGCGCGAACGCCCACCCGGCAGTGTTCCTGGGATGATTTATGGTCCCTTAACAAAGGCTGTACGGTAAGGAGAGGGGACCCATGTATGTTGTTGTTTCTCCCGTGGCCGGTCCCTTGGTACACATCGTCTTCGAGGGAAACCCGTATGTTTGGGTAAAGTTTGACGCTGTTGTAAATTCCACGTTGTGCTTTAACATCGCCTTGTACTATGATAGAGACTAGTGGGGTATTAAACAAACTAGCGAGGCTAATGGATACACCATATTACACCGTTATGGATTAGGACACGCTGGGTTTTGTGCTACAATACTAGCCATGGCTGTTTTCTGGCTAAGTCGGACATTAATTCTTGGCACAACTATGTCTGACATCCGTGGGATATAAACTGTGGTACTGAAACATGTTCTCTTAGGTACAATTTGTAACCTGGAGGGATTATGATTGGAGTGAGAGATAATAGTGCATCACAAAACATGACTGTCTGGGCATGTTATTTCTGCACTAATTACATCTGCATGATCTACAGGTTGATACTACAACCGACAGTAAGGCGGAGAATTATCTGATCAGCTGGTACGAGTGAGCATAGCTAATCTAGGGTAATGCTGCAATTTATTTGGTTTTTCACACTTATGGGAAACTGGTGGAGGATTATGTGGTTCAGAATAGGTCCTAACTATTTTTAAATTGTCTTTTTCAACTCGGCAGCTTCCTGTTTTAAAGATGTCTGAAGTGGGTGCAGCAGCAGAGTGTTAACCCTGATGAATCTGCCGTAATGTCTATTGGGCAGTGAAACATGTTGGTTGCAGGTAGTGGTATGCGACAATAAGCTACCAGCCTTTTTAACTCAGCAGTGCATATCTCATTCAGTAATAAAGTAGTTCAATAGGTCTGCCTGTTGATTTTACTTTCACTCTGTACTGTTTCGCCACGCATAGGAGCTATGCTCTAAGCTCCTTGTTCTGCACCTTTTTCTTTAAACTTTTTCTTTAAACTTTTTCTCTTTAAATTGTTTCTTCATTTTTTCACAAATTCTGGAAAAGGAATGGTCACCTATGATGAGAAAGGGGCTAAGTATTTGGTAAACATCTGACCAAATTTTCCCGAGGGTGTTCACCCATGAGGTGCCTTTCTCTCCGCCACACATTTTTTCTGTTTCAATTGTGTATGTGTGGGTGTATGTATGGCCTTATTTAGGGCTGACATCATAGGTTGCGCCGAGTTGAATATATAGTGAACCCCCTTTTTATTTTTATTAGTGTTCACAAACAAGGTATTTGGTTGGGACAGTGGGGCATTAGAAACAATAGATACCTAAACATAGAATTAAGCAGAGGTATATCCCGAATTTTACAATAGAAGATTCTAGTGGAGAATGTTCTCATGCCCGTTAGATAATTGCTAACTTGAGTCCTGGGTACAGGGAATTTTTTGGATTGAATTGATTCTTTCTGCACCACTGTTGTCTCTTTATGTACCTCTCTTGCCTCTTTTTGCACTTCTGCAGGCTCTTTCTGTACCTCACTTGCTCCTTTCTACACTTCTCTTTCTTCTTTCTGCACCCCTGTTGCTTCATTCTGCACTTTCCATGCTACTTTTGGCGTCTGTCTTGCTTCTTTCTGCACCCCAGTTGTCTCTTTATGCACCTCTTTTGCCTCTTTCTGCACTTTTCTTTCCTTTTTATGCAGTTCTCTTTCCTCTTTCTGCACAACTGTTGCCTCTTTCTGTA
This sequence comes from Lissotriton vulgaris, assembly GCF_964263255.1. Classification (NCBI taxonomy): domain Eukaryota; kingdom Metazoa; phylum Chordata; class Amphibia; order Caudata; family Salamandridae; genus Lissotriton; species Lissotriton vulgaris. Next base: position 997,810,452 of record NC_141696.1, on the reverse strand, counting down.
CCTCATGTGTCTCTTTCTGCACCCCTGTTGTCTCCTTCTACACTCATCTTCTCTCTTGCTGTACCTTTCCTGCCTGTTTTTGCATCTCACATGCCTCTTTCTCTACTTTTCTTGCTTCTTTCTATACCTCGGTCCCTTCTTTCAGCAATTCTCTTACCTCTTTATGTACTTCTCTTGCCTGTTTCTTCACTTCGCTTGCCTCTTTTTGCACCTCTGTTGGCTCTTTCTACACCTCACCTGCTCCTTTCTACACATCTCTTGCCTCTTTATGCCCCCATGTTGCTTCATTCTGCACTTTTCCTGCTTCTTTTTGCACCTCTGTTGCTTCCTTCAGCAATTCTCTTGCCTCTTTTTACACCTTTAATGGTTCTTTCAGCACCTCACTTGCTCCTTTCTACACTTCCCTTGCCTCTTTCTGCACCCCTGTTGCTTCATTCTGCACTTTCCGTGGTTCGTTCTGCACCTGTCTTGCTTCTTTCTGCACCCCTGTTGTCTCTTTATGTACCTCTTTTGCCTCTTTCTTCACTTCTCTTTCCTTTTTCTGCAGTTCTCTTCCCTCTTTCTGCATGTATGTTGCCTCTTTCTGGACCTCATCTGCTTCTTTCTGCACCCCATTGTCTCTTTCTGCACTCGTCTTTCCTCTTTCTGTACCTTTGTAGAAAATGAGCCCGTAATCCTATCGATGCCCAGGCCGCTGGCGCAAACCGCCTCTTAGTTCCCATGTTGAATAGTTACCAAAATAAAGAGACGGGCGCTGGAAGCAGGAATCAAGAGCAGAGTTTATTTCTCATGAGGAGAGCCAGTCATTTCGGACACGAAACACAGTGTCTTTCGGGAGGTGCTCTAACAAGTGAGCTGAGACTCTTGTTTTTATACCCTACAGAACACTTGATAACACAATCAGGACTGTATGACGCAAAAGAAAGACATCCCTTTAATCCTCGTGGTGATCCTATAATCCTCGTGGTGATCCTACCCACATACATTCACAATGGGGACCCTTGACCTGCTGATAAGAGGGGAGGGCAATCACGCAGCTGAGTGTTTCGTAGGATGTGTACGCCTGATCATAGCCCAGGGGGTGGGGTGGCTAAGACCAATAGAGGATCCTTTGAAGAGGAGTGACTTCATACAATAAGGGCAGTAAATGGTATCTCCTGGCCCAGGCGATGGCCTCGGACATGTGTGGTCAGCCGGACTCAGGGGAAAGGGTCATCAAAGGAGTGGTATTCATGCCGCGTGGACAATCGAGCGAGGAGGGAAGGCTTGTCAACAGAGGGGCATTCATGGAAGGGAAGGAGGTGTTGGTCAGGCGCGGCCGTGGCTCTCAAGGACAGGGTCTTGCAGAAGAAGAAGGTTTATGACTTGCCCACGTGAGGAGAAGGGAGGGGTAGCCAGGGTGGACACAAGGACAGAGTCACACAGAGAGCGAGAGAGAGATCTTATGACCCGTACATGAGAGAGTGGGGGCAGTCAGGTGCAGCTGGGGAGGGCTACGTCAGCTAAGGCGAAGGATGCCTCTCCAAGAAGGAATGGGGGGTTTTGTGCGAGTCAAGTGGGAGAGTTGCCTTTCACAGCGGGGTCGCGCAGAGGGAGGGGGCTTCATGGTCTATGCATGAGAGAGGGGGGGGGGTTAAGATACGCGCAGGAGGGAAACCAGAGATCCTAATGGGTAAAAAGGCCATGGTGCCTAAACTGGCTGTACACATGCACAGGGGTAGGGGCTCTTACTGGCAGAGTGATACGGTCAATGGTTTACGGTATTCATGGTGCTCACAGGGAGAGGAGTGGGAGAAGAAGGGGAATGAATGCTGTCTATGTACATCAATTTCTTCAACTTTTACAGTCGCCCCTTTTTACATAGCAGCAGTCATATTTGCAATTGATGGGTTTACAGGTAGACAGGCATCGTTGATGAATTAGCATTTTGTCGATACTAACATTTGGCGTACAATCATAGACAGTTAAGGTGATGGGCAGAATGCAGTACATAGAAAATTGCTTTTTTTTGTGTTCCTAACAATTTAAACGCACTACATAGCAAAAAATCTTTCCGACTTAAGAAATGTGACCAATGAACAGTTTTGACCAGGTAGTTGAGAGCGGAATTCAGTTCAATACACAATATTTCTTCGTCCCAGTGTCTTTTTGTCAGTGAGCCATCACTGGTAGGCTCTAGTCCGAGTACTTTCGTTGGCGCTGTTGAGCACCGGCGGTGGAGCTATAGGTCCAGCTCGGTTCTTATCCTTACGCGTTGCAGGGTGCGGTCAGTCCTCGGCTGTTAGACCACAGTCCTGTTCCTTAAACAATCCGGTTGGCGGCGCCTTATGCTCGGCACCCACAGTTCTATGGCAGCACCCTATTCCCAGTGGGATGCTGTTCTTTCCCTTGGCAAAATGTCACGTGGAAAAGAGGGTGAGTGTGGTCCAAATAGTCGATAGGGGAGAGGGCGGAGTTGGGTCAGAGTTCCTGGGACACACAAAAGGGACCAAGGGAGCAAAGGATAACAAGCAGGCAGGCCCATCCATCGGGCTCAAGGAAGGGGGACTGAGACTCCGGGCACACGTGGGTTAGCAGGCGGGGGGCTTCGAGGCGGCCCACCGTTTTTCATTTTCCACGTTGAAATTGCGGTCTCGTCCCGTATCCTGTTGCTCTGCGGCTCCACCTTTGGTCGAGGTCACACGAGTCTCAAGATCCGCAGCCAGGCTGTGCGTCACTTCTGACCCATCTCCTTCGGTGCTCGTGAATCTTTGAATAGGTACAAGACAAGGTTTCAGTGAAATGGCAGAAGAAGATATCTACGCATGTGAATTCCTCCCTCAATTCTACGCGTTTGGGAGATACGCTCATTGGTCACAGTCAGAGGTTCATTACCAAGCAGTGCATGTTTCAGTATTCCTACTGGGTTCATGGCAGGTCTATTCATCGTCTTGTTTATAAATCAAGTGAGGTTCCCATCAACTGTGCATTACATCATATTTAGCATTTTACAGAGCATTTCCCATCAGGACTGGCTAACCTTTTCGAACAGGGCGGGGGTGCCATTATCGAGAGTCAGGCAAAACAGGGTCTTCTCGAGGGTCAACTGCTACTTATGTGCATCAAGTTTATATTCGGGACAGCAATTGGGGTTTATCAAAAATGGGGCGGGGATGCTTCGGGCGCTTGCGCTTGGGTGCAAAAAGGGGGGTGGGGCAATCCGGGCGTTGGGGGTTCAATCTGGACGTTGACGTTCGTCTCTGAAGAACAGACATAAGGTGCCATTGACATACAGTTCCCCTATAAATGGCCAGATTTTGGGGGACTTTAGTCGTCTTACCTGTCCTTTCCTTCTCAGCCAATTCAAGTTCATTCATTTTTGCAGAAAGGAGAGGCAGTAATATGGCGAGATACAATCATTTTAGTTTCGGTCAATTTCGCTGAACACCTTCGCGTTCAATATGTATCAAATCAGACTGGTGCCGGTGGGGCACAATTTTACCAAAAAGAGGGAGAGAAAATAGGGAGACTCTCATAGAGAGTGAGAGTCGTCCGCAATCTAAACGAGCCATTCGGTACACGTATGACATGTAGGGAGAGAGAGAGAGAGAGAGAGAGAGAGAGAGAGAGAGACGTGTACAAAAATAGGTCATTTAGTGCGCTCACAACACGGAACAGCAAAGGTCAGGTAACACGCAGATACAGACAGAGGGAAGACATAAATTCGTACATTACACACACAAAAACTCAGACAGGGAAGACGGCACATGTATTACACATATACAAGACATTCATGACAAGACAGGAAACAATTGTTAGCCTACAGGATCTGTTTTTATATATATATCCTACGCATCTTTACTATCCTATTTTATCTACGTGCTTAGTTCTTTCTACCCTTCCCCCCTTTCCCTTCTCGCTTGTCACGCCTGCGAGCGTTCCCAATTACCAATACTCACACCTCAGTTGGTCGATCAGTAATTAACCCTGTCGTGCTAGTTACCCATGGCTGGATCTTAAACCATTTTCAGTTCCTTCCTTTGGTGGGAAGTTCTCCAGGCTGAGGCAACGGCAAGTATTGATCGGGAGAACAGTCGGGCAGCTTGGCTATATCTATAAGAGTGTGAGAAAGGGGGTAGTGCATTTTGAACATCAGCAACATTTCTAACTTCCTAGACGGGTGGTGCCGTGGCAACCCTTACCTGTATAATTTTTCTTTGTCCTTTCCCTACCTAGTCAAACGTCCAGTTACATTATTTAACACGTCATATCTAGTCAATTTTTCGTCATTCAGTACCTGTCCAGCTTCTATATCAGTCCATCCTCTCAGTCGCTATGTCCTAAGGAGGAACAGTCATGTTAAGCCTACGTCTTTTAAAAATCTATCGTTATAATGACTAAACACATATTCCCTCTTTCCCTTTTTCGTCGGTGGTCCGACCGTCGCTCTTCCACACTTCAGCCGACGTTCTGACGTGACCTGCAGAAGGGAGGAAAAGAAGGGGTGGGGGGGGCAGCATTCAAAGCACATCATCATGCAGTAGTTCGAAAATGTTTCTACCTACCATATACTCGCCCTATCTCCTCGTACTGCATTCCCTTGCCATCTCGGCATTTCAGCCCAGAGGGACCAGTGGTGTCAGATAGATAATCATTGACGATCTGAGTATCTACATGAGCTACTTGGTCGTAACCCTCTTTATCGGGTGCAAGGGTGACGGTCAGGTGGCATTTTCTGTGGTGTCATTTTAAGGGTATCTGAAACACTTTTCCGGCTGCTTGTGGCACATAAGGTAGCTGCTAAATATCTGGTCCCTTTTGATCTTCATCCTTCATCATACTTACTCTTCGCTCACAGTAGTAAGGCATCCAAAACTCATTAATGCAACTGCTACGACCATGCTTTCTTCTTCAAAATACTTTTAATAAACGAAATTGGTGGCAGTTCATTGCATAAAGTGCAGCAGTGCAAATAAAATCGTATTAAAATTTCCTTACAGAGCAAACATGATGCATGTCAAGAATTCATTTTTAATTAATTCAAAAATTCATTTATCCAATACTCATTCGTTATCTAAGTTACACCAATTCATTTTCCAAATCATAATCAGTACCCACCCTAAGTCAATTCATTATCCAAGCACATACTCAACGCCCTTCATATCTACTTTCATTATCCAAAAACTGCACATAGATCTCGGGACAACAAGCTGCGCAACCTGGGTGCAACAAAGTTTATTCAAATATGTTTCATTTTGTGGCGGCGCCATTTTAGGTGGGGTCAGGCAAGTTCCAGCACAGTCAGAAAGTCTCTAGTCTCGCGTGGTTGGCCCAGAACTTTCCGTTGGTAGTTCAAAAAGTTTTTGTGCTATGTGGTTAACAGTTTAGCAAATATGGACCATGAGTCAAAGAGTGGGAAGGGCGGCAACAATTTTCCTACCGGGTCATCCTGGCGTTCCTCCGGAACTGAACAAGTCCGTGCCGTGGCTTCATTTTAGCCATTTCCAATCCGAGGCTGGTGCCGGCAGGAGTTGCACCGGTGTCGTGGTTCCCAGTGAAGGGGGCGGGGGCACCCATGCGGAGGGATCGGGGCCCCCCGGCTCTTATAGAATCTTCAAGGTTGAGGGGAGAAGGCATGGAACGTGTGCCCGTCCTGGGCAGAGGACCGCTTTATGATGTTGACCCTCTTTAAGTAAGAGCATTGGGGTGTCGCTGGAAGCCTCCACCTGGAGGGAGGTGGGGGAGGCTCGTTCGCGTCACCTCCCCCTTCCAGCGACCCCGCGCCGTTACCCGGCTCCGTCGCTTCGATATTGGCCGTGCTGGCTATTGAAGATGGGGGGGGGTGGTCGGCGGCTGAGGCAAGACAGCCCCCCCCTTTTCTCTCGACATGTGGCGGGACTATCTGGAACTGTCCAGGCGTCGACATGTGGCAGCACTACCTGTAACTATCCAGGAATTTGACATGTGGCGGGACTACTTGATTCGCCGCCATTCTCGCCTTCGGCTTCTGCCTTCTTCGTGGGTCGGACCAGGCGAGAGACAGAAAGGGGGGGGGGGGTGGTCGGTGGCTGAGGCAAGACAGCCCCCCCCCCGTGGCCTGCAGGGCAGCGGAAGAGGAGAGAAGGAGAGGACTCTGCCATTCTTTGGACCGCCTGCCCAACATCATCTCCTCCCGACCGTGGTCAGGCGAGCCCCTCGTGCCTCGAGGCCTCGCCTTCCGGATGGGCGTAACCGCGGACCTGTTGCACTTTGGGAGCTTCCGGAATGAGGGTAGGTACCTATTGGATTGTTTCTATTTCATGTGACCGTTATTTGGGCGTGGCGGGCAATGAGGCAGGCATGTTGGGAGCAGGAACAGGCAGTGAAGCCTAGCTACCTCGTGGCTATTCCTTCAAACTTTTCATCATCCTCTTTTATTGTTACGAACTATTTCTAATGTTTCTTATTTTTAGTGAAGTCAAAAGCTCATCAGGGGGTTACTGACTTAGCCTGATTTCTTTTTATTTTTCTTTCTCTTCCTTAGCGTGTTTCGAGTAGGCGTGGGCGGAAAATCCGTTCCGCTCGCGGATTTTGCGGATTTTCGGGAAATCCGCAATCCGCGAGATTTGCGAATTTCCCGCAAAATCCGCAAATCCGCGAGCAGCGGATTTTGCTCGCACTGCTCGCACTGTTCGCGTGAGTTCGCGCCCCGCGAATAAGTGCAAAATTGCAGAAATACGATTTTAGCAAAACTGAAAGTAACTACTTACCAGGTTCAAAAGTTCAGGCTCATCATTAGTAGCCATTTCCTGGAGTGCTTCCTGAGGGGCCCCTCCAGAGTTCAGTTGCCAGTTGAAACTAGTATGTGACCCTGCTCTGAACCTCAGAATAGTTACACATATGCCACAAAGGTCCTGAATTACAGCTAAGGGAGACAAGCAGGAGCCAGGCTGGAAGTTAAAATCCATTAATCAGCCCCTAATTCATTATTGTCAGTTGGGGCAGGGCAGGTGTTGTAACTAATTTTGCAACAATGAAAGCACTTAGCAAGTGCAAAAGATCACTAATCAGGGCGCACTAAGGAAGCAGGTGCCAGCTAAAAAAATATTCTGTGACACATGAATCAGCCCCAAATTAATTCAGGTCACTTGAGGCAGGGAAGGTGTGCTTTGCTTTGCCGAAAATAATGTACACTGGACAACCAGAGGGTGTGGTGATGAAACAGAGGGTGGCATGGGTGGGCCAGAGGGTGGCATGAGTAGTCAGAGAGTGGCAGTGGTGACAGAGAGTGGCAGTGATGAAGAAGAGTGTCCCAAACAGGCTGGACACGTAGAAACAACAAGTTCGCGAAACTTGCGACCCGACAGGTAAGTTCGCAATTTGCGAAAGTGTACAAAACCCTCGCGAACTGGCAGAAACACGGGCGAACACAAAAAAAAAAAAAATCCGCAAATTCGCGGGAATTCGCGGATTTTGCGGATTGCGAATCCGCAAATCCGCAAAATTCGCGAACGCGAGATCCGCAAAATTCGCTCATGCTTAGTTTCGAGCTAAAGTTTTCTGTTAGTAGGGAATGGTGATCACTTCATATATATATATTTTTTTTTTATGTGTCCTTTTCACTAGGGGGTACTTCTGGACGGACCAGACGAGTTCCCTCCAATAAATGGTCCGGGGTGGAACGAGATTATCGATCAAAAGGGGAACATATATTCCTTCATTAGGGTATCATCCTGGACAGACCGAGCGATGTACTTCCATTTACTAGGGTAGCCTCCTGGACGGACCAGATGGTCTACCTCCACCAAATGGCCCATGAGCGGGGAGCATATGTCCTCCATAAGGGTAGTCTCCTGGGCGGACCATGCGAGCTACCCCCCAAACAGTGGGGAGTGGGTAGGACTGACGAATTCACAAAGGGGCATAACCTACCCTTTACTACTTGCAAAGACTAGATAGAATATTTCTATTCCACGTTGTTTGCAGGCAGAAAATACCTCAAACGAAACAATTCCTGGAACAACAATGTCCAGGCAACCAACCAATCAGTGGGGAGAAAAACAGGCATGACGGATTACAACGGGGACAAATGTCTGCATTACCTGCCCTTCGCTATCCAAAAAGGAAGACAGAATATTTCTACTCGTCTCAGTTTGTAGACAGGGAAGATCTCAAAGAACAACAATCGATTATTAATCGACTTCAAACAATTCTCAAAGAACAACAATCGATTATTAATCGACTTCAAACAATTCAGTGGGGAGAAAAGTAGGCATGACGGATTAATACCGGGGACAAAAGTCTGTATTACCTACCCTTCTCTATCTGCAAAGAGGGACGACGTTCCTATTCGCCGCTGTTTGAAAACAGAGAATGTCTCGTTCTCAGAAGAGAACCAATATGTCAAGTAGCCCTCAAAGCTAAATGAACCAATACCAACAATTTCGGTATACAAATACCGATTTTCAATACAAACAATCAATCAATCAGGTGGATAGAACCACCCTACCAATCAGGCGTAAAAACGCCCTACTTAATCTTACCCGGACCGGACCATACGGACAGTTCTTCGACTTCCTCCTCCAGCGCCCATTCGTTCTCTTACTCCATGTAGCATTCCTGTGGGATTCCAGTCAGGACAATAGGTCACTTCAAGAGAGGTCCGTTCAGAATTGGTGAAGTTCTGTCGATCGGCAGCCGGGCGAGGGCCCTCTCAAGGCAGGCATGCCCCGATCATTTAGATGTTCACTTCTTCGTCTGGATCTCTCTTACCGGACCCTATGTCACTGATGGACCCCGCGTTGGGACGCCAATTGTAGAAAATGAGCCCGTAATCCTATCGATGCCCAGGCCGCTGGCGCAAACCGCCTCTTAGTTCCCATGTTGAATAGTTACCAAAATAAAGAGACGGGCGCTGGAAGCAGGAATCAAGAGCAGAGTTTATTTCTCATGAGGAGAGCCAGTCATTTCGGACACGAAACACAGTGTCTTTCGGGAGGTGCTCTAACAAGTGAGCTGAGACTCTTGTTTTTATACCCTACAGAACACTTGATAACACAATCAGGACTGTATGACGCAAAAGAAAGACATCCCTTTAATCCTCGTGGTGATCCTATAATCCTCGTGGTGATCCTACCCACATACATTCACAATGGGGACCCTTGACCTGCTGATAAGAGGGGAGGGCAATCACGCAGCTGAGTGTTTCGTAGGATGTGTACGCCTGATCATAGCCCAGGGGGTGGGGTGGCTAAGACCAATAGAGGATCCTTTGAAGAGGAGTGACTTCATACAATAAGGGCAGTAAATGGTATCTCCTGGCCCAGGCGATGGCCTCGGACATGTGTGGTCAGCCGGACTCAGGGGAAAGGGTCATCAAAGGAGTGGTATTCATGCCGCGTGGACAATCGAGCGAGGAGGGAAGGCTTGTCAACAGAGGGGCATTCATGGAAGGGAAGGAGGTGTTGGTCAGGCGCGGCCGTGGCTCTCAAGGACAGGGTCTTGCAGAAGAAGAAGGTTTATGACTTGCCCACGTGAGGAGAAGGGAGGGGTAGCCAGGGTGGACACAAGGACAGAGTCACACAGAGAGCGAGAGAGAGATCTTATGACCCGTACATGAGAGAGCGGGGGCAGTCAGGTGCAGCTGGGGAGGGCTACGTCAGCTAAGGCGAAGGATGCCTCTCCAAGAAGGAATGGGGGGTTTTGTGCGAGTCAAGTGGGAGAGTTGCCTTTCACAGCGGGGTCGCGCAGAGGGAGGGGGCTTCATGGTCTATGCATGAGAGAGGGGGGGGGGGTTAAGATACGCGCAGGAGGGAAACCAGAGATCCTAATGGGTAAAAAGGCCATGGTGCCTAAACTGGCTGTACACATGCACAGGGGTAGGGGCTCTTACTGGCAGAGTGATACGGTCAATGGTTTACGGTATTCATGGTGCTCACAGGGAGAGGAGTGGGAGAAGAAGGGGAATGAATGCTGTCTATGTACATCAATTTCTTCAACTTTTACACCTTTCCTGCCAGTTTTGCATCTCACTAGCCTCTTTCTGCACTTTTCTTGCTTCTTTTTACACCTCTCGCTTTTTTCAGTGATTCTCTTGCGTCTTTGTGCACTTCTCTTGCCTGTTTCTGCACCTCTCTTGCCTCTTTTTACACCTCCGTTGAATCTTTCGGCACCTCACTTGCTCCTTTCTACACTTCTCTTGCCTCTTTCTGTACCCCCGTTGCTTCACTCTGCACTTTTCCTGCTTCGTTCTGCACCTGCCTTGCTTCTTTCTGCACCCCTGCTGTCTCTGTATGTACCTCTTTTGCCACTTTCTGTACTTTTCTTTCCTTTGTCTGCAGTTCTCTTCCCTCTTTCTGCACGTCTTTTGCCTCTTTCTGTAGCTCATTTGCTTTTTTCTGCACCCCTGTTGTCTCTTTCTGCACTAGTCTTCCCTCCTTCTAGACCTTTCCTGCCTGTTTTTGCACCTCACTTGCCTCTCTCTGTACTTTTCTTGCTTCTTTCTACACATCTGTTGCTTCTTTCAGCAATTCCCTTGCCTCTTTGTGCACTTCTCTTGCCGGTCTCTACATTTCTTTTGCATCTTTTTGCACCTCTGTTGGCTCTTTCCTTACCTCACTTGCTCTTTTCTACATTTTTCTTGCCTCTTTATGCACCCCAGTTGCTTCATTCTGCACTTTCCATGCTTCTTTCTGCACCTTAAATGCTTCTTTCTGCACTTTTCTTGCCTTTTTCTGCAACTTTCTTCCCTCTTTCTGCACCTCATTTGCTTCTTTCTGTACCCCTGTTGTCTCCTTCTGCACTCGTCTTCCCTCTTGCTGTACCTTTCCTGCCTGTTTTTGCATCTCACATGACTCTTTCTCTACTTTTCTTGCTTCTTTCTATACCTCTGTTGCTTCTTTCAGCAATTCTCTTGCCTCTTTATATACTTCTCTTGCCTGTTTCTTCACTTCGCTTGCCTCTTTTTGCACCTCTGTTGGCTCTTTCTGCACCTCACCTGCTCCTTTCTACACATCTCTTGCCACTTTCTGCACCCCTGTTACTTCATTCTGCACTTTCCATGCTTCTTTTTGCACCTGTCTTGCTTCTTTCTGCACCCCAGCTGTCTCTTTATGTACCTTCTTTTCCTCTTTCTGCACTTTTCTTTCCTTTTTCTGCATTTCTCTTCCCTCTTTCTGCATGTATGTTGACTCTTTCTGCACCTTATTTGCTTCTTTCTGCACCTCTGTTTGCTCTTTCCGCACCTCACTTGATCCTTTCTTCACTTCTCTTTTCTCTTTATGCCCCATGTTGCTTCATACTGCACTTTCCATGCTTCTTTTTGCACATGTCTTGCTTCTTTCTGCACCTCTGTTGCTTCTTTCAGCATTTCTCTTGCCTCTTTGTGCACTTCTCTTGCCTGTTTCTGCACCTCTCTTGCCTCTATCTGTACCCCTGTTCCCTCTTTTTGCACATGTCCTGCCTGTTTATGCACCTCTCTTGCCTCTTTCTGTACCTCTGTTGCTTCTTTCAGCAATTCTCTTGACTCTTTCTGTACTTCTCTTGCATGTTTCTGCACCTGTCTTGCCTCTTTTTGTACCTCTCTTGCCTATTTCTGCACCTCAATTGCTTCTTTCCGCACCCCTGTTACCTCTTTCAGCACCCCTCTTTGTGCAACTCTCTTGCCTCTTTCTGTACCTCTCATGCCTCTTTCCGCACTTCTCTTGCTTTTTCAGTACGTATCATGCCTCTTACAGCACCTCTGTTACCTCTTTCTGCACTTCTCTTCCTTCTTTCTGCACCCTTCCAGCCTCGCTCTGTACCTCTCTTGCCTCTTTGTGCACCCCTCCTACCTTCCCTGCACCTCGCTTGCCTCTCTCTCTACCCTTTCCCTCTTTCAGCACATCTGTTGGTTCTTTCTGTACTACTCTTGCTTCTTTCTGCAGCTTACTTGCCTCTTTCTGCACGTCGCTAGCTTCTTTCTACACCTCTGTTGCTTCTTTCAGCAATTCTCTTTTCTCTTTCTGCACTACTCTTCCTTCTTTCTGCATTCCTTCTGCCTCTTTCTGAGCCTCTCTTGGCTCTTTGTGCACCTCTCCTACCCCTTTCTGCACCCCTTTTGCCTCTTTTTACACCTATGTTGGTTCTTTTTGCACTGTTCTTGCTTCTTTCTGTACCTCACTTGCCTCTTTCTGTACTTCACTTGTCTTTTTCTGCACCTCTCTTGTCTCTTTCGGCACCTCTGTTGCTTCTTTCTGCACTTCTCTTGCCTTCTTCTGCACCTCTTAGTTAGAGGTAGTTTTAATCCCCCTGCCCTATTACGTACTAGGGCCATACAGGGGCTCTCATGCCAATCGCAGGGGTACCCCAACCCATAGTGTACCGTACTGTATGTATGTTTTACGTGTCTTTCAGCATAGCACTGGTTCAGTGCCTGGTTAGTCAGAGTCAGTTACCACTGGAACCCATCAGCAAAATGTTGGGGGCACAGAATGGCTTTGCAACAAGGCCTCTTTCTGCTCCTCTGTTAGTTGTTTGTGCACATCTCTTGCTTCTTTCTGCACCGTCTTCCTGGACGTCTGTTGCCTCTTTTTGCATTTCTCTTGCTTCTTTCTGCATATTTCTTCCTCTTTCTGCACATGCCCTACCTCTGTAGGCATAGTTAAAAATTAGCATTTAGAAACCTTTGAAATTCACTGAAAAAAACATAGATTTCAGGGACGTTGCAGTTAGAATTAGCATTTAAAAAACCTTTGAAATTCACTGAAAACCATAGGTTTCAGGGACATTATAGTTAGAAATTAGCATTTAAAAATCCTTAGTAATTCACTGAAAAAAACATAGGTTTCAGAGACGTCATAGTTAGTTGGACATTTCACTCATACAAAACAAGAGAAATGTGGCCGTTATAGTTAGTACAGCTAACTATATCTCACGTCCCTCAATGCACTGCTGATGACATCACATATTACATCATTCATGACATGGCCAGTGACATCACTGATGACATCACTGATGACATCTCAAATGACATCACTGATGACATCATCCACATGATACTCTGATGCACCTCCTCATACCCGAATATTACCTTTGATACACCCACTCTAAAATACAGACTACCATTTTTGAAACCATAGACACCAATACCAGTTAGTATATACCCACTCACTATTCCTAGGTCTACACACACTTCCACTCATTCACCCATACAGTCACAAATACATGAGGTCAACCATTAATAAGGCACTATCATATGCACCCACATATGTATACAGATACTCACATACCACCACACATCTAGAGAGTTAATCACACACCTAGCCAGTCATGCAAAGAATCAATAACTCTCCCATTTACTTTGCCTTTGTGTTATTGTATTTTTGTGTTTTCCCGCTGTGTTGCCCGTCACTGCTGCCCCTGCAGCCCCGCCGCCGACACAGCCACGCTCCTGCCTCTCTACATCTGCACCCACCCCCCTACCCTACTTAATGGAGACGCATGTAGTGGGTGCACTGCTGGAGCTCCTATGGCAACCCAATCATGACCAGCACCAGGAACCCTGGTTCTCCTGGGCCCCACTGCTACGATTCCTCCACCCTCCATGCTCTCAATCCTGGAAGACACACCTCCTGCGGAAGATCTTCACCGAACACCACCCACAGACAGTTCTCGTGCAGACACTGCCGCCGATCCTTTACCATCAACAAATCCCCCACAACCGCTGATAGCCCACCTGTGGCACACTCTCCAAAACCCGAAATGCATTCTAATCAATGTACGCTCCCTGCAACAACACACCATAGAGATCTGGGACCTGATCAACACCCTCTCGCCTGACGTCACCTTCCTCACGGAAACCTGAACCAACATCACCTCCGGTCCTGACATTGCCACTGCCGTCTCCAACGGCTATAAGATCCAGAGAAAGGACCGCCTCTACCGCCCAGGGGGAGGACTCACCAACGCACATAAGACACCCCTCCGACTCTCCGCATCCAGCACGAGTGAACCCCACTCCAATACAGAACACCTCCCCTTCAAGATCCAGACCTGCCCCAGGCCCACGCTTAGCAGCACCCTCATCTACAGACCACCCGGACCTTGTACCCAGTCCGCATCTACCATCAACAAGCTTGCTGCCCCCCACGCCATCACCTTCAAGGACTACATTCTACTAGGGGACCAAAACTTCCACCTGGACAACTTCAGTGACCCCAACTCCACCACTAAACTCGACAACCTAGCTTACCTCTGACTAAAGTAGCTGGTCAATATGCCCACTCACAGAGCTGGACACACCCTTGACCCTATCTTCATGGGAGGGACAAAAGTTCACTTCTGCCACCACACTTCCCAGCCCCTCTGGATGGACCACCACTTCACCTTCAACACCACCCCCACCCCCACCCCCACCCCAAGCCTCGCACCCACCACGAGGGAACTGGAGCAAGGTAACCGAGGACAACCTCTACACCACCCTCCTCCAAGACCGCCCACCACCACTACCAACACCAACTCCGCAGCCATGGAATTTCACCGCTGGATCTCACGCTGCACCGACAAGCTCGCACCCCCCCGCCACCCCACCAAACAATGCTCTCTGAAGGCCGCCTGGTTCACCGCGGAACTGCAAGAGGCCAGACACTCCTACAGATGCCTAGTGAAAACCTGATCAAACCAGAAAACCTCAGAAGCACAGAACAACCACAGGAATGCCCTGAAGGAATAGCACCAGTGCATAAGAGACACCAATGGACTTTCATAAGAGACAAAGTCCCGACCAACGCGACCAACGCCAAGGAACTGTTCAACATCATACAGCAGTTCACAAAACCCCTCAGCGAAGCCATGGACATCACACCTTCCCAGGAACTCTGCAACAAGCTCAGAGCCTACTTCCATCAGAAGATCAAGGTCCTCTACGATAACATTAGTGAACAGAGGCTGGACACCACCCCCCCAACATCGTCAATAGGTCAACCATCAAGACCTGGAATCCCGCTACCATCGAACACATCACCTCAACCATGAAGAAACCCACTCAGGAGCCCCAATGGACTCCTGCCCGCCACACATATTCCGTAGAGCCACTGCTGCCTTAGCACCCGAACTAGGATGGACCATCAACTCCTTCTTCATATCTGGCATCTTCTCAGATGACTGGAAATGGGTGGAGGTGAAACCCCTCCTCAAGAAACTTACAACCGACCCAACGGACCTGAAAAACTACCGGCCCATCTCTCTCCTCCCCTTCGTGGCCAAAGTCACTTAGAGACTTGTAAAAGCCCAGCTGACCACCTTCATCGAAGAGAACTCTATCCTAGAGACCTCCCAGTCTGGATTCCACCACAACCACAGCACTAAGACCACCTTCCTCGCCGCCCCGACGACATCCGCATGCTACTCGACCAGGAACACACTGCGGCCTCATCCTCCTAGACCTCCCTGCAGCCTTCAACACTGTTTCACATCACACTCTTGCAACCAGACTGCAAGACGCAGGGATACAAGGAGCTGCCCTCGACCAGATCCAATCCTTTCTCTACGGCAGAACCCAGAGGATCAGACTCCCTCCCTTCCTCTATGAACCCACTGATATATACTACGGAGTACCCCAAGGATCATCACTCAGCCCCATGCTCTTCAACAACTACATGGCCCCCCTTGCCGCCACCGTCAGACAGCATGGGCTCAGCATCATGTCCTATGCTGATGACACCCCGCTTATCCTCTCAATCACAAAGAATCACGAAGACACCAGACTCTGCTTTCAGGAAGGAATGAAGATCTTGGCAGCCTGGATGAATAACTGCTGTTTGAAGCTCAACTCAGAGAAGACCGAGGTCCTCATCCTTAGACCCTGCACCTCTGCCTGGGACAACACCTGGTGGCCCTCCACACTCGGGAACCCACCCACCCCTACAGACCATGCACGAAACCTCAGCATCATCCTCGACTCCTCACTCTCCATGAACCGCCAGATCAACACCGTCACCTTTACTAGTTTCAACTGCCTACGCATCCTCCACAAGACCTTCAAATCGATCCCCCTCCGACTGCAGAAGGACCGTCACCCACGCACTCATAAACAGCAGACTGGACTACAGCAATTTCCTATACACCGGAATCAAAAGGACTCTCCTACACAGGTTCCAGACCATCCAGAACACCACAGCCAGACTTGTCCTCAGGATACCGTGTCACAAACACATGACCCAACACCTTCGAGACCTCCACTGGTACCCCGTCGAGACGAGGGTCACCTTCAAACTCCCCACCCAGGCCTAAAAATCCATCAACAACATCAGACCCAAATACCTCAACGAGACAGTATCCTTCCACGTACCCAAGAGGAACCTCTGTTCCGCCGACCTCCCCCTAGCAGAGGTCCCTGTGCATCCGCAGGAATAGAACAGGTGGGAGAGCCTTCTCCTACATCGCGACCAAGACCTGGAATGAGCTCCCTGTGAACATCAGATGCTCCCCAACCCTGCACGCATTCAGGAAGGACCCCAAGACCTGGCTCTTTGACTGATCCAGAGCTGTCCCCCCAGCGCCTTAAGACCCTTGTGGGTGAGTACAAATCCCTAACTGTTTGATTTACTCACCTATACAGGTATAAACACACCACCTCACTTATTCAAACATATACTAACACATACTTACACTCTTATAGAATAACTAATACAAGCGCACACACTCATCCATACAGCCACTCTCACAATCACTAACTCTCACATATAGTCATTTATATACTCCAACACTCACATATACTGCCTTTCACACACGCAGGTACTCACACATGTACCACTGAGACATCCATTCACTCACGAACACACCCATACATACACTCACCCATCCATACAGCCCTTCACAGATATACTCTTGAACCCATACACCCAGTGAATCACCCACTCACACATCTATGCACAGAATCACACCTCCCACCCACACAGACACTCAGGCACCCATACAGATACTCAGACAACCAATCAATAACCCATATAGACCCTCATTTAGCTACTCACCAACCCATGCAACCGCTTACACACCAACTGACAAACTAAACTGTGTGAATGTCTGTTCCAGTCACCAACCCATGCATTCAGTAAGACACATTTAATCACTCACTTATACAGCCAGTCACACATCTTCTAAATCACCAATTCAGACACTTATACACCCACTCATTCTTCAATACACCTTGGCCTATATATATATATATATATATATATATATATATATATATATATATATATATATATATATATATTACCTACTGGCGGTCGCCAGTAGGTAGTTATAGTTAGGATTTTTTTCAATGTTAAATCTCAAAATTCTATTTGGAATAACTTTGGCACCGGTTGACGAATCTGCCTGAAAATTTCCTGAAAATGGCCTCGCGGCGCCCCGGTCCTTCCCTGAAAGTTTGGGGGGGATTCGTCAAGCGGGGGCCAAGATAAAAGGGGGGTCCCAAAACGCGTTTTCCCCATGTTAATTTCCATAGGGCGGTCGATTTCACTTTTAGCCCGAACGGCTGAATGGATTTCCACCAAACTTGGCAAAATTGTAGGGACTGGTAGCCCGATGTGCCTTTGCTATGTCTCAAGATATGTGCTCCACTGGATTTTGAGTAATTTACGTTCAAAAAAATATATATATCTATAGCAGCGCTCCAGTACGCGCACCGGTACGCGTACCGTGCACGCCACGCGACTTGCGTGAGGAAAGCTGATTGGCTCTCGGGTGTCTGTAAACATTCTAAACAGTCCGGAGCGGCCGCCATCTTGTGTCTCAGTAAAATCGAGACACAAGAGGTGGCCAAAACAAAGAGGGAAATGACCATAAGGGGGCAGAGTAGACCCCCCCTTGACCCCCTAGGTTTGATGTGGGGGCCATAAAAGGGCCCCGCGGGGCAAAAAAAAAAAAAAAATTTTTGATTTTCGCGGGGGGAGCGCCCGGTACGCGCACCGGTGCGCGTACCGGGGAGTGTACCATGGGGAAAAAGAATGACAGTTTTATAAGTAGCTGTTTAAAAAAAAAATGTTTTGTTGTTTTTTTATACATACACATACATATATAAATGCATATGCATATATATATGCATATATGTGTATATGTGTGCGTGTAGAGAGAGGTAGAGAGGTAGAGGTGTAGAGGTAGAGAGGTAGAGAGGTAGCGGTAGAGAGGTAGAGATTAGTAGAGAGAGAAGAAGAGAGAGGAAGAGAGGTAGAGAGTAGAGAGTGAGTAATAGAGAGTAGAGAGTGAGTAGTAGAGAGTAGTAGAGAGCAGTAGAGAGAGTAGCAGAGAGTGAGTAGTAGAGAGTAGTAGAGTGAAGAGTAGAGTGAGTAGTAGAGAGTAGTAGAGAGTGAGTAGTAGAGAGTGAGTAGTAGAGAGTAGTAGTGAGTAGTAAAGAGTGAGTAGTAGGGAGAGAGTAGTAGAGAGTGAGTAGTAGAGAGTAGTAGATAGTGAGTAGTAGGGAGTAGCGAGTAGCGAGTAGTAGGGAGTGAGTAGTAGAGAGAGAGTAGTAGAGAGTAGTAGAGTAGTAGAGAATGAGTAGTAGACAGTGAGTATTTGAGAGTAGTGGAGTCGGAGAGAGTAAGTAGTAGAGAGTAGTGGAGAATATTCCAAAGTTTGGCACAGCACCACTTTCACAATGAGTCCAATGAAATCATATCACTTAGAGTCCTTATTGAAGCGCTGAATCTTGGTGTATATTCAAATGCTTTTATTTTCCTTAAGTTTATGTACCACAGCCAGCCGAAAGGTTTCGTTCTGTACAACAGAACTTCTTCAGGGCGTTCTTATTTCCTTCAAGTTATGTCGGTATCCCGTTGTCATATAACTAGATATTTCTTCCAAATGTTAGACGAGACATAAGTATATTCTTATTAAAAGTGACTAGGTATCAATTTTACCCACACAATTCGGGCAGACTTGAGTAATTTATAGCATCCTCAAAGTCAGTCTTTCAAAAATTCCAAAGTATAGGACATGATAATCCAAATCCAAATGTTTCTCAAGAAAAGTCATTTACAATCGTTCGGAATATCGGTGTTTGGGCAGATATGATCCAGGGACCCCCAGTATGCAAGGGGAATTAGTCCCCCCTCTGCAAAGGCGCCAGTGGCCTGCATTGCAGAGAGGTGTAACAAGGGTGTGGCCTCATTACACTTCTCTGCAATGCAGCTCCCTCGCGCATACTGGAGGCTCCTGGTGGACTAGTTGACCCCAGGGACCCCCAGTATGCAAGGGGAATTAGTTCCCCCTCTGCAAACGCGGCAGTGGGCTGCGTTGCAGAGAGGTGTAACAAGGGGCATAGTCTCATTACACCTCTGCAATGCAGCCCCAGGCGCATACTGGAGGTTCCAGGTGGGCTAATTGGCCCCCAGGGGCCCCCAGTATGCAAGGGGAATTAGTTTCCCCTCTTCAAACATGCACGGGGGCTGCGTTGCAGAGAGGTGTAAAAAGGGTTGTGGCTTCATTACACCTCTCTGCAATGCAGTCCCCTGGCGCATACTGGAGATTCCTGGTGGGCTTTCAGGTCTTATATAGTTAGGAATTAGCATTAAAAAAACCTTTGAAATTCACTGAAAAAACCACAGGTTTCACACCAGTTATAGTTAGGAATTAGCATTTAAAAAACCTTTGAAATTCACTGAAAAAACCATAGGTTTCACACCAGTTATAGTTAGGAATTAGCATTTAAAAAACCTATTAAATTCACTGACAAAACCAGTTATAGTTAGCTGGAAATTTTACTGATATAAAACCAATGAAATTCCACGTTATAGTTAGTTGGACTCACTATAACTTGCGCGTGCAATGCACTGCTGATGACGTCACATATTACATCACTCATGACATGGTCAGTGACATCACTCATGACATCACTGATGACACCATCCTTGTGACATAGTGACAGACCTCCTTTCACTGTAATGTAACCCTTGAAACACATATTCAAAAATAGAAACTGAAATTTAAAAAAAATTGAGATACCCATATCAGTTACAACAAGCAATTCAGTAATTCCACCATCTATATGCACATCCAGTCATTCACCAACAGTTCTATATAGTCACTCATACATATACTCACTCATCATATGAAGTGATACACCTATACATCCTGTTACACACCGACAGTCATCCAAAAGTTACTCACACACATACTCACACGTGCAAATAAACTATTGAACATCCATTTATTTGAATATAGAGTTATACACACACTTCCACCTTACTTGTATTGAAAATTACACATATTTATTCTCTTAAACAATCACTTATAGAAACACATACTTATTTAAACAGGAACTCTTACAATCTCTTACTCTCACATATACTCACTTATATACATCAATATTCACATATACTAGATTAAAACATATGTAGTTACTGATAAAGACACTAGTGAGACAGTCATTCACTCACTAACAAACACATATACACACTCATCCACCCATACAGTCCTGCACATATGCTGTCTTCAAAACACATACAAACAGAGAGTCAGTCACTCATGCATCTATGTGCTAAGTAATACCCCCACCAAACCATATAGACACTCATACTGATACTAAGAGAAACACCTAATAACCCATATACATACGCATGTAGCTACTTACCAACACATGTAGCCACTTATACACAAAGTGAAACACTAATATATATATTTAAATATTTAAACATTACTCACTAATATTTATTTTTCAGAAAGACACATATTCACTGGATGGTGTCATCAGTGATGTCATGAGTGATGTCACTGACCATGTCATGAGTGATGTAATATGTGACGTCATCAGCAGTGCATTGCACGCGCAAGTTATAGTGAGTCCAACTAACTATAACGTGGAATTTCATTGGTTTTATATCAGTAAAATTTCCAGCTAACTATAACTGGTTTTGTCAGTGAATTTAATAGGTTTTTTAAATGCTAATTCCTAACTATAACTGGTGTGAAACCTATGGTTTTTTCAGTGAATATATATATATATATATATATATATATATATATATATATATATATATATATATACAAATATTTACACTTTACAGAAACACACAGTCACTGGATGATGTCATCAGTGATATCATTTGAGATTTCATAAGTGATGTCATCAGTGATGTCACTGACCATGTCATGAATCATGTAATATGTGACATCATCAGCAGTGCATTGCAGGGGTGTGAGTTATAGTTAGCTGAATAACTATAACGGTCAAATTTCTCTGGTTTTGTACGAGTGAAATGTCCAACTAGTTATAACATCCCTGAAACCTGTGTTTTTTTCTGTGAATTTCTAAGGTTTTTTAAATGCTAATCTCTAACTATAATGTCCTTGAAACTTGTTTTTTTCAGTGAATATATATGTGTATATGTATATATATATATATATATATATATATATATATATATATATATATATATATATATACACATATATATATATATATATATATATATATATATTCACTGAAAAATTCAAAGGTTTCATGGACATTATAGTTAGGCTCAGATTTCACTCATTCAAAACTAGGGGAATTCACCAGTTATAATTACCCGAGCTCACTATGACTTATACCCCTGTAATTCACTGCTTATGACCTCACTTATTACATCACTCATGACATGGTCAGTGACATCACTAATGACATCATTGATGGCATCACTGATGACATTATCAAGGGAATGTAAGTATTTGCAATGTTTTATAGATGGTAAAGGTATACTATGCACAACACTACTAAGTGATAGTACTTCTAACATATTATGTTAGTGGTTGTGTGACTGTATGTATCCTTGAGTGTGAGGTGTGTGAGTTGCTGTATGGGTGAATAAGTGGGTGTGTGAATGTCTGTATGAAGAAGTAAGCAGATGCGTGAGTGCTTGTATTGATGTGTGAAAGGGTGTGTAAGTGATTATGTAGGTATGTGAGTGCTTATATTGATGAGTGAGTGGATGTGTTGAGAGGCTATATGGGTGAGTGAGTGGGTGTGTGAGTGACTGAATAGGTGAATAAGTGGGTGTGTGAATAGCTGTATGGGTGAGTGAGCTCTTTTTGTAATTTGGTATAAATCCATACAGGTCCATTTACAGCCCCGACGATTACTACCCACACTGGGCCAGGCTGATTTATCAAAAAGGGTGAGGGAGGCTACGTGCCCCCACCCGGGCTGTTTTCAGCCCCAGAGACCTTTACCTTCAAGGGGCAGGCACAGCAAAAACAAAGAAGGGGGGTTGGGTGGCCCGTCTACTGGAGCCAATAATGGCCCTAGGGATTGCCACCCTCCAGGGCCAGTTCCCTATGCTCTGAGGTGCTCACTCTCGGAACAGTTATTTGCTGCCACTGGAGGGAGCTTTGACAGCTCCCGCCAAGTGAGAGCAAACAGTATGTCCTCTCCCAGCGGGCAGGAGCAGGAAAACTGCTCCCAAACGCTTGGAGCAGACTTTTCATCTCTTTTTCTGCCCGCTGTCAAGTGGGCATGAAAACAGTTGAAAAAATTGTTCCTGCATGCAGGGAGCAGCATTATTTGCCCATTAGTGAAAGGGGAGGGTAGCGTGTGCCCCTCTACTCAGGCTGATTTTGTCCCTGTAGACCCCATCCCTGGGGTCTGGTCCCTTGTTGCCCACCCAGGGCACCTAATTTTTTGTAGGAAAATTGTTTATTGACTCGCTGATAACTTTGCTGCCATTTAATGGATCTTCTCACAATTTTCCCCAAAAAGTGCCCCAATTTATCTAATGTTTTGGGGTATCCATCAAGCGGGGGTGAGAAAACAAGGGGGGAGCAAAAAAAGTGTGTTTCCCATGTTAATTCCCATAGAGATTTTAGACATGACTACAGCCCAAACCGCTGAACGGAATTACACCACATTTGTCAGAAAGCTAGATCTTGCTGCAGAAAGTGTGCTTTTTGTGATTTGTTGTAAAATCCCTTCAGTAGATTTGGAGTTACTAAAGAAAAAAGAAATATAGATATCTAGGGATGTGGACCTTCTGCGGTTCCTTGTGGTTTATTCACCAAGTCACGCACCACCAGCAACGTTGTGATTGATTGGCCATAACCAGAGAGGAAAGTTGCGCCCACCATTTTCGATATGAGGGAATAGTCGGCAGTTGTGAGAACTGAAACAAATGGTATAGAAGGGGTTAGGGTAGACGTACCCTGACCCAATGTGTACAATACAGGGGTGTATTAAGGCCCCGTGATTGAAAAAAAAATTGGGCTATACATATTTTTTTCTTGCATGGATAAATTTGTGGATCCCCCACTCAGCGCAGCCCCTTTGTAAAATGGCAATGGATCCATGAATTATCCCATAAATAAATACATTAAGAAAACATACTAGCACTCACTGAGACACTGAGATAGTCATATACCCACTCACAGACACTCAGAGACCCATTCAGAGATCCACTCACAAAACCACTCACAGACTGACACACCTAGATACAGAGCCACTCACTCTATGATACACCCAATCACAGACCTACTCAGACATTTGCGCACACACTCACAGACATATTCACATACTCACACACCCACCCACTCACAGACCTACTTCACTTTCAGACTTCCTCTCGCAGATCCACTCAGACACTCACAGACCCATCCACAGACCCTGACAGACACTCTCGCATATACTCAGAGACCCATTCACTTACTTACACACCCACTCAGAGATACACTCCCACTCTGACAAACCCACTCACAGACTCACTCAGACACTTGCACACCCATTCATAGACCCATTCACATACTCACAAACCCACTCAGACCCACTTATACTTTCAAACACCCACTCAGATACTCACACACCCATTCATAGACTCAGTCACACACTCACACAGGCACTCAGAGACCCATTCACATACTTACACATCCACTCAAATACCCACTTTCACACAGTCACTCACAGACCCACTCACACACTCACACACCCATTCACAGACTCAGACACTCATGCATTCACTCAGAGACCCAGTCACATTTTTGCACACCCACTCTCATACCCACTTATACTTTCACACTCCCGCACACAGATCCATACAGACACTCGCAAAACCACTAATAGGCCCGAGTGGATACACAAAGTTACACGAGGCACCTGGTTGAGCACCGCAATGGATTAGCTGACAAAAACAACCAAACTGGGCTTCTTCATTGAGACATGAAAATAGTTAAAGAAATACTGACTATTTAGAAGTGGTATAACAAAACCAAAGATGAAATGACATCCATGATTTTCCAATAAGAAAAGCATAAGTAAGAGCACATAGTGAAGGGGAGCTATTTTAGTTGTTTTTCTATTGAGAGTGGAGGCGGATTGCTGGAGTTTTTTCTGAAGATTTGGGATGAAAAGAGATGTTAGCAGACTTAGAAGTAAAACAGGAAGAACAGCAAAAAGCTTTTACAGGTCGGTTAATTAGGTTGCAGTATATAAAAGTATGTTCAGATAAATAATTGTGAGTCTATATAAGCTGAAAGAAAATGTGTGGCTTCTAGACACAATACTCAAAGGAAGAATAGAAGAGAACTTAGAGGAGAACATTTACTAAAAATACAGTGAGCAGGAAAAGGAAAAAGAGAAATTGGTAAACTGAAAGTATATTAATTTTATTAATCTAGTATGAATGAATGTGTTTGAGATTTGATGTGGGTATTTGCTTATAGTATATAATATAATAGTATGTAATTTGCACACACTCACAAGTCAGGCAGGCATTTACACACCTAGTTCACTACCACAAAAGCACTTTTGTTCCCACCACTCATGTAACCAGACAGTGACTGCAACACTTAGTCACGTCACACTCCCATAAAACAATTCACATACCCATTTACTCACAAATTCATCTGAGTTTGAGTACTAGTTCACCCTTAGAGCCTGGGGGACATCCTCAGAATGGAATCGGCACCACAAAAAGAGTTTGTCGATGACTACTTTTTGCAGTCTTGAGAAGGGAGAACCCTGATTGTAATTAACCTCATAAGCAGGGCCCCAAAAGGTAGTGACTTTAAAAAAGAGGGTGAGGAGCAGATAAATGACTGGGCAAAGTGTCAAGAGGAGAGAGAGGATCCTGCAGAGAGGGAGTTCTCTATTGGATACTGTTAGACTTGGCATCTTTCGGCGTGTTTCCCCTGAGTTTTTGCTTTCTGACCTCCCGGTTTTGACTCTGTTTTTGCTGGCGTAGTGTTTCTGCGGACTTTTCTCACTGCTGATCAGTGGTAAAGTGCAAGTGCTCCTGTAGTAAATTGTGTTATGGATTGGTGTTTCCATGATTGGATATTTGATTTACTTGTTAGTCCCTAGTAAAGTTCACTGAGTGCACCAGGGCCTGTGAATCAAATGCTACTAGTGGGCCTGCAGCACTGATTGTGCCACCCACGTGAGTACCCCTGAAAAGGTAACTGAAACCTGCCATTGCGGAGTCTGCGCGCAATTAGTAACTGCCATGTCGACTTGGCCAGTGCGCACACTTACCAGTCCCTCATCTTCCCTTTTTTTACATGTCAGCCACCCCTAAGGGAGGCCCAAGGTACCCCTGTGGGCCGGGTGCAGAGTATGTGAAAGTTAGGACATGCCCTGGTGTGTGTGGCATGTCCTGATAGCAAATTACGGCCAATTTAGTTTTTAGCTTTTGCAAGGCTACCTATTCCCCAGAAGACAGAATGAGGAGTTTGTTTATAACATCTTATAAACATAACTGGCCTGGGGAATTAGGTAGGAAAATAAAGTTTAGTATGCCTGAACTCAGAATCTAAAGATGCATCTTTTAGTGAAGGTGATTTTTACATTCTGTGTTTGAAAATACCGCTTTTAAGAAAGTAGGTATTTTCTTGCTCGGGAATCCCATATATCTCTGCTGGAATGTGGATTGCCTATCTGGGTTGGATGACAGAAGGCTGGGGAGCAGAAGAGGCTCCAGATAGTCTAGGTGGGTCAGGAAAGGGCTGAATAGCCCTGGGCTGCAATTGGGGAAGGGGAAGAGATTTCCCTTCACTTCAAAGGGCCTGGTCTGCCTTGACCATGTTGTCTCCAGGAAGTCATACCAGAGAAGGCAGAACTGGTTCTGGCTGGGCACAGACACTCTCTGCCTAAGAGATCAAAGGATTTTGGGATATAAATATTGGGACCCAGACCCCTGAACTTTAGAACTCTTTTGGATCAAGAAGACTGCCAAGAATAAGAGCTGGAGAAGCTGCGAGGAGGAACTACCACTTTGCTGTGTGCTTTGCTGTGTTGGCCTGCAGTGACGGCTTCTGTCTGGCTGTAATGCCAGAAACCGGTCCTAGGAAGCTTGTTTCCGGTCCAAGGAAGACATGGCTTGGCAGTTCGGGCTGGACTGTTCCCATGAGGCACAGGGTCAGACTGATTTGCATATGGCCATGTCTGAACTGGGGTGGTAGAGTGAGCTAAAGAACGGTGATGGATTAAACCCAGATCTGTTGACTGGGTGTGAGTGTTTGATTGGTTCAGATGCTCCGTCCATCCCCACCCCCTTTTTTACTGCTATGTTTGCCATAAGTTGGCAGGGTATGCTCAGATGTGAGTCCCTTGCTCACTTTGCCACTGGATTCAAGCAAGCCTGGCTTAAGACGGCTGCAATTCCAGAAATCGGTCCTAGGAAGCTTGTTTCTGGTCCAGGGAAGACATGGCATGGCAGTTCGGGCTGGACTGTTCCCATGAGGCACAGGGTCAGACTGATTTGCATATGGCCATGTCTGAACTGGGGTGGCAGAGTGGGCTAAAGAACGGTGATGGATTAAACCCAGATCTGTTGACTGGGTGTGAGTGTTTGATTGGTTCAGATGCCCCGTCCATCACCACCCCCCTTTGTACCGCTTTGTTCGCCATAAGTTGGCAGGGTATGCTCAGACGTGAGTCCCTTGCTCACTTTGTCACTGGATTCAAACAAGCCTGGCTGAAGACGGCTGTAATGCCAGAAACTGGTCCTAGGAAGCTTGTTTCCGGTCCAGGGAAGGCATGGCTTGGCAGTTCGGGCTGGACTGTTCCCATGAGGCACAGGGACAGACTGATTTGCATATGGCCATGTCTGAACTGGGGTGGCAGAGTGGGCTAAAGAACGGTGATGGATTAAACCCAGATCTGTTGACTGGGTGTGAGTGTTTGATTGGTTCAGATGCTCCGTCCATCCCCACCCCCTTTTGTACCGCTTTGTTCGCCATAAGTTAGCAGGGTATGCTCAGATGTGAATGTTATGTTATGTTATGTTATGTTATGTTATGTTATGTTATGTTATGTTATGTTATGTTATGTTATGGGTGTTTATATAGCGCACGGCTGCCCCATCCAAGGGGCGTCCCGGTGCTAGCTGTCTATGTCCAAAGGAGGTTGCTGAAGATGCAGACTATAGGTGATATAACATAACTAACAGAAGAGGAGAGTTATGATAGCTTTCCTTAAGGGTAAGAGATCCTTCATCCCACGAATCTGGGCTGGAAGTTCATTCCAAAGCTTTGCTGCAAGCTATCTGAATGAGCGACCACCCATCCGACTCAATTTGATGTAAGATATTGTGGCCAGATTCTGTCCCTCCGACCGTAGAGAACGTCGAGGAACGTAGGATGAAAGGAGCGGGCACAACATGGGGGGGACGCTCACTTTGCCACTGGATTCAAGCAAGCCTGGCTCAAGACGGCTATAATGCCAGAAACCGGTCCTAGGAAGCTTGTTTCCGGTCCAGGGAAGGCATGGCTTGGCAGTTCTGGCTGGACTGTTCCCATTAGGCACAGGGTCAGACTGATTTGCATATGGCCATGTCTGAACTGGGGTGGCAGAGGGGGTTAAAGAACAGTGATGGATTAAACCCAGATCTGTTGACTGGGTGTGAGTGTTTGATTGGTTCAGATGCTCCGTCCATCACCAACCCCTTTTGTACCGCTTCTGTCTTGGGCAGCGGAAGGACTGGACTGAACTTTCTGCAATCTACTTTTGTAAGTTTCTCCAAGTGGTTGAGGTAGAGCTTGCCCCTGTTCAAAAAGTCTCAGGAACAGCGCAAAAACTTCAAGCTCTTCTGCCCTCAGCACTAGGGACTGTGTGTTTTGTGCTGCAACAGAGGAAAAAGCAACCCAACGCCATCTACGATGCTGCTGGTGATGCTGTGTCTTGAAGGCACTGCAGAGGGCACTGTTGCAATGCCGCACCGCGACCCTGGTCTCACCGATGACACCTGCTGATGCCGGTACCACGCCGCTGCTCGCACAACGACCTGTGGGCACCGCACTCGGCATCGCCTCGCTTCACGACGATGCCTTGGCCTCCCCAATGACGACGAGCCACGCAGAAATCTCGCACTGCAGTTGTGGTCTACCGAAGCCTGCGCCATCGACTCCAGACGACAGCGCTCCAGCAACATCAATGCCGCTGTTTGCAACTCGACCTGCCAGCACCGCGACGAGCACCGCATTCACTTTGCATCACAACCCTGGTCTCCCTGATGACGCCATCTGACTCCACCACCGAGCCACTGCTCGCACCACGACCTGAGGGCACAGCACGCCGCTGCACTTCGCCCTGCAGCACCCGATGCCTGCTGACGCCAGTGCCCCTGACTTCAACAGAGAGATGTTCAATCTGGAACGCATGTGACTTCAAGGGCCCTGATGACTCCTGCACCGACCTCCGGAACTGATGCCTGCAGACGCTGTGCTTTCCGAAGCTCAACAAGAGGATGCAGATGCCCTGCATTTCTAAAAGGTACTGTTTGCGGCTCTTCCCAACTCCAGAGCTGGCCCACGACGCCGTGGTCATCCAGAACTGTTTGGATGTATTTGTTTACGGTGCTGTGATAGCCCTGGACAGACCTATCGACTTCAAGGAACCGTTTTTCAAGGTTATTTTGATAACTAAAGATTTCTAAGTACTGTATTGTAGATTGTTATCATTTTTGGTCTTGTATTAAGTATATAAAAATATTGGATATTTTTCTAAACTGGTGTGGTGTCCTTTTGTAGTGCTTACACTGTAGTACTGTTGGTTATATGCAAATGCTTTACACACTGCCTCTAAGATAAGCCTGACAGCTCGTGCCATGCTACCAAGGGGGTGAGCAGGCGTCACTTTAGGAGTGTAACTCCCTTATCCTGACTAGAGTGGTGGTTTCTGCCTGGCTTTGGCATATGCCGTAGCCTACCAAAAATCCAATTTCTAACAGATACGATGCAGGAAGTACTGTATCCTCTCAAACCCAGTCCCCTGCAGACCTCAAGGACAGACAGGCTAAGTGGGACCTGAGGCTGCAGCTGGCCTAACCGACTACACAGGAGAAAAAAGCTGAAGCTAAGAGAGCCTTGGCAGAGAAAAGGGTCTTGCTGGCTCATGAATTGAGTGCCAAAGTGCTGGACATGAAGTTCAAATAGCTGTTAGAGTCTAGCAAAAATGATGGGAGCACCCCTACAGTGTCCAATGCAGAAGAAGGAGTCCATATATCCTAAAACATGGTGTCTGACTTTAAGGAGGGGGTGATATAGACAGGTGGTTTCTGGAATATGAAGTAGCTCTAAGGGTACAGAGGATCTCTTCTGGTAGGATTTTGTGGGGTAATTTTGAAATGTTTATAAAAAAAGTAATTTTTAAGAAGGTTTTTCGAACCGTTTCATATTTATTCTTTTTTTTTCAAAGAGAACTGAGGAGAAGCAACTGGCTACATGCTGTGAAAACATGAAGGTTCACCAGCGAGCTAAGGAAATAATTAATTATTACTTCTGAGAGTACTTTCCACATCTATGTGATTGGCAATGCAGTCCTTACCGCTTTAGAATGATTTATCAGTGTCTTTTGGAATGCTACATATGATGGACTGTTTTCTGAAAGACAGAAGAGAGAGAGATATCTGTGTCTGTTCTAAATTTAGGGGCATCTTTTAGCCAGAAAAGCACATAAATATGAGGAGTACCTCTTGCTTGGGGAACACCAGGCGCTCGCACCTTACCCTGACACCAGCGGAGCCGTGAGGGCAACGGCGGAACAGCGGAGCACTTGCCGGGAGGTAGCCAGGACCGGAGCACTCTCCGGGACCGGACTTCAATACCCAGCAGGCGCTGGGGCAGCAGCGCGCCAGTGACGCCACACAAGCCTCCGGAGGCGCAAGTAAAAGGCTGACCCCTGTGAGCATAGTGGGGAACACCAGGCGCTCGCACCTTACCCTGACACTAGCGGAGCCGTGTGGGCAACGGCGGAACAGCGGAGCACTTGCCGGGAGGTAGCCAGGACCGGAGCACTCACCGGGACCGGACTTCACTACCCAGCAGGCGCTGGGGCAGCAGCGCGCCAGTGACGCCACACAAGCGCCCGGAGGCGCGAGTAAAAGGCTGACACCCCCCTCGCCCCGCGAGTCGCGCCCGCGGGAGAGCCCGTGGCGAAGCCCGGGCAAAGGGCGGGCCCTCTGAGGCCCTCTGAGGTCATCAGTGGTCGGGCGGGCCACCCCACCAACATTCCCCTCTAAAGGTGAGCACTCTACTTGGATAACAAAATGGGCGATAGTACTGCCATCAGCAACAATATTGATGTATTAACTCAGGGTGTTGACACCTCTGTCTCCCTCATTACATCTTTCGAGACATTGATAGAAACTGCATTTAATGAGATAGCTGAGACTGAGAGGAGGTTTTCCATGGGTTCACTTACCACAAACCAATCGAGTGTAAGAAGTAGTACAAATGGAAATACACATATAACCCCTGAAGTCATCGTGGTTAAACCATCACATCCCCCTGTTAATGTGCCCATTGTTCTGGATGACGAAAATACCGTCACTTATATAGCACCAGACCCTGCCTCTTCAATACCAACTACTGAAGTAATTATTGAGGTCACAGAGAATACAGGAGCTAAACGAAAAAGGGGCCCAGCAAAGTTAATTTATAACAAAAGGAGGCAGCCCCTTAGAAGTGCAAACCAACCAACACCACAAAGTATGTGGAGTAGGGGAAAGAAACAGAAATTAACTCAACAGACAGTATCCTTACAGGATCAATCCCATCTTGGTGACATTGTAGTAATAAATAATAGCTCTTCAAATCCAGTGTCTACCTCCACTCAGACTGAGCCCACCAACACAAATAGTAACTACTCCAAATCAGAAGGGAATCTTATCAAGACCATCACGGATACAATTTTTAAGCAACTTGAAGGTCAAATGATCAAACAATTTAATCACATTTTTAAAAGACTTGACAGGCTGGAAAACTTAATTAAAAATGACGATGCCAAGAGAAAAGGCACAGCGTGTTTGGATAAATTAAGAGTTGAACGTCTATTAAAAGACTTGGAATCCACCACCCGTGTGCTCACCTGTGGTGATCAAACTATCAACAGGGCTAAGGAAGCACAGGTTGCCACTAACACACCATCGACTAATACATCTTTAGTGACTAAAAGCGTAAGAGGAAGCAATTCGACCAACACTTTGTCTAAATCCTCTCCGCAGTCAAATGCAGTTACCAGTGCCCTTGATTCTTCGGCTAAATCCTCCTCCCCTCCCAACGTTGTTACTAATGCTCCAATGAAAAGTCCTCAATGTAACCCTGTAAGAGGTACTACAACACAGAAGGCCCCTATGAATTCCAGCCAGCGCTATGACAAGACTTCACATGAAGACACCAGGCCTATTAAACATCAAGGCCCCGCCTTCCACCTTCCACCTGAGGCGTGTCTTAACGTCTTAGTTCTGGCTGGCATTCCACCTCTCAGGGAAGGGCAAGGAGAATCGTGGGTTCAATTGCATAACAAGTGTATTGACTGGCTAACGAAGCATAAGGGGGTGGGTTACGACATTTCTAAAGAGATCATATCTACACGTCGAGTAACTTGGGTAGGACCTCTTTTTAAAAACATCAATGGGGACTGTATCGTAATTAACTTCAGGAACCCGGGCACTGCAAAATTTCTGTTGAATAAAAATTTGTTCAACATGGTCCATCTACGGTGGTGACCGCCTTACCGTTAAGTTATTTTTACCGGCCCCCACACAAAATGATGCAGCCCCCACCTGTATTCCCATTGCACAACAGGTTCTCAGTATTCCAAGATTTGGGAACATTGGATTGACTGTCACCCACCACTGAAGAACCTGTTCCTGTGTGCTCTGCCCTTGACCAGATAGCGGAAACACTACCTAAAGTGCCCATACAAATAGCTAAGACCTCTGCACCAAAACTATCATGTGAACAAGAGGGGCACAGTATAGTAATATCCTCCCCAGAAATTGACCAGGGTTTCTGCAAGAAGCTAGATAAGAATCTGTCAATCCTTAGTTGGAATATCGCCGGCCTGAAGGCCAAGATGGAAATTAATTCCTGGAAGGACTGGGTCAATTGCCATGATATATTAATGTTTCAAGAAACCTGGTGTATTGATAACTTGCTGTTTGAGGGGTACAGCTGCTATAACAGGACTGTTTCTGCCCCCCCCTTTGGTCGACCTAGTGGGGGATTATCTATCTGGGTCAAAATATCTACTGATGTTAAAACTGACATACTCCAAACTGATTGCCCGAGTTTCATGGCACTATCATACACCCAAAGGACAAGACTATGCTTGATCAATTTCTACAATAATGACTTTTTGTCCCAACCAAATCGTAATTTTATTCTTTTATTTGATTTTATTGACGGGATCATGGATGGACAGAAATATGGGAAATTTGACGGTATCTGTCTAGGAGGGGACTTTAATGCCCATATACACTCGAGACATCCCCCTTGTAGAAGGGGCACAGAACTGTCAAATCTCCTTGCAACTAGAGACCTTGTAAACTGTATGGAATATGTTGGTATAGAATCTAGTGCCGCCCCATTACTCACCTTTATTGGCCATGGAAGCTGAACCACAATTGATTATGTTTTTGTTTCACCTCCTGTCGCAAATGCCCTAACAAAGGCCGAAGTTGTATGTAAAGTTTATAGCGATCACTATCCGATTGTTATTCACCTATTGCTCCCGAGAGGTAAGCGCCCACGAAATGAAATAGGTGCAAGAAATCTTGAAGCTTCGACTGATAAACTGAGGGTAATTTGGAGGGGTGTGGATAATAGGGGAACACTGGCAAAAATTATCAAAAAACACCCTGTTCTCATTGAGCATTGTCTTACTAGCGCTGGTCAAGGGGTTAATATCATTACATCATTTACTGAACTCTGCTCTGTAATAAAAGGTGAGATTTCCAGACCTGCTTCGAGTAAAGCTGAGGAAACACCTCGATGGTTTGATGTCTCCTGTTCAAAGGCAAATAGGAAGTTGAGAGCTGCCCTAAAAGCCGAACCCAGGGACATCTCCCAAATAAGGTTACTCAGAGCAGAGTACAAATTTACCCTAAGAACCAGATCAAATGAATTGCTTAAAACACACTGGGGTTCCCTGGCACGCTCAGCCGAATTGAAAGACACCACTGGGTTTTGGAGGGAGGTAAAGAAGATAAGATCTATAGGTTCAAATTTAACGGCAATCAATTGTAACATCACTGGACCTATTTGGGTTGAACATTTTGCTAAAATTTATGCCACACCTAGCAACCCTGCTCCGACCCTTCCCCCATTAAGCCCCCTTAATATTTCTGTGTCTGAGGTTGAGGACGCCATATCCGAAAGCGCTGGATTCAAGGCACCCGGCCCTGATGGGCTCTCAATTGATCAACTAAAGTGTGAGCCCGACTTCTGGGCTCCATTATTATGTAATGTTTTTAACAATTTAACAAACGAACACATTCCAGAAACATGGTCCTGCAGCACAATCGTCCCCATTTTCAAAAAGGGTGATAGGCTAGACCCCGGGTGCTACCGCCCCATTTCGCTAATCGATAACACCTTGAAAGTTTTGGGGCGAGTTATCTTTAAAAGAATTAGAACTTGGGCTGAAGAGAGTAAGATCCTACACCCCAGTCAGCTCG
The DNA here is from genome assembly GCF_964263255.1 of Lissotriton vulgaris. NCBI lineage: Eukaryota > Metazoa > Chordata > Amphibia > Caudata > Salamandridae > Lissotriton > Lissotriton vulgaris. The sequence goes on along the minus strand of NC_141696.1, from coordinate 997,776,595 downwards.
GTTTTCGTAGCAATGTCGGTACGGTGGAACAATGTTTGAACCTGAGTCTGATTATGGCAAAATATAATACTGCTAAGAAATCCCCTTTATATTTTGGTTTTATGGAATTAAGTTCTGCATTTGATTTTGTTAACCGTTCCCGCCTATGGTCCACCCTTCTTGATTATGGTTTGGATGATTACCTGGTCCATTTTTTAGCTTTTTTACATAGCGATTTAAGAGCACAAGTGCGTATAAACCAATCTGGCGAAGTTTCTGACGACATTAAAATAGGTCGGGGGGTCAGACAGGGGTGCGTGCTGGCCCCCCTCCTTTTTATCTTGTATATAAATAATCTGAGTAGCTCACTAAACACCCTTACAAAAGATGTACCCCATGTAAACGGAGTCCCCATACCTACCCTTCTTTATGCCGATGACGCGGTCCTGATGGGCCACACCCCAAAAGCACTTCGCACTTTAATTTCAGGATTTGTTCTCTTTATGGCTGATTTAGGCCTGACCACTAATTTCAAAAAATCCTTAATTATGAGTTGTGGTCCAAAAAATTATAAAATCGCAGAGATTAAATCAGGGTCAAACGTTTTGAAAAGCACCTGCACTTTCCCCTATCTGGGGCTGCTATTCTCAAATACTGGCTCATGGCTTGCACATGTATCTTATGCCAGGAACAAGTTGGGTAAAGCAATAAACAGCGTTACCTCTTTGAAACAACCCAACTATGCTGATGTAATAACACCACTAGTTAAGATCTACCAAACCCAATGTATTCCAACTGGCACTTATGGTGCCGAGGTTTGGGGTTACACAAATTGCATCAGTCTCCAAACAGAAGAAAATAGGTTCTGTCGGAAGGTGCTGGGTGGGGTTATTTGCTCCCCCCACTATGTATGTCATAATGAACTAAACATTTCATATATAGAAGATTTTGTAAGATCTAGACCAGCACTCTTCTGGCTAAAGATATGGATCAATCCGGCTGCCACTTTGACCCGTGATATAATTTTAGACTGTTTAAAGTGCGATAGGGCACATTTTATACCGTGGTTAAAAGCGGTAAAAGATTGCCTCGATAGTGTAGGACATGGCTTTTTGTTTACTTCACCCAGCCTAATAAATAGTTCTCACAAGACCATCATTCTTAGGGCACTATATCTTCTTTATAGAGAAGAGCGAGAAAGGAAGAATCTGTCCAAATGCACTGTTATGAAATATATGGGTCACTCTGAACTTCACATTAAACACCCAGGCCCTCCATACAGGTATTTACGTTTGCATCTTGGCAGATGGAATAGGAGCTTATTGTTTCGATTTCGAGATGGGAGTATGGTAAACTTACTAAACTTCCCCCTGGGTTACAATAGACACCTTGAAACCATGAATTGTCCATGTAACCCTAACATGAAACAGAGCCTTATGCACTTTTTGTTCTTCTGTGGTTTTTACAAAAAACTTTCCGCTCATTACTTAATGCCCTATTGTAGAAAAGAGAAATTGACTAGTTTTAGAATAGCTTTGAGGTCCTTTCTATTATTGGAAACGGATGAAGTAATATTTAGGGTGAGCTGTTTTCTCAAAGCTGCCGTTAGATCACAAGCCACTTTACATAATGATGTTTAAGATTTGCACATCTGCACTTTTTATGCACTTTAAATTTTTCTAATTTGCACATCGTTATTGCTGCTTTTGCACATTATAAATATGGACTTACTGATGATGCTGTTCTAACCATCCATTCTCTCTCTTTTAAATCATGTTTTATAATCGTTTTAATTGTATATAATATCTGTTTTTAATAAGAAGGGACAATTGATATATAAATGTGAAAATGAAAATGAAATTGACATTGATTTATTAGTCTTAAATTTTGCTTTCAAGCTGTCATACCTTTGCATTGTATTGTTTTTGATTTAAAATGTATTTTGTTTGTACTTTTATGGATGTTTTTAATTTTGAATAAAGGTCTTTTGACTTGACTTGGCTTGGTACTCTTTTCATGAAAAGAAATCAGTAATTTCTCAAAGAGATGGATTTTTTTATGTTGCAGAAAAAGAACAGCATAGTGCGAAATCTGTGTTTTAAGTAATTCCAAATATTTGCCGGATCCAGGTGTCTTGGTTTTTATGCCTTTATAGTTACAGATTGTTTTTCTCAAAAAAAGTTATGTAAGTTATCCCATCGATATTCTGTACAGCTCAGAGTTAGAAACCAAGTTGGTGTTTCTAAATTTTTCTATTGTGTAATTAGTTACATACACATAGTATACAGGTTTTTTTGTATAATCTTTACGATTGCTTTTTAACTACTGTTTGTTTATTGATGAGTCTTTCAAAAGTAAATAACTTTTGATGTATGGGTATTGAACCTGAGAACAGTAAAAAAGGGAAAATGTAGCGACAGAAAAATTTGTGCTGTGACAAGTAGATGGCTTTTCACAGAGTGAACAAGCATCTCACATACATTTTATGAGGCAGATGGTATTATAATGACTGCAGCAGCTAGTGGTTCTCCGAAGGGTGCTGTACAGGTGACTGTCATGCTACACCTACTTCTTCCTGATTCATCTGATAGACATCCTTTCTTCAATAGTTTTAAGTACTTCCACATGGAACTTTTCCCATATGAATACTTCTTGGCAGTGCTTCTGGGAAACTGTATGCCACAAATATTAAACTGCACATATTTAGCTGTACCCTTCTTTTCCCCTGAAGGTATTGTATAATACTTTCATACACCATTTTGTTTTGTGCTTGCTGGTGTAAATATATACCTGCATGTATCTGAAGTGGTTGTGCACAAAAGTGAATTTGTAAATAGTTAAATAAGTTGTATTATGTATATTTTTTATTTAAACTGTGTTGTAATGTGTTAATAAAATGTATTTGTAAAGTTATACAAATATATATGACTAAGCTAACGTATGGGTCACAAACACACTTATATAGGTACTCATACATGAACTCACACACCTATACAGTCATTCACACAGGTAGTGACACACCCACACATAGACTCACATACCCGCTCAAAATCCCATGGTCAGTCACATACCCATTTATACATGTAACACATACTTACATAGACTCATACACTCATACAGCCACTCACACACCAAGGTACACACCAATACACCCACTCACACACCCACACATCAATGCAGCTGCTCACACACCCACCCACACATTGTTAAAGTCACACAGAGATTGACACACCAAGGCATTCAACGATACAGACACTGACATAACCAGGCTCACACCAATACAATCACTGACACATCCAGGGACACACTGATACAGCCACACACATACCCGGGGCAAACACTGATAAAACTACTGGCACACCCAGCCTCATTCTGATACAGAAACTGACACATACAGGCACATACTCATACAGCCAATGACACATTCAGTCACATATCAATACAGCCACCTAGATTCAGCCAACCACGCACTAATACAGCCACCCAAACACTAATGCATCCAATAATACACCTGAGAGCAGACTGATGTATACGCTGACACACCCAGACATTCACAAATGCAGACGGTAACACAGTCAGGCATACAATAATGCGTCCCATAACCCACCCAGGCACACACTGATGCACACACTGTCATACCCACTCACACACCGATACAACCACTGTCGCATTGAAAATACAGAGTTAGCTCTTTATTTGATCAGATGGAGACTAAAAAAGACAATTTATTTTGAGAAGAGTTTTATTTACGGTGTTTAAGTTTTCTTCTTCTTTTTGTATTCTTTTAACAAAAAGTAAGCAGGGTAGTAAAAGGGTAAGGATGGGAAAATACAAAGAAGCAACCTGCTTCAGTCTTCAAACAGTATGTGATGATTGGATGCACAAAAAACATTAAAAAACCTAACAGTGATGCTTTTTCACTGTATTCAAGTATGTACCCACAGAGAATACTTTAATCGCAACAAGCATGTGGCACTTTGTACAGTGAGTAACCACTTCACTCAATTCTTCACAGGCAGCTGGATTGTAATGACTGCAGCCGATTATGGTTTTCCCATGGGTGCAGTAGTGGTGGAATATCCTGCTAAACCTGCTTTCCCTTCATCATCTGGTTGTAGATACTTTCATGAACTGATTTCAAGTGCTCCCACATGGAACTTCTACCATGTGAATACTTCTCTGCAGTATCACTGGATAACTGCTTACTGCTAATATTGTACTGCACACATTTTGCTTCTACCTTTGTTTCCCCAGAAGGTATTGTAAAGTGCTTCCAGACATCACACTCTTTTCTTCAAGGTGATGTATATTCCTCCTCATCCTCAACATGTTGTGGATGTTCATCCCAGAGAGAAGATGTAGCTTCACCAATTAAGATGTAGCTTCACCAATTAAGATGTAGCTTCACCAATTCTGAGAAAGCAGAGCTCCAGGGGTTCTCAATTCTCTTTCTAGAGACTTCACTGGAAAACTAACAGTTTTTGGTGTGATTTTCCATGTTCATTGTGGGGTCCTAATATCTAAAATCAAAAGCCAAGGTCTGGGTGTGTCATCAAGCAAATTTATGAATCCAGTCAGTAGATTTACAGAATTGCAAAACTCATAAAATGTGTTACTTTCTTCAAAAACAGATATAGTGTGCCTTATGTATACTTGTAAATATGCTGACACTCATGTCATTAATGAAAGTTAAGGGGTGTACATACTAAAAATATTTTGGGCGAATCCACGGATACGTATTCACTGAATCATTCTGATCACGTGATCGGGGTTAAAAAACCATAGCCTACTAGTTCTGTCTGTGTTTTTTGACCCACAAAGGTACTGCGGAATGGAAAAATCATTTACTAAAAAATAAAATTTGTTTAATTGCATTATCAAAAATGTTATATATTGTACATTAAGTAAATATGTGTTTTTTCCTTTTAATATGTACATAATGTATATTGAAAAAAAGAATGTTAAAAAGAAAAAAAAATTTAAAAATCAAAATAAATTGTAGTTCATTTAGTATTACAAATAAACCCTAGATATTAACTATGAAAGCTAAACACTACAGGGACATAATACTTTGGAAATAGACTTTGAAAATGTTACAGGGATGTTTTAGTTAGGAAATAACATTTAGAAAAACTGAGAAATTCACTGAAAAGTGCAAAGGTTACAGGGACATTATAGTTAATAAATACAATTTTTAAAAATGAGATGTTCACTGAAAAAAATAATGATCACAGGGATGCTATAGTTTGTCAATAGAATTAAAAAACACCATAGAAGTTCCCTGAAAAAGCCAAAGCTTCCAGGAACATTACCTGTGGAGCTCTGTCCTGCAGATTAGATAGCTCTCACTTTCCATGACCACAATATTACATAACCACTACCTTACATAGTCCTTGTCAAGAGGCTGCTGCTCACTGCAGTGCCCAAAGTTGTGCATGCAACTTTTTGGGGATAGTGGAATAGTGTTGATGTCCCTCTCCACACGGCTCTAGTCAGTACGGGGCGTCCACCCCAGGAAGCGCTTCGCCCGGCAATAAGAAAATACAGTCACTCATGGGGTAGGCAGTCAACAGATTTCAGTGTGGCTGGCACTCTGCTCCCGCCCCTTCGGCCCCACCCGGAGGTGCAGGTGGAGATCGTGGTCACGTGAGCTGTGTGGGCCAGCCTGGCAGGCCCATATCTGCTCTGTGCATTGTGATGCCCCAACAACTAGTAGCCACGCCGCACAGTACCTTTGCTCTTGTCCAGGCACCGGGGGGAATCACAATCTGGCTGTCAGCAGCGGTACTTCTCAGCCTCACCCTCAGCCCGCAATGTGGTCCAGGCCTTCGCAATGTCAATTTCTCTTCCCTACGTAAGGCCAGCACCGGTAAGTCTGGTCTGGCTCACCCCCACTGCTTCCAGGGGAACCCACTGCCTCAGTGCACCCTGCTTCACCACTCCTGGTTGGGCAAACCTGCGTGTTGCTTGGGGAGCGACACCACGCTGAGTCCGATGCCGCCATCTTGTTGTGTAGCGGCCTAGTGGGGCTCCAGGGCACTGCAGCACTGAGAGACATTGGCTTAGATTTTAGAGGTGGTGATATATTTAATCCAGAGGGGATCCTCCTCTCAGCCTTTACCTGCCCAGAAGGGATTGAAGCAAGTATCCTATGTTTACTGAAAAATGAAGCAGGATTGATGTCAGTAGTGGCCACAGAATTCTACTCCTTGCTGGCCACCTTCTTATCAGGTACCTTCCTCTTTGGGCTATTTTTCTTATATATTAGCCCCAAAAGCAGAAGCAGTTATCATTGGACTTGTGGCACCATAAGCTACTTCTAAGATTTCTTTCTGGTTCCGTATTGAGCATAACATGACAAATCATATACCTGTAGGCAATACAAATTAAGTACAAAGTCAGTGAGACTTCGGCAACCTAGCCTTTGTAATACAATTATTGCTTAACAGTGGTGTCCCCATGTATAAACTATAATTTGCTTGATAATAAACAGAAAAAGGCATCCTTGGTGCCCTTCAAGGCCCTTTGGTCTCCCTATGACAGGCAGAGGGCAGGCAGGCAAACAAATCAAATAAAGAAATTAAGTATTGATTTGTGCCTATGGGAGGTGGGGGAGGCAGTCAAATGTATAGAAAATAGTTGCTGGCGTCCCTCAAGAGACCATGAAGACTCCATGGGAGGCACAGGGGGCAGGCAATGTTTGAATACATTATATAATTGTTGATGATCCTCCAGGGTCCACGAGAACCGTATGGGAGGTGGGGCAGGAAAATAATCAAATAAATCATTTAAATAATTGCTGGTGCCCCATCAGTGTCCAATGGGACTCCATGGGAGGCAAAGCAAGGCAGGCAAACCATAGAATTAATTAATTAATAATTGCTGGCTTCCTCCTGGGCCAATGGGGACTGTATAGGAGGGAGGGGCAAGCCACAATTGAATGAATACATTAAGGAATTGCTGGTGCCTCATAGGGGTACTGTATGGGAGGCTAAGGGAGGCAGACGAAACTGAATACATGAATTAAATAATTGCTGGTGCCCCTTTGGCCCCTTGGGGATGCTATGGGAGGTGAACAGCAAAATGTATCGAATTAATCGATTAAATAACTGTTTGTGCCCCCCCCCCCCTCGAGAGCCCATGAAGACTCTACGGGCGCTAGGGGGGGGGGGGGGGATAAAGGGGCAAAAACAAATAAACTATTTCATTAATTTGTGGCGCACTGTCAGGGGGCCAATGGGGACTCTATGGGAAACAGGGGAAGACAGGACAAAATCTAATAAATAAAATAAATAACAGTTGGTACCCCTCCAAGGCCTATTGGGTTTTATAGGAGGCAAGGGGAGGCAGACAAAAATGTAAATATGAATCACAAATAACAATGAACTACAGTCAGCCACAAGCAGAATTAGATATATAAGGCAAAAATGAACAAACATTGAGGGCCTCTTGTAACAATATTTCTAGGAAAGATTTTTTTTTAAAAAGGGATCAAAGCGCATACTGGTTCTACACAATGGTAGTAGCTAGCTCATCCACCACATGACCACTCAAGAAGAATGCACGGAAAATAAAGATGATGTGGCCATCAAACACACACACTCACTGGCTCCACAAAATGGCTACATGGTGTGCAAAGAAGGAGGCATGGGGAACAAAGAAAAAATGGTGTCCTACGAAAAACACACTCACTGACCAAAGGAAAAAATTACTGGACTGAAGAATAAAGAAACATTAAGCTAAATAAAATTCCTTACATTCTTGTCACTCATTGAAATACTGAATGGCATATGATGTCCATGAGCAAAATGTTTTTTCAAAATTGCAGAAAAATACAATAATTCCAACACTATAACACAATGATCTTTTCACTGTCCACTTCCCCCTCTCTGTGAAGCTGGTATCTTCACAGGACCAAAGCCTTACCCATGCTTAAGGGACTGCACTCACAGACTAATAAGACTCTTTTAGATACTTTTCAACTTGTTTGTGGTGTTTTCGAGTTATGTAAAATATTTAAGTGGGCATCGAAAGCTATATTCTACCACAAAGTTGTCTAAAGTTTAGGGGTGGTTTCTTTTTTACTATCAAGATTCCTGAAACATGTTTGCTACATATAGCTCAGTTTAGAAGATGTGTTTCCAGGCAATGTGAGGCACCTAAATGCAGCTAGACAAATCAGGGTCAGAGTTGGGAGGGTTTTACTTTACTTCAGCGCAACGCTACTCACAAGCTAACACTCAAATGCTAGTCAGGCAAAAACAAATGTATATTGCCTAAAAAGAAATTATTTTTAAAAAGCCTGATTTTAAGCATGGGCATTCCACCAACATTAGATGAGAAAGTCTTTTTTAACCATAAAGGCATGGTTTAGAGAAATAAGTTCTGCATTATCACTTGTACTAATATTCCTATGCAAAGGTGTAAATGTACGATTTTTAGGACTTCACCAATTTTCTCAGTAATACAGAGAGGAAGCTGCACCAGGCATAACTTTCAAGGAGAACTACTGGGAAGATCTGCTACTTCCCATGGCTGAGTTGATCCGCTGAGTATTACTTTGCCCTCGGGGAAAGCAGCCTGCTGTGCAAATGCACATTATTTTTCACAAGAAAAGTTTGGGGCATAATTACAAGCCCCTATTGCCACTACAACATCACTTATCCGGACATTGTTGTAGTGATAGTGGCTTTGCCTTATTTACAATGGAGCGTTAAGTCACTTAATGTGGCTTAACACTGCCTTGTAAACAGGCCCCGTTTCACGCTACACTTAGCATGAAAGGGGTGGGCAATGGGTTTTGCGACGGGTGTTCCACCGCAACACCCATGGATTTTGACGCTGCCCCCTATTTACAAGAGAGGAGTAAATAGGAGGTAGCACCAAAATTAAGACCAGGGAAAACCTGGGGGCATATTACCAACAACTAGCGATAATTTTTGTCTCTAACTTGTTTAGAGACAAAAATTATCGCCGCACATCGGCGATTTTTATCGCAGATAAACCTTGCTATTAACAAGGTTTATCGCAAATGCGATAAAAAACGGCCGAAATGCATGAATATCGCTGAAAAGTCAGCGATATTCGTGCATTATCGAGCAAATGCTCTTAGCCATGTTATCCACCTCCCATTGGATAACATGGCTAAGAACTGCTCAGGGCAGGTGTTAGCTTTTGGAGATATTCCCGCTTAGCGCGAATATCTCCAAAAGTTGGTAATAGGAGATAGCGATGTTAGCGACTGTTTTCAGTCTCTAACATCTTGGCACGCCCACTTTGCATCTCATTAGTGATAAATATCACTGACATGCAGAGTGGGGCCCAAGATGGTCGCTATCTCCTACTAGCTGTCGCTAACTGGTGTTAGCGACAGCTTGTTAATAGGGAGATAATATTATCTCCGCTTTCTTGGCTTTTAAAGCCAAAAAAGCGGAGATAAACCCCCTTGATAATATGCCCCATGGTCTTAACCTAGCAAAACGAGGAGAAACATTTATTTTCTCCTCGTTTTTGCTGTTTCCCTGTGTGCTGAGTTGTGCAGTACATATAAACACAGCAAAATGGCATTGCTTGTTTATATGCAGAAAGGGAGACCTACCACCACATAAACAATCTTCACCTCAACGCAGACACCCTTGCACTATGGTGCCAGGGTATCTGCGTTGGCGCTAGGCTGCTAAATTTAGAGCCAGCACAGGGGGAAAAACAGGGCTGCACCATATTTCAAACAAATTTCGAAAAGCACCACCAAATTGGATATAAATTGCCACTAGGCTTGATTAGTAAAGTTCATAAACAAACAGTAGTTCCGAATGGACAACGCTGAATCCGTGGTTGCAAAAGAGTTCCTTTAATATGCCAAGAGAAATCAGCCAACGCGTTTCGTTCCGTCAAGCGGAACTTCTTCAGGGCGCAATTGTGTACACGAAGGAAGAAATATATTCCAGTTCACACAGTCTGTTTTGAAACCGGAGCCAAATCCCTCTATTCTGGACGTTCAATAAGTATAATCTTCATCTAAGAGTATATGCAACAAATGAGTGCCTTATTATGTTCACGAGATGTTGTTGTCAAAGGGCGTTCACTTATCTTCACATCCCATATTTTAACGTATTGTTTATTCCACTGGGCCCAAGTGTTGGCCTTTAAATGGTCTGACGTGCACTCTGTTGGCACCGTCGTATATTCACTTCCAATATTCTAAGGTAGGCTCCAGGTGTGTAGTCGCATTGAGGTAATTACCTATTGGGGTCGTATCTCTTTCCCCAGTTGGCGTGTTCACAGTCCGCGCGCCAAACACTTCCCGGCAAGTTATTTGCCAATGCGTCAATAGTCAATGCGACTACACACCTGGAGCCTACCTTAGAATATTGGAAGTGAATATACGACGGTGCCAACAGAGTGCACGTCAGACCATTTAAAGGCCAACACCGTCGTATATTCACTTCCAATATTCTAAGGTAGGCTCCAGGTGTGTAGTCGCATTGACTATTGACGCATTGGCAAATAACTTGCCGGGAAGTGTTTGGCGCGCGGACTGTGAACACGCCAACTGGGGAAAGAGATACGACCCCAATAGGTAATTACCTCAATGCGACTACACACCTGGAGCCTACCTTAGAATATTGGAAGTGAATATACGACGGTGCCAACAGAGTGCACGTCAGACCATTTAAAGGCCAACACTTGGGCCCAGTGGAATAAACAATACGTTAAAATATGGGATGTGAAGATAAGTGAACGCCCTTTGACAACAACATCTCGTGAACATAATAAGGCACTCATTTGTTGCATATACTCTTAGATGAAGATTATACTTATTGAACGTCCAGAATAGAGGGATTTGGCTCCGGTTTCAAAACAGACTGTGTGAACTGGAATATATTTCTTCCTTCGTGTACACAATTGCGCCCTGAAGAAGTTCCGCTTGACGGAACGAAACGCGTTGGCTGATTTCTCTTGGCATATTAAAGGAACTCTTTTGCAACCACGGATTCAGCGTTGTCCATTCGGAACTACTGTTTGTTTATGAACTTTACTAATCAAGCCTAGTGGCAATTTATATCCAATTTGGTGGTGCTTTTCGAAATTTGTTTGAAATTTGTAATTTTCCTAGGTTGTGTCTGGGATGTACTTCTGGGACAGGAAGTACTCGAAATTGCACACCGTTTGATAGAATTTTCTCATTTAATATACTGATGATATATGGGTTGGTGCATTGAAGGTGTATAAGTGGCCCACTGTCCCGTCTGGTCTTGTATGAAACTTTAGGGCTGCACCATATATTTGTAAATATGGTGCAGCCCTGCATTTCAGAAGTGGTGGGGTGTGGCGTTAAGCCAGGAAGGCTAATGCCGCACTCCCTCACTTCTTAGTAAATAAGCCTTTGTTTTTATCAATGGAGGAACCTCTTTCCCTATAACTCCACAAGGTTTGTGGTGCTCTAACACTGTTCTCACCATCGAAAGGAGTTACACCCTTTCTTTACTGGAGCAAATCTCTAACTATTTCCAGAGTGGGACGTGTTCAGAGAAGAGTTTGTGAATTCCAACAAACTTGAAAGATTTTAGGCGTTCCCCAACCCTCAAGGCAAACCAGGGCTTGAACCTTCCACTGCCCATCCATTGCAAGTGGTTTACTGCTGCCTCATTGTACACTGTGTTTCATGAAATTTCTTAATAGTACAAACATTTATACTTGACAGGTAACTTTTGTACACAGATGTCATGTGTACAAGGATATATTTTCAGCCGTAAACATATGTTTGCAGTTGCAAATGGCTTTGTGACCCTGACCCAATTAAAAAAATGTTATGCAAAATTTGTGGGGTTTTGAAAAATATATATTTTCATCATCAAAAAGGGCACATTTGCACAACAAACACAAGCTGGAGGTTTAAAATGTACACTTCAGGCAATACATTTGTGGTTTTAAATGACTTTTCACACTGCAAACTCTAAAATCACAACATAAAAAATACTGCATGAATTTAATTCTCTCAATCGAGTCACACATTTTGCTTTTTCTCAGCTATTCTTTAAATGTTGTATTTTGTCGATTATATTGAGCATGTTTTTCGCATTTGTGCATTTTCAGCTTGTTAATAAAATAATCCCATAATTTAAGGAAGCGCGTTTTTTGACTCTACATTGCAGACCTTATATTTGGTACAGTGGTAGGAAAACAGACTTCACAAGAAGAGGTCAGGTGAAAACTAATCTAGGAGCAATTACGTATGATGGACTGTCACCTGGATGAAATTAAAGAGCCATTCTGAAGAGATAGAATGAACTGAAAATAAACAAGCACTCCAAAATTCCTGGTTTGCTTCCCGATTGAAGAAGAACATTAGGTTTCAGCCTTCAGGGTCTAGTTACATTTTTTTAAAGTATGCAGGCTACTGCTCGGGAGGTCTGTTTATTGTAAAGAACAGATAGTGAAATTAATCCTTCACACACAATGCTGTTAATCCTTCACACACAATGCTGAAGGTGTAGTGTGGAATAATTTCTCTCACTTCATCTTTGTGTGATATAGAAAATTTGCCTCCAGTGTACAGAATTTTTACAGCTCCATGTTTCATACTTTCTTTTGTTCTGTAGGGGTTCATGCCAAACGTGTCCTAATCTCTTTGTTTATAGATAAAAAGAAAAATGCTGACAAGCTGCTTGTGAGCAGGTTGAAAACATGAGCACATTGCAGGAAATGAATACAAACAATTCCCTCGGCTTGAAAAGCAGATGCCTCAAATGTCAATGTAGCTTACACTTAACAATAAAAGTGTATATTTCTTTTGGCAATTTATGGTTGAAAGCTAATCAGTTCTTTTGAAAGAGGAACACCTTGTTCACAAAAGAGAGATGTCATGTTGTTTTAAAGTCAAAATTGATCTAGAATTTGATAATACTAGCCAAGTATTCATCGGAGAAAATATAATGATGCGTTAACGAGAAAAGAATTTTATTTCTTACCCATTCTTTTAGCATTTCTGAAAAGCAAAATATTTTTTGTGGATTGCAAAAGCAACATAGACTTTGTTCTTTAAAAATTGATGTGTTTCCTGGTTAGGAGAATTGAAGTTAACGTGTTTAAAATTGATATATTAAATTAGCTTTTGACTTGAGTAATTTCATTAATATCATGCTAATATTGTAGCACTTCAATCCATTTTTTTTGTGATTTATAGGCGCAGTGAGCAAAAATATATTATTTTTCCAACTATTTGTACTGAATTATTTGACGTTAGAGGCATGGTAGGTAAGTTGGACCTGCCGAGACTCGACAGTCCTCATTTACGAGTTTTTGGTGTAGGGCAGTGCAGCAAGTTTCTTTGCTGCTTTGCCTCGTGTCAAAATGAAAGGGCAGGAATGCACCATATTTATGATATATATCTCATTCCTGTCCTTTCAGATGGCACAAGATTTGGTGCTTAGCACCAACGCAGGCACGCTTGTACCATCGTGCAAGGGTGTCTATGTTGTTGGCAGGATTGCTTTTGTGCAGAAAGGGGCACCTTACTGCACAAAAACAATCCATGAATGTGTTTTCCTCGTTCTATGTGTGCTGCAGAATGCAGCACACTTGTAAAGAGGAAATAAACGAGGCAAAATTAAAAAGAAATCTCCTCATTAAGCGTGCTCTGGGGAGGCGTAAGGTTTTGGCACTGACCCAAGTTTATGTGATTTTGTAAATCTGGGGCAGCGTCAAAATTTATGAGTGTTGCATGGGAACACCCAACGCAATGCCCATGTAACCCCTCCTTGGTACTGAGTAAGGCAACGCAGCCCTTTGAGCTGCCTTGCATTACTCCGTATCTATGAGGCAATGCAAAGCCACACAGGATTACTTCGAGTCACCTCATATATATGATTGAGAGGCCTGTGTCACCGTAGGAACAAAAAAAGGAACGCTCCAGTGGTGCAGGGCTCTTGTTAATAAGCCATGAAATTCTAGCCAGCGGATTACACCAGTTATCAGCCATAACCACTTACGTCACTGAGCCATCTTACTAATGTCAACTGCAAATATTAAATGATTGCATGACTTTAATGATCGAACAGAATGCAATTTATGGATACGGCACAATACTTGTAAAATTTCACACGCTGTTTTATTATTAGACTGGCTGAAAGAATGAAATTTAATTCCTAAAATGTAGTTGGAAGGACAATCCATCAGACAATGATCTGCAAAATGCTAAACCAAATTTACTCCCTCTCAATACTATCACTGCACATGCAATTCAAACAAACTAACTAGCAGTAATAAATAAAAGCAGATGTGAAGATTCTCATAGATCAGTGTTTGGGATGGGGTTTTAGCAGATTTTACAGTTGATATCCCTGATATTTAAACAAACATTGCCAGCTGCAAAAAACAAATGCATGCAGTCTCTCATACTTTGCAAAATAACCATAAAACATGTCTTTACAAGTTCAAAACAGTCATGATTTGCAATATCTGGGCCACTTTTTTTGCTATCCGATTCGTTGATGTCAGCCCCTTTTATTTTGGTGCCTTGTCCTATTTTCTGTCCCAGTCATATTCTGAACATAACACAGTAACATTCACAAAATAACATAACAACACTATTAAGGCATAAAAAGCAAAACAAGCAATCAAAACAGAATGCAACACAACCACCTTAGTACAACACAACATTACATTGCAATAATGCAGCACAAAACTACTGAACACTTTGTCACCACAATAAAATGTGAAACGTTTATGCACAAATGTTCTTTTCACACATTACCACCTCCAGAAACCTTTTTTTTAAATATAATGGTAAAAGTTGTTTGCACCAAGCACTGCCTTAATTTCCCACCAAGGACTCGAAATAGTGCAGGTCAAAAATATTTCTTAATCCGGCCTACAGTCTCTGTGGCAATTTTTGGCTGACTGGTTCCAAAGCACTTGAAGATCCGGATCTGTACTATTTTATCATCTTAGAAAGGGATAAATGGATGAATGTCACAGGATCTTTAAAGGCATGTGCTGTTTTGGGCTGGAAATTTTGAATTGCTATAAGCTATTTTTGTGTCTATCATGGGCATTTATTTAACAGATTAGGGACAAAAATAAACCAGTATTTCTAAAATAAAGAGCAGACTAAAATATATAACATATACAAAGAAAATAACACAATTAGAACTTAAAATGCATATGACAACTGCAGATTCAGACAACAAAATCATTTTGTAATAATGCAATATGAAAACATCACCGCACAAAAAAACACAACAGAACCATAACAATCATAAACCAAATGCCACAGAACAAATATGCACAAAAGGTCTTTTAACGCATTGCTACCTCCACAATCCTGGGTTTTAATATGTTCGTAAACTGCTTTACCATGCCATCAAGGACATGAAATAATGCCAGTTAAGAATGTTTTATGATCAAACACATAGTCTGTGCCACAGTCTTGAACTAACTAGTGTCTTAATTAAGTGAAGGGAAGGAGCAGCAGTATCATGCCACCTTAGACAGTGGAAAATGGTTCCTTGCCCTGGGAAATGTAAAGGCATTTGTCTAGAAATATACCAGCATTGGTATACTTGTCCAAAAACAATAACAATAACATACACAAAGCACAATTAAATCAACTAACAGGGAAAAACATAACAAAACAACTAAAACAGAATGCAACAAAGCAACCAAAGAACAAAACAACTAAAACATAACATTGCAATAATTCAACAATAAAACAAAGCGGCACAAAAACAAAAGAACACATGTGAATGTTTTATAAAGCGCTCTGATACCCTCATGACAAGTTTGCGCTATATAAAACTAAACAAGTAAAATAAATCAATGCAACAATAATGGCACAAAAATATGCATAATCGTTTTTTGTCACACATTACCATCTCCAGAAATTTTCTTCGTAATATAATGGTGAAGGGTAATAGCACCACCTTAACTTACTACCTAGGTAATGAAGCGTGCTTGCACCACCTTCTGCCCTTGCCAGCACTGCCAAACACATCACACTTTTTCTAATGTACCCATTTGAGCTACGCCAGGACATTATAAGAATGTCCTGGATACACTGGTATTATATATTTTTTGCAGTGTATATAATTAATAAACAATCTATTGACGCCCTGTCCTCCAAAATAGTCAGACAGGGCTACCATTTAGTGGACTGTCATACACAAGTGCAAGTGTTTAGAATTAAGGGTCAGTACTGAGCACAAACTAAGCACTGTAAGTCACATGTGGGTCTCAAGAAAGACACAACAACTCACTGAAGAAAACTTTGTGAACAAGGCCTGGAAATTCAGGAGTAATATACCTAAGGTATAATTACGAGAAAACTGTTCTCTCAAATAGTGTGCAAATTGGGCTTTCCATGAAGAGCAAGAATACATCTGCAAGCATAAAATATGGTTGGGCCTGTCATCATACGTGCCGCCTACATGAATTGTAAACTAAATTTTACTTTTGAGCAGAAAAGAAGTGGAGTCCACGTTTTATCTGATGCAAACCAAATAAGTCATGTGCTGTTGTGAGTGCAGGAAAGTAACTGAATAATCATTTTGAAAGGCAGGTGACTACACTGACCCTTGTTCAGTGACCTATGTGACAGGAGTCTGTAACTCTGAGAAGACTGTAGATTAGTGCACCAACTCTGGGTCCTAGATGCAGAGAATATGACTACTCAAGCAATTTTAAATATTTTACTACAATACTAGTCATTACTATAAACCCTAAACTGGTGATATGCTCCACACACTATTTTGTGGAGAAAGGTCAATCTGTCAGGAAGTTAGGTAAAACTAGGCATGGCTGGAACAGCAACTCTCATTTCCTCACAAAACTAGGGGGAATCAGAGAACTATTCCTTTGTGAGGACCTGTAATGAAGAAACAGCTGTACCATAAGATACACCACAAATACTTTAATATTATGACAAATGATATCCGAAAAATAAGTCAAGACTCAGGAAATAACGACAGACCATATTCTCAATAGATATCTTATCTGGTATTATTTGAGAAAATATGAATGGTCATACACAAATACAAACCATAAGAAATCTTTGCTCATGGTATCACAGGCAAAATATCACAGCTCATCACAAGTAGAGTAATTCAGAGATCATCAAACTCAGGTGAGAAATAAGGGAAAAAGAGAGGGAAACAAAGGAATATCAGGGTAATCACAGTACAGTTACCTCTCGGTAAATTAGAGAACACTAATGCACAACGTGCAATTAGTCAAGAAAAACTTTCTTCACGTCTGTAGGAGAATTGTGTGGACAGCATCACCAGCTGATGATGTGCAAAGTCTCTAGGGAAAAGTTCTCCGCAGTCGGGATTGCCAGCCAGATCACGAATCAGCACATCACAGCATACCATGGATGCAGGACAGTTCACCAGAATGTGAATGAGCCAAAGATCATTTTCCCACCAGGATCTTTACACTGGTTTCGCAACTTTGCTATTCAAAGTTAAAAACGTTCATAAACCCGACAAGCCATTCTCATTGGTCAGTAACTAGGAGAGGCAAACATCTCCTAACGCTGACTACAAATTTCTCTAAGCAGTCTTTGTCTGAAATTTTATAACTTCCTAAAGAGGAAGAATAAAACTACAATTACATATTTTGTAACTACATAGCAACAGTTTCATTCTAAATCCTCACCTAGACAGGAAAGAGTCATACTATTCTCCGATCTCCAAGGATGTAAATGTTATTCTTTACAAGGACATCAGGAAACAACATGAAGAGAAACAAAGGAGCACAGACGCACATCCCCTAACCAATACATTTGCTAAGGCCTATACGTAATACAGAGAGAAAAGAAAAAAAAATCTACATTTCTAAGCCTACACTACTCTCACGAAGAATAAAAGAGCTTTTTCGTGTTTGTGCTTGAATATTCCTGCAGTTCAGGAAACATAAGAACATTAATATTAGACACGCAAATTAATAATTCATAACCCTATAAAGAAAATTTACATTCTACATGCTATTCTGACTCTTAAAAAAGCATGCATCTTTGCACATTTTCAGTCATACCTTCCAAATCGTCACGTTTAGTAATTTCAGTTTTTACTCACATTAATCATTTATTAAAACACACTTGGGTGGATTTTCCCGAGCAGATGTTATTAGAAAAAATCATTCTCCCATCAATTTTGTCCTTTGAGAGTCTGAATCTCTATATACATTTCCACTAGGCACATCCTAGAATGGTGTACGTTTGCTTGACTTTCCTTTTTCTATGTATTATACAATGTTCTCCTCATAATAATGTACAAATGAGCAGTGGTGGATGGCATGGATCAAGGGGGCAGGTGGGGACAGGGTGTGTAGAAAAATCAAAATAAACTTACCTAAACACTATGTGTCTCCTCCGTCGTCTCGCCGCTACCGGCCGGAATGGAAAAAGGAAGCACATAGGATGCCCATAGCCAATCACGGCACTGCTGTCATCAGCGTCAGAACATGCTAAGTGTGCATGATTGTTTGGGCTGGCCAAACAGTCATGCACAGTTATCGAGTACCAACCACTCCCCCCCTGCTCTGTGAGCAGAGAAGCCCAGCCCTGCCCCGCCTCGCCCAGCAAAACTGCCTCAACAGGGAAAAATAAAATGATAATAACGTTGCGTTATTATCATTATATTTTTCCTTTTTTACACTGCTGAAAAGGAGTGGGGCATTGCTCCTCCACCTTAGCGAAGGAGCAGGCAGTGCAAATGAGCATGAATGCCAGGCCGCTCTCCATGTATTTTACATTGATAGCTTCTTGCAAACAGTCTTCGTCACATTATATGTATACAGTATTATTAGAACATAGAATAGTGAGAAGTGAGTTTAGTGTTGATGTTAGGCCCCGGTCCTTTACCCTTGGGGAGTTGTTTGTCCTATAAGCACAATAACAAGCAGTCTCATGGAATTGATTGGGTTGCCTAAAGTGTCCATAGATAGCTGGCACATTCTCTTTTGATTTGTATTTTCCTTACATACAAGTTATTTTGTTAAAGGGTTTTACTGTCTGCGTTTTGCTTTGAAAAAAGTACTTTATGACCAATTTATTTGCGTGTGTGTTGTCTGTTTTTTATTTTGCATTTCAAATTAGTATTCATTTTTTGATGGATAGCTTGGGATATGGTACAATTTAAATATTGCAGATTACTGGAATACGGGTATAACATTCACGTGTTTGTGTTTTGTGCCTTTTTTAAGGAAGAACAATAATATCAAATAAAAATAATACATAGCGAGGGTATTTGGGTCATTCTCTTTCAGCTATTGCTTTGCTGCAGGATCACTTACATTATGCAATAACTCACAGGTCAGACATGTAGTTATTGGTGTATCAGTAATGAGTGACCATATTTTGCCTCCCTGCATATGGGTCAGTATCACATTGGGAAGTTGTGGGAGCCAAAAGGTAATAAAGTTCATTTTCTCACACAGAGGGGTAGAGGATCAGCATCTGGGGTCCTCCACAGTGCTGAGAGGCCCCATGCTTTATTACCAGCCTGATCAGGCCCTCCTTTAGTCACCGAGGAGCAAAAGCCCCTATCCAGGACATCCAATCAGAACCTAACATAATATTTATTGGATATATGCACCTAATGAAGTTAATATAGTGAAGAAATATAATGCAATTATGAATCAAATCTTTCTCCTCATCTGAGACCCATCCTCAATGTGCATTGCAGAGACTTCTGCAGGTTTCTTGACTACAAATGGTGCTTTTGTAATGATCTTGCAGTAGGAAGGAGTCACTTTGACAGCAGCGAGTGAATTTTCCAATCCAACAACAGTGGACTTAACTAGGTGCAGACATAGTAATAAAACTATTACTGTCTGAAGCCTGAACTTGAAAGATTGGGATAACCTGTCATCATCCATCCGTGCATTGATCCACTAACCCTTGTGTGCACTTTATGCTGCCTTTCATCAATGAATTCTGCCATTCAGCGATGCACTCATTCAAACATCAATCCGTCAGTTCACTCAACTTGTACTTTTCCATAGTCTCGGTCACTCACTCGTTAACCATCCTTCTAATCAATTATCATTCAGCCATTAATTCATTGTCATTTTGCCCATCCATCTAACCACACACAAACTCACGAATCAGTGAAGAAAAAATTTGGGGCCTTATTTATGAAGGTCTTGCGCCACTTTTGCGTCACTTTTAAAATGGGAAAAAGTGACGCACCGGTGGCGCAAGGCCTTCATAAATGAGGCCCTTGGATTTTAAGTAGCCAGAGGTATTGCCATTGACAATTCTTGTGCTAACTGGATTGCAGTGATCACTTTCTCGAAAGTGTGTATTCATGCAAATGTGTTATTAGACACAGAAATGTGGGGTGTTTTTTCTAAGATTTGATCAAACTCAATGCTGCACGAAAATCTTCTGCGTCACGTGAATGAAAAATACAGTGCAATATTCTACTGCTTTTTCACTGCTTATCTGTCGATAATGGACAAAATGTCTCTACTACCTCCAGCCCACCTATCTTATTATTTCCCCCAATATGAAAAAGTTAAGTCCTGCTCCTTCATTTGTTTAATGTACTCTAAAGACCAATGAATTATATTCACTGTTCATAGTTCACTTTCAACAGTAAAGTGCATTCACACCTTCCATTTGAATTTAGAGGATGGGTGTTCATTACTGCAGCGCGTGATTTATAAGTGGCAAAAATATTTCACTGCCGTTTCAAATGCAGGGAACAGAACAACTATTTTTTTCTGGTAGAGCATGACCTTTTTTCTTAGCTTTTCTTCAAACTGATGAGGTTTAGAAATGATATCTCCACCATTATTCAATTCGTTTTTTTAATTATGAATTAGCCTTACCATCATTAAGAAAGAAAACTATGGCATGTTTCACCATCTGGAGCTAACCCGCCAATCAACGAGTGCGCGGAAGGAGACCGCAACAGGATGTTTATGCTTGCCTTGAGGGTCTGTGACAAGCAGCTAGTCTGTCAACAGTTTTATTGTTTTACACATTTAGCCTGGTCACTGTCATTGGCTTTGGAACATTTGTCTTTTCTCTCATCACTGATACACATCAAAGCGTTGTCTCCAGTGTTGTACACGCGATTTCAAAGATTGAATTTTCTGATTGCAACAGACTGACTAAGTATGTTTCAGAGTTCATTTTGTTTCATTTACCCATATCAAAATTCATAAAAAAAAAAAAAATCGCCAAAATAATGATTTCCCGCCGGAGGAATTTTTACTGATTTTATGGGAATTTATATCGAATGTCTCAATTGACGTGAGGCAGACTCAATGATTCTGAAAGCCTTTTTTTGCTTTCAATTTACATATGCCTTTTAAAGAGAAGGTTAAAAAAGCCTCATTATGAACTCCCCTATAATCAGCGTGTGGAAAAATCTCATGCCAGAGGGAAGGATTCCATTTTCTTCTGCTCGGAGAAGAATGCCCTGTTCACCAGGAACCTCCATTAATAAAAAGTTTTCCACGCAACATTACTTGTAGGAGGACTGCGCTTATTGCGATCAGGGTTGAGCATGATGATATCATTCTTTCACAGTGCAACTGCTTCATTGTCCACTCAGCAGACACTGTCCTGCCACTGCAACATACGATTTTTCCAATTTGGAGACACTTGGTAGAGGGTTAGATTTCCAACATGGACTTCCACGGGTTTAACACCTGCCACATCACTTGGTTTGACATGTAACCCTACACGAGTCGACTGAAATCTTATGATGCACTATGCACCAATAAACTGGTCAATCCCCTCTACTGGTTAACTGGGGCCACGAGCATTGCTTTTCCAGGGTGTCAACTCTATTTTTGTTAGTCTCCAAACAGGCTGAAACCCTGACTGTTGGTCTCCCAGAATCTGATCACATTCAGTGTAGCCATAAACAATAAATCAGATGCCTTTTTTCAAGTTTTTCAAAATAGATGTTTGACATTGAGCAATAGTTGTCAGACTAGTGCTGTTCCAAAGATGTCATTTTCAAAAACACTTTAACAACTACAATTTCTTCAGGGAGTCTAAAATAGCAGCACATTGAGGAGGCATTGAGCAATACATTGATTGCAGTGGTCAAGGCATGAGAAAACTGGGTGGGAAGAAGGTATGGGGAGAGAGCGATATTGTTGACTCAGAGCAATGAAGATTACCGGTAAGAAACCGGGGCATTACATGCTCAACAGTATTTCTCGCCACATTACTTACATAGTGATCTGATACCCAAGCCTTACTCGGCTTCATGATCACAATAAGTACCCTAGAATCAAATTTGCTTGTAACATGCAATGTTTAATCCAGAGCAAACAAAAAAGCATGATCAACAACCAGAAGTCATTGCCAGAGTACCTTAACCACTAGTGCTTGTGTTCAACTCAGCTGGAGGAAAATAAACAGCTGCCATTCCCCCAACACCACTTTATAATGGTACATAGGCGGTGAACAGCAATGACAACGCGGGGATTACCCCGCACTGCCATTACAACGTAGGAATTACAACAAAAGTTGTTACAACGACTTTCGCTGGGGGGGCGCTCTTGGATAGGGAATAGTTTAATGTTCTATCCAACTCCTTCCCTACTGTCAACGTGGGCTGGAGTTGGAATAGAAAATTAAACTATTCCACTATCCAGCGGCCTCCAGCGAAAGTCGTTGTAACGACTTTCGTTGTAATTCCTGCGTTGTAATGGCACGCGTGGTAATACCATGCGTTGTCATGTCATACAACCACATAAACATGTGTGAGGAAACTCATATGGTGGCATTGCAGCTGTCCTCAACAGACAGCCCATTGAAAGAGGTCCTCAATACTGGAATATTCAGTGTAGATGTCCCTTGGGCTTGGTTCACAACCTCGGTTCCTTCACCATCATAAGTAGGGCTCCTGGTTTTCAGTTTTTACGGATTTTTACAGAAAAATACAGACAGAAAGAAATGTATTTCTGTCTGCATTTATTTTAATAGAGGATAAATCAGAAAACTGGGCTACTTTTAAGTGACTCTCTGTGCTATCTTTCATGAATTATAGCCCAACAGCTGAGCAGAAGGACAACATGGGAAGTTAAAACACAGGATGGCATTTCTATAAATAACCCCAATGTCAATATACATTTGTGGTGTAATGCTAATATTTACCTGTGGATGTATTGTTATGAAATATGTTGCTGCTTAAATAGCTAAAACACGACAGACATCAAAGTATGACTGCGTGTCTATCAGTTAAATAAATATGGAAATGTACAGTTTTATAACTTAATTTATCCGCAAAACAATAAATAAATGTGGATAAATACAGATAAAATGGCCCAAAAATAAATATGGATAAATACAGATGGAATTGTTAAAAAATAAATACCATATAACTGGAGCCCTAATCATAAGCAAGCAAGATAGTTTGCTTAATCCATCTGCTTAACATGGAGTTGGAAGGCTTAAGGCCACTCTGAACTGTACCAAATGTCAAAAACAAGCTGTCAGACTTCTGAAAGGTTGCTGTGCTTTCCAAATACAACAACACACTCAGCTCGACAGCCAAAAGATGTAAGCCTTCTTCCTACTCCGTCCAAGGCTCAGGATAGAAAGATGGAAGCCCCACCATCACCTGAACTAGTTTACCAACAGTGGAACCTTGGGAAAAAATGTGGGATCTGATCTCAACACAATCCTATTTGGCAAAACTGTCAAAAAGGGTGGGGATCACCAGGCGT
Organism: Lissotriton vulgaris; assembly: GCF_964263255.1. Taxonomy (NCBI): domain Eukaryota; kingdom Metazoa; phylum Chordata; class Amphibia; order Caudata; family Salamandridae; genus Lissotriton; species Lissotriton vulgaris. Next base: position 997,752,919 of record NC_141696.1, on the reverse strand, counting down.
TCACAATTGTCACCAGAAAAAAACACCTTCAGGGTCAAGAACTCAAGGTCCACTACCTGTAATGGTTCAAACGGAGGAGCCTGAAGGACCCTTAACACCAATGGAAGGTCCCAAGACGGGGCTAGGTACATCATCCTAGAACACTGCAGAAAGAAACTATGCATCAGCTGAGATGCCAACGGATCCAAATGATCCAAAAGCTGACTTCTGAAAGTCTTCAAAGCCTCCCATTGTGCCTGCATGATAGATGGAGCCAACCTTAATGTGAAACCATCCAACAGAAAATCAAAAACTTGGAGTTCAGATCTTTCCCTAGCCACCATCTGAAAATAGAACCCCAATGCCCAGAGTAAGACTGCAGAGTAACCGGTTGATGGGAGTTCTGACTCAAGTCCACCACTTCACCAACAGATTCACCCTCTGAACAGCTATACCTGAAGGTGTGATCTCTACAATATTCCTGCCTGAAGAAGAGGCCCCTGCAGCAGAAAAGGATAGTCTGGAATTGCCCAATGTTTCTGTACCACAAGAGTCCTCAACAGAGGATACCAAGGCTGTCTTACCTATCCCAGCACCACCATGAGCACACAGGCTCTATCCTTTTTGATCTTGTTCAATACTCTGGATATGTTTGGAATTGGTGAGAATGCGTACAGCAGACCTGAATGACATTGCATCCATCTTCCACACCTCTGCGTAAGGAGTAATTGCGCAGAGGCGTGGAAGGAGAGAATTGTCCCGGTCCGCAAACACATTCATCATCAGAGACCAAACCTCTCCCGCAACAGGTGGAATACCTCCTTGGTCAAAGAAATCACACTCATCAGGGGAAACACCGTGCTTAGGTTGTCTGCCGCCCTTCTCTTTCCCTGGGAGATACACCGCTCTCAGGGACAACAGACTGTTCTCTGCCCATGACATGATCTCCTAAGTCAGAAGCCACAGAGACTGTACTCTCTAATCCCCTTGTGATTCAATTTGCCCATTACCATCCATTGTCTGTTCAGACCTGAACAAGCTGACCCCTGATGTGAGATACAAATTCCAGAGAGGCCAACTTTATTGCCTTCAGCTCCGTGTAATTTGAGGAACAACCAGCCTGTAGATGGTTCCTCTTCCTCTAAACAGACAAAAAATCCAAGGTCCCCCCCTAGCCCAACTTGCTGGCATCCGTGGAAACCACCTGGGACGGAGTCAAATGATAAGAAAGTCCGCCTGCCAGATTGTTGCTGTCCAACCACCACTCCAAAGCCTGCCTGAACTGTGGAGACACCTGTACCTTTGGAATGTAAATTTTACAGCACAGGGGCCAATATGCCAGCAGATGATTGATAAAAGGATACATATAAAACATGCCCATGGAAGAACATTGATAGCCACCGACATCAGTCCATGTAACCTCAACCATAGTGATAGAGGAGCTGACTCCTGACTGAGCAGACTCCTCATTTCCTTTATTAGGGTTTCCCTTCTTTCCACAGGAAGAAAGACCTGCCCCTTGACCATGTCCAGAAGACCTCCAATAGACACCAGATCCTGTGTAGAGACTAGACAAGATGTCTTTATGTTGAGGAGAAACCTGTGAACCTCCAGAATTCTGCATACCCCCTGGACATGGCTGGCTGCCTTAAAAAAAGAAAAGGCAGAAATCAACCAGTTATCCACACATTGAAAACAACTATTTTCTCCTTATGAATTACCCCCACCAAAGGTGCCAAAATGTTTGTGAACACTCTCGGAGAAGAAGATAACCCAAAAGGGAATACCTGAAACTAGTAATGTTCTGAGTCCAAGCAGAACCTGGGAAACCTCTGTGATGAAGGAAGGATTGGAACATGGAGATATGCATCCATAGGTCCAGGAATGCCATCACCCCCCCTTGATTCAGAAAGGGGGGAATCTCCGGTTAAGACAGCATTTTTAACTTAACATGTGGAATAAAAGAGTTAAACATCTTTAAATCCAACACTGGTCTGAAGTCTACTGATTGGTTTTCTTACCGTGAAGAGAATGTAATATATTCCTTGACCCCCAGCTTTAATGCCCATTTGAAACTAGGTCACAAATACCAGTGTAAGGGCAACCCTCTTCATGGGATTGGATTGAAGGGTGGTGTGCACAAAAAGCTCTGGGGATAGAGAATCGAAAACGACAGTGTAACCCTCTTCAATGATACTCAAATACCCATTGATCTGTGACCAACCTTTTCCAAGTGTCCAGAAACCTGTTCAACCTTCTGCCCACCAGAATCTGTATGTTGGGGTTGAGCCAATAGTCAGGATTACCAGTAAATAATAGGGCAAGACCCAAACCTGGTTGAGCTTAAAAAGGAAATATTTAAAAAAAGATAAAAAGCCTTCAACATTCTAAATCAAATTGGAGTAATGAGATCAGTATTTATCAGTGGAATACACCCTGGCCACGTCCCCTTCCATGAAAGGCTGGTAGCCCCTAGAAGCCATCGACTGACCAAAGGCCATCTTGCCACCAAAGAACCTCACAGAGATGACCTATACTGGGTCAACAGCTTTCTTTCCTCCACTGACTTCTTCACCACCTCCTCCAATGGTGCACCGAACAATTTCACTCCTGAAAAAAGGATCTTAGCAGAGCCTTCTGGGCTGCATACACCTTCCAATTTCTCAACCAGATCTGTCTTCAGGCCTGAGTGGAAGTGCCTGCAGATGCCACAGATGCCTCCAAGGTTTAAACAGAAATGTCTGATAACATCCTGGTCTGGTGTTCCATCAAGATGGGTCTGGTGGCTTAGTAGACTAATACAATTGCTGTAGGGGCCTGTGTTCGACCTCCTGTTCGCAGGTTCAAATCCCGGCAGGTCCACTCAGCCTTTCATATTTCTGAGGTCAATGAAACAAGTAACATTGAGTTGGGTAACAATAAACATCTGTTATTCAGTGCCTAGAGGCCTACGGGGAATGTGTGCTTTACAAACATGTTTATTTGTTACAGGTGTGCTCCATTAGCAATGCCTGACTCTGATAATCCTTCAATGGTGACTGGATAGTGTACAACAGATATGCAGAAGCTCTAATGGATACATTGGTGGTGCATAGGACCTATTAACCACTGACTCTACCCTTTTGTTCACTGAACCCGAAAGGGTGGCATCCTCAGAAACAATAATCCCTTGGGCCGACAGCCCTGCCATCAAAGAATCAACCTTCATCAACAGCGGGAACTCTTTTAAAAACTTATGTATGGCATATCTCTTTGTAATATATTGAGGAAAGGTATTTTTGTCAATGTCCTTCCACCCGTTCTCCACAACCTTCTTAAATGAGACATGCATAGGGAAGGACTTGGGCTCCTGTCGCTGGTACTGAATGAAGGAATATGCTGGTACTGCATAAAGAAATGCTCAGTTTCCTCTAAAACCTGAGGCAATGCAAAAGTCATATTTTCCTATATATGCCGCAGGACCTCCTGTATTTTTTGCACATACCTGCCTCTGAGATTATCCTCCTCCCCATCCACATCAGTATTAGTAGACGGCTCTATGCTCTGTTTCTTAGGGGGGAAGGACCCTTATGCTCCCTAAAGGCAGTAACCACTGCGGGCCTGAATCATGAGCTAGATGGCTTGTAAAGAGAGAGTCTCAGCTTGACTCTGCCCTTCCTTGCTAGGGCCGGCTTCCTCCTGATCATTATCTAAAGCATCCACAATGCACACTGCAAAAACTCAGACTAAATCAACCCCATGGTTGTTGGCTTAAATAGTCCCCAAGCAACGAGAGTGTGGTGAAAACTTTGTGAGCTACCCATTTGTCTAGCAACCTAACCCACAGAAAATAGCGTGCAAGTTCATCTGCATGTCAAACCTTGTGCTTCCACATTCCCAGCTGTGTCTGTCATGCCTGGAAGGCTTGCGACAGCACTCTGAGCGTCAGTAGAAAGCTGCACTGCTCCTCACAGCAGCATCTCCTAAAAACTGTTACCAACCACACCACCCACATTTGGAACTGAAAACCTTTACAAGGGTGGTGAAGGAACGTACGATCTCCCAAGGAAGCTGAAGCAAAGTGTCAGCTCGCAGGATCAACATACTGCATTGCTGCTTAGCTGAAGACAGCAAACAATGCGGAAGCTGCTCTCAGCTTGCCACTGACTATATTCCCAGCCTCCAGACCTCGAGACTGCTAAAGCAGGGCTTCATGATCGTGGTTGTTGCTGGCATGTCTGTTGTTTGGTCAGCTGGCTTCTCAGGGTCCTGTGGGGACATCTGCTAGGTTGGACTGTGGACCACCCTGTTGGTGGTTCCTGTTTTTCTGGCTCTCCTGCGGCTAACTTTGGACTCGCTTTGGGTGGTTGTCCTTTCCCCGGTCCTGTCTGTTGAGTCTTTGGTCAACCCCAGGTCTGTGATTGGTGGTGTCATCCTGGGTGCGTGTTGTTTGGGCCGGGGTCTTCCCTGTTGACCCTGTTTGGTCTTTGTGGCCTTAGTTTTTTTTGCTTCTCCCCTCTCTTGGTTGCTGTGATCTGGTGTGGATGTGGGATCTGCTGGTGTCTATCCCTTGGTTTTTGAGGTGTGGGGCCCTGTTGCTGGCCTCTTCTTAGTTGGGGTTTGTGCTTCATGGGGTTCTGGCCTCTGGTTCTCCACTACCGTTTCGTGTTTGGGTGGGGTCCGCATTTCTGGGTGCCTGAACCTTCTTGTTGATCTCTGGGCAGCGGGGGGTTTGGTGCTTGTTGGTCTTGCTTCCCTCTGCGTGGCCTTTTTGGGGCATGGTTCTAGGTTGTCTCCTAGTATCCCCTGTGTAACACAGGCTGTGTTCTGGTGGGTGCCTCAGTCCTGGCCTGTTTGCCTGTCCCTGTACCCCAGCACCTACTTCCGGTGTGTTTTTTTGGGAGGCGGTTGTTCTGCGTTGCTGCTGGTGGTTGGGGTTGGCCGTTCTTGCTCAGGGGCCTGGTCCTCCTATGGATCCTCTGGGATCTCTGGTGGTGGATCCATTTGGTTGGGGGCCTGGTTCCTGGTTCCTGGTTGGCGGTTCCTCCCTTCTTGGTTTGGTAGGTTTGGCCCTTGCCTCGTTAGCTCCTCTGGGTCTGTGCCTTGCTCCTTTTGGCTGGTCCTGTCCTATTTTTTCTGACTGAGTCTACTGTAGGGGTCCCTGGTGGTGTTGATGTTGATCCTGTGTTTGGCCCTGTCATCTTTCGTTTCCTAGTGGTGGTGAAGCATGTTGGGCCTTTCCTTACTTCTCCTTGCTGGGCGCACTTAGGTCAGTGCTGCTGCTGGGTTTTGGGGGACTGCCTGAGCGTTCTGGGCATGGCTGCCTTCTTGTGTGGTAGGAGTTCTTCTGGGCTTTTCATGACCTTCATGACCTATGGGGTGCGGCGGCAGTGATGGATCTACTCCTCCTTCCTCGTGGGCATGGGGTCTCTGTGGTTTGCCTCCTCTCCTCTCCGTCTTTGGCTTGGTTGATCCTGGTTTGTCACCTTCTTGGCTGGCTCCCTTCCACTGGGGTTGGAGTGAGGGAGGTTTGGTGCCCTGCTGGGTTTTTTTTTCTGGGGGGGGGGTCCTTTCTCCTTGGAACCGCTTCTGGCTTCTAGTTCCGGGGTTCTGGTTTTTGTGGTCCTTGGTTGTGTCCCTGTTGGTGTGGCCCTCACTTCCTGGCGTGTTTGGTTGCCGTGGGCCTTCTTCCTTGTGGGGCCTCCTTGCTGCCCTTCTGTTGGGGGCTGTCGTGGGTGCTTCCTTGGTGGCAACTCCTCCTTCATTGTTGGTTCAAGGGTGTTCCTGGTGTGGTTCACTGCCTTCTGGTTGCCTGCACCATTGGTTGGCTTTTTTCTTGTGCCTTGGTCATCTCCTGCTTGTTCTGGGGGGTACTGCCCTGTTGTTTGGTTGGGGGAAATGCGGGGTGTGTGCTCCTGGGAGTGTTCTCCTGTGGTTCTCCGCTTTTGAGTTGCTTAGGCTGCTGCTTTTGTTGTGGTGTCCTGGGTGTTCTTTGGGGTTCGGTAGGCCGAGTTTCTGGCTTTGGAATTCTCCACTTGTGATAAAAGGGACAGGCACTGGAAGGACCTGGGGGTAATGCCCTATTACTTACTGGTAATCAGCATTACTCCTGGTCCCGTTGTCCTCGTCCCATTCATTACACCGCTCTCTCCTTCCTGGACAGCCGGCCTTCCTGTTGGTCTCTTGTTAGTTTAGGGAGACTGATGGGTAAGTACTGGTTAAGTACTATCAGTGGGTGGGTTGTGTAAAGATCCCAGCATTCCTCTGTTCTTTTTTCTGTCTGGGAGATGGTTATCTCCACTTGTAATGAATGGACGGGGACAACGGGATCAGGAGTAATGAAGATTACCAGTAAATAATAGGGCAAGACCCAAACCTGGTTGAGCTTAAAAAGGAAATATTTAAAAAAGATAAAAAGCCTTCAACATTCTAAATCAAATTGGAGTCTCACAAATCAATACTCTTAATGAAGTCTCAATGGGAATAAGATAGCAGTCTGAAAATCCTGAGGCAGAGAAAAGCATTGAATGTATCAATAAGTGAATCGCTGGATTTTGAAAGGAATTTTATTGACATTGGTTTTATATATGTGCCCATCAATAAAAAGTATATTCTAAATATGCAGACCAATCCTATAAAGTAGAAGGGTTATTGAATTTAATGTACAGAAAATGTTTAGGCGCTGGGTTGTCCTCTATTAAAATTGCAGGCTTTATCCTGCGATACGGAGTGTGCAACCTCACTAGATGCAAGTTGTAGGATTAGGCATGTGTCAAATTTTAATTATGCCAACATAATTCATCTAATTGTTTGAATTTTTGCGTTAGGCTTGTAATGCGAAATTCTTCGAATTTCTGCAGTCATAGGACCAACGTGACCAACCAGAAAGCAAGGGGCTGCTGTTTGCCGCAATTATGTTTTTCACACTTTCTTTTGAGCGTTTTCCATGAAATTCATTCAGATTCACTGAATGTTGATTTAGTCTGGTCCTAATTCACAAAACGTTTTTCTGTAGGTATGTCTAACTTCTCCCAATCCAAAAGTAGGTCAGACCTAAATCAAAAGTGAGACATAACTACTGACTGAAGAAACTTTACATATTGAGGCCCATGTGGAATGCATAGTGTGCCCTCAGATTCACACTCAGTTCAGCACATGTTGAACTAAAACAAGGGAAAGAATATAGCTCAAGACAAAGTGAACCTCATGTGTGGTCGGACCAACTAAGCCAGTGGTCTTTACTGGGGAACCTTTAATTTCCATGTTTACACCCAGTAAAGTACATTAAAAAAAGTGTATTAACTATATTTTCAGGTGTAAGATATCTTCTGTAAATTCCCAGGTACACCCTCCAAAAAAAGCGAAGTTAGCCCATCTAACTTGGTCTTCCCAACTGACTCCTTGAACAATACCCACACTTTAACACTCTTATCAGCCACTCCACACAACTCAACAGTGATACCACATCACAGGTACGTAAGCCTTGAAACAGGACATAACAATGGACTCTGCTCGCCAGGGGAAGGCTACTATTGCAATTCACCATGACATCTGAACGATCAGCAGACGAGCTACAAAAGATGTGAAAAGCTTAACGTAAATAAAGACATGCCATATTTTATATTCATATACTGTACTTAGCACCTGAATCCACTTCATCTGAAATGATTTAGGAATATGTTTTGAGTATGAAACTGTGGAAAAATAATGAGAATATTATTTGCTCCCTGTGAACAATGCATGATCAGTTTTGGTGAAAAGTAACCATGCAAGCTGGACTGTCAAGCCATGAGAAAATGGCCGACCAGGCAACACTTTTTAAATTTTCCCTCAAATTGAAGGTTTTTTGGGGGTAAAAAATAAAAAAAAAAGCAATGTGCCTGACAAACTGAGCAATGATGTCATTGATTTTTTAATGATTTATAGGTATTTTTATAAAAGAAAATCTGAACAATAATGAAGAAAATATTTAAATAAATTACAAATACTATTTTGAATATAAACAGTATGACTGGTTTCGATTAATTTTGTTTACATGTCACAATACTCATTTTATGTATTTATAGTTGTCCTTGGGTTTCTTGGCTTAATGACCATGTTCACTACTGTTCGTTCTTTCAAAAAATAAACTGAGCAAAGTCATCCAGAGTGTGGGAACACTTTTTGTCCTGCCCGGGGCTATCATGACATTCATAGCTTTTCCAGAAAGAGAAAAGAAAACCTGACGTGGTCTGTATCACATTGCTGAGTAAGGCGGACGTAATGTGTGTAATGAGTATGGTGGATCCTTCTAATGCCTCAACTCCTGGTCCTTCTATACCAGTAAAGTGTTTCCAATAGAAAAGACTGATGTCGCCCTCCATCAGAAGTACAGCTTTTCCATGCCTCTAAATGAAGTGGAGGGACAGGCTGATAGGGCGTCTGGCAATATGGATGTATGACGATACAACGCAGGCTATTACAACGCCTGCCTTTACAACGCGGTTTTTACATCGCATACCTTTACAACGCATAGCGCTTAGAGGTGCTGGATAGTGAAAAGTTTAATTTTCTATTCCAACTCCAGTCCCCGTGGACACTAGGGAAGGTGTTGGATAGAAAATTACACGTATTCCCTATCCTAGAGCGCCCCCCAGCGCAATGCGTTGTAATGGTTTGCGTTGTAATGACCGCGTTGTAATGGTAGTGCGTTGTAAAAGTTTTGTTGTAAAGGCTGTTTACCGGCAATATTGATCAGATGTCCCATCACCAATAGCCTCTCAATGACCATCCAAACCGTTTCCAGGCAATGCAGAGCCATGGAAATAAAGAACACGTTTAGTCTGCATCGTTTTCCAAATAGTGCTCTGACTAGAAAAGTGTTTAAGATGTACATGTGTTCAGTGAGAAAACAACTGAACTGGGTAGAGTTTTCGAAATTGATGACAGTAATTAGCAAAAGCCACTCCTTAATTTGCAGGGCCATCTCCATCACCAGACACATCATACAATGTAGAGGTTGTTCAAAGTTCAGGCTGAGTGGGTTCACAGAGAGGTCACCCGAAGTTCGAGGACATACTTATGAAGAAAATGCTGACAACTATATATTTTGTGCTCTATGCTAAGTGTAAGTCAGCTACACCGTTTTTTGCAACACCACGTATTTAAACATATGTTTTATATAAAGGGTCTTTAGGTGGGTCGTGATTACTTTTGCTAAGGGAATAGGGGGTTAAGTCAAAAAAATGTTTGGGAAAACCTTGATCTGCAGCATAGATTGGGTTTAGCATTAACCTCAACTATGTGGGTCGTTTATCAATACTTGTCCATGAGGCATCACTGTTTCGTGAGTGGGTGTTTTGTATAACACTATAAAGACACATTTCACAGTATAGAATAGGGCCAAGAGGAGAAGATAATTGTTTGTGTTTGTGGGAAAAACATGATTCCAAGAAACATGGAACTGGTTACACACATATGTTGTGTAGGCGTTCATTGGAGAGGTAATTCTAAACAGGAAGTGATGTCGTTCACACCAACAGTACTACTGGGAGAGAATGCTATCAGATCCAGACCGACTACTGAAACTGAACAGGCGATCTATTGTGCAGCATAAACTAACGTGTCTGTGGGGTTGAACCAGTATATGGCTTGGAAGCTATTACTGGCCCAAAGGGAACTAAAAATTGTGAGTGGGAGTAAAACATATTCCTCTGGTAGAATTCAGAGAAATCTAAAGGCAGGCTATAACACACAAACTGAACATCTTTTCAACATGTGAGTTTGCACGTACCAGGTTTCTGCGGCAAAGATACCCACAAAACGAATTACAACTATATGTCATCAGGAGAAAGAGTGTGGTTTTCTTACATGCAGATCAAATTCACACTTCACTGTCTCATTTGTTCATTTTATCAAAAATGATGAAGAGACTGGATGATGTGGGAATTAAATTTGCCTTAGAGAAGAAAGGTGTCGATATAAAACATCCAAGCACATCAATCAACCTGTGTCTCTTAAGTGTCAAACACAGGTGCTGTGTAACACAGGCCCCTGCAGCTCAGATGTGTGCCCAAACCTTTAGGAGTCACCTTTCAGTTCACTCCCAATGAATAACTGTGAGATAAGGAATACTCAGAGGACCACCATCACATTCTGCACCATCCTGTGTTAGCCACTGGAGTCAAGGTGCTGAAAAACTTCAGACCTACACATTTACATAGAGTTATGCATCATATGAACAGGTGCCGTTCTGTGATATAGCTGCATTGAGTGGTAAAATGTACAGAAATTATAGGCCTGATTATCTTAGTTTTTTTTTTGTTTATCGATAAAAGTACAGTTCACACTTGCACAATATCTTGAACGGAATTAGAGCATACGAAAATGACCTATGCAAGAGCAAAGTGGTATACACACACCGATCATAATCCTGTGCAAATCCTGTGCTGAATGACTTTCTGAGAGGTGTGGACGGCACAGACTCCAGTTCATCACTCATTCACAGAGTGTTGCACTGAATATGTGCCTCTTTCACTTCCCTTCTATCTTCCCCCTAGTGTGAAACAAACACGGGGCTGCTTCAGGGAATCTACGGTGCCGAAGGAGGACTAAAATGTTCCCTAACCATATTACAGAACCTATGGTATGGGGGTGGTAAAGCGGCGTGAGAGGGGAGGATATATTTTTTTACAAAACATTTCACTGATTATGGGTGCAGCTTCTCCATCTTCTTCGCTTCCTTGCTCTCGGTAGCACAGACTCCCCTCAGCCAATCACAATGCTTCTATCACCAGCATGACAACAGAGTCGTGATTGGTCTGAACAGGGGTGGCTGAGTGGGCTAAAGAACGGTGATGTATTAAACCCAGATCTTTTGACTGGGTGTCAGTGTTTGATTGATTCAGATGCTCCGTCCATCACCACCCCCTTTTGTACCGTGATTGGTCTGAGTTGCATGTGCCTGGGAGCCCTGCAACTGTTCTCCAACTGGCTGTGAAACAGACCCAGGTGGAGAAATTCTAAGTGTGCATGACTGCATGGCCTACCCAAGACAGCCGCCAAACTGTCATACGCACTTATCGTACACAAACCACTCCTCCTTCCTGTGACCCCAGCCCTGCTCCACCCTCACATAGCCCCGTAGCTGGTTTACAGTGGGCGATGCTCCTCCGGAATACCCGGCGGCGGAGCTGCCGCTTCAGAACCTACACTCCACCATTCAATAAAAGCATTTTTTAATGATGAACTACATATTTAATTTGAGGGGTGGAAATGTTAATATCAGCATTTGAATTTGAGGGTCCCATGCAGCCCCTATATGCTATGCACACTCAAGGGGTGTGAACATTTGGGATTGGGGCCTACTGAACTCAGTAGGCCCCTGTCACTTAGGAAAGGTTGGATCACGAGACCCAATGCATAACACAGAAAAAGGCTTTCACTCACTGCTCTGTCATGCATGGTAGGCAGGACCAACATTTTGAGCCCCTTACTACTTACAAATGTAAGCACCATATTCATAGTGAATGTATGAAGAAGAAAAGGAGAGGTGCAGTACAAACTCAGTTACTGAGTCCCATAATAATGCGTGATATTAAAGAATACTCAGTTACATGAACAGTAACAAAATATCACAGCAGGTAGCTTGGGATTGTCCACAAGGTAAACTCACACAGTAGTTTTATTTCCGTGTGCTTGGTTTCCCTTATTAGTTTGAGACTGTTTTACAAGCAATTTTAGGTATTTGCAAATGATTTGCATAATGGTTTTTGAAGAGTCACAAAGCCCTCTAGGAATAGATACGGAAATCTATTAGAAAAACATATATTAAGAGTCGGCAAATAATTATCACACCTGATAAACATGTGACACCGTGGTGTTGGGAATATAGTGTAAAAAGCTCATGGGCTACACCTTTTTAGTTGAGGAAGCTGCATATGAATGTAACACCTGACCTTCCTCCGCCTCTAACGATCAGACCAGGAAAGAGGCTTTTATTGCAAACAGTGAATTGATGAGTGGTGGGTGTTCTCCTTGCCCATGCTGGGATTGTCCTAAATGGGATTTGAGAAATATTGTTAGAAACTACACAAATATACACACCCATTCATGCACGCGCGCGCACACACACAAACACACACACCCACACACACACAGAAGAAACAGGTAAATGTGTGTCAACAATAACTCTCAGGTAACATCTAATACACTCATTCATGTTTCACACACGAATTATGTAAAACATTTCCGACTATTAATTGCAAATTTGACCCAAAAGACCACAAAGTGTCGGTGTAATTGTGCAAACGCCACTCTTCGATATTTCCCAGAACTCCCCAGTATTCCAAAGGCCTGTAAGACTGAGAGGAACAGTTTAGTCATGAAGTGGGTGGAGTGCTCCATTGTCTGCAATTAGGTGGATGTGCAGAATCAGCTGGTTCCACAAATTCGCAGAAGAACGGAGCTGTGGAATTAGGCAGATGTTTTTAAATGCTGTCTTTTTCCAGTAAATACATGTTTTAGCAAAAATGGTTTTACTTCCTCTACACATCCTGGAACACTGAACTGCTTAGCACATTTTCCCACACCACCTTCACGATACAGATAGCATCCATTTTAATGTGTCAAGGAGTGGGTGTGGACATTGCATGGTGAGAGGGTAGACAAGGAAAATATGCAGAAATCAAATTAATCTTGTCCTACTCTCCATTCAGTTTTGCGCATTTCGTATGTCAGGCTTACGTGCATGCATCATGCTTTTGGTTTATTGCGTTATGTTCACGTGCATGTGCAAGCATAACGTCTTTTCCCAGTTTGACTTGGGCCAGGAACGACCTTTGTGAAGATGTCCAAGAGGCATATCAGCAAGGGCCGGCGATAATTAACGCTCAGCGCGCTTAGCGCAAGGATAATTATCGCCGGCTAACGCTGAATTTTATCGCTGAGATAGCGTGCTAACAGCAACGCTTATCTCAACAGCGATAAAATTCCAGGCGCAAGCTGCCAAATGTGCGATTATCGCTGGAAATCCGGCGATAATCGCATAATGTTTGGCGATAGCTTGTTGATAGGGCAGGGCAGACTCAGCCATGATATCCACCTCCCATTGGATATCATGGCTAAGTCAGACTGAAAGCAGACGTAAAGAAAGTAGCGATAACTGCGGTTAGCGCTACTTTTCTTATCGCTCTGCAGGTTAGCGTGAGGCTAGATAATAGGAGAAATGTTGGTTAGCGACATTTCTCACGTTATTTTGGGGAGGAACGCCCACTTTGCATCTCATTAGAGATGCAAAGCAGGGCGGTGAGGGAAAGGGCGCTGAGGCATGGTTTCACGCGATAGCGTAACCTTGCTAATAGTGCGATACAATTATCGCCGCTTTCCAGCCGAAAACGGCCGCTAAAACAGTGATAATTGTCTTGATGATATGCCCCCATGTGTGTCTAACGATTTACGTGATGTAGCCAGGGGCGTAGCTTGGTCAGTAAGATTGGGTGAGAGTGAGGGTCAGAGTTCCCGACAATAACGCTGGCATATATTGTTAAAAAACGTTATATGACAAGCAGAGCGCATGAAAAAGAATGAAGGGGCAGTGAAAAAGGAGACAAATGAGTATTGGTGAGGATACTTAGTGAGAGTAAAGACAAGATTTTGAAAAATCATCAATATTTTTTAGTATTTTCAAAACAGATGAGAGAGTGTGTGTGTGTGTGTGTGTGTGTGTGTGTATCAGTGTGTGCATGATAAAATCCCACGTGGAATTCAAAACACACATCTCACTATACCTGACTGAAAGTGCTTGCACCAAACTTTTCATCAGAAAATACATTCATTAGGGGGATGTAACACCTCCCTGAAGCTACGCCCCTGAATACACCATTGCTCATCTCTTTTAAATTGAAACCAGGCATACTTTTCTGCCATCAAAGAAGTGTAACACATTCCAAGACCATAATCAGCGTCTGTCTTCTTTAAAAATAAACAGAAACCTGTAATTGCAATTGTTAGACACAAGTACCTGTCTTGGATCAAAATAGCTACAGGTCAGGCCAAACACAGGTCATAGGTTAGAAAATAACAATATTCAGTGCTGGTGTTTCAAAAGCTAGGTTTGTCAAATTGGGCCCTCGAGACAAATGGTGCATTCTTCAGGTTGGTGAAACTAGCCAGAGAAGAGGTTTCACAACCTATTGTTCTATGTTTGCATTTACCAATATTGTTAATATTTATTGTTATTGTTATTGTTATTGTTATTGTTATTTTAATTTTATACCGCGCCTAATCACCTGCAGGCCTCTAAGCGCCAGGAAAAGATGGTACAGGACAACAACATAACGAAGTCAGAGCAAAGAGCAGCATTCCGGTTATGCTATGCTCAGGCTTCTCCTAAACAATAGCGTTTTTAAGCTCTTTCGGAATCTTAGGAGGTTTCCTTCCTCGCACAACCCTCCAGGCAGACTGTTCCACAACTGGGGAACCAGTACTGAAAAAGCTCTCCCTCCCTTCGTCGCCAGCCTATAGCGAGAGCAGGTCAGCAGCTGCGAGTCCGAGGACCGAAGTGATCTCGTCGGACAGTACAGCTGCAGGCGCTCCTTGATATAGGCTGGAGCCTTACCGTAAATTGCCTTATGAGCTTTACACAAACTCTTAAATTCCACTCTCTCTTTAATTGGAAGCCAATGTAGGCTTTGTAGTAGGGGAGTGGCTCTAGACCTCCTAGGAAGTCTAAAGATCAAACGGGCAGCATCATTCATCAAGACCTGGAGCCTGTTGGTGAGGGTTTTCGGTAAGCCAAGATAGAGAGCATTTCCGTAATCAATTCTGGAAATGATGGTGGCAGCCACTATTGATCGCATCATGGGTTCTGAAAGGATAGGGGATAGCTTCCGCAGTTGCCGAATGATATTAATACAGCTGCCTACCACCGATGCGATCTGAGCAGCCATCGACAGGTCGGCATCCAGTTTAATCCCTAAACTTTTCACAGCCAGGCTTGGTTTTGGGGCAGGGCCCAACTCCATAGGCCAGTAAAGGTCACTCCAAGGTGAAGAAGTGGATGGGATAACCAAGATCTCAATTTTGTCAGGATTGACTTTTAAAAGGTTATCCGTCATCCATTGCACCGTGAATCTCAGGATGTTCTGGGATTGGAGTTGTGCCTCCGTGGTGTCATTTATACTTAGCAGTAGCTGCGTGTCATCAGCGTAGTTAAAAACTTTACAGTTCATCGCAGCTAACTAAGCAATCAGTGGTTGCAGGTAAAGGTTAAATAGAAGCGGGGACAGGGCAGACCCCTGCGGTACCCCACACTCCAAGATCCCCACCTCTGATATTTCATCCCCCAGTTGTATCTTTTGGGTCCTTCCTATAAGGAAGGATTCCAACCACTGAAAAGCCAAGCCCTTAATCCCAAAGTTCTTCAATCTATCCAAGAGCAAAGCATGGCTGACAGTGTCGAACGCCGCTGATAGGTCTAATAATATCAGGGCGCTTTTGTAAGAAATTGGTTTACTGGTGAAGGGAGTAGAAACCCTAGTCAAGGAGCAAGCACAATCCCTGTCAGGGTGAAGTCACAAGCAAAAGCCAAATTAACCTGTGCTTAACCCTCTGTAGCTTGGCACAAAAGCAGTCAGGCTTATCTTACAGGCAATGAGTAAAGTACTTATGGAGCACTTTGAACATTTATAAAGTGTAAACGCAACACAAGAATCATCCCACACCAATTTAAAAAATAGAATGAAATTTAACAAATAATTTAAACCCAGATAGACAAAAATCTACTCAGTAAAATTGGATGTGTGCAATTAAAAATAATATAAGTGAAAAAAGCACTTAAAAGCACAAACCGCCAACTATGGTTACCTGGTCGTGCTAGACCGGGAACAAAGTCACAAGTTCAGGCCAACCGCGGTGGAGCGTGGACCAGCTATTGGGACCCAGTTAGGCCCACTGAACAAAGTACCCTAAATGCCGGTTGTGGAGTGTTACGAGATCCAGCGTTGTGTATAAGTGATGTAGCAGCGATCCTGGGGAACTGCGAGGCCGCAATGCAAGGTCCTACGTCATCTTCGAAGATGCTCTCATTGAGGGGCTTGTGATGCGAAGTACTGAACAAAAAGATCTGTCACTCACTGGCTGGTTCAGAAGAAGTTCCAGGGCTTGCAATGCTGAGTCCTACATCCTTGTCGAGACTGCTGTAGACAAGACACTTGCAATGCAAAGACCAGTGTAGAGGAGGTGTTGTACAGTGGCGGTTCTGCTGGGACCAAAGCTGGGCTGACCGAGCACCTTCAGGCCCAGTTCCAAGGGTCCAAGTCTGGAGTGGCACCCTTTGAGAGGGCAGGACTCACAGCTGACAGAGTCCTGGGGCTGGGCACAAGGATGAGGGGGCCTGTTCTGTCCCTAAGGCTCAAATCAGGATGCCAGACAATTAACCTTTGAAGTCACTCTTGAGGTGCTGGATTCAAGATGCAGGTCTAGTAATTCTCACTAAGACAGAAAGGCAGTAGGGCAGCACAGCAGAGCAGCGAACTGGAGGTTCTTCTTGTAGGAAAGCAGCATAGCAGCCCTTCTTCTGTGTCTTCCACAGGTCCAGTTGCGTATGGAAGAGTTGAGTCTGAGGGTCCAATATTTACACCTGGTGCCCACTTTTAAGTAGGAGATCTTTCTAGAGATTTCCCTTTGAAGTACTTGAAATGTGCTGCCTCCCCTGTCCTTTCTCCAAGCTGGCTGCATGAACAATGCAGTGGTGACAAGTCATATGTGTGAAGGCAGGAAACAGCCTATTCAGTTGCAAGTAGGGCTGTGCTCAGCTCCACCCTCAATCCTGTCAATTTATGGCCCACCAGGTATACTCATTCCCTCTATTGGGTGGATGTCTGGGAGGAATAAAAAAGTCCATCTGTCAGCTACACACAAGCATGTAACCCAGAAACAGGCTACAGGCACCAAATGGTTAGGACCATAACATTCCAACTTTCTAAAAGTGGCATTTTCATAATTGTGACTTAAAATTCAACCTTACCATTAAAGAGACACAAACCTCAAACTCTCTACATGCCCCCAATTGAAAGCTACAACTGTTTAAATGTAAAAGGAAACTCAATGTTATCCTATGGGAAAGCTAGGCCTTTTAGGAGGGAAAATAAATGTAACTGTTTTTCACTACCAGGACATATAGAACTTGAAAGTACACGTCCAATATCTTAAATACACTGCACCCTGCCCTCTGGGCTGTTCAAGGGCTACCATAGGGGTGGCTTGTATGTATTTAAAAGGAACATTTGGACCTGGCAAAAGGTTTATGTTGCAAGGTTGAAACAGCAGTTTACAACTGTGCACACAGGTCACAATAGCAGGCCTGAGACATGCTTTACAGGTCTATTTAACTGGCTGGCATAATCAGTGCTGCAAGCCCACTAGCAGCGTATAATTTGCAGGCCCTGGGTAAACTGGGTACTGATTTACTAAGGATGTACAAGTAAATTAAATGTGCCAATTGGGTATAAGCCAATGCTACCATGTGCAGGGGAGAGAACACAAACACTTTAGCACTGGGTACAGTGGTAAGGTGAATAGAATACAATGGCTAACACAAACAAGATCAGCAAAAATAGGCGAGGAGAAGGCAAAATGGTTGGGTTAAAACTACTATAAGGCTGACAGGTCTAACATGCATGTACTGTAAAGTTTGCTCTAAAATGCTCTGGGCAGAAACAAGCATTAAGAGGCAGGAACAACATGAGTGCACATACTACTCACAAGATGTTCAGAGGTTGATTCAAAGACTATAGACAATAGTTTTATAAAATTTGAGGGAACCAGATTTACATTCAGCAAAACAGCAGGCAAAGAGAAGTGAAAATGTTTCATAGTCTTAATCAAAACAGCACTTCTGCAATAGCTATGCTATGTGTGTGTGTGTGTGTGCATGTGTGTGTTTGTATGTTCCTGTCATTTGGATGGGGCCAGTAACAGTTACCAAACTCACTGAATACCAAAGGAAATGGGTATACTTAGGCTTTCCTGTTTTCAGTTTCTATTTTTTTGTAAATTCTGGTGGGGTTTTTTCAGTGCTTTCAAGTGATTTCAATATCTTAAAAAAACAGTGGTTAAAAATGTTCACGCCGTTAAAAACAACAGAAACAGTGTTTTTCTGGTGTTTATGGAACGTTGCTTTTATTATTGCTTGCTTTCTGCACTGATAGTGCATTGTAAATATACCGTGTATGTACAGAATATATGAGGTCAAAATAAATTTTTGCAAATCAAACTTATTGTAGTACACCATACAATGCTTCTTCATTGCGTCTTTGGTCATGTGTGCTCACTCTTTCCTTCCCATGTAAACTTTTTTCAGTGAAAAGGCCCTCTCAAAATTGGCACTTGAGACGGGCAATGCCAAAACAGCCAGTACACAATTTGCTAACTCTGGCCACTGACAAAAACTTTCCATGCCAATACTGGTGCATTTGAAGATTGCGATTCTCTGGGCAGATTCTGCAACATTTGCATTAAACTGGGCACTTATGCCCTCAGAGTTACTGAAGCGGTCAGAAATGAATAAGCAAATGAAACTAAGGAGAAGATTCCCCTTTATGGAAGGAATCTATAACTTGTACAGAGTACCACAGTGAGCTTTCATTGACTTCAAATGTCATGGTTGGGGAAGGGACATTTCTATGCATCATTGCAAGCCATTTCTCATACATAGTAAAATAAAAGTTCCTGAATTGCTCTTCAACATTCCTTTGCTTACCAAGTGGCTAGCACTCTAACATGGAACATTTTGCAGTGCCAGTCACTAAAGGTGTTGCTCAGCATACACGCAAGGGGATATTTCTCATATTCACCAATTATGCTGAACATTTGCCAAACAAAGTTGTTTTCAAACCCTAGTTTTTTTATTATGTCCACTACAGCAGTTATGTTTTCCTGTAAAGATCTAAGAATACAGTAGAGTGTACTTTTTTCACTTCAGTATCAATTTGCGACCAAAGAGCCTCACATTTCTTGCCTTTGGCATCATCACTCAGAAAAAAATCTGTAAACGGTTGGCACGTGGATAATATAGCAATCAGAGCCTCTAGTTGGTACCAGCTAATAACACATTTGAGATGACTTTTTCTTTGATGGCACAGAAGGAACAAAATGAAAAATATTAGCATTTTTAGTTCTGACGCATAACAAAACACTGCACCAGAATGGACTACAAAGTCAATAGCATTCTTCATTCACTCCAAATATTGTAAAGATGCTTTCAGCATGCCATCTAGCAAGTGGCAAGGAGCTCTTACAGGGAAGCACTTAAGATCAGGTATCGATTTTTACAAGTCATCACACAACCTTTTTATATACGTAGCTGAATCACTGCAAATATAAACAATATCACTCCAATCATTGTTGAACCTGGAAAGAACCTTTTTGCAGCAGCATTCCAAGTGACACTGCGTTCCATGTTTCCAAAAGTCTGGTGTCATGTTTTCACCACTATCCCAGATGCTTGGTGATAGCACTCTTTTGACCGCCTATTGAGCCCTGAAGAAGTCTTGGTTACGAGACGAAACGCGTTGGCTAAAAGAAAATTATATGTTTTTACTGTCTGGATCAATTAATAAAGAAGTTCATTCAGATCACCAGTGGGGTCCGGACCTGTTCATTACTCTACTTCTCTTCGGACTAGCTCTACAAAAAAGGACTTATAGGATATTTCTCTGATGGGTGCTGATTCCGAAAAAATCTTTTTTCGACATTAAGTTTGTGTAAACTCGCACAAAAAGGGTCGAGGCAGAAAACCTGCACCTGTTAATATACGTGGTTAAATAATCTTGTGATGGTGCATAAGAAACCAATGAGTACAACCCTATTTACTCCCTATTGGGCAAATGCCCGAAATGCAGAAAAAAGATTTTTTCGGAATCAGCACCCATCAGAGAAATATCCTATAAGTCCTTTTTTGTAGAGCTAGTCCGAAGAGAAGTAGTGTATTGAACAGGTCCGGACTCCACTGGTGATCTGAATGAATTCTTTATTAATTGATCCAGACAGTAAAAACATATAATTTTCTTTTAGCCAACGCGTTTCGTCTTGTAACCGAGACTTCTTCAGGGCTCAATAGGCGGTCAGCATTAATTCACATGCGAAAAGCGCCAGTTACAGGAAAAAGTGTCTGCGGTCAGGTGGTACCACCTGACCGTGGATGCTTTTTCCTATATCTGGCCACCATGCCTTGTAACGTTCAAACAAGCCACAGTCTAAACATGACAGAATTCAAGGAATTGTAAGTTGATGTTACCTAATATGAGTAACCTTTTCGCATGGGAAATAACGCTGACCGATGATTGAGCCCTGAAGAAGTCTCGGTTACGAGACGAAACGCGTTGGCTAAAAGAAAATTATATGTTTTTACTGTCTGGATCAATTAATAAAGAAATTCATTCAGATCACCAGTGGGGTCCGGACCTGTTCATTACTCTACTTCTCTTCGGACTAGCTCTATAAAAAAAGACTTATAGGATATTTCTCTGATGGGTGCTGATTCCGAAAAAATCTTTTTTCAACATTAAGTTTGTGTAAACTCGCACAAAAAGGGTCGAGGCAGAAAACCTGCACCTGTTAATATACGTGGGGTAAATAATCTTTTGATGGTGCATAAGAAACCAAGGAGTACAACCCTATTTACTCCCTATTGGGCAAATGCCCGAAATGCAGAAAAAAGATTTTTTCAGAATCAGCACCCATCAGAGAAATATCGTATAAGTCCTTTTTTGTAGAGATAGTCCGAAGAGAAGTAGTGTAATGAACAGGTCCGGACTCCACTGGTGATCGGAATGAATTCTTTATTAATTGATCCAGACAGTAAAAACATATAATTTTCATTTTGCCAACGCGTTTCGTCTTGTAACCGAGACTTCTTCAGGGCTCAATAGGCGGTCAGCATTAATTCACATGCGAAAAGCGCCAGTTACAGGAAAAAGTGTCTGCGGTCAGGTGGTACCACCTGACCGTGGACGCTTTGTCCTATATCTTGCCACCATGCCTTGTAACGTTCAAACAAGCCACAGTCTAAACATGACAGAATTCAAGGAATTGTAAGTTGATGTTACCTAATATGAGTAACCTTTTCGCATGGGAAATAACGCTGACGCCTATTGAGCCCTGAAGAAGTCTCGTTATGAGACGAAACGCGTTGGCTAAAATAATAATATATGTTTTTACTGTCTGGATCAATTATTAAAGACATTAATTCAGATCACCAGTGGGGTCCGGACCTGTTCATTACTCTACTTCTCTTCGGACTAGCTCTAAAAAAAGGACTTATAGGATATTTCTCTGATGGGTGCTGATTCCGAAAAAATCTTTTTTCGACATTAAGTTTGGGGTTTTGCAGGTGTTTTGTCAGTGTTTATCTGTTTACAACCAGACAGCCTAGGTATACTGTAGATCCACTGGTTTCCCCAGGGAACTTCACCTGCTTCAAGAAGGTGGAATCCCCAGGTGAAAGTTCAAAAGGAATTATAGCGGGAATTAAGCACATAATTTAGGACTGCTCCGGTATTTCGTGATTTGTGAGGGTGTTCCCAGTGAGCACATCATAATACCACAACCCCCCCATCTGGTAACCAATATTCCTGGTTCTGGTAATCCTGGGGGCTTATTAGGAGGACAACAATGATACTGAGGCCCTTAGTAGCTCATGATTGTAAACAAAATTGGGGCTAATGAGGAGGAATTCAAAAATAATACTTTGTTTTGAGAGAGGACATCAATAGCTTTTTAAGTGACATGTCTATTTTTATTGATTTAAATGAACATCAAGTAACATTCCATAGGGCAACAGGTTGAGAGTAGGGAGTCACATTAACCAGTGAGCTTATATAAAAGTTAATCTGTTGTTTGGAGAGTAAGAACTCAAGGACAAACAGACATCTGAAACACTGTACAACAGATTGTACATACAATCACAAATATAAAAAAGAGCTCAACCTATTTACATTGTGAGGCTCTTCCACAAAAATGTTCATTTTCTCTGGCCTTCAAGTTTTCAGTGTTATTAGATCAGTTTTATAGTTCTGTCAATGTTGGATTAGTTCTGATGTTCACTGGATGAGCTTTCCAGTGTGCCAGTCTGAGAAAGTGTAAGGGTTGGAATCTGGATGTGGTGTGGGTGTTTTTGATTTTGTAAGGAGGCATTGGTTGGCTCATCTTAAATTGCGCAAAGGAGTATAAAGGGCTATACTTTCTTTAATTTCTGAAAGATAGCTTAGGCCGGTGCCTTCTATGGCTATGAAGGCCAAAGTTCAAATTTGGTAGAGGGCTCTGTTCCTGGCAGCGGGTTAGCTAGTTTGTTGTCAGCATGATGAAGTAGGAGTGATTTGGAGGCAATTCAAAAGTACTATAATGGCATAGCTGAGTACTTTTGCAAGAGGAGCAAAGCAATACCCATTAATAGTCAATTACTATAGTCAAATTTGTTAATAGGTAGAGGGTTAACCAGGTCTTTGGGAAATGCGACGGATTCTATGAATATTTAAGATTTGTTATCTTACTAGTGGCTGTGTTGGTTATAAAATATTCCATCTTCATAATGAAGTAGAAAAGTACTCCTACATTTTTGGCCGATGTAGACAAAATTTAGTATGTCTGGCAGGAAGTAGATGAAGCTAGCAGTGGAGGGAATTCTAGAGAAGGAGGTAAAGTATAGGACTTTGGTTTTTAGAAAAGTTCAATATGAGCAATTGTAAAGCCATCAAGTGACATATGGTAGCAAGCCAATTTGACATCCTAGAAGACAGAAGGAGACAAAAGTTTGTGAAAAAGAAAATGTGAGTGTCACCCACATACAGGTGGCAGGAGAAACAAAACCAGGAAATGTTATCATTAAAGGGGGTATGAGCCTTGGGTGACACTGACCTCTAGTGTGGTGGAAGAAGATCTGATGAATAGCCTCGCTATGGTGAAAGACATTTTAGAGAGCTAATGGTATAAATATTTAAGAGTAGAGTCTGTAAGGCCAAGGGTTTATAAGGTATAAGTAGGGTATTGGGGTTGATGGTTTCAAAAGCTGAAGAAAGATCCAGGAGCATGATGATGGATGACAGCTGGTTGTGATGGCAGTGTGAATGGCGTTAGTGCCCTGTGAGGACTGTTTTAGTGGAGTGAAAGTTATGGAAGCTAGATTAGAAGGGATGGAGTAGATTGATGACATTGAGTTGGAGAGTCAGGCAGTTTGAAAGAGAGCTCTTCAAATATTTTGATGAAGAGAGGAAGCAGAGACACCGAGCAGTAAGTAGAATAAGATGGACGGTTAGCTGTACATTTCTTTAATAGAGGTAAAACAACAGCACTGTTGAAGGAAGAGGGGTAGGTACCAAAGTGAAGTGAGTAATTAAATAGGGAGGTTTGAGAATATATTACATTTGAGGTTATAGCACTTGTTTATGGTTTGTGTGACTGAAAGCATTAGATGGGCCACTTGAACAGTTATCAGATTTTAGTATAACAATGAGCTCTGTGAGAGATATAGTTTGATTGAAGTCGACAAGCATAGCAGCGAACCCTTGCAAAGTGTAAAATAATTAAGAGGTGACATGCAGGGAAGAAGTGAGGCAAGACTTGTGAGTCTGAAGTGGAAAGAGAGTTTGGTTGAGACAGGTTTTTAGGAGTAGCCAGAAGTTTGTGATTGTGCATGCCTGCAGTGAAATGAAAAGGTTCTTGTTCAAGCAAATATAATCATTGCTCACTCAGTCCAGTAAGGTGGCAAAGATTAATTTAATAACATTGTGGTCCTTATTGAATCACTCAATTTGAAGGTCACGTGGGTATTGTAAACAGTACCCCTACAGCTATAATATTGATGAGATTATTCAACAGATAAGAGCCTGGTGGTATGCCACTTGTCCAGTTATACGTAGGTGCGAGAATTCTATCTTCAATATTGGGATCTTTAAACTTTTTTTCTGAAACCTTATTGGTGGGAGGTCTAAAGTGAATCCAACATACTATTCTTTGGGTCTGGACATCAGATCTTATGCCTGTGTATCATTGCATTGGCTTGAGGGATCATAGCTATGATTCTGACCCGTGGAGGTAATCACACATTGCAAATGATAAAAGTAATGCATTCGTAAGTACTACCACATGTATACATTGTTGAATGCAATGTTATATTATGGTCCATGCAGTTTATTGATTAGTCCTTGGACTAACTAGTGGAGAAATCCTTTATATTTATTGCATTCTGTTATTTTTTTTTCTGTTGGCTCGTAATTCCTTTTAAAACCCTGCCAGGCCACACATTGCAAATAAAAATATATGCCCACAAGACTGAGGATACCCTTGCAATTGAAAAGGGAATGAACAGAGGCTTCATATGTGCACATTGTTTCCAAACATGGTACGTGCCTGTCCTTGAAGATGAAAGATACACAAGAACACTACCAGCCCTAGTCCTGATGAGAAACCGCAGCCACCAGCAGTTCGAAGCGTGTCGGCGATAACCATTGGGGATTTCTTCTCATTTTCATCAGTAGGGATAGTGTTTACTACAATGTGAAATTATATACCCATCCATATTATATGATTTTGAAACCCCTATGATAGCACCAAGAAGGTCAAGATATTGCAGAGTTTTTTTTTTAAAACCTCTTGCATAATAAACATTTGACTGGTTAAAACATTTGACCTTAAATGTGTGTATCTAAATGCACTAGCACCTTTGAACATGAATTTTTTATATATGTTGAGCACTTCAGTCATGTCAGAAATTAATGTATAACAATCACAGTACTGTGACTATTGCACAATTCTGAGTACCAAGTGAAGAGATGCGCAGTCATCGTTTTCTTTGTCTTTGGTGTGGTACACCTGAATAATGTTGAAGACTTGTGTTTTTTCTTTTTAGATATGTTAATACACAATAATTATGTTTAATGAACTGTGAAATGAATACATAGGCCTTGTTTATTGGCTAACTTGTCCCTGTCCTTAAGTAAAGTGACGTGAACCCATGCAGCCACCTTTCTATTTGTTTCTTGTACTTTTGTAGATCCTCAAGGTGGGTGTTCAGTCAGTCAAATAACTTTATTCAATTCAAGTGAATCATAAAACTTTGCAGAAAGATCATATATAAAATACATAAAATGCAGTGCACAGAAGTTGATTCTGTATTAAACAGGTTCAAATAAAATAATTCACAGTTCATAATGTTTCCTAATTAAAAATACAGTTTTAATAAAGCACAGAGCTGCAGATAATGACAGTAGATAATAAGAACACAGACGAATATCTCTTAGGATAGTCTTAATAAAGCGGGCCCTTGGATCTTTATAAAGTGTGCAAAAAAGTATGAGGTGCATTGTGCTCTGCTTGGCAACATTGTTACACGGACAGGGGGTCAGTCTCTCACACCATCCCCCCTGTTTTGGAAAAGCCACAAGAAAATGCAATGTGCTTAAACGAAGTCTGGTCATTAGAAAGAGTGAATGGACCTGGGTAGTGAATGACAGATGAATTGTTGCTGACTTAAAAGTGCACGGTCCACTGTATTATTGTCCTGATTTGACAAACTTAAAAACGTATAATAGGCATTCCTAATAACCATCTTCACATTAAGTTGAAAAGATTCTGGATTTTTGAAAAGATCTTCAAGGCCCATCTTAGAAAAGGTTTCTTTCACATAACGAAGCCATTGAATCGCCATTACATTATAAAGATTCATACAGTCCCTTAGAATGCCTCTTGAGAATAATAAGTCTTCTGTGGTCCAGATTTTCCCCCATGAAAGCAAGGAGGCGATGTTTAATTCTGTCAGTAACCTCCGAATGACAAAATGAGGTAGGAGGACTACCGGGGATAAGTAAGCGACGTTTTAAAAATTAGTTTTCTAATATTTGAATTTGTGCACTTTTGTAATATCCCCTTACTCCTGCCCCATAGGTAGCCACTGACAGACATTTAGAATTGTACAGTGTTTTCAATTCAGCCACCGGCTTGTGCCCTAGTTTACTGGCAAAACAAAAGAGCCCCTCTATAGTTCAATTAGTTTGTTAAAGACTCATCATGATCAAATTGTCCTAGCTCAATTTATTATTAAAAAGATTCCCCAGATAGGTAGAATTTGGCACTTTTTAAATAATTATATCATTTACTGTATATTTGTGTGATTTAGTTTTGTTTGGACCGCAGGTAATAATAAAAGATTTACAAAAATTGACCATAAGGTCCAGTCCTGTCATAAATTCACTAAAGGCAGTCAGACATTTTTGTAAACTGTTCGCTGTTAAGGTCATCAGGACCGTATCGTCCGCATAGGACAGTAAAGGTACCCTTTTACCTGCTATAATTGGAAAATCCAATTGTTGTTGAAGCAGGAAATGCTCACAGCCATTAGTATAAACCAGGAATAGAAAAGGGGTCAATATACAACCCTGGCGCACTCCATCAGTTTAAGCAATTAAGTTAGTCTTTTCTCCCCCTGGGCCATACCGGATAGCTACAGTGGTAGAAGCATGTAATCTGTGCAACCGTGTAACAAGCAGTTCCTCAAAACCCATGGCACCCATTAATGACCACCGTTTAACATGACAAACTGTATCGAAGGCGCTGGACAAGTCCATGAAGGCCAAATGGATCGAAGCACCCCTGGCCTTCATGTACTTGCCCATAACCAACGACAGATTGAGGAACTGCTCGGTGGTTCCCCTTCCCTTCCTGAAACCAACTTGGGAGTTCACTATAAGGTCAGAAGTATTGGCCTATGACTCCAGGTGTGCAAGGATTACCCACCCCAGCAGCTTGCATGATGCATCTATTAAAGAAATAGGTCTACAGCATGTGGGGTCGCTTCTGTTTCCCTTCTTAAAAATTGGTGCCACCACAGCATTTTTCCACGACGATGGAATACGACCCACAATTACTGCTTTAAAAACGTTGAGTAACAGTGGAGCCCAAATTTATAAGTTACTTTTGAATTGGTCCAAGGGCATGCCATCTGGGCCTGGGGCTTTTAGGGAAATACCCTTCTCAAGGCTTCCTCAACCTACCCCAGTGAAAGTGGTGTGCTAAACTGTTGTGCGTTTCTATATTAATACTTATTTCCTCCTCACATTTGCCTAATAGGACACCCTTTGGACTGGATATTTTAGCAAAATGGGTCTCCCAGGCCACTCCTGTTATGTTAGTATCCATGGCCCTTGACTCATTTGTGAGAAGTGGGCAGTTTATCACCTCCCAAAAACCCCTGGAATCCTTCAAGGCACTTGCTCTTTCAAGGTCATCCCAAGCCGGCCTTCTCAGTTCGTCCTTTCTCTGTTCAATTACTTTTTTATAGTTCTGCCTGGCTGCCCTTATTGCATCCCTATCCCGGGGGACTACATGGAGAGCCTTCTTCAGTTCTTTTTGCAGCGCAGAACACTCTGTATTAAACCATCTTATTACCCCTGTAACTACCCTTTCTTATTGATCTGTGCAAGATTTTGGCCACGTCATCACACATTGTTTCAAAATTTTGTATTATTACATTTGGCTATGATGTTTCGGTAACTTGTGTTAGATTCGTTTTAATAATAGACTCCTCAAAAGCTTTATGATTAATTGTGTCCCATTTTAACCTTATCACACCACTATGATTATATTTTGTTGGACATTCAGAAACCTTACTTTTTTGCGCCACAATACACAAATAAACAATAAGAGGATTATGGTCACTAGCAGGGTTAGGTTCAACTGCAGAATTTTCAAAAAGGTGTGAGTACCGACTATAAATCAACATAAAATCGAATGTGCTTGCATTCCTTTCCCCCTGAAATGTCAGATATTGCACCAGTGGGGTACCAACCAAAGTATCAATTATACGTAAGTTATTCACTACAATAATAGAATTTAAAGCATCTCCCTTTATGGTATGTTTAAAATGTGTCAAGGGTTGATCGTCAGTATCTACTAGCCCACAAACCTTGCTCCCATTATGCCGGCATAGGGTGCAGTTGAAGTCTCCTACCCAGATAATACACAAGGGGGAAATCCTCCCTGCTACCTTAACAAACTCCAGGTCAAGTGAGTTAATAACCCCCGAATTCTTTGTATCGAAAGTGTTATGCTACCAATTGATTAATATTATAGGTACACTAATCAAATTAAAACATAAAGTCAGCTGGTACCATGAGACATCAATTACTTTTTCAATTCTTAATAACCCGTACTGTACCGAGATTAAGGTAGCTAGTCCTCCCTTTGCCCTCCCGGCCAATGATGGTTCAGCTTGGACAGCCTTAGATTTTGCCATTTTAAAAACCCTACTTGACAACACAAACTGATAGCCACTAAATTAATTTATAGACAAGATCTTCAATAGTTAGGGTTAGAAAACACAACTACACATTTCAAGCTATAAAAAAAAACAAGCATTTCCATCCTACATCAAACGGCCGCTCTACAACAACCCAATGCCTTACAGGTTCAGTTGAGGTCCAAATTGAAAAGTGTCCTTACGTTCCGCCAGTCCAGGTTTGTCGATGTTAATGACCAGGCCCAGCCCAGCCTCCTACGGCCTCTGGCTTTGGCCTCGGGGAGCCCGCAGCCACCTTTATGCGCCTCCTGGTGTGTTCTGCTCGCGGTAAGTGCCCCCCAGTGCTAAGGATGACGGGGGCTGTAGTTTTTGGCCATCGGATAGTGATAGTGATAGTGTGCTTGAGGTTGCTGGTGCTTGCTCCAGTCCTCAGGACTTCAAGGTGCTGCTGTTTATGAAAGAACAAGGTAAAACATGGGCTCCAAAAGTGGAAGACTGAGAAACTATAGCTCCCAGTAGTCCAAGCAGCAGTGCAGGAGAAATCAGCCAGAGGATATTGAGAATAGCCTGTAAGCCAGTTTAGGATGATATACGGCTGGAAATGTGGCGGTAGATGTGAGCGTCCAAAGAGGACTCCTGCCTCTAAGTATTGCCTCGCTCCCAGCTCCCACCGAAATTCTCGTGGAGCTCAGCAGTGTCCTGTGTTCAGGTCCATTGGAGTCCACGTCTGATGTCCGTTCCGGCCCTGCATCTGCAACAATACTCTGTTCTCCCACTGTTCTCCCACGTTCTCCTCAGAGGTAGGGCAGTTCACAATAGTTCAACCAAACAAAGGTTATCGTGTATGAAAAGAAAACAGAAGAAAAGAGGAGGTTTTAGGACAAATGGTCCCATACTTTGCTCTGGCTAAGGGAGGGGAAGTGAGGGATGAGCACCA
This sequence comes from Lissotriton vulgaris, assembly GCF_964263255.1. Classification (NCBI taxonomy): domain Eukaryota; kingdom Metazoa; phylum Chordata; class Amphibia; order Caudata; family Salamandridae; genus Lissotriton; species Lissotriton vulgaris. The sequence continues at coordinate 997,723,757 of NC_141696.1, read as the reverse complement.
ACAGCCAGTATTTCCACCACCTGTGTTGCGGTTCACGGCTGCGAATTTATGCTGCATGCATGTGCTGCGCACTCAACCCTCCCCCTTTGTGGTTAATGGTGTCTCAGCGCTGGAGATGCCCTTGCTAAAACAACACACGGATATGTCCCCATACCTCTGGGAGTCACGCTCCTCCAGGAGAGCGGCTAGTGTTTGCGTGATGCCAGTTAGGGTTCGGTTCCCTGCTGATGTGGATTTCCCCGGCTCTGTAATCTTCGTGCTGAAGAAGGCATCCTCTGCGCATCGTCAAGCTATCACCATTGAAGCGGGATGCGAAGGGTTGATGCTCGACTCAACCCGCGTGGCGGCTCGGGCTTCCAGAAGATGGAAAATGTAATATTAGGTGAGTTTTTACAATAAAATAAGGTGTGCCTGTAGAGTTTCAGAATGTTTTTAATTTGTGTGCCTTTCTGGGATATGACATTTGATTTCTCAGCTCTTCATGTTATATTGTTTCCCCAAGCTTGCATTCTTGTTTAGTTTGTTTCGCTTTGTGGCACTTGCTCTCATCGTGAACTTTGGAACTTGCCAAGGTGCCTGTTGATAAGGGCCCAAACCCCCCAACTTTTAGAAAGATAGCATTTTTCTGGCCAAACCAACTGTGCCTTTTTGCCAGTGTGCCGTATCACATGTCTGTGGATGGCTCTCCTGTTAGTTGTGTTTTCGTTCCAGGATTGGGAACAAAGATGGCCTAGGTGTGAGGAGAGGGTGTCTTCCTGACAGAATGATTCCCTACCCTGATAACTCTTCAAAGGGCCTGTCTGCAGCACATATAAAGGGACCTGTCGCCTGGCCTGCCCTTGCCTTTGTCACCCTAGACAATTCTCCCAAACAAAATCTGGCACCAGGTATACAAGTGGTACCTTCAGAAAACTCCTGAACCAGTGGAAGATTCAAAAGCAGGACTGCCCTGCTGTCTGAAGAAGGAGACTGGACCTAGTTACCTTGAGCCCAGACTCTCCAGAAGTAACTCCAAGGGTCAGTTTACTGACCTCTTGTTTGAGCTACAGGGACGTCACAAGCTTCCTGAGGCCTCCCTGCAACTAACCATCTGACCAGTACCACCTGGACCTGCCTGAGGCCTGCTGCCAGCCTCTGCTAAAGTGAATCCTGATCCCCATGAGGTGCCCACCAAGTTCTGGACTCTTGGCTAGCATCCTTGCCTAAAATGAAGGTTCCATCGCATCTGACGCGAAACGACACAGGGCCCCCACAAACTTGTGTAGCTCTGAACTGGTAGCTTCTCTGGACCTGTGACCAAGCAAAGCAACGCCTCACAGAGCAATTCTGTTCAGATTGTGGTTGAAAGCTGTACCAGTACCAATGCAGAGTCATGTCGAGCCCCACAGGGATGTGCCGCTCATACCTGGGGCATTAACAGATCTAAAGCAAAGCCCTGCAGATCCATGCCATTCATACCTGAAGGGAACCATAGATCCAATACAGCGAGACGTTGAGTCTCGCAGAGCCACGCAGCTGAGAGCTTCATCTGATCCAATGCCAAACGATGCAGAGCCTCTCAGAGCCATGCTGCACAGATCTCACAAGAAGGACAAAAAGGTACAACTCCCAGAGGGTCAAACACACTCTTGTACTTGCCCTGCCCTGCCCTCCATTGTGGTCAGCCTGACCTTGACTTCGTCCCGGTCCAGCACAATCAGATAATGCAGTGGATCATTTGTGCTCCTTGATACTATTTTGCCTAAAAACTTTAAAAATTCATATCTCCAGTTCTACCAATTGGACTTTTGCCTTTTTGGTTTATTTATTAAATATTACTCTATATTCTAAATTGGTTCAGGATTTTTGTATGTTGTGTTTTCACTTTATAAATGTTTGAGTGCTATATAAATGCTGTACACATTGCCTCTAAGTCTGACTGCTTTTGTGCCGAGCTATCAGCGGCTTAGGCACAGGTTAATTTAGTGACTTTTGAGGCTCACCCTGACAAGGACTGTGATTATTATTTCGTTGGGGCTTCCAGCCCTCTCAAAATTACTTTTTAACTGCCCACAGGGGATTTTTTCTTGATCTTAACAAATCTAAAACCAAATTTACTATACCGGACATAGCAAAAAGTGATCTCAATTTGTGCACCAACTTTTTGCTAGTCCTATGGTATTTTTTAAACTGGTCTATGTACTAGTAGGCTGGTTCACAAAATTCCAAACTGCAGTGGGCAGCAATTTAACCTACCTCATGAATAGTAATGAGGTAAGCCTCTATGATTCAATGTCATTACTGGAATGTTAGCCTGCTGTGGTCAGTAGACCACCACATCTTTAAATAAAGCAATATTTTTTTGTGTACATTTCTTTATTAGTTTCAGCATAGAAATAGAACAAATGAGCTAATGTGCTCTATAGACATCGGGATCCAACCCGGCAGTCATATTACTATGTCCAACAATCAAAAACAAAGCGAAAAAGAAGAAAGAGCCTCCCACCCCCCTCCACCTCCCTGAAAAAGAAAATACCCCTACAAGATGAGAGCATCCTAAGCGGTGGAGATTTGGTGCCATCTTGTCAGTAACATAAGAAAGGGTGCCCACAAATCGTGGAAGGAGGCCCCCAGATGACTTAAGGAGAAAGAGATCCTCTCCATCCCAAAAATGGTCCACAACCTATGACGCCATCCTAGTTGTGTAGGGACTGTCTTGGTACATCAGTGCGTCAGAACATTTTGAACCGCTGCTGCCAGGGCTAATGCCATCTGATTACCTCTCCGGGATTTAAGGGGGAAGGTGATGGCATTGGGAAGGCCGTGAAGAACATAGACTGAAATCTGGGAATCTGGGTGTCAAAGTAGGAGTACACATCGTCAAGAATTTGTTGCCAATATGTTCCCAGGAAGGAGCACCCAACAGCAGGTGTGTAAGGGTGCCCAGTGAACCACATGCGCGCCAGCACTGCAGACTATGGGAGGGGTTGCCTTTATGGAGTCTAACAGGGCTGAGGTACCAGTAAGTGGCCACTTTAGTGGCAATGTCAATAGAGGCGACATTGCATGCTGTGCATCTGGCTCAGTGATAAATGTCATTCCATTCCTTCTGTGAAAGGACCCTGCCCAACTCCCCTTCCCAGCGTAGCTGTCCAGGGGACTTCCCGGTATCGGAGGGCCTCTTGCCAATCTATATAGGTCGGAAGTCAGCCGCATGTCGCTGTGTTGTGTGAGCAGCCACTTCTCGAACAAGGTAAAGTCAGAGTTTTGTCCAATGGGCGTAATCTGGGATGGGAATGTCGTAAGCCCCTGAGAAGTCGCAGTCTTGTCCCATTCTAACAAGGTAGGTCGGGTCACCTCTGAGAAAGGGGACCCCCCCATAACGGCTGGCCAGCAAGGGACCTATCCATAAACAACCAGTGCTTCTCAGATTTTGGGCGGGACCACTCCACCAGTACCCTCAGCTGGGCCGCCCGCCAGTAAGCTAAAAGGTCAGGGATTCCCAGCCCTCCCTCTACCGGGTCTCTATAGGAAAGTTCCAGGTGTAACCAAGCTCTCTTCTAGTGTAGTTCCTATGTTCCCAATAGGCTCTGCACATTGGAATAATATATCCTATAGATTTGACGTAGGACTTAGGTCGACTAGGCCTCTATCGAATATATTAGACTTAATTGTGAGTGCCAGCTAGCTCAGAGGTCTCTAGAAACTTTTTTGAATAAACAAGAAGGGATTCGTTTCTGACACCCGCATAAACATGACAAATTTGTTTCCCCATGAATAAAACTGATCTTCAGAGTCGTGGAAACAAAAGTATAGATATTTTACTCAGTCAATCGTGCATGCTTTGTTTCATCAGAGGTGCAGAAAAATAGAGAGACGGGCGTTTTCAATAAAAGCGTTTATTGAACAGACTTCTTTCTCATGCAAGTAAAGTGAACTGCTATAATCGTAATACTGGTTGCAAAGTATAATGCGTACAGTAAGAAGAGTATTATGAAATAATACTGTAAAAGCATTGTATGGTTTCTTAAACCATAGATAAATACATACAAAAATAACAAAGGCTAAAAAGTACTCAACTGGTGCTTCTAAAATACGCCTACCCCAATGTACCTAACCTAAGTCTAGTACGAGGGAAGAAGTGAGTTGTAGCATAGGTTTAGTTTTCTTTGCCAAGAATCTATCCAAGATTTGTCTTAGGGTCTAATCAGCTCCGTACCTTGGTTTTAGAATGAAGGAGGTTTGGTATCTCTGTCTCGGGACTCGATTTCGCAACACCCTACAAGGGAAGCTTAGAAACACTGGAGCTGGATTCTCGCCGGGAGATATGCAGCCTCTCGATCAGTGCGTCAGCTGGAGGGTCGGCTTCCTTCGGCACTTGCTGTAGCGAGCTGCGTCGGGCAAATAGATAATCGAGCTGCTCCGAACCACTATATGTTTGTTAGGGCAAGTGTAGGCATATTTATACCTTGAAGGTGCCTAGTTTGACTTAAAGTCGGACATAATAACATCATCAAAGAACACCAAGGGAATGGTAGTTCTTTAAAAACTCCATGAATTCTCTTGACAAATCAATATTCAAGCAAGGGGATGTCCCTGACTGCTGAAGCCGAGTTTTCCAAGAAATCGTTGTGGCTTTTTGGAATTGGTGGAAGTAGCCATGCCTGTATTTGGACTGCATGGCTTATGTCTAAATATGGTTATGATTTCTATGCCTATATAAGGGCAATGTAAATCTTACCTATATAAGGGCATGAATTGGTAAATTACGGTTGGATCCTAAAATGCTACACAACACCCACTCCACTTTATTATGTTCGATATTACTAAATTCTAAGGATTTTTAAACGTATCTAAAGCATGATGTGTAAAAATCCCTCCCAAAATTCGTAAAATACATTCAAAATGGTTGTACACAATAAATGAGCATTTGTGCCGTACGCATTTTAAAAAGCAATATTTTCATTCAAAGCATGTAGTGTGAAATTGGAAAAATGCTTATCAGAATGAGTCATGAAATAAAATTTATGAAATGGCTCTTAAATACAGAAGAAAGGTCGAGACCATTCCATGACAGAATATATAAACTGTTTAGGTTGTGGACAAGGTCAAATATCGTCACTTGGAAGTGTTTAAAAGAATTCTTGTTCTCTAAGAATAGTTCTACTTTAAGCTGATTACTTTTGCCCAAAAAAAAGTTACATTTTGGAAAAAGTCAAATCGCAGAAAAATACAGTTCTTAAAGTTGGAAGTTTTGTTTTGAAAAGTGAAGGTTGAATACAGAGTCCCATAGAACGCTGTGTGCTAACTTCAAAAGTAATTCTCGTTGTTTGGAGAAAACATTAAATCCTCTAAGCTGGCAAAGAAATCGTCTACCACAGTAGGTGAAGGTTGGACCACTTCATTAAGTAAAACGATAGCACAAAAATGTGAAACATCGCCGTCAGCGTTAGCCGCCTCGCAATGTTCGTCGAAGATGGAGATGGTACCTGTTTGCCTGTCAATACACGTATCTCACCGTCAGCAGATTGTGTCTGTGAGTCCTCAATGAATGCCGTCATCAGGATGGGTAGCCGCTGGGGGCAACACGATGCATGGGCTGTTACTGAACCAAGCAAAGTATCAACATCGGTTGGCAGTGCTGATGGAAGTGTTAGACAGTCATCCAACATGCATTCTTCTCCACATAGCAGGCATTGTAGAACAAGTAAGATGCAATCTTGCCAGATTGGTCAGAATGAGAGAAACCACGTGCTATTCAGGTCTCTTAAACGAGCCAGCCCCAGAATCTGTATCATGCCCTCACGACACTTCATTGCCAGGAGAGTGTTCTCTATGGTAATCTGGATGTCGCTGCTGACTGGACTTGCCATATCGAAGCAGAAGGAACAAGAATAGTATTCCTGCTCCGAGTCCTAAAATGAGAGGTAGGCCGCCGAATACGAAGTTTGGAAATATGCTGAGGGCTGCTTCAAAGGGTGCTAACATTCCAGAAAAAACTGTCTTAAATACATATATAATACCACTGGTATCAGACATGTTTAAGATACGACCTAAAATTTCTATGAAATGTATGGGGCAGTTTGTGGATAAAAGGGCATGTATCTCTGCAGAGGACCTTGCAACTTGTAGTTCATACGTCTCTTTGGACGAGGTCAGTGGCACAGTTTTTTGTAAAAGAATGGCTTTCATTCTGCTTAAAGTATCAATTCGATTAGAAGAGATGTTCAGTGAAGGCCATAACGGCAACTCCCCATCTGTCTTAGCTTTAGGAAACAATACTTGCATACAACAAGTGACCCTGGCTGACACAGTTGGGAGATAGGCTGTTCCTGGCAACATGCCACAACAGCTGTGATCAGTCAACATTATATAGCTCCCGTTAGAAAGCTGCTTAAAAATTGGATCTATCACTGCTGCTGGAGAACCTTGCAGGTGGCAGGATAAATTGAACCATCACAGGCTCCATGTACATTAATACCCTGACATAAAAGTGCACCGCTTAGTGCGCTTTTATATTGTGTACCACTAAAAATACTTCTTTTACCCCACTCCAACATCTGTCTGTGTTTGGTAATTCCTAAGTTGACTTTATGTATTCCTTACCCAACCTTTCATACATGGCAACTGGTATATGTTTCAAACAGTATTGAAAATTTTAAATTGTGACAGGCAGAATGATTATCACGTGTATTAGCCATTCTGTTGCAGGTTTTTCTGAAACAATTAATGATAATCTTTCCAGTTTCTCAATGCTCAGCACCATATAGACTACTGTGCCAAAGTGATTTGTTTATCTGTACGGTTAAATACAGAAAACAATGACGCGGTGTTGATTAGACTTCATGGCACATATCCAGAACGAAGATTTTGCAACGTCCAGCCTAGAAGCATTATAGGACGTAATTGCGACTGTCCATGCTGTAGCATGAGCAAGTCCTGTTCCATTATGTCTATGGCAGAGGATACTATGTTGTCCAAAGAAAACATTCTGGATGACAGAGTCGTTAACCCATTGTCAACTACAGAGAGTGCTTTCTCTAAATTAATACAATCAATTTCTCGTATTCTTCCTGCTTTCTCTGCCTGTGTTGCTTTCCAAGCATCATTATAAATGGTGTATATAACTGCGTATATGAAACGTTTATGACGTCGTTTTGCAGGACCTTGTAAGAAGTCCCTCAAATCAATGCCATCTTTAAGTAAAGATAAGTGTTGTTTAACCTCTGTAAGTGTAGATTTTTGTAGCCACTCAAGGCACAATTTTCCTACACTGTGTTTTTACTATCCCTGGATGTTGCTGGCCCAGTTACTGTAAATCCTTGTGTCTTGTTCAGGAATCTATCCTGACAGTATTCGTGTCTGTGTGCCAGATTAGCAATTTTTTCCAATCAGGATCAGTTCTGTTTTTTAGAAAAATTTATTTTACGTCGACCCCTCCCACTGAAGTGTTTTTACTATCAGGTGTAGGTATGGGCGGTTTGTTCAAATCTTTTATCTTGGCCAGGCCAAGGCAGGATGTCTGTTTAACAGTGTCGTTTAAAAACATTATTTGTTCAGGGATAATGCAGGCTCGAAATAAAGCTTCTATTCCCTGCACCTACCAGTCTTTTGTGCCTCAGACACTTTTTGTTTCAATGTTCTCACTCCAAAAGTTGAAACCTAATGAGGACAGCTGGACATGAAAGGCTGCAGAATAAATTTGCTTAGTATTAGTCAGCATACTTTTCAATCCTGTCTTATTACCATTTCTAAAGTAAAACGTTTCCGGATTTGTGGCATTGAAACCTGAGAAGTATGGACATTTTTCATAGAATGTTTTTGAGGTACCCTTCGGTGGCGTTGGAAAATGTTCCCATTGATTAAAAGTATAAATATTTCTAGGGTTTGCAGATTTGTGCAAATAATAATGACCATAGGGATTATGACAGTACATTTGTGCATAATCTGATGAACCTTCTAAATATTCATGTTTTGTCAATTTTGCAGACATCTCTAAGTCTGACATCATATTATTAACAGTCTCAAAGTCCCAATCATCAGAAAATGTGCTTGGTGAAACAAAGTCACTCAAGGAAACCTTGAAAATGATGTGGAATCTTCAACAGCTCTGCAAGACCAAAGATGTCATAATCAGTTCTGCCCCATGCTATACCACCAGGTATAGGAATGACTGTGATGTTCACTGAAGTCAAGTCTCTTTGTTCACAATGAGATGATTTGCGTGGCTTTAGGAGCAAGTTGATGTTCTTACTTGCTGTGTCCATTTTACTATATCTTCCATTTATCAGCATTCCCAAACTTAATACCAGGATTAGCCAAAGTAGGAATAAAAGTATGCCTAGCACAATCCAAAATTCAACCCATGGTGAAACCAGATAAGTTTTGTCAAGTTGTCGAAAAAGTTCTGTTACTTGTTCTTTAAATGTTTTATTTGCTGGCTTTGTTTCAGGCTCACTGGGATCCTCGGTAAACATACCAAAGTTAATGAAATAGCTAGAGGCGGTTCTGTCAATTGTAGGAATTGCATCAGGATTATTTGAAATCACTGGGGCTATGGCATCCTTTGTCCTATTAGTGTAGTCAGATGCTACATCATTGTAGACAGGAGTGTCTTGACAAACTGTTATTTGGGTCTCAAGTCCATGCTTTTTTGCTTAGTCCTTTGTTTTGTGCTGCAGAGTCTTGAAATGTTTTTTTTTTTTTTTTTTTTTTTTTTTTGTATCCTCATCTGCCCGACACACGTCCCTTAGATGCGAGAGGAACCAACCAATAAGTGTGCAAAAAAGTATACTCGATTGAACTAATATGTTTGAGACTGTGCCTGAACAGTGAGGATGTTTTATAGTTTTGCCCCTTCTCCCCTCCCACCCCACCCTGGAAAACCCCCCCTTAATTAATCTGGCTATTGCCGCCAGATTTGCCTCTCTGTGGAGTTCCATATGCCCTGATCATTTACATAATTAAATATATCCCGGCATGCCTTAATTGCTTCTAGGGGAAGACCATCATAATTATGTAAACTAAAGTAATAGAGGTACTTGAGTTTAGGATTTTAGTTAAGTTTAGGTGTTAGATGCACACCATCACACGTAACGGGAGTATTGTTCTGATGCAATTTTCCTTTTTTAACTCATATATTTATATATATATTTTTTTTTAAATTTCAAATATACCTATATATGTCTTTCTTTTGTAAAATTATTTTTTTTTTTTCCTTTTATATATTTTTTTTTTGTTTTTTTAAATTCTTTATCTTTCCCGTTTTTTTTTTTTTTTTTTTTTTTTTTCCCCGCTTTTCATCCCTTCGGTTTTTTTTTTTTTTTTTTTCTTTTCCCCCTCTTCCTTCCCCAATTCTCGACCTTCTATCCCCTATACCCTGTACCCTTCACCCTTCACCTCTATTCTTATCTACATGTCTACATCTACATATTTTAACTCAGTGACTCCATGCCGTGTCTATATTAACCTAAGAACTATCCCTAGATGTTACCCTGTTGATGATCATAAATGGATGTCAAGAGTTCGTCTGCCTCCAATGGAGAATGGATGTTGTGCATTTTATTGTTATACATTACCCGCAAAAAAGCGGGGAACCTCATTTGGACAGTCGCTCCCAGAGCCCTAAACTTCTCCATCTTCTGGCCTAACTCCCATTGTCTGTCGAGAGTAGATTTAGATAAATCAGATCTGACCACGTATGAGGAGTCTAAAGCTTTTAAAGCAGTAGCCTTTAGAGCTAAGTTTAGAATCTTCTCTTTTACGGAGTAAGTCAGAAAATTAACTAGAATTTTCCTAGGTTTAGACCTTCCCTGTTTTAAACGGAAGGGATCTCTATGAGCTCGCTGAATGTCTTTTTCTAGCTCCTCAATGGATTCCTCCAAGTTTAGGGACTCTTTAAGCAAGGAAGCTACAATTTTTTTCATATCACTCCCCTCTTTTCCTTCTGGAACTTTTAGAATTCTAATGTTGTTTCTCCTTGAGTAGTTCTCCAAAGATTCCACTCTCTCTTTTGTTGCGTTCCCGTCTCGCCTTAGGTAATAAATCTTTTCATTGGCAGAATCTAATTTAGCTTTTAGTTCAGCAACTGTGCTCTCGAGAGTATCTGTCCTGTCAGATAGAAGATCTACTCTCTTATCCAAAGCATCAAACGCTGCTTTAATCTCCAGCTGATTACGCTTAGATTCAGTGAACCCAGTTTTAATTTCGTGCAATAAGTCCTCCAGAGAAATCTTCTCCCTCAACTCCGAGGTCTCGCCTGCCTTGTCCTTGTCCTTATCCTTATCCTGAGCGGCAAGAAGTCCAGCTTCTACTGGGATATTATGAACAGCAGCTGAGTCTGCTTCCTCCTCCACTTCTACCACCTCCACCTCCACCGGGACTGAATCTTGAGTTTCGGCTGTATCGCCCATCTTACTTTTGTCCTCTAGTGGTCCACTGGGGATTTCTAGAACTTGAGGTAACACTTTAAAGTAAGATCTAAGTGAGGGAGTAAGCTTCGCTACACTCCCTTTAGGTTTTTTAGATCTTATTTTAGCTCCACTTATTGAGTCTTTAGGTCCTTTTGGCCCAACCAACTGAGGGATACTGGCTGCAGTCGCTGTAGTAGCAGTGGCAGAAGCAGAATTTGCGGTGTAAATTCCGGAAAACACAAATACTGGAGGACCCTGAATGCTCTTTTTAGGTCCGGATTCTGGTTCTACGGCCACGTCCTTGGTTCCCTCCTTAGATCCCTTCTTAGTATCACCCGGACTGAGACCCAACTTAGAAAGGGTATCAATAAGGGTATTATCCTTAGCAGCCCCTCTGTCTAGAGACCAATCCCCTTCACCAACCTTGCCCGCTATAGTGTCCACACATCCCTTCCCAAACTCCTTACTAGATGGCAATGCCTGGGCGAAGAATTTCCCAACACCTTCCTCCTCCGATTCTACTCCTGACCTTGTCTTTGTCTTTGTCTTTGTCTTTGGTTTATTGCGATTAATCCCCCGGGTTTTACCCAGGCCGAGGGTGTCTGATTGGGCTCCTTTAATTGAGCTAGGGCACTTTAATAATGAGGCAAGGCTGCTGAGATCACCTCTAGCAGCCGCTCTGCGGCTCCTCCGCAGCTCCACGGCTGCCTCTGCCCACCGGGAAAGTGTAGCAAGAGGCGGGATCTTGCCTCCACACATCCACACTGCAGCGAACTAGTGATTTTTTTTTTACTTTTTCTTCCTTTAGATTGAGATAAAGCAGATACTGCCACTGTCTGCTCTGTTGTTTTATCTCATTTTTTATTTCCTTTTACCTTCCTTTACTATTTATTCCTTTTTATTCTTTTTTTTCCGTGAAGTAAGGTGAAATGAAGTTTAAAAAAAAAAAAAAAAAAAAAAATAATCAGGAAGCCAGATTAATTGCAGTGAGCCCCCTGTGCCTCGTGAGTCTGTAACTGCTTTGTGTGACAATCGTGCTGCTCGCTAACTTCATTCAGGGTGGAGCCTGCCTTAGCTCCTGTCCCAGGCAGCCTCGGGCGTCAGACGCCGAACACTAGCAGCCTGCAGCCTGCGGCAATGTAGGAGAGGAAGCAGCAGGTAAGCCCCAGTAACCTTCCCCTCGGCAGTCCGGTGTCGACAATAGAGTGGGAGACCTCACACGGAGCTCCCCCGCTGCACCGCTGCGCTGCTCTGCTCCAGCCTCGTTCCTATCGCGTAGGTGTCTCAGGTGCAAGCGAGGATGCGAGCGTCAACAACCTGGAAAATTACCGATTAGCATCGGTGAGGAGACGGTGAAGAGACGAAGTAAACGAAGTCCGTCATTTCGGGGGGGGAAGCCAGTTGCTCTGATCACGCAAGACACGCGCTCGAAATACACGCCGAACTCACCGCGTTTTCCACAGGGCTAACTGGAACTCCACTACAGAGACGCGACCTGCCCTAACCGGCGGCCGCCATGTTTCCCCAAGCGTGTCACCATGCCAGAGTCTTGAAATGTTATCAGTCTCTCAGTCTGAACCTCTTGGATAGTAGCAAGATTTGGTCTTCTGCTACATCTTTGGAGTCCACTGGGCTTACTACTTATTATTGGCATTATGATGTGGTTTTGCCAGGTCGATAGATACGAACCTGTTCTCCTTTCTTCCAGCAAGGGGCGGCAGTAACACTGTTCTTGATCCGTGGATTGCTAGCACAGGTACTGCTTTTCTGTAAGAAGGCCCAAATTCCTTCTTATCCGCGTTCTTTTCTCTGACTACATCCCCAACCTTTGGAATCCAGACAGGCCTTGCTGGGACGGGTGTTTCTCCTTCAGTGGTCATTGGCTTCTGTATTGTGTTGCTTTGACTTCTCCTTATCTCATTTAAGTCCTGCAAAACAGCCAAGCGGTCTTTGATATCAAAGGGTTTTTGTTACACCACTGAAGTGTGACAATCAAGATCCTGGATAAGCATTCTAGTACCATAAAGGATTTCATATGGAGTGATTCCACCCAGAGAATTTCTGGGCAGATTATTTAAACTACGTTGGAAACTTATTAGATGTTTGACCCACCCGTCACCCAAGCCTAGTACCCTAGCTGTTATAGATTACTTTATGTCCCGGTATTTTCTTTCCACTACAGAATTTCCCTCAGGATGGAATGGACATGAATACCGCACTACAATGTCCAGATTGGCCATGGCCTCCTTGTAAGCTTTGGAGCTAAATGCAGGACCCTGGTCAAAATGTAGCGTGCCGACTGTGTATGTGACGATAAAGATTCGCAAATCTTTTATAACATTTCGGGCGTCAGCTGAGCGCTGAGGCCACATTCAAATGAATCTCGAGCATGAATCCACTGTGACAATGATATATTTGTAGTTACCATCCCTCTGTAAGGGACCGCTGTGGTCCAGGTAACCGCATGCTATTGGTTTATCCGAAATTAAAAGGGTGATCTGCGCCGGGCGTTTCACTGTTGCAACCTTCATTTTCTGGTAGATTTCACATTCTAAAACATAGTTTCTCGTCTGTTTCCACATGCGTGGCCACCAGTATCTTTGTTTTAATAATGACACTGTGGTGGAAACACCTGCGTGCGCAGAGGCAAGCCCTTCATGTGTTGCTAAGATTAGTCCTAATCTATGTTCCATGTTTGGAATTACTCTGTCCCCCACTCCAGGGATTTGAGCAAAACAAACATTATTTACATCAGTTATATATGAGTACTTGAGTGGATAGCCTTTTGGTAACCTTTTACTGCTATCTTTATTGGAAGCGGCGACAGCCTGCATTATTTGGCTGTCTATTGTTCTTATTGAACAAGTGATTGCTGCAACGGAAGCCGTTTGCACAGCTGCCTTCCCGTCTTCATCAGCCAATGAATTCCCTGCAACGTGAACGCCATCACGCTGATGACTCAGTGTATGGATCACGTGAGTCTTTTGTAGTTATTTCTGTAATTGAACTACTTGTTCCCAAAGCAACTTATGCTTGATTGTGCCACCTTTTGCATCTTTGAAACCGTTTTGAATCCAGTTCTGCAAGTATTCATTGTAAGATTGAATGCAGTAATACGAATCACACACTACGACTGTGGGGAATTCGCGATCCATATTTTCAAGCGCCTTCTTGAAAGCCTGTAGTTCAGCTCGTTGAGCTGTATAGTCTCCGAGAGATTGTGTTTTTGTGACCATAGGTCGGAATTTACCATCGCGCCAGTGACTTTTAACAATCGCACACGCAGCACTCTAATCTTGATTACCCCCAATTGCGGGCTGTGCTGATCCGTCTGTATAAATTATACATTTGTACTGTTCCAGAGGCAGAATCTCAGTGGGAAAAGGACATTCTTGTTCGTATTGTAGAAATTCTTGAGTTTTCATGTAGTAGTCGAAAACGTATTCAACGTCTGTTGCAACAAGAGTGTTAACCCGTTGTATCCATCTTGGATGTTAAGCTTTAGCATTCAGAATGCTTGCTTTTGTCACTGCCTCAAAGGCAGGTACATGTGTAACGACCATTATGCGTTTACCCTGTGCGTGAACTCTCTCTTTTGCTACTGCAGTTTGAACCGCTGTCAGAATTTTTTCTGTTGAAGTGAATTTCATTTCATCTTGTGTGTGTGTATAAGTGTGATTTTAAGCATTTGGAACTTTTTCAACTTCATTAAAAGTTAAGTACCTGAATCCGCATCTTCCTGGGATTATTCTGATTATAAGATTGCGTATGTTTACTCGTGTCTGTAAATGTGATGTTGCTAACATGTCTGTTTGCTCTGAATGCAAAATTTCTGGGTGTTTTTGAGTCCAACTTGTTGTTTTAAAATCAGGTTTGATTAATTCGTAGAGGTTTAAATTTTTCTCCGTAGTTTAGAATGTATGTTCTTCCAAAGTTCAGGAAACCTAGAATTGACTGTAAGTTTTTCCGCGTTTTTGGAGGTTGGAGCAGCGCACACTTTTCTAAAAAGTTGGCTGCCAGGCTTTTGCCTTCACTTGATAACTCCTATCCTAGAAAAAAGGACATTGAGGTGGGCAATTCTAGACTTCTTAAAGTTGAATTTATACCCTTCAGAGGCAAATCCAAGTATAATGGTATTCACTCTGTCCAAGTGCCTGTCCAAGTCTTCATCTGTTAGATAGATGTCATCGAGATGAGATAATGCCTCATCATCATATATTTGTAGTTACTCTGGCTGAAAATAACCCCGGACTATTCTTGAATCCCTGGGGGAGACGACAGAAGTGACGTTGTGTCCCCACGATTGAGAAAGCGGTCAAGTTCCTGCTTTCAGGTGCAATGTTTTGACAGAAGAAACCGTTAGAAATATCTAATGTGGTTTTACATTTTTTACGCACAATGTTATTCATTAGTGCTGCACTGTATGCATTTTGTACTGCAAAGGTTTTGCAACAATAGTTTAAATGTCTGTAGTCCAAAATTAGACAATATGTATTGTCTGGTTTGGAGACAGGAAACAAAGGATTGTTCATTGACGAGGTGCATGTTTCAATCACCCCTTGATATTCAAGTTGATCTAAGATCTCCCTGACCTGTTTTTTTAGATTCTTGCTTAACTGGATGCTGCCTCTGTGCAGTTGGTTGAGTTTTTAGCTGGATTTTATGGTTAGGGAAATTCTCATCCCATCCCACATGATTTGTAAATAATGCTGGAGCCTGGGTTACAGCCCACTTTCTGGCATAGGTATATTTTAAGTGAATTGGAATATGATTAGAGAAGGCTGGCATAATGATGTCTTCGCCATGTGGGCACTCCCTGACAAATTTTGGTGGCCAGTCTTTTTCAGCTAGGGGAATGCCATAACACTTCGAGAACTTCTCCCAAAAGAGTGCTCTTATTTTTCTAGTTATGTCCCCCTCCATCCGGAGCGTTACTTCATATAACTTATGGGGTACACTAACCCTGGTATCAGCGGTTTCAACTTGAATGTACTCATTCAAGTCCACTGTCTCCAGATGATCCTTCAAGATCTTGCGAGCTATGGACTTCTGATGTGCTGTCCAGCATTGTCTGGGCCCACTCCCCGTTCTTGAATTGTGTCCTCAAGATCCTCGGCATGTCTGTTCTTTAGACCTGCTACCTTCTTTTTGGTGAATGGGTTTTCTTTCCTTTTGGGTCATCTTCCTCTGGACTGAGAATGCTTCTCATTAGAAGTTTGTTTAGTATTTTCCCACTTCTTTTTAGGAGTAGTGAGAGTATTTTTAATAAAGACCTTTTCAGGACTTTCTGGTATTTGGGGCTTGACTGGTTTTCCACCCAAACTATCTCTACCTCGTTCTTCGTAGGATTTTTCAATTATTCTGGCCGGTTCATATGGTTGCTCAGTTATGTAAATTCTTTTATTTTTTGGCAGATCGCCACTGATGCTGCTTCACCTTTAATATTAGCTAATATTATAGCTGAGACCTGTTTGAAATCCTTCAGTAATTTCATACCCAGATTCAAAGCAGGCTCTGCCCCGTATTCATTTTAAATCTGTTTCAGGACTTCTGGTATTACTGCCATAGACGGAACACCATGTGTTTTTGTGTAGATTGCAGCAAAGACTGTACCCCAAGTGTTGCAGTCCTCCAGGTGTGGTGCTATCCCCATTGGTAAACAGATTGTTAAAATTCTGTGTTTCTCATGAGGTGCACTGTCAGGAAATACTGCCTCGATTTCAGTAATTTTTTGAGCTATCCAGAATGGAATTTGTTTCCTTTTTGCAGGTAATTTACCAATGACTGATTGTATAGTCTGTGGTGTAATTTTATTTGTGTTCCCCTGTTGAGGGGTTTGTTATGGAATCCTTATAGGAGGTTGGACTGGTAGAGTCCACATGACATATTGAACCAATTGTCTATGTATTTTTATTAGTTGTTTTAGTCGAACCAATAGTTCTTCACTTGAAATTTCTTCAATGTCAGGATGTGGTGTATAGCTGGCTAATACCGGCCATGTTGCTCCTGGTCTACCTGGTGGACTGAGCCTGGTAATGTGATTTTAATGTTGTAAGGTGCCTTTAAAACAGAGCTGATGCTCTTGGTAAGTTAGTGGAATTTCAATGTCCTCGAAAGGAACGTATTCTGTTGGATTATCCTCTACTTTGTAGAAGTGAAACACATGTGGTACTGCATTTGCTTCAGGGAATAATATCCATGAATAGAATACTTCTGTCTGCTGATATTCGTGTGCCTCTATGACACAAATTACCCTACCACCTCTTGGTGATAGGCCATTTGTTATAAGCTTTATAGTGATGGTTTTCCTTAAGTTTTCCGGGATGATTATAGAATCTGGGTCATTTTGTTGGAAACCTGTAACGACTAAGCCCGGATGTGTTGCAGTTACTACAGCTCCACCAGTTGCGTTATTGCTGTCATTATTCAACATTGTTTAATGAAAGTTTGCAGAGCAAGTTTCAAGGAGACAAAGATAAGGTGCACAATATTTTGGACCACTGTATCCTTCAACGCTGAATCAAACCAAAAACCAATACATAGGATTTTCGTCCTACTCAGTAATGGCGGATATTTTTTCCTTTTACCCACTCCAGACGTCTATTGGAGTATTTTAAGGAAAAAAACGGTCTTTGTGAAAAGCACGATTGAGTTACTCTAGTATCTAGCATTAAATTAGTGCCTTACCAAAAGGTGGGTGCCATGTAGTGTAGTTCCTATATTCCCAATAGGATATGCACATTGGAATAATATATCCTATAGATTAGACATAGGACTTAGGTCGACTGGGTCTCTATCGAATATATTAGACTTAATTGTGAGTGCCAGCTAGCTCAGAGGTCCCTAGAAACTTTCTCGAATAACCAAGAAGGGATTAATTTCTGACAACCGCATAAACATGACAAATTTGTTTCCCTGATAATACAACTGATCTTCAGAGTCGTGGAAACAATAGATAGATATTTTACTCAGTCAATCGTGCATGCTTCGTTTCATCAGAGGTGCAGAAAATAGAGAGACGGGCATTTTCAATAAAAGAGTTTATTGAACAGTCTTCTTTCTCATGCAAGTAAAGTGAACTGCTACAATCGTAATACTGGTTGCAAGGTATAATGCGTACAGTAAGAAGAGTATTATGAAATAATACTGTAAAAGCATTGTATGGCTTCTTAAACCATAAATAAATACATACATAAATAACAAAGGCTAAAAAATACTCAACTCGTCCTTCTAAAATATGCCTACCCCAATGTACCTAACCTAAGTCTAGTACAAGGGAAGAAGTAAGTGAGGTGTAGCATAGGTTTAGTTTTTTTTGCCAAGAATCTATCCAAGATTTCTCCTAGGGTCCAATCATCTCTGTACCTTGGTTTTAGAATGAAGGAGGTCTGGTATCTCTGTCTCGGGACTCGATTTCCCAACATCCCACGAGGGGAGCTTGGAAACACTGGAGCTGGATTCTCGCCGGGAGAAATGCAACCTCTCGATCAGTGCGTCAGCTGGAGGGTCGGCTTTCTTCGGCACTTGCTGTAGCGAGCTGCATCGGGCAAGTAGATAGTCGAGCTGCTCCGAACCACTGTGTGTTTGCTAGGGCAAGTGTAGACATATTTATACCTAGTTTGACGTAAAGTCGGACATAATAACGTCATCAAAGAACCCCAAGGGAATGGTAGTTCTTTGAAAACTCTTTGAAAACTCCATGAATTCTTGGACAAATCAATATTCAAGCAATGGGATGTCCCTGACTGCTGAAGCTGAGTTTTCCAAGAAATCGTTGTGGCTTTTTGTAACGAGTGGAAGTAGCCATGCCTGTATTTGGACTGCATGGGTTATGTCTAAATATGGTTATGACTTCTATGCCTATATAAGGGCAATGTGAATTGTAACTATATAGGGCATGAATCAGTAAATTACGCTTGGATCCTAAAATGCTACACAACACTCTGATCTCACCAGACAATGCGCTCGATATCATGTTCCAGTGCATGTATGGCCCCGGTAGGTTGCGTCAGTACAAGCGTGTGAAACAAGTAGGGGATTTAAAATATTTTGCCACCATCCACTGACACTGCGAGGGACTCTAGGTCCCACAAACCACCACCAGCAGGGAGGAGCCAGCCTCGCACTAAAAGCGCGCCACCCCACCCGTGACGCAGGATTTCAAATCTTTTGCCATCATCCGCTGCCACTGCGAGGGACTCCAGGTCCCACAAACCACCGCCAGCAGGGAGGAGCCAGCCTCTCGCTAAAAGCGCGCCATGCCACCAGTGACACGGGATTTCAAATCTTTTGCCGCCATCCGGTGCCACTGCGAGGGACTCCAGGTCCCACAAACCTCCTCCAGCGGGGAGGAGCCAGCCTTGCGCTAAAAGCGCGCCACCCCACCCGTGACGCGGGATTTCAAATCTTTTGCCACCATCCGCTGCCACTGCGAGGGACTCCAGGTCCCACTAACCACCGCCAGCAGGGAGGAGCCAGCCTCGTGCTAAAAGCGCACCACGCCACCTGTGACACGGGATTTCAAATCTTTTGCCGCCATCCGCTGCCACTGCGAGGGACTCCAGGTCCCACAAACCACCACCAGCAGGGAGGAGCCAGCCTCGCGCTAAAAGCACGCCACGCCACCTGTGACGCGGGATTTCAAATCTTTTGCCACCATCCGCTGCCACTGCGAGGGACTCCAGGTCCCACAAACATCCGCCAGCAGGAAGGACTCAGCCTCGCGCTAAAAGCATGCCACGCTACCTGCTACACTGGATTTAAAATCTTTTGCCACCATCCACCGTCAGCAGGGAGGAGCCAGCTGCACGCTAAAAGCACCCCACGCCACCCGCAACATGGGATTTCAAATCTTTTGCCGCCATCCGCTGCCACTGCGAGGGACTCCAGGTCCCACAAACCACCGCCAGCAGGGAGGATCCAGCCTCGCGCTAAAAGCGCGCCACACCACCCACAACACGGGAATTCAAATATTTTGCTGCCATCCGCTGCCACTGCGATGGACTCCAGGTTCCACAAACCACCGCCAGCAGGGCGGTGGCTTTGAACTGGATAATATCCCCCCCTTGCTAAACCGAACACTCGTGAGGGAAAAAGCAGAGCGGCAGTGACTGGGGTAAGTGTCGCTGGGACTTTGGATCAATTCCTAATCAGAGCTAGCTCAGTCTTAGTGCACAAGATTGCTCTGACAGAGCGCTGACTCTCCCTCGATCTCCTGCAAACCAAACGATCGTCACTGGGTGGTTTGGCTCCCCGGAACGCCCCCTAGCCACAGTGATTGCCTCCCCTGATCCACTAAAAGGCGACAATCAGTCCTTGCAGGGGTCCCCGGAAGTATCATCATTATCGGAGGTCCCAGTCAGCCTAGTACCTGAGGAGGCGGCACAAGAGGTCGCGCACTGCGGTACTCCTCCACGCATTGCCACTAGGTCAGTGCCTGAACCATCCTTACTGACCACAGTCCCAAATTCGGAGCCGGCCACAAAGAGGAAGAGAGGAGGGGCCCCTCAAAGGAAGAAAAACCCCAAAATGCAAAAGCTTAATAGGAATGATGGGGTAGTTGCCCCTTCGCCCTCAGCCCCCCTGTCTGTTTCCATTACTCCTGTTGTTCCGAATGTTGATCCATTGGGTGCCCCCCTTTCTGATGCTCACGAGGCAATGCTGCTTAAAGTCGGGGAACTTGTATCATCATCATTATGCCCGATCCTTGATAGACTGACTGTGATTGAGGAAAGACTATCAAACTTTGAAATGCGCTTCACATCTAATTTCTCTATATTTGAGGACTTGTTTGGGATAATTTATTGGCCCCCCGAAATTGTAACTAATACCTTGTGTGATCCTGTAAATCATATATCCCCTCCCATCTTGCCCCCCCATCTAATCCTCCCCTTTCCCCGATTTGTAGGCATAGTGGGGATGGTAGTGGTCCACAGGTTGACTCTGTTCCACCGGGTGGTCATGAAGGAGAGATTGGGAATTTGTCAAGTGAATTTGCCCGGCTTATCCCGAGTACCCCAAGGAGGGAGAGTAGTAGAACACAGGGTAGGTCCTTAAGCAACCCCAATCAATATCACCCTAATTGTGGGACTAGAATCCAGCCTAATGCCACCTATGAACACACTAACCGAGACCCCCGACCAGTACATACTTCTTTGGGTTGCAATGAGGGCTCTATGATTTTAAATCTCCCACCGGATGCTGCGCCTCTGGTGGTGGTCCTTAAGAATGTACCGCTTCTACAGGAGGGGCAAACAGAATCCACCGAGCAGTTAATTCCTAAAACCATGCATTGGCTTAGCTCTCAATTGAATGTTCAGGGGGTACGGGGGTGGGATATCTGTAACAAAATGATTATGGCTCGACGTGCATCCTGGGTTGGTCTCTCCACTAAGGATGGGAGGGGTGACTGTGTAGTTGCCAATTTCAATAATCCCCATGTCGTAAGATTTTTATTGGGTCATTTGGGGAGTAGAAACCAGTGGCTCCCACCCGGGAAAATGGGCTTTTTTTATAGACCGAATCATCCTTTCTCGCAAGGGGCGGAAGCAGACTCGCACCTCCAAGACCTTTAGGTGGCCTCTTTGATATTAATCTTGCTAACAGATTTGCTCCCTTGTCTGGTTTAGACCTGTGCATTTGACTGTCTCCCGTAGTCTTATCTGTGACAGAGGCTCAAATTACCCGTCCTGTATCCTCCCCTGTGATTGCCTCAAACCCTGAGCAGGTTACATCCGGGGGGACTGAGCATTCAGAGGCCCTGATACTGTTAGATCAGAGAGAAGGTAATGATAAGAGTAAATTTAGTTTGCTATCATGGGACACTGCTGGTCTGTTAACGAAGACTACTTCTTCTGATTGGTCTACTTTCATCGAGATTTACAAAATTATCGCCTTTTATTAGACCTGGTCCCCGAGTACTATTTTTCGACCAGGTTATCTGGCCTTTGGTAAGCCCGCTATTGCAAACTCTAAGGGGCGCCCCTCGGGAGGGCTAAGGGTTTGGGTAAGACAGCAGGTGGGCCTCCAGGATTGACAACGCAGACATCCAGGTCCTAAAAATAAGTTTTGAATATAGTCCTGGTTTTACTCTTGTCAATGTCTATGCTAGAGGTTTGCCCGGAGGGAAAGCCTCTCTGGCCATCTCTAGCCTAGATCATTTTATTAAGTCATTGGAAGGGACAAGTAATTGGGTTATCATGGGGGATTTTAATAGTACGTTTGAGCCTCTGGGTCTGGAAGACGCTAGTCTTACCAGTGATGAGGATGCGAGCTGGGGTGTCCCAACTTTAACGCACCCCCAATATTTAAATGGACGGAGGTAGTACTACAACAAAAAAGCTTGACAATGGAGGGTGGGCTCCGGGCTGCCAATGGGAGAACAAAATCGGATGGTAAAGGTAATCCTACCTTTAATACCGGGAGAAGAAGTAGTAGGATTGACTAATTTCTTATTAACCCAGAACTGTGGTCTAGTTTAAAGGATATGGAGGTTGAAATTAGATCAGAGAGTGATCACAACCCATTGTCGTTGACTCTAGAGGTTAAGGGACGCCCACTGGGGAGGGGTGGCACAGAGTTTGTTACGGCAGATGCTGTTATGTCTCTTGACAGCCAAAGACTAAAATGGGCACGGGTATCTGAGGATGAGGGCACTATGACACAGATAAGGTCCACTCTCGAAGAGTCTCTTGCAGCCCTATCTCATCTTGACTCCAGTGAGGTTAGTCTGACAACCCTTACCGAAGTACATGAGTCCCTGTTTACTAAGCTGAAAAGCTACTTCGTTAAGAATACAAAAAGATCTAAGGTGTCGCCCACCCATAAAGCCGCTAAATGGTATGATGGGGCATGTAGGCTTGCTTTTAGACAATTGTCACAAGCAATACGGGCAGGATCTACGCTGGAGATCAGGGAACTGAGGGCAGTTTATAAGGCCACTCAATTGAGGGCAAAGAAGGCGTATGACGAAAATAGATGGAGGGACCTCCTAGAGGCAATTAATGGGAAAAATTAGTGTCGGTTCTGGCATTTAATAAAATGGTGCAATGGTAGTGCTGGTCTGGCCCCTATTAATAACGTTCCCCCAGAAGTGTGGGTCGCACACTATCAGGCCCAATTTTCATCGCCCGAAGATACTTCTGGCCATCAGCCCCGTGTAGAGATGGACTCTGTCCTATCCTTTAGACTAGGGGAAATTGAGAGAGCTATTGATAGAGTGGCAGCAGGCAGAGCATCTGGACCGGATTGTCTTCTGGCGGATATATATAAATCACATCGGGAGAACTGGCTAAAATATATCCATACCCTTGTAAATGGTCTGGCTAAAGGCGCCCCCATTCCAGAATCCTGGTGTGGGCTGAATAATCCCCATTTATAAAAAGGGGGATCGCGCCTGCCCATCTAGTTACAGGCCCATAAGCCTTATAGATACTCTTCAGTAAATTGTGGCGAGATTAGTGTTAAGTAGGGTAAACAGGTGCCTAGATGAGAACAAAATACTATCCACCTATCAAGCAGGATTTTGTTCTCATGTTAGCACTATCAATCAAGTTTTTAGATTCATGATGATTTACTGGAATAAAGTAGTTTTAGCAGGGGGGACAACATTCGTAGATCTTAAATCTGCTTTTGACGTAGTCCCCTGTCCCAAGATGTGGGAAACCCTGAGGGAAGCAGGGATGCCTACTGAGATTTTATCTTTTATAGTAAAATTACATGAATCAACATACGCCCAAGTACGCTGGGGTCAGCAAGGTGAGCTAACAGATCGCTTCCCTGTGAGCAGGGGAGTAAGGCAGTGGTGTATCCTGGCCCCTACCCTCTTCTAATAGTTCATAAACAATGTTATCTCATATTTCACTGAATATCCCACGGACGCAACTACTCTTGCTGGATCCTGGATTCCGCTATTAATGTTTGCAGACAATACTTTATTTTGTCCAAGAAGCAATCTGGTCTGCAATGTGTCCTCGATCGATTCACTTTGTTTTGCAATGACCAGGAATTAGTAGTTAACGTCGATAAGATGAAGTTCATGGTCTTGCACAAACATAAAGTTGTGAAAGCTAGAGTGGAAATGAATAATGTGCCCCTGGAACAAACTGACTCCTTTGCTTATTTGGGTGTTACTTTGGGTAAACGTTTGAATTGGAAGCCACAGTTAGATCTATTAGTATTAAGGCATGATCAATTATCAGGGGCCCTTTTCAATAATTTATGGGGTGGAACTCTGGGGGTTCGAATATTTAGCTCCATTGGTCCTAGCCCAGAATAAGTTCTTGAGGGCATTGACCGCCCTTTCTCAATCTTCGCCTCTTAGGCCCCTACTTTTAGACTTAGGATGTACTCCTTTCGAAGAGGCCGCAGGTTTTAGACCACTTGCCTATTGACGAAGACTTTGGATTACCCCGGAGCTTGCACCTTATGCAAGAGCCGTTAAGTCTATTTAAGAAGCGGACAAGTCTAATACAAACTCTTGCTTAACAAAAATGAAGGCATTGCTATTAGATCTGGGCCTCATTCATCTGTGGGAGGACCCGGAAGGGAAATCATTCCCATCGAAAAAAGATCTGAAAGCCATTTACAGGGAAAAGGCTTATGTAAAGTCCTCGTAATCAGTTGTTAGTGGTTCCCTAACATGCCTCTTTCTAGATTTTAAGTGTGAGTGCAAGTTTGAGGCCTATTGGGACATTATCACATGCCCTGGTGACAGAAAACCTTTCCACCAATTTAGCGTGGGAACACTCCCCATAAAATCTTTTACTAATAAGTGGGGAAACGATCGTGATATAAAATGTGAAACTTGCTTAACTGAGGATGAGACCTTAGCCCAGGTCCTGTTTGTGTGCCCTGCTTATAGGGGCCCTCGACAGAAATGGCTCAAGCAGGTTTGTAGATTGTTTGGTACAAGATCTTGCCAAATAGCCCTACGTATTCTAAAAAAACGGAACCACTGAAGTCATAGTTATTGCCATTGCTAAGTTCCTGAGCTGGACTTGGGTCCTTAGAAGAATGAACCTGCTAGGCAGCAAGTAACCTGATTTACCTATGTGTGGGTGCACCCGAGTCCCCCTTAAAAACACTTAGCTAAACATCACTGTCTATAATTATGCCCTCCGTAACTTTGCCCTAAAATCCTTTCATTATGAAGTCTCCTTTTTTATATAATCTTTGTTTAAAATAGTTTGGGGATTTTAAAATTATACGTTCTTTTAAATATTCTCATACAAGGTTTTATGTCTTTTATATTAGATTGTATTGTTTATGTGTGTCTTTTATGATTGATTATGATCGAATAAAGCAGAAATTGACTGTTAAAAAAAAAGAAAAATAAGAACAAGTAGAGAATTTGGGGCAATATCACCTTTTTCACTACTGCTATGGCCCAGCCATAGGAGGGAATGCGGTCTCCATTTCCTGAGGGAATCGTGGATATGTCTCAGGATTACTGTGTAGTTCAATGTTCTAGTGTCTTTGATAGTAGCGGATACCTGCAGCCCCAGGTAAGGAATGGAGTCGTGGGCTCACTGGATTGGGTAAAAGCGCTGTAATAGCTCCAATGTCTCAGACCCCAAAGACAGGTCAAGAGCTTGTGACTTGTGCACATTCATTTTAAAGCCAGAGGCCAGTGCAAACCTGTCTAATTCATCCAGGAGAGATGGTAAAGATTCCCTAGGGTGTTCCAGTGTCGCCACTACGTCGTCCGCATATATGTAGAGCTTATGTTCCGATCTCCCGAAGCATGCTCTTCTAATGCCAGGGTCGTCTCAAACCCTCTGCGCCATGGGCTCCATAGAGAGGATGAACAGGAGCAGGGACATCAGGCACCCTTGTCTGGTCCCTCTACAGATAGGAAAGGTTGAGGAAGCCACCACATTCACCCGGACGGTAGCTGTAGGGTACGCATAAGTCCCAAACACAGAGTTGATGAAGCGGTCCGGAAGGCTAAAGGGATCAGAGTTGCCCAGAGATACGGCCAGTGGACCCTTTCAAACGCCTTTTCAGCGTCGACAGAGAGAATCATTTGTTCCGCTGGGAAGCGGTCCGATCCATCCATGAGATGGAGGAGCCGTATGGTATTGTCGGAGCATTGGCGTCCGGGAACAAATGCAGAGTGATCCGGGGAAATCAACCCAGGAAGGTGACGAGAGAGTCTGGTTGCTAGAATTCCAATTAAAATCTTTAAGTCCACATTAAGGAGGATATAGGGCGGTTTGAGCCGCAAAGACGCTTATCCTTGCTGGGTTTAGGGATGACTGATATCAACGCCTCCAACATGGAAGGCGAAAAAGTGGTAGCCGGAGGGGACCTGATTGAATTAAACACTCGTACCAAGAATGGGGCCAAGGTCACACAGAACTTTTTAATAAAAAAAACAAAGGAAAACCCATCCGGGCCTGGCGACTTTTTAAGTTTCAAACGTGAGATTGCCGAGATGACCTCCTCCAGCCGTATAGGGGCCTCAAGCTCTACCGCATGGTTTGGCAGTAATTCAGCTGTGGCGACACCTTGAAGGTAGTTCATCAGCCCACTCTCAGGCAAGGATTGAGCCTTGTATAAGGTCCCATAGAATTGCCAGGACGTGTCCATGATTTCTGGGTCCTCGCCGCAGTCGCTCCCCTGCTGGTCCCGTATCTCCACAACTTTAGACGCTTGTCTCTGCACCTGGAGTCGGTTTGCAAGAAGGAGTCTGTCTCGATCACCCCCTACATAAAATGCATGTTTCCGGTGAAGGGCTGCGTACTCAGCCGGTCAACATCTAACCCTGCCAGTTGTTCCCTGGTGGCTTTGAGGAGTTTCCAGATTCTGGGTGCCCTGTTCCGTTGATGTATACTCTCTAACTCGGTTACCTCCCCATCAAGAACTCTCGTTTCTCTCTCCTGTCCTTGTTATCAGCCCCCGCTATGCCCAGAAATTCCCCTGAACCACCGCTTTCAGTGCTTCCCATAGAGTTGTCGCTGAGATGGTAGGGGATTCGTTAAGGTCTAAGTAATCTGTTATGCACTTCTGAATTTGCTGTACTACTGAGGGGCACTGCATCATAGTCGCGCGTAAGCGCCAAAAACGACAAGTAGGGCACCGGAGACGTAGCGATTGAAATATCTTCATTGCAGAGTGCCCAGATAAAGGACAGGGGAGGATCTCCGTGTCCCGCGTCTGTTGTGTCAGAGAGTCTGAGGTAAGAACATAGTTTACTACCTATGTGGCCCGGGAATTTAGCCGAGACGAGGATCGCCACTCCAGCCTTTTTAGATGTAGTAGAGGAAAACATCTGGTGTGAGAACGCTCTAGATCTCAATCTGTGTGTATCAGCAGATAAAAGGTGTGTTTCCTGGAGCAAACAAATGTGGGCATCCATCTGCTCAAAATAGGACAGGATGGCTCAACTTTTGTTAGGATTATTCAGTCCCTTAACGTTAAGGGAGACAATGTTAATGTCAGGACACATAAGAAGGAGTCTCTAAGTGTCCTGTAGCAAGGCACTCCTGGTCTTGTATAGATGGAGAAAGGGGTAGAATAACAAATGTCATTCTGTCAGCAAAATTCGGAGGAGGAGAAAAAAACCCTAGGTCCCACAACAAAAAACAAACAACAAGAACCATATACTTGTAGAGTCCACAAATGTCCTGTGGGAAGGCATGAGATGGATAGTAGGAGCTCTCGCCGCCCTCTCCCCAAGCCAGGCCCAACCAAATAAATCATAGTAAGACCCAATATGCCAAGTGACCGCACCTCAGGTCATGCCATTCAATCTGCAGAATGAGAATCTTTTGTCAGGGATGACAGGACAGCTGTGCGTTCTTTGGCAATGGTTGTTGAGTCCGGGCAGAGACTCGCTGGTGAGTTCCCAACTTCTTGCCATTGAGCGGGGTCGGCGCGGAGTCCAGTGGAGGTAGCTTTCTACAGCATGGTGAGGTCGGCTTCTGGGAGCTGAAGAAGTGACGCAGCTACCTCAAAAGAACAAACCTGTTGAAGCCTGCCTTCCCATTTAAAGATGAGCCTAAATAGGCGGCCTCAAGAGTAAGCGACATCCTTGGTGCTCAGGTGCGTTGTTATGGGACGGAACTCCAGCCTTTTCTGAAGTGTGGAAGTTGCCAGGTTCTGAAAAAAAAGGCCTGCAGGAGCTAAACTCGATTTGGTGTTTGGCCCGCGCTCTTTGAGTTTAAAGTCATGGACACACGGTAAAATGTCAGGAGGAAGAGAAGTTGATGGCCGCTTGAGCTCTACCCGATGTGTCCGGTCAAGTCAGATCTCCTGGTCTGGTGGGCTCCCCAGGATATGATGGAACAGGTCTATGAGGAAGGCCTCTATGTCCTGGCCTTCCGTTCCCTGAGGCAATGCCGGAATCCGTATGTGGTTCCATCTGGATCGGTTCTCGAGATCTTCGATGTGTGCCTGGAAATCTAAATGCTGAATCCTGAGGCGCAGGACCTCCTGTTGTAGCTGGGACAGCTCTTCATTTAGGGAAGTCGTCTGGTTCTCAAGGTCATCAGCTCTCTCCCCCACCAAGTTGATGTCCCTACGGATCTCCCGGAGTTCCTCTGTGAGTTCCTTCTTCATATTGTGGAATTCCCTTGTGAGGTCCGAAAAAAGAGATTCCAAGTGACTGGCCTCTCCAATTCTTCCGATCCTCGTCGCGCTTTCGTGCTACTCTGCGGTGTTGCTACCTCAGCACTTTCAGTCCCAGCCTTGATTAGTAGATCTTTGACGGACCTGCCCTTTTGGGATTTATTAGTAGCCATCAGGAAAGCCCGCCGCTCCCTGCCGGCTAGCGACAGACAACTCCATGGGTTAAAGGGGGCGCACACCCAATCTGGCGATGGGTCCCTCCACAAGGCAGGCCTCCAGGTCCCAACTGACAACAGCTCCTCACTGCCTGCAAAATGGCTTGGGCGGGTGCAGGTAAGATGGTGGTGTTGTGGCCCACCAAATTAGGCAATCCACACTGTCACCCCCTAGAGCGGAATCACCTCAAGCCTCTCTAAATGCAACACAGGTGGGGGGGAGGCGCTTTATGGTGCAGTCCCCCGGTGTCGGGCTCCTCATCTTCGCAGTTCTCAGCACTCTTCTCCTGGGACGTGAAGGGACAGGACGCCGCCCGGTGGGAGACAGTGATTGGATTGGGGATGCAAACAAAGGTCCGGAATTGGTGCACCGTGCCCCCTTTGGGAAAGTCCGCTGGTCCCGGTGCACTGGTGGTGGGTCCCAATGGCAGCAGATCTTGGGGAGTTCGGTGGTGCCGGTAAGAGAGAGCCCAACAACCCAGATGCGCCCTGCAGCAGAATCACGCTGTGTAGAGGCTCACCTCAGCGGGGACAGCATAACTCCTTCAGTGGACTCAGACCTGCACCACCATCTTGTCGCTGCAGTGGAGGTTTGCCATGTGTGCTCAGGTCCCCTCCAGTCACCAGGCGCCAGGTTTGTTCAAACCTCCCGTTTCTCGGCCAGTGATCAGCTTGCACCCGAGTCAGGTTTGAGGTGCTAGAGCATGCTGCGGGCCCAGACAGGGTCTGAATCTGCAGGTAGCGTCTTGCTGGATGCAGCTATGCAGGTAAGGCCTGGGCTACGGGTCAGGAGCGGTGAGCAGTCATGTCCTACTCAGCCGCCATCTTGGCCATGCCCTCCGAAGCAATCTTTTTTAAATGTAGCCCATTTTCATTAAAGGGAAGGAAAATGTGTTGGTAAAACATTTTTTTATGAGTAGGTAGTTGTCCCAAGGACCAGTACCTACTGTTAGAAATATTTTTATGACCATTTACAAAGGGAAAGGGAGTCTCTTGAAGGCTAGAGTGCGCATTAATAACGAGGGTGTGGTTTCGAATGACATTTTAATTGGCAGGGGGGTCAGACAGGGCTGTGTGCTCGCCCCCCTGCTTTTTATTTTGTACATTAATGGGCTGAGTAGTAATTTGTGCGCTATAACCAACGATGTTCCAATCATAAACGGCAACCCCATCCCCGCGCTGTTGTACGCGGATGACGCGGTGCTAATAGGCCGCACACCCAATGCCCTACGTGTCTTAATTTCAGGTTTTGTTAATTTTATGGCAGATCTGGGCCTAACCACAAACTATAAAAAATCTTTTATTATAAATTGCGGGCCCAAAAAATACAATATAACTGCAATTAAGACAGGGGGTAACAGCCTAAAATGCACAAGCACTTTCCCATACTTAGGACAGCTATTTTCTAACATGGGCTCTTGGCAACCCCATGTGTCCTATGGGTGAAGCAAAATCAGTAAATCCATCAACTCGATTCTCTCCCTTCGGCAACCTAAACAGGCTGACATTATCACCTCACTTTTAAAGATCTACCGCACCCAATGTCAACCCACGGGAACCTATGGGGCGGAAGTGTGGGGATACTCTAATTGCACACACATTCAGAGTGAGGAAAATAGGTTTTGCAGAAAAATATTGGGGGGAGTCTTTTGTGCTCCAACATTTATTTGCCATAATGAGCTCAAACTTCCATATATAGAGGATTTCATCCGTTCTAGACCTGCTCTCTTTTGGCTCAAAATTTGGCTAAATCCCGCGGCCCACTTAACCCGCAGTATAATAACCGACTGCTTACAAAGTGAGAGGTCTCACCATGTACCATGTACCATGGTTAAAAGCAGTCGAGGAAAGCCTGTTTAGTGTGGGTCAGGGCCTCTTGTTTAGCTCCCCTAACATTATTCACCACTCTCACAAAAATATCGTCAAAAGAGCACTATATGAATTATATGGGGAGGAGCGGGCAAGATTCGAACACCCCAAATCTTCTGTTGCTAAATATCTTTCCTTTGTTGAGCCTGATAACGGTTCCCTAGTTTTACCACAAAGATATCTGCTCACCACAATAGGTAGGTGGAATAGGAGCCTTCTGTTCCGTTTCCGGGACGGAAGCATTGTAAACCTATTAAGTTTCCCCCTTGGATATAATAAACATCTGGAACAGTTGGATTGCCCATGTTCCGTGGGCAGCAAACAAAGTTTGATACATTATTTTTTCTTTTGTGGTTTTTACAAACTTTATACTTGTCAATACCTAAAACCGTATTGTTGTAGATACGGGCTTAGGGACCTGAATCAGGCAATGAAAATTTTTCGAAGGATGTCCTCTGATGAGGTGATATTTATTGTGAGCAGTTTTCTTAAAGCCAGTGTCCGTTCTCGTGCAACTATGGAATCTGCCTGAAGAATATTTGCACATTGCATTTTTGTACATTAGCTTTTTTGCACACCTGAGTATTGTATTGTTTATTGGAGTTTAGATATGTAGTTGCCTTGGTTCTCCAGATACGACTGCCTGGGGATCATTTTACAGAATATTTGCACATTGCCCATCTTTGCACAAATTGCCCTTTGCACATTGGATGTTGTATAAATAGCTATTTTCTGCATTCGAAAAAGATTATTTTGTATGCGTGTATGCAACTTTTAATGTTATTTCATGTATGATCAATTGTACAATGTACTGGATATTTTTATCAACTATTTTAATGTACTTTTTAACTTAACCTGTGTGTACTTTTATGGATGCTTTTGACTTCCGAATAAAGATCATTTGACTTGACTTGAGTCTCTTGGTGATCCCTTCCGATTTGCGTATTAATACTTCCTATTTGCGTATTTATCCTAATAATACATACTATAAAGAATGCCCACTTTGGATTCTTTTTGAAGCGTTGTACTAAGCACAACGCTTCGAAAATAATGATTTCTAATGATTTCTTAAACTCTTTTAGTGATTCAGTAACATGGTACCAAATTGCTAAATGAGTTTAGTTCATTAGAAAACCAAATTGTCATGCCACAATCCCTGTGATTTACCTAATTGCAGGGTTTGGACAATAATATGATTAGTACACCCGGACCCTTATCCTTTTCACCACTCTCCCCCATTCCTGTCTTTGATTCCTTTTCAAATGACCTGCAACAGCTATTTATAATTCTATTTTCATAAAAAGCTATGAAAAATTAAAATTCTTTCTTTCCTCAGTCCACTAATTACATCTATTTATGAGTGGCAAAGTTAGTATGTTGATTCAACGGACAGGGATTCACCATCATCAAGAAGCTTTAGATTAATTTAAAAACTACCATGAAAGCACATGAAGCAGATATTGTTAAACACGGATTGGTTATAGGAAAATACAATCTGATCACTTATATAGCAGCAAAATGTAAAGCAATAAAAAAGATTTTAGAAAATAAACTGGTTTCATTTGCAGATTTAAAAAACGCCCCACATGGAATTAAACAAGTTGATTGGGCAACTTGTGTAAACAATGCAAAGTCGTTTTATGCTGGTAAAATCCATATGATTTAAATACAGGTTTTAAAAATTTCTTGGTGAAGTGTTCATATTATTTGCAAAAGGCAAAGTTGGCCAAAGTTTGAACAGAAACCTCCTCACAAAGGCAGATAAGGACTGACAGAGCATCATAATTGCCAAGAGGGAAACATAGATGGGATCATTTTGTATAGACAGACATGGATTATTCTTGGGTCAATGCAGCTTTTGGCTATGTATTTTTCTTCTCTGCTGGTCTTTCATGTTTAAAGATTCTTCCTTAGGTTTGTGCTTGAAAATAACTACCCCCTTAGCATGAATCTGGTTTCTATTGTGCTGTTTTTGTCCATTTGCTTGTTTATTTGAAGCTCTTTTCTCCCTACGAGGGTGACAACATGGCATCGACTGGTAAGTGATCGTAATCTAGTTTCCACTAGTAATCTATGTAGTGTAGGTTTTTGGCTCCAGTTTTTGAATTCAGACTATATTTTCTTAAGCTGGTTTCAACTTCAGACTATTTTTTTTCGTATTACTTCAACTAGGCTATTTTTTGTGGGTACGTTTATTTCATGTAACTGTTGGACACGTGTTCTGCCATTTAAATGAATCATTGACAACTGGTTTCCCTTTTCCTACTCTCCCTGATACATGATTATGCCCATCCTCCATTGCTGGATGTTGCAGGTGAAAGAATGTTTGATTAATTGATATATTCAGGCTCTATTGCTATCTTAGACCATGTCCACATATGTTTCATTCTAATACTTATGCAATAAGTAACTGTATTGGCCAGTGATAACCTGATCATATTTTTCTTTGCTCATATGTTTAAAACATCATAATAAGAGCCATCAATTTTTATGATTTACTGATAACAATGCCTTAAATTTATAAAAGACACCCAGTAAATTATTTTCCCTTCACTCTAAAATTAAAATTTTAAAGCAACCACAGATGTGGTGGTCTGCTTGCCCCCTCATACGTGGAGTTTTCTTACCTCATTACAGATTCTGTTTCGAAAATAACATCATTTAGTTGTCAAATTACTTTATTATTCATTTAATTTCAATGCCTGAGTTTTGAAAATGAATTGAGATACCTTCCACTATAAAGTTAGGCTGGTGTGTTTTTTCTGCCCAGGACCTTCCTTTGTATTACTGCATGATCCGCGCAATTTACCACTGCTAACCAGTGCTAAAGTGCTTGTGCTCTTTCCCTAAAATGTGGTAACTTTGGCTTATAACTGAAAGAAAGTGCTTCTAATATAAATTAGTCGCATATTTGCTCACACTAGAAGCAAAAGATATGGGAGAGATACTTAAACAAAGGGAAACCGTGATGACATTGCAAAAAGGAACCAGATGGTGCATGAATTGCAATAATTGCAATAACATAATAAGAGGCAACATCATCACACAACCCATGAAGGGACATAACATCAAATTGAAAGTTTCCGCCACCTGTGACACATCTAATTTGGTGTACTTACTAACGTGCCCATGCGGGAAGGTATACTCGGAAAGGCAACGAAAAATTAAGACACGCATTAAAAAACACAAATCTAACACCAGAACACGCAATATGAAATATGCAATTGCAACACATTTTTTGGAGGAGCATCACAATATCTCACAGCTGAAATTCTTGGTTTTGGAAACAATTGAAAGAATGGAAGGAAGGGACAACAACAAGTATATACTGTGAGGTGAACATTTTTGAATAAGAAAATTGAACTCCAGCAAACCGAATGGTCTTAAAGACTGCATAGAATTTGCATGTTATCTGTAATGAACTGTAAAGAGCCACCTGCTGTTTGAATTTTCTGCAACCTTGGTACAATAATTGGTGGTGTATTTATTTATTAATTTATTTATTATTAACATGTATTTTCTTCACATGGATTTTTTCCATTTTGTGTATTTGTTACATTTTCTCCATTGTACAGCAATACAAACCATTAGTGATGGCACATTCATTCATTGACCCAATATGAACACCATTCATACAACACTACACACTGATTGGGGCCAGGTTTTATTCATACACTTTTAACTTTTTTTATCGTTTTCCCTTTATTAACATTTTTCTTTGTTGACCTTCGCGTAATATCAGGCTGATGTAAGAAAATTCATCAGCCGCGGCTGTTTTCCAGACCGCGTTACCGGATAGTCTGTTGTTTATATCGCGCACATAGTAAAACACGTGACCGCATTGGATCAACCAATTACGTGAAACGAAATAAAGAACATGGAAGTGCCGCCCATGTCGGCACGAACGAGAAAGTTTTTGGAATTACAGACATTACGGCAGTACGTTTTTGAATTATATGCCGCCAAGCTGTGATATTCAGAGCCACGATCTTATGCAGGGCTCACTAAATGTTTAATCGTTCCTTTTTTTGCCTTACCCTCATTCAGATAAATGGGATCGAATCAAAGCACCGTAAGTTTTGACATGACTGTTTTTAAGTTCACATTCAAGGTGCATGGGCAATACAGTGGGAGCACAAACCGATGCACACGATTTTCACATATTCGAGCACACAGACACCAATGGTTTACAACACTTCACACCATGGTCTATAAGGTTCACATCATTATTGTCAATAATGTATGTGGAATTTATATGATGGATAAACATTTGTGCTATGATTCTTGATTTCTAGTGGTGCTCCCTGAAGAAGGGCTTTCAGCCCGAAATGCATAGGAGCAGAGCAATTTAAAATGCTATATGAAAAGAACATGATATGTTGAGGAACTATTTGAACAAAGAATGAAATGAAGATAATTTCATTAATAACCCTACAAACATTGGATTAATAAAGAGTATTTCAGAAATCACACGAATAATTTTGGAGTCCAATTTCTTTTGAAGGAACCAAGGTGTGCCCAGGAGGATGCGACTAATTCAGATTAGAAGCACTTTCTTTCAGTTATATTCGGACATCTGAGGACGGAAGACGCCTCCTGTGGAGCACCCAGAAACTTTTGAAAACTAATAAACAACACTCTATGAACGTATAGGCTGTGCACCTGCATAAAAATTGTTTGTAACTTTGGCTTATCCCACATTGGAATACCTATGTACTTATAAGTCTCTAATAAAGTGCACTACAGGCGCCCAGGACTTGCAAATTAAATTATACTAGTGGGCTAGTAGCACTGATTGGGCCACCATCTTCAGTAGCATTTTAACCATGTCTCAGGCCTGTCACTGCAGAGACTGTGTGTGCAGTTGTGTGTGCAGTTAACTTGCCTTGTCGACCTGGCAAGGTAAGTTTCTTGACAGGCCTAAATTCTTCCTTGTTAGTACATATAAGTCACCTCTAAGGTAGGCGCTGGAAAGTCCAAGAGCAGGGTGCAGTGTATTCGAAAACTTGTACATGCACTTATACGTTTTTCA
This sequence comes from Lissotriton vulgaris, assembly GCF_964263255.1. Lineage (NCBI taxonomy): Eukaryota > Metazoa > Chordata > Amphibia > Caudata > Salamandridae > Lissotriton > Lissotriton vulgaris. The sequence continues at coordinate 997,688,679 of NC_141696.1, read as the reverse complement.
TGTCCTGGTAGTGAAAAACACTCCAATTCATTTTTCAGTACTGCAAGGCCTAGGTCTCACTTAGGATAATATTGGGGTTGCCCTATTGTATTTTGTAAGACTAAATCCTCAACGGGAAGATATGACTGCTCCAAGTTTGGTGTCTAAATATTGCAATTTTGACAAAGTCACTTTTAGAAAGGTGCCATTTTTTTACCTCAGCCATTTGGTGCCTGCATCCTGTCTCTGATCACATGTCTGGGTGTAGTTGGGGTTTGTGAATTCCACCTAGACAGCCACACACAATCGGAGCTTAAGCATGGCTTAATGGGCCATCCTGATGGTGGGAAGGAGGAACAGCCTCACTTACACTTGAATAGGCTGTGCCCTGTCCACACACAAAGGGCTACATACCCCCCCCCCTTTAGTGAGGCTGGAGCCAGGGTAGGAAGGGAGGACATCTGTGTAGTTCAAAGGCATATCTTTGAAGTCTCCCCCACTTCAAAGGAACTGATGAGTGCAAGGGCTTGTTGACTGACCTCCTGATCTGAAGCTTCATGGACCTAACAGGCTTCCAACAACCTTGCATCTGCACCTGGACTCTGCCATCTGTGAGTCTACCCAGCAAAGTCTTGCCACCCATGCCCTGGAACCTTGGAAGTGGATCTAAGTCACTAACTAGAGGAACTGATGCATCTTCCTTGCTGAATGGTGCAGCCTTGTGACTTACCAATGCATCTTTTCAGTTCAGTGGCGCATCCTGGAGCAGAACTGATGCATCGCTGCTGCTCCATGGACTGAACCTATTGCAGATGGTCTGCATCACCCTCGCTGGTCTTTGAGCCGGTGCATCACCTAAGTCTTTGCATGCCTCGTTGACGGCAGCTCAGAGACAATGACGAATTCGGCATCGCAGCTCTTCAGAACCGCACATCACCAGCTGTGTACCGCATACCAGCCTCCGTTGACAGGATCCTCAGCGATTAGTCTGTTGCAATGAAACTACAGGACCTTGCTCCGCAGCCTCTCCGCATCTCTGAAACAATGCATCGATTTGACTGCACAACGGTTCCTTGTCTCGGATCCACGCAACACTCTGCAACCAGGATTTAAGGTACTTTGTTCAAAGGGCAAAACCTGGTCTCTGCAGCCGGCAAGTGCTCCATTACGGTTGGCTCAGACTTTTGACTTTGTCCCAATTCGGCACAACCTGATATCCCTTGTTGGTGCTTTATGCTTTTTGGCAATATTTTACCCTATTGCACTTACTGTATGTAAACTAAGTAGTAAAAGTGCTTGACAAATTAGGCTATAAACTGAAGTTTGGAAACCCAAAATACTTTCTTTAAATCTGATCTCCCAGGCATATCGCTAATCAAGCAATGGGACAGGATTCACACCTAGGTTCTTGGAAAAATGTGGGACCCTTGATCCCCTATTCTCCTAAAGAATTACAAGCACAAATAGGATTAGTCGTATTTGGTAAAGCATACCACACTATTTGTTTGGCAAGGATGAGATTTGTATCTCAATTAATCAAGAAAAACTGGAAAGATGAGTATTTACAGATTTGTACGGACCAGTAAAAATACATTGCTCCCAACAACACATTCACAAGCAAAAGATAGTATACATAATTTTATAATAAAATTAGCTCCCAGTCATTCAGGATACACCTCATATTTGACAATGAGGGACAAACAACACCCATTGCTTACAATTCACATTTATACACTGCAGAGAAGCAGCGGTTTGCTCCCATAAAAAACTCTCATTGCTTTGTGGACAGCAATCATTAACAAACGACCTACTGACTAATGAAATAAATGAATCCTAGTGACACTGGTGCCCTTTTTGGAAGCTGCAAACAAAGCAAAGATTCCGAATGCCTGTGCTTTACATGTGCGCCTAGTTGTAATGGCCACAAGACAACCCAAGTCATATGTACGACTTAAATATCATCCCACATTAAATGGCAAGAATTATTTCAATACAGACAGGCAACACCTGAGACCCTTGTCAGTGAGAAAGGTATGTGAATATTATGGTTCTTTTTACACTGATGGACCAGTACAACCTTCTACAGGTGCAAGATCGTGATTTTCAGCAGTTTGAGTGGCTGTGCAAGGTAGGTTTGAGGATTCAGAATTCAAACTCAAGCACATACATATGAAACTTTCAGGTGACCCAACAACACAAATTACAGAATGTAAAGCTTTACTCTTAGCCTTGGAAAATTATCATTTTATCCAATTCATCATTTGGCACAATGCTGATACAAAACGTTTGCAAAACAATTGCTGCAAAGACAGGAGGAGGAAAGACGAGAAAACCTCAGCAGCTTTGGGCTCTGATATCTGTTCTCATCAGAGTGAGGGCAGTTCACTCCAAAGGCAATTCTGCCTCTGATCAGGTTGTGAAATGACTCAGTTGCAAACTATGGGGCATATTACCAAGCAGGGCGATAGGCAATTATCGCCGCTTTAGCGGCTTTTTTCGGCCGCTGAGCGGCGCTAATTCTATTGCTCTATTAGCAAGCTGTCGCTAACAGCAGTTAGTGTATGTCTGCTGTTTCTGGGTACCAGGATGGGGCTCTGCATTCACTACACTCTTGAGGATAAGAGATCTTCTAACAGGGTTGTCTGACTCCTAACACTTTCTATCTTAAAGAACATAACTTGTTACAATGAGGAGTGAGAGATACCTGCCAGATTTGCTTTTCACCAAAAAGGATGTGATAAACTTTTCCGCTTGGTGCTTTGTAGGTCTACTGGGTGAGCCCTCTAAAAATACCAGGAACATGCTAGCACCAATGAGGTTGAAAAGGAGTACTTTAAAGAATCAGGTACTTGACTTAAGGAATACACAACTAATTTTTTAAAAGGCAGAAAAAAATCTGCAATCCATCTTAGATATACAGAGACTAGCTGTCAGACCAAAAGACGTATGTGTCAATAATGGAAGGAGGCATTAATTTTATGATTAAGATCTCTAATCAAGCTTTTACCAGTTATAGCCAATATGTTATTATAAGTAGTTATAACACATCGTCATGGGTAAGGGAAAGTGTGTTCTCAACAATAAGCAATCCCATTCCATCAACGTTTACCAGATTCACTAACTAGATTCTGAAGAAAATAATTAATGGAATTAAAAAATATCCAAGTAGAATTGTCAACTTTACCAATGTAGCGTACTTCTCTGTGGCCATCGAAGAGCCAATCTGCAGCACTCAGACAAAATGTTTCAAACCTGACGTACAAACACACTGTGGAATTATACTCACAGTACAATCCCTGAGAGAGCATTTGTGATTACCAAGTCCTGTCAGTCTGGAGCCACAATTGTAACTTTCATGGAGCCACTACAGATGCCACTTGGGCTGGCAGGCACCTGGGGAGAAGGAACTAATCTTTAACTTTATCAGAACCCTTTAGTCATAGATATGCGCACTGGCTGGGTAGACACATATTTCCCACTTTTTGTGTAGTTTACACAAATGATTGACATCAAGAACTTCAATGTTTTCCGTGTGGGGAATTCATAGAGTTGCAAAAACTGACAATGGCCTTCCATTCAACAACCATCAATTAAGAAACCCAAACATTTGACTTTAGAAGACCACTATATTGTGGCCTTAAGCCAATTGAGTTATAGAGACAAGCACTCCTAGAAGTAGTAGAACAAGAGTTAAATAATAGATTAGAATAAAGGCTGTGCCTAGTATGTTGCTGTGTAAAGGACACACAGTCCACACTTTTCCAACCAGTGGAAAATGGTATGGCATTGTAGCCTACTGCCAGTCTAGTCACTCGCCAATAAGTACAGCTCACATTTAGAGTCACTTTACAAGTATTTTTACAGCTGTATGTAAGTCATAACTTAACATTCTAAGCAGGCCTTCAACTTATCCCTCCAACGCTTATAACACACTCCTACGGTTTATATTGGGAACCAAAAGAGTTCCATTGTTCTTTTATTACAAGACACTATAGACATTAAATTGAGGTCAATGTTATAGACATACAATAGTACCTCATCTATTACATCGCTCACCACTAAATCACAAGTAAATACGTAATTACTAGTCTTGGCATAGGAGGTAACTATTCTTACCTCCACCCACACTTATCTTCTGAATTAAGTGTTAGATTGAAGTAATAGATGCAATAGCATTGTCAATGTCAATGTGAATGGTACAATTCATTAAACACCTGCTTAACCCCTTTGCTGCGTGGATAATCCCCCACAGTGCGGGGGTGAGCACGGCGCCCTGGTGCTCGTGACGAGCCCAGCTCGTCATGAGTCACAGTGGAGCTGTGCTCATGACGAGCTGGGCTCGTCACAACCCTGCCCACTGATTAATTCTCCCGCACAGGTGAGGAATCAATCGTGCGTGGGTGGCGCGCATCCGTTATGATGAGCCCAGCTCGTCATGAGCGCAGCTCGACTGTGACTCATGTCGAGATGGGCTCGTCATGAGCGTCGAAGAGATTAAAGTGGCAAAAGAGAGCTCTTTGATATAAGGCTATACGTGCTACATATTAGTTCTTTTTTGCGTTCCCATACAAATGGCATGATTGAGAGTTTGCTGATGGGCTACTCTGTCACAAATTCAAAAGTGCATTCTGTCCAATGGCATTGACAGTGCGGCATCCGGGACATCCATCACGTGTTTGATAGAGTATCCCGTCCGCCAAACTTTAACTCAGGCTTGAGTCACAAATCTAACTGTATTTTGGTACTAGTGTGGATGTTGAAGAAAATGGGATATTCAAGGCAGAAAGGATGATTTTGTATGTTCCTGGCCAAAAAGTTGGTTGGGGTACCAGGAATAATGAAGTGATCGTCTTTCTGTTGTGAACCAAAGCAATACACTTTCTCCTAAGATGTGCTCAGTATTTCTTGCACTAACCTCGCACCCAGTGGTCTGAGTAGACACCGTATAAAGAATAACCAAATAAATGTACATGTTAGATGCTACAGAGATATATTTTCTCAACAATAAGGGATTTATTAATTTTGCTACAGATATGTATACACATCGACTTGAACCAGAAATGTACCTTTACTCCTAAAGGGTGGTATACTAAAAATGAAAGATGGTGGTATACTAAAAATGAAAGATGGTTCTATGGTCCCAATACGTGATGCTAGAAGGGAGAACTTTTTATATACTCACTTTTGTTTTTATATATAATAACTCCATCCACGCCAAAGGAAAATCATGTTTTTGTTCCATACAAAATGCTTTATTTGCCTTCATGCCACCATCCAGATAATTATACAAATGCATACATTGAAAGGTTTTAAACTCTATTTCAGTTCACAGCTCAAGTCATAGGAAAGTTGAGTACAGAAAAGCATTGCACCAACAGAACATGTCCGAGACAATATTTAAACCATAACACTTGTTCATATAAACCTTCGAGACGAGACTGGCCTCCGCCTCCTCCTAAGGTATTGAATTGAGAGGGTCTTCCTTTTACATTGTATTTGGGCAAAGTCACTGTTATACAGAAAGAGGAAAAAAGCTCTGAGCCTATTTACATTACATACACTATGCATAAATACAAGAACAACAATTACATAATATTAATAAACTTATAACATAGGTGGTGCATAAACACTACATAGTATATAAAGCAGAGAAAACTGTCGGAAATCAGGTCTTCTGGTGATCTCTGCAGAAGGAAACGTGTTTGCAATTAAAACGTTCCAAACTTCAAACAAATCAAGTAAGCTTTTTGTAAGAAACCAGCCTGTATTTGTGAATTCAAGTTCTGGATATCTTTTCGCAAGTACGTAACTTGCTGTTTTTTTCATAGAGGTATTGGCAAATGCGTCTGTAGGTCATAACCTTTGTCGTTTAATCAAGTACTTCATAAATCAGGTAATGATAACTTCTGTCATTCACAGCACTTAGATACGGCAGAGGTTCTTATGCAGCGCTATATAAAACACGTTAATATTAGTTCTCTTCATATCTGATAATCCCTTACATTTCAATCTTCAGAACATGATCTGCTACGGGTCTGCTAATGGTGAGATGCTATTTTTAAATTCTCCCAGAATGTTGATCAGATTGGATTGTGAATGTTGCACACACAGGACTCAAAAAGGAACCAGAGAAGGCCTGAACCTTGAATAACACCCAAAGTCTTCCTTCAAATGATATGGTGGGGCACAGTGACTTGTTTTGCAATGTGAAATTCCAATGCATGACTGATCCTTTGATGTATGGGCTATGGCACTCAAGGGCACTGATGCAAGAGGGTGGATGCACGTGACCATGCAATGTGGCACCATGCCTTAAAGAGTATTTCCAAATATTTCTTAATTGTTTTCAAGCATTCGAATTACGTCAGCAGCTTCCTTTTTAGGTCACAGAAGCAGCACCACAGACTTTGTGCTTTAGGCCTCCCATTTCATGGAGAAAAAGGTGGCTCGGCGAGAGTGTACAGGATGCTGTTTCTTTAAGAGGCGTTGTGGCTCAAAAAGGCCTCCATGGAAGGGCCCACCTTTTCACAGTACATTGCAAGTCAGTATATTACCATGCATGAACCGAATTATGCAGTTTTTTTAAATTAAGAAAGTATTTTTATGCACCGCCAGAGAAAAGGTTAGTGGAAAGAAGGCATTGTTATACAGTGTTAGGCCTTTTGAGTTTGTGCTTAAGTTTTTAAATTTGCAGGTCCTGATGTTTATACTCTCCCACCGCTCTGCCTTTCGGAGACTAACCCACATGCACACCTCACAACAAGCAGCAGTCTGGCAAATGGCACTTTAGAGGTCAGAGATCTGGATGTGCTGTGACCCTGAGCTCAGTTAGCCTGTAGGTGTGTTGCATCAGTGGAACCACTACATTCAAAAAGCCTTATCAAAGTACAATTTTAGTACTAGTGCTGCACATATGCATGTACTGTTCTTTATTTTCAGTGGGAGATTACAGCGCTTCTCAGCAGAGGTGCAATACTTTTAAATGGAGATTACCGGCACTTCTCAGAAGCAAACAGGCTCTCCGGAATAGGGTACCTGAACTTCCATTTTACCATTTCAATCACTTTTTAATATTATCGGCTAGCTCCAAAGATAGAAATTAATAACACAACGACATGGACTTCAAAACATTTCACTAGTCTTTAGTAACCCTAGTGGGGAGTTTCATTTGCTACTAATCAACAATTACTGGATTAACCACTAACCTTGGGTTCGGAGTAGCATGCTACACCTCATAAAGTGCTTTGCTAGGGGTAGTAAGCTCTATATAAAAGAAGTTACAACGCAATACAAAACCCCAAAGAGCAGTCCATAGAACAAACTCCCAGGGGTGGCCCATTCACTAGGGCGGAGGAGCGTTGTCCACGGCTTTCTCACAGTGCGAGAAAGCCTAAACATAAAATGGTAATAACTTTGAATTATTACCATTTTATGTTTGCTTCGCACATTGCGGGCGGGCGGGCCTTCTCTGCTCTTTGAGCAGGGCAGGGGAGGAGTGGTTTGCCCACACCTGAGTGTGAAAAGACTGTTTGGTCGGCCGTCTCTTGTCGCCCAGACCAGTCATGCGCACTCTGCCTTTCTCCATGCAGGTTGCATTGCAGCCTGCATGGAGAACATGCCCACCCCATTAGCCCCTGGCTCGGCAACGTCCCGACCAATCACAAAGCTGCCATTGCAGTGTTATGACTGGCTTCGGGGAGGGAGCCTGCCTGCCTGCTTCCTGTTCCTGTTTGAGGCAGGAGAGCAGGTGAGCAGGAGCACAGAAGACGCGGGACCCGGCGGAAAGGTATGTTTAATTTAAATGTTTTATTCGCCCGTAACACCCCAGTGATTCTCTCCGCGACACTCCCTCGAATCCCACCCACGTGACCCCTCGCACCCACTCCCCCACCAGCGAGCAATGGCGGCCCCTACTGCAAACACCCCATAGCACCCTCAGGACGGTCGGGTAGGTGAACGGCTAAGAGGAGTGTTAAGAAAATTGCAGGGACAATGGCATTCCTTGCAACACCACCATAAGGCACAGTGCAAGAGTTCTGAAACTGTCAGTTTACAACGTGATGACACAATTGAAAGCATACAAAATTCAATATGCATTTGCTGCCATCCCATGATAGTGCAAACGTAAACAATGTTTTTCTAGCCTTGTTACTCTAAAAACTTCAAAGCTCGGTGAAGGTGTATTGTACACTCTGAGGTTCACCTAGCCTGGTTTAAAAGTCGTTCCTTTGCACTATGTATTGTTACAGCTGTCTATTTAATGTCTGGTCTATAATCGAGAGTTTCTGTACGTGCAATGCGTGCCTGTCAGAAGCCAAACTCTCACACTGGCATAAAGAGCTGTGCCCAAACGTGCTGAGGAGGTTTATCAGCTATGCAAGTGACTCATGCACCTATTCACAGGCTGTTTATTCTGGCAAGGCCTTCCCAAAACAGAGCCTTCTGAAAGAAGAAGCAGCCTCTCCCTTCCCACGAGTACAGAGCTCGAGGAGGTACAAAAAGGTGCCTCTTTTACAAGGGGAGGAATACTTGGCCGTAAGGTAGCTCAGTGGGCCTAGCACCAGCTGCTGTGATCTCTACTAAACTGGTGAGGTGCATGTTCATATTTTGCCAGGGCTCAAGCAATCACTAACCCTTCGAGTTCAGAAAATGCTATTGGTATGCACAATATTCGCACTTATGATTAAGGAGTCTGGTGACAACTTTTGTGTTGTGCAATACATGAATGGTAGTACGTGCCTAGATACAAGTTCATCGTATATCTTGTTTGGGTACCCATAAGAATATAGGTGGAAGTTTGTCACACCCTCACAGAAGCACATTTTATGTTTGTAGCATTTTTGTAGATATTCTGACCCTGATTTACTAATATTTGAGGCACCACAGTTCAGCAACCAAAGTTGCTGTGCTGCCTTGTGCCAAAGGCAGAGAGACAACTAATATGTGGAAAATGTCCCCCCCCCCCCCCCCCCCCCCCCCATAAGCACTGGAGCACTTTTGGTTGCCATGCCCCAGCGCGAACACCTCACACTATTGCACAAGGGTGTGTGTTCTTTAAGGCATAGGTTGTGTACTGGAAGGGGACCCTTTCAGAACAAAAACTATCCTTTGAGGCTTTTACCAATTTTTATTTGTGCTGTTCAATGCATCATACATGCAAAGCTGGAAAAATACGCTGGCCTCAAGGAGTTGTAAGGTTTTAGTGCAAATCCCTGTCTACGGATGTTAGTATATAAGGATTTCAGTAAAAACTAATGGGTGATTGTTTGGGAACAGCTATGCACCACCCATTGAATGCCCCACGGATTAAAAATTGTGCAGAGCGACACTGTATCTTACTTTGGGGAACTTTCCTGTGCAAAACTTGGTTTCCGCTAGATAGTAAATCCCACACCAACACTTTGCGATGGGTTTGGTTCACTTTGTGATGCAAACCAAGCACAAAGCATTATAGAGTCTGGGCGTGTATCTTTCCTATAATCAACTAAAGTGTGGAAAAAGTGAAAATGTTGCATAAATATCTCCTTTCTGGTTATTACTGTTCATCTAGAAAGCAATAGTAAAAGGCAAATGCACGTTTTGCTTTCGTTTTTGGAGGTGCAACTTAAATCGTGTTCTCTGACTCGTCTTTCCCAGAGGCTGCTGGATCTAACAGCAGTCTTTATGATGTCAGAGCTCAAATAAAATTAGTTTGTAAAGTTTGGCAGCTATGCCATTTCTTAATTATATGTGACTAGAGAATTCACACGATGCCTATAATAAAGACATTATAGACTGGTTTTTACATAGGAATTGCAGGCTCCCATGTATCACATTCTAATATATCGCTACCAGGATTTACTTAAAAAAATTTCACCTATGCATGCTTTTCAGATAGTTCAAGTCCCTTCTTAGGGCCATATGCATCAACACATTTTCCCATAGAGACAGAATGGGCAAAACACTTTGATGCATCTGGCCCTAAGTGCTTTCCCTATTCTATGCTGCGTAACGAGCATGTAAGATTCTCAGAGGATGAATGCTGCAATTGCAAAGATGTGTGAAAAGTATTAAGGTAGCAAGCATGGATCCTGTTGTGTCCACAGCCACTCACTTTTCAAAGGTGAATACAATTAGTGCCATAACATTGTGTAATGGTCAAACCTTTTCTTGAGTACTTTGGAATTTATTTGATAGAGCGCTATATTTAAAATCAGATGATGTAACTGAGAAGTTCTGAGCTGTTCAGCTCCAGGGCCTTGTTCAAAAGGTTGGAAATCACATCAGTGGCCTACATGCACGGCATATGCCTGGGATCATGTGTCATTTACGCCTTGTTGTACCAATGTCTGAAATGTCACGCATAAATATAAACATTGTACAGCTGTTTCCTACCTAAGGGTAAAACTGCCACACCAAACCGGTGTAAATCAGTAACAGCAAGATTAGGCCTTGTACTTCCTGACTCATAAATCCTTTGTCACTGAGTGGCCATGACTTTAACCCCATAATGATAAACAGCATACGCCTGTTGCTTCTTAGAAAGTACAAATAATGAAGACACGCCCCTAAAGAAAGACCTTCAGCACCGTTCTCGCCAAAAAAATCAGCAAAAAGACATCAATTTGGTTTGTTGTTGTGAACTTTTTCCCACTTGCGTTTGTTATGCAATAGGGCACGAAATCAAAGGAAAACTTGCATGCTGAAGGCGGGGAAAATCCATTGAGCTGAATTTTCTGTTTTGTCAGTCAGGTGTGGTTTTGATCCTGAAAGTTCCAGTTGTCATTGCCATTTTTGCACCTTTCGTGACGAAATACACATGGTGTTTTTGGATCCCAAACCAGCTCGATCGTCCCTTGCACAACATTTGTTGCCATCGGACCAATTCCCTGGTCCCATGCTACGACAGACAGTGGTAACATTATTTTATTTAGCATTGAGTGATTCCTGTCAGAAGTCTTGTGACTTGTTGAGTTCTAAGTAACTGGGTTTGGTTAATCAAGAGATGCAGGAATTTCGACTGACTTTTCTAATTCCTGGCCACTTCTCTATTATAGAAGGGATCAGCAATTATTAGAACATTTCGAAATTTCCACAAATGAAGGCAGAAAGCTCATTTTAGCAAATACAAAGCTTTTCTAGGTACCCTGTAGGTCTGGCTAGACAGTGAAACTATCTTATTACATTTTTTACCAATATTTCAAAATGTACATAGGGGGTCCATTGGCTCTCTTTTCTCATGCTATGCAATTTGCTGTATTATTATGCCTTCCAGTAATTGTTTACATTGAAATGTATGAAGGACCATTCCACATTTGAAAAGCACACTTGATTGATATGTGGTTTGCCACATTCCGTTTTTTATCTGCTATATATATTTCATACAGAAAACAACTGTATGTGCTACTTTTTTCAACATTGTCAAAGCAAATAGGGTATGTTTTAAAATGATAAACCACATTGAGTGTTCAATGCACATATAAAGCAAGCATTTTTGAATGTTTATGTTTAAAATTGTTGGCATATAAAATCCAGACCTATTGGCTTTGCAATGCTTCTTATACATAGGGCAGACAATGCCCAAGGAGGCGCATTGATTTAAAAGTCATGAATTCAGTAATGCCTGGGTATACAGGTAACGTGGCTAAGATGTTTTTGCATCCACCATTTATACTTGTTTCACAGAAGAAGCCTAAAGGTATGTTTTTGTCTGTTGACTCTCTATTAATATAAAAAAAATTGGCGTGAACAGCAAAGCAGAAGCATTTAATTACAGCAGCAGACCACAAGGAATGTTTTTGGGAGTCAGTTTCAGATTCCCTAATACGTGGTGTAATTCAACTGCCAAAATACATTTTACATCCCTCAGGCAATGTGGATGCGTATCCAAGATCCAATATTCAATTAACTTTTCTAGTAAGCAGTGTGTAAAATCCTTTCATGTGTGGTGCACAGCTCCCAGGAGTCATTTTTAAGGATTTGTATATGTGGCAGGCAGAACAGGTCCACATTTTTTAAAACTACATTTTTGTGTAAATCCCTTAATTTATTTTTACAGTTTTCATTTATTTTCTTTGTCTTAGGGGGTCAGAGTTGCTAAAGACATGGCCTAACATTAGGCTTTTTCAGGAGAAATGAACACATCTAGGACTGAAAATTAAAATGTTTATGCCTGTAAAATTACAAGAGTTAATTTAAGTCTCACTTTCACAGAAAGCCATCGACGTATTACAAACGAAAGTGAACAAAACATTGCTTAATGTAACACTGTATGTACCTTTTTTGCTCAGTGCTTAAAAAAATAAGGAAAAACGTATTTTTATTTGTTAATTTAAAACGTTAGCTATGAAGTAACACCTTCTCCATTCACTCAATAAATAGATACTTATGCATTGCAAAACGTTCCATAAATCAGTCTTCTCCATTGATTTACATTTGAAAAAAGTAATCATAACAACATGGGAGTGATCTATATTAAGAACACCCATCATATTGCCCTTGCTTTAGTCTCGAGATTTTGAGGATGAGAAGGTTTCCAAAGACTACTTTGTGAAAATAATTTTTGCCGCTTGGAAAAGCAACATTTTTTAAAAGTATGCAGAATGTTTCCCAGTAATTTTACACTTTAATGGTTGTTTAAGCCCAATGGAATTCCACAATAAAAGAACCTCTAGTGCTTAACTCACAAAACTTCTTCTATGAAGAGTTGCCTCACTCCAGGCATAAATATGAGTCACACCTTTATATCCAGGCCAAATTCAGAAGTAATTTCTGTGAGTAATTTCCAAGGATAGGACAAAGCTACTCACAGGAACCCCAGGTACACATGGGCCTGGTCACATAGATGACTTACTCTTGTATTACTCCTGCATTCCAGGAGTAAGCTTGGAGTATTCCTTACTGCTTACATTCAGAGAAAGCCAGAAGTGCTACTACAGTCAATCATGCTTACTTATACATCAATCAAGTCTATATGTTCTTTTCCTGGAAATTCATTAGTAAATCACACTTTAGAATGCAGTATGACATACCTACTCACAAAAATGCTGCATGACTTGGTTTAAGTGAACTCGAGCCACATGGAAATTACATTATTTTACTAAGATCACACCATGTCAGTCAGAAACAGCTGATAATTACTGACTGAAGGGACTGAAGGGATGTAATAATATTTTAAGCCTCAGTATATCATGTTTTGTTTCATTATTATTATTGTATTATCATGCTTGATCGTGAATACACATTGTCAGTCTCTTAATGGTTAAATTCCAAGATAAAATATGGGGAGCATTTTCAAAATCTAGACATAGTAGAATGGGCTGGGCTTTCTATCTCTGTGCTCCTGTTTTCTTAGTAAATAAAAGTTAACATTCTATAAACAGGGTCACATCGTGAACATTGCACAGGTGCAGAACAGAACTGATCTCCTCTTTTCTAGGAAGTCCTGTTGACTACTATGCATAGATTAAACCATCAACACAAGCAAGTACTTGGGCTGCAGAAAGTATTGCTGGTTGCTACTTATAGTTTCAAGCTGTGCGTTCTGCAGCTCAGGCATTAACTTTAAGAGTTCTTCAGTTAGATGCATGAGTGGTAGACAGTACGATCAATAAAAACAGTCAAATAGCTTATTTCTGCACCTCCAGGCATTGTTCATGATATGACTCACAGAGCCACTACTGGGGGCATTTTCAACCTGCGGATTAAAGATTGTGAAACACTATTACCTTTGTTTAGTTTTGTGCGAGGAGCATAATAAAGTGTATAACTCAACAAAATTACATTAGATACATATTAACTACCATATCTTTTAGTCATACTAGCACAGTGGCCTCACAAAAATCATAAAGGGACATAATAAACTGAGGCAAGCGTAAAGTTAATAATGGGATCTACATGAAAACAAGGACATATGCGTACAAAATACTGCACTACATACCCTTGTATTTATGCCACTAGGCTGACGGAAAGTTACTAGAGTTTGGATCTCAGTTGAAATAAGCTAAACTTAAGTCATAATCAAGAAAGTAAGTATTATTCAGTTGTCGGAGACAGCAATATTTATAAAGGTGCAATACCGCAGTGACATTTTCTAGTTATACTTCAAAAACATCAGTGCTTTAAAAAAAAAAGAATTTGTCGTTTTAAGAAAAGTCACTAATCTGACATTAACAACTTTCATGTATATAATTCCTCTTGCATAGCTTATGCAATTGGAAACAGGTTTTGACCCAGTTAACCAATTGTTGCAAAAGTAACAATGCGTTCATAGCCTTTTAAAAGCAAAAAAAGCACAATGGGAATGGTTGTTGGATAAGGTATAATTTGTAAGGAGATTGAAGAAAGAGAAAATATAACCCAATTCAAATCATCTCTGTCCAGCATATCCAATCCACACCCTCAAGACAAGCATTTACTAAAAAGAAATCAGCACTTAATGCATTTTACTCCGCACTGGACGTACGTTTATAATAATCAATAGCCTAGCTGTCTTTAAGGGGCTGCCATTAAATATCATGATCTAGTTCAATATGGCACTTACCATAAAGAACAGAGATCCACGAGATCCAAGTCACCCTCTTGTTTTCAATACATCTTTCAGCTACTCATACAAAGAGAAGTAGTTCACAGGAGACCTCAGAGGTGCCCTCCACAGTAGCTCACGGGGTAACTCAGAGATGCCCACCGTAGGCATGGCAGAACTCTGATCACTGTGGAGCCACTGCATAGCAAAAACTATTTAGAGCTTACCCCACGCTTAGGCTGGGTGAGATAGGCCACTTTCTCCCAAACGATGGCTTTTAGACGGAGCCAAACACAAATCTGTGAATGTGACACTACTGAGTGACTAACTGTGGAGTTAACTTTACTACAACTAGTATGTTGCAGGAATAATCCTCCTACTTGATGTGTTGTGTGATACAGTGCCATGCATCCTACTAGACTGTCATTAAGCGAAAATCGTTCTGTAATTATGATGATAAGCAACAATGTTGTCACTGATGAAAAAAATGCCTATCAGTCGGAACATCATCTTCAATACCATTTTTGTGATAATTAGTCCAACAAGAAAATTATTTGACCGTGCACCATCCACCTCATAAATCAAAGTGGATTTGTGCCAGCTGCTCACAAGTGAGAAACTATTTCTATTACTAAGTGGATGTTGAACTTCCAAGCGCTTTAGCCACAAGAGCTAAAGATCATCCAGGTATTACATGTATCATAGTGTGACACCATAGCTCTCCTAGACACTGAGCTTAAATGGGCCAATGCATGGGAAGAATCAATTGAACACAGTATGGATGAGTTAATGCGGTTGCAAAGATGAAATAAAATCACAATGTGGGCTTGCCACTTCTTCTGCTTTTTTAGGGAACAAGTCAACACCTTGGCAATAAAGAGCTATGAAATAGAAGTAACTCAAACCTTCCAACTAAATACAGTTGTTGACAACTGTTCATTTCTGACAAGACCCTGCAATGATGTCTGTAATCAGAAAGGCGTGCAGTCCCCAATCAATATTTACACAGGCACAGATATGGGTTGATGGCTACATTGTACTGAGTGGCAAAGTATGTAGATCTGGTGTGTGCATAACTATTCAGATTATTTTATTCCTGGGTTGTGTAGTGATGCTGAAGTGATTTGTTTGTGCAAAATGCTCAAATACCAATTATAATAATACTATCTTGCGTAACTGTACATTTGAATTCTGTAAAACCTTTTTGGGGAGAAATGCTGAGCCCTCAGCCAAATATATATATATTTAAAAAATGGATACAAGCGAAAATATGGATTTGGTCTCAAAAAACATACATTGCTGTAGTAGTCCCTGGCACAGAATGGAACTGCTTTGTGTGCATGTGTGCTCCTAGTCAAAGTGCTGTCACTCACAGTGAAGTTATCCAACAACTAAAGTTAGCTTACCCGTTGCTCTATGCTACATGCTGTAGTGGGGGAAGGAAATATGTGAACGGCACCAAACAGAAGCATGAATGATGAGAGCTAAAGAAAGGCCAAACAAATAGGTATATTTTATAAACAATGTTCATAAAATCAAAAGGTCCTGGCTAAGGCCAGACCTAAAAATGAATACTGCACCATTCATAATACTGGCACGAGAAGCATAAAACAAAGGGTACAAACATGGTTTTGTAATGAAAATCCATTAGTCGCACTGGTTTGAGGGTCATCAGAACCAACCCTTTCTCAAAAGAAAAATGAATAATTACAGATAGCCAAAGAGAGAATTGACATGCATTGTAAATTAAGGAGTTGCATTCTGATTCTGGGGGGATTGAGGGACACCATTGACGTCTATGATCTGAGTAACTCATTTACTGCCATGGCATATGAAGAATGTCAGGTAAACTATGGCAGAAGTTGAATAAGAAGGCTCCTTGAGAGCTCACTAATGCCAAAGATCCACAATTTATTCGCATAATTTGCTACATGCAGATGAAATACCTCAAACTATGGGTAGAAATGAGATGTTACTGAAAATATAAAGAAGAGCCTAACTTGTATTGCTAATTAGAGAAGAACATTTTACTTACAGCAGGGTAATCAATTTTTAGCTGAGTAGGACGTGATTTTCATACTAATATTGCTTCCTCGCCCCCTTGAAGTCATGCTCTTCTTGTGAGCCTTAATAACCATTACCCAATGCTAAACGTTTGTCACATATTTCTACTTCATCTTCTGGCAAATAGAATGCAAACTGTTTGGGTGGCATGGGTGTCAGAGGGGTGACAAAATAAGTCAATCTAGAAACGTTGTTTAAGTTGAGATACAAGACTGTTTTCAAAGAAAACTGAAATTTTAAATAATGAAATTGATTAATGCAAATACAAAGGCTTGCTAAAACGATATGTTATTCAACGGGAAATGTACACAAATTGTCAACTGAAAATTCTTCAGGCCTGAACAGACATTGTGGGAACAAAAGGTTTCAGATTTACATTAGTAGTGTTAGCTTATTCCTCTATTTGTTAATGTTGCATTTTTTCATTTGAAGCTCAATTGAAATATGACTTAAAAGGTACCTCATTGTGGTAGTGTAAAAAGTAGACATGTTAAATGACTGATCTTTCACTTTGTGCATGCATTGCGCATAATGCATTCTTAAGTTTAGGAATATAATTGAATATCTACTTCCTAACACTGTTCATATTAAATTAATAAAAATCCTAGATATGAAGAAAACTGTTAGAAAAATTCACTGTAAAATGTTTGTAAACACCTATAAATGCTAACTGTGTGAGTGTTTACTGTTTACTTCATTCTCAAACACCCATCGCTCTAATGAAAATACAACACAGGGTGATCCTAGAGGACACATATGTTGCAAACATGCACACATTACAGGCATGTATTATGCATCTTTCAATCTTTGTCAGTTGGGCAAAATGCACATTTGGGTATAATATGATTTTGATGAAAGAAACCCTAAAGGTTTACGACTCAAACATTAGCAATTAACATCTCAAGTTTCCCATCAGTCTCAACGAGGCAAATCATTGCTTGACTGAGGAAAAAGGAATAATACTTTGGTAAAGTGTATACAAGTGCAAAAAAACAGAAATTGAATTCCACTATCAATATAGAGGCTCGTAACACTGTTGTAATATTTTTTTTCAAACACAGAGAAAAATAATCTTTCAATTAAATAAAATGAGTTGGGGAGGGCTGCAATTCTAATATAAGAAACAAAGATATGCAAAATAGTTTCTTCCGAATTTCAGCATTACTGTAATATCAATTTCAGCTCTACCAATGCTCCACTTTTACCACATCATTACATTTAGAATCAGTACTACATAAAGACAAAATGTTATTTTTTTTAGATCACATATGTTTCTGACCAGCATGAAAAATACCAGTTTTATTAAGATCTTATTTAGAGACTAAAGTAGTGTGTCTGTTACTTCTGAACCTTAACATCACTGACTACCCCTGGATGAAAATCAGAGAGTACTCTATGGGCTGGGCCATATGTATTGACAGTGGAGAGTCACACTGGATTAATTTATACATAAAGTGAAATTATACACATGACAACTTTGGGATGAGCCATGATTCTCAGAAATATTACTCCAAATCTTTGAATGTCACGACAAACAAATGTGTTATGTCACACGTATAAAAACTGTTGTTTATGACTGAGGTTTCTACAATACACTGTCCTTTCAATATCTTTTTTTAAAGGATTTTTGGTCACAAATCTAGGCAGGATTAGAAACTGGGAGTAGGTAGCGTTATCCTGAGGATCACCAGTTTTTCAAGTAGAACACACAAACCAATACATATGTTAGATATTTGTTTCTCAACCAAATTGGATGTTTTAAAGGACACTTTCTGCTTAATTGTAACCAAAATAATTTGCCCTGTTGCCTTGATTGGACAATGATACAGCAGTTTTATCCTGGCAGTTTCCTTATCACTCACTGACACCAGCACCCAAACTGCTGCTACGCTCGCTGCATTATGGGAGTATTGCCACTGTTAAGAGCCTTAGTTTTTTAAGTTTGTTGAGACCTGGGGCTCGCAGAGCATGAAGAGGCAGCTTATTATTTTTTTGATGCAGATAAAAATTTGTACCTTTGAGCTTGGGTAATAGTGATACGTTAATATACAATGCTACGGCATGGAAACATCTAGGGTATAATTGTCTTTGTGCAGCAAAATTGGGATTTTATCATTTCTCATTGAACATTTATGCCACTAGAAGGTTAGTTTCAAGTTTCACTGGACAATAAAATAAATCAAAAAGATCAGTCTGACAGAGAACAGTGTATGTAACATACAGGTTTTGACAATATTTTCTGCATTGTTGCCTCAAATTTCCAAATGTAAATGCAAAGAAAGGAAACATTAGCATATGGAGATTTGGGTAATAGACAGCGGTTGCACATGAAGGTTGTTTAAGCTTTTACATTTAAAATACATATTGACGATTTAGGGCTTTAAACAGCATTGGTGGAGCGGGACAACTGCCAAAGAGTTTTGAATGTACTGTCTGCCATATTTAGAATGGTATTGACATCAATGCACTAGAGGATCGGGCATTTGTTAATTTTTTGTGTATATTTAGCATCCACCAATATCTAAAGTTGCCCTTTAGTACATTATCATAGTACTATGGTGTTTCCTCTGCTGATTTAGTACTTCCTTTTTAATCTTTCAATCATTCTATTGGTTCTGAATCAACATGGTAATAACCTTTATTTTTACCATGGCAGCTTGAGTTGTTTGTGAACTTACCTTATAAAAACAAAGTGCATGTACACTTTGTATGTGATGAGAGATGCCTCCACCTGCCAAACTGTTATATAATGTACATAATTAATTATTTCATGTTAATGGCACAACTAAAGTGCTTTGATAAAGTGTGCTTTTGATCCCATATTAAATGTTATGACTACATGAGTAGAAATAAAGTGCTGCATATATAGACCTATCTCCCTTCGTCACCTGCTGCAATGACCAGAGCAAAGTGAACTTCATTCCAGCACACTGCTGCATTACAGAAAACAGATAAAACTCATTTGCATAACATTGAATCTAAATACACAGACATGAACAAAATGCCTTTTGAGGTTCAAACATCAAAGTGCAAACAAGGTGAACAATATTGTTTTAAAAAATGTATATCTGATTGAGGAGTAAACCTATTAAATATGTAAACGTAGTATTTTCTCTACTAGTCCAAATCAGTGTCAGTTCCTCCCGAAACAAACACAGAAACACCTATGTGACTGTTCTATTAAATTGCAATATCTTCTGATTCTCTGGTTAAAAAATGCCATTTGTTGGGTATTGTAAGTTTTTGATCTAAATTAAAATGATTATCACTAGTGTGAAATTCCGACGTTTTTGCAGCAAATTGTGGTCAATTACTCCAGCATGTAAACTGCTACCTGACTACATCACAGTGTAGTTCAATAAACTGATGGCTTGGAACTTGCTATTTCAGCTATCTAAGAATGCTATCAAAGGGTTTGCAGACTTTGTGCGAATTTATTTTGCTGATTGACATTTTTTCGCCAGCACTGCAGCACCTCATTACACATCACTGCAGTTGGAGGATTCGAAACATCCATGGGTAGGGTGGGGAGAGCAGTGGGAGTTGGAGGGCAATCAATCTGTAAAAACAAAAAACAACATTGGCAATCACTGCCGGGCAAACACTGGCACCAAGTGTGTGTTGGCCATGTGGTGAAATGTCCACTAATCTTATCAAAGGAACACTCAACAGCAACAAGATAAAGTTCTGCAGTACAGCATAGTCATATTTTTGACTGTGACATTCCGTTGGCTGGTTTCAACAAGCTTAACATTTTTAAATACTTTTGTGCCCTTTCTTTATCATTTTAGGAAAATGCTTTGCTGCCCATCATAATGCAAGAATGTGCCAACTTCCTCCACAAAGTGCCTGTTCACCTTCACTTTGATTTGTCTTATTTCAGACCTTCCTTTTCCTCCCACACCTTCCTTGTAGGCTTTAACCTATGCTCTTCTGGAAGAATGTGTACATTTTAGGAACCCGGAGAGGGGCATACAGACTGCAAAATTGATCATGTCTAAATTTAAGGTATCACTGCAGAAAAACTTGGGTATCGTTCTTATTGAGTATTGACTGCTAGAAGAACACTTATCATTGTTTTACAATGTATGGGAAAACATTTCTGTGAATAAATTAAGTTTCACCTGTTTTTAGATCAACAAATGACTATTAAGAATTCCACTTTTCATTGCTAATAATGAATGTATACTACATTCTTTGAATAACGACTTCACCTTGTCTTCCAAAATACGACATAAAGGAGACAAACTTTTACAGCATTTGTAATGATGAAAAATGCAAGGCTTTTTTTCTGAAAAGCAACCGATTTATCTAAAACATCTTTTGATAAATAGGATTATTGCAGTGGGTCTTTTTGTCTTTTCTTAAAAATCATCAGCATTCCTCAAGAAAATGCATTAAAAACATCATGTGTTAGTAAAAAAGAAAATATTGCTGATTTTCTTTTCTTTGTTTTTGTTAGGAATCTTGATTGGGGAATTATTGCTCAGAACCAGAAATTCCAGAGTGGTATGTGAACCAATGCAGTGTGCTCGAAACTCACAGTACAGAGACATGGATATCTGTGCTCTAACCCCTTTCCCTTCTTACCATCCCTCCATACATCCTCTTCATCGTAGCCCTACCCTTATTTGTTTTCTCAACCTTCACCTCTTACTTTAAAAATAAGCACCATATGACACTGTTGCTTGTTGCCAGTTGCTTGACATCTAAAAAGGAATAACACAGCCTGTTTAAACTTCCTCCCACAATGTCAGGTTTGTGCATCTCACCAGAAACAAAGTAAGTAGCATGATATCATGATTGAAATGAAAATCAGGAAGGCAATGGGCATTGTGAAAAGCCAAAGTTTCCCATTCCACAGACATTGACTCAGAGAGAGACATGCTTCATAAGGCCGATTTTTTTTTTACAAAAGAAACCACCCACTGTCTATACTTATGGCAGATAAATCAAGTATTGAATGATTTTGAAAGATAATATTATTATGATTATCTCACATCATGAGATATATTTCTATAGAATTATAAGCCAAAATCGAAAGCAAACACCTTTTCATAGATGATTAGGCTCAGCCTTCACAAAAAAGTAAAGGATTGATGACATGTGGTAGACTTAATTACCAGCTAGAAACACCTTACATTAAGGAGCATATTACAGTGTGGAAAAGGTTTCTTTTAAAATATCTGTAAAACCTTATGAGCTACTCCAGGAAAGTCATTTGCATTATTGCTTTTTATCAACCAGAAGTTCATCAGTCTGATTAGTACATTCACTTCAGTAATCACAATTTTCACACTCTTTAAACTGTTGTTTGTTCTAGATGGTGGGTTTAAAGATTCACAAAGAAGCAGATTCCAGGAAGTCGAATATGAAATGATAGCCTTTGTTACAAAATTCTTTTTTTAATGACCAGTAAATGGTTTCGAAAAATATTAAAGCACGTCCATGTCAGAGAAAAAACCGTACAGTTGAATGTCTGTCCTTCCATCTGCATTTTTCTCAAATGATGTGTCAGTGTTCACTATCATGAACAGAATACAATAACCACTTTCCATCATCCTTATTGCAAAATTTTGTGGCACTTTGTAGGTTTTTCCTTTTGTTTTTTTTCACAGCTGGTGACATTGGTTGGGATTGATTTTAAAATTATGCAAATCGGTTCAGTGTGGAAATAATGGAGCGCCAAAGCCCCCTAGCGTGCAGTTGTGCTATCAGTTTGTAGAAAGTGATTATCAAACCAGCGGTAGCCAGAGGAACAAATGGAGGCTTCAAACATTTCCAACTTCATTGGTGCGACATGAAAAATAGTGCTTGTCTTATCGCCTTGGATCTTCTCCCCACGTGAGCTCACTAGATGATGTTTTCTAATGTAGTCACAAAGTAGACACACGACAAAATGGAGAAGAGTGGCACTTGTTTCTCTGCTGTTTCTGGTTCAGACATCCTGAATTGTCAGTTCCTTAACACTGAAGAAGAGATTCAGTCCTGCTGAATTCAGCATAGCTAAGAGTTCCGGCTCTTACACTCTCCTTAGGAGTTGCTACCTCAGACGAGCATGTGTCGCCGGCGATGTAGTGCCAAATGGTCTGAGCGGGAAAAGCTGCGATCACAGTCTCCACACTTAAAAGGCTTCACTCCTGTGTGCTTGCGATAATGCCTTGTCAGTTCATCCGAGCGAGCAAACTTCCAGGTACACCCATCCCAGGTACATTTGTAGGGTTTCTCGCCTAGGGTAAATCAAAGAAAATGTGAGAGTTCTGTCGTTTGTGTGTATCATATCACAATTATGCCACCTTCAGTAAAAAAATATTGCTTGAATGTACAACAAACCAGGATAATGGTGATCTTGTAGAACATAAATCATACATTAAATGTATTAAATAAAGTGATAAATCTACAATTTAGCTCAAATACAGTAAGTCATGTTTGTTGCTGGCCTATAGATGCAGGAATCCACACTTATAGCTAATTTCTTTCTACAAAACCTCTTTCCCACTAGCACCTTTTGCCTTGCATGATCATGTTCAATTCTCATGTAGTTGAATACAATGTTCAAAATTAAGAACTAAAAGACAAACCGGACTATGTGAATAATAAAGATATCATTTCACATTTAGATTTTGCCAAGAGATCTTTAGAATTCACTATATGTGAGAAGCACCTAGAACAAAAAGGGCTTTATGCAAATACATACAGAAGTATCTGCTAGAGAATTGATCTAGGGTTTTAATATAGGTTTATTTAGGTCTGGCTTAAAATAACTTTATCTCTTTTTATCAGCATAATCAGTGTACAACAACCAACATATGAACAGTAATCCTTCACACTGTGCTGCACCCAAGGCGCTAGGTCACCACACAGTACTGTTGATTTAAGACACCAACCAAGCACCCTGACTTACATCACTGTGACACCAAGCCACTTCACTACACTACATAGAAGGGTAACTATATTGTCACAATACTTTGCACTCCGGCGGCATTAGGAACTTACACTTCACTGTGTCCTAGGGACACTAAGGGTCCGATTCACAGAAATAACTTAAGACAAAATCCTAAACGTACTACTTTTGGTAGTCACAAGTTAGGATTTTGTCTTAAGTCTGTCCTAAGTCTGTCCTAAGTCTGTCCTAAGTCTGTCTTAAGTATGTCTTAAGTCTGTCTTAGGTCTGTCCTAAGTCTGTCTTAAGTCTGTCTTAAGCCTGTCTTAAGTTATTCTTAAGTCTGTCTTAAGTCTGTCTTAGGTCTGTCTTAAGTCTGTCTTAAGTCTGTCTTAAGTCTGTCTTAGGTCTGTCCTAAGTCTGTCCTAAGTCTGTCCTAAGTCTGTCCTAAGTCTGTCCTAAGTCTGTCTTAAGTCTGTCTTAAGTCTGTCTTAAGTCTGTCTTAGGTCTGTCCTAAGTCTGTCTTAAGTCTGTCTTAAGCCTGTCTTAAGTTATTCTTAAGTCTGTCTTAAGTCTGTCTTAAGTCTGTCTTAAGTCTGTCTTAAGTTTGTCTTAAGTCTCTCTTAATTCAAACTTAAGACAAAATCCTGACTTTACTACTACTAATTGACTTCTGTGAAAACCAAAATTGTAGGACAGACTTAAGACAGACTTAAGACAGACTTAAGACAGACTTAAGACAAACTTAAGACAAACTTAGGGCAGACTTAAGACAGACTTAAGGCAGGCTTAAGACAAAATCCTAACGTTACTACTACTAAATGCCTTCTGTGAATACCAAAAGTAATACGTTTAGGATTTTGTCTTAAGTTAGTTCTGTGAATTGGGCCCTAAACCATGATCTGAAACTTATTATACGGAACATAGTCCAGCCTACTTCACTGAATTCTAGCGACAATAATCTGCGGTACCACATACAAGGGTGTCTAACAGAGAGCACTGCACCATAGGAAGACTAGTCAGCAACACTGAACCATAGGTCCAATAAACCACCACAAGTTATTGCATCCTAGGGATACTATCACTTCACCCTTGAGGTAACAAATCAACCATACTGCCCTGCCTCTAAGGGCACTAACCTACAAAACTGCACTCAATCCAAATGACTCCAAGTCACCGCACTGCACTCAAAGGTCATTAACCCACCGCATTCCCTTGCACAGCTAAGAAAAGTAGCCCACCACCAAGCACATTTGAGATATTGTCTAACCACATCACTGGATTCTTGAACATTACCATAATATGGTGCAATGTAGTCTAAGGAATTTGACACTTCATTATTCAAAGCATCAACGAGACAATAGAGCACAGCATTGCAATGCATCCCAGAGACACTAGCTAATCACAGTGCCCTGCACCCCAATGGAACAAACTTCACATACTGCACTATAGGGAAAGGCATGAATATGCCACAACGTACTATATTCAAGGGATGCAAACTGTTCACATTTTGCTACATCATAAAGATACTAACCAACACACTGCATTACATCATTGGATCACTGATCCAGCACAACCACTGCATCATGTGGGAAGCAAATCAACAAAGGACCTCATATCAATCCACAACTTTTTGCTACATCTTAAAAGAAACATCCTACACTATTTAACACATCGTAAGGGAACCACTGAACTAAGAAACATACACCACCTTTTACCACATCTTAAGAGAACCTCTGAACTATCTTCTAGGAACATTAACTAGTAATGCTACCCTCCATCACTTGGACATTAACCCACTACCTTCATTGATTGCACTCAGAAGTTACTAGCAGCCAAATCACAATGCTTTTTTTATGAATAAATGTGTTTTTTACATAGACATTTAGGAGTACATAGTGAGTAATACGTCACAATTAATCCCAGATATATCTGTAGGAATTGGTCCTTAGCACACAATGCAATATTTTATTCTAAAAATTCTCACCTGTTGTATTCCATTACAGCTTTGATCTACTACAATGCATTGCATCTCATGCACACCAACTCAACACATTGCTACCTGGAACTCTGCAAACTAATGGAGGCCACTTGCTGCCCAGTCCAAATATCAAGACCCATGATTGGCTACAGTAGCAAAAGCCAACAGGTTTCGCCCATGCAAGATCTATTGGTTTTGTCAATGTTTAATTAAATATGATGTACAGCAGCACAGGCTTAAAGCAAAGGGAAAAAGGGCTATGACAGAGCCAGCGTAGACCACACTGTAGCACTTTTTCCCTCTTTAACCATGTTGCATAGCAGTCGGTGCTGTTATGCTCTATATCTAAAAAACATTGGCAAGGCCAAATAGCTTTCAGGTATGTGAGTGCTATATGGCTTTGTTTAATGCTTTTTGTGGTGTTAGAGGGGGCATAACAGAGGTAAACAGTATTTATCATGTATCATTTACCATGCATACCATTACCACCAATATTTTTTTACCACACAAGGTATGTATATATTTAGTTGTAGGTAGGACCTAGTATCCATAGGGAAAGCGTTTTTTGTTTTTGTTATGCCACTAACTTTGGTGCCGTTATACAAATCTACACAAAAGTGTCAAAATTAGTATGACAGTTGGTTCATCTGCTTGTGTTGAAAGTTTCAGGGTGATTTGTCAAGTGGGGCCTGAGAAAAAGGGAGGTCCCTAAAATGCATACCCTCCATGCAATTTCCCTTAGAGATTTTAGACACGACTACAGCCCGAACTGCTGAACGGAATCACACCAAATTTGGAAGAAAGGTAACTTTTGCTCCAGAAAATGATCTTTTTGTGAATTGGTGTATATCCACGCAGTAATTTCTGAGAGATACCAAATTTGTATACCTAGGGATGCGGATCCTCAGAGAATCGGACAGTCCCTGTGCTGATATCTGATTGGCTGTCAACAATTCAACCAGGAAGCCATCTTGGATTCAGCTTCAGCTGAGTCCCACAAAAAAAGTTAGAAAAAAAAGAGAGGCAGGGTAGGAATACCATGACCACTTAGCTCTTGTCCTGTGGTCCCCCTGGGTCCTCACCAGGACTGAAAAGCGAGTCCGTTGCAAAAACTAAAAGCGTGGTCTCCCGCTCTTGTTTTAAAAAAGCCCCCGGGTGGGCCAGGTCCCAGGGACATGCAGCATTTTTTTTAATTAAGGAAGGGCACACAGGGACCCTCTCAAAAGGATTTTTTTTAGCCTTGTGAGCCACCACCTGCCTGGGGCTTGTTAGGAATATTGTAGATGTGCTCGGCCAGGCACTTGCCCTCTTCCCACTAATGCTTCAGGCTGTGCAGGATACAAATACCAATACATACATTGCAAAGTCTAAGCCGGCTCCTGGGAATATGGGTCTGAAACTCTTTAAACAACAGTGCCTGGTTTCTGACCCCTCACCTTCTTGCTGCTCTGTGAACCCCAGCGCTGATGGGTGAGGCAGCCACTTCTGCAGCCAGAGGGCCCCAGGCAGTGCCACCCGGGGAGAAGGAGCTGCACCAGTGTCAGCAGAGGTCAGGTAGACTGCAAACTTCACAACGCTCCCCCCGCCTGCTGCAGCCTCACCCAGCCCTTGTTCAGTATCCTTTCCCACTCCAAGTCCTGCCTCTCCCTCCATTTGAGCCGCAGTCCTATCCCCTGTTGAAACAAACCTCTGTCCACCTGCACGAAAGACCTCACTCCAAGACAGCCATGCCCACAACTCCCTCCAGATGACCATAGCCCATTCATAGTACAGTCCTGCCTACCACATTTGCAACATCCATTCCCACTCCCAGAACAGTCCTGACCATGCAGCACCTGTGCTCCTGCTCAGGCCAGCCTTGCCCACTCTGCACTGCACTCCTCCCTACCACAGGATAGCCCAGCATCCTATCCAAACTGCAGCACTACCCACCATTAGCGCAGCCTGTGCAACCCCCACCACTGCATCTTTTCACAGTCCCAGGATACTCCCAGGACACAGTGGCGAAATGCAAATTGATGGGACACCCCCTGCGGAATGTGATAAGAGGCCCGAGTAGCCAACATCTCACACATATTTATATGGTTTAGTCTGGATAGGAGCCCCTGAAGGGTTGCTGACCCACTGCAGAGGCTGCACGGTCCTGTGTTGTGCCCCTGCCCACCCCTGCATCACAGACTTTCCCACTATATGACATGTATGCGTGGCACAACTGCTCACCACAGGGCACCCTGCCTGTTTATGGAACCCGTTCAGTGCTGCGAACGTCCAACGGTCGTCGCGTGCACTACCTCGCTAGTGCTGCGCACGACCGTTGGATGTCCGGATCCTGTTAGCGCAATCGAACGTCCGCACTGGGGCGGAATTTGCGGCATGCTTAACGGGTATCACCTCGAGTCATTTCTGTTTCCTGCATGTAGGCATTTTCTGCAACAACAGATCGACAGCCTCCTCAACCACATTGGCGAACCCCTACCAACCTTCTGCTGTTAGATATTACACCACAGCTGTGCTCCACCTACCCACCCAGAGAAGAGGCTTCAGCGCAGAAACAGAGACTGTGTGATTAGCTTGGTGAATCATCCAGTTACAGCCGCATCATACCTAACAACCGAGGACTCTCCAAGGGGTGCGGGGGGTGGGCAGAAGGGGACCGGGGATCACCTTATGGACAACGGAGTGAACTCTTATTTGCCTGATGACGGCCTGCAAGGAATGCTATTCTATTCAAACGCATGGAGGCATTTTATATTTATGAAGAGGGAGCGTCATTGGAATCGTCCTCTCTTTATAAAACGTCAAAATAAATAACTTGAAATAACAAAGAAAACCTTAACCTCATGACGTTGGTTAGAAAGTTGCGGGAGAGGTGAGAGCTAGCTCAGAAACCGTTGGGAAAGGTGAACTGTTTAAGCAAATACAAACAGACAGGGGCTTTGAGTCAGTCCTTTTTATCCATTGATCTGTTCATGTGTCAATCAGATTTTACTTTCGCCCATTACAGCATACAGAAGGTACCAGTCGGTTAGCCGAATTCGAAAGTATAGGGCATTTCAGTACCAGGGTTAGAGTGCCAAAATGATGGCCCTAAATTCTGCGCCGGTTCATTTTTTACATGTTTTTACTTCGAATTCATATGCTTGCAATCTTTAGACCGTGCCATATTACTTTTGCATTGTAATCTTTGAAGTTCAATTCCACATGCTTCCAAAAAATTAATAAAATAAAATAGAAAAATAAAACACTGCATGCTTGCAAAGGGCTGACCTATTTGCTTTAACAAGGATTGCTGTTTTAGGGCCTCATTTATGAGAAGTGATGCATCGCTGCGTGAAAGCAGCAACGCGTCACTTCTCAGTGCGCCCTCCTTGCGACATGATTGATGCGTCATATTTACTGTATGATTTAACAGAGACAGTGGTCCCTAAACAAACAAAAATAATTCAATGAATATAGACTAAATAGATCTATATTAACGTCCAGCCGGACCGTTTTATTTGGTTAAATAGTTGATTGTATCAAAATCTTAAAAGATATAAGTGGGACACCAGCCGGTGCCCTACTAAACACACTCCACAGGGAAAAAAACATACAACATAAATTGTAGGCAAAACAAGGGGTAGTCTGATTGGCATAAATTATACACAGACTAATCATAAACTACACATATGCACATACAGAATCTAAATGCACTAGTGACATTTGTGTATGCTGTTGACGACGTTTCGAACTACAACATATTTAGAGTTCATCTTCAGGACAATTGATCCTTTGCCTAGTCTGAATGGCTGAGCTGAATTCACATACCAATAGCACATTATTCAATTTGCCAACAAATAAGCAAAAAAAGGGAAGAAGAGGGAATAGAAACAGTACATTAGACAATGGCATATCAGATTCCATACACTATTTATCACATTTTTGAGAGAATTACAACTATTTTTCTCTCCAACTATTGTGGTGACACAAAACCAATAATGATTAGAACCTTACAACCCATGTGACTTACTACACACTGAGGTGACAATTTATCTATAGCCTTATTGTGAATGATTCTGGTGACCACAGTGCGTGATGCAGAGCTGCAGTTAAGATATCCGTGTACGTCAGGGTTAGGGTTTAGTGACAGTTGATAGTGGGTACTGATAAGGAACAGTGTACAATAGCAATTAAAATGAACCTGCCGAGACGCTGTGTTTAAGAAGGAAAACAAAAACCAGTGTGAGTCAGGATAGGAGGCTGGTTCACATGCATAGACCCCAGCTATATTACACATGCTGCTTAACGAGGAAATAGCAAGTATTTAACTTGCGTGGCGCTTACCGAGCTCATCAGAATAATGAGAGAGGCAA
This sequence comes from Lissotriton vulgaris, assembly GCF_964263255.1. Lineage (NCBI taxonomy): Eukaryota > Metazoa > Chordata > Amphibia > Caudata > Salamandridae > Lissotriton > Lissotriton vulgaris. The sequence goes on along the minus strand of NC_141696.1, from coordinate 997,658,917 downwards.
ATCAGCGGTACATTTAATGCCGAGTTGGATTGCACCGTTACTATGCCTGAGGGTGTAGAATAATTATGGTGTTATTTTTGCTATTTTTGCCCATCGAGTGATTTACTGCGTGGTTCGAGCTACATGAATAATTAGCATGGGCTTACCGGGGAAGATTTTACATACAGTCCAAAACGGTCGGCACACCGACAAAGATTAAAAAATGCCGCGGTCCTGGATAAGGTCCGGAACCTAGTGACGGACAGAAAACCAGGAATAGTGAATAACCTGTATCTTCTATCGTAAGGCTACGGGTTTAAGTGCTAAAAGTTGTAACGCTTACCCGGTGACCAAATGCGGGAAGGATCCTCAATGGGAGTCCGGTTACCGCTGGGGTCGATGCCCTGAAATCAAGGAAGTTAGTTGTAATTCACGCGGATTATGAATTGTTAATGTCCCGAAAGGGACATTAACAATTCAGTTGTCACTTACCAAAACTTTTTAGATTAGCAGGTCCTCAATGGGGGTCCGATCTGCTTGTGGCGGTGTTCGCATTTGGACAAAAGCTGCGCATGCTCAAATACTGTTTAGAGCAAGCCGGCAGTGTGCATGGTGTAATCGTGGCAGCCATTTTAGAGTAGTTACCAGGGATTTCGATATTAGTACAGCGTATTGAGTTACTGGTCTCAGCTTCTATTGACAAGGTCAGTAATAGTGTAATTCTAATTCGTGTTAGTGATGACAGTTCAGTAGTGCAAATATAAAAGGAATGAAAATAAAATCAAAAATTACAAGGTGAGTGAAGAGAATGTCAATGCGACCCTGATAATCCTGAACCAAGGGCTTTATCATTTACGTCAAAAACTGTTTAGGCATATACATTGACAGAAGAATGACAATCTCAATTGGTAGAAGCAAGCCTGAATGATTGCCAAGATGTTTGGAAGAAGGCAAAAACAGTTCATAATAAGCATGGGCGAATTTTGCGGATCTCGCGTTCGCGGATTTTGCGGATTTGCGAACTCGCAATCCGCAAAATCCGCGAATTCTCGCGAATTTGCGGATTTTTTTTTTTATGTTCGCACGGGTTTCTGCAAGTTCGCGAGGGTTTTGTACAATTTCACAAATTGCGAAATTGTACAAAACGCGTGCGAACTTGCAGCAACCCGTGCAAACACAATAATATGAAGAGAAAGAAGCTCCTGGTCACAGGAACAGCACCGGGATTGCGCTCATGAAAGTCAAGGATGCAAAGGCCTCTACCCAGCATCACAGCTGACTTTCCACTGTAGATTTGGGAAGAGGCACACCTGTCCAGCCTCGAAGACGTTCATGATTGTTTTTGGGCTAATGAATGAGTCACTGAATTTGAGCATCAACTAGTTCGAGCGCCCATGTGTGTGTTACTATGCAATCGCCCCGAAGGGCGCAGGGGTCCCTTGAATGAGCTGTCCATCATAGTGGGTGAATGGCGGGAAGACGGTGCAAACCGCGAGTGTGTGCGCGGGGCCAAACGTGCGGGGCTTCCATGCGAGTTCACATGCCTCTTGTGTGCATAAAAGGTCAGAGAAAGATCAGTTCAGCCTGGCCTGTTGTAACTATTTTAGGATGGCGCCGGCAAGCTGCCAGCGCCATCCTAAAATAGTTACTAAGTTAGCTTCAACAGGAAGCTCTAATAGATAAAATCGAGCACCTGCTTTATTTTATCTATTAGAGCTTCCTGTTGAAGCTAACTTAGTAACTATTTTAGGATGGCGCTGGCAGCTTGCCGGCGCCATCCTAAAATAGTTACAACAGGCCAGGCTGCAAGTTTTGAACTTTTGCCCCCGGAAAAATCCGCCGCTCGCGGATTTGCGGATTTTCGGTAAATTCGCGGGAGTTCGCGGATTGCGAATTTACCGAAAATCCGCAAAATCCGCGAGCGGAACGGATTTTCCGCCCATGCTTAGTTCATAATAGTGAGGTCCAGTCCTCTTGCCTGTTCAGTCCTTCATGTAGACTCCGTGTCTTCAAGATCCAGTATAGCTCCTCTTTATTTAGAAGTTGCTGGAGGTTTGCACCATGGGGAGGTTGCTTAACCATGGAAATGACAGTCCACTCAAAATCAAGTTCTGTATGTCCTATATCCAAAAAATGGTCAACTAGAGGGGCGTTTGGACTCTTACATCCAATACGGCTCCTATGTTGACTCATCCTCAATTTAACCTTTTGCGTGGTCTGTCCAATGTAGATTTTGGGGCAGGTACATATAATAGCATAAATTACATTATTACTATTACAATTGGTCAATTGCTTCCGGACATGTCTTACATCATTAAAAGAAAATTATTTTCCTTCTACCGTACTCCCACACATTATACAATTCCCACACTTAACATGACCTGTGATTCTGAGGTAATAGAAATTTTCAGGTAGCCAATGTGTCCCCCACTCGCACCCTATCCATGCACCCATGTTCCTTGTATGTCGTGTAACTTCTGTTCCGTGCATGCCACAAAGACGCATATGCGTTTGCGTCCAACCTTAACATGTCAGCTATCCAGTCCTACATGAAAATCCCGTTAATTAGGCTTCTAGGCCTATGGTGCCAACGTCTTTATATGGTGCACTTTTTGATTCTCGCACACGTTTTCTCCATGTTTCCTGGCTCACTCGAGCTAGCCCCTTAATTGAGACTCTGAGTCTTCCCTGTCTCTGAAAGCTGTAATTTAGGTATGCATCCCTGACCCCTGCCTTACTTCCTACCAGCGAAGCGGTGCCCGACTCGGCCTGGACTGCCTGCCAACTTAGTATTTTGCCTACAAGTTATCTGTTCAGCCTCCTCGAAAACACATTCCAGTCTAGTGAAATAGGTAAACATATTCCCGGCTGCAGAGTAAAGGGCCCGGCCTTCCTATCCTCCTTGCGAGTGATTTACTGAACCCGTTACCATGGTAGGCCCATGGCTCCGCGCATTGCACCAAGACACGTATGCACGCACTAGCATTCAGTATTGAACGGCCTCTGCCCGAGAGACCTTTTACTTCAGACACTACATCCTCCAAACATGAGATACCAGATATGCTATAGGTACAGGTTGCTCTGACATCCCAGACACCAGTCTCCTCCACTAGTGCTAAAGTCAAAGCCCCCAGTTCTCCCCAGTTCCACGTCATACTCAGTTGCGCGCGCATCTAGGTCATAAGTTTCTGCTGATCCTGCAAACTTTCTCTAAGCATCCACCCACTTGTGACGTTTCTTGTGACGTTTCTTGTGACGTTTCTCTGACATGTCAAGTGCACGCCCACGTGTACGCCTTCTTACACGCCTCCTGTTACGCACATGTGTTCTTATCTCTCTCTTTTTACCTGTTACGCCTACTGTATTCATTTCAATTATACTGTTTTACTATATATATGTGTGATGTTAATAAAACGTTGAATGTCCCTTCCTGAACCTTAGTGGTGATGGAACATGATATCCGATCCTCGAGGATCATTAATTAAAGCCCGTATGACTCAGATCCCACGGACTCTGCCTCTCATTTGATTGAGCTTCCTTATTGATATTTAATTGTATGGAAAAATAGTACGGTAATTTTATTTACCACATAATCTGGCGCCCGAACAGGGACCCCCCCTTCCCCACTCGCCGGCGATGTTACGCAGGCCTTGACCCCTTCTACAGCTGCGACGGAATCCGTGCACGCCTGCGGGTTTTCCTGCTATCTCCCTCGAGCCCACGGAGGAGACGGAGACTGCGGTCCGGCATCCAGACGAGGCGGTGAGGAATGCGGAGGATCCCGACCAGAGCCCTAAGCCGAGAGAGCAAGGTCCAAGGTATCCGGAGGCCCACCTGTTCCGAGGCGCATGCGTGGTAGCAGCATAGCCAGACGCCGTAGCAGTCCAGTCCAGTCCAGTCCAGTCCAGTTTCCGAGGCCTTCAGCTTTTGCTTCCCGGTGAGTACCGTTGTTGGGAACGCATCTAGACGGGTTCATTAATTTGTGCCCGGTCAAGACAGGTCTGGGTACACAGACCTGATCCAGACGTGTTTCACTTAGGTGAATACGGTCCGACGTGTCTCTTTATGGGACCGGTATTGTCTGTACTGTTTTAAGCAGTGCATCTAGTAATCCAGTGTATTCTAGTATTGTATCTCGAGTAATTTTCAGAATCCGTGTTTTCTGTGTATCAGTCTGAAATGTTAAATGTGTTTAATGTCGTGGTATGAATGATTGTTTGCTATTCATTACTGTGTTTATTGTGTTCACGTCCGAATCACTTCAAACATGCCACTGTTCTCGAAATTACGTCAGATAGGAACTAGGAAAGGGATACTCGAAGAAGCAGTTCCCGTCCCGCCTAGGGACACTCCTGGATATTTTATGTACCATAAGCATGGCTTAGATGCCATACTGTATCTGGATTTGTGGGTGGATTACACCAAAGACCTGGAAGAGAAGTTTAGATGGCCTGCCTCAGGGACATGGGATGCTGAATGCATCATGATAGTAGAAGAAGCATTATGGAAAAAGAAAGCCAGACAATCCCAGAAATATGCCATAGAATTGTGGCGTAAAGAAGCGCATAGGAGAACAGAGAAAGCAATCAGAAAGGCAGAGAGAAGTAGAGAAGAATCTGAGAAAGCTAGAGAAAGAGAGTTACTAGAAGAAGCAGAACGAGTCAGAATAGAACAACATGACCGACAACGAAATGCCCTTATTACAGGCATGTATCCTGTTCTTGCCGAGGGCCTGCCCAAGGCGACCCCGGAAGTACCCCGTAACTTGCCACCACCATTGGTCCCGACTAAACTCCGTCACAAACAGACCGCAGCGGACATTTTCCTTCCGTCCTATTTAGATGATGTAGCTCCAGCATATACCAATATACGCGTACCACCTATTAATAATGTACAGCAGCCTATTCAGCCTAATCAGCCTGTTCAAGATGCGTCACCTACACTTCCTCAAGATTCGACTCCCCCACCCGTTGTTACTTCCCAACCTGTCCCAACTATCCCTGTCACAACTATTCCTGTCTCTACTACTACTGTCCCTCCTGCTATCGGTCCTACCAATCCTTTTGCTATAGATACAACCCAGAGTCAGCCTACATTACCTGCACCTACTTTTCAAATTATGACACCAGCAGTATCAACACATCTAGTTGATAGTTCTGCTTCCGCTTCAGGAGGCGCCGTAGGGGGTCAACCTGTCACCCCGCCTCAAGTAAAAAGAATGACATTCAGAGAAGCAGCATAACGTACACCGAAAGCTGCGACTTTCGCATCCCTTAGACAGTACATTACAGATTGCAGATGTGACCCAGTACCAGGTGAAGGCGAAATGATGTTAATTTCGTTACGTTTACGTCGTGTTGCAAATTATTTAATGCTTTTACCAGAAATGACTAACCATCTAGACAATATATACCATTTTATTAGAACAGGGGAGAGACCAGAATGTATTCGCGAGGCCATGGCACATCACAAGGTTGAGACACAAAGAATGATCTTACGGTTTATGATAAATTGTTTGATAAGGGAACGAGATCGGCCAGGTACTAGCAAAGAAGAGATGGACGTACTGATGAATTGGAGTAATAATATAGCAGATTGTAAACATGATAAACAAAATTGCGTAGAAACCATGTACAGGAAGGTCCGTAAAGAAATTGTAATAATACACGAAAAAGAAAAGGCGGCTAATGCGGCCGAGACAGAGAAGAGTGAAGCCTCAGAGGAGGAAGATGTAGATGATACAGTGGAAGACCCAGATAGAATAGCGTACGTAGGAAGAGTGAAACTTCCTAAACAGTATTCCTTTGACAGACCTTTTGACAGACCCATTCGTCTAGAAAACAAGAAACGTTTCCTTTCTCCCATACCTGAACAATGTTCTCTTGAACATGTATTTCAAGCCACCGATAAAATACTGAAAGATAGAATAGGTTACAGGGAACTTAGTTCCATGCATGATCAGGAACTGGCACGGTCAGCAGTCCAATGGGCTGGAAATACTAGTATATATAAAGATGATTCAGTAGTGCAAACATTTTTGAGCCTTTCTCCAGACGATCAGTGATTAGCTGGTATGTACATGATCCAACATCTCATTACCCTATATGAAAGCCAGCATTCTGATCCAGGTCCCCTATATAATATATTGGAAGAATTACTCCTAAAAAGATGGAGAGGCCTAGGTACCGATTTAATTAATACAATTCTAGAACAACGCCACAAATACAGAACTTTCCTGACTCCACATTTCGTTTCTGTTCCACCCCCAGTAAGACAACCACTTTACATAGACAGACAGAATCCCTTGCGAGAAGTTCATCCCGTCCAGACCCCAGGGGGTGAGCTTCAACGAGTATTCGTATACACACCCCTGACTAAAATGGAATTATTGGAAATGAAGAAATTAGTGCCCTGTCATGATAAAGATCCAGCAGGCTTCCACCGTGAATTAAAGGACATGTTACTCATGGGAGATTATACGTATTCCGACATTCTTAAGATGTTAAAGGTATTGTTGCCGGCTGGTATCTACGAAAAACTGAAGGAGAAAGAATGGGAGGTGGGAGATAAAAAGATTATTTGGACTGAATTAGAAGACGAAGATAATAGACGAATCCCAGGTACAGGTCTTGGGGTCAAAACTAAAGCATTACCAGGATTATTAGTGCAAGTCTTGCTGAGGTTATTGACAGTTAAAAAGGAGGACTGGGATGCAATCTCAGCCTGCAAACAGAAACAAGACGAAGACACCAGTGATTTTTATTCCAGATTCGAGAAATGTTTCATTATTAATAGTGGTCTGAAAACAAGTAGTGAATCATATCCACATCTCTTTGTGACCAAATTAGTCGAGAATTCCCTACCACAAGTTAAAAATAGAGTACTGAAAGTTGAAAGCACATGGCAAGCTAATACTCCTTCCCAAATGTTACAAATGTTACAGTACCACCAGAACCGAATCAGAGAAGAACATGAACATGAACAGAGACGTATGAAAGATACGAAAATGAAAGTACTAGTTGCCCAGTCCGTCCCAGCAGATGGTCAGAAGAGGGGTACCACACAGACTAGTCATTCTGCAGCTCCTGTTAAAGGGAATTGCAATTATTGTAAACAGCCAGGTCACTTCATAAATGAATGTGCCGTTCTAAGACACAACATAGCCACAGGCAAAACGAAAGAAAGACCGCGTCCACCTAGACCAGAACACGTTCCACAACATGTTCCACAGAATATTCCACAGAATACGCAACCTCCACAGAATGCACAACAAACAGTAGCTGTACCCCAGCCCCAACCCATTGCCGCCACGCAACATGTCACACAGCAAATGTACCAGTATGCACAGTCAGATTACCCCGGCTATCAGCAGTATACATGAAACAGCCTAGAGAGGGAGGTTGGCTTGCCCCTTATCGAGGTTCCTGTAGATCAAGAGGGTCCCTATGTACATAGTCAGGTATTAGGGAAAGACAGAAAATTTTTGATTGACACAGGGGTGAGCAGAACTACCATCAGTCACGACGAGGTTCCAGGGGCACCCCTCTCAGGCTCACAGAATGTTTCCCTTGGATTTTCAGGAAAGCCTATTGTTAATGAAGTATCAAAGCCAGTTCCCCGTGCAGTCGGTCCATTGTCTCGAACTACAGATTTGTTACTTACGAAATCATGTCCTGAAAACTTGCTTGGTATTAAAACATTGAAAGCTCTAGGAGCAGTGATATGTTGTTCTCCGGAAGGAGTGAGATTATTTTTACGTGACTTTAAAGGCCATTATGTGTTGAGAGATTTTGATCCAAGATTGCAAAATGTACCACAGCATTTATGGGCGCAAGGCCCAACTGATGTAGGTTGTATGCATATTACACCCTATCGTGTTACCCTTAAGCAAGGTGTTGTACTGCCCCGAATCCGACAATACAAATTACCTCCCGAGGCTGTAACGGCCTTACTGAAGATTATTGACGAGCTCATTGCCCAAGGAGTAGTCGTAGAAACTGACTCCAATGTATGTAATTCTCCAATCATTCCGATTCTTAAACGAACAGACCCAAATGCACCTCCAGTCCACAGACTGGTGATCGACCTTCGAGAACTTAATAAATGCATAGTACCACAGTACCCAGTAGTCCCCGATATTTCTTCCCTATTGACTGCCATTGATTCTGAAGCGGTGTTCTTCACCGTGATAGATCTTAAAAACGCCTTTTTTAGTGTCCCCATTCATCCTGAAAGCCAGTATCTCTTCGGATTCTGTTTAAATGGCCGAAGCTTCAAATTTACACGTGCACCTCAAGGGTTCACGGAAAGTCCTAGTATTTACAGCCAAGCCCTAAAACGACAACTAGACAGTATTCACATGCCTCCTGACACTGCTCTGCTGCAATATGTTGATGATCTGTTAATTACAGCACGGACCGAACGTGACTGCGAACGCGCATCACTGACAGTCTTGTATTTTCTGGCCGAAAAGGGGCATAAAGTGTCCCCTTCGAAGCTACAATTCTGTGCCCAGCAAGTGGTATACCTTGGACACTTGCTGTCCAAGAGGGGTAGACAGTTGACACCAGATCGTATCCAGTTAATTGCACATCTGCCACAGCCCAAGACACAAAAGGAAGTACGGGCCTTCATTGGCCTCACTTCTTACTGCAGACAATGGATTCCTCAGTATGCATATCTAGCCAAGCCACTCATACAGTTGACAACACAGGAGGCAGCGACTTCGACTGTCCTCCCTTGGACTCAGGAACATACACAAGCTTTTAATGACTTGAAGAAAGCTTTATGTCAAGCACCAGTTTTAGCGACACCATGTTACAGCAAACCTTTTACACTTTTTGTCACAGAACGCGATGGCACAGCATTATCTGTTCTTACACAGGATCAAGCAGGACACCATAAGCCTTGTGCTTATTTTTCTAGTACATTGGATCCAGTAGCTCAGGCCTTGCCTGCGTGCCTAAAATCAGTTGCAGCAACAGCTCTAGCTATCAGACAAAGCGACTCAATAGTATTAGGACATCCTTTGACAGTACAGGTTCCACACTCCGTGGAAGTTCTTCTAAACCGAACCCAGACTCAACACTTGACCATAGCACGACTTACGGGTTATGAACTGACACTGTTCCAGCCACACATAGAAATCAGACGTTGTAACATTCTCAACCCTGCCACATTGTTACCCTCCATTACAACTGATCCAGCACCCCATGACTGTGTAGAAGTCATTAATACTGTGACAAAGCCCCGGCAAGACTTGACAGACATCGCATTGCCCGACCCAGACCTGACACTTTACGTGGATGGTTCATGTATGAGAACAAGCACAGGAGAGCTAGTAGCCGCATATGCAGTGACTACTGAAACTGAAGTCATAGAAACACATCGTATTGACACATTATCTGCCCGAGCAGCAGAGCTCATCGCTCTGACTCAAGCCTGCATCTTAGCCAAGAACAAGAAAGTAAATATATACACAGATTCACAGTATGCATTCGGAGTCGTTCACGACTTCGGTGTTCTCTGGGAAGAGAGAGGTTTTTTAACTTCTCATGGTTCCAAGATCCAGCATGGTCCCCTCATCCATGCTCTGTTAGAAGCAATACATTTGCCTACAGCCATAGCCATCATGAAGTGCAAAGCACATACCAAAGTCACTGATACTATTTCTCAGGGTAACGACCTGGCAGATCGAACAGCCAAATTCACAGCTCAGACTCAGACAGATATCCCGACTGACACGACAAAGACTGAAGTAACTTCACTGACACATTGCCTGACAATTAAGGATCCCACACTAGATGTACTCGACATACAGACACATGCAACTCCAGATGAAATCAAGAAATGGACTGAACAAGGAGGGATCCAGACAGATCAGGGATGGATGACGAAGGGAAGAGCCACATGGTTCCTCCCCGACTCTATGGTTCAAATCATCATTAACACAGCACATAGTCCAGCACATTTAGGAGAGAAAGCCATGTTAGACAGTTTACAGAATCTTTGGTTCAACAAGCATTTACGAGCAGCAGCAAAACAGAAAGTGCGTACTTGCATGATCTGTTGTCAGTTCAATCCAGGCAAAGGCATTCCAGTGGAACAAGGTGGATTTCATCCTCCTGACCATCCTTTTGAAGTCCTCCAGATGGATTATATCCAGATGGACAGATGCCGAGGATTCAAGTATGTCCTCGTAGTCGTATGTGCCCTTTCCCGATGGACAGAAGCATATCCAGTCCCCGATTACACTGCTGTAACCACTGCCAAACAACCGGTCCGTGAATTTTTCCCGCGATACGGCTTGCCCCGTGTCGTGTACTCTGATAATGGTCAGCCATTCTCGTCCGAGCTTATGAAACAGGTATCACTCCTGTTAGGATACCAGTGGAAATTCCACTACGTACGACACCCAGAAGCCGCTGGTCTCGTAGAGAGACATAATCAAACCCTGAAAACTCGATTAGCGAAGGTCTGTACAGAAAAAGGTGTGGATTGGATAGTAGCTTTACCAGTTGCCCTCTTTTACATGCGAATGGTAGCCCATTCTAGAACCGGATTGTCCCCGTATGAGATAGTTTTTGGACGTCCCCCTAACATGTGGGGTACGCCTATGCCCCGCAAAATAACCGATGTTGATAGTACTATGCTGACAGATTACTTGGCTTCCTTGATGTCTGCACTACTATCTTGTCGTTCACAGGTCGCGGCTGCCTTCCCGGACAACACCCAAGTAAAACCGCATGAAATCGTCCCTGGTGACCACGTCTACGTGCGAAATTTCGACAGATCAAGCCCTCTGGAGCCGAGGTGGAAGCAGCCAAAATTGGTGTTATTGACGACGAGGACCGCAGTAAAGCTAGAAGGTCGCAAGGGATGGTTGCACTCCAGCCACGTGAAGCGATGCCATGGATTGTGTCCAGAAACTGTGAATAAGGACTGCCCCCTTTCAGACACTGACTCTAAACTCCCCCTGTTAGAGAAAACTCCTCAGCAGGAGTACCGTGCCAAGTTGAGGTCTAGTAAGTCAGACAGCGTTTAATTGTTTAAGTCCCCCTCGGGTGAAGCGGTTAGACAGGTTTCTGACATGTATAAGATAGACCCAAGTAGTCAGAGAGATAGGCGAATTAAAAAGAGAGAACAATACTGCAAGAATTTGCACAGCCGATGCGTTATCGCATTAATTTTTATGTTTCTTCTAAGTCTTACGATTATATGCATAAGTTTAATGCTACATGTTTTCTTTCCTCTTGATTCTCATGTCCATGCTTCCTCTAATGATACTGTAGAGCACACTTTCAGCGACCTGCCCCCTCACGAGCTGTCCTATCGATTAGCAATGCGCAACAATACTTTCATCCGTATGTTACACCATTCTCACCAGACCAGCAATGCCACCAATTGTTGGGTATGTGGCCGACTCCCTCCCTATCAGAAATACAAGGGAGCTCTGCCCCTCTTTCCTTATCCATTCACACATAATGGTTCGTGTGGTGCATGGTTTACTTTAATGTCCTCCCTAAACAGTAAGTCCACAGTTTCCCAAGGCAATTGGATATGGGGGAACCTGAATACAGTTATGAATAAAATATGTTTCCCAGACAAGGAAGGTCTTCCCCAAAGGACAGGGACCGATCTAGAAAATGAAGTGTATGGATTAGGTAATTATACACTTAACCTCATGATTCTGAATGTACAGTCTGAGACTAATTCAGACTTGCCGTTTATTACAGTTTTGCCAGTAAAAGGCGAATTATGCGTCAGAAAGAATGGTTCAGTACATCTAGGACACAGTGATTGTAATACTGTTGTCGAATTCAGCGATAAAGGAAATTCTACTTTCAAAGCCTCCCGTCATTCTTATTTTATATGTGGTCAGACAGCTTATGTACGTCTGCCATTAGATTGGGATGGGACGTGTTATATCGCGTTCCTATTGCCACCTGTTTTTCTAGCCCCGCCTTATTATCATCGAAACCCACGTCTTGTACATGTAAGACATAAGAGAGACCTTCCTCCCGTTATCGATTATTCTGAATCAGCATGGGATCAGTATAAGGATTATTTTAAAGGATATTTTTGGTTCATAGGTCCCGTCCAAAATAGTAATATAATTCGAAGATTGACTAGAACATTGGAAGCAGTAGTGAACGAGACTACTTTTGCTTTAGGTAACCTGACCGAAGAGCAGTCTGCTATGAGACTTGTTGTTCTTCAAAATCGCCTTGTCCTTGACGTCATCCTGGCCGATAGGGGCGGGGCTTGTAGAGTCATCAGATCCAGTTGTTGCGTGTTTATTCCTAATAACGCGCCGTCCATGTATAAAGCCATAGCAAGGCTCCATACCATAGCTCATCAGATGCATCAGAATCCAGACACTTGGACCTGGTCCGGTTGGCATTGGAGTGTGATATCCGCCTGGGGATGGAAATTGTTGTCGTTCCTAGGAATAATACTGCTCATAGTATTCAGTTGTTGTCTCTGTCTGCAATGTGGGCCGGCGATTTGCGGCTTGTGCGCCACAGCTTGTATTCCCCGTCCAAGTTCACGTTCCCGTTCCCGAATGAAAAAAGATGAACAAATGATGCTGTATGAACATATTGATAGTCTCATGAGGATAGACATATCCTAAAGGGTGTAGTAGGGGCCAAGGAGGGAATGAGGTAATAGAAATTTTCAGGTAGCCAATGTGTCCCCCACTCGCACCCTATCCATGCACCCATGTTCCTTGTATGTCGTGTAACTTCTGTTCCGTGCATGCCACAAAGACGCATATGCGTTTGCGTCCAACCTTAACATGTCAGCTATCCAGTCCTACATGAAAATCCCGTTAATTAGGCTTCTAGGCCTATGGTGCCAACATCTTTATATGGTGCACTTTTTGATTCTCGCACACGTTTTCTCCATGTTTCCTGGCTCACTCGAGCTAGGCCCTTAATTGAGACTCCGAGTCTTCCCTGTCTCTGAAAGCTGTAATTTAGGTATGCATCCCTGACCCCTGCCTTACTTCCTGCCAGCGAAGCGGTGCCCGACTCGGCCTGGACTGCCTGCCAACTTAGTATTTTGCCTACAAGTTATCTGTTCAGCCTCCTCGAAAACACATTCCAGTCTAGTGAAATAGGTAAACATATTCCCGGCTGCAGAGCAAAGGGCCCGGCCTTCCTATCCTCCTTGCGAGTGATTTACTGAACACATTACCATGGTAGGCCCATGGCTCCGCGCATTGCACCAAGACACGTATGCACGCACTAGCATTCAGTATTGAACGGCCTCTGCCCGAGAGACCTTTTACTTCAGACACTACATCCTCCAAACATGAGATACCAGATATGCTATAGGTACAGGTTGCTCTGACATCCCAGACACCAGTCTCCTCCACTAGTGCTAAAGTCAAAGCCCCCAGTTCTCCCCAGTTCCACGTCATGCTCAGTTGCGCGCGCATCTAGGTCATAAGTTTCTGCTGATCCTGCAAACTTTCTCTAAGCATCCACCCACTTGTGACGTTTCTTGTGACGTTTCTCTGACATGTCAAGTGCACGCCCACGTGTACGCCTTCTTACACGCCTCCTGTTACGCACATGTGTTCTTATCTCTCTCTTTTCACCTGTTACGCCTACTGTATTCATTTCAATTATACTGTTTTACTATATATAATGCGTGATGTTAATAAAACGTTGAATGTCCCTTCCTGAACCTTAGTGGTGATAGAACATGATATCCGATCCTCGAGGATCATTAATTAAAGCCCGTATGACTCAGATCCCACGGACTCTGCCTCTCATTTGATTGAGCTTCCTTATTGATATTTAATTGTATGGAAAAATAGTACGGTAATGACCATATCCCTTCCAAGGTATCACATTGTTCGGGGCATGGGAGGGCTGCCCGGACAAGATGGTATTTGATATTTTTAGATTTCCTAAATGCAAATAGAGGTCTCTCAATCTGCAAAGTTCCCGCATTAAGGACATGCCAATGTCGTTTTATGCTCTTAGTAATGGAATTAGAGACCGGGGAAAATGTAGTTACACAGACCAACCGCTCCTCTTTCTTCTTCGTTTTTGGCTCAAGTAATGTGTCACTAGGACAATACCAAGCTCTCTTGATTGATCTGCGAATAAGCCTACGTGGGTACCCTCTGTTGGTTAGTTTGGCACTTAGTATCTCACACTCCTTGAAGAAATCTTCTTTCATACAGCAATTACGACGTAGTCTCAAAAATTGTGAGAAAGGCAAGGAATCCCTGAGTGCTCGCGGGTGATGACTTTGATAGCTTAAAAGAGTGTTGCGCTCAGTGGATTTTCTATAGAGACTGGTCATCAATGCACCATCTCTCACCTGGACATTAAGATCAAGAAATGGAATGGAGACACGACTGGTAGTGGAAGTGAACGTTAGGCCACTGCTATTACTATTGAGCCAATGAATAAAGTGTGGAATCAGCTCTTCAGAATCGGTCCACACCATAAAGATGTCATCTATATATCGCCTCCATAGTGCAATCGCACTATGGAAGGGATTGGAAGAGACAAGGATACCCCCAACCTCCAGGTGGTCCATATACAAAATGGCTAAATTGGGGGCAAAAATTGCCCCCATAGATGTACCCTTGATTTGACCAAAGTAGTCGCCATCAAAGAAGAAAATCTTTTTTGTTAAACAAATTTCGAGGAGCTGTAAGATAAATAAGGTTGGAACTTGGTGGGGTCGAGGTCTCTTATTGAGTACATCCTGTATGACCAGTAGGGATTCATTTTGAGGTATGTTGGTATATAGCGACTCCACATCCAAGGTACAGAGCACACTGGATGTGGAGTCAAAAGGGTAACCTTCTATGGTATTTATCATATCCATACTGTCACGTATGTAGCATTGAGTGGATGGTACAAAATCCTTGATAAAGTGGTTAACAAAGAGGCCTAAAGGCTCTAAAATAGAACCACACCTGGAGACTATTGGTCTTCCTGGGGGGGGCTCAATGCTCTTATGGATTTTAGGGAGCGTGTAGATTACCGGTACCCTGGGTTTCATAGTATTCAAAAATTAATATTCTTTTTTGCTAAGGAACCCGATCTCAACTCCTGCATTAGTGACCTCTCCAATGAGTTTTTGTAACTCCTTAGTAGGATTTCTTGGGAGCTTCACATAATGTTCTCAGTTACTCAATTGACGATGAATTTCAGATTTGTAGGATGCTATGTCCTGTAAGACAATCCCACCGCCTTTATCTGCAGGTTACAGGTGCGCAATGTACCTGGAGTATTTACTGACAACCCAAAGTACATCTCGGGCTTTAGCTATATAAGTACTACGTGTTCTCGCCATTGGATGGCCTTAGGGATAGATATAGCTGCAGAAGAACTGAAAAAGCTGGAAGCAGAAATAGAGGACATTGAGAAACAAATCAGAGATAATAGTACAGTGCCAGATTGTACTAAACTACTTGAGGAGGTTGACATGACTATCGCAGAATTCCATAGGATAGAAATTAACAAAAAATCGACTAAAGTAAAGAAAGATATAAAAAACTTTACGCAAGAGAGAGCATATCCTTACTTAAATAAGGATTTCTACACCCAAAAAGGCTACAGTGGTCCACAAAATTACAATCAAAGACCCTGGGGGAGATTTAACAAAAGACAAACATTAGTTGGCTTTTCTGA
Source organism: Lissotriton vulgaris (assembly GCF_964263255.1). Classification (NCBI taxonomy): domain Eukaryota; kingdom Metazoa; phylum Chordata; class Amphibia; order Caudata; family Salamandridae; genus Lissotriton; species Lissotriton vulgaris. The sequence goes on along the minus strand of NC_141696.1, from coordinate 997,643,273 downwards.
ATCCTCTGCAGATTCTTCTGGGAATTCAGATCCATGTGACACTCCAGGGCCCTCCAATAGAAATCCTTTTTTAGTGAGAGGACAACCAGATCCTCCAAAGAAAGGGAAAGGAAAACAACCACAACGATGGCCGTATCCACCGGGCGAGCGTTACACACGACGCCAACATTATCAGTGGTAGCCCCCGAGCCACCTGATCTTGATATTGTTGTCAGCCCTATAGCTACTCTGGATAAACAAAATGTCCTACCTATATTCAACTTGACACGTCATCAACTCTCAAGTAGCGAACTCTCCCTGTTAAGTAAGGGCCTATCATTTGTTCCTACAATTCGGCCAGATTTTCTTGAAATTAAAACTGAACTTTTAAAGTTTTTTCGGAAATTAAGGCTAAAGGCCTTTTTCCAAAGTAATCCGCAACCAATAAAAATAAGCAGCACTCCTTTTAAGCCACCCTCGACTTTCTCTCCTTCAGGAACTATGGTCCCTGCGGAGTTACGTACATTTGAAAAGTTGGTTTTGAATGATATTGACATCTTGGGTAAACAACATTCGTTTATCCCGTTCAACATCTCCTTGGATGAGAAAAGGGCACTATCCACTCTCAAATCCAATACTAATCTAATCATTAAGACTGCAGATAAAGGCGGTGGGATTGTCTTACAGGACATAGCATCCTACAAATCTGAAATTCATCGTCAATTGAGTAACCAAGAACATTATGTGAAGCTCCCAAGAAATCCTACTAAGGAGTTACAAAAACTCATTGGAGAGGTCACTAATGCAGGAGTTGAGATCGGGTTCCTTAGCAAAAAAGAATATTAATTTTTGAATACTATGACACCCAGGGTACCGGTAATCTACACGCTCCCTAAAATCCATAAGAGCATTGAGTCCCCCCCGGGAAGACCAATAGTCTCCGGGTGTGGTTCTATTTTAGAGCCTTTAGGCCTCTTTGTTAACCACTTTATCAAGGATTTTGTACCATCCACTCAATGCTACATACGTGACAGTATGGATATGATAAATACCATAGAAGGTTACCCTTTTGACTCCACATCCAGTGTGCTCTGTACCTTGGATGTGGAGTCGCTATATACCAACATACCTCAAAATGAATCCCTACTGGTCATACAGGATGTACTCAATAAGAGACCTCGACCCCACCAAGTTCCAACCTTATTTATCTTACAGCTCCTCGAAATTTGTTTAACAAAAAAAATGTTCTTCTTTGATGGCGACTACTTTGGTCAAATCAAGGGTACATCTATGGGGGCAATTTTTGCCCCCAATTTAGCCATTTTGTATATGGACCACCTGGAGGTTGGGCGTATCCTTGTCTCTTCCAATCCCTTCCATAGTGCGATTGCACTATGGAGGCGATATATAGATGACATCTTTATGGTGTGGACCGATTCTGAAGAGCTTATTCCACACTTTATTCATTGGCTCAATAGTAATAGCAGTGGCCTAACGTTCACTTCCACTACCAGTCGTGTCTCCATTCCATTTCTTGATCTTAATGTCCAGGTGAGAGATGGTACATTGATGACCAGTCTCTATAGAAAATCCACTGAGCGCAACACTCTTTTAAGCTATCAAAGTCATCACCCGCGAGCACTCAGGGATTCTTAGCCTTTCTCACAATTTTTGAGACTACGTCGTAATTGCTGTATGAAAGAAGATTTCTTCAAGGAGTGTGAGATACTAAGTGCCAAACTAACCAACAGAGGGTACCCACGTAGGATTATTCGCAGATCAATCAAGAGAGCTTGGTATTGTCCTAGGGACACATTACTTGAGCCAAAACCGAAGAAGAAAGAGGAGCGGTTGGTCTGTGTAACTACATTTTCCCCGGTCTCTAATTCCATTACTAAGAGCATAAAACGACATTGGCATGTCCTTAATGCGGGAACTTTGCAGATTGAGAGACCTCTATTTGCATTTAGGAAATCTAAAAATATCAAAGACCATCTTGTCCGGGCAGCCCTCCCATGCCCCAAACAATGTGATACCTTGGAAGGGATATGGTCATTACCTCGAATCACAGGTCATGTTAAGTGTGGGAATTGTATAATGTGTGGGAGTACGGTAGAAGGAAAATAATTTTCTTTTAATGATGTAAGACATGTCCGGAAGCAATTGACCAATTGTAATAGTAATAATGTAATTTATGCTATTATATGTACCTGCCCTAAAATCTACATTGGACAGACCACGCAAAAGGTTAAATTGAGGATGAGTCAACATCGGAGCCGTATTTGATGTAAGACTCCAAACGCCCCTCCAGTTGACCATTTTTTGGATATGGGACATACAGAACTTGATTTTGAGTGGACTGTCATTTGCTTGGTTAAGCAACCTCCCCGTGGTGCAAACCTCCAGCAACTTCTAAATAAAGAGGAGCTATACTGGATCTTGTAGACACGGAGTCTACATGAAGGACTGAACAGGCAAGAGGACTGGACCTCACTATTGTGAACTGTTTTTGCCTTCTTCCAAACATCTTGGCAATCATTCAGGCTTGCTTCTACCAATTGAGATTGTCATTCTTCTGTCAATGTATATGCCTAAACAGTTTTTGACGTAAATGATATAGCCCTTGGTTCAGGATTATCAGGGTCGCATTGACATTCTCTTCACTCACCTTGTAATTTTTGATTTTATTTTAATTCCTTTTATATTTGCACTACTGAACTGTCATCACTAACACGAATTAGAATTACACTATCACTGACCTTGTCAATAGAAGCTGAGACCAGTAACTCAATACGCTGTACTAATATCGAAATCCCTGGTAACTACTCTAAAATGGCCGCCACGATTACACCATACACACTGCCGGCTTGCTCTTAACAGTATTTGAGCATGCGTGGCTTTTGTCCAAACGCGAACACAGCCACAAGCAGATCGGACCCCCATTGAGGACCTGCTAATCTAAAAAGTTTTGGTAAGTGGCAACTCGGCGTACCCGTCCTTTTGGGACATTAACAATTCATAATCTGCATGAATTACAACTAACTCCCTTGATTTCAGGGCATCGACCCCAGCGGTAACCGGACTCCCATTGAGGATCCTTCCCGCATTTGGTCACCGGGTAAGCGTTACAACTTTTAGCACTTAAACCCGTAGCCTTACGATAGAAGATACAGGTTATTCACTATTCCTGTTTTTCTGTCCGTCACTAGGTTCCGGACGTTATCCAGGATCGCGGCATTTTTTAATCTTTGTCGGTGTGCCGACCGTTTTGGACTGTATGTAAAATCTTCCCCGGTAAGCCCATGCTAATTATTCATATAGCTCGAACCACGCAGTAAATCACTCGATGGGTAAAAATAGCAAAAATAACACCATAATTATTCTACACCCTCAGGCATAGTAACGGTGCAATCCAACTCGGCATTAAATGTACAGCCGATTTGCCTCTCTCATTATTCTGATGAGCTCGGTAAGCGCCACGCAAGTTAAGTACTTGCTATTTCCTCGTTAAGCAGCATGTGTAATATAGCTGGGGTCTATGCATGTGAACCAGCCTCCTATCCTGACTCACACTGGTTTTTGTTTTCCTTCTTAAACACAGCGTCTCGGCAGGTTCATTTTAATTGCTATCATACACTGTTCCTTATCAGTACCCACTATCAACTGTCACTAAACCCTAACCCTGACGTACACGGATATCTTAACTGCAGCTCTGCATCACGCACTTTGGTCACCAGAATCATTCACAATAAGGCTATAGATAAATTGTCACCTCAGTGTGTAGTAAGTCACATGGGTTGTAAGCTTCTAATCATTATTGGTTTTGTGTCACCACAATAGATGGAGAGAAAAATAGTTGTAATTCTCTCAAAAATGTGATAAATAGTGTATGGAATCTGATATGCCACTGTGTAATGTACTGTTTCTGTTCCCTCTTCTTCCCTTTTTTTGCTTATTTGTTGGCAAATTGAATAATGTGCTATTGGTATGCGAATTCAGCTCAGCCATTCAGACTAGGCAAAGGATCAATTGTCCTGAAGATGAACTCTAAATATGTTGTAGTTCGAAACGTCGTCGACAGCATACACAAATGTCACTAGTGCATTTAGATTCTGTATGTGCATATGTGTAGTTAATGATTAGTCTGTGTATAATTTATGCCAATCAGACTACCCCTTGTTTTGCCTACAATTTATGTTGTATGTTTTTTTCCCTGTGGAGTGTGTTTAGTCGGGCACCGGCTGGTGTCCCACTTATATCTTTTAAGATTTTGATACAATCAACTATTTAACCAAATAAAACAGTCCGGCTGGACGTTAATATAGATATATTTAGTCTATATTCATTGAATTATTTTTGTTTGTTTAGGGACCACTGTCTCTGTTAAAAAATACTACCCATAGGTCCCTAGCGATTGCACCTTGGGTTCCCTTGTTTTGTAAAATATATTTACTGTATGACGCATTATGTCACAAGGAGTTACAGATATGTCAGTATTTCTGACGTACCTGTATGGCGCAAAAGTGACGCATTGCTGGAGTGTGTCACGAAAGTGACGCAACTCCAGCTAAGTGTCCTTTCACATGGGGCAAGCCCCATGTGAAAGGACCTGCTTCAGACTTATGCCTGCTGTGAGGCAGGCGTAAGATTTTGACGCATTTGTTTCCTAGAAGTGGTGCAGTGAAATCTTATAGATTTCACAGCATCACTTCTATGACCCTTTCTTGCGTCAGAAGGCCCCCCTCATACATTATACCTGGCGCAGGTATAATGTGGCGCAGGGGTTTACAAAGTGACGCATCTACCTAGATGCGTCACTTTGTAAATATGGTGTAACAAGGCACATTTTTTACACTGCTGGTGCGTCACAAAAACTGACGCACCAGTGGTGTAAAAGTGACGCACGGCCTCATAAATAAGGCCCTCAGGGGCATATTATCAGGGAACGGCGTTAACATTATCGCCGCTTTAGCGGCAGAAAACTGACGAATGTCCCATAGAAGCCCATGTTCTGGTGTGAACATGGGCTTCTATGGGAATTCTCTACGGCATATTATCAAGCCCATTATTACTGTTTTAGCAGCAGTTTTCAGCCGCTAAAATGCCGATAATGTTAATGCCATGCTTGATAATATGCCCCTTAGTTTCTAGTGGCTGGGGATTCCAGGCAGATGTTGTGTTTGGTAGGAGTGCTTATGGGCAAAGAGGTTTTGAGTCTGAATGCTTAAAGCAACCAGAACAGTCTCTGTGTCCGTCTTTGATGAGGAAAGCCGTTCTGACAGGTAAAGAGGTTACAGCTTAATAGGGGATGTAACATAATTGTTGTATGTATCTTAACTGCAATTGGATGCCAGTTAATGTTGTGAAGTATAAGCTCAGTGACGTCAAATTTCTCTGAGACAATGGCGATGAGTCTGACCAGGAGTTTTATAACACTCTTTTAGAGAAACTAGAGAACATCGGGGCATATTACCATGCAATAGCGATAATTATCGCTATTGCTTGGTTAGAGACTATAATTTATCGCCGACCTGCGGCGATTTTTATCGCAGATAAACCTTGGTATTACCAAGGTTTATCGCAAATGCGATAAAAATCGGCCGCAATGAATGAATATCGCTGAAAAGTCCGCGATATTCATGCATTAGCGAGCTAATGCTCTTAGCCATGTTATCCACCTCCCATTGGATAACATGACTAAGAACTGCTCAGGGCAGGTGTTAGATTTATCTCCAAAAGTTGGTAATAGGAGATAGCGATGTTAGCGACTGTTTCCAGTCGCTAACATCTTGGCACGCCCACTTTGCATGCCATTAGTGATAAATATCACTGACATGCAAAGCGGGGCCCAAGATGGTCGCTATCTCCTACTAGCTGTCGCTAACTGGTGTTAGCGACAGCTAGGTAATAGGGAGATCATTTTATCTCCGCTTTCTTGGATTTTAAAGCCAAAAAGCGGAGATAAATCCCCTTGATAATATGCCCCCTCATTCCTGAAGTCTTAGCTGGGGACTACAAGAGCGTAAACTGCTGTGTTTTTCAAATGATGTAAATAGTCTTCTTGCACAGTCATGGAATGGGCGCTGGTCCCAGGCACTTCTGCAAACACAGCACAGTCACTCTCTAAGCATGTCAGGGCAATCGGGTCTCCCTAAGGTTAGTTCTGTCTTCGGCACTGAGCTCTGCCTGACTTCCAAAAATTATTCTGACAGGTGTGAGAAATTCAAACAGTTCTATATTTTTTCTTCTTTGATCATCTGCAGTCAACTTGTGCTCAGCTAACTGGATGGAGCAGTGAGTTGAAAGCGTGGAAAAATCCTTCTGAGATCTGTAAATGGAGTATTGTAATTCGATAATAGTAAAACCTGTTATACACTGCTTAAAACACAAATGCCCACATGCATCAAGGGTTTTTGCATTTGCAAACGGTGTGAATCACAAAAATCGTCCGTTTGTGAATGCAAATCCCTTTTTTGGGATGCATTAAGGTTTTGGCTTTTTCGCAATTTAAGAAATCGCAATTTATTTGCGATTTCTTAAATTGCGATAGCATTTCAGAAATCGCAATTTTGCGATTTCTGAAATTCGATGCATGATTCTTTTGAAATTGCGAATTCGCAATTTGGAAGGGGTAAATAAGCATGAAGTTGAACTTCATGCTAATATACCGAAAACTTTCAAACATGCACTAGTGCATTTTTGAAAGTTTTAATTTACACACACACATGTCCTTGGGTCATGTGTCTGTGTAAATTGCACTTACAGTTAAATTTCAGGGGTGCAGGGAGGGGTTCTTTGGACCCCCCCTGCACCCTTGAAATTGCATTCACATTTTGCGAATTGCAATTTGAAATTCGCAAAATGTGAATGCCTTCCCATTCATTCCTATGGGCCTTTTGGCCCATAGGAATCAATGGGAAGGGTTTTCCTTAATTGCGATTCGCAAATTGTGAATCGCAATTAAGGAAAAATACCGAATCGCAAAAAATATTGCGATTTTTTAATGCATAGCATTTTGCAATTTCATAATTGCGATTCCTTAATTTTCGCAATTAAGACATCGCAAACTGTTACAATGATGCATGTGGGCCCACAAGTGCAATACAAAATGGTATAAAAACAAATTATCTGAAATGGGGCAGGCAGAACTACAAGTACCTTAATGCAATTTGGAAACAAGATTTACCTTGCTAGTATTAACAGTAATAATTGATTTTGCTTTTATTTAGCACTTTAAACTGCACTTCTATCATTTCTAAAAGCTATCCATGACAGGTGAGCGTTCGGTTGGTAGTATCTGGATTCTGGGCGCGCGCACAAGGTCACTACAGACATAACCTTGTGGATCATTACACAGCTGTAGTGCCAATTATGTGCTAGACATTAACTCAAAAAGGAAGCACTTACTAATTAGGCTGTAGGAAGTACTCCAGTTGGGTAGACGGCAAACGTATGCACTCTTCTTATAAAAAATGAGATTTGAATCAAGCACAAATGATCCTAATTTATTGGCCTACGCAAAGGCAAAGCAAGTATGTTTTGTCTCGTATTTCGCATTGAAAAACAGTATGAAATCTTTAATGGAAGTGAATTCATCATTGATCTTTTGGAACACACTCTGATATATATTGAATGTGATGAGAGGCTTCTTTCTTGTCATCTCCTTGTGAGAGTAAAGTCCATGTTTCTCCTTTTTAAATACCCTAACTATGCAAATGTCTACACAAGCATTCACACACCCACTCAGACACTTACACAGGTACTCACAGAAGCACTCAAAGACACACATGTACATTCATACACCCACTAACACAGGTACTCACCCAGATACTCACACACCCACTCACACACCCACTCACAGACCAACACAGCCACTCACACGTCCACTCTCAAAGATGAAAGGTTACAGTTAGGTTTGAAAAGTTTTTCAAAATGAGGAAATTCACAGAATTTTTTTTAAAGGTTACAGTGAGATTATAGTTAAGAAATAGAATTTAAAAAACCTTGGAAATTCACTGACAAACCCCCCCCCCAAAACAATGTGTAAAATAATTCGGTGGGATTCACAGTGGTTCTGTGAATCTGGTAGAATTATTTTTTAAAAGAAGCAAGGGCTCCTGCGCTGCGTTTATTTTAGGCCCCGGGTGGGCCAGGTCCTGGGGGCATTCACAAATAGAGATGTTGGAACCACATGGCGCCCCTGCAGTCCCGGGGACTGCCACCTCCTTGGGGCTATTTGTATTTGGAATGTGTGTGGGGGTGCCAGCCACCCTATGCAGCCCCGGGGACCACCACCTCCTCGGGGCTAGTTTTTTTTTTTAAATGCGGGGGCCACATGGACCGCCACCTCCCTGTGGAAATATTTACAATAATACGTGGGGGGCTCCAGCCCCCCGGACCGCCACCTCCTATAGTAAACATGCAGGGTCCACACGGCCCACTTCCTGGGGCTGTAAATGGCCCTGGGGAAAGCCAACCCCCAGGGCCAGCCCCAGCAAAGATTCCTTTCAATGATTCACTAGTTGAACGTTATTTATATTGCCTCTAACTGGAATTAGTGGTCCAGTCAACTGTTTGTTGTTCCTACTAACCTGAATGTTCCTGTTTACTGGGTACTTTCAGTTTAATAGCGCTGAGTTCTTCCAACATACTGTAATCAGCACAGTATATTAAGAAGGTAATAACTTCCTCGTTTTGAATGTTCATTAACACTTGAATCACGTTGAACATAGCTTAAGTGCACATTTAACAGAACCCCACGCTCTGAGTTTGATTCACAAAAGTATTTAAAGGGCCTGTCCGTAGTGCGACAGAAGTACTCTTGTATGTTCTCTTACTTGCATTTGTGAATTGGCCACAAAAGGAGCGAATACCTAGTAGTAAAAGTGCAAAGTGTGCACAGTTCTTTTTGTTTGCACTTACTATATATGACTATTCACTACATTTCCCTTGTATTCCCATTTTAGATGTTTTAGGGACAATTAACAAAGGCATGTAAGAGTATGTGAGAGACTGGTAGAGGAATACCAATCTCCATTTTCTATAATGTCTTTATGAATAGGCATCGTAGAATTTAGGCTTTCAGATTTACATAAATATATATTTCAATACATTTATATACCATGAACAGTTTAGTCAATTTCATGGCTGCTAGAGCAGACATTCTTATAGAATAGAGAATCCTTGTCCGATGGTTTGTGTATGGCACAGCAAGTCTCATCACACCATTCTGGGAACATATCCACATATATATAACTGGTTTGCCTCAGGGGCAGGGCATAAAAAATAACCCCATTGCTGCAGAACATTGATAATTGCGCTTTGGGTCAGTGCCGACCAAGCATGTTGTCATGGGACTGCACAATAACTGCTCAGGGACAAAATACTATCTTGTTCCATAGAAACGTTTTTTTCAAATTACTAGAGGGAGAGGTTGATGGAAAATGTCACGGGATGAAAGTGGTGTGCCCAAACTTTTTGTTAGTAAAATCTATATTTAAGTAAAGTTGAAAAGTCTTATGACGAGAAACGTCAGCAGATTTTGAGCTCCACGGGAAAGATTTTCCGAGCAACCAATATCCTCATTCATTTGAATTAAACATTACCTCACATGAATCCGCATTCATCTAACTGTTGTACTAATTGTACAAGTATTAACATCCCTTCCAACCTTGATTTTCAATTTTCTCTTTCGTAAAGAAGCTACTGAAAACAATGACTTAATGCAAGATTGCATTTTTCCCATTTTCTTATATGTACCCAATTCTTATTTGTAGCAAAGTCTGTTACATTTTAAGGGAATGTATTTCAAGCCAGGCATTTGAGTCCCAGATTATTCTCTTTCGGAGATAAAGATTATTTTCAATGATTTACTAGTTGAACGTTATTTTTATTGCCTCTAACTGGATTTAGTGGTCCAGTCATCTGTTTGTTGTTCTAACTAACCTGAATGTTCCTCTTTACTTGGAAATTTCAGTTTAATAATCATGAGTTCTTGCAAAATACTGTAATCCGCTCAGTTTATTAAGAAGGGGATAACTTCCTCGTTTTGAATGTCATTAAAACTTGAATCACGTTGAGAATAACTGAAAAGGGTGATTATCTGAAAAGCTGTGGTGTACAAACACAAATCCTCAAAAATATTAAATCAATTCTGCATACTCTTGCTAACAGGAAAATGTGATTATTTTTATTTTTTAATACTCGAATTCTTTTTAATTCATAATGTATACAATTTTTTGGCAACCTGTTAAGGTCCGTTCTTTAAGCTCAAATTGGAAAATGGTTTTTCTTTTAAAGAAAAAAAACGAAAGCTGTCACAAATAAATCACCTCGGAGATGTGGAATAATTTTGTAATTAGGTACATACAACTAAGAAAATATTTCCATTACTCATAATAATTATTAACGATGTAGTGCCTGTATTGATGGTGGCAGTGGTGGCCGCCACAAACATGGGTGGCAGGGCAGGTGGAGAGAGCGCTGAGGGTCACCTGGGGGGGTGGGGGTGGTGTCAGCACTAGGATTGGCCTGAATGGGCTTGGGAAAGAAGCTCTGCTCAGACCAGGGAGTCTGTAGGGTTTCTCCAGCCCGGCTGTTCAATGCAGCCGGGCTGGAAAAGCCTGTGTTTGGCAGGCCTGAGACGGCCTGCCAACACACATGCAGCTGGCCAACACACATATGCGCACATAGGGAGTGCACATAGCACTAATCCTCCCCCTCCCATGCTTCAGCCCGGCGAGTCCCTGGACATGTTAGCTCAGAGCCGGCAAATGAAAAATAAAGTGATGCTAGGGCATTGTTTTATTTTTCATTTCCTAGCTCTGAGCCAGGCAGTGTGGTGACGATCCTCCGCAATTGCGGAGAAGCCGCCGCTGGGTGGTGGTGTGACAATAATATTAAAGTCAAACAAATGAAAGATGATAGGAAGAATGCCTGCAAAAGATCTAACCACTAGCAATCGCTCTGGGTAGTCTTCAAACCCATCCTTTAGATTAGACTATTTGCAAACATTCCTCACATCACTTTTTGGGAGTCAAGAGTAAGAAAGTGACATGATATCTAGGCATATTGGTCTGTAACAAAAATTCCAGGAAGGCTCTGTTTCAGAAAGGATGCAAAAATGTCTTAAACAAAGAAGATGCAATTTAAACGTTTGAAAGCACATGTATGAGTCTGGGCATTAAAAGCAAGTTAAGATCAAGGGCACTTATTTTCTTGCTTTAAAAGTCGCGAGTCTCAATTGTTTTGAGAAAGATTCCGCCTCCTGCCTCTTTAATCCACCTTCAGACACTTCCTGCCTTTTTATCTCACTGCACGTGTTCTGTTTGTTTACCTGCATCTTCCCTCAATCACCGTTTTTCAACGTTTTCCTCCTCCTTAGCTCGCAGTATTGTTTTTTTACTCTGGCTCGGCATCAAAATCTGTTGAACAAAGATTTTCAGTGCCAGTTCCCAAAAATGAGTGCCGGTGGCCCCACCTGCAACCACCGACTCCAATTAAGCACAGTCATTAATGTGTGAATGCAGCCAATTGATTTTTCCACAAATAATCGGGCCAGATCACATAATGTGCACTTAATCACATACAGTTACTAAATCTTACCACCGGTCTGTATCATATGAAGTGGTGCCTCAAACCTCTTTATACTCTGTCATTTTAGTACATCTTTGGGTGTTGATGGTTCTGTCATTTACCACTATGGTGTAATATGGATTGCAGGCAGCTCATCGTAACATTGCTTTCAATTATCGTTACACCACGAAACGAATACCTATGTTTCCATTTTAACGTGCATTTGTTCTGTTGCTTCGATTTTTTTTTAATTAGTCTATACTTTTGGAATTTCATACTCATGATATATTACCCAAGTAATCTTTCTGGCAACCCACCTTAAATTTCTAAACTTGCTTTGGTTTGTACAACATATTGTTTTTGTGTTTGTCAATTTTTTGCCATCTTCAGGTGTACTTGGACTTAACTGTAGTAAAAGTTCATGTTTTACTTTTGTCAAAATAGAAACCCCATTTGTTAATTTATTGGCTCCTGTCTGCAGTTGATTTTCCTTCAGTTTCTGTACATTTAGAAAATGATCATAGTTTTGAAACCTGTGAGATCTTCCCTAGATGTTCCTGAAACAAAAGGTGTAAGGCAAGTCTTGAGCCCAATTAGGATTTCAGAATTATTACTAAATATGTAAGTTTATTTAATAAAAATAAAAAATAAATATTGAGCAGAATTAAAAATTACAATACAAATCCTTAACCATTCCAACAGTTTCAGTTAATTTAAATTAATAAAATATGATATATCCTCTTAACTTATGCCTAAGATCCCTTACCCTCATTTCTCTTCCCCTAAAGATTTTTCCTCATGTACCTAACAAAGATGGTAAGGTGTACAAAGTAAGCAGTAAAGTGCTGTGCAGAAGCATTGTACCATAACCCCTCACATTATAGATACTTGATGAAATAAAGTGCTGTGCATAATAACATATTTACCATAATCAAATAGCTAGATGCCGCTTTTCCCAAACAATAGGAGCAAGCCCCAATATACATTACATAAAGTGCGGCGCATAATAACGTTTGAACTGTGAAAAATCTAAAACTCTGAGCCTATAACATCCCATTATTTAGTCCAGCAATTTCCAAACGGCTAAACATTTCCTAGTGGCCACTGCTCTCTTTGCATAGGTTTCCTCAAAGATTTTAGTATGTTGCATTTTTTCATACCAATCAAATAGGGTTGGAATTAGGCGTGGGCGGGAAATCCGTTCCGCTCGCGGATTTTGCGGATTTTCGGGAAATCCGCAATCCGCGAGATTTGCGAATCTCCCGCAAAATCCGCAAATCCGCGAGCAGCGGATTTTGCTCGCACTGCTCGCGCTGTTCGCGTGAGTTTGCGTGAGTTCGCGCCCCGCGAATAAGTGCAAAATTGCAGAAATACGATTTTAGCAAAACTGAAAGTAACTACTTACCAGGTTCAAAAGTTCAGGCTCATCATTAGTAGCCATTTCCTGTAGTGCTTCCTGAGGGGCCCCTCCAGAGTTCAGTTGCCAGTTGAAACTATTATGTGACCCTGCTCTGAACCTCAGAATAGTTACACATATGCCACAAAGGTCCTGAATTACAGCAAAGGGAGACAAGCAGGAGCCAGGCTGGAAGTTAAAATCCATTAATCAGCCCCTAATTCATTATTGTCAGTTGGGGCAGGGCAGGTGTTGTAACTAATTTTGCAACAATGAAAGCACTTAGCAAGTGCAAAAGATCACTAATCAGGGCGCACTAAGGAAGCAGGTGCCAGCTAAAAAAATATTCTGTGACACATTAATCAGCCCCAAATTAATTCAGGTCACTTGAGGCAGGGAAGGTGTGCTTTGCTTTGCCGAAAATAATGTACACTGGACAACCAGAGGGTGTGGTGATGAAACAGAGGGTGGCATGGGTGGGCCAGAGGGTGGCATGAGTAGTCAGAGAGTGGCAGTGGTGACAGAGAGTGGCAGTGATGAAGAAGAGTGTCCCAAACAGGCTGGACACGTAAAAACAAGAAGTTCGCGAAACTTGCGACCCGACAGGTAAGTTCGCAATTTGCGAAAGTGTACAAAACCCTCGCGAACTGGCAGAAACACGGGCGAACACAAAAAAAAAAAATCCGCAAATTCGCTGGAATTCGCGGATTTTGCGGATTGCGAATCCGCAAATCCGCAAAATTCGCGAACGCGAGATCCGCAAAATTCGCTCATGCTTAGTTGGAATTTCCATTGACTTCCAATTCTGAAGGATCAGGGAGCGGGCCACCAAGGCAGGGGTCGCAACACATGATTTCTCACTTCTAGGGATTGGAGTATCTGATCCTTGTTTTATAAACTCAAATAATGCTATTTCTCATTCTGGTTTCAGTGTTCTCTGTAAATTTTCATTAACAACGGAGAATACTTCCTCCCAAAACTGGGTTAAAGACGGACAAGTAAAAATGATATGGAGCCAGCCCACCAACCCAGACTGTTGACAACGAAAACACTTATCCTCTAACTTGGGATACATCTAATGTAGTGTGGCAGATCTATAAAAGGACATCCAGCGGGATAAAAAAGCCATTCTTTTAAAATTAGCAGCTTAATAGTTTGCAGCCCTGTAATGAGATTTCTTGCCACTCTAATTCTGAGAACTTACATTGAGTTTCTTGGGAACCTTTGTCTAGAAACCTTGTTACCACTGGATTTCCCTTTTGGTCCCGCAATAATCTATACCAGTTCCCAACACCCCTTAATTTAACTCTAAAAAGAGGTGGCAAAAGAGAGGCTGAGGTACTCAATGTGAAACAGAATTCCTTCACCAATTTCATGATCTGAAGAAAGCCCAAGAAATACAAATCACAGCTGGACCCACATCTAGCCTGAATCTCCTCCCATTTTATGGATCTCCCTGCAACCAGAAAATTGCCTAGCTGCTTAAAACCTTTTCTTTCCCAAAACCTTATCTGACTATTTCTAATATAAAGGGACGAAGTTTTGCACTCTATTAGTTAAAAAAATTCATGACTCCCTTTACTCGCTCTAGTATGGTAAAATAAACGTATTCTTGCTCCTAGTCCCTGCAATGTCTTGTAGTGAGTCTTTTTCAGTAATTTAGCTGTTTTAATAAAGACTGAAGTACATGTTTCTGCTTCCTGAAGCATCTTATCTATAAGAAGACTATCCAGAAATTCCTTACCATCTAGCATTCTAACCATTATATCGAGCAGAGTTGCCTCATAGTAAGTTCGAAACTCTGGAAGTGCAAGACCCCCTTGTCTTAGATCTACCTGGAGGACTGGAAAACTTACTCTTGATGCTTTTATTATTCCAAATAAATTGAGGTATCATAACATCTAACTGTTTGAAATATATAGTGTTGATTATAATAGGAACATTGAGGGGGTGGCAGATACTTGGGAAGAAAGTTAGCAGAATTTGAGAAATAATTATAAGTATTTAGGTTGGTACTGGATACAAATGGTACAAATTGTACAAATGGTTTGATGGTATTATATCGATAAATGTTACCGTGGTCTCTAACAAGAAGAAATATGGTGGGTTGATTAGATGGCTTACATCTTTTTCTCCTCAGATCCTGTATCTTCAAGAGACCCACCTGAAAACGAGTACTCCTAATATTCATATACCTAAATATTACTCTAGAGCACTGTTTGCCTCCACAGGGCTCGCTGTGAGGGGGTAGTCATTTATTTTGCCCAAGGAGTCAATTGTGAGATACATCAAGTAACAAGAGATCCTCAAGGGAGGTGGATTTGGGTTACCGCCAGGGTAAACAGGGCACTGTTCAATTTTGTTAATTACTATTTAATCCAATTAATGATGATCCAACTCCCCTTATAAAGATTAATGAGCTAGTTAGAGGAAAAGAGGGCCCAATAGTCCTAGGAGGTGATTTAAATTGTATTCAGGATCTGAAAAAGGATACTTCCAACAAAGGGAATAAACAGTTAAAACCGAGGAAAAAAGGGATTTTAAGCTCTATGAAACAGGCGTATCTTTTGATCCGTTGCGGGAGCTACATCCAGGCGATACACAGTTCACCTGTTACTCCCAGCAGTATAAGTCAGCCTCTCGGATAGACTTCTTTTTGATTCCTCGTTATGTTCATTGTATGAATGCTGAACTTATAGCCAATACCTTTTCAGAACATTCTATACTTATTATTGAGATTAGAATAGAGAGGGCAAGACGGGAGGAATCCAGGTGGCAGATGGATAAGCTCCTCCTCTCAAATCCTAAATAGGTAGAAGAGATGAAGGAATGGATCAAGGTATTTTTTCAGGAAAATAAGGACACGGTGACCCTTTTCTCAATTTGGGGGGCGTTTAAGGCTACAGCAAGGGGCCAGATGATAGCTGTCTTGGCATTGCAATCTAAGGTGCAGAGGGACCAAATAATCAAACTACAACAGGCTGTAGATTTAGCCTTGATGCAGAGGGATAGTCGCAAGGGAGAACACCAAGAATTGGAACAGCAATTAATAAGAACAAAACAGGAATTAAGGGAGTTTTTAACGTTTGAGGAAATAGCCAGCTCCAGGATATATCAATAGCATCTTTATGAGGAGAGTCAGTTAGTGGGAAAACTCCTTGCCTGGTCAAGCAAAGCTAAGCAGAAATTAATGTTACAGAACTGATAGAGACAGAAAACCAGGGTATTGATTACAGATAAAGAATAAATAGTACAAGAATTTCTCAGACATTATCACAAGCTTTATGCAACTGAGTTTACGGTATTTAATGAGGCTGTAACCCAGTATTTGGGGGACATTGATCTTCCATGTATGACAACGGATCAGGGGGTCGAGGTATACCTGGAAATTACTTCAAAAGAAATTAAGGAAGCCCTTGCCTCAATGCCGGGAGGCAAGTCCACTGAAAACGACGGCTTACCCACAGAGTTCTATAAGGTATTTTCAGAAGAATTAACACCTTTCCTGCTAGAGTTATTAAATTTTGTGAGAGTGGGGGGGGGGGTTCCTTCTACTTTCAAAGAGTCAACAATTATAAGTTTTGTTAAAAAGATAAATGCCCTAACAACGTTAATTCATACAGGCCAATTAGTCTATTGAAAGCGGGCTATAATGTCCTAATGAAGATTTGAGCAAATTGTGTTTCTCCTATAGCACAGCAGATTATCCGTAAAGATCAGATGGGGTTTGTCTCTGGTAGACATATGTCATTGAATACTGGGTTTGTGATCCAAGAACTTGATTTCTTCAATTCAAATAAACTACCTCTTCTTTTAATGACGGTTGATGCTGAAAAAGCATTTGACATAGTTAATTGGGAAACTCTTTTTTTAATTCTTACTAAGGTCAGGTTCCCAATCCATATTACACAAATGCTGGCAAATCTATATTAACGGGCTCAGGAGCCAGTTATAATATTTCTCAGAAAGCAGGAATAGTGCCTATTAGGCCAAGAACCCGTCAGGGTTGTCCTCTATCACCTGCTTTATTTGCTTTCTTTATAGAAGCCCTAGCGGCAAAAATTAGAGCTAACCTACAGATTCAAGTGCCTCTGGAAGGAATGCCAAAACTAAAATTATTCACTGATGACATTATTCTATATCTCAGGCCAGAGGAGCAGAATATCAGGACAACCTTAACTGAATTTAAGCAATTCAAAGCTATCAGAGGACATAACATTAATCATAATAAAATGGAGGTTATATTAATTAATGCCAGTAGTCAAAACCTCCCTAAGTTTCTTCAACAGCACGCCCAATCTTCAATGCCAATTCGTTATTTGGGGATTTATGTAACAAAGAGCCATGAGCAACTTTTTTAATTGAACTACTTAGCAATGGTTATAAAAATTAGAAAGGTATTAGATAGATGGACCCTTCTACCACTCACAATAATTGGTAGAGTAGCTCTTATTAAAATGTCCATCTTACCATTATTAAAATATGTAAGTTTATGTTGCACGTTTCCCTTTTCTTTGTCTGTTGTTGGGGACTAAATATTTAGTGGAAGTTAAGAGTTGCAGTTAGGATTTTTTTTGTTACTTTCTTTAATAAAATAATAGCATCTACAGCAAATAACACAATTTATACAGTGCTTAGCACTGGCACTTATTTCTCAGGGCCGTGTATATAAAATACCTGCCAACTGACAGGGTGGAAACGTATGTCACGCACTATTAGCACTTCACACTGTCTCCTCCTTGTGAAGAGCCAATATGAGCTGCTGACGTTGGCATTGGGGTGTAAGAGAGATTTATGAAGACCACGTGAGGAAGATGATTTAAACGTGTTCCTCTGGACAACCTGAACTCACACTTCTGTGCCAGTAACAAACTTGATGCATGGTAACATTTCAACAGCAGTACAGCTGCGTCTGCCAGGTTCGAGGTTCCAGGTAAGCTCAATGTCACCAATAGCTCAGTGCTCCAGTCTTAGGTCTTTGTTTTACAAAGCATTGCTTTCAGATGTGTTAGTTCAATTGGAAGAACTGGAGAAAATTTGTACCACACATCCCAGAGTGCATTATGTTGTTAAACGAAGACCCATGACTGGAACACTATTTCCATGGCGAGATAATCTGTTAATCCTAAACACGAGACAAGTATTATCTGCTTACTTTACAAGGGTGAGTAGTTCATAATTTCACCTGAATGGTTTCAGGTTTAGGAATGGCCTCCTGATTTTATCAAATGTAGATCAGGCTCCTCATTTCATTAAAAATGTTATTACCCGATCAGTTCTCAGTATGGCCTCCTAATTTCAACAAATGTAGTCCTCCCTCCTTGGACCATGTAGCTCCTATGTTGCTCTACCAGCAGAACTTATACAGATAATAATTGCAAAGTGGTTTGCATAAATGCCACCGTAAATAAAATTGATTATAAACTGCCTGGCATTTATCAAGGTAACAGTGCAACTAAGACTGAAGCATCTCACCAACTCAGCCACTTCTGTTTTTAGCACCACCTTGCATAACCTGCATAGAAAACATCACACACTGCACAGCAACAGCTTCCGGATTGGTTCTACTTAATTGTAACCAAAAAAGAAAGAACAGGTTATTTTTAAATCTGCAGTGCACTTTCCTGTTGTAGGGCCGAGTTTTTTTAATAAAGTTTAACAATTGAAAAGAAAATAATTAACATACGACTACAGATCCCAAATGCAAAAGCCTTTCATAGTTACAAACACACTAGTAAAAGTGCAAGCAATAGCAGGCCAATGAACAATATACTATGGGGAATATATGGATGATATCTGGGGTGACTAGATCTCTTTCTCTGAGGCCAATGAACAAGATAAGGATTGATTCCAGGTGCTTTTATTTAAATTGACGTATCTGTGACCAATTGTGACCATGATTGATTTATAATGATTGATTTACAAATTTATAGAGCGCGCAATTGCCCAGAGGCATCTTGGCGCTGTGTGTAATGTAACTGGTGTGCAAAGCGCACCCATAACTTTGGTCGAGTTGCACTATTATTTCAGGGTTGCAGGGCCTGTGTTATGCCCCTGATGGTGTCAGCCACAGCTGGGTGTGGGGTGGAATCACAAACAATAGTGGCACAACACCTATGTGGTCCGCACAGCAGAAGTGGCACAAGCCACCACTCTGTGATGGGAAATAAAAATGTTTCACACCACATGTAAAAATGCCCAACAAGTATACATGCGGATAACTATTTTTAGGAATAACATATGGCTTGGTTACATCAGGCACACAGACGGATCTGAACATAGTTAGCGGGGGTCATCTTGAGCCCTCCCTCTCCGTGGAAACGTGGATACCAGCACACATGTTGACTAACCTTGTCACTACTTGTTTTACGTTCCCCTGACATGCTAATGGTGCATCCTACTTACATTTGTCTGACATGAATTAGAACATTGACATGTAGCGACCAGTAATGGACATTGAGCACAGCCAGTGCTCCTGTGAACAACAGATGTGATCTCTGGCACCAGGCACTAGAGGCTCACCTCAGTACATTCAGTGTGCCCCTGTGCCAGCACTCCCCCGGAGCATCTGGACCCTCGTCTATAAAAACAAGCATTTGCAATGCAATAGGTCTCGCAGTTAAGCAAGTTTAAGCTATTGGCATTGTAAATGACAATGCCTTTTATTAATGTTTTTAAAACAAAAATAAAAGGCATAGGGCCATATGTATGAAAGCAATTTTGCGATCGCAAATGCTGAAATTCGCAGAATTTCTGCGTTTGCAATCGCAAATCAGCAGTATTCAATGTATGATACAAAACAC
The DNA here is from genome assembly GCF_964263255.1 of Lissotriton vulgaris. Lineage (NCBI taxonomy): Eukaryota > Metazoa > Chordata > Amphibia > Caudata > Salamandridae > Lissotriton > Lissotriton vulgaris. The sequence goes on along the minus strand of NC_141696.1, from coordinate 997,623,521 downwards.
TACTCGCAAAATAAGGAATCTTGCGATTGCATTTAAGGAATCGCAAATTGAGATTCCTTAAATGCAATGTAAGAAGCACAATAAAAGTGTGATTTGGCTGTAAGGAATCGCAAATTACCACCAACTTCAAGTTGGTGGTAATTTGCGGTTTCTTTGAAAAATGCACTTTTTTGCATTTATCAAAGTGCCGTGTGACGCACATACATGCCCTTAGGGCATGTATGTGTGCCACATATGCACACATGCACATTTCAGGGGTGCATTCTCAATTTGTGATTCTCTAATTGCAAATCGCAAATTGAGAATGTCTTCCCATTCATTCCTATGGGCCTCTAGGCCCATAGGAATGAACTGGGATGTATTCCTTAATTACGAAACGCAATTCGCGATTCCCAATTAAGGAATATGTAAGATTCGCAAAATTCTTTGCAAATCTTACATACATAGCGTTTTTCGATTCTCAAATAGCGATTCGCAAAAAAATCACTACTTGAGAATCGCAAATGGACCTTTTCATACATATGGCCCATTGTTATTTGCAATGTCAATAGCTCAAACTCGCGTAACTGCGAGACCTATTGCATTGCAAATGATTGTTGTGGTATTGATAGCTGTTCTATCTCCGCACTCTGTCTCTCGTCTTTCACGAGCCAAAACCCAGTCTTTGCGAGTGCAATGAATTATTTCGCAAACGAGCTCTCCGCTATGTGGGCAAGATTTCCGAACGATCTAACAATAGATTTTACTACCTATGATTTTTGGGCGAGCAAGTCATTCCCAGATTACCGAAAAGCGCTGCAATGCCTTAGTAATGGGAGATTGTGCACTACACATTTGCTAATTAGCAGTAAGAAAACATCAGTTGTCTTCCAAAGGATTTCTTAGTGGCGCGGGATGAGCAGAGCTTTGTGTATAAGGTTTTAACAGGTCCGCAAATAGCATTTCTCCAGTGTTGGGAGAGCCATGCACTATTCCTCCTGGATTGGCTTAGCCTTGGAGAAAGACCCCAAATGCGCTGTGTAAATAGTGGCGTACTTACATTTATTTATATGCAAGGCAGTCCCTTGTGGAGTCTGGCTTGCTCTTCAGCTGGATCAGCCCCGCCCCGAAGAGTGAATATAATAATTTCCTTTTTGCCCTTCTCTTCCACCCCTAACCCCCAATTGCCCTTGAACCTCGGTCTCCGTGTCGGAGAAAATATGCCCCCTTCTGAGATATATACCAGAGCTGACGAATGGGCAACCTTGAGGCACCCTTGATCACCTAGACGTGATGGAATCGAACCAAGATAAGACTGTAGTAGACATGCTTCTGTGCTTGTCAACAGTCTTGTGCACCCCTCTTTCTCACAGAATAATAGTTGAGACTAAAGCCTGGGATAAAACGAGGATAGGATGATGGAACGCGGATGGGATGACAGAACCTACACAGAGAGTGATACAGAATCAGTAAGCAAGTCACAGAACACGTGAGGAAACAGAAAACAATTCAATTTAATCTTTTTTCAGGCACAATGGAATCCATAAAAGTCTGTTAAAACACAATACAAACAACATACAATGTGAAATAAAACAGATAAATAGTTAAAAACATTGAATTCATAAAAATATATATTTAACATCCACGATATGACGGCCATAACGTGACAGCCATACATGGAGCACAACTGTTTAAGTATGAATTCAGATTTAGACAGTGTTCATTGAAAGGCGAGCATGGACAGTGGTATTCAAGAAAGCACTTTTGTAAAAATAGACTCATCATTATTGAGTTGAAGGAACATACTAGATGCTACCATGAAATCGGTGACGGTATGCTGTCAGATTCACCGACAGCCGCCTCCTTACTCCGCTCTAAACTAGGGGGAGCCCCAGTGTTGAAACTCAAAAAGCTGTTATTTTGACAACATAGCACCATGTTAATATGAGTTTTATTTGTAAGAACGAAAAGTGACGCCTCTGTCCAAATTGCCCACTTCACCAGTGCGCAAAGGTTTGTCACGTACCAAGGTAAATACTGTTTTTATATTAATATAACCGCACGTGAAAGGTTACTCTAAGCTCACAATGCTTCCTGGTGCAAAACTCCAGTAGACCAGTCGTAGATGGTTTCCACTGTGTCCAGTTGTGGTATGTGGATCTTTTGACAGTGTTTTATGTATGCCTAGTAATGAGTGGGAGCAGAACTACTTAAATAACACACATATAAATTGACCCCAGAGGGCACTATCGGGCACCAATTGCCGGTTCCAATATCAAAATGGAATTTGCTCCACAGCATGTCCCCAGCATACCAAAGCATACATGCTGATAACTAGACAGAGTACAAACCATCTCTAACTAGTCAGATGTAACAGTCACTGAGGAGCGTGAACTATGTGGAGATGAACAGAGATGTCAAAGATCACACAGTGTCGTCAAGTGAGAAGCAGGATGAGAACCCAGGACTATTACTGTAGTAACGCTCAGCTTCACCAAGCGAACCATGGGGGGATAAATAGAACTGCCCAAGATCACATCGGGAGCGTGAAACAATAAGACGCCTGCAGGCTAACCCTACCCTTGTCATAAAACCCGCCGACAAGGGCGGAGGTATCGTGCTCATGGACAAAACGGATTATGACACTGAATGTCGCAGACTCCTAAGCGACACCAGGAATTACAGACCACTCAAGAAGGACCCTACCGAAGAACTAGGTAAGAGGATACTGACCTTGGTAAAAAATGCCCGAGATGCCGAACATATCTCCAAACAGGAGGCTGACTACCTGTGCAGCAAAAATGCTAAAACCCCATATTTCTACACACTACCAAAGGTACACAAAGGGGTAACCCCACCACCGGGAAGAACAATTGTGTCAGGAAATCAATCACTCTTAGAGCCCCTGTCACGCTTCTGCGATTTCTTCCTAAACCCACTAGTGCAACTTACACCATCGTACATTAAGGACACGAAACATCTTCTTAATGTGATTAAAGAAATCAACTACAACCCAGAAACCCAACTCCTTGTCGGATTAGACATTGAGAGCCTATACACTAGCCTACCGCAGGACGCAACACTGAAAGTACTGGAGGAAGTCCTAATAGGAACTGCCTGGAACCATCACACTCCACGCAGCTTCATAATGGAATGTGCCACCCTTGCATTAAAGGACAACTACTTCGAGTACGAGGGCAAGCTGTACTTACAGACCAATGGGACGAGCATGGGGAGCGTTTTCGCTCCCAGCATAGCTGGTCTTTATGTAGCCCATTTTGAAAAAACACACATACAATCTGTGAACAATCCCTACGCAGCTAACATCAGCATGTGGCGTCGTTACATCGACGACATCCTGGTTATCTGGGAAGGGAACCAGGAATCCCTGGATCAATTCCTCGTGTGGATCAATACCTGCGACAACTACCTGAGATTTACCTGTACGAGCAGTGCCTCGGAATTGGCCTTCCTGGACCTCAACATCAAAGCAGACATGGATGGCCTGACAACTACGACCTACCACAAACCTACATCAAGGAATTCCCTTCTGAGGTTTGACAGCTTCCACCCTAGACCTCTACGGGAAAATCTCCCTTATGGTCAGTTTTTGCGACTCAGACGCAATTGCAGCCGGATCCAGGATTTCAAACAACAATCAGCCAGCCTAGTCCATAAATTGGAAGACAGGGGATACCCCACAAGGATCCTGAACACCACCTGCAAGAGGGCGCGAAACCAAAATAGGGAGGCGCTACTTGAGGTAACAACAAGGCCTCATGAGGAACCTACTCTGACATGCGTCACCACTTACAATACCGTATCAAACCAGGTTTCCAGCATAATCAACAGGAACTGGAAGATTATTAATTCGGGCAACCGAAACTGGGAAAAACCTAGATTCGCATATAAAAGGGCGAAGAATCTGAAAGACTCCCTAGTACACACCAGACCCAGGCCCAACCAAGCCACAAAAGACAACACTGTCCTCAATGCCTGGGGCTTACCAAAACTTACAGGACACCAGCCGTGCAATAATTGCAGTGTATGCCACCTTACAGCCTCATCCAAAACTCTGGATTTAGAACCAGGCAGAGTATGGACACAACGTCAGTTCACTAACTGTAATTCATCAAACCTGGTGTACCTTATGAAATGTAGATGTGGCCTACGGTATGTGGGGATGACCACCCGTAAAGTACGGACAAGAATGACGGAACACCGTAGTACCATCCGATGTGGCAAAAATATAAGTAAACTTACAGACCACTTCCTGTCCCACAACCACACCCCAAATGACTTCACTTGGACTGTGATTGAACAATTTGCCATAACTGAAAACAATGAAAGATATCTCCTCCAAAAAGAACAACGTTGGATTTACCGTCTATCCACTCATACTGGGGGGCTGAACGACTCCATACCGTGGAATTCCCTCACTACCTGATGTATGATGTTTCCTTTTCTTCTCTTAACAATGCTGTGCATTAACCCAATCTGTCTCACTCTGAGCTACCAACAAACTAAATTTTAAATTTTATTCCTCCCATCCTAATTCTTCCCAAGCACATCTATACTATATTATTTATTCACTTTGCCCGTTTTCTCCATGAGCAATAACATACTCTTTATGCCCCCAAGCGCGTCCTTGGTAACAGCGAGCGCTCCTACGCTCTCCCACACATGCGCGGCAGCTGTACACAGCCTTTGCTCCTCCGCGCATGCGCGGAGCACCATAACCAAAGGCTCGCGTGCGGAATAGGGACCACTACCCCCCCAAGCATGTGCAGACCATAGATGACATGGCGCTTTTCGCGCAAGAGCACCCCTCCCTCTATTTCTACCCTGTTGGACTTGGCCTTTTCCCCCAAAATTTTTCGCTTTTGACCCCCTTATCTAGGATGTCTCCCCCATGGGATTAAACCTGTATAGGCCATGAGTGGTGTGAGACACCTTGTTGAAAATGTAATTACATGTAATAATGTGAGCACTTGTAAATTTCCCCATTTTAGAACTGCACCTGACTGAAAAGTATTGTATTTAAAATGGATGCCATGGCCATGGGTTTTGCCACTGGACTGCCATAGGTCAGCGGTCTAGATAATATTACCCAGCTACCCCTAGTTTTTGGAGGGAAGCCTGGTACCCAGGGTGCTCAACCCCTCCCCTTGAGCCAGAGTGAACCAGTTTTCCCCAACATTCCGGAAGGTGCTGGCTCTGTGAGGGAAAAGGGTTTAAGTAGGGAGAAGTGCCACCAGGAAGTCAGTCAGCGCTGGGACAAAGAAGAGAGGGGACCTGCTGTGAGGTGCTACCGCCACATGGGCCTGTGAGCTGGGCCCTGCACCCCTATAAACCCCCCCCCTCTGTTGTCCCCATGGGCCCCTGACAAGGGAGGGCCCCTATCCAGGTCACTGACGCTATTTGACCGGGTACCACGCCAGCGCTGTGTGAAGAAGCGCCCAGGAGGTGAGGAGTATGCCCCTGAGGAGGACTGTGGGACTGTTCACCCCCCCCTGTGAGGTGTGCTGCCAGATGCTGTGCTGCATTAGCGCTGTTTTGGGGAGGTTGATGCCCCCAAGGAAGCTGGGACCCTTTGGAAGCGCTGGGCTGTGAGGTGCCTATGGTGAAGGGCTGTGGACAGCTGTCTGGCGTAAACTGCAGTATCGCCCCCTAAGCGCTGGGTGTCTAAAGACTGTTGCTGCCTGTGGAGCTGCCTGGGAAGGATTGTGCCCCCAAGGGACTGTGCCCTGTGATTGGTGTGGCCCCCGAAGTGCTGTTGGCCCTGAGGAATTGCTGTGGGACTGTCTGCCCCTTTGAAGCACCATGGGGAAGATTGTGCCCCCAAAAGAAATGCTGCTGGCTGAGGTGCTGTGAGGCCCTGTGAAGGCGCTGGGCCCTGGGACTGTTGTGGCCCCCTAGTGCTGTAAAGCCTGCCTGTCAGGCGCGATAATTGCGAAGCGCTGAGGAAGTGCTAGATTTCTGCCCCCTCTGCGTGGTCTGAGGAAGGAGCTGAGGTTGTGGGCAGAGGGAGGAGCAGTGCGCTGTGAATAGCGCCGTCTTCTGAGGAGCAGTGCGCTGTGAATAGCGCAGTTTTCACTGTCATGAGGAGGGGGCATCGAGGCATGGGTTCGGTGCCTGCCCCAGTCCCTGCCTCAGAAGCCCGGTGAAGCGATGCTGCTGGCGGGGCTCTCCTGAGCTGTAGAGAGCCCCACGCACCCAAGTTGGCCGCATTGAATCCCCTGGGCCCCCGTGAGGAGGAGAGGTCCGGGTGATGCAGAGAGAAGGGGGAGGCCTCGAGGCACATTGCGGTGCCTGGCCCCTCCTCTGGAAAGGAGTCCTGCGACTCGAGGCACATTGTCGGTGCCTGGTGACCCCCCCCCCTGCAGAGGAGACCCCAAAGAACGCCTGCAGGACCTACTGAGCCCCGCAAGAGCCATCGAGGAGAGTCCGGTGAGTGGGGCCTGTCTTAAGCTGGTGGAGGGGGGGCAACGGGGTACATTGCCGGTGCCCGCCCCCTGGGACTGTGTTACCCTGTCAGGCGGCCCGTATGGCAGAGGACATCTGTGACTTGGGCTCCAGATTTATTGAACTGCCCTGACTTTCCTGCAACTAACTGCCCTACTAGACAACTCTGGAGCAAGCCGGTTGCCTTTATTGCATATTTTGGGGTAGAGAGTCTTATCCCCCCCTCATTGCAAATTTAGGTCCCTACTGTCTGGGTTGCCCTGAGATCCCCAGTTATTAAGGAAGCCTGAGGGAGGAACGGTCTAAGGGAGTCTAGAAGTAAAGAGGGTTGACTGCTGTGTACACCCTGATGTTTGATACCCCTAGTTTGATGGTAGAGGGAGCCTAGTTGATTCCTGACAGGTGTTCCTGATTTAGGAGAAGGGCCCCTACCTGATATTTATGCTGGGCGAAGTATGTTCCGCCTAGGTTGGTCAATGGGTTGGCCTGATGTTATTCCAGGCCCTTGTTATGTACCAGATTGATGGGCCAGATAGGCTGATTTATTGCAGGTGTTCCTGTCCATGTTATGCCGTGATGCCCTAATGTTTTCTTTCCCTAACAGGGGTTGGGTTGGTGTTAATGTGCATGATGGTTAACTATGCTAATGTAGAACTTTTGCATTTACAGCCTTCCCTGTAGGATGAGAGTCTGAGTTGGCCCCGCCAGATTGGGCTCCAGATCTAATGACATTTTGATTCCATCCTTTTTCTCTTTCAGCATGGACTACTTCCTATGTACATAATTTCCCCCCTTTATTCACTTGGCTCTGGCGCCATTGGGCGTCTTGTGTGACACTACTGTTTTGCATTCTTTTGCCTTGCAGGTTGGAGATACTAAACTGTTTAATTTTCCAACTCAGATTGGTGTCCTGCCTCTTTTGTAGTGTGCCTGGTGTGTTGACTGAGGGTACTGCGTGAGTGCTTCACATGTCCTCCAAGTTTGGCCTGCCCGCTTGATGCCATGCTACCCCCTTTGAGACTTGGGCAACCCCCATTTCCAACATTTGGTGGCAGAGCGGTGGGATAGGACTTGTGTTTGCGCAGTACCACAGCGGCCACGGGTTACACTGCAAATAGAGCTTGGAGGTAATCTGAGCCTTGTTGTGGGGATTATTGTTTTTTGATTGCTTCCTCCAGAAGAGTGTTTTGAATTGTCCCCTTGTTCCACTGGGAGGGTGTGTCCCGGGTGTACCTCGCCACGATGGGGTTGATCTACCAGGAAGTGGAACTGATGGAGTACACCGAACAGGAGGTGATAGACTTCCTCCTGGAGAGAGGGATACCCCCAGTAGGGAACATTAGGAGGAACCTGTTTCTCTATGAGGCCCTCAAGAGGGGAGAGCCCTTAGAGATTGATGGGGACTTGTCTGACTACCCCCCCGAGGTGTTGAAGGGTCAGTGGGTTAGAGACCAGAGAGAGGGCTCCCCATCCAGAACCCTGGGAGGTAGTTATTCCGAGGAGGAGGAAGAGTTTGAGAGGGCGGAGACGCCAGTAGCTGTGGAGGACACCGAAGATAGGGAGTCTCGCACTGGGTCCAGTCCCGGGGGCACTGCCCCATCCCTTTCCCTGTCCCCAGAAGAGTGGGTAGATAGGCGAGAAGAGAGGGAGTATCAGCTGGCGCTGGCAAAGCTCAGGCATGCCGAGGGCTTAGCGCAGCTGAGGGTAGAAGAGCAGCGACTGGAGACTGAAAAAGTCCTAGCGCTGGAGAGGATGGCGGAGGCGGAGAGGGCCTTCGCCAGAGAGAGATCAGCTCAGGTGGGTAGGTTGACCCCTGAGAGTGGTTTCAGGAGTCTGGATTCACCGAGGTGGGTGGGATCCAGTGGTGGCAGCGAGTGTAGGTCCAGTGCAAGGAGTCCCACTCCCGAAGCCCAGGAGACTGTGCCTGATTCCCCGGAGGAGGAGGACGGGTTAGTGTTGAGGGGCAGGGGAAAGCTGTCCCATCAGTCCTGGGGAGAGTTCGAGGAGGAGTGTTGGACTGTACTGGAGGATTGGGTGGTGAGGAGAGCAGTGGAGGATTGGGAAGGGCTGTGCCATGCCGTTATCCGGGAGCACATGCTGAGGAGTTGTTTCCCAAGACTGCGTCACCATCTGTTGCAGTGCGGGTTCTCAGACCCCAGGGAACTTGCACGGGAGGCAGACCTCTGGGTAAGTGCCAGAGTGTCTGGGAAGGCAGAGGGGAGTGATCCTGAAGGGAGTGAGACGGGGAGGTGTCCCAAGGTGCCCCAGCTGCGGCCACCGGGTCTGGAGTGTTTTTTAAGAGAACCCCAGCTTGGGAGGCTAGGCTGCCCCGATGTGTCATCCAGAGGGAGGGATCCCCTTATGTCAGGAGAACCCGGAGCATCATTAATCAGAGCTTCGGTGGTTCGGGGGACTGACCAGTCACAGGGTCTAGATCTTGGACTGGGGTTCCAGGGTCAGGAGTTGCCTGGCCTGGAGGGTGGGGTTCCTGTAAAGCAGGTCCCTACCAAATTGACTCCCAGGGGTACCACTTCCAGTGGGAGGGTGCAGAACTCTGGGAGGGGGTGCAGAGGGAGGAAGGTCTCTTCTCTGTCACCAGCTCAGCCACAGGGCGCAGATCCCGGGTTGGGTGGCCAGGGACAGGAGTTGCCTGCCCTGGTGGGAGGGACATCTGTAATCAGAGTCCCCCCGGAAGTGACTCCCAGGGGTACTTCTCCGGGTAGGAGGGTGCAGAATTCTGGGAGGGGGTGCAGGGAGAGGGAGGACTCGCCCCTGTCACCGGTTCAGCCTGTGAGTTTCGACTCCAGGTTGGGGAGAGAGTTGTGTGAGGGTGTCCCCAGGCGTAGGAGATGGAGGAACCCAAGGAGGAGAAGTAGGGGGAGGGGAGCCTCGCCCCTAAGGGCTGGTCATTCTGAGGGTGTAGACCCCAGGTGGGTGGACCAGTGGAAATTCGGAGAGAAGAGAGTGGTTCCAGAGTATCACAAGCCTGAGGCTAGAGCCTCCCACTCTAGGAAAGAGAGACATCCCACTAGGGAACACCAGTGGGGTGGTTCTGTTGGTGAAGGGAGGGTTGCGAAAGAGAACCATTGGGTTCCAGAGTGGAGGAGAGACTGCAGGTGCTCCTGTAGTTGCAGGCCTGCGTCCACCTTTTTCCGCCCCAAGCAGGGAAGCCCATCAAGGCATTGATATGTCTACCCTGGCTTTTGGCTGGGGGGGAGTTGTGTTGGACTTGGCCTTTTCCCCCAAAATTTTTCGCTTTTGACCCCCTTATCTAGGATGTCTCCCCCATGGGATTAAACCTGTATAGGCCATGAGTGGTGTGAGACACCTTGTTGAAAATGTAATTACATGTAATAATGTGAGCACTTGTAAATTTCCCCATTTTAGAACTGCACCTGACTGAAAAGTATTGTATTTAAAATGGATGCCATGGCCATGGGTTTTGCCACTGGACTGCCATAGGTCAGCGGTCTAGATAATATTACCCAGCTACCCCTAGTTTTTGGAGGGAAGCCTGGTACCCAGGGTGCTCAACCCCTCCCCTTGAGCCAGAGTGAACCAGTTTTCCCCAACATTCCGGAAGGTGCTGGCTCTGTGAGGGAAAAGGGTTTAAGTAGGGAGAAGTGCCACCAGGAAGTCAGTCAGCGCTGGGACAAAGAAGAGAGGGGACCTGCTGTGAGGTGCTACCGCCACATGGGCCTGTGAGCTGGGCCCTGCACCCCTATAAACCCCCCCCCTCTGTTGTCCCCATGGGCCCCTGACAAGGGAGGGCCCCTATCCAGGTCACTGACGCTATTTGACCGGGTACCACGCCAGCGCTGTGTGAAGAAGCGCCCAGGAGGTGAGGAGTATGCCCCTGAGGAGGACTGTGGGACTGTTCACCCCCCCCTGTGAGGTGTGCTGCCAGATGCTGTGCTGCATTAGCGCTGTTTTGGGGAGGTTGATGCCCCCAAGGAAGCTGGGACCCTTTGGAAGCGCTGGGCTGTGAGGTGCCTATGGTGAAGGGCTGTGGACAGCTGTCTGGCGTAAACTGCAGTATCGCCCCCTAAGCGCTGGGTGTCTAAAGACTGTTGCTGCCTGTGGAGCTGCCTGGGAAGGATTGTGCCCCCAAGGGACTGTGCCCTGTGATTGGTGTGGCCCCCGAAGTGCTGTTGGCCCTGAGGAATTGCTGTGGGACTGTCTGCCCCTTTGAAGCACCATGGGGAAGATTGTGCCCCCAAAAGAAATGCTGCTGGCTGAGGTGCTGTGAGGCCCTGTGAAGGCGCTGGGCCCTGGGACTGTTGTGGCCCCCTAGTGCTGTAAAGCCTGCCTGTCAGGCGCGATAATTGCGAAGCGCTGAGGAAGTGCTAGATTTCTGCCCCCTCTGCGTGGTCTGAGGAAGGAGCTGAGGTTGTGGGCAGAGGGAGGAGCAGTGCGCTGTGAATAGCGCCGTCTTCTGAGGAGCAGTGCGCTGTGAATAGCGCAGTTTTCACTGTCATGAGGAGGGGGCATCGAGGCATGGGTTCGGTGCCTGCCCCAGTCCCTGCCTCAGAAGCCCGGTGAAGCGATGCTGCTGGCGGGGCTCTCCTGAGCTGTAGAGAGCCCCACGCACCCAAGTTGGCCGCATTGAATCCCCTGGGCCCCCGTGAGGAGGAGAGGTCCGGGTGATGCAGAGAGAAGGGGGAGGCCTCGAGGCACATTGCGGTGCCTGGCCCCTCCTCTGGAAAGGAGTCCTGCGACTCGAGGCACATTGTCGGTGCCTGGTGACCCCCCCCCTGCAGAGGAGACCCCAAAGAACGCCTGCAGGACCTACTGAGCCCCGCAAGAGCCATCGAGGAGAGTCCGGTGAGTGGGGCCTGTCTTAAGCTGGTGGAGGGGGGGCAACGGGGTACATTGCCGGTGCCCGCCCCCTGGGACTGTGTTACCCTGTCAGGCGGCCCGTATGGCAGAGGACATCTGTGACTTGGGCTCCAGATTTATTGAACTGCCCTGACTTTCCTGCAACTAACTGCCCTACTAGACAACTCTGGAGCAAGCCGGTTGCCTTTATTGCATATTTTGGGGTAGAGAGTCTTATCCCCCCCTCATTGCAAATTTAGGTCCCTACTGTCTGGGTTGCCCTGAGATCCCCAGTTATTAAGGAAGCCTGAGGGAGGAACGGTCTAAGGGAGTCTAGAAGTAAAGAGGGTTGACTGCTGTGTACACCCTGATGTTTGATACCCCTAGTTTGATGGTAGAGGGAGCCTAGTTGATTCCTGACAGGTGTTCCTGATTTAGGAGAAGGGCCCCTACCTGATATTTATGCTGGGCGAAGTATGTTCCGCCTAGGTTGGTCAATGGGTTGGCCTGATGTTATTCCAGGCCCTTGTTATGTACCAGATTGATGGGCCAGATAGGCTGATTTATTGCAGGTGTTCCTGTCCATGTTATGCCGTGATGCCCTAATGTTTTCTTTCCCTAACAGGGGTTGGGTTGGTGTTAATGTGCATGATGGTTAACTATGCTAATGTAGAACTTTTGCATTTACAGCCTTCCCTGTAGGATGAGAGTCTGAGTTGGCCCCGCCAGATTGGGCTCCAGATCTAATGACATTTTGATTCCATCCTTTTTCTCTTTCAGCATGGACTACTTCCTATGTACATAATTTCCCCCCTTTATTCACTTGGCTCTGGCGCCATTGGGCGTCTTGTGTGACACTACTGTTTTGCATTCTTTTGCCTTGCAGGTTGGAGATACTAAACTGTTTAATTTTCCAACTCAGATTGGTGTCCTGCCTCTTTTGTAGTGTGCCTGGTGTGTTGACTGAGGGTACTGCGTGAGTGCTTCACATGTCCTCCAAGTTTGGCCTGCCCGCTTGATGCCATGCTACCCCCTTTGAGACTTGGGCAACCCCCATTTCCAACATACCCTCACCCAGGTGCAGGCAATCACGGAGGCTTTAAAATATGCTCGGCCAGGCCCTCCTTTCACAACCGGGCGCCGCAGAAGGACGACAGGTCCAAGGAGGAACCAGATCGACAGTTTCGTGAGTAATGAGACTGCGCACTACAGCTACTGTTGGGGTAAGGTGTTGAGGTCTTCCCTTACAGGTCGGATAATTTTATGAACCAATACAACCTTCTTTTAGGGTCTTTTTCTCTGCCAGGCGACCCAAGGAGGCTTTGAACAGCAAAATACTGTGTGAGGATAATTTTCTTTCACTTACCTGAACCTCACATTGGTATTCCCGTTTTCTAGCTCACCACAACAACCGGCTTCTAGATAACTATCACATGAGTCTTGCCACTGACAAGACCACACTTTAGCCATGCATAGTTCGTTCACTCACCTTATAAGACGGTGGAATGACGACTGTTTTTGCAATAATATGCTAATATGACTCTACCCTGTACGTCTGTCTGTCTCCCCTTTTATGTTATATGTAGCAAAGCGAGAGGGAATCCCCTTCTCACCCATATAGCACCTTAGTGAGTGCTACACATAAAAACAAAAAACACTCACTGTAAATTAACCTTTTTAACTCCACACATACTCACTTGGTCCTGAGGAAAGCCTGTTTTAAATTAAGAAAGGCCAGGCTGAAACATGTAGACCACACAGGATACTGGAGGTCATAATCCATACTCCACCGTGTCCGTCTGCCTTTTAATATGCCAACAGAGACCCAGTTTATTAAAATAGTTTTTTTTACCCTCGGGTGCTGGGATTTTTGTATGGCTTTTTAATCTTCACCTTCACACTCACCACACTGCACACTCAGTAAATATACCAGCTCCGCAGTAATCTGGCGTCGAAGCACACCCGGGGCACGTTAGGTGCCACTGTGGTGGGCCCGATGATGAAGCATGCCACCAACTAGGTTGGTGGGTGAGGGCTTTCTAAAAACCTACTGGTTTTCCTTGACATACGTACTCCATTGAGTCTTCCCTGTAAAAAACCTAGCTAGTGTTTCTTGATTTTTGATATATAAAAGCGGGGATTCAGACTAGCTTACCTAGTCCTCCCTCTCTCCTTTGATTCAGTGATAAAGATCACACAGTGTCGTCAAGTGAGAAGCAGGATGAGAACCCAGGACTATTACTGTAGTAACGCTCAGCTTCACCAAGCGAACCATGGGGGGATAAATAGAACTGCCCAAGATCACATGGTGTCAAGTGAACACAGCAGGATTTAGACTCAGGATTATGGATTACCAGTGGACGATCTAGCCATTGGACCAGCCACGATGTGAAACTATATGTCACAGAACCATGTGGTACTAATTTGTAACTTGCGTGTAAATGTTGCAGCCAAAACACACTGATGACCAAAAGCAGTCGGCAGCCGTTTGAAAACCGAAAACGGAAGAAATTGTACTATGCACATCCATGCATAAACAAATTAAAGTAGCCGACAGCTATGTTTAACAAAGTAAAAATGCGCCCTTGTCTTCAGAGAAATGTCTTCACGCGGCGCCATTGTGCGGACGTTATATCAGAGGGAGTGTGTCAGTAAGATTGTGCATAGAGAGGCTTCTTGCAGAAAGTCGCTGCAACAAAGTGTGTGCGTGGAGAGTGCGTGCACGGGGGTCACCAGCTAGGAATCCACTGCACAGACAGTGTGTACATGGGGCTTACCAGCCTGGAAGTCACCACAAGGAGGAATGGGGGCGGGGGAAACAGACAGAAGAGAGGGGGACAAGGGAGAAAGAAAAGACAAGTAGCATGCGCTACCCACCCCTCGTGCACACCTGGTCCTTGCGCATGGGCCGCTGCCATGTTTAGGTCAGACAGCGAAGCCGAACAGTGAGGACTAAAACTGTAGTTGGTGGCCACTGCTTCTGGACTACACGGAAGTCAAAACAGCCACTGAAAACGAAGGTAAGAAATGCTAGAACAACACTATGCCAATGGCAAGCAGCAGGATAAACTACTGGCTGCTTGCCAACATATAGAGATTACTATAGGTCTCGCTGAGATAGCGCATGCAGCGCATGCGATGCCAAGGCAAAACCTAAAAAGAGGTTATAACCAAGAGGTAGAATTAATTTTTATAACATCGTTTGATATTAGCCAAACATATCCATCAGGTGGGCTTTTGGTATGTCTTGGAGGCTCTACATTATTCTGATTTTGCTCATGCTTTGCCTTGACATTTGGAAACTGTGAATACCTGACACAGTTTATTATGTTGGTCTTATATCCCTGTACTGGGGTGCCCTTACCAGCCTTATTTTATATGGATGTGGGTTGGTTCTCGAGGGACTGGATGATGTAACCAGCACGCATGCCATCTTCTCATCTCCTTTCTACTATCTTTTTTGTAGCACCTAGCTAGGAGCATAAGGAGAGAGAAAGCATATGTTCTAGCCTTATCATCATTGCCACTAAGAAACATTTTGTATATATATACATCAACTTACCTGACTGTGGTTTTCATATTTTTCCACTTGAACATAAGTGCATGTGTCCATTAAGAACTTGCCACTATGCTATCAAGTATGAGGACTTCCAGCTCTTTTATGTGAAGGGACTATATAATGCATGATGGGAGCTGAAGTTTTTTACATCGTCATGTGATCCAACCCCCTGTTTAAAGCACGCCCAAGTGCACTCCTGCGTCTTTCTGCCACCTGTGAGCAAGGCAAGTGTGCCAAAACTTTAGGAATATGGAAGCAGGCTCTGCTGGACTTTAAAATGAATCTTGTCTGAAGTACTGGGTCTCAAGTTGTTTTCTTCACTTGATGGTGGTTTGATGGGCTGCTCCATGCCCATTGCATTGAGGCCACCTTGTAGGGTCCGGGGCTCCAGAACGGGGAAATGTTGTTTTCCTCCTCAGCACGGAGGAAAAGGTGTGTGTGTATATATAAATCTTACCAAACCGCCAGGAAGACCAATAATTGCGGCATGTGGTGGGCCCCTAGAAAACCTATCGAGATACATAGACTATTTTTTACAGGCACACATAAAATCTTTGAACTCATATGTACAAGACACTAGTGATTTCCTGCAGAAGATTAAAGAGATTGAGTGGGAATCAGACTTCCTCCTAGTAACATTGGATGTGAGTTCCTTGTATACCTGCATCAAACATATGGACGGCCTACGGGCATGCGAATATTACCTAAGCAGCAGGCCAATGGAACTAACCCACCATACTAAAATGCTTCTTGAAATACTATCTTTTTGCCTAGAGAATAATTATTTTATGTTCAATGGCCAATTGTTCCAACAGATTCAGGGTGTAGCCATGGGTGCCAGTTTCTCCCCAAGCTATGCTTGCCTCTTTATGTGGTGGTGGGAGGAACTGGTCCTCAGGCGCAAATACATGCACTACTGTACATCCAATATAATATCAGGGTTTCGTTTTATTGATGACCTTTTTATTGTATGGCATGGAACTGAAGAAAGTGTTTTAAAATGTATACAGGAAATCAATGTGAATGATCTTAATTTGAATTTTACTTCTAGCATCAGTAAGGAATCAGTGACATTTTTAGACGTGCAGATTTTTTTAGCTAACAATGTTCTTAGTACTACCCTTTTTAGAAAACCAACGGAGGGTAATACTCTTTTAAACGCAACAAGTGCCCATCTACAACACCTGATCAAATCAATCCCATACGGTGAGATGCTTCGCATCCGCCGTATATGTAGTAATGATGAGGATATGAAGGTGAAACAACAGGAAGGTTTTTCTAGATTTGTGGATAGAGGATATGGTACCAGAATAGTAGAAACCGCCATCAGAAAGTCACGACTGAGAGCTAGAAGTGATCTCCTAAAATACAGTCCTAAAGTGAGCCAAACCCAGAGTGTAGATACTAACCCAGTTCGGCTAGTACTGGCATACTCCAAACAAGAAAAAGAGCTAAGGAGTATAATCAGACGTAACTGGCAATTTGTACAGGATGATCCAATCATTGGAGAATTGATGCCCACCAATCCATCAATAACCTACCGTAAAGGAATGAGTCTGGGCACAATTCTAACCAAGAAGAGCAAGGAATGCCTTGGTAAAGAACCCTGGCGTCCCATTAGCAAAGGGTTCTATAAATGTTTTACATGCAAGGCATGTCAGTATGGTGTGAACACCAAAGAATATACTACGGTCATCCCAAAAACAACTAGGGAGATTAAACAACACCTGACGTGCAAAACAGAATATTGCATTTACATCCTGGAATGCGAGTGTGGGTTGAAATATTTAGGCAGCTCTAAACTGCCGGTTCATAAAGGAATCCTACAGCACCTACGTACCATAACTAATAATGACCAAAGTTATCCAGTTGCGAGGCATTTTGAGGCTTGTCACAACAGTAAATCTCAATGTCTAAAATATTACGCAATTGAATCTATCCCGGTAACAAAACGAGGAGGCGATAGTGAGGCCTACATGCGAAAAACTGAAACCAACTACATTCTGGAATTCAATTCTAAGTGGCCTGGGGGATTGAACACCAAAGAGGACCTCCACACATACTTATAAACGACCATCTAGTGAAGTTATATGTGAGGTCTCTGATAGGAATATGTAATGGGAAGTTAAACAACACAACATCCAATATACAGTATAGATTAACTAGGATAACTGGGATACTAACTTGCTAGATTTGCACAATTTTTGTACTAAAATTATTTAATTCTTTTAAACTATTATAGTTTTTTAGATATAGTACATGTGTTGAATACTGATTAGTAGTGGCCCATAATTAATTCTGGCTGTTTTTTAGATATCAGGGTAGGTTTTATCCGGGTGTCTTTTAGGTAGTTGGTTTTAATTGGGTCACCGATATCCTTTGTAGAAATGTATTATGTGTATCAATGTGTTTTAACTTAACTATATTTCTACAAATTATGGTGTTATATTTCTAAGCAGCAAACTTAATATACTGCTGATCACATGAAATACTGTATACATGAATTTGAACATGTCCATGAAAAGAATATCAAATTTATGAATTTCCCTCCAAATGTTTCCGATGTAACGCTTAATAATGAACTAAATTTAAACCATCATGAACTGACAATTGATAAGTTATATGTGGTTTTATTAATTTTGTAAGCATGAGTCACTTTAGCTGATCTGCACTTTTGCACGAGTTCACTTTAGTAATATTGCAGGAGTGGACTCTCCTATGCAAGTTAAACAATTATGGGTTAGACATAATAAGTAGCTATGCATACCACTGAGA
Organism: Lissotriton vulgaris; assembly: GCF_964263255.1. Taxonomy (NCBI): domain Eukaryota; kingdom Metazoa; phylum Chordata; class Amphibia; order Caudata; family Salamandridae; genus Lissotriton; species Lissotriton vulgaris. The sequence goes on along the minus strand of NC_141696.1, from coordinate 997,605,925 downwards.
ATGTAAGTTTTAAAAAATTATGTGTTAGAAATAATAAGTAGTTATGCATACCATTGAGAATAACTCGTTCATATTGTTTAGTGACTCAAATTACACTTACAAAGTATTTTCTGTGCAGTTTTTTCCTTATCACATAGGGTTTAATTTTGAGTAACTTTATGATTTTCTTAAAGATTTCTTTATTATGATTTATAATTTGTGCACGTTAGAGTGAGCACGTGTTACAATCAATAGGCATGGCAAATGGTTATCGTCTTTGTGAATTATGTTTTGGAATATGGAATGAGCATTCATGCTATTAGTTTAAATTAGATGTTTGGTGGAATATTGTTTTGTCTAAAGCACAAGAAATTCACAACCTAAGCAGTTGATCAAACTGTCCTTTCTATGTATACATATTTATACGGTTATAAATGAGACAGCATACTTATTAATGTATTCAAACAGAAAGTATTTTTTCTATTTCCATTTGTACATGTGAGCACTTGCACTTTAAAAGGGGCTGAGTTTATGGCATTGTCATGTGACCAAGGCCGTAGGGACGGCCGAAATGCGTCATGACTAGCTGTTGGGGCGAATAAATTGTTTGCTACAAAGAAGTGGTCCATGCCTTGTTTTTTGCCTGAGTGGTGGAGCGCTGCGAGGTATTGCAGATATATATATATATATATATATATATATATATATATATATAAATATAAATATATATATATATATATATATATATATATATATATATATATATATATATATATATATATATATATATATATATATATTCACTGAAAAAACCATAGGTTTCACACCAGTTATAGTTAGGAATTAGCATTTAAAAAACCTATTAAATTCACTGAAAAAACCATAGGTTTCACACCAGTTATAGTTAGCTGGAAATTTTACTGATATAAAACCATTGAAATTCCCACGTTATAGTTAGTCGGACTCACTATAACTTGCGCGTGCAATGCACTGCTGATGACATCACATATTACATCACTCATGACATGGTCAGTGACATCACTCATGACACCATCCTTGTGACACAGTGACAGACCTCCTTTCAGTGTAATGTAACCCATGAAACACATATTCAAAAATAGAAACTAATATTTTCAAAAAAGTGGATATACCCATACCAGTTACAACAAGCAATTCAGTAATTCCACTATCTATATACACATCCACTCATTCACCAACAGTTCTATATAGTCACTCATACATATACTCACTCATCATATGAAGTGATACACCTATACATCCTGTTACACACCGACATTCATCCAAAAGTTACTCACACACATATTCACACGTGCAAATAAACTATTGGACATCCATTTATTTGAATATAGAGTTATACACACACTTCCACCTTACTTCTATTTAAAATTACACATATTTATTCTCTTAAACAATCACTTATAGAAACACATACTTATTTAAACAGGAACTCTTACAATCTCTTACTCTCACATATACTCACTTATATACATCAATATTCATATATACTAGATTAAAACATATGTAGTTACTGATAAAGACACTAGTGAGATAGTCATTCACTCACTAACAAACACATATAGACACTCATCCACCCATACAGTCCTGTACATATGTTGTCTTCAAAACACATACAAACAAAGAGTCAGTCACTCATGCATCTATGTGCTAAGTAATACCCCCACCAAACCATATAGACACTCATACTGATACTAATAAAAATATCTAATAACCCATATACATACACATGAGTGGATGTGTATTAGATGGTGGTATTACTGAATTGGTTGTTGTAACTGGTATGGGTATATCCACTTTTTTGAAAATATTAGTTTCTATTTTTGAATATGTGTTTCATGGGTTCCATTACACTGAAAGGAGGTCTGTCACTGTGTCACAAGGATGGTGTCATCAGTGATGTCATGAGTGATGTCACTGACCATGTCATGAGTGATGTAATATGTGATGTCATCAGCAGTGCATTGCACGCGCAAGTTATAGTGAGTCCGACTAACTATAACGTGGGAATTTCAATGGTTTTATATCAGTAACATTTCCAGCTAACTATAACTGGTGTGAAACCTATGGTTTTTTCAGTGAATTTAATAGGTTTTTTAAATGCTAATTCCTAACTATAACTGGTGTGAAACCTATGGTTTTTTCAGTGAATTTCATAGGTTTTTTAAATGCTAATTCCTAACTATAACTGGTGTGAAACCTATGGTTTTTTCAGTGAATTTCATAGGTTTTTTTAATGCTAATTCCTAACTTTTTATTCATACTCATACCTATGTGTTTTTTAGTGAATTGCTAAAGTATGTTTTTGTAAAAATGAACACTATAATGTATATTGAGATAATATTTTTAATTTAAAATATTTTTTTTTATATTTCGCTTTCGGTGCGCGCACCGGTGCGCGTACCGTCAGCGCACTAACAAAAAAAAAGAAAAAAAAAATGAAGGAGGGACTGTGTAATAGATAGTAAGACAGATAAAAAGTGTAAAAGGAAGTAACTGAGAAAAGAAAAATGAATAAGGGAGCAAAAGAAAGAAGAAATAGGAAGAAGACTAAAGCAGAGGTTAAGGGAGATTGTAAATGGATGTTGAAAGTAAAAAGAAGGACAGTTAAGTATGGGAATGTCAGGTAGTGACGGAATCAGAGGAAAAGAATAGCAGTGATTGAGGGAAAGTAAATATCAGTGAATATAAGTAAAGAGGGGTGAAAGAGGGTACATGTAAGTGAATAAGGGTAACACATGGGGAGTAATAGAGACAAACAAGAGAGAGAGTAAAAGAAGGACTGTCACAAAGGGACTAAGTGAACCAGTAAAAAAGGTAAGTGAAGGAGTGTGCATAGGCAGAAGTACTGAAAGAAATTGAATGTGGTCGGAAGTAAACATGGAACAAAAGAATAAGTGAGGGAAGCAAAGTAAGGAATAGGGGTGCGGAAATTCCGGACAATATTATGTTAGAAATGTTATTAAATTATGAACAAGAATCAGAGGAATACATTTATATTTAATAATTTCAAATTGTTTGAGACAATATTCTTTTTTATATGTAATTCATAAAGTATTACCAAAAATGTTTAAAATATAAAGTGAGACTTATAGTATACTGTTCAACTATTTTTCTGTTACATAGTAAGTTTACTCATAGTTACTACCTTTCTCCCACTATATTATCTCATATGAATATTTTACACCTCATTTTCATAAGTGAACAGGATAGACTACTCATGATCCCCTAGAAATTCTCAGGGAGTGCTTAAAAGATCTGTTTCTCCTTTCCAGACAGACTATATTATGAATTCCATATACCACAAAAAATACAATAACAACATGCAAGATGTCTACAAAGAAGATGGTGAACATTAAATTTAAGTCTCTTCATTAGTACCTACATGTAGGTACTTACATAAAATAAAAAAATTAAAAAAAAAACAATTCATAAACATACAATTTTTGAAGTGATTATTTTTCCATAGTACCCTCCTCGATACGCTCCCCGGTGCGCGCACCAGGCGCTTCCCCCGCGAAAATCGAAAAAAAAAAAATTTTTTTTGAGGCCCCGCGGGGCCCTTTAATGGCCCCCATATCAAACCTAGGGGGTCAGGGGGGGTCTACCCTGCCCCCTTATGGTCAATTCCACCCTTTGTTTTTGCCACCTCTTATGACTAGATTTTACCGATAGACAAGATGGCGGCCGCTCCGGACTGTTTAGAATGTTTACAGACAACTGAGAACCAATCAGCTTTCTGCGCGCAAGTCGCGTGTCGCGCCGGGAGCGCTCACCGGTGCGCGCACCGGAGAGCGCCTATAGATATATATATTTTTTTGAACGTTAATTTCTCAAAATCCACTGAAGCACATATCTTGAGACATAGCAAAGGCACATCGGGCTACCAGTCCCTACAATTTTGCCAAGTTTGGTGGAAATCCATTCAGCCGTTCGAGCTAAAAGTGAAATCGACCGCCCTATGGAAATTAACATGGGGAAAACGCGTTTTGGGACCCCCCTTTTATCTCGGCCCCCGCTTGACGAATCCCCCCCAAACTTTCAGGGAAGGACCGGACCGCCATGAGACCATTTTCCTGAAAATTTCAGGCAGATTCGTCAACCGGCGCCAAAGTTATTCAAAATAGAATGTTGAGATTTAACATTGAAAATTATCCTAACTATAACTACCTACTGGCGACCGCCAGTAGGTAATATATATATATATATATATATATATATATATATATAGATCCAATCCTGAGTCATCCGTTCCAAAGCAAACAGGCACCGACTCCCTGGGTTTCTTAATCAAAGGTAATTTATTACAAATAAACGACCAGACGTGTTTCGGCGGACACGTCCGCCTTGTTCACTACATCTGATGTCACCAGAATTTTGCGCTTTATATATAGTGATACATTGAAACCCATTGGATGTGAGGAGAACAACAGCATGACATGTGACATTTGCATAGACATAGAAGGTTCAAAGATTCTCAAAGAAAACATTTTACATTAGTCATGTCAACTTTTTTTTAAAACCCATATTTTTCTAAATCATTATTTACAAAGTGTGTAACTGGTACCTTCAATGTATGGCCTTGTGTTAGAGAATTCACTTTCATTCTCTGTGTTTTTGTCTTGTGCATGTGTTTACAAGTGTGTTTCTGAGTACGTGCTCAGATGGACATGAAAGAGGTGTTCTGGCAGGTATAAGTGCTTCTGGCGCATGAGCACTCTGTAAGGACCTGGCATGTTCGTGTCTTTCATTGCCGCTGCGTGCTGCATTTACTCGGTGAGTACGGCTTGTTAAAGCGCGGCTAGCATCCCTGTTCTGCCTGAATTGCTGCGCTTTATTTGCCGGTTTATTTCCGTGTGTTTAAACTCTAAGTGTCCGCTTGTATTATCTGGTGTTGAGGTCATGATGTACGCCGTAGCCTTTGCGGCACTTGGGAGATGCAAGTATTTTTTATGCTGTTGGGCTTCACATTTGTGTGGGGTTTTTTGGGTTACTAAGGTTAGGGTGTGTGGGTTTACAATAGTGGAAACCTTTAGTGATGTCTAAATATATTAAACCAATTTGTCTGAGTTTCGCTAAAGTTCTCGATTCTCGGGTACTTTTTCCTGACTTTTTCACGTTAAAGCCATGTGTAGCCTTAAACCTGGGTTGTGCATTACCGCTTAGTGCAGACTAAAAAGTATTAGAGATTAATGATGATCCCGCATGTAAGGTGTTGAAAGGGCCCAAGTGGGCCTACCTAAAAACCTGAACACTGTTTAACATATGTTGTAGCCAGCTCGGTTGCTGTTCGCCCCTTGCTTCCTGTTTACTATTGTTTATAGTGGGGACATTGGGAGATCTGTTCATGGGAGAAAGAGAGGTGTTCGTGGATGATCTGTCGGCCTGTCTTTTGGCTTTGTCGTTCCTTACGTGAAGTGGGTGTGTGCTGTTATTTACAAGTGGTTCCGTGTTATATGTGGGTTAAAATTAAGGACGGTGAAGCTGATGTTTACAGCTGAACGCGTACTCTTGATTTCGCGATGAGTTTTATATGTTGCTCTTGTCTTAACGAGGTTTGAATTACAGATGTGCACTAAGCGCTTCCTCAGCGTTGTGTCCATTGGGTATTTTGCTATTCAGCTGCATGATATACTTTGATTCCAATCCCCTCAAATTCCTTAGCCTGTTGCCTCCTCTAGGATTTGGAGCCACGCTGTCAATTACAAAATACCTGAGCTCCTCTATCCTGCCTCTGTGTTGTGTATTTACGTGTCTTGCAAACGGGTTGGCTGGATCATCGTTATTGATCGCCCTCAAATGTTGGAGGATCCTGATGTGTACCGGGTGGATGGTACTCCCTACGTACAATTTTTTGAAGGTACAACTGAGGACATACACTGCAAAATCAGTCTTGCGAGTGTAATGTTCTTTGATGGTGTATGGTGTCTGTCTGAAAGGGAAAACTACCTTCTTGGTGTTTAAAAAACCTGTCTGTGCGCTTAGCCATGATTTGGGTTTGGTCACTGTTGGTGCATAGTTTACTGGATATTGCTTTTCTGAAAGTGAGTTGAGGCAGTTTGGCGCATCTTGGTCCTATTGTGGGGTCTGATCTAATGAGAGGCCAGTGCTTGTACAGGATTTTGCGCACGTTATTGTGGTGTTGAATCCTGTTATTAGTCTAGGTATGAATGTTGCGGCTGATTTGCCTTCCCTGGCTGCTTTAGGTTTATTGCTTAATAGTTCTTGTCTACTTAGTTTTTCGCTTTTCTCCCGTCGCCTTTCCTAGTGTTTTTTCGTGTTAGCCTCTTTCTTTTAGTCTTGAAAAGAGACTCTCGGTGTTAGTTTTTAAATCTGATTCTAGGCTGCAGTTTCTTTTCATTCTGAGGCATTCCGCATATGGTATACTCTCTTTTAGACTTTTAGGGTGAAGCTGGTGGCATAAGTACATTATAGAAGAACCAACAACACAAAGCCCCAACGTTTTGCAAATGCAATTATATTTTTCAACAGCAGCATCAGCAATGGTTAAGATGTGTGCTAGTGTAGAGTGAACACATTGTGCTCGTGAGAGAACATTTAATGGTGCAAGTGAAACACCTAAGAATAAAAGTAAAAGAAAAGTGTATGTAAATATTTGAAAAGTTATTATGCATACATTTTTTGGTTACAATATTGTCTTTATGAAAACATGCCATAATTAGTGATCCATAAATCTGTTTGCGCATGTTGACGGCTTTTTGACCTTCATGAATTGAGGTCATCTTTAGGACAATAATGGAAAGGGGCGACCACTCGGTCCCCCTGAACGTATGGCAGAGTACCACGATCCCCCCGGGAAGCCATCTTGGGCGGGAGGCGAGTCTCGGCTGGTATGCCCGAAGCGGCGTAGCCGGGGCGCGCTTTTTTCCCGCCCTAGAGTGGGCTGGCCTAGACACTGACGCGGCTGGCCACGCCCTTGGGGCAGGCAGGGGCGGGTTTACGCCCGCCCTGAAGACGGATAAAAGGCGACGCCAGACCAGAAGGCATCCTCTTGTTCCTGTGCTCTGAAGCTGCACCTCCTCGCTGCACGTGAGCTCGAGACGGAACGAAGAGCCAATTTTGACCCACCCACCAGCCCCTGAGGACAGCCAGTTGTTTTTGAATAAAAGTTGATGGATAACTCTAATTTCGTTTACAGGTTGTGGTATTACCGTGATGATTTCGAGTGTGTAATAAAGAATAGTCTATTTCGATTATGTTTTGGAATAAAGAAATTCGGCTTTAGTGTTCATTGGCAAGCATGCTTTTAATACAGTTGTAGTAGTCAATGTCTTTTTAGTTTAGTAAGTTAGTTAGCATTGTCGTATTTATTTTGGTCGGGCGGTAAGGTCATGATCGGTGAGCACTAATTGGAAGATCCCTATGAGTGGGCGTCACCCAACACGGATGGGAGCGCTCGAGGGAGGTGGCCATTGGCCCCTCAACGGGGAGGCGGTCCCTTCTAAGGATGGGTCGCCGAAAGAAAAGGAAAGGCGGTCAAGGCCCCTTCCTGGGTAGGAGGGGTTACAGCCCCCTCCTGGGGAATTTCCCGGGGCCAGGACGTCTGCGACGGCAGATGTGATAAGTGGTGTGGGGTTTGGGGGGGGGTCTACGCTACCTTCTAGATACCTCACACGAGTCCTCGGACGACCTTTAAGTGGCGTCGAGTTTTATTGGGGCCCCCGTCAAGTCAAGGGAAATTGGTAGTTGCACTTGAGGTACGCCTCTGTGCTGTCGCCCCTCACAAGTGGGGGGGGGGGTATTTCTGGTTTAGGGATCTTGACACCGGTTACGACCTTGCCGTTGGCCCTTAAACGTTAGGATGTACAATTTCAAAATGTCAAGTAAATGTTTTGTAGGATGTTAGTTCGGCTAGGAGAACCTCTGTATTAGAGAATCTGTTAAGGTTAGCCAAACATCGCAATGTGGTAATGAAATTGTACATTAAAACTGTTGATTTAATGTTTTTATTTTTGTTTTAATAAATACGGCCGGGAGGGTCACTCCCTCCCTCTTCCAAAAACTTCAAGAACTGTTTCCGGTTTCCCTCCTTTTGGGATTGTGTTGAGAGGGGGTGGCGGGTATCTCAGCCATATAACACTAAACAAGAGGATTGCTGCCTATGGGAAAAGTTGAAAAATAATTTAAAAGCCTGGCTCAGAATGAAACTGAACCATTGGTTTTCATAAGCATTCACTGTACACATCGCTGATAACCAGCATTGTGCTTTACATCCCCTGCAGAAATGGTTGGCATCCAGCAATGTGATTCATTCCTTCTTCCATTGGAATTTGAGAAAATTTGCTCTTTCACGATTCCTTCTCAAACCATCTATAACCGGCCTTCAGAGGGATGTGGAGATCTCTGGACACTTACCTAGACTCTTATGAACCCCCATGAAACTGCTGCCATCAAGACAACTGTAACTACAACTGCAACGGTATCTACTTGGGCCCAAATGGCCGCACCCAACTATAGCCTTGTTGGGGCTGCATACAAGCTCAAACATCTCTACAAAATGTCAGATGTAATTAATAATGACTGTATTTCCCTGTCCCCTACCTCTATTTTCACCCCTTGCTTTTCTGTCCTTTCCTTCCTGCCTTTCTCTCGTTTTCAAAATAATGCCATGTGGGGTTAGCCATATAAACATCGATGTATAAACGGCAACTTATATGCTAACCCTGTAACAGCGGTTGCGATTGTTTTCTGTATATAAATTAATTAAAAATGTTTTGTTTTTTTAAAGAAACGTATTCTGGTGACCGCCTGCGCTGTCCCAGGTCAGACGCATACACTCTCCGATGGGAATTGCTCTATGTGAGTGTATTAGAGGTTCTTGTCGAATTCATTTACTTAGGGCCTCACCGTCTGTGATTCACTACTTGCGGCTTACATTAGCCTGTCTTTTCTAATTTCTCCCTCTGGGTGCCCTAGAAACCATTCAGGTACCTACAACACATCCATTTGGTATAACTCATTGGTCCAGTTTCATTCTGAGATAGGCTTTTAAATTATTCTCCACTTTTCCCTTAGGCACAACCCTCTTTTTTCTGTTATTATTGTCCTGATGATGGCCTTAATTCATGAAGGTCAAAACGCTGTTATGCACCAGCACATTTTTGGATCAATAATTATGACATGATTTCATGAAGACGATATTGTATTCAAAAGATTCATGCATAACAATTTTCGAAATACTTCCATATGCTATTTTACTTTTATTCTCACATATTTCACTTGCACCGTTTAATGCTTTCTCATGAGCGCAATGTGGTCCCTCTTCCTTTTTTACACAAGTCTTGATCATTACTGAAGCTACTTTATAACTCTTGTAGCATCCTTTTGCCTCTGTTGAAAAATATAATTGCATTTACAAAAAGCTGGGGCTTCATGTTGTGTTTTTTCTATAATTTACTTATTTCCAATCTGTATAATCTGTACCCTTTCTATTGTTATCCATTGAGACTTTGTTGGATGATAATATAATTACCCAGGTCTCAACTGGGTGTATGGGTTTCTCCTATTGTTTATATTATTTATGGTCTGAGACTGTGAACATGAACAACATTTTCTTGGTTGAGGGTGAATTTTTATTAGAATTTTGTCTATTAGGAAAATAAATCCAAAACCAATTTTATTGTAGTTAATGATAATTATAGTGTGTTACGAGTTGAGCTTCGAGGGCAGAAATGGTCTGAGACTGTCTAAAGACATTTGGGCCTATGAAAAAACAGAATTAATAAATAAGCTCCTGACTACATTCGAAAAGGTCATCAGACATGGCAACATGCTTCCTGCTCCCTTGTAGACTTATATAACACAGTAAAATTATTACCCTACCTCAAAGTCTGTTCATATTCCAGACTTTGTCATGCTCCTTGAGTAACGCGGTCTTTAGTAAACTAAATCATGTAACAGTCTAATTAATATGGGTAGTAAAATGACCCCTGGATGTAATACAAAAGTGGTGTGGGGAGATAGAGGAAGGAGGGTGGGCAATTACCAAATGTAGAAAATTATTTTATAGACCTTTATTTCATTAGTCTTACGTTCATAAGCCATCAAAGAAATAAATAATCAGTGCTACACTCCTTTGTTCTTCACAACAATTGAATACAATGTAATGTTTGACTCTGCTGTAAAAATTAAAGCCCGCCCAGCTCAATGCAGATTAGATTCTGAGCTTGATGGCCCTATGCCAGTGTTAATGGCTATGAATGAAAAGCACAAATTTAATTGGGTAAGCTGTCCTTCCAAATTGAGCACAATCAGGGTTTTTCACAAATGCAGATTGTGTCAATAGATAGACGGCTCAGTCATTTAGTCCAGTGGCCCAGTTCCCTTTCGTTCCTCCAGAGATTGTTTTTAGATGGAGTTTTTACAAAAACTTTAAAGAATGTAGATACTTAGCTTTGAATCATGGTGGTGCTCCATCAGTATTCAATGAGGCAGCCTTCTTGCTAATCCAGAGCAGTAGACACAGAAGATGTGGTGAAAAAAAATGTAAATCACTCACTAGCTCTATGAACTAAAACATTTATAGGAGATGAGCAGAAGCTATCAACTTAGCATTAGCAGAATGGGGTTTGAGATGCGTGAATCAAGAGACATATCACCTCCTATTAGGTCTATCTGAGACGGGTTCAGTATTAACCACTGTCCCGGCTGTACTGTAAACTACAGCAGTGATTTAGGCCTCTGGAAAAATACTCCCATCAGTTCATTCATGTGAAAAAGTATTGTACAGATGGACTAAAGTTGTGTTGGCATTCCTGATGCTAGGACATTATTTTTAGCAAATAAAGTTTGCACTCTGATTTTGTGAAAAATCTTATTTGGGGGGGGGGGAGTATTATATAGGGCGAACTCTGCCGGAAGGTATCAGAGCGCTTTACATGAGCAGCAGTTGCATTACAGACGGACATATTAATTTTGTTAGGCACGAGGAGATTTCATGATTTGCCCAGAATCACAGGATGTTGAGCATCCATCCCAAGACTCGAAGATTCCCCTTCTTCGAGGTCGAACTCTCTAGCCGTTAGGCCACATCCTCTCCTCCCTTCATGTCATTGCTAGGACATCGCTGTGTAAATATCCATCGAGGTGGAGTAACCAAGAACGTTTTTTGGGGAGGGCTTGGAGGTGGAATGTCTGTTGATTGCACAAAAATAAAATTGAGTTTTCTCCCTCTCCGGTAGAATGCCTAGAAATTTGACGCAGTAGAAGACAACATATAACAAAAGCTTGGACCACAGAGGCAAAATCAAGGAAACTAGGGGCTTACTCCCTGAAAAGGTCATTTGAATCAATTAAAAGTCCTTTTGAACATAGTCTATATTTGTTAACAGCTGTGTGAGTATTTTTCTGGTGCTAGCTAATTTTTCACTTCTCATATTATGTAATTGTACAGTAGGTGGTAGAGAGATTGTCTGTTTATAATAACAAAAATAAGTCAAGGGAAAACATAACATCAGGTATATATAGTGATTAGAAACTGCATAAACTGAATGAAGCCCTCCATAAAAACAAGTTGTTATAGTAGTAGCATTACCACTGGTAGTAAACCTTGCATGACTACATGTATTACACACGTTTGTCACTTGTCCATAAACAAGAGTCCATTAATGTGCCCTAGACGGTGGCTGTTACATTATTAAAGGAATACGCTGGTTTGAACACCCCAAAAAATTAATAACTGCCTGGCAGAATATTTTCAAAAACAAGAAGGTACTCGTTCTGGAGACAATGGCCTGGGTTTAATTTAGGCAAACTCGAAACAGCGCTTGTTTCCACGCTCGAGGGCTCTGGTGTGTGAGAAGCTCTGGCTAGAAGAGAGAAACGCCTCTTATGTCACGAGGGATCACTTCTCCCGCGCGCAGCTGTTCTCCCAGAGCGTGCACACAAAAAGTGAAATCGTTTTCTTAAAGTAAGTTGTGCATTTGGATGCTGCAATTGCTGACACTGCAAAATCTGTACTGTATGTCTTGAAACTGATAGTAAATAACTAATGTGTTCCATACTTCATCCTCTCTGCACAAAGGGGGAAAAAGCACACATGGCGGCTGCCCCACAGAAGTCGAGCACAATTGGAAACAGATCTCAAAATACACGATGGAACAGCGGCCAGCGTAAGAAAGCTGTTCTAACTTTCCATCACTCACTTTCGAAAGCCATTGGGACAATGTAGTGAGCTCGTTATGCCTTTATGCATGTATTTCATGTCTGCACCTAGCAGTAAGAGGCAAGATCTAGTTAGGAGAGTGGTCTGCCAGTGAAAAGAACAATAAAGCTGCCCTACTTAATTAAAAATATTTATTCCGCATATGAAGAAGCGAAAATATGCTATATCAAAAAATTTTATAAGTCAGTTACACAGGAACTCAGGTACTAAATGTTCTTGCAGTTGCAAAGCTTGCTATTCACAAAAACACCTTTTGACCGCAAAACCACAGGTTACAAGGAAGAAAAGGCACGCTGAGAGTGTGAAAATAGCTTTACGACTAGCAGTGTGTACTTTACGACAGACACGTGGTTTGTGATTCAGTTGGAGAAGGAAGCGATAAAGGGCATCCCGCCTTCCTGTCAACTGCAATGACTTGTATCAATAATGCTTGAGAACTGCAATTGCAGTTGGTTCCTCAAAGGATGTGGTTTAGAGTCAGGGGAGTACCTACCATTGGTGCAGGCGGTGCAATGCAGGACCATTAACACCACTGTATTGGATTTTCACTGCCCATGGTCGCAAAGACTGTAGTGTAGTTCCTATATTCCCAATAGGCTCTGCTCATTGGAATAACATATACTATAGTTTAGACGTAGGACTGAGGTCGACTAGGTCTCTATCGTATATATTAAACTTAATTGTGAGTGCCAGCTAGCTCAGAGGTCACTAGAAACTTTCTTGAATAATCAAGAAGGGATTAGTTTCTGACAACCGCATCAACATGACAACTTTGTTTCCCCAGGATAAGAAACTTCTCTCTAGAGTCGCGGAAACAATAGATAGCTATTTTACTCAGTCAATCGTGCAGGCTTCATTTCACCAGAGGTGCTGAGAAAATAGAGAGACGTGCGGTTTCAATAAAAAGCATTTATTGAACAGTCTTCTTTCTCAAGCATAAGAAATGTACTGCTACAATCGTAATACTGGTTATAAAGTACAGAGTATATAATACGAACAGTATTATAAAGTAGTACTGTAAAAGCATGATATGGTTTCTAAGCCATAAATTGCTTAAAACATATAAAATACATACAATGATATAATAATAACTAAAAGTACTCAACAGGTGCTTCTAAAATACGCCTACCCCGGTGTACCAGACCTAAGCCTAGCACAATGGAAGAAGTAAGTGAGGAGTAGCTCTAGTTTAGTATTTTTCTGCCAAGAATCTATTCAAGAATTCTCTAAGGGTCTGGTCAGCTCCATGCCTTGGTTAAGAATGAAGGAGGTCTTGTGTCTCTCTCATAGGTCTCGATTTCCCAGCAACCTGCAAGGGTAGGCTGGAAACACTGGAGATGGATTTCTCGGCTGGAGAAAAGACAGCGTCTCTTAGTGTGTCAGGTGGAGGGTCGGCTTCCTTCAGCACTTGCTGCTGCAGGGCGTTGGGCAAGTAGTTAGTCGATCTGCTCCAAACCACCGCGTGTTTGTCTGAGCAAATCTAGGCATATTTATACTTTGAAGGTGCCGAGATTGACGTGTGATTGGACTTAATAACGTCATTAAGGACTCAGTTCTTCGAAAACTCCATGATTTCCTAGATAAATTAGTATTCAGGCTGGGGAAAGTCCCTAGCTGCTGAAGGCGGGTTTCTCTAAGAAATCGTGGTTGATTCTTGGAACTTAGTGGAAGTAGCCATGCCATATTTGGGCTGCATAGGCTCAGTCTAAATATGGTAATGATTCTTATGCCTATATAAGGATCGGATAATGTATACCTATATAAGGGTATGAATCGAGAAAAGTTACACTAGCGTCCTAGATTCGTTTACAACAGAACGTCTTCAACTTTGTAAGTGTGGGCTCAGGCTCTGGTCGAGCAGAGAGTGGTGGACTTCTGCATGCTCCCTAAGAGCAAATCACAAAATGCTGCTCAAAAATGTCTGCTCAGCGCGTCTTACAAAGAGTGTGATGCAACCAGCGCCTTTTGACATCATGCTCCTAGTTCCAGAAATCACACTTATATTGTAGATTGCAGAGGAAGCGAACAAGGTTCTGTTATAGCCATCTTTTCCATTGGATCAAAAGATGCATTGTCGGAACGAAAACTAGTGAAAAGTTTCCCTCTGTTTGGGCTTTTTTTTGCCAGTTTCGAACATTTGTAGATAATGTTAACACAAGGCATTGCAACTAGTGCCAGGTGAAAGGGTTATTAACACTCCATGATAAATTTTCCATATGCCTCTGAGGGTGCTATGTAATGAGAATAGTACGAGTAAAAAAATGGAGGGAGGAAGAAGCAGAGGTCCATTAAGATTCCAAATGATACTTATTATCAATCAGAAAGAAGGGGGGAGAATGAACCACAATGGTCTTGATGCCAACGTTTCAGAAATGATCACCTCAGAGACCCTTAAACACATATTTACAGTCTGTGGAGTTTATAATCTCGGCCTAGTATGGTTTGGTGGATAGTGTCATCATAGGGTCTGCCACTTGAGTGTCCTGTTCTCCAAGTGACATCAAAACATCCACCAGGAGGGAGACTGTCAACAAAACTCATTCAAATAGGGACTTCAAGTTGTTGGATATTCGTGCCATGACATGGGCTGGTGTTCCTGGGACCCATACTCCACCATCATCTGCAACCTATGCACTGAGCTGCTAAGGATCTTGCTCACAGATAAATATATCAAGATACTTAAATAGACCAATATTATGAAATAGTATCTGGTAGAAGTCTCTCCAACTACAATAGAACAGCTCAACCAGTTCATCATCCTCATACAGAACTAAATATTGAGGGTTGTCCTGAACCTGAATTCTACCAAAACATTATTCCCCATCTTTGTAATTAGAACCAGATTGGCTGGGATCCAAGAATGGCAGTCTAGCATGATTCTGAATGAATTCACTTCTCCATTAGCCACAAATGTCAAATCATTCAGGTTCACCCTTGACTTTTTTTATCTAAACCTAGATTGCTACGGAAAAATAGGCTGTACAGATATGGAAAGTTAACCCTCAACAAAGTATTCTTAAGACTTACTGTGCACACCATTGTCCTTTCCTTCAAATACCCTGTTAATGAGCACTGCATTTACTGTGCTGGACACTTTTTAATGCATCTTCAACACTGTAAGCAAATTAATATGAAAGCTCACTGAATAAAATTAACCACGACATAAAAGACCTACAATGGGTACGCCTACAATGTAACAATAACTTCCAAACCTTCTTCACCCCATAAAAATCGGGATACGTTACCACATCATCATACCTGTCTCAAACGCTCACCACTGCAGGTTGCCAATACACAAGGTGTCATGGCACGGCCTGTCTCAACTTTATGGGATACATCAAAGAGAAATAAACAGGCATCAACTTTGTATTCCCAAAAGATCTGGAATAACATCACACCACATCATTTCAATCTCAGTCCTTCAATTTTGAGACCAGCTAAAGTCCCACACATCATCATCATCACCTTCAACAAGGCCTCTCCTAGAATTTCTGTCCACGGTACTACCAGGAATCACCCCTCCCTCTCCTACTATTGTACATCATTTTGAACATTTTCCTCTATCCAGACATAATCCTTATGTCCCCTTCCGGCCATGTGCAGCATTCAATGGGTCTCCAGCTTTAGTGGTGATCCCCACATATGAATGTATACATATAGTCATGCATATAATCTGAAGAAAGTTGCAATTGTGTGAAAGCATTCTTACTGAGTAGTTGTTGAAGATAAGAGATGGATTATGAGACAAGAGAGTATTATGATGTCAAATAATTGTATTATTTAAGGAGACTAAGACTATTCATTGGAATCATGTGGTATTCTTTAGTGGATAGCATTGTGGATTGGGATCTAGGTTAATGTTGGCAAATTATGTATATCATGTGAAAATTTATTTCAATTCTTTTTTAATAGTTTATAGGGTGTCACATATTGCCATGAATTTACTTCTATAATGATTCCAGAATTAGTGCATTGTAACCAACAGCTCAACCTAAAGAGTAGCGTCAAGTTTACAACAGGTGGAGGAAAGAGATAACATAACAACCATACAATGTCATGAATCAATGTTTTTTTGGTAGAACAGACATTAAATTTGATTACTACAATGGTGGCATGACAGATGATAAAAGTTTTCTTGTGTACCTTTAAGTGTTCACTTTGTCTTCTTAACTAGAAGCAAGGGCAATTGATGCCTTTGATCCATTAAAGTGGAGAAGTTGTCCTTCTACTTAGAAATGTTTGCAATTACCACCTGGCATGTAAAGTATTGTGATGCATCTGAGGACTCTCTTTAGGTTGTGACTGGAGAGCAGTTTTCCAAGGTGTGAGACCCAATTTGCACTGTGAAAAAAGCAGTGATATTTGAAGAATATTGTCAGCCATATGGTTAGCGTTTAGGGGCCTTAGTCAATGGCCGTACCTGATCTTGTGTTTTGGAAGTTGCAGAGTAATTTTTTTTAGGTCTAGGGCTACTTTTTGCCATCCAGTGTGAAGAGTGGGACAACATTAGTCCAGTAGAGGAGCTGTAGGTAGGCACTTTTTATTTTTGTAAAACTTTTAAAGTGTAAACCTAGACCTTTGGTGTAAATCTAGACCTTTGGTCGAGGCCAGCACTCTCCCCAGCAGCTCCGCGTGCAGCACGAGCTTGCCTCAGTCTTTGAGCCCGCCCGTCCATGGGTTCGCGCCGGCAGCCCGCCCCCCGCGTACAGCACCAGCTTGCCTCAGCCCTTGAGCCCGCCCGTCTTTGGGTTTGCACCGGCAGCCCGCCCTCCTCACCTCTTACCTGCTCCCTCTGCCCTCTCTTGAGTGGCAGGTTAATCCTTGCGCTATTTCTTGTTTTTTGTTTAATTTCATGCATTATCTTGTTTTGTTGTTGTGTAAATGTCACGCGTTAATTTGCATTCAGACCTTCCAGCTGCTGCTG
The DNA here is from genome assembly GCF_964263255.1 of Lissotriton vulgaris. Taxonomy (NCBI): domain Eukaryota; kingdom Metazoa; phylum Chordata; class Amphibia; order Caudata; family Salamandridae; genus Lissotriton; species Lissotriton vulgaris. The sequence goes on along the minus strand of NC_141696.1, from coordinate 997,588,802 downwards.
CCCCTGCGGACCCTCCCCCTGACTCAGCCCCCGCTCCCGCCTCCCTACCACAGTCCCGCCCCCCTCCCTACTTAATGGCGGCCGCTGCAAAGGAGCGCGTGTAAACCTAGACCTTCGGTCCAGGCCAGCACTCTCCCCAGCAGCTCCGCGTGCAGCACGAGCTTGCCTCAGCCTTTGAGCCCGCCCGTCCTTGGGTTCGTGCTGACAGCCCGCTCCCCGCCTCAGCTGTTAACTGCTTCCTTTGCCCTCTCCTGGGTGGCGATTGATTCCTTGCACTATTTTTAGTTTTTTGTTTAATTTCACGCATTATCTTGTTTTGTTGTTGTGTAAATTTCACGCATTCATTTATGTTCAGCCTTTCATTCTGCTGCTGCCCCTGTGGCTTCTCCCCAGACGCAGTCCCCGCTCCCGTCTACCTACCCCAGCCCTGCCTCCCTTCCCTACCAAATGGAGGCTAGCGCGCCTAAGGCAACCCCGTTTGTGCCCGTCCGCGACCTGTCGGCGACCGGCACCAGGAACCCTGGATCTCTAGAACCCTGCCAATACAGCTCCACGCCCTCAATGCACTCACCCCGGAGGACACCCCGGAGGACACACTGACTGCCAAAGAGCAACACCGAACACCACCCAAGGACAGTTCTCCTGCAGACACTGCCGACGATCCTTCACCATTAACTGTGCCCCCAAAACTGGCGAAAATTCACCAGACGCCCGCACTACCGGAGCCCTGACATGCATCCTCTTCAACGTTTGTTCCCTACACAGACATGCATTAGAGATCTGGGACCTGCTTGACACCCTCTCGCCTGACGTCGCCTTCCTCACTGAAACCTGGACTAAAGCCACCTCAAGCCCAGACATTGCCACTGCCATTCCCAACAGATACAAGATCCAGAAAAGGGACTGCCCCCACCACCCTGGACTCGCCATCGCTCACAAGACCTCCCTCCACCTCCAACATGAGCGACCCCCATGCCAGCACAGAACATCTCTACTTCCAGATCCAGACCAACCCCAGGACCGTGCTACGGGGCACCCTCGCCTACAAACACCCCAGACCGCGCACCCAGTCCGCAACCACCATCGACGACTTCTTCGCACTACACGCCATCACATCCACGGACTACATTCTACTCTGAGACCTAAATTTACACCTTGACAATCGCAGAGTCCCCAACTCCATCACCCTCCTCGACAACCTCTCCAACCTCGGACTGAAGCTGTTCGTCACCACCCCCACGCACAGAGCAGGACACACCCTCGACTCCATCTTCGCAGGAGGGACGAACATCCAGTTCCACCATACCTCACAGCCTCCCTTGATGGACCACCACTGTGCACACTTTACCTTCAACACTTCCACCGAACCCAAATCCCCCCATGCACGCCTCGTAGGAACTGCAGCAAGATCACAGAAGCGCACCTTAACACCACCCTCCTCCTCAACCCTCCCTGCACCATAACCAACGCCAACTCCACAGCCAAGGCACTGCACCAACAAGCTTGCACCCCTCCGCCACCCCAGAAAGCAACGACCCCTGAAGGCCGCCTTGTTCCCCACCGAACTCTAAGTAGCCAGGCGTACCTGCAGACAGCTCGTAAAAACCTGGCAAAACCGGAAAACCACTGAAGACCTGAACAGCTACTGGGATGGAATACCACCAGCGCCTAAGAGACACCAAGCGGACTTTCATCAAGAACAAGAAGCAAACCACCATGACTAACACTAAAGAACTCTTCAACATCTTACGGCAACTCACCAAACCCCCAGTGAAGCCACCAACATCACACCATCCCAGGAACTCTACAACCAGCTCAGCTCCTACTTCCATCTGAAGATCAAGGCCCTCTATGACAACTTCAGCAAACAGACCCTGGACACCTACCTCTCAACACCACCACAGACACAGAGCCGATCATCACAACCTGGAATCCAGCCACCATCGAACAGACCACTGTGACCATGAAGAACACCTACTCAGGAGCCCCCACTGACCCCTGCCCACTGCACATCTACCACAGGGCAACCGCAGTCATCGCACCCGAACTAGGACGGACCATCAACGCCTCTTTCGAATCCAGCGACTTCCCAGATGACTGGAAGCGGGCGGAGATCAAACCCCTTCTCAAGAAGCCTACGGTCGACTGACAGACCTGAAAAACTACCAGCCCATCTCTCTCCTCCCCTTCGCAGCCAAAGTCACTGAGAGACCCCTAAATACCCAACTCACAGCCTTCATCGAAGAGAACTCCATCCTAGATGCCTCCCAGTCCGGCTTCTGCACCAACCACAGCACCAAGATGGCCCTCCTAGCTGCCACTGACGACATCCGCATGCTACTAGACCAGAGAAACACCGCAGCCCTCATCCTACTAGACCTCTCCGCAGCCTTCGACACAGTCTCACATCGCACCCTCGCAGACTCCATGATGCTGGGATACGAGGAACCGCCCTCTCATGGATCCAATCTTTTCTCTCCGGCAGAACCCAAAGAATCAGTCGCCCCCCTCGCTGCCATTGTCAGACAACGGGGGCTCAGCATAGTTTCATACGCCGACGGCACCCAGTTCATCCTCTCCCTTGCAAAGAACCCCAAAGATGCCAGACACTGCTTCCAGGAAGGAATGAGGGAAGTAGCCGCCTGGATGAAAAGCAGCTGCCTGAAGCTCAACTTGGAGAAGACTGAGGTCCTCATCCTCGGAACCTGCACCTCCGCCTGGGACAACACCTGGTTGGCCTCCACCCTCGGGAGTCCACCCACCCCGAAAGACCTTGTGCAGAACCTCGGCATCTTCCTTGACTCCTCCCTCACCATGACCCGCCAGATCAACTCCATTGCCTCTACCAGCTTCAACTGCCTTTGGATGCTACGCAAGACCTTTACCACCCACGCTCTCATAACCTGCAGATTGGACTACAGCAACGCCCTCTACGTCCTCCACAAGCTCCAAACCATTCAGAACACTGCAGCCAGACTCGTCCTTGGAACACCTCGGCACGAACACATGATCCTACACCTACCTGACCTCCACTGGCTCCCAGTCGAGAATAGAGTAAACTTCAAACTGCTAACCCACGCCTACAAATCTATCCACAACGTCGGACCTAAATACCTCAACGAAAGAGTATCCTTCCACGTACCCAAGAGGAACCTTCATTCCGCAGACCTCGCCCTCGCAGAAACCCCTGGCCTCCGCAGAACCAGAGCAGGCAGAAAACCCTTCCCTTACATCGCAACCAAGGCCTGGGACAAGCTCCCTGTCAACATCAGATGCTCCCCCCCAGCCTCCACACCTTCATGAAGAACCTTACAACCTGGCTCTTCAACCCCCCCCGCACCCCCCCCCCAGCGCCTTGAGACCCTCACGGGTGAGTAGCGCACTTTTTAAACCACTGATTGATTGATTGATTGATTGAAAGTGAAACTAAAGATGTGCTTGAATGTCAATCTAAAAATGGGGAGTTTTTATTTAAAGACCTAGCTTGGATCATCCAATGACATGAACATGCAGATCCAGTAAGTCATTGACACCAAGACCTCAAATTTGATCCATTCATATAAATGACACTTTTTCTGGTTTTAATAAATATTTAGAGGAAGAGTTGGAGGAATGTAAGAGGCTATACTTTTTACAGCACAAAATATGGGCACCACTCATGTATCGATTATTTTCTTTTAGATCGCATTTCGAACCACTTGGTTCATTCAATAGTACATGTCCCCTCAGGGATATCTGATCATTCAGTAGTGGCGATAGTCCTATATTTACCATCAGTGGAAGAGTGTTCCGGGGGTGAACTTTGGAAAGGGATCTCTTATTGGAAGAGAATGTTTTAGAAACTTTAGGAGAGCAAACAGGATTCTTAGAGCATAATCAGTGAACAGCCAGCACTGCTTTTGGCTTGGTATACACACAAGGCCTATATTAGAGGCTGCCTTGCAAAGATCTTGCATGCTCAAGGTAGGAAGAACCCAGAGTTGCAGAAGGACCTGTTGGCAAAGATAGCCCAGAAGGAAGTGTAACTGCATGTTCAGGCAAGGTAGAGCTCTAACTAAAATTTGTACTCCTCTTTGAGAGGGAACTAGAGGGGTTGCAGTTGGAGCTTAAGATTCATCTGAAAAAAGTGTTAGGAGTGAAGTGGGAGGCCAGCAGGTTTCAAAACTTTGAGTAACAGAAGAATAGTGGTGCAAAATAGATTGGAAATGAGATTGGATCGTGGCAGGAAAACCAGCGAGGCACTGGGCCGGTCAGGTAGATTTCAAAGTATATTTTGGTGAGTTACAGTTTTGAAATTTGTCTGCAGGTTTGGTCAGACTAGCTTAATGAGTGAAGCAAAAAGGGCCTTTATAACTAAATCCTCAAAGAAAGATCAACACAGTTAATGTGAACCTCGCTAGATGAACAACAGTAAAAAGAAGCGCTGTTCAAATTGTTAATAGATAACTATTACCTAATTATCAACATCTAAACTACAAATCTAATGAAGCTTGGATATTCAGATTCTAGACTGGACACCCTAACCTCAGTCCCTCATGAAAAATCACTATAAGTCTTGATAAAGTTACATCGCTTTCAAGACACAATGTCAAATAATGTTTCAGATCTTCAAATTTACAGCTGTAAATTCATGTGACATTAAAATGCACACTACTCTCAGCATACTCCCAGTCTGTAAGGAATGTGCTTGTAATCCACCACATCAAGTTGGGCTGTACTAAGCGTCAGGTCTAATAGCTTCCATTGTGACTCCAGTGTAGGCAGCACTGCACTCATAATTCTAAAAATGTATTATCTATACTACTATTATAAAGAGAGAACTTGCACCTTTTGGCCAGGTAAACTCGGCAACCACAGCGCCAATCTACACACCCGATATATCTATGAAAATGTCAAGGTGTGTGGATGGACATAGGCTATATAAATTTTAAAAAAAAGTAAATTAAAAAAATTAAGTTTGAAAACAAAGTAGTCCCCTGAAAGTAGCGCCGGCCGGGACCTAGCACTGGCCGTGAGGCGACGTGTGTGATGACTGCGACGCAACGTGTGTGATGACGACGAAGGAGGAGCGGCGGTGCAGTGACGAGCGGCTGTGCAGTGAGGAGCGGCGGCACAGGTAAGGAAAAGGAAATTTTTCAAGCTTTTCCTACACTCTCAGTGCGAGACTGTGTGATGCAGGGGGAGGCGTTCCAGGGGGGGTGAAGTGAGGCAGACATGTCGGCAGCTAGGAAAGGAAAATGTCGGAGCGGGAGTGATTTGTGGCGGGAGGGGGCGGGAGGGAGTCAGGGCGGGAGGGGGGCCTGGTCCGTGTCCGTGCATGGGTATGCACAGACAATGTCGGGGCGGGCGGGGGCCTGGGCGGGTGGTTTGCCCTGAAGCCTCATTGCCCCCAGGCAACGCTGGGGCAGGCTGCTAGTTAGTTTAATAAAAATGGAGTACATTTAACTGGAATATGATCTTCTCCTGAAGCAGAGGTAAGTAAAACATGCTTTTAATTGTATTTTGTGTGCATGTGTGCAGGTGAGAGAGAGTGTGTTTACGTTGGAGAGAGTGTGCGTATGTGTGATTATGTGCAAATGTGTAAGCATGTGTGTGTGTATGAACGTAAAGTTATGTGTGTTGTGTTTGATGTCACTTCCGCTACCCCTGGTCTTTTGGTGCACTGACGTTTATGAGGCAGTCTCTTATGACATCCCCTCCTGAGTAATCACAGGCACCACCTACATGTAGTCCTCAAGGAATAGTTATTAGGCCAGATTCATAAAAAGGGAATACATTTAAATCTCCACCTTATATATTTTATTAATTCACAAACATTCCCTGGTGTACGTCTAAAAAGCTGCAAAAGATGCAAGTTCCCAGAAGTACTTCCGGGAAAGTCATGTGACACATTCTCCTGACTCCTTTTCCTGCTGTATTTAATTTCTACATAATGTAAAATTATGTACGGGAGCCAGCTGTGCAAACACACGCTTTTTTCTTCTTTTCTCCATTTTCCCTTCGCAATATATCAGATTCCTTGCATCAGTGTTTTTCTTCATGGTGTTAGTAAATCTTTCATTCATATGTCTAACAATCTTTGTTCTAATCGAATTTCTCAAATGCGGTTGCCTGTTCCCTGCTTGCCTGCTTTTAAAATAAACAAAAAGAAAACCTGCTTAAAATCTGTGTGGGTGTCTAGTGGTATCCAGTGCATAACATTCCACATGACATAAACAGCCTTCAATGTGTCCTCTCCACTTCACCTGGCAAAAGTTTTGCTCTACCAGGAAACAGGCTCGACTTGCGGTCCAGTATAATCTTCCTACTTGTTATGCCTAAACTTTGCAGGCCGCACAACAGTCGAACTTCTTTTGAGCTTGCACTCAACAATATTGATAGACATTTGGGGGCAGATTTATGTTAACTGGCGCATCACCAGGGATGCGCCAGTTAATGTGCGCCAGTTAATGTGCGCCACAGTGCGCCACAGCTCCGCCACCCATGGTGCGCCGCATTTACAATGCGGCGCACCATGGGGCAAAAACGGCACAGATGCATGACGCATCTGTACCGTAAAGGTGGCGCATTGCTGGAGTTGCGTCGCAAGCGCGACGCAGCTCCAGCAAGGCTCGGGGTTGCCCCATCTTCATAATGCTGCGTCAAGACCTACGCCTGCTTCAAGCAGGCGCCGTGTTTTGACGCAGCATTGGCCTGAAAGTGACTGAGTGAAATCTTATAGATTTCACTCAGCCACTTTTAGGAGGCGTTCCTGCGCAGGAACGCCCCCCCCCTGCGCAGGAACGCCCCCCCCCCTGCGCAGTAACGCCTCCTTATGGCGCAGGGCTTTACAACGTGACGCATCTCCTAGATGCGTCACGTTGTAAATAGGGCGGATTGTTTGCGCCACCGTTGCATCAAATAAAGTGACGCAATTGCGGCGCAAAGAGGCACAAGGGCCTCATAAATCTGCCCCTTGCTCTTTACATGACTTTTGCACTAGTAGCCAATTTCCCCAACACTAGCAAACTATCCATAGGATTAACAATGTCAAAGAACAGAAGCTTCCAAATTGACAAAAACTTTTTCTGCAGTGCACAAGATATAATAGACTGTAAGCCCACCTGGAGCATAATAGACTGTAAGAAACATGGAGCAAAACTTAACAAATGTGTGCCACTGCAAAAAGTGGCTATTTAACTAATAGTCAAAAGCAATTAATTTTCACTATGACTCCCAAATGAACTGAGAGTGAGTTATCTTTAAGACATTATGCACATGCCACAAGCAGGAATCATAGTGGTTCTACTGAAGAAAGAGAACTAGCCTTATTTAAAAAAAAGTTGGAAATCTGCACGCTCAGGTTATGACCTGGCATAGGTGCAGAGTGCCGACTCTTTGAAATTGAAGTATGTTTCCCAAATTTTCCATGTTACCCTGGAAACCTGTTACAGTAGCAACTTTCCACCTGCACTCCTCGAAAAAAATGGTGAGTTTTATTTTCCTGTGCCAAAATATTTAAGCATATATTTTCACATGGGAAAATCGTTAGTACAAGGGCAAATGCACTTGCTATTGTTTTCTCCACAAGGAAAATTTATTTTTAATATGCATAAACTCCTCCCCTATTTAGTGCATCTAATTTTCTTATTTTGAGTTGCATCAGCATGAGACGAATTACACAAAAAGCGCATTATTATTGTTTGTGCTGGACGCACCTTTTAAAAGGTGGGCCCAGCTCAAACAATGAAAATACACCATATTATGATAAATGCACTGCCCCAGGGCAGCCACGAACTTGCGCTGCCCTGGGGGCAGCACATTCAGGTGGAAAACAGAGCTGCTGCTTCAAAGCCGCTCCATGTTTTCACAGTGCAGTCAGCAACCTGCATGCACTATGAAGGGGGATTAGAGATCTCCTTGCAGGCGGGTGCAGTGAGTGACTGCATCCGCCTGCAAGGGAATGTCTGGAGGGATCCCCTTTACCCCCTGCAGAGGGTTGCCATCAGCAGGCGCTCTGACAGGGTGCCACCTTTTAGATAGCACACTGTCAGCGCACCTCTGAGATCTTCTTTTCCTCTGCGTCCACGTCTGTAATACAGCGCAACACAGAGGCATAGGGATACCCTCATTTGCATAGGGCACACCCCCATGCAAATGAGGGAACGCCCTCTGTAGATAGTGCAGGTGCTTTATGTGCGCCAGCGCTATTGGCTTAAAGAAGGGGCTGCACAAACGACTGCGGTCACTTCTGTAATACCAAAATGCCTCAGGGAAGCGCAAAAAGGGCACAAACGCCTGTTCTGCTCCCAGGGCACTTGTATAATCCAGCCCCATAATTGCAAATGCACAAGCTAACATTTTTTGAACCTGAACTAGAGCTCACTTCAGCAAGAAATGCAGTGGTGTGTGTTTATCAGCACTTGGGATAGATGCAATTACATATAACGCACTGTGGGGCATATTTAGGAGAGCTTTGCGTCATGCTTGCACCACGCAACGTGGTACATGCATGATGCAAAGCTCTAGGTTCATACTTTGAAGCCACGCAAAGCCACTTTGCATGGCTTTAATTGGCTTCAAAAATATGGAGTAATGCAACTTTGTAAAAATCGCTGGGCTGCCTTACTCTGCGCAAGGAGGCATTCCAGTGGTGGGGGGGTGGGTGCTCCCACAGAAATCACATGTTTTTTGACCAAATCTGGTAAACCTGGGAATGCACAAAAAAAGATATGTCTCCCCAGGAGAGGTGTAGCGGGGAGAAATATATCTTAATTTCTCCTCGTTTTTCCTCTGTTATGTGTGCTGCACATAGAAAGTGAAAAACACTTCCATAGTTTTTGTGCAGGAAGGTGCCCCTTCCTGCACAAACACAATCCTGCCTACAACAAAGGCACCCTTACACCACGCTGCAATGGTGCCTGCATTGGCGCTAGGCTGCTGAAACGGTGCCAGCGCAGGGGGAAAGGACAGGAATGTGCTATATTTGATTAATACAACGCATTCCTGCTCTTTCCCGACACAGGGAAGCGCAACACGTTGCTGCGCTGCCCTTTGCCACATGTATTATAAATGTGCCCCTGTATGTTTAGGGTTTACGTAGCAGATACATTAGATCGAATAATCAAACCCATATAAATACACTGAACTAGGTGCATAATTTTAGGGAAAAAATGGCATTTTCGGGACACTGAGTTACAACAAAAAACATTGATATACTAGACAGCGCTTCTGTATATTACAGGCGTTACGCACAGGGAGACACAAACGAGAAACTGATGAGTGCAATACGCACCACTACCTAGTTTTGCTATGGCCTGACCTTATAAATGGAAGAACAATACATAGTTTTCAGAAGTCCTTATTGGAGGTAAACATGCTCATGTTTCTTGCTTTTAGAATGTATAGAAAATAATGTACTTTAAAAAAATTATATTTAGGTTTTTGCTTCCAAAAGTGCACTTTCAGATTACATTAAGCTCTTTTTAGTTTCGGCCACATAGAACATCATTTGTCAATGTCTTAAAACTAGTTATTTTAACACTTTACATGCCCACGCTAATCTGGGAGACATAAGGAATTATAGGGAAGGGCATTTGAAAGAATGAGTAGCTTAAATCGTTTTCTTTACACTTTACAGACAACAAAACGGTGTTTATGGGCATTATGTGAACTGTTTAGACAGGTTTTCTGGTAAATCTTGATTTTCCTGCCACCAGCTGTCTGACTCTTGTCACTTTTTTGTGCACCAGAAAGACACGTTATAAATGCTCAACATATTGACCTCAGCCTTACAGACTTCATTGAGTCAGAAAACAGGTTATTTTTACAATTGATCTCAGATATCTTCTTTTCATGAGTACAAAAGTCATTTGATAGTTTTAACACCTTGATGCACAGTTCATAGCATGGGTTTCTACCTATAGCACTCCATCTAGTGTATCATGGTGGACGCACAACCTTTGTTCAGTGCCTTGCTCATCGAATAGAAATAGATGTATTAAAGCATGAGTAAAGTGGGTAATTGCCCAGGGCCTCCATCTTTGAAGAAAACACTGGGAAAGTGAACTTTATCTCTGTCTTACTTTCTGCCTATTTTTCTATCTCAACCTTTAAGGTATAAGTCAGTAATATTTGTCATCATGGGGTTTTAAATTAGAAAATTTGGTAATAAAATTCAAGGCTATTGCAAACAGGAGTCCGCAAAGATTACTTGCCCAGGACCCCCACAATCCTTAAGATGGCACTGTGAGCAGTGGCGGCTGGCAACACTCGTGGGACAGGGGGCGGACGAGGGGTTGAGGGACATGGGGTTGCGCAATACAAAAATAAAAATTCAAATAAAATATTCACTTACCTTGCCGCAGAGTCCCGCATCTCTGCTCCTGCTCTCCTCGTCGGACTCGAGGAACAGGAAGACAGTAAGAACAGCCAGGCTCCCCTGACAAATCACAATGCTGCAGTGCAGCTTTGTGATTGGTTTTGAGTATCCTGGTTCAATGCTCAACTAGGGAATGGGGGCCTGGGCATGTTCTCCATGCAGGCTTTAATGCAGCCTGTGTGGAGAATGGAGAAAGTGTGCATGACAAGTTTGGAAGGCCCACAAGGGCAGACCAAACAGTCATTGTGCACTGAGGAGTGGGCAAACCACTCCTCCCCTGCCCTACTCAGGGAGCAGTGCAGCCCCGCCCAGCCGCCCACAAAGGAATTATAAAATGATAATAACTCAAAGTTATTATCATTTTAATATTTCCTTTACTTTGCACTGCTCAAAAGCAGTGGGCGACACTCCTCCACTATAACTGAGGAGCCGTCACTGACTGTGAGTAGACCTTGATCACGAAAAAGGGGTGGCAAGCCTCACAGCATATGTAGAAACACTCTACTGACCCCACATCCAGGGACAACTTAGATCTCTCTTTTGTCCCTGCAAGACATTGTAAGACAAGAGAGCTCTTTGACTGAATGGGAGGGATCATAAGGTTAAACATACTTAAGGAGTGTCTGTTGTTTTAATTGTAAATACTCCTTGGAATGAATAATGAGTGATTAGTCTCAAGCATCACTGGGTAAACATGCTTCAGCCACCTTATTGCCTTATTCTTGTGGTTTTCAGCAGGACCCCTAATACTATGTTGACCCATACCAGTGCATAATTTGAGCTGGTGGTTTATGGGGCTCAGCACCAGCACTTAATCGTCAACACTGGCACTTATGACAGCAGCCACATGGTGGTGCTGTTTGTGAAATTAAAGATGAGCAGAGCAATAGTTGTTTATTAAGTCAATGTGCATTTAAAACAGCTAATACCAGCCACCCAAGACATTCTTATAGCCTTTGGGGCTTGAATAGTCTGAAATGTCACACTAATAAATGTTAGTAGTTGCGTGGGTACTGTCATTGTAGAGCTGGTACTGGCAAAGGGTGGTACAAGCTGTTGTGGTCTCCTGAATAGGGCCCTAGCACCTATTTTTTTACAAATAAAGCACTGGCCCATGACGCTCTTTTTGCTCTTTGTAATGAACCACCAAACTAGTTAGGAAGTAGAGGTAACCCCAGTCAATTTCTTCTCACTTCCTCTTGTTTTCATGCAAGTACTGTGAGTAGATCTGCATGTTGTTTGCATTGTCTAAACTGTTGAAATAGCTACACCTGAAACACCAAAGCTAACTCTCTTATAATTCAAATTATACAATGAAGAAATGTGTAATGGAACAATCACTCCATGTTACAATGCTACTCTATCTCTACACCTGCCCTGAAATAGTCCCATGCCTGTATGTTTTCAATACTCTTTCCTCAATATGTCTTTGATCCATTTTACAATATCTTGAAAAGAGTGACACATCACTTTTAGATTATTACTGATACATTTGAGGATTATAAAATAATACATTTCTGGATTATACTTTTTGATAAAGTAAATGAAAACCCCTGACGGGCTTTAGAGTACTTTACATAGGAAACAGTGAAATATTGGGGATTTTTCCATTATACTATCACAGGTATTATTAAAGCGACGATTATCTAAAATATTCTATTATCTTATGCAAGGTAAATTTTTGCACCTGATTAATGTACTGCTATAAACACTGGTCTCTATTCACAAAGGTACTAATGGCCATAAGCATGAACGTATAGCCAAAAATACCTCATTTACACTTGCGAGGATTTCACAAACTTAATTCTGGCAGGCTTAAATGACTCTACAAATGTAAATTCCTCCACAAGTTTAGAACAATCTGTAGTAGTAAATCCCACACAATCTCATACAAGGGGTATAAGTGACAGTTGCGAGAAGTGGTTAACCATGTGTGTATGTAAACTATCATAAGCATTCCCACTTGTCTTCACTTCCTTTGAAGAGTTCAGACCTCTCCTCTTGCTGACATCAAAATCAAGGTAATCTGCAACTCAGCATTAACACCTTCGATGCTTGTGACAAGGTCAACTCGTCATGGGTGTTACTTGCGCTGTGCGTTTGACGAGTTGACCTTGTCACATAACAAGGGATTTTAAAAATTGCAGCACAGCACGGGAAATAGCCGTAGCAATGATGTGGTTAAGAATCCATATGACTCACTGAATGTGGGGCTACTTGTCCAATTTGACCACTTTGAGAAAAATACTATTGCCATCTGGACTGCTTAAACCATAGATGGTCCCTCATGGGTGTAACATTTCGAGTAATCCCTTCATAGGGCTAACTAACATTGAGGGGGTTCTATATAGCCTGGCCTTTACATGGTAGTGTACATCAGGTTGGGGAGGGAGATCTACTAATAGTTTATGCCATTTGCGTTACAAAAATGACGCAAATCGGCGCAAAATCTTTTTGTCCAATTTACTTTTCAGCACTAAACTTGTTTAGCGCTGGAAATAACGTGAAAGTAATGCAAATCAGTGCATAGCGATGCTTTGCATTACTTAGCACCAAGGGGGAGTACCTTGGGTAGTGCATGTGCGTTCTCACAGAAAACTGTGACCTTTTAAAGTAAGTGTGAGGAAGGAGAAATGCTTTCATTTCTCCTTCCTTTTCTGACTTTGTAAATGTGCTGCGCTGCGCTGTACAGCACAGGTACAAAGTTGGAAAAGGGTTGAAATGAGTCTATGCCTGGTATTTTGTACTGGAAGGGTACCCTTCCAGTGCAAAACCTAAGCTTTACTCCCGGAGAAACCCTTGCACCCTGGTTCAAAGGTGTCTCCATGGCGCACAGCAACTGATTCAACGCCAATGCTAGAAAAAGGGGAGCAGAGTGCTATATTTCAATGAATTTGGCGCTCTCCTGCTCTTTCCTTCTCACGCAGCGCAGCATTTACGGCTGCTGCACGACACTGCATGAGAACATAGTAAAGCTAGTCCTGGGTGTCTAAAATAGAGCAACATAGTTAACCTCTGAGAAAAATATACTTCCTAAAATATATCTTACAAAATCATTATCAAATTTAAGCCTAGCAAAATTAAAAAATATGTATATTTTCCAAAAATGGGATATGAAGGTGAACACATTAGGTACAAAAAAATCTTCATATTCCTTTTCGGAGATCATCAAGTACACTGACCTATAGGCATGTGTGTGCCAACAGTAAAGTATGTTGGGGAGAATTCAAAGTGTTGTCCAGAACCACTTTTGAAGTTGGTAGGGATGTTATCTAAGTGCACAGAGAACTCTTCTAAAGTGCCCGTTTAATAAAATATGATGCCAAAATTTGCATACCGCCAGGCCTGATGTGCACTCAGCCAAACTCCTCCTAGCATTGTTGCTACACTAAGGTGAAGAATTTGTTAATTTATGACTAAGGGCTTGATTTGTAAAATAATAAGTGATGGTGCCCAAAGATTTCTCAGAAGCATGCAGCCGACTTTGCCAAATGTCTGGGGTGCTAAATACCTTAGGATCCATGATTTTATTTCCACCTCATGCCTCTTTCAATCATTGCCCTACACTCCGTACCCCTTTATCATACTCTTGTGGGCAGTGCTTAATTTGTAACATATGAAGTGCAGGTGCTGAAATGTTTGTCGGAGGCCTCACCCACTTTTTCTGGCTCCACTCACTTACTCTATTAGCTCCACCCACATCTTCAAGTGGCACTGCTAAAAGTCAAATATAATACCTGATGTGAATTTTAGAAAGGGAGCCTTCGTAAGGTTTTGATAGGAGGTTGCCCGTGAACCATTTTGAAAAAGATTAATGCAAATGTGCACTTAAAGCACAAGTTTGGAATAAATTAGCTAAAACCACTAATGCATTGAAATGGACAATTTCAGTGCTCTATGTGCTGATTTGGAGACAGGACAATACTGGGGGTAGGGCATGCCATTTTTAACAGAGTCTATGATTTCAAAGGTACAACTTGGACATAGCTTAAGTTATATGACAAAATAAAACAAAATGTTGTGAAAACACTAGTCCAAACAGATAAACTGAATAAAATCATGCACTACACTTGAATGAGTCAGCTACACCATTGTGAAGGTCTAACCAGGCCAGCAGGCGTGAGGGGAGAAAACAAATAAGACACCTCAGAAGGGGCAAGAGGTTGAAAGTTATGAAAACTGTGGGCCTGGTATAGGTGCCTACATGGATGAAGAGGAAGTAGGGCTGACTGATCAATGGTATAAGTTGCGTTTGGGTGGGAGATGGTTTGCAACACCTCGAGTTTCAAGAGTCTGTGGTTAATAAGATTATTAATAAGAGCACAATTTGTTGTGTAAGTGAAGTGGGGTATTTTATTGTTGAATTGGAGTTATTGTGTTACACTGCAGGCCTCCACTAATACATTTTTTGGGGTATTTTTGGATTCTATGGAAATGTTCTGCTTCTCGCTTGATAAACTACTACTGTCTTACAGCTAAACACTTTAAGGTCCCAAAGGCGAGACCTTTTGGCTATGCCAATGCTTGTTCTAGATAGGCATGTCCCATTTCCTATTTTGATTCTTACCCAGGTGTTAGTATTCAACAGTTGAACCTGCCTTAGTAACTAACGGTGGTGGTATTTTTCAACTGGCTACTCTTTCCCCTGGTGCATGGAAAGACAGGGCCCTGCACTCTATACCCGTAAATAATGTAATTGGGATTAATTCTATATTGTAGTAGAAGTAAGCGAGCTCTACAAAAATGGACAATCATGAGTGAGAAGAGGGGAGGAGGAGACAGTGTGTAAACGTATGGGATGCCAATCAAGGAAAGAGCAGCGAGAGGAGTAAAGTAATAAGGAAGGAGGGGCAAGAGCTTCAGAGACCCACTCGTCCTCAACTGCAGTCAGTCCCGATCGGAGAGAGCCACTTCTGTGTATGGTGAAGCAGGAAGCAGCTGAGCTGCGCTGCATCTGTGGTTGTGCGGGAAAGGTTCAGAGTCCCACTCGGACTGTGCATTTCATAAGGCCTGCTGTGGAGGTTTAATAAAAATAGCGTTAAATGATAATACATTTCTTGGGGGACAGTTTATAAAAGAGATACTGCTTTCAGACAGAGACTCAGGGTGGCTCTAAGGCATAGCCCTTGGTGCATACACCGGTGGTGTAAAGCAAAAGGATTTTCCCCTCGCCAACCCCCCCAGAATGTGACGATTCTTCGATGATGAGATGACGTGGGTTCCATGTGCAAGTGTGTGGCTGTGACTTATTAAACACTCTTACTTTAGCTATCTGAGATCATGTGAGCAGCACTGTAGTACTGTATTAGTTTAACGCTTCTGTCCCTGGCTCAGACTGCTGGTGTGTTTTTTATACTCAACCAGATAACACTGAGCATCGTGCCTGGCTATTGTCCATCTGTCTGTTTTATTGCTGCCTCTGTTGCTTTACAAAAGGCACCACGCACAAACACGTGTTTAAAATAACAAAAGTATTCATGCAGCTAAAAATACAATTTGGCCTCAATGTTTATAATAAGAAATGTGTCCACTTTCTGACCAACCATCCAACACGTTACTACATTTTGAATCCTTCCTCCCCACCCCCCATACATCTTTATGTAATTACTGTTGCAGAGCTTGAAATTGGAGCGCATGAATAAAATGCTGCCCAGCCTGCCACCTTATAATTGAAATGAAACATATATTCGGCACCTCCCCCGCCCCCTGGAATAAAGCAAAGTGAGGGAGCTCAGTCAGCTGTCCGATCGGGTCAGCTTAACTTAAAACTTTAAGTGCTTCTGTGCTTTGCTTAACTTAATTTGTAGCGTCTTCCAGTTCTTACCGTTATTCGTGGTGGGGCTGGTCAGCAGGCCAGGACACAAAGAGCTGCTTCACACTGCACTGTTTTACTTTTACTTTGCTGCCTGCTTCAGCTTGCTACGTTACCAGGCCGCAGTCTGCAGTGCAGTGGCAGACTGAGACACACACTGTGGCACACAGTACTGGCTGCACTCAGTGCCACGACGCGTCGCCACCACTCAGGCACACCAGACCGTCACGCCAGTTGCACAGCAGGCAGCAGCACAGCCCAGCCCAGCTCTGCGGCTGCCCTTCGGCTTTGTCGTTGGCAGTACTGGTTGGGCCTGGGCCGCCGGGCTAACTTAATGTGGACTCCACTCGTAGCGTGGGGAGCTGCCGCTGTAACTGCGCAGCGCGGTTATGCTGGGGCGTGACTGCAACTGGTGGCAGAGGGCAAGTGAAAAATAATCTGCGCGCGCTTCCGCGCGCACAGCCCCCGGCTGGCCCCTACCCCCATCAGAACCTCCAGGCTCCAGCCCGGCCCCACCAACTGAACTTCTGCGGCCCGCCCACCCACTGGCAAACAGAAACTGTCAACAACTCCATGATGATGAAAAACAAAACTTCACACATATATTTTGATTATATATAGATATTTTATTTATTATTCAATGTTATTTATAATCTCATCGGTATATTGCATCTCAATTGATTTTAAGGCACTTCAATCTCGTTTCCAGCATTAACGATGATGTTGTGTCTACCCCACAGAGCCCCCTATGATCCTGGCAGTTCACAGAAAGCGGGGTTCAGAGTACGTTCCGTTGTCAGTTTTTCCTTGTATAGCGCCTTCTACAGCTGGCATGTCAACGCAGCGGCAGCGCCCTAGGACTTCAGTTTGAGGTGCCATGATGAGCTTCCCCAAGGGGACCCTCGAGATATCAAGACTCGCCCCTGGGGTTAGGAGGGGGCCGGGGTGGGGTGGGGGGGGCTGCCTGATAGGAGTCGGACAAGGGGAGGGGTCACTCCACTGTGAGCTGAGAGGTGCTCTGGTGCCTGGAGCTCCCGGTTTTTTTCTAGAGGTGTTTTTGTAAAGCACCCAAGCAGTGAGCTTCAGGGCGCTAGGCTAGCACAGTACGAGCAGGGGCTGAAGTACATGGATGGACGTGCAGGAGGGGGGGCGCTATAGTGTGGTGAGGTCTCTCCTGGCATGGGAGTGTGGAGTAAACTTAATATCAGGACAATATGCGGTGAATGAGACTCGGAGCAATTTCATGCGTTAAATGGCACTGCGGCGCGTTGACTCCGTGTCAGGATGTATGTTAGTTGTTACACGAGTAGCGCCGGGAGCACTTAGATGATTTGCAAGTTGGCTTTAGTTAGTTATCTATCTTTCTTGAACAGTGGACGGACTTTGGGGCAGGGGGCAGGCAGCAGGGCTGCAGCTGCTACCTCAAGTGATGTGTGAGTTGCGGGCACGGACCGGCGGCGCAACTTGCAAGTGTGAAGAAGACGCCGCGGCCACAACGGTGATTGTTCACGCAGTACTGACTCTGACTCAGACAGTATGATGAGACTTGGCGGCCGGCGGCGGGATAAATATATTTACATGATATTGTTTCATGAACACAACACACGCACGCTGCGGGCGGGCCTGTGGCTGCACAGAGACAGTCTCGGAGAGAGTACAATCAATAAGAAGGTATATTTACATGAAAAAACAAACCATCAATGTGGGTGTGCGCGCAGGAGATTCATAGACCCGGCCCTGATATTTAAGTGCCGGTGCTAAGCACCGGATATCACCGGCACAAATTAAGCACTGCTTGTGGGTCCTTTACCTTCCCTTTTTCACTTTTTTTCCACTTTCTCTTCCTCCTTCTCTCTTCTTTTTGTGTTTTTCTCTACCTTGCTTTGGGTCAAAGACTAATGAGGAACAATAAGTGCTGGCCCCCAAAAAGTGTGCCATTGGGCACCACTAGCAACCACTGCTTCAAATTAACTACAGGAGTTATTGCATACAGGCTTCCATGGAGACATGCACCCTTTATAGCCAAAGAGCTGAAAACTACAAAAAAACGTAACTTACAGATTGCAAAGTTTACTTGTTTATACTTGTACCATTGTGACTTGACACTTAAGGATTCTACATATTCATGTCCTTTCTCGGTTTAATATACATTAACGCTGTAGCCAAGGCTTTAAGTGGACAGGGTCCTGCCAGTGCTCAGCACCAGCAGTTTTAAAAAGCAGGTGCTGAGACAGGTCCTTATCGGGCATTTTTGCCCTCACCCTCAGGATAAAAAAACATAAATCTTAACACTACAGCAGTACCACCCTTCACTGCTTTTGATGTAACTTCATAGTATTCATCATATATAAATTGTTCTCTTTTTCTTTTACATATACTCAGTATATTTATTCATATCATTCAAATTGTAAGTTATTATTAACTTTATTGTACTTATGATGACGTTCTCAAAATGTCATTAAAACAATTATAACACAAAGTGACTCCTTATGCTTCTTTCACAGTCTCACCATTACAGAACTGAAGCATTTTCAATATGCTATACAACGAAGTCATAGTTGTTGCTTATTTATCTTACACAACTAACAACCATTGACGAAGCCAAAAGTCCTGGCTTGTTGAGTGGTAATGCAACTTGTATAATATATCTGGATGCAATGACAGAAGCAGCAAAATATCAGTTGGGTAGTTTACTAAGTTAAGCACAGATTTTCAGCTTATGTGTATTTAAGCCACGCCCAGATGACATCGGCCACGCCCCTGTGAGACACCCTCCAGTTTTTAAATCCCACTTAAAGCCCTGGCTGTAGCACATCCTTCAGCTACCAGTATGGACGCTTCTATCAGCGTACTGCTTTACCCATACAATTATACATCTTGCAGGATTATCCTGGATAACGTGTTGTGAGGTCCTTCTGCTACCTATTCACACAATTACACAACAAAATTAAGGACAAAGGTCTTGCCAAATGACAGTATGAAACCCAGGTATTTGCTGATTAACTACACCATCCACTGAGGGTAAGAGAGGAGAGGAGGCATGGTAATGGCAAGATAATCACCACCAATAATTAGGGCAATATTGGACGTATAAAAACAACAAAGGTGATGGGTGAAAGGGTACAATTAACAGTGACTGCAATTGCTGAGGCCACCTTCCAGCCCATTATGTTTCTTTTTCACCGCACTATTTCAAAGAGCGACCATATGCATATCTAACTGGGTGATGCGCTACCAGAAACAATCCACCCCCAACTGCCATGCACGCTCCATTTTTACCAGATCACAAAGAATCCAGAAAAAAATTTCAGATCCTTGAATCCCATGGCATAGCGAGCCATCGACCATGTCAGGACATGCGCGTGGCACCCACTGGATGTATAGATACATAAATACACAGCCATTTTCCTGGGTAGAAGGGTGCAGGCTGCAGTCTTAACTCTAGCATCAGTGACTTATTACATGGATGACACCAATTAAAGCTTCATGACTACCGTATTAAACAGAAATTATGAGAGGAGACTGATAAATGTGTAACAGAGATATTCTGTTACGCTGTGATTTCCAAGTGTAGGTTCTGCTACACAAAAATAAAAAATAAAAAGCTCGAGTTAATAGATTACTTAACATAACTGGCAAGCCTGGTTATCAACCCTGCGTTTCAAATTAACAAAAAACGGTGTTTTCTGTGAGTCTTAAACTTGGTTGAGTTCAAATGAACTAAAAGGACTTAGAACTCATAAAACAATGTTTTCTTAAAAGCGAACTTTAGACCAGGAAAGTTGAGTTTTGGTGACGTGAAGTCTGGTAAGTCTATATAATACCCACCCTGGAGGAAGGCATGGTTGTTTGCGATAATAGGGAGAGGAAAATGACCAGCATAATATTGGACAGAAAGTATTCTCATGTGGGCACCATTTTATACTGTGTACTATTTTTCATTTAAGTGGACAAAAAAGGCAACGGTTCATGTACCGGTGGCACCCACGGATCTCGGATAAAATTCAGTGAAACAGATAAGATGGATAGAGGTCAAAAAAGTGCCTTCATTGCTAGACTAACGGTTTATTTGGCTTCTATTGCTGACCTTATCATCTTGCTGATGAAATGTACACTGTGTGGATGCTGTCACGGATCAGAAACATTTGTAAACCAAAAGTTACACCAGTGAAATGATTTCGAGATTAAACCACCACCTTTTTTATTTGTATATGTTGGGGTCGTATTTCATTTGATATGATTTGTTTTTAGAGAGTCACAGTCCCATGTCCTTTCTGTCTCCACTTTGCTGGTGGTGTAAACTCTCTGTAGTCCCCCATGAAATGTGTATTTTCTGTCAGCATTCATATTTCCAATGCTGCTGGTGCCGTGTCCTCCCCTGGAGCTGAGACTCAAGCCTTCTCCTGGAGAGAATGAGCAGTTTACTCGAATATTTTTTTCTTTTCTCTCAAACACTCGGGGGTTGTCTTGGTGCAATTTTTGGTTTGTATCTGAGCACTCATTCAGTTTCTTTATGATTCCTAATGTATTTTCCCTGATAGATTTTGGCCTCATGATTAAGGCTTTTGTATCTACATTTTGACAGACTTATGGTGTTGAGCCCTTACGATACATGTGTTACATTGAAATAAAGAAAACAAGATGTATCAAGGAGTTACGCCTGGCTAATATTATGAACAATTATATTGCTAGTAAGAAATAGATAATGTTATTTTATAACTTAAAAGATTGTATATGAGCAATCAATACTACTAATATCCAATGTTCCCTTAGTCTGTATGTCCATTATGAAGTGAAGAACTAGTGGTGCTGTATGGCATGTCTGCTTTTTAGGAAGATCTATTCTGAAATCACAAAAAGAGTTTATTATTAACAAACAAAAGTGTATTATGATCCTGTAATGCTTTTGAGGAATTCTGGTAACATAGGGTCCAAGTCTCCAAAAAAGAAGAGTGCGGGCAGAGACTTACATCACGCCTAAATGCAGTGGCATAAGAAAACGGTGGGACGTTATACGAACACACATTCAAATAAAACATTTTACAAAGAAAAAATCAAAGCTTAACTTGTCTTAGCCTTCAGCATGTCCTCGTTGTTTTTCAGTCCCTGGCTCCAGACTCCTCTGAATTCAAGGTCCCACAGCCATTATCGAATCCACACACTGCTTTCATGCTGTTAATGTTAAGCTGCATTGGTGAAGCATCTGGATTGGCTAGAGTGGGCTTGCTCAGTGCTCCTATAGGCACTGGAAGCCTGTGCCTGCTCTCCACTCAAATATCTAAGACTGATGGGTTGGAGAGGTTTGAATTACGCATGTCGGGCTGGACATGGCAAGATAGCAGACCAAGCCGATGTGCCTACTTCAAACTGAAGTGGCCACTCCTTCCTGCTGCCAAATCAGCAGCAATGATGCACTGGCCCCGCCCTCACACTCCATTCTGTTGGCAGAGAATAAAAAATAAAATGGTAATAAAATGAAGAAAGTGATTTTTTTACCATTTTATTTTTCACTCTTCCTGCAAGGCAGTGGGGGAGGGGGTGACGCTCCTCCGCTCCTATAGAGTAACCACCACTACCTGGCTGTACTTTTACGCTTTTTACAGTACACAAATATTCCTGAAAGTATGTATGCAAAGCTACCGGCAGCACAGGTTTCAGGGAAGACCATGCAAAATTTCATTCATGCTTTTCTTCCCCCTGTCGGAAATATAAATAATGAAGATTTGGCACTAGTGGAATGGAGCCCTTCTGTGCAAGCATGCATTTTTTTCCCATGGTGAAAACTTTTATCCCCATGGAGGAAACACTTGCACTACATCCCAAGCAACTGTAGAAGTGATCAATTCCTCTTCCCATCTTGGGAGTAGAGATCATCCATTTGCCACCCCTCACGTGGGATTTACTTACTAGATTTCTCTGCACTCGTGGCTGACAAATCAAGAGCGTAACATCCATTTACACCTGCTAGGAAGCATTTCTGGATTTCCTGGTGTAAATCAGGTGCCAGGCACCATGTGGTGCCTGGCACACTGAACATGGATGCTTGGGTGGGAGCACCACATGTGCCCCCCTCGGCAAAATACGGAGGCCCAAGGGGGACGGGGCCCTGCTAGGGGGCCCCTAAAGTCCAATTCCATCTGCTTTCACATGGCAGTCGGTTTGCCATGTAAAGGCAGAGGGAAGAGGGTCATTGTTATTCCAAAGGCGGTGCACCCCCCCCCCCCCCATTGTAGGATTATGCTCAGTCCGATTGGCTCCTTGAGCCTGTCAGCTCCTCCACCTGCTGCACTCTGACTGACTGCATTATTATGTGGCTATCAGACTGCAGCCTAAGGTGTTGGTCTGACAGACGGCCTTCTCAGTGGATATCCGCCAAACATCATAATCATGGCCATAGTGTGTTTGAGAGACAGGACAACTTTACTATCAATGTGTGTCACAAAGTAAATCAGGCATCTTCCATTTACTATGGGAGTGTTGGAATGTGGGGATCTAGTGAAATACAGAGGTCATCTTCATCGACATGTCATCAATTAAGCACTAGGTTTCCCGTTTTAGGCATGTCACTTACAAATCATCAACATCCTGCATTTAAGTCTAAATAGTTTAACTGAAGCCAACAAAT
This sequence comes from Lissotriton vulgaris, assembly GCF_964263255.1. Lineage (NCBI taxonomy): Eukaryota > Metazoa > Chordata > Amphibia > Caudata > Salamandridae > Lissotriton > Lissotriton vulgaris. The sequence continues at coordinate 997,566,005 of NC_141696.1, read as the reverse complement.
GCTTAAACATTAAATGCATTAAAGTGCTTGGTGTGCAGCTTCTCTGGCTAGTTTTGACGGTGCACCAGGAAGCCACGGCACACAGATTGGGAACCACTGCCCTTGGAACACTAAGGTAATCTCTGTCCTCTCCCCCAAGCTAACTGGGACCACCTCCTCACTATGCGTTACACTCACCAACTCAGGTGCCCTCTTGGGACATTTGGTGTCTCCCTTGGAGTGCCCATATTTGTATCATTCAGCACACTGGGGGACAAAACTCCCTGTCCTCTTGTTGAAGAATCCCTTCTTCTTTGGTTCAGATGGGAACTGGTTACTATGGTTTACTCGGGAAGTATTTTGTGGACCTTTAGAGAACTACTTATTTTTAAGTTTTTCTACCCCCTGTTTCTTCTGGTGGATCCCCTGACCATCCTTTGGTGATCTCCCAGATACTTTTTTGTGGATCCTAGTGCTGATCCAGCGGTCTACCTCCTCAGCAAGCCCTCTGGGGTCAGTGGGCTTACTACCAATCAAGTGTTGGTGTAGCTTTGGAAAACAAATACTGAAAATCTGCTCTCTTGCAAACAGATAATACACACCTTTGTAATAGTTCATACCACTACCGTTCACACAACCATCAAGTGCCTTGCAGAAAGAATCCATATAAATTTACCCAGGACTGCGGAGGCAGCTTCAGACTATCTCTAAACCTTTGACTGTACTTTTCAGGGGTGAGGCCATACTTTCTGACAAATTGTGTTCTGTTTCCTTTCTCTGGGGCCAGTAGGGCATCCCTCCCAACTCTGGGCATGTGCCTTAAAGTAAAGCTCCCAAATTCTCCTCAGAGACCCTGTTAATGTCCATGTCACCCTCATAGGCTTCAAGCCAATTGTTTATGTCATCTCCCACAGCAAATGTAGGAACTAGATCATTTGGTATGTGGACCCTCTTGTCTCTAGAGGGTAATGTAGGTATGCTGCCTCCATGGTTGTTGGACTGTGCTTATCTCACACTGAAGTCCAGCTCTCTGGGGCTCCTTTCATGAGCCTTTCGCTCCAAAGCAAGCTTCTCCTCTATGTTTTACTTTGCTATTGTCAGCTGAAACTTCCTCTCTGCCTTCCTGTCTGCCAGCTGCTCTAGGGACGGGCCTTGTGAAGGCACACTCTCCACTCTGGCAGAGAGCTCTGATTCAGGGATGTGTCATTCCCCTCCCCTGAGGGCTGCATCTCTGGGCTGGTATCCAGGCTCTGCCCCTGCTCCTCCATATCATCCTCATCATTCCCATTTCCTTTTACTGAAAGCAACTGGTGATCCTCTGCCCAAGCCCTCACAGCTTTCTGAAACACCAACTTCTCTGTGCCTTTTATGTTTGGAAGTCCATTTTCCTTACTAAATTGTTTGAGCTCAACCAAAGTGTAGCTTTCTAGGCTGAGGATCTTGAATTCCATTTCTGAAGGCATGGTCACAGACAGTCAATTAGAATGAGAGTGAATATGGAAAAAGCAAGAAGAAAAAAAACTGGTATTAAATTATTTATCCGGGATTTTAGTGTAACACAAAATCACTGTGTGACACTGCACAAAAACAAGTCCAAATCCTCACAGCTGAACTCCAATGTTGGAAATTGGGAAAGTGGTTGAGGGTGGTGAAACGCTACTCAAGCAGCAACCGCAATCACAGTTAGGGTGAAACACAAACAAACTTTAAATTAACCTGTGCTTAACTCTCTGGTAGCTTGACACAAAGCAGTCCGGCTTAACTTAGAAGCAATATGTAAACAATGAATGTAGCAATTCAAACAATAATACAGTGAAAAACCAACTGGAGAAAAATCCAACACCAATTTAGAAAAATCAAGTAACAATTATTAAATAATTTGACAGCAAACCAACAAGATTCCAATCAGTAGAACTGAAGATATGCAATTTTAAATAGATAAGTGAAAATAGCTGGGGCGGTTGAGAGCATTAAAGCATTGCCTGTGAGCCATTGCTTAGTCACACACCCTTTATTTATGTTTCCAAGCTCATTATTTTCCCCATACCACATTGAGTGCCACCTTCATTTATTTATCCTTTAAGGGGTGGGGCCATCGAGCTGTACAGTCAGAGGCATGTGATTGAGGCGAACAGCTTGGGCTCTCTAACTGAACTGAGCATGTCAGTTTGGCCAGTGTGTTGCTTGTGGCCAGCCTGACATGCACAGTTCTGGCTTCCCCAAAAGTGGCTGTCAGGAGGCTGGGGAATTAGAGAAAGAGACCCATTGGTCTAAGATGGAGCGCTAAATATGCCTGTCCCAGCAAACCCTACCACTGCTCTTATGTGGTTTGCTGTTATAAACGGACAGCATGATAACAGTGCTTGCAATGGCTGTGAAGCGTGGTGCTTAGTTTCCGGCATCCTGCCTTTCAAAATGTTCAAGCAGTGCGGTGCGGAAGTGAAAATGTTCTCTAATATAAAGAGGAAAATCATGTTAGGTAAGCTCTTCAGTTTAGAAAACCATGACTGCACAATTTGTGGAAAGCTTTCATGAGTATCTTCCACCATTGGGCCCACAGTGCACACTGAGAATGTATCTTTCAGTGTAAGGCAAGTTGCTAAACTTGCTGCAGAATGTGATGCCATAAAGCTAATAGTAATACAGATTATTACAGAGTGCAGGTGAAGGTATTAGTTGAAATGGTACCGCTTCTGGATGGGATCAGGATAGTGTGCTTCTAACAGGAGATGTAAGGCCACTGCACAGCCAATGTAGATTGGCACTGTATTGGCCTTGGAGGAATTTTAAATTGTCAGCCCTTGAGTGTGTAAAGAAGATCGTTGAGGTAAGATGATTAGTTTCATTATATTAAGTTAAACGTGCAACAGTAAGTACAGTATGCGCCCACCATTTTCAAAAGTCACTAACTGCCACTAAAAATTGTGCATAAAAGCACAAGTGCCAATTGTGCTTATCTGGTCAATCAGACTGGGACAAAGTCATAAGTTCAGGCCGACCACAATGGAGTGCAGGCTGGATACAGGGACCAGAACAGACACGCTGAACAAAGTACTTTAAATCCTGGTTGCGAAATGTTGTCAGATCCTACGTCAAGGATGCGTCATGCTGTCTTGGCAATGTGGGGTCTAGGTATGGAGATGCATTGTGCAGCAGCAACACTGAGAATCTGCAAGGCTACAATGCGAGTTCCTGCATCCTCATTGAGAAGGTTGTCAATGATGGGCTTGCAATGGGAAGTCCTGTGTCGAAGATACGTCACACGCAAGATGTTTCCAGAGAAGTTGCTAGGCTGCGATGTGGAGTGCTGCAATTTTGTCGAAGACGCCGTCGATGAAGGGCTTGCAATGTGTTCTGCAGTGATGGTTCCAAGGAGACTGTGGGAAGAAATGTGAGGTCTTGCATCGGATATTTGCAGAGCCTAGGCCTTCTACATTTCATGTTTTATGGTTTAAATCTTTTTTCCCACTTCATTTTTAATGGAGAAACTTTTCTTTCGTGTTTCCACGGCATACCATAAAGTGCTGCACCCCGTATATAATTTAGGGTTCTACCTCACTGATATCGTCATCATGTACGTGACCTCTAATATCCCTGCTACCAAATGCTCAGCACATAACTTAGTGAATGAACAAGTGAACCCAACTCCCACATCTCAGAGTGGGGACACAATGGCTTCCCGTCCAAACTTCTCTTAATAACATCCAATAACATCTCTAGGTTATTGTTCCGGATTACTAATCTTGCCAAACCAGGGTGTCTGTGTGTGTATGGACGAGAGTAAGCTCCTTTGTTACAGGCCCACTCCCTCCTGCAAAAGGCATTCTTTAAATTAAAATATAATGTTCAGGATTGCCAAGAAGTCCCCCTCAAGGAGTCCCACGTAATGTTCCAGCAACACATAATTTAGGTAGTTAGTGTGCATCTTGATTTGGTTTAAGCTTTTCTTCGCAGCACCATCAGCAGGGTCGGTTTTCATCTCTATGCATCTCGCCAGCCAGTCCTAATGGTGGAATAGTTACAAATAATCTACCATTCTGGGAGTGATCTGTAGTAGGACATCTCCTGTTGCGGACGTTGCATCCAAGTCAGTGTCCAAAGACCTGCTTAATGATGCCATGTTACTCTCCAATTCCAATAGTCCATTTCGACCTATTTCCTTAGTAACCTGTACGCCGTGATCTTACCTTTCTCAGGCTGGAGTGGGGTCTGTTTTCGTACATTCTTCAAGGCATGCTTTCTATTAGGTCATTTCTTTGGTGGTTGCTGGTGGGGAATTGACTGTGTTAATTGGAGACCTTTGCCATTTCTATGAGTCTCCAGCCAGTCTCAAGCCTCCGTTGGTTCATTAAAAACTAAGGATTTTCCATCTATTAAGTCCTACAGTTTGGATGGAAACATCAGCGTGTGTTGCTGTTTAGCAACCCTGAGTGCTCTCTTCACTGCTAAGAAGGAGGCCCTCTTTACACTGTGATGGTGTCAGGGGACGATGATACTGAGTCATTCTCAACCTTAAATGATCTGGGCCCCCAGGCTTTCTGTATCTCTGTCACAGAAGTGTATTTACAATCGGTCCAGGGGAACCACCCTGAGGTGGGTGTCTAGTCGAAACGCTGTGTGACTTCTCCAGGGCAAAAAGTTAGACAAGCCCTCCCATCCCAGCCACGTCCAAATGGAACCAGGTTACCAGGAATGTCCCCGAATCGCTGCCTTTCTCTCCTTCCTGCATGCCCCCTATTCTCATGTTGTTCCATCTGTTTCTCCTTTCCACATCTACACCCTGTGTTCCAGCATGGTGACTCAGCCTGTGAGGGCTGTAACCTGTATTTGTATCCTAGAGCATGTTGATACCTATTGATTTCGGGTTCCCTCATAAAACTTCACTCTGTCAGCCAATTTATGCAGATCTTCCTGAAGAACTCCCACTTGAGTGAAACTGTATCAATCTTGGCTTCTAGCACCTTCTTCAAGGCTTAGATTGTGTCATTATCATATTTAGCTGTTGCTGGAATAGTTCTAAGAGTATGGCCTGAGGGTCTGTTTCCTTAGTCAGTCTAAGCTTGCCCATAATATGAGAGTATAAACTCCTGGGAGCATGCAGGGATGAGGATCCTCTCTCCAGGGCATAATGCTATTTCAGTCGTTGTCCCTTTTCCACAATATGTTTTGTAGGTTCCTCCGCAAAGGATCAAGCTCTCCCTTTCCCACCTGGGGCCGTATTACTGATGACTGCGCCTGCGCTAATTGTCGTTGTGCATCAGAGTATGCACCTGACTGCATTACAGAGGATTGATCTGTAATGCCTTTGTAAGATTGGTGCAGGCTTTTAACTCTGGCTTTATGTGAATTTGCGTCTGTTCACATATTATATTAGCGAACAGACACAAATGCACATAAACACAGACATACTGGCGCCCAGCTACAATTAGCGCTAGCGCAATCATCGGTAATACGACTCCTGGTAGGGAGATGGTGCGTTATCAATGTAATAAGACCACAGTAGTCCAGGGGCCTGGGAAAGGAGTTGACAAGACGGAGCAGCTATCAATGTGAGTTCTCCTGCTTCCACTCAAGGGATAGCATGGAAACCTATTCATTAGGGATTAGTTGAATTTAACTACACCTTCATTAAGCAAGTATGAGTAAATTCTTCTACACAAAGAATGAGATTCCGTTAATTCACCCAATATTGTGGCCGTAATTAACAGTCGGCCCGCCCTCATTTTATGTGTGGAACTTGGCCTAAAGATGGTCTTGCTAGAATTCAAATAATATATTTAAAGGATGTTCACTGCTTGTTGGAGCGAACTCTGCCTGATATAATATAAGTAAAATAAAAATGTGCCCTGCTGTGTATTAATCAGTTTCTCAACAAAGTGTATTAACTGCATTTCCGAAGTTTTGTTTATATGTTCCACTGCATGGTGGAGCTACTTCTGTGTGATATCAAATACTTAACTTAAAGAAAATGATATACTTCTATGCAAGGACTACCTAGGACTACTAAAATCAAATGAAAGCCATTATACCTATAACTTTTAATGAAATTAATTGTTACTAGGCATCCGTTCACCTCTATTCTTTTTCTCAAGTACCTAAAATACAGAACACTGACATGACAGAGCATTTATCTTCTGGATCTTTAATTATCAGTTTCTCTTTCACATCGTGCTACTGGCTATTTATTGTAGTGTTTCATTGCTTTGAAGTGCTTGCATTGGAGTACTCGAGGGACTATTTTACATTACAAAGATATGCTGAACTATCACATATTACATTCTTTATCTCATATATGTATTTTACACAGAAAGCAATCCTTACTAGTTTTTTTAGCTCCATGCTTTTTTCATGTCTTGGTTGGAAATTGTGTATAGTAAATCACACACGTATACATGTATGCTTACACACTTGCAAACGCATTTATATAAGTCCACTCAATCTAGATGCTTGAAACAAAACAAGCGTTGACAAATCTAAAAAGTGTGGTTTTAATACACAAATGCAGTTTACATGGATTATCACACTGAAGCCAGGCTATTGGATTTGCCAATGCTTGCTATCTACTTTTAGTTAAAGCAAGGTCAGTTCGGAACAGGTGTTTAAAGTTGAAATGCATTTTGTGACAAATCTGGGCACATCTGCTATAACCATGTAAATTATTGGACACCAATGATCATGTATATGTTGCGGGTGGCATGGGCTCCAGTCTCATGTTGGGTCCCTCCCATCCTGTTTCTCTCTAGATTTTGTTATCTGTTCTACTGTAACTTTGGTTGACCTCTTGTTAAGTGCTCTGATACCCTTTTAGGGTCATAAGGTGATGTACTTGCAAAAAGGTTTTTATCTTCAGGGTAGTGGCTGGCCGCTCTGCTAAAAGTGGATGCAAATTGTAAGAGACATAAAAGGTAGGGTGTGGTGCAACTCGGTGAGGGGATAAGCCCTATACCCCCCCCCCCCCAATTGTGTGATGGAAGACAAGCAACGAACTGTAAAAATGTCAACAAGATACCCTATGCACACAACAAACAAGTAGGAAAGGTGTGTCAATGTCGACACATATATGTTACAAAGTAAAGCTAACAGAAAACACACAATGATTTCTTGTATGGTGTGTCAACAGTTCGGTCTCTTAATTTCTCAAGCAAGCCAGCCGACACGTGTTTCGTCGCATATGGAATAGTCTTTCCACGACTCCTCAGGGCGCTCTGCCGGTGATAATTCCGACCCGGCAGGGCCCAAGACTTTGCTAATAATGTTCAGGAAGGGTATGTACGGATGAAATTAAACCTTGTTCTGAGCTCCTAGAAGTCCCAGATAGCTTCACTCACTCGAGGGGTTTCCATCAGCGATAAGCCAGTGGTGGCTCATTAGTGTAAAGACACAAATGTTGTCTTTGAATAGCAACAAGCCCCGCGGGAATAGTGAAGAAGCAAAAGGGGAGCGGATAACTCTACGTATGGATGCCACTTGTTAGCGGCAGCAAGTTCAGGCTTCTTTCACGCGGGTCGCCGTGTTCCTGTTGTGTTTGTAACATATATGTGTCGACATTGACACACCTTTCCTACTTGTTTGTTGTGTGCATTGGGTATCTTGTTGAAACCCTTTTAGGGTCATGCTCGTGCTATATAAAACTTTATGAAAAACAAATGTAACACACAAATCCAGGTCTGTAAGTGAGGCAAGCCCTGCCAGTAATTACAAATTGACTTTGAAACTGGTCCCTAATGGGGCCTTTATTCACTTATTTCACTTTATGGGCAAAAACGCTCATTGATTTCTCAACATGGCAGCCAAAAAACCCTAAGGTAACAGAGGTAATCCTGTTTACATTGTATGTTGTACTTCATCTTGCATTCTCCAGGACTACATACTTTTCCAGTACTTCTGTATTTTTTTTTCTTGCACCATATGATCTTCTATTGTGCATACTATGAACTGAGTCACCTTTAGGTGTCTAGGTGATGTCACTGTTTGAATGAGTGTTCAAGATGGGGCACGATTGACAGCTCTGGAGTTGAGCCTGAAGGCAGTATGAGTTTCTCACAGTGTCTGTCAGTGGTCCATGAAGCTGTTCTGCCTACATTCTCCTCTAATGGTCACATATGGCCCTATTGTAATTAACATCTTGCGTGAAGGAAATATACACCCTTGTTAAATTTTTGATAGCACCAACAGAAAAGAAAATGCTTTGTTTGCAGAGAAAGAAAGAAACCGAGAGAGTGGGAAAGAGAGAAGAGAGACAGAGAATATACTGAAGGGGAAATTGCAAGGAAGTACTTTCGGAAGGACAGATTGAAAAGACAATGACGAAGCAGATGATGATGTGTGAATGCATGATTTCAGAAAGATGAGGGGAGAGGAAAGGGGGCAAATAAGAGTGACTGAGACACTCCAAAGACCACTAGAAATTCCACAGACCTTAGTAGTATGTAATTTATAGCCTTATACTTTCAGATGTAAAACATTTTCAGCTCTAATTATTGTCAACATTACCATTGTCATTACTCACTTATCTGGTACTGCCAACAAGTATTGACCAAACCAACAGCTCTGCCTCGGTTCGACTTTACATTGGTTGTTGTGTGGTGTGCTTGGATGTTATAACAGAACATTCACAGGGAGGCTCCCAAGTACTGGTCAGGTGGCACACTGTGACAAATAGGATTCTAGTTCAAATGATTTAGATCAATCCTTTAATTGGAAAGAATTCCTTGCATGAGCCTTTTACCTCTCCCCTTTCACAGAACCACCCACCCTTTTCGCCCAATTAAAGCACTCATAAGCAGGGCTTTAAGTAGGCTGTGTCTTGCTTGTGCTTAAAACGAATTTCGTTGCGCGCACTGCATCGCATTTGGGGATGCAGTGCACGCAACGAAATTAGTGTTATTTATTTATATGTTTACTTACCTGTAAAGCTTCGTAATCCATAGATTACTGCCTCACACCCTGCCCCTCCCCCTTCCCAGGTCACCGCCCTGCAGGTACTCCCACTACTGACCGCGGCTGCAATTGAGTCGGGCTGGAAACTGGGGTAGGGGGGTGCGGGACAGCTGCTTTAATCACAGGGCACCAATATTTCAGCTATGCTGTAAAACCAGTTTCCAGTAACAAAAATGACAACCCAAGGGTCCAAAACCGGCCCACACCCTAACGGCCGACCAGGGAAATGCCCAGTGTCCGCTACGGCCAGTCTGGCCCTGCTGAAGCATTTTCAATATTATTTACAACAAATGTACTATTGTTTTTTATTTATTTTACGCAGTCACTGGAATTATGCAGAAGGGGAGGGACAAATTATGTGGCAGGTTTGACTATATTTATTGCGCGAAGAAAAGGCAAATTATGTGGCGTAAGGCGGCACATTGTCTGATAGCATTACATCTTATGTTGTCATTATTACACTTGCTAACCCCGTCTGGGCATAGGTTGTACCTCTGTTTAACACCCGAGCATAGCAATAAGCAACAGAAAGGTGAGAAGTCAACCTTTGAAAAAGACCTTTGACTGCATGGCAACACGTGTTGCTGCGATTTTAGTAACTTTTGAAGTTTTTGTGCTAGAAACATTTTTTTGTTAAAATCTGCAGATTATGCAGCAGATGATGAACTATGTGGCTAATCTGGAAGATCCATAATATTTCGAAAAACGCTGTGGCAGCACAATCGCATAATTTCAGTGAGTGGCGTGATCTTATACAACCATTGACAAGGCCAAGAGTTCTGATTTATTGGTGTAATGTCAATTATTGTACTATATACCTGGATGCAATAACAGAAAGAGTCAGAAAAACAGTCGGGTGACACAATGGCAAGCACAAATGTTTAGCCTGCTTGTTTAAGCCACGCCCTTAACTTCATAGGACACGCCCCTTTGCGAGACCTCTCCGTTTTTTCAAATCAGGCAAGGAACAGGAAGAAATTAAATTTGTACAGCGAGGTGGGCTGACTTTATGAATGGGGATATATTTTTTTTTAGATGAGCTGATACAGGTTTGTCATTTGCAGGCGCTAAAACATCTCATTGTTTTAACTTCGCATAGGAACACTAAAACCGCTTGGTAAACATGCCAGTATAGTGCGCAAAGCAGAGCACTGTCATTTCTTTTTCCAAACTACAAAGCGTGCCTTTTCCTTTGGTTATTTTTTATTATTACGTATTAATTTATATGTTTTTGTATTTCTCTGTTGATATATTTGTTTTAGAAAAACATATTTTAACCCAGAGGCACTGTATACAACATGATTTAATTTAACTTCGTCCGGCCAGTGCCTAACCATTGCTTGTTTTTGACTGCCACCTAGTGGTCATTTAATTAAGCTACCAAGCATTCCAGTAAGAAGATGCTGCTTGGCAGCACCCGCGGCAACAAGTTTGTGTCTGCAATGGCATATCAGCCGAACTATAGAAAAGCAAGACTATACTTCCCGGTGACATACCGATGCTTAGAACGGACATCAATCAATCAATCTGAACCAGTTTTCTATTCATACTCTTAAAAAAACAGCTTTTATCACATTTGCTTATGTTAGTTTTGCTTTTATTGAACACCATTCACGCTGTCAGCGTGCTTGATGCGTCTGTAGTGTTTAGCATAGCTCAATGTACGGAATGAAATTGAGTTCACAGCCCTGGGTTTCGATACACAGTAAAGTGTCGATTTTGCACTTGACAAATAGTTCAATGGGCAAGATTTCGTAGTCGGCAGTGGGGAAGATGCCTACATACTTACTGTGCCTGTTTCTGAACTGGATATAGGCGGTGCTTGAAATGGAGAAAAAGAAGTGCAGGTACTCTGTATCAGAGTACCTACTTGTTTCTGAGAAGTACAGGTACTCTCCAATTAAAAGTATTACATCTCTCTTGAGAAGTGCCGGTACTCTCCCTCTCAAAATAAAAAAGTGCCATTACTAAGTACCGGACAGTAACGGCCCATTTAAAGCACTGGATATAGGTCAAAACAACACATTGTATGAGCAGGGAAGGAAAACCCCAAAACGCGACTTTATCAGATGATATAGTAGAAAGGGAACTGGGGATATTAAGGTTTTTCGGATTTACCTGTGTGGATGGGTACCAGAAGTAAGAGGGGCTCCTCTAATAAAACTGCTGCTGACCGCGCGACACGCAGGGGAGCATGGGCGGGACAGCGCCCTAGTCCCACACGACGGGCGAGCAGAGCCCTTAGCTTGGACCCCTCCCTGAGCCGTCCTCTCTGCGCTCGTAGCCAATAGAGAGGGCTCACCTCGGGATGGGGGCGTTCCTCGCAGTATAAAATGGAGCATCTTGGCTCGGCCTCTCTTCCCGCGCCAGGATTCCCCTAGGCTCTGCGCTGATCCCACCCTGACCCAGCTGCAGAGCGGTAGGGTGAAAGTTGTGAATTTTTTAATGGTCATGTTTTGTGTTGCAGGCGGAGTCACAGGGCGATCTGAAAGCAGATGGACAGTAAGGGTACCTCTGCGGCAGAAGGATACAGTCTAGATACCTCTGCCTGGCACAGTAAGGGTGCCTGAGCCAAGCACCTGGAGCCGAAGGAGGCCCAGGAAACAGAGTTGGCGCCCCGTTAGTCCTTCGGGCGGTCGGGGGGCCCGAACCGACCGGGGGTGTGCCTCATCGCTCCGCCCTGACAGGGGGGGCGGGAGTATAACAGAATTTAGGATGGTATAGGGGGTGAAGGATGCAAGAGGAGGTCAGCTTGAGTTAGTTACATACATGGGAGAAATAAGCACATATTCTTCTACGGATTGCATACAGTAGCTGCTGCTCTCACGGCACAGTGGTGTGGGAGGTGGACGGGCAACAAAAATAAAGAAACAAAAGGACTTAACATTGCATCACCAATCACCGCTCTTCTACTGTCTGCTGAGGCTCCCAGACTCCGCCTGTGAGCATTCCTAGCGCTTCTCTCAAGAATGAGAGAAGCACTGGCATTGACCTGAGCTGGTTTACTTTCTGCTCCTAAGGGGACTGGGAGCCTAAGCGTGCTATTCTCTCCACCCTGCAATGCAGCTTGGATTGGGGAGATGTTAGTGCGCATGACCGTTTTGCCATCCTGAGACAGCCAGCCAAACCGTAAGTGCCACCTCTCCTTCTGTGAGTGCCTCCCGTGATGGCCCAGCCCACAAGACGCAGCAAGAAAGGAAAAATAAAACAATAATAAACATGTTTAATTATAGTTTTATTTTTTCAAATTTTAAGGCCGCTGGCGGGGGCAACGCTCCTCCGCTATAGTGAAGGAGCACCCACTGATTGCATCATGTGGTATGTTGAAATGTTGGTACCGGAATATACTGAGAACAATTCTAAGGGCTTGATTTAAAGCTCAGCAGATGTGTTACTCATCAGAAAGGTGACGTATACGCCATCTGCCGGATTACAAATACCATTGAATATAACAGACTTGTGAATTACGAAGGGCGGAATTTCTGTCACGTTTGTGACACAGCGTCCCATTAACTGAACTCTAAATCAAACCCTAACTTTGGCATATGTCTGCCATCTACGTGAATTACTAATTGAAAAATAAGTGCAGACTGGTTTAGATGTACACTATTGGGAGTTCTGAATGCGAAGTTGTAAAAACACCATTTGAATAGTCTTGATTTCACACCACGCCTCTTTCTTCTGCAGTTCCACCTTTCCTGCCACTTTATTCCAGTCTTGCAGGTTCTTTTGTATCCTTACTTTCTCTGTGGTCACAGTTTTTTCTGGCTTTCTCGTCCTCCTTCGCAGATCAGGGTCGAAGTCTGAGGAGGAAGAATAACTCCTGGTTCCCAAAAATGGGTGTTGGTGCCATCTGCAACCACAGACACACATTAAGAAGTGTGTGGGTGGGTGGAATGCGCACTATACAATGATTCTGAAATAAAAACATGAAAATAAAACCTTCATCACTAGTTTGGAGAGTTGAAGTGTGAAAGCTAAAACGTGCCGTTCATTGGTCAATGCACTAACTCTGACCACAGGAATAGTCAAAGAGATTGTGATTTCAAGTCCCACATATGAGGAACTTCTAAATATGATCCAGCCGCTGAAGGATTATTAGCACATTAAATAGTCTCGAGTTGCCCACTTTGGAAGGGCAATGTTACCTTAGTTAGTTTGATCTGTTTTATTACCTTAAAGTGGAAAGGATGAGCTGTCTAGGTTCTGAAATAAACATATGTTCCACAGGTTCTATCGGCATCTCTGAGGCTGTCACTTAACGCTATGATCTTACCAACTGACGGCTTGAGTAACAATTTGAAGCCATTAGGTGACAAGAAATGGAATAAAAGGAAGAGGAGACTTTTTCTCATAAAGCAGTCTGAAATGCCTAATTATGCTGGTAACATCGTACTGGGAGGCTATAGAGTAGTATGGAGTAATTGTGTGCAATCTGGAAAAGGTTGTTTGTCAGGGACATTTTTGGTTCTGTGTACGAAGCACTTCCTGACTTTGTGGAAGATGGGGTAGGTGCCGGCCGTCTCAGCAACTGCTGAACTGATGCTAACATTTAGCGTGATCCCTCTGCTATTGATTCGAGGGAGCAAGTCATTTGCCCTCATTGGGTTGGTCTACATATATTAAGGTACCTCATTGTTAGGTTTTACTAGTTGGGTCAACAATATGATACTACCAGTGACCTAACAACAGTGTAGATAGAACATATAGAATTAGCCCTGAAAAATTGCCATGTGATCATTTGGACATAACAGGCAAGAAACATGTTGACCTCAAATCCATAGCCACTATTGCACATTATTCCTTAAGTGGCACTCACTATCTGGTTTTAACTGGGACCAGTGGGCTCATCCAAATAAAACAGTTTCTCCGGAGCACCACTGGTTCCTTTTTTTAATTCAACCCCCCACCCCACACCTGCATTGCACATTTGCGCTCATACATCTAAACCTCAAGGCCCCTTAACGGCTTGGGACAAAAGATCTCTGAAAAAGAGCCCCTCATAGGGTGCCCATCAGGCATTGCAGCGCCGGCCTGACGAGGAGCATGCCCTATGATGAAGCATGACACCCAGCCTGGGTGTGTGAGGGCCCCATTTCCCAAATTGGGAGACACCTTGTCTCCACCATAGGATCAGGGAACCAACCTTCTGAGCCTCCTCCTTGTACTGCCTCCTTCATTCAATAACTGCATACTCTATGCAATACAATATGAAGCAGTGCTCCAAAGCCAAGATAGCAACACATATGCATTATCATAGAACAAGTATTGCATGTATTTCTGTTTTAATTTTTAGCAAGCCTACCTTTGACTTTTAGAATCAATGTTAGGCATGCACTATTTTTCCTGATAAAAAACAACTCCCTTTCCCCAAAACCCCTCGATTCTTGCTAAATTCACCTGCCAACGGATCCATTTGGTGTCTGATGGACAGCACACTGATTCTGAACTTGTAAACTTATGGGACACCGTGAAATATGTACCACTTTACAATTAAAATTGTTTAGGCTAGAGCTTTGGACAAATCGCAGCAGTAGGGAGGTGTATAAATTGTGTAGTCTAATATTTTCTATAAACTTATTGTTGCCTTTATGAAATTATTATATTCTATGGTGTTATATATATATATATATATATATATATATATATATATATATATATATATATATATAGAGATATATATATATATATATATAGATAGATAGATAGATAGATAGATAGATAGATAGATAGATAGATAGATAGATAGATAGATAGATAGATAGATAGATAGATAGATAGATAGATAGATAGATAGATAGATAGATAGATAGATAGGCATGGCAAAAACAGTTTTACTTTCTCATGAACATGCCTAGGTGATCAGAGTAGAAAACATTCTACCCAGAAAATGTATGCAGTGAATTACAGTTTAAATACATAATTTCTTGTATTCCCCTTTTTAAAAGGAGTTTATGGTTTGTTTAATTTACAAGTGTTCCATGTCTGGCATGTTAAAGGGGTGTAGGTTTCTTTGTGATGGACATATCATATTCAGCGAAATTTCCTATGCCCGTTCCTTGCTTCCGTCTCTGAAAGGATATACAAGATGTTTGCAGTTCTTGAATAGCAGAGCTTTCTGGGACAGAATAAATGATCTGTTCCACTGGCAGTGGCAGCTAATGACTAACACATGAACTGAGTATGAATAATTGCTTTGGCAGTCTCAGTTGTACTTTTTAACTCAGGTGAATGAATTGATATTTCTGCTTCAAGTGCAGCAGAAATAATTGAGTTGGGCAATAACCATAGTTTGCATATACTGATAATTGTTGTCATCCAAATGTATGCTTCGGGCAAACTGCGTCAGTATTTTATAGGCATGGGAACAACAATTAATGTACTATGCTGAATTGATAGGAATGTATTTCGAAATCCCAGCACGCAACACTCATGTGAACCAGTCCGAAGAGGAAACTGCATCAGTGTCAAAAATAATCACAGTACTTAGAGATTTAATTTGGAAACAGATCTGGAGCAACACCTTAACTTACTGAAAATGTCATCAGTTTGAAGAACAAATGACTTTATGAAGTTAAGCACAGCTATGAATGTCAAATGCTTCATGTGTACTTGTATTTGCATGTTGTCTTTGAGATGTTTTGTGTAATATTTCACATAACTCTGCATATTGTTAAGAATTCTACCGATCATTGTTTTGACAAACTCTGCAGAGATACTTATTTAATAACATAGCATCTAGACATTCAGAAACCTGTACCTTAAAAAGTAAACAATTCTAAATATCCTCACATAAATTAAATTGATTAGCTCTGTTTAGTAAATCTACAGGATGCAACATATTTACTTGAAATGAAGCATATTTTCCAACAGCGTCACTACAATGTGAAGTGTAACAATTAGTTATATGGCCTCCACTGCCCAATCGGATCTAGCTATAGTCTTGTTTTATTAGAAAAATCATATACCACCCTTTTTATCCCCTCTCATGTCCTTGCTGACTCCTGGGACGTTATTGTTAGCTACGAAGAAGTGATACATCATAAACAGTTATATAATTAGGGTACTACCTACCATCACCAGGTTTGCATGTAAGTACTCTCTCTATCTGCCTCATGCTCCTCTTGCAACATGCATACATGCAGCTTCCATGCACATGACTTAAATAACTCCACATAAACTTATAAACAATGTTAAACACTTTCCACCTATATCACTGTTGGAAATTGTGTTACTGGTTAATGAGAGTTAAACCCTGCTCAAGCAAAAACCACAATCTCTGTAGGGGCAAAGCCCAAATTAACCTGCCCTTAACCCCCTGTTTGGTTGGTACAAAGCAGTCAGGTTTAACTTAGCAGCAACTTGTAAAGTATGTATGCAGCATATTCAACAGTAATAATGCGAGATCACAGGAAACATTCCACAACAATTTAGAAAAATAGATTTAAATGTATTCAATTATTTAACACCATTTAATCAGTAGAAATGGAAATATGCAATATCAACATTTTAAGTAAAAATAGTGCCTAGAAGCACAAAGCTCCTACTGTGATTATCTGGTTGCGCAGGACTGGGACAAAGTCACAAGCTCAGTCTGACTCAGTCTGAGTGAGATGGAGCATGGGCCAGATACAGGGACCACGTCTGGCCCAATGAGCAAGAATACATTAAATCCTATTTGGGGAGCATTGTGAGATTTCGAGTCGAGGATGTGTCATGCCGTGATGGGTCCCATGAGTGGTGAGTCTGTGATGTGAGGTTCTGCGTCATTGTCAAGGATGCGGTTGACGAGGGGTTAGCAATGTCTACTCCTGCGTCAAAGATGCATTGCACACATGTGGGTCTACGGGGCTGTGATGCAGAGTCGTGCATCAATGTTGAGGATGCTTCAACAAGAGGCTTGCACTGCAAAATGCTGTGCCAAGGATGCATTGTGCAGCAGCAGGTTCAAGGAGACTGCGGACTGCAATATGAAGTTCCGCATCTGGGATGCGTCGGGCTAAGGCAGTTCAAGTGCAGCTTCAATGACATGTATCGTAATGAATTTTTTTATGCTTGCAGGACCACAGTTAGACTGGCAGAGCACCTTCAGGCCTACTTCCAAGGGAACAGGACTGGAGTGGAATCACTTTGGATTTAGGACTCACAGCAGACAGAGCCCAGTTGTTGAGTTCAAGGAGGGTGGGGCATTTTCTGGCTCTGAGACTCTGATGACGAGGCCCACCATCTAGCCCTTGAAGTCGCTCTTATGGTCCTGGGTTCAAGATGCAGGCCAAGTCCTTTCAGTCAAACAGCTGGGTAGGTGGCATCAGGGCAGCAGGACAACAGAGTAGCATTGTTTCTTGCAGAGCAGCACAGAAGACTTTCTGACTCTTCCACAAGTTCAGAGGGGTATGGAAGAGTTGGGTCTGAGGGTCCAATAATTATACCTGGTGTAATTCTTCGATGTAGGAGAAGGTTCTTGAGGTTTCCACCCCAGAGGTGTTTGGAATTTCCTGCCTATCTCTCCTGTCCCCAACTTGTCTGGGGTAACAATAGAATAGTGCCAAACCCTCTGTGAGTGTGCCCAGACAGAGTCTTTCTGATTTGTAAGTATGATAGGTGACAGCTCCTCCCTCTTGTCAAGTCAGAGATGGCCCTCCTGTCAACACCCATGCTCCTTTGTTTCACTGTCTGGGAACAATACACAAAGGTCCACTGCCATCTACACCAAGTCATGTGACCTAGGAAATAGGCTGCAGGCACTAAATAATTAGAACAGGAAAATAACAACTTTCTAAAAGTGGCATTTTCGGAACTGTGACTTAAAATCCCACTTTACCAATAAAGAGTATTTTAAATTCCAATTCTTTAGATACCAAACTCAATACTCCTACCTGCTCCTAATTGAAAGTCATCACTTATTAAATGTAATAAGTTAACCCGATGTTATCTTATGTGAGAGGTAGGCCTTGCAGAAGTGAAAATTGAATTTAAGAGTTTTTCACTACTAGTACATGTAAAAGTTAAAAGTACATGTTCAACTTTTTAAGTCTATTGCACCCTGCCCTATAGACTGATAAGGGCCTACCCTAGGGGTGACTTATTTGTACCAAAAAGGAAGTTTTAGGTCACAGTTTAAAACTGCACACACACACTGCATTGACAGGCCTGAAACATGTTTAAATGGCTTTTTAAGCGGGTGGCACAATCAGTGCGCAGGCCACTAGTAGCATTTAATTTACGGGCCCTCGGTCTGTGTAGTACCACATTATTAGGGACTTACAAGTACATTAAGTGTGCCAATTGGGTGGAAGTCAATGTTACCATGTTTGAAGTACAGAGCTCACACATTTGAGTACATTTTATTCATTCATGTTTGATAAATTAAAATCACTACATGTCTAAATCTGTACATTGCAATTACACATGAAAATAACAGCGGATATTACAACCAGGGTAGTGTTACACGGAGTTTTAAAAAAGATGCTAGCTGTGGTGTTTTATGATTGCAAAAGGTTAAAACATGCCAAAAAGACTTCAAATAATTTTAGCATCTTACGACTCTATGAAACAGTGTCAAAGGTTTTGAGGGTAAGAGAGTAAAGTGTAATGTCCCGTGTGCAAACTGGTAAGTCCTCCTGCTGTTTGGGCTTAGGCTGCTAATGACTCGACACCTCTGGATGATGTTGTCTTAGTTGGCAGGGCATCCCCTCCCTCGCTAATTGAGGATCACCAGAAGATGATGTGTTCAAGGTTAGCAATCTCTGGACCACAGGCTGCAAGGCCACGTGGAGTGCTGCATATATCTTTTGAGGGTGTCAGCGCTAGTTGGCGGCGCTCCTAAAAATGGACTGCTAAGGGCTATGCCTGTGATGTGGCCAGTAGCTGTTGGCATCACTCTGATGAGTGAGAGATGAATAAGGACAATTTCAAACACTCACCCCCAGTCATAGATCTAGGCCTAAATCCATGTTTTTTTGTTCACTAGCCCTTTTCAGTCCGGGGAGGACCTGAGCTGCAGGTCGGGCTGGACTGTTCCCATGGGGATCAGGGTTAAGGCTGATTTGCATATGGCTGGGTTCAAACTTGAATGACGTGGTAAGCAAACAAACAATGGATTTTGGCCCTGATCTCTGTACTAGGGGTGAATGTTTGACATTGTTCAGCATTCCGTCCATTAATTGTTTTTTGCATTCGTCGCCCTAAGTGGGAATGGGTAAGCCTGGACGTGGGTCCTGTGCTCGCCATGCCACTGGAATCAAGCTATCATGGCTGATGAGGGGCGATACTCCGAAACTGGTCCTAGGATGCTTGTTTCCAATTTAGACTGGACTGTTCTCATGGGGAGATGAGTATAGGCTGATTTGCATAAGACGGGGTCCAAACTGGAATGGCGTGGTGAGCAAAAAATTATAAATTTAGGCTTAAATCTCTGTACTGGGGTGAAAGTTTGACAATGTTTTGCATTCCATGCATCAATTTTTCTTTTTGCTTCTATTAATATATCGGTAACACCATAAATTGTAAACCCATTCATAAACCAACATCTTGGTTTGTGAATGGGTATATAAAGCTCACACCCTTACTTTCTATTCATCAGATGAGTGCCAGAGAGTGGTATTCGATTATGTAAAAAAGAAGCGAGTGTCCAAAACATCATGGCAAATATAAGAGGGGGTGAAGTTACATTTGTTGAGAACTTTAGGTAGACGTTGCTTTTTCAGTGCTCAATTCAGCTGCAAGAAATCATATCCCAAATATAACCTCTTGAAAAAAACTAATCTTGCAAGCACCTGCCAAAGTCATGTTTTTACCATTTGGGCTCATATTCGAACTCTAATTGCACAGGTCACTCTTGACTACAGGATTTATCTTCTATTTTCAAATTATTTATCCAGGTAATTAATTCTATGTAATTATTAGGGCGACCGAGTTCTCGCGCTCAATTATAAACAGAAAGTAAAACATATATTAACAGAATTCATACAGCCAGTTCCAGAGAAATTAAGGATCTAAGTAGAAACCACGGGCATATTATCAAGAACGGCATTAAAAATTATCGCTGGTTTAGCAGCAGAAAACTGTCACTAAAGCAGTGACAATGGGCTTGATAATATGCCTTTGAGAATTCCAATAGAAATCCATGTTCTGGTGTGAACCTGGGCTTCTATTGGAATTCTCCAGGGCATATTATCAAGCCCATTATCCTCCTTTTAGCAGCAGTTTTCTGCTGTTAAACCAGCGATAATTTTAAAGCCGTTCTTGATAATATGCCCCTACATTATTTCAGGTTTGACTCTTTGGAAATCCCATACTTGTAGGAATGCTGCTCTCCGCCAGACATTTGTGGGAAGATGGCAGGTGCTTTAAGAATGGCTGAAGAGTACACCAGAATAAGCCAAACCCAGGGGTCCAATTCAACAGAAGGAGCACCTAACTGATGCCAAATGTTGTCTCAGTGTGTGCATAAGCAGGGGTTAACTTTTTACCTGATTCACGTCGTTCTTACATCAACTAGAAAAGTGTACACTACCTGTGTGAGTTCGCCGGTGAGCCTTTAGATGAGAACTTTTTGTGTACACCTTGTTGCATCCTTCAAAATCACATCTGTGAATGCGCCGCTTCCTTGACTCCGGGGACTCCGACCTCCGCTGGCGCCTTGTGCTCTCAATGCTGAATGGTGAGATTGAACTGGAAAAACACAACCATCACAACAAATATTAGTATACTCCTATTGTTTCAAAATGATTCATACTTCCACATGCAACATACTTTTTACTTAACCAGAAAGTTTGAAAGAGGATCAAGATATATTTTTTCATTATATGTCAAATTACTCCTGAAAAAAATAATATGCAGCCATTAGTGGCATATCTATGGAAACTGGGGCACCGATGAATGTTTCAGATTGTTATTTTAATGCCTCCCCCTTAAATGTAGAAACTACATCAGTAGCAACTTTTGCTTCCTAAACTGTACATATAAAATAATCCAGTGCTAAAAGAATGAATCTACTTACCACAATTAGGGGCATATTTATTACTTTTGTGGGGCAGGGCAGCTCAGAAAGTCACCTTGTGGGGCTGCCCCACATCCCACGGAAAGAACAGGAATGTTCAGTATTTATCTAATACAGCAAATCTTTTTCCTTTTACCATGCACTGGCACCGTTTTGGCAGCCGAGTGCCAACGCAGGGCAAGGGTGCCTGTGTTGTAGTCGGGATTGTTTTTTGTGGTGGACGGGGCACCTTTTGTGTACAAAAACAATCATGAGAGGCTTTTTCCTCTTTCTAGGATTGCTACAGAATGCAGAACACATAGACAGAGGTTTAAACAATGAGAAATAAAGATATTTCTCCCGTTTACGCCTCTTCTGGGGAGGTGTATCTTTTTGGCACATTCCCAGGTTTACCTGTTTTTTTTATTTGGAAATTCTTCCACGCAACACCCATGGAGATGCCTCCCTGGCGCACAGTAATGGGGTACAGTGATTTGCACCACATTACATTACTTGAGAACTAAGAGGTCACTCAGGGCTCTGTAAGGTGGCCCTACATGGCTTTATAAATCTCATTTTACATTTGTGTTACTCTTACACTACTTTGCATTGTGCAAGAGAAAAGCAAAGGGGCTCATAAATATAATAATAATAATAATAATATTCTTGAATTTGTAAAGTGCACAGCTACCTCTGAAGTGGTTTCCCGGCGCTGGGGGCCCTCTGGAAGATTAAGCGGGCTATTGCCCAGAGACACATGGTGCTGGGCTGACCTGCCACCAGGGATCATACCGTAAACCCTGTGGTCCGGAGTCAGGCACCCTGACCGTAGTGCACACCTATTGCCCTGCATGACATTCCAATCAATTGCACTACAGTTAAGTATAATGGATTGTATTATATATATATCACGCCAATATAGAAATTGACATTACCAAAGTTGTGGTTAAATGCTGTGGTTAAGAAGGGTGATGCTATATTATGCAACCCTAAAATGTACTTTTCTCTTCAGAAAAAGGTAATTATACAATTAATTAAAATGACTACATATCCACCTGATTACTACATTTTCGTCAGTCCTTTCCCCTTACACTTGTTGGAGGGTTGAGAAGACCTTACTGATCACATAATCTTTCTGGCATCACTCACATGCTCTGAATACCACCAAAAACTCCATCACCCCCATAGGCAAACCTCTCTGACGGCTCAATGGAGTAAGGGCTGTCGGAAAAATGACTACATATCCATATAACCAATCAGGATGGGTGGACATGTAGCTATTCTTTACTGTTCGTCGCTGCCAGGCAAAGCCTGGAGTGAGGGACAGTAAGAAGAAAATAATGTTCCTCCATTCATGTGGAATAACTTCCATGGTGAAGGGAGTATTCCTTTTTTTTATTTACCAAAAACAATCTCGTTTTGGGATTTTCTTTTTGAAAAGAAACAAAAGAAAACTGGGGTATGGTTGTGTCATGCTGACTAAGCTCTGCACCTAACAACGATATGCATTGACTGGAACCGCTGTGACAGCAGTTCCTGCACATTGATTATAAATGACAGACTGCTTAGTGGTCTTTTATAAATTTGACTGGTGGTCCATGAATCCATGGAATGGAGTAATTTGCTTCATCTCCATGATACAACAGCAGGCCTTCCACTAAGAAGGATTACAATTTCATCCACTAAATGATTGTGGATTTTCTATTTGTAGCACATGTTCTTCTTTTAGGAGAAAATTAACTGTATTAAAAAGATAGTGAATATCACAGTTTGCTGGTGTTGTGTTAGAGCCATGCTATGCGAACATGATATTACAGTTTTGTGTTTGAGTTCTACAGTCAATATATGCCAAAACACAGCAAAAATGCCTAGCAAACATACTGAAGCAAGCACTTATACTTCCAACAAGAATACCCTACCAAGTGTGCCGAAGATTCTGATTTGCATTTCAAATGCCAATTAGACAATCGGTTTTGTCCTATAAATCTGGGCCTAGCAGGATAACCCCTTGGTTGATATAGCTCAAACTTATAATTTCCCACATTGGTGGCTGTGTAATATTTTTTGCATCAGTAATATTGCTTTGCAGTCCCTTCGTGATCTTCTATGAGAGTGAGAGTACTATTCAGAGCATGTAAAGATGTTTTAATGCTAACGGAAATTGATTGTTAAGCTATAATTAGCTGTGATGGAAACCATTAACTATAATTAACCTTCAACTGCCCCATTTTCACAGTACAGAGGAAAGTCATAAATGCATCACCTTTACCGGATCAGGACTGGGTACCAAAAGCAGCCCTTGCAAAAAAATTCAAACCAGCCTGCTCCCTTCCTCCTCTCTCCTATTCACTCTGTGCTCTCTTTTCCCCTTCTATGATCCGATGCACCCGCTGTCCCTGCTGTAAATACCCAGGGGAGCTTGAGAAAGTGGAAGAGACACCAACATCAACCCTCTGGGCTCAAAAACTGGCCTCAAGTGGCTCTACCATACTGGGAAAAAGTCTGGTGGAGTAAACAGGCAATCAAAGTGAAACAGTACATTTTCACTCAAGAGAGTAAGGAGAGAGGTGCTTACAGTTGATCGCTAGCTGATCTATTACAGCAATACCAAAAACCGTAGGGGGCAATTTGCAACAGTATTTATGAGCATTTGGTGCAGTAATTAAGAAGTACTCTTTTACATACTTTTAGATGCCATAGTGAATCTGCTCTGAAACATCTAACTCTCACAGATGTCTCCAACCTTTTCTGTGGAGAGAGCTACTTTTGATCAGTGAAAATCATTGTGAGCTACTGAAGGCTATGCAAATTGTGCATTGTTCAATAGTGCCAGATACAATGGTTTGAGATAAAATGCTTTGACTAGGGGCACTATGACATGGCCGCCATGTGTGTGAGTGAGAGTGTGGTCTTGGGGGGTGTATGAATATGTGTGCATATGAATGGAATATATGTGTATGTAGGACTAAGAGCCTGTATCATATGTACTTGTGGACCAGGACATAACTTTCACCATATATGGCACCTTTACATGTATGTAAGCTAGTGATGTGTGGCACACTCGATTGTTCTGTGTGTAACTTCCAATTTAATGCTGCTATAATGTTACTTGTGTTTTCTGGGTGCCGGTGGGTAGCTCCCTCTGACCATGGGAGTTTAAAAATGATACAATTGAGATGCAGTGTCAAATGAATGACCACTGTGCCCAACTGGCACTCCTGTTCAGACAAAGTCTCTCATTGATTTGTCTATTCTGTTGAAACTAGTATAGTTGCAGTGATGCAAGAAGACTCCTTTTTACCTTCTTGAATTCAAAAGTATATCTTTTATTTACATCTGTATTGAATGTTACTCCATTGTTGCTTCACAATTATCAGTATACATTTCTTGTTTCAGCACGTAAAATCATGTTTCTTTTATGTGCATAAATCCATATTCGCAATATGCATCTCTATGCATTTCGGGACCGTGCCCTTCATCAGGGATATTATATGTAGTCTAGAAATGTAAAACAGAAAACTAAGCTGTAACCAGGTGGGTTTACTCATCCAAAACACAGTCTCTAACTATGGAACTTAACATGTTAATGGTGATTCTTAGAGGTGCTTTAAACATGCGTATTGGAGGTGTAAATGAATTAAAAAATTGGGGAAACAGTGTCTACACGGGTGTTGTGAACGTTGATTCATTGGTGTGATCATGTGTTCAAATTGACGGGCTTCAGCGTTTAAAACGCCTGAGCACCGTCAATGTATGGCATATCTGAATTTTGTTTTCTTTTTTTTGGATCAATTTCTGCGTCAAATTAATTTTCTCCGCCTTGCAATTTGTTGATGTGAAATATTGTTTTGTACTCATGTAGTTTCTCTCAATAAAAAACAAAAATAATAAAATACAGATGTAAATAAAAGATATACTTTTAAATTCAAGAAGGTAAAAAGGAGTCTTCTTGCATCACTGCAACTATACTAGTTTCAAAAGAATAGACAAATCAATGAGAGACTTTGTCGGAACTGGAGTGCCAGTTGGGCACAGTGGTAATTCATTTGACACTGCATCTCATTTGTACCTTTACATGTATAACACAAACTTACAACTGATTTTCTTTGAATGGAAGAAATATAAAGGAAGGAAAAATGTTCTGCAAACGTATTGATGATTTGGAACCTTTTTCTGCACTTTAAATTTCTCACACTTCAAATTATTGCTATATTTTTCAGTTATAAATATGGCACCATGTCTACCAGCCACTGGGAATAGGAGGCCTGCTGTGTACGAAGGTGACACTTGAGAAAATTAAACTGAAGAGTTAACTTTGTTTATATGTATTCCATAAAACCTATCATTTCAATTTTCTTCCATTTCCAATTGCCACATTTACAAAAGGCGGCATCCTGCTCCCAGTGGCCTCTAGGCACAGTGCCGTTTTTATTACAGAATAAATACAGCCATTTGTTTAAATGAGAGTAATTTGAAATGAATAAATGAGACTTATTGTTTCATAGAAATATTTTTCTCCCCTTCAAATTTCTCCTATACAAAAAAGACTGTATTTTATAAATATGGCACAGTGTCTATTGGTCATTGGGAGTAAGAGGCCAGCTGTTTGTAAACGCACTATTTGAAATGGGAGAAGACTAAAATGAAGAGTTAACTTAATCATTAAGGTAACTTTTCACTTAATTCTCTTCCATTTAAAAGCATTCAGAAATATCATTTTGTTCTTATGCTCCTGTATTTAGTTGACAAGGACTTTTGTTTAAGAGTTAAATACCTCAGTGTGTCAGTTATTCACCTCTGTGCCCCAGACTGGGTCATAAATCTGACAGAGGACTGCTCATTATGAGGCCCTGCTGCCTGATGATAAAAATGAAAAATTACCACAGTGTCTCCTTAACTTTAAACAAGACAATTGATTGGGTGGAGATACCTGCTTTAGGTAAGAGTCAAAAGAGGGCAAGTATTTTCCATTTGTGCTATTTGTTTATGACTAATTCGTGAATATTTCAATTTCCTTTTCGTTTCTAGATATGTTGATGCAAATTCACAAAGGCATGTAGGAGTACATAATGAGTACTACTGGAATGCTACTTTACATACACCAAAATAACTATGTGAATAGCCCCCTAAATCTCTTCCTCTTTAATCCACACATTGCATTGAAACATAAAAAGTACCCATTAATGTATAGTAGCTTATCTGTGATTGATCACGATGTACAGAATGGGACCATTAATACACTGATACACAGGGCCCATTTCTTCTCCCATAAGAATATTCAAGTGACTCACCTTATTGGGCTGTTCATTCTCCACTACCACTTCAGAAGTGTTTTACGTTGTTCTTTCAAAGATGATTATGAATGCACTGAAGTGAGTGGGGTGTAGAAAGTGAAGGAATGTAATCTTTACAAAAAGGGCTTAAGGTGGTTGCCTATTGTGACAAGTGACTACCTTCAACAAGCACTGGCTTGTAGTAGCCATGCCTTCCTATGATATATACCATGGCTGTAGTGTCAAAAACAGTGAAAACAAATTCTACAAGGCATGAAAAGGGTAAGTTGATTCAATGGCTGCAGCTCTGCCACTCAAATTTAATCAAATGGAACTTGAATACTGTGGAAATAGGGGATTTCTAACCACTATCCATTTCCTATGGTGCTCTGGGCTGAGAGTACCAATATGTCTCTAGGGACGTGCATGGTGTTTGTCGCCCAGCAGGTCACTGCACCACTTGACTGGTGGAGTGCACAGCCCTGGGTGTCCCTGTAGCTTGCTGGCAGCATAATGGTGGTGAGGTCATAAAATAGGCCACTCCACATGGACACACGTGCCTGGCGATAAAGTATATCACTATGTAGTACATTGGATGCCTCCTTTCTCTTACTCTTTCTCTAATCGCAAACCTTATCCAGCGGGGCAAAAGGTCTGTGCGCTCAATAGTTGGCTGCACTGTTTAAATATAGCAGTTCCAGGATAGATACGAGATATTGTAGATTTACTTCAGTAAAAATAGCAGTGCATCCTTTCATAATTCCTATAGCAAATCTTAACATCCAGTGCCATATTATTAAGTAATGTATCCTCCAGGATGCATGAAGTTTCCAGCGCAAAAAGGTGTTAGCCACTTTAGTATCAAGACAAGCATTGAGCAAACTGAGCTGTCTTCTGCAATAAAAATTAAATTTACCTTTTAAACACAAAATGATCTGAATTTGATGTCATTTGAAGTAAGCCATGCATGCACAGTAAAATTACAAACATTTACATATATAACTTTGATAGACCTGTCTTATTATTCATACGCTTGTCCATTGCAATATATAGCTAAGCATTGGCAAAGCCAACACATCCGGCATTGGCAAATTGGAGTGATTGTTATTTTTTTTTTATTTTTTATTGAAAGCATTTGCTACACAATCAAAACAAGATAAATCTAACATGTTGATCACATAAATCATAACAATTGTAGGTTTGCAAATTAAAACCTTGAAGCTAAAACATAATAATCATTACAAATTATTTTAATAGAACAGTAAGGGTCTTTATTAGCACGCAACGGTACTTAAAAGAGGAATACACACCCTTTTTTAGTTTAGTGGATATCCCGGGTGTTTGACATGCTAGTCCAAAATCTTCTGCACACACTTAAGGTAAAGTTTGTCCCTTCCCATCACCTAAACACTTGATAACGATTTGTTGTGGGATGCCCCCTGGTCGTATCATGGGCCCTTTTTTGTACTTTTCAAGTGCCCTTACTACGTACCTTCGCTTGAAATATGTGCGAGTTAGTGTATGTTTTGCTGACAGCAAATCTCAGAAACAAATACTAGTAATTTCCTGTCTGTGATTCAAGGCTCTGCTTCCATCAAAAAATGCACAATTAATGGATGCACTCAGGAACCCAAAATGTAAACACACAGAACCTCTCTGCACCGCCATAGTGCAGATAACAAGAACGTTACGGCCCCTGACGTTAATTACTACTACAATCCAGCTTTTTGATTCCAAGTAAACAAAGAGCATATATGCCATCATTATAAGTGTCCCTTTAATCCCAAAAGGGCTGTAATGCGAGTGACTGTGCCCATAGGCATTAGAAGTCCATTGGGAACACTGTGGGTCAGGAGTGTTTCACCTGGAGACTATGGGCCAGATGCATCAAAGGGTTTTGCCCATTCTGTGTCTATGGGAAAATGTGTTGATGCATATGGCCCTATGACTCTATGTTATTCCCTTTCACTTATTAAACTTTTAATCCCTCATTGAGGGTGTGGTAATATCATGCTACATTGGTCAAAGAGCATACCAGATTAATGTGCTTTTTTACCACACCACTAGAGATGACATTTATAGCTCTTGGCAGCTTTGCTGCTACGCTCTGAACAGAATGCTGAGAAGGGCAGGATAGGCAAATGAGAAGTTTATTTCTTGTACAGTTTTACAAAGAGCTGGCATGACACCCGAGGGAATCGGCATATTAGCAAAAGACAGAGAATCATCAGAGTTCTATCAAAAGGGTTTAGAGTTCTACAAGATGTATAAGAAGGTTCTAACTCAAGCATTCAATCTATTCCTGTGTCGTGGAATAATCTAATTGAATGATGCACAGGAAAGTTTTGTTTTCAGGAGTTTCCTGAATTGAGGTTATTTATATTGAGTTCAGAGTCCAGGACTGGTGTTGGTTCGGTCTTATTGGGCCTAGACTCCTGTAAGGGCATGTTTTAGTCTCTAGGAGTGTTGCAGGATTAGCAGAATTGAGGCTGACCTGAAATTCCGGGCTTGTACATGGTGCTAATTAATTTGTGGAGGAAGAAAACCCTTTTCCCCACTATGTTTTATGCATGACACAATATGGTAACTGTATTGTAGGGGCCCGGTTTCGGACATGTAATACAAAGTGGGAAGTTGAAATGGTATGAATTAATGTTAATAATGTGCAATTTAGGCTTATTTTGCAGGTATATAGAACTAGTCAAAAACATATCAACTGATATGCACATTTTAAAAATGTTTTTAAACTAGGACTATGATATTGGAGCAGCGCAATTTAGACTCCACCCGTACACGTCACAGAAATGCAATATTATACTCACATTTGAGATTATATTCACTGTGTGCCTTGACTTTATCAACATATGTGAAGCATTTAAATGCATTGATGAAATGCAATCACAGTAGAGACTAGAGATTTAGGGCCATATGTATCATAAACCTGATTTGCGATTCCCAAATAGCGATTTTTAAGAAATCGCTATTTGAGAATCGCAAATAGGTGTGTATGTACAAAATCACATTTTTTTTGCGATTTCTTAAAATTCCTTATTTGCGATTAGCAAATTGCGAATCGCAATTAAGGAATACTTCCCCATTCATTTCTATGGGCCAGGAGGCCCATAGGAATGAATGGGAAGTTATTCTCAATTTGCGATTTGCAATTTGCTAATCGCAAATTGAGAATAATTTCAAGGGTGCAGGGGTGTCCAAAGGACACCCTATTGCATCCCTGAAATATGCATGGGTGCACATGTGGCGCAAATACATGCCCTAAGGGCATGTATGTGCGTGACATGGCACTAAATGCAAAAAGGTGCATTTTTCAAGGGATTCGCAACTTACCACCAAATAGAAGTTGGTGGTAATTTGCGATTCCTTAAGGACATTTTGCAATTTTTTTTTGCTTCATACATTGCATTTAATAAATCACAAAGTTTGCGATTTCTTAAATGCAATTGCAAAATAAGGAATCGCAAATTTTGCGATTCTTTGTTTTGCACCACATTTTGCTTAATACATACCATTTAGCAAACTCGCATTCGCAAAGGACAAAATTTCACAAATCAGTTTTAAAGCCATAGACAAGAACCAGATCAAGACCAACGTTTACACTATAAAGATGGACAGAAACAGTTGCTTGCACTTTGAAAGTTTCCATCAGATGTCACTTAAAAGGCCCCTCCTGATATCACAGTTCATTCGCCAAAAGAGAATAACATCAGATCCAAGGGATATTTCAACCACAATTGACAGACAGATCAAAAAATACCTGAAAAGGGGTTACCCCAAACAAATTTTGGAAGAATCTAAAGACAAAGTCATGAACATCCCCGGCGTTTGTGGGGGGCCGTAGTGGCGATGAGGCAAGCTAATGCCCAGAGTTGTCGAGTGTGATCCCTGGTTAGAGTAGGCAGTGAGGCGAGAATTATCGAGTTCGCTGACCCTGGTTCACAACCCTGCCGCGTCAGGGATCGAACCTTGGTCCCGGGCCGTCCTCTGCTTCCGGGTCTGCCGCCTCTAACCAGTAAGCCACACCACTCCACTTCCTTCAACTTTTCCTAGTTATTGCCAGAGAATTTCACTGCGGCACAGATTACAACTGTTGAGATAATTCTGTTTCTGGTGCTAACTCACATTGGTGCCCATCACGCCATTCCAAGTCTGTTGTTATTTGCTCGTGCGCTCATTAAACCTGTATTATTTGCCCGTGCCCAAATTGCTTACCTGGCAGTCTGTGCACATGAGCCTACAGCAGGCAAAATCTGGAGAAAACCTGTTGGCAAATAGCAAATGAATTTCTGATTTGCAAACAGGATTTTACTCAATTTGCCAACAAGATTCTTGCAGGTTTTAGCTCTGTACAGGCGTGGGCAAATAGCTTGGGGTTAGGCTTGGCCATATAAGCATGGAACTCCTTCCTACTGGGGTGCTCATCCAATTTTGGATGGCAACTGCAGTTTAAAATGGCAAGATTACAAGACAAGTGTAAATACCACTTGGAGAAGGAATTCACAACTTCAGCTTGGTGGCAGGTAACACCCGTCACTTAAGCATTGGCGCACAAAGCACAAAATGTTGGCTAGCATGCCAGGGAATGGGTGAATTCATACACAGTTTGCGCTCATTCAACATTTCAGGGTGTTGAACTGTAGATCAGGTGCAAATAGTGAACCATCAAATTAGTGCATCCACACTAAATATAATTAACAGGTGTGCAACTGACACTCACACTTTGGATCACCGATAGAATCAGATCCCACACGAGCAATTAGCACACGGGTAAACATAGTCCGACTTGGAATTCCATTTCTGGCACAAATGGCTGTTTGCACTTAAATTGGAAATAGCACCCTAGCAATAATCAGGATCCCCAACTTCATGTCTGAAAAAAAATATTCTACAAAAAAGCTGTCGATGCTGCTTTTTCTGTAGAAAAAAACTGGAGATTATTTTATCATCTTATAGTCTCACTTTGAGAAAGTCACGAACTTTATGGCGAGTTAAATAAAACATAATGGGGCACATTACCAAGCAATAGCGATAATTATCGCTATTGCTTGGTTAGCGGGAAAAAATTATCGCCGAGTTGCAGTGATTTTTATCGCAGATAAACCTTGGTATTACCAAGGTTTATTGCAAATGCGATAAAAATCGGCCGCAATGCATAATTATCGCTGAAAAGTCAGCGATATTCATGCATTAGCGAGCTAATGCTCTTAGCCATGTTATCCACCTGCCATTGGATAACATGGCTAAGAACTGCTCAGGGCAGGTTGAAGCTTTTGGAGATAATCGCGCTTAGCGCGAATATCTCCAAAAGTTGGTAATAGGAGATAGCGATGTTAGCGACTGTTTCCAGTCGCTAACATCTTGGCACTCCCACTTTGCATGTCATTAGTGATAAATATCACTGACATGCAAAGTGGTGCCCAAGATGGTCGCTATCTCCTACTAGCTGTCGCTAACTGGTGTTAGCGACAGCTAGGCAATAGGGAGATAATTTTATCTCCACTTTCTTGGCTTTTAAAGCCAAAAAAGCGGAGATAAACCCCTTTGATAATATGCCCCAAGGTATTTAGTAAACAGTGGATTTCCGCAGCTTTTCTCACTTTAGAGCAAATGTTAACAGAGAGAAATGAAAGGAAATCAGGGACAGACTGGCCTGCAGGGCAATCAGGCAGCATAAGGGCTGGTCTGACAGGTCAGTGCGTGGGCAAGGAATTCTCGCAGTTTGTGGGCCTGTTTTATTGTTGCAGTTGATTTATTGTGACATTACCACAAACATTGCTGCAGTGCCCCATACCATGCAAAACACATATACAACGTGTCTTTACAAGTTCCACACTGCCTTATTGTCAAAATGTGGGCACTTATTTAACTAACTAATTCACTAATGGGGAACCCTTTTATTTTGGTGCCCAGGGCTACTTTGTGCCCCAGTATGACCATCAAAGGAATACATTTATCTTTTATTTCTCTCATGAGACATGATAGTGGTAAGCAGTAGCACATCACAAGCTGTGATAACTTCCAAATATTTGTTTTAACTCATTCCAGAAACCTTTATAATTTTTCTGCACCCTTCACACTATGAACTATTTTTGTATCCCTACTTTTACCAGGGGTTGACTTTGCATTTAGGTATATCCGCTACTCATATGGATTACTGCTATAGGTGGTCACCTGGCATGATTCTCAGCTGACCTGGCTCTTTGTTCTCCCACATCTGCAGTTATTGCTTTTCACCGGAGTGGTTGGTCGCTGACAACAAATCCCACCCACTTCCGTTCTCTACCTGGGTGCTGAATCATTCTGAGATTTTCGAAAACGTGCTACTTTCTATTCTCAGTCTTGACAGTCTCCACGCAAGCAAACACACAGCGCCTGCAAGAAAAGCTAACAAAAGAGCAGAGACTGGAAGAACAGGAGTAGCATGCACTTAAAGTAATTATCCTGTATTACCGCCTAATCCAGCGTGCGTTCTAAAGTTGCAGGACGAGTGGAGAGGGTATGAGTGAAGGCTGTGTTTCTTGGACTTATATATTTTAAGGAGGATCGCTTGGCTAATCTTCTTATACACATTATTTTGTGTTCATCTCCGAGACAACCTGCTACGAAAAAAAACAACCAAAAAGTCGGTTTAGGAAAAAACATTCATTTACTGCTGAGCCAAACTTTAAGAACCTGCTGATGGGGAGCAACTGACAGAGCTGTCTCATTTGTTTCAAAGAGAAGAGGATTTTTGGAGGTATTAGTTAAAGGTTGAGACTCAACCCGTCTCTAAGCCTAACTACTTCTGGAAGCAAACTCATTAAACAATTGGATTCCACATAATTCCATTACTCATAAAGGATCCTAAAGCCAAACCGAATTAACTCAGGCAATAAAGCAGTTTCGAGCATCAGGGTCTTTAGCTAGAATTCAAAGGCAATGCTTGTTTAAGTGAACAGTTAAAGTGAAAGAAGAGGTAGCTTATGTCCATTCAGGGAAGAAAGGGCCAAAGAAACGAGAACCTCAAAGAGAATTACATTTTAACTACACCTTATGATTCAACAAAGTCAATTTAACAATGTAAAATGTAACATTTTAATGTAGAAAGCACACCACACTACCTGCATCTCAACACCTCTGAAAGTTTCTTTGGGCGGTTAGGCTATTTAAGGTATGCTTACAAAAATACTTTGCTAAATATTTAAGTCTTTGTAAGTGCACGGGTGAAGAAGACCGGGTGGGCTAAGTCCCAGAGTATGACCACAGAGTAGAGAGATGTGTTTTTCACTGCTATGCTGTACGGTATGTTAAATTAAACCTGTAGACTGCACTGACACCCAAAGGGCTTCATGGCACTTAAGCATCACATGTGTATGCATGCACAGATGTTATTTGCATTGTCGTATGCCCACCTACAGACCTGACAAATGGTTCCAAGCAATTGTTACAGGACAACAAAAGGCATGGTTTCTGCTGCTCTTGATCCTATGGGGATTTTTTGTCATTTTTTTCTCCTTTCGCTCCTCTCCAGTTATGTGCAGGCATCAGGTATCAACTCTATAACAACTGCAAAATCCACATACTTAAGAGGGAAAGGGGAAAGAAACCTACTGCAAAAGATTATGGGGGTGTAGGATAAGGGGTTTCTCCACGAGGAAGTTTTGGAGAAAAAAAAATTGTTTTTTGATTGCATTTGCTCTTGCTGTTTTTTTGCATGTGAGGATACAAGCATAATTAGTCACATGGGAAAAATGATTTCACAAAACGTTTACACAAATCCAAGTATAACTTGAAAACAAATTGTAAATTCCTGAAAAGAGTAAATCTGCATCCATTCAAGGTAATAAAACTCTGCTTTCAGATTTACCAACTTCTTTAAATATGGATTCTAATATGTACAGTGTGTGCATACATACTACAACATACACTTAATCAATTCACCATTCCCTTTTAACCATAACTGTGTGTTTGGAACGAAAATGACTGAGTTTGTGGGCAGTAGTATACGCCTCACTAGTCCTATCACACTGTGAACATGGATGACAAATTGTACACGCTAAGGCCAACGTAAATCCTCTTCCAGGGCAGTAATGAAAAAGGGAATATACACCGAAATTACTGGGTGTGCAGTGAAAGGAGTTTTTTTCAACTCAACACTGTTTTCAGCTTTGACAAAAAATAATGCAATAGCATTATTGAGATGCCTTTATTCCAAAAGGAATTGTACACACAAAATGTGAGAGAGTATTGCCAGTTGAAAGGCTGAAAATGGTGAACGCTGTAACTTTCCATGCAAACTATTAGGAATGAAAAATAAAAAACGAATCGATGTTAGTTGCACATCAGTCTCAAATGTCTACAACCAATCCAAATTCGATAGTATTTTTTTTAACAAGCCTTTATTCTTTCAATTGAATTTTAAATTTCAATCAATCAATCAATCAGTCAGGAGTTTGTATAGCTCGGCTTCTCACCCGTTAGGGCCTTTAGGTGAAATTTCAATGTTGCAACGAATTTCAGAGCCCATGTCAACACAAGTTTTTAACTTTTACCAGTCTTTTTCAAGGGTTTCGATATATTAACTTTAGCTAATGTTAGCCATTTTACATTAGCATTGCACAAAATTAACACACTTTAACAATTCCGAACAGAAACTGATGAAATACCCACCGCAAGCATGTAGAAGGAGACAGAGTTTGTATCTACCCTGAAAAAACAAAATGGTGCTATTCCAAGTCAGCTATAATGTGCAACAATCCAACCCCAAAATGTAAAAGGTAAAGGTAACTAAGGAATTTAGTCTCTCACATTTTGTATTGTAATCCAAATAGTATAGACACCAAAGGTACTAATAAAAGAACCCACCACTGCAGGCTAACAAATTATATTACAAAGACATGGGGTCTGATTGACGGATACTCACAATGTCACATTTGTGACTGTTCTAAAACTTTGGAGACAAACACTGCCTTTACATGCTCAAACTCTGCCTACATATGCTACTTACTAGAATTTATCATTATACCACCATGAAGTAAGAATATGTGTTAATCAATGGATTTCTCACTGCAAGGTCGCCTTTTCTGACCTCCCTGCATTCATAAAACACGTCATTTGTGCATGTAAGTCAATCATATACACTCAAATTGCATTGTGTTCTGAAACCAATACAAATTCAGCAACTATGTCACCTTCTGGGAGAGCAAACAGCAAGGAGGTAACATTTTGTTTAATTCCATAGTTTATGTTTCTCTCTATCCCTGAAGGGCATCAATTTAACGAGATATACTTGTGCGGGTGATGCACTAAATCAAAAGATGTATTCAAAACCTGTATTTGCTTCTAGATTGCAATCTTTAAATAGAATGCAGAGATTCTTAAAGTACAGTGAAACCTTGGAGACATCTCTCAATTAAATGTCATGATGACACGGAGGAGACATATAAGAAGAAATGTTTAACAGGTGGAATTGGGCATAGTTTCTGTACATGTTGCTCTTCTTGGGTATTTGAATAAGTGATTAACACTTTCAATTTATCCATGTTTTATCCCTCTCTGGTCTGAGACCATGAGATTGTGTGTCATAAATGGCTGTGATGCTTCCTTGTTGTAACAGCAGTGGACCACCAGTGAAATAAGCTGCTAAATCCTTTCACACATTCCACTCAATTGTGGATGTATAACTAGGTTCTATATTTGTGTTTATTTAAATGTGCTGTATTTGGATGTGAAACACTAAACATAGGTTAAGGAATATGCAAAAATGTATTTAAATATGTAGTGAGGCATAGCCTAAAAATGAAGTATTTATTTTATTTAATATGTTATTTTTATCATACGTTCTGCTCAACGGATGTTAAGACTGAGCCTTGTACCGAATAGGAGGGAATATTATATCAGATATGGGCAATGTTATATACAACATGATTTCAGGGTGCCAGTACGCAAAATAGAACACTTTTTGGAGCAGCTTTTAACTAAGTTTGGTACCCTGGGTAACACAGAAAGTCACAGAAATGGTAGGGCTGTATGGACTTTTGTGAAGATTAATTATTTACTGTTCCTATTCAGTTGGAGCAGGCTGTTTCAGAAAACGTGAATGGCACCAAGAAATGTATGTTAACAGTTGGAGGGGATTTGAAGAATGCTGTTGGCCTGTGAACGTGAAGAGGTCCAGGATGAGTACAGCATAACTTTATGTTATATGTATGTGGAGATACCAGCCTCTATTTCATGGCTAGACACATCATTTTGAACTAGAGAAAAGCTGGAGTGCTTTTGAGACAATTTATTTTAGATGAAAGAGTGCAGGCAAACTGAAAAAATGGCAGCAGTGTCAAACAGAGGTTTTGAAGTTGTCTGCGAAAAGTTTTGCCTTGAAAGTCATGTTTCTTGAGATTAGGAGATGCAGAGAGAGGTTGGTTGTTGAAACGCTGAGTAACAAAGAGGTTATTTCTATTAAACGCAAAATCAATAGCCTGGTAGTGTTCTTCAAGCACACTAAGGTAACTTTTGTTGGTTCCTTCTAAGGACTGCCATCCTATCCCTAACTGTCTTGAACAGGAAAGGTATACATCAGAAAGAACTAACTACAACAGATCTTCTGAAGTTGTTTGACTGATGGATTCATGGTGGATGGAAGGTTGGTTACATTTTCTGCCAGCAGAGCCAGCTGAAGCTCCAGCGTTGCAAAGCTGGTACTTCCCGCTCCTCTATATAGTACGAGAGAACTTCAGATTTGGCTGACATGGTATCAACCGCATTTGCTGCATTTTCACAGATGCCCTGCAGGACTTCCTTAGTGTGGATCCCAAACTGGATGTGAAAAAGCACTGTCATGATTTGGGGATTCCCACAAAATTGCAACATTTTAGAGGTTCACTGTCTCCAAAATAGAAATCCCACTGCCCCTCCCCTTGGAGCACTTGTTCTTCCAATAGCGCTCAACGGTAACTGCAAAGTTTACATTCACAGGAATCAGTGATATATATTGAACTGCACATTCTGACCTGAGTGAAATATGTGTTATATTGTTTGTGTTTCGACAAACTACTGACATAATTTAAAAAATTAAAAAAAGATAGTATTAACCTGTTGAAGATCCTGCATACATGCAGGTTATTTGTGTGCATAAACTGACCTTGATTCTGTGAATTACAACATGTATTCTACAGTTGCAGGGGCAGCTTTCATTGAAATAAGGTGCTCAAAAAATGGTAAACCTGACCAATAGGCTGCACCTATGAATACAGGCTTCCTTTTGTTGTTCCTTGTGAAATGATCATCCTAGAAGAGCTTAAACGCACATGGGATACACAGTTCATCTTACATGGATTTCGCGTGAAAATAAGTTTCTTTTGGAATATACTTAAGAGTCGAAAATCTTAAGAGTGTGTTTTACTTCTCATCAGCATTATCATGCACAAAAATAGCATGCTGCAGCATGCCAGTACTAAAGCAATGCCAAATCCAGTCTGTGCCAAATACACAGAAGTAAGACATGTCGAAAGAGACAATGGTAGAATGTCAACTCCTTTACCATGAAAGTTGTTGAACCGGTTGCAGTTTCTGAGAAAAGGCCCAAGGGCGTTCTGTGAGCAGTAAAATATAATAATAATCAAATGTATAGAACAAATGAGTAAATCACGTCTCCAGCTGAACAGCAGTCGAGACAGGAATGATGAGTTCAACTGAGACTAAAAACAAGATTGTCAAAAGTTGTCATGGTAACAAAAACATCTGAAGACATAAATCTGATGTTCAGTGCTCCATTTCCTTTTCTGTGATTAGGCAAAAGACATCAAATGTGGGTTATTCACCCAGTGCGTTATCTGTTAATATTTAATATATGTATTTATATATTGGTATTTATGTAGTGGCAACCCAGTTTAGAGCAACAGGTCACTGTCCATTATTGGAACAGCTCTTTGGAGAAGATACAACAATGTGCGCTTTACGTAGGGATGGACATGTTTGAAGTACAAAACTACATTGCATTTTACTTGCATATAATTATGTTAGAATTCAGATATAAACATCCTGGGGTATTTTTATTAATGTTTTGAGTGACCCTCTCACCACACAAGGGGACGCAAGGGTGATGCAAAACCTAATTGAGATGTATTACACCATGAAAGGCCGCCCTGAGTGGCTTGACTCACGTTACTCTGTTGCACAGATGTTAAATGTAACAAGGGAACCCAGGTATTGACTATTTCAAGAAACAATGGTCCCTTAACCAAAATAGGATTTGGCAGAAAAATGAATATAGACCTGGACAGTGCTATATTTCTCAAAACTATTCAGCCGGATAGTTGTTTAATGCTCAATGTGTTACTATATATACGAATTACAGGAAGGAAAATTTATCGTGGAACACAAGCCTGCATCCAACGTGGACACAAAATGCATACAAGTGCAAACAACAAAAAGGCTCAGGCAAAAAGAATTATAATTAAGACAAGCGTTAGCAATGTAGCAAACAAATCATATAAAACACCATTACATATAAATACTAAACTGCAAAAGTGTATAAGGTGTATATAAAGTCGACAGTGTTTTGATCCATAAGGAACATACTAGGATCATCATAGGACATTTGAAATGAAATGCCTGTGAGCATATTCCTGTAATAAAAGATGTATTGCGCCAAACCGGTGTAACTGTTCAAACCGGAGTTGTGAGCAATGCGAGGCGCAGTTGCAACAGTACGCGGTGGTACCGGAATCAAGGAGAAATTAGGCGGGAGCCTGACAAGGAACCGGACCAAAATATGGAGTGGAGGGTAGGTAGTCCACAAGTAGGTAGTGGTAGGAGGAAGCAGAATCAGATGTAACTGAACTACCATAGCAGCGCTGTGGAAATTAAAGAGGAGCTGCGTTAGCGATCTCCGTTGTCGGGTTGTGAAATGGTCTGCTGCATTCGGTCCCTAAGGGGCCATGGGGATCCCTCTCAGTTGTAGGTGCTGCCTACAACTGAGAGGGATCCCCATGGCCCCTTAGGAACTGTTATTGGGCTTAGGAATAGTTTTGAGAAATATAGCACTGACCGGGTCTATAGTCATTTTTCTGCCAAATTGAATTTTGTTTAAGGGACCATTGTTTCTTGAAATACTCATGTGCATTCCCATGCATCCATCCATGGATTCTGACACATTCCCAGATTTACCAACATTGGTAGACTTGGGAATGTGTCAGAATTGTATGCCTCCTCACCAGAGGACCAATGTGGAGAAATATCTTTATTTCTCGTTGTTGTTTTCTCTTTCTAAGTGTGCTGGATTTTGCAGCACATTATGCAGCACACTTAGAAGGAGGAAAATGCCTCTCAGGATTGTTTTGCGCAGGAAGGTGACCCTTCCTAAACAAAAGCAATCCTGCCTGCAACACAGGCATCCGTGCAACATGACGCAAGGGTGCCTGCATTGGCTCTAGGCAGCTAAAAGTGCGCCAGCGTGAGGAAAGGACAGAAATACACTGTATAATGATAAATATATAGCGCATTCCTGCCCCTTGCCTTTCATGCAGCACAGCTAGGTGACTCGCTGAGTTGTGTGCAGTTTTGATAAATAAAGGCCACTGTTTGCAACCACAGCAGTCTAACCCCTTGCTTGCTTCTGGACACCTTTGGTGAAAAGTCAAATCAAGGTACTTTAGAAGGTCTGACTTTGGGCTCAACCATATGTTTTGTTTTGTCCTGGCCCATATATCTCCATTTACATAAATTAAAATTGCCATTTTGGTGCTTTCCAAGTACGAGATTTATGCTCAAAATAGCTTTTGTACTTAAAAGGTGAGTGTCACGGTTGTCCACTTTGTTCCACCTCGCATCTCTTCATATCCTGCAAGAACCAGAACAAACCTTTAGTAAATCTGGGCCTAAATGTTATAGTCCAAGAAATGTACTTGCAGTGCATCCAGGTCACCCACTTTCTCCCTTCCTGCCCATTAAGTGAGGAGAGTCCCTTAAATCCATAGCAGAGGTCAAAAATGCTAAATTAAACATAAAAAAGAAAGTAAGGGGTGTTACACATAGATTGTTTTCTTCATTTAAATCAAAGATGATCCTGTCTATGACACAGGGGGTTTCAGTAACTCTGTAGCATCAGCAGTTCTGGGGGGGTGGAGGTACAAAAATTATCAGATAAAACACTTGGAATCCTGGAGGTCTCATGAGAATTGCAGAATTACTCTGTGAATCAGTAAGTCTCAGTGTGGTGCTCCTAGTTATTCCCCATTCCCCCAGGTGAAAGACACCTGCAGTAATCACAAATCTCTGATTGAGATGAGACCATTAGTCACCAGTGTAAGCCCCTTGGGATTTAAGAAGCTACTCATATTTAGGACCTTACCAAGGCCAATTAACAATGCATAGCCACCATCAATATGAGAGAATGCAAGAGATACTGCAGTCCTAAAAACGATTGAAGGAAGACAAGCGTTCCCCACCTAAAGAAAGATAACTAAAAATGGGCAGTCTATTCCTTTTTAGCAACATGGGCTTATATGGTGAGATGGAACCTAATCTGGCTTTTTCAGCAACAAAGTGATGTTATGCCGAAATGTAAAGCCAAGCCTAAGTAATATCTTAACTTTACCTGGGGAAACCAGGATATGCTTTGGTTAGATTTACAGCATTCCTTTGCCATCAAGGTTTCAGTTACTGAAACAGTCCTTCAGGTGGAGCAGCTCCTTCTGCCAGAACATTGCAGACTAAAGTTGGGTGTCATTAGCCGATTGATGGCTGGACACACTCTGTGATATAATAATGTTTATATTACCCTGAGACGCATAGAAATGGGCACAATATGATTAGACATTGGCTATGTATAAATATTTCCAAAAAGCGATAACTCTGTCTTCTGTCTGCCAATGTGTAGCACTTTTTCATTGTCAGATGCAATAGTACAAGGTAGAGGAGGAGTATTGTATAGCAATATATATAGTTCCTCCTGTCCTCTCCTCTTTATACATGAAATCCCTAATTATGACTGGGCTTGTGTTGGATGAAATAAATATTGCCTCTGAAAAAAATGGAGTCTAAGGCGTTTGGAATTTATTTTGTGATTGTCATGGCCTAACATGAGTTTTTTATTCAAAAGTGGGGTATAAGGTGTATTTAGGAGCACAGTGCACCAAAATCTGCATGTCCATGTATTTGCTAGGCATGTCCCCCTAGTAAGGTTTAGCAGGTTTGACCTTCTGAAATCTGCATTGGCAAAATTGTGGGACTGTGTTGTATTCTGCAAAACTCAGAATTCAATTATGTGGGGAAACCAGAGTTGCTGAACTGATTAGCATTGAATGAGGTCCACTCGTAATGAGGGCTTAAGATATCTATTCACAAAAAAATTCTAGAAAAGTACGAGTGGAGATTTACGCCTCTGCATGAACATTACCAAAAGTACCCCAGGAAACCTGCACTGATATCCAAGTTAACGTCTAGGAATGTCATGTGACTTTGTTCAAAGCCTCCTATTCCCCTTATCTAAAAAACTTCAAAAGCAGTGAAGTCCACACAGGCGGAACAGAGTCCTCTGTCCAAAGGCACAATCTTTTGTTTCTTTGTGGTGAATACATTTTTCCCTATAAAGAAAGCCATGTATCCGCTCCACCGAAAAATGTGGAGGCCATCCATCTCCTTCTCACCCTTTAAGAGGATTCACTCATGTGCTAGAGTACATCTCTGACTATTTCCCGGGTGAAAAGGGGTCAGAACAAAGTTTGGGAATGCCTGAACAAAGTTTGGGAATGCCCAAACTGCACATGTTTTTGGGTGTTCCCATACTTGTAACACAAACCAAGCATCAGAAACTCACTTCTCACCCTTTGAGTGGGACTTAATAGTGCAGTGACTCATACAACTTTTTATGCCTCTTATACATTTACAACCAAATTTACCTCTGTGAATAGGCCTCCAAGTATATGTATGTATATATATCTATATATCTATCTATATATCTATCTATATATATATATATATATATATATATATATATCTCTATTTATATATGCGGCAGCACAGAAACGCGTCAGGCATGCATAACTCGACACGAAAGCTGTTATTTGCATCGGCATGCCGGTTCCGTTCTTACCCTTTAAAAGCCTGGTGCTAGCGGATGTCTGAGTGCGTCTTTGTTCTGGTGGGGAACTTTGGAGCTTTCATTATACGCGGCGTCCCTGGCCGAGAAAGATGCACCACCCTACTAAGGTCGGGGGCCACGGGCTCTGTAGTTCACAGAGCCATCACGTGGGACATTTGCTTGGGATATTGAACGTCACCCACATGCGGAGGCCCATCGTGGGCTCAAAACTTTTTGGCAACGGCAATATTTACATGCACCCATTAGGGTAGAGTTCGTTGATCCAGACAACAACACCCGCAAGTCAATACGCTCAACAGAGCAGCCCATCGAAGGGTGACATTTTTCCTTGTGTGTGTATGGGTCAGAACAGCACGAAAGGCTGTCGAAGACTCTGATGAAGTGCGTATATATATATATATATATATCGCTGCTTGTGCCCCGCCGCTGCGCCAGCTATCAATGATCAGCCAACTCCAACAAGGACACGGAAGACCCAGAGTGCAGGTGAGTTTTTTTATTTAATCGCACACCACGCCAGGATAACGTTTCGCCCTACACAGAGGGCTTGGTCACATGGCGCAACGAAAAAAGTTGCGTGAATTTAAAGTGCTGGTGCAGCATCAGCGTCATCACTGATTGGTTGTTACTTAAATAGACGAATTGAAAACACACTTGTAAACACTGTTTCAATACATGTGCAAAAAACCGGAGCAAGGTATGGCAATAAAGTGCAAGTGCTTTCACTATTCCTGTATAAATACATATTCTATATTCGGCACATTCAAAACGGAAGCTGGAAAAATATATGTATATATATATATATACACAAAATGGAGCACGGACCACAAATAGATGCGCAGAATCTAGTTTATTTTCTCCAAACTCTGTCGTCCATTACGCGTTTCGGCTCCAGGGACTTCAGCACTGAGCCTTCCGATGGAAAAACGGAAACGTACCACAAAATCAGTGCTTGCTTAATTTATTCACTTGAGCTTTCCGTCATTACGCGTTTTGGGAGTCCTCAGCCTTGATCACGACAACACTGCTCATACATATCATCTAATATAAAGTGACAAGTGCATACAATGTATTAATGAAAATGGAAAACAGATTTTGCAAAATTTGGTGTTTAAGTCCTTAGGATGGATATCAGAAACTTATATGAATATGAAAAAATGTTATGTCTAGATTTTCAAGACGCTGTCCTTAGTGCAACATAATTCAATACATAAATAAATAAATACATAAATGTATAATTTCATCATTGCATCATGTCTATTTTTGTACACTCAACGAGATGGTAAAAGCCAAAGTCAAAATGTCATTGTGGTATAATACTTATAATCAAACTTTATCCATAAAAATCCATTATATTTATAAAGTGTAAAATGTTTGTCACCTCCAACATAATCCTAAAACGTGTTATGAAGTGCCTTATTGCTGTGTTTACATTTTAGTTTTTAATATTTGTTTAGGCTGCAGCGGAATATATCCTAATATGGAAATTTCATCAATATTTATATTCATCATAGGTTTTAATATCATCGTCCTCAAGGAAAAATATAGTATATCCGAATTTTTATTTACCAACGAGCATCCTAAAATTTTCTTTATAATGTTTTCATGAATGTAGCACCTGCCAATATGTTTATCCTGTATATAATAGCATAATGATTAAAACTATATATATAAATGAATAAATATACTACTAAGATCTAGCATATTTCATAATCTATTTACGAACAGGTATATAAATCTTCTGTTGTGTTCAATCCCCTGGGCTCT
Source organism: Lissotriton vulgaris (assembly GCF_964263255.1). NCBI lineage: Eukaryota > Metazoa > Chordata > Amphibia > Caudata > Salamandridae > Lissotriton > Lissotriton vulgaris. The sequence continues at coordinate 997,521,970 of NC_141696.1, read as the reverse complement.
TTGTGTCTAGATCAAGAATGAAACGAGTCTCTAGTCTTCTAAGTTGTATTTCTCTATTTTCTCGTCTTCTTTGAGTGAGGACTGAGTCAATTAAGAAATATTTCAGATCACTTAAATTGTTATTGTGGGTTTCCTTAAAATATCGCGCTACAAGGTACATTGGGTCTGAATTTTTGATGGCCCTTATGTGTTGGAGTATGCGCTTATGGGCTTGTATTTATATATTTTATATATAGCTCAGTATGAAATGCTACTCAGTTCAGGATAAGCAATCATTCCTTATATTTGTATTTTATTTTCGACAAATGGAAACATCCTCACTTCCTTCTTCAAATGTAAAAATGTGTAAGGTACTTTTCCTGGAGATGCAGCAGGTCAATATGTAACATACATTACTGATCTGGGGCTGTGGAGTTTCACTTTCAATAAGTGTACTGCCATCTCTAACTTATGCACAGTACACTGATTTGACACCTCTTTGATGAAAAATCTAGCCCTGAATGTTTTTTAAAGAAAAGAAAGTTTAGAATAGAAATAAATAAAACAAAACATCAAACAACACTTCACATTATGAGCAGTGGATGTAAAATCTTAAGTGAGATATTCAAACAGAGCAGATTTACTCGTATGTCTGTGAAGATTTAAAACTTTTGAGGATTCTTAGGGTATAAAAGTTTTCCCTTATACTCAAGGTAACTCTGTGTGACACAGTAAATCTCGCTTAAGGTTTTTTTTTACTCTAGTGTCACCTTGCATGACACAAGGGTAACTTATTAAATCTGGGCCAAATATCTACTTCACTGTGCAAAGTTGTTTCTACATCAAACGCAAATCTAAAGGGATAGCGCTAAATAGTGAGATGCTATGTCTGACTACTATATGTAACATTGGGTTGAGAATAAAGTCCGTTGCATGGCTTTACAAAGTTTTGCCACCCTGGACTTAACAATCTGTGGGCTTACTGGTGGTGCTCTCCATTTTAGAAAGAAAGAGACCCTTTAAAATATTTTCCCTTTAAAAAAAAAAAGATACACCCAAAGTGTGCCTTTGCACATTGGAAGGGAACATTTTGGGTCACAGCGGTATTCAGGATAACAGATAGTATTTTAGGCCTATTGCTTTTGTTTTATTATTATTTGCAGCCCTAGTGCTCAGACTGCATGAGAGAGAGAGAGAGAGAGAGAGAGAGAGAGAGAGAGAGAGAGAGAGAGAGAGAGAGAGAGAGAGAGAGAGAGAGACTTACAAGGCTACGTAAAAGAAGAGCGAGATCTAGAAGTCCTACTTTCCTATCAGACCTGTCCTGGTTAGGGCGAGCGAAGCGAACAGCCCTATTGCAGGGAGTTTAAAAATGGACCTGCAAATTCCTCACGCTCGTGTGTGTGAGTGTCCATTTGCGGCCTGCTATTGGCCTTTCAGTGCTTGCTGTTCTGTAAAAGAGACACCAATAGGCCACAGGCGAGAGCATAGCTCCGCCCCTGGCCTACTGGTGTCTATTACGCGCATTTCCTGACATATGCTTTCCAATATCGTGGGCAGACACGTGCCGCGATAATTGAAAGCATATGTGCGCGCACCACTTGTTTACAATAGCGATCGCGAAAGAGATCGCTTTCAGTGCCTGCCTTTGGGTGATGCTTGCCCTCGATTTGATTACCTGTGAAATGGATCCAAAAACAAAAACTTTGGCTACAAATGGCTTCAGCCATTTTTCTATGTGAACGTGCAGCCATGGGTTTAGAAGTGAAGTGTGGTGGCGGCAGCTCTTTTTCTCTTCCCTTTGCTTGCCCCATACATGTAAACTTTTCGATTCTCCAGTGTTGTAGAGAATGCGCACTGCCTCAAAGAGACTTTCCTCTTTGTGCTTTCGCCATGTTTTGGATGGCATTCATGGCATTTATATTACGCCCGCCTTATCTTTCTCTTCCGTCTTTGCCTCTTTATGTTTTTGGCTTTCCCGCTCCCTCCTCGCATTAGCCCTCCCCCACACTCCGAACAGAAATGCAGCTGTGGGTTTCTCAGTGCACGGCGGAGAACGAACACTGAGACCTTGCACTGCAGATACCCCCCTACCACCAGTATCCACCCGTTGTCTGCCTTGGCTTACTTCGGCAGCAGTGTGTGCATGTCTGTAAACTCTTTCAACAGTGAGCAGTTATATGCAGCATGCTGCAGATTTAAATTTGCCCTAGACAAAGTTTGCTGACTTGCTTCTGTTTTCAGATCCCTAGACGTTCAATAGACTTAGCGGTAAGATTACTGCAATTTCGTTACCGTGTTGGAGAGGAGGTAGGTGTGTGCTTTCGGAGTTGATGCAATTTTTTTATTTAGTTTTATTTGCAGGCCGCTGTTGAACTGCATTTTTAAAACAGCAACCTGGTGAAGAACTGCTTTCCATGTCCCCGTTGAAACTTGCACAACCCTCCTTGCTCCTTTGTGGTTGAGCCGATTCCGAGAAGCTGCATGTGTGCCTCAAACACCCCCCAGTTGTGTCAAAGACTCAGCTACATCCTGTCCACCGTTGGTAACTCAGCCTGTCACAACTCCTGTGCCCCCTGGCCATGCCATCTGGTCAAGGAAGCACGAGGCTGTGCCCCGTGACCACACCATCCGATCAAGGAAGCACGAGGCTGCACGCTCTGACCACCCCATTGAGCAAGGGAGAATGAGGCTGTGGACATTGCACAATAAGAGACAGATGTCCCCTGGCCATGATTGCACCACAAGACTGACGAAGAACTTGTCAAATGAGGAACTAAGCAAAATGTGGAACTGTGTAAATGGGCGTGGCTAGCGCTATAAGTATGTGTGTGCTGCGGATTGAAGCGCAGTCTCCGTAGAATTATCTTTGTACCATTCTGGGACCTCTGTCCTTAGCTCGAGCTAATAAATAACTTACTTCCCTCCACGGCTGGTTGTCCTGGTCTCTTTGGTAATGTATGACTTGAACAAGGAGAACCCATAGATTTTAAGGTGCGCCCTGCACCACTGGCTTCGACTCTCCTAGTGAGGGAGGGGTGTCCAAAAACCGGTTCTACACCGCGCGCCTTTTAATGGCACACTCGCACATAGGGTAAACATTTTTTAAAAGAGGGATGCCATATCTTGGCTTTATCAGTATTTGTTTTGTGCTGCTACAGCTGCGACTTCAGCTGTGTTGATACACAGCATCAGGGAATCAGCATCTTTGGTGCTTTAGACCGCTGAGAGCCATCTCTCATGTTCAATAACCAGACCATAGTGCAACACCACTTCAATGTGCCAACTTTATTATATTTCAGTTGTATTTAATACCCAATGTGAGGCCCAAAGGAAGCGCTTAATACATTTAACAGACAGACTCGAGCAGAACTCACTGAGCCAATGGCAGGTATTTTTCTTCTAGCAGAGGGGTGCTTGTGGGCTTGGCAGTATCTCTTCCTGATAGGCGCCTTTCTGAGTTTCTCTCAAGGGGTGACTTTACTTGACTGAACAAGAGTTGTCTTATCCTGGTGTCAGTGATTCCTGTAAATGCTTTTGATCGCTATCAAGGAGTGGGTGTAATCATGTAAACACTGGATTCCCCCTTTTTACAACGTTATCCAGGACCTTTTGAAAATACTAAAATTATGTATACCTGTAAGGGCTTTCATTTGGCCCTTTTTATCCACTGATCTGTTGTTGTTATTCACATTTTTCTTTTGCCCATTACAGTAAGCGCTATATAAATACAATTACAGTTCCCAACCCGATGCATTCGCTCATCCCACTTCATCCATAGACTAATTTAATTGTAAGAGACAACTATTTTGCAAGGAGCACACCGACCCACCCATCTGTCCTTTCTGGGCCAAAGGCTAGCCATTGGCAATGTGTGCTCTTTGAGAGCAAGAAAATATTTTTAGCCAGTGTTATTTTTTTGTATTAATCAGGACAGCTCCTAAACAATAAGGTTTTTGAAAAAAGACCTCAAATTAGGCATTCACAAAGCCGAAAGGATGGCAGGCTAATACCAGATCTAATGGCTTTGCTAGTGCTTTTAGGATATTGGTAAATAGCTTGTTTCTTTTGCTTTTAGCATTCCATGAACGTCCATAAGTTTACTAACTTTCTTTCTCGTGCGCTGCTTACCCCCTCTAATCCCCAGGCCCCTGCACTCTCCAAATTGCAATGCTTTATCCAACCTCATACATTGCTTCCCTCACCCCAGTAGTCTGTTTTTTTTTGTTCATCCCATTCAAAGCTCTTACAATGCTTCCCGCTGTCCCAATCCTGCTCACTTTTGCTATTTCCTTTTTAAAACCCTCCCCACCACACACCCAGTTCCTCCATTGCTTGCCTCCCTTGCTCTTTACATCCCTGTCCCCTACTGTTGCTCAACCGCCCCTCCACGCAGCATCCTTTTGTTCCTTTTTTGGGGGATAGAGATCCGCATATGCAATTTGCAGTGAGACTGCTCCTTTCTTAAAAAGCACTTTCACACACATATTTTCATGATTTTTATTCACTGCATCTATTTAACTTAGTATGCATGAAAATGCATGTTGAAAGATATGCAAGCAATTATCACAGTGGGCAGCTGTTGCATTATGATCCGGGCCACGCATTTAGGGTGATGCATGCATGTGTACACACCATTGAGCTTTTTTTCTTTTTTGTTCAGCATCGGCAAAAAAGCACTTTTTGAGGCTTACCAAGAACATAGAGATGTTTGGAGCCCGCACACTGTTTACCACTGGCTGGCTTTCTTTATCACTAATTTGCCACATTTTTAGGTCTCGTCTCTGCCATTGTGTTAGCAATGCTTGGCGAGATATTAAGTAGGGATTTAAAAAATGCTCCCAAAGGCTTGTCTCGGCGGATTGCCTACAGTGCATGTCTGCGTGCGCATGCACATCGCACACGATTTGGCAGCCTGTGAGCCTCTCTCCACACTCCTGCTGGTTTACACTTCAAAGGAATCTGCTACCCAGCCCCCTCCGCGCAATGTCAAAGCTTGTTGTTTACAGACAACACCCCAGCTGCTTTTGACCTGAAGCAATGCCGAGAGTTGAAACAAGGTCCAGGGTCAGCAGCTCTACCTTAGGCATGTATTTGTTGTGTTAACCCACTAGCCCCTGCCTGCTTGCCGCCGTGATTTTTTTTAACCCGTCACGTCCTTTTCCGTGCTCTGTTTTACTCAGCCCCCTGCACTGATGCACTGGAGTGATTTAGATGAACACCATGTACATTGTACTGACACTTAGACACACTGTGCACTCACAAACTGCGCACTCACACGCTGCGCACTCACACACTGTGCACTCACACTACTTTAGACCAGACACACTGAGCCCACATACTACTTTAGTCCACACACACTGCGCTCTCACACTACTTTAGGCCACACACACTGCACCCTCACATTACTTTAGGCCACACACACTGCGCCCTTACACTACTTTAGGCCACATACACACTGCTCCCTCACACTACTTTAGGCCTCACACACTGCGCCCTCACACTACTTTAGGCCTCACACACTGCGCCCTCACACTACTTTAGGCCACACACACTGTGCCCTCACACACTGCACCCTCACACTCTGCACATTCACACACTCTGCACCCTCACACATCTGCTCCCTCACACACTCTGCACCCTCACACACTCTGCACCCTCACACACTCTGCACCCTCACACACACTGCACCCTCACACACTGCACCCTCACACACTCTGCAACACCACACACACTGCACCCTCACACAAATTTAATGCCACACACACTGCGCCCTCACACTACTTTGGCCACACACACTGCGTCCTCACACTACATTAGGCCACACACACTGCGCCCTCACACTATGTTAGGCAACACACACTGCACCCTCACACTCTGCACCCTCACATACTGCAGCCTCACACTCTGGAAACTCACACACTCTGCACACTCACACACTCTGCGCCCTCACACACTCTGCACCCTCACACACTCTGCGCCCTCACACACACTGCACCCTCATTCAAATTTAATGCCACACACACTGTGCCCTAACACTACTTTAGGCCACACACACTGTGCCATCACACTACTTTAGGCCACACACCCTGTGCCCTCACACTACTTTAGCCCACACACACTGCACCCTCACACTACTTTAGGCCACACACACTGCACCCTCACACTACTTTAGGCCACACACACACTGCTCCCTCACACTACTTCAGGCCTCACACACTGTGCCCTCACACTACTTTAGGCCTCACACACTGCGCCCTCACACTACTTTAGGCCACACACACTGTGCCCTCACACACTGCACCCTCGAACTCTGCTCACTCACACACTCTGCACCCTCACACACTCTGCACTCTCATACACTCTGCACTCTCATACACTCTGCACCCTCACACACTCTGCACCCTCACACACTCTGCACCCTTGCACACTCTGCGCTCTCACACACTCTGCACCCTCACACACACTGCACCCTCACACACTGCACCCTCACACACTGCACCCTCACACACTCTGCAACACCACACACACTGCACCCTCACACAAATGTAATGCCACACACACTGCGCCCTCACACTACTTTGGCCACATACACTGCGCCCTCACACTACATTAGGCCACACACACTGCGCCCTCATACTATGTTAGACCACGCACACTGCACCCTCACACACTGCAGCCTCACACTCTGCACCCTCACACACTCTGCACCCTCACACACTCTGCGCCCTCACACACTCTGCACCCTCATTCAAATGTAATGCCACACACACTGTGCCCTAACACTACTTTAGGCCAGACACACTGTGCCATCACACTACTTTAGGCCACACACACTGTGCCCTCACACTTCTTTAGCCCACACACACAGCACCCTCACACTACTTTAGGCCACACACACTGCGCTCCTCACACTACTTTAGGCCACACACACTGCGCCCTCACACAACTTTAGGCCACACACACTGCGCCCTCACACACTGCACCCTCACACACTGCACCCTCACATTCTGCACCCTCACACACTCTGCACCCTCACACACTCTGCACCCTCACTCACACTGCACCCTCACACTTTGCGCCCTCGCACACTGCACCCTCACACACTCTGCACCCTCACACACTCTGCACCCTCACACACTCTGCACCCTCACACACTCTGCACCACCACACACTCTGCACCACCACACACACTGCGCCCTCACACACATTTAATGCCACACACACGGTGCCCTCACACTACTTTAGGCCACACACACTGCGCCCTCACACTACTTTACGCCACACACACTGTGCCCTCACACTAGTTTAGGCGCACACACTGCACCCTGACACTACTTTAGGCCACACACACTGCGCCCTCACACTACTTTAGGCCACACACACTGCGCCCTCACACACTGCACCCTCACACACTGCACCCTCACATTCTGCACCCTCACACACTCTGCACCCTCACACACTCTGCACCCTCACTCACACTGTGCCCTCGCACACTGCACCCTCACACATGCACCCTCACACACTCTGCATCCTCACACACTCTGCACCCTCACACACTCTGCACCCTCACAAACTCTGCACCACCACACACTCTGCACCACCACACACACTGCGCCCTCACACACATTTAATGCCACACACACTGCACCCTCACACTACTTTAGGCCACACACACTGCGCCCTCACACTACTTTACGCCACACACACTGTGCCCTCACACTAGTTTAGGCCACACACACTGCACCGAGACACTACTTTAGGCCACACACACTGCGCCCTCACACTACTTTAGGCCACACACACTGCACCCTCACACTACTTTAGGCAACACACACTGTGCAATCACACTACTTTAGGCCACACACACTGTACCCTCACACACTCTGCACCCTCAAACACTCTGCACCCTCACACACTCTGCACCCTCACACACTCTGCACCCTCACACACACTGCACCGCCACACACACTGCACCCTCACACTCTGTACCCTCACGCACTCTGCACCCTTGCACCCTGCACCCTCACACTCTGCACCCTTACACACACTGCACCCTCACACACTCTGCACCCTCACACACACTGCACCGTAACACAAACTGCACCCTCATACTACTTTAGGCCACACACTTCACCCTCACACACTCTGCACCCTCACACACTCTGTGCCACATAATTACATGCCACATAATTACACTCTACTGAATACAACATACACTCCACACAATACCACTCAGTGCCACATAATTATATGCTACATAATGACACTGCGCTCAACGCAACATACACTCCAAATACCACTCGGTTCAACATAATTACACTGTAGTCAATGCAACATACACTCTAAATACCACTCAGTGCAACATAATTACACTGCACTCAATGCAACATACACTCCAAATACCACTCAGTGCCACATAGTTATATGCAACATAATTACACTGCACTCAATGCAACATACACTACAAATACCGCTCAGTGCCACATAATTACACGCCACACAATTACACTCTACTGAATACAACATACACTCCACACAATACCACTCAGTGCCACATAATTATATGCTACATAATGACACTGCGCTCAACGCAACATACACTCCAAATACCACTCGGTTCAACATAATTACACTGTAGTCAATGCAACATACACTCTAAATACCACTCAGTGCAACATAATTACACTGCACTCAATGCAACATACACTCCAAATACCACTCAGTTCCACATAATTACACACCACACAATTACACTCTATTGAATACAACATACACTCCACAGAATACCACTCAGTGCCACATAATTACACGCCACATAATTACCCTGCACTCAATTCAACATACACTCCAAATCCCACTCAGTACCACATAATTACATGCCACATAATTACACAGCACTCAATGCAACATACACTCCAAATACCACTCAGTGCCACATAATTATATGCAACATAATTACACTGCACTCAATGCAACATACACTCCAAATACCAATCAGTGCCCCATAATTACACACCACATAATTACACTCTACTGAATGCAACACACACTCCACACAATACCAGTCAGTGCCATATAATTATATGATACATATTCTATGTATCAATCTATCTATCTATCTATCTATCTATCTATCTATCTATCTATCTATCTATCTATCTATCTATCTATCTATCTATCTATCTATCTATCTATCTATCTATCGCCCTCACTCTATCTCTCTATCGCCCTCACTCTATCTATCGCCCTCACTCTATCTATCGCCCTCACTCTATCTATCGCCCTCACTCTATCTATCGCCCTCACTCTATCTATCTATCTATCTATCTATCTATCTATCTATCTATCTATCTATCTATCTATCTATCTATCTATCTATCTATCTATCTATCTATCTATCTATCTATCTATCTATCTATCTATCTATCTATCTATCTATCTATCTCCCTCACTCTATTTTCCTATCTATCGCCATCTATCTATCTATCTATCTATCTATCTATCTATCTATCTATCTATCTATCTATCTATCGCTCTCACTCTATCTATCGCCCTCCCTCTATCTATCGCCCTCATTCTATCTATCGCACTCACTCTATCTATCGCATCACCACAGCATCACTCAGCACCACCACAGCATCACTCAGGGGCACCACAACATCACTATGTGCTACCACAGCATCACTCAGCGCCACCACAGCATCAATCTGTGCAACCATTCAACAACAACTGGTTCAAATATGTTCTCTCAATGTTTCAAGCTTTATTACAAATGTCACAATAAGATGTACATATTTCACTTCTGTTTTTGAATTTTTGTCACAATTACACTCTACTGAATGCAACATACACTCCACACAATACCACTCAGTGCCACATAATTATATGCTACATAATCCATCTATCTATCTATCTATCTATCTATCTATCTATCTATCTATCTATCTATCTATCGATCGCTCTCACTCTATCTATCTATCGCCCTCCCTCTATCTATCGCCCTCCCTCTATCTATTGCCCTCATTCTATCTATCGCACTCACTCTATCTATCTCACCACCACAGCATCACTCAGCACCACCACAGCATCACTCAGGGGCACCACAAAATCACTATGCGCTACCACAGCATCACTCAGCGCCACCACAGCATCAATCTGTGCAACCATTCAACAACAACTGGTTCAAATATGTTCTCTAAATGTTTCAAGCTTTATTACAAATGTCACAATAAGATGTAAATATTTCACTTCTGTTTTTGAATTTTTGTCACAATTACACTCTACTGAATGCAACATACACTCCACACAATACCACTCAGTGCCACATCATTATATGCTACATAATCCATCTATCTATCTATCTATCTATCTATCTATCTATCTATCTATCTATCTATCTATCTATCTATCTATCTATCTATCTATCTATCTATCGATCGCTCTCACTCTATCTATCTATCGCCCTCCCTCCATCTATCGCCCTCCCTCTATCTATTGCCCTCATTCTATCTATCGCACTCACTCTATCTATCTCATCACCACAGCATCACTCAGCACCACCACAGCATCACTCAGGGGCACCACAACATCACTATGCGCTACCACAGCATCACTCAGCGCCACCACAGCATCAATCTGTGCAACCATTCAACAACAACTGGTTCAAATATGTTCTCTAAATGTTTCAAGCTTTATTACAAATGTCACAATAAGATGTAAATATTTCACTTCTGTTCTTGAATTTTCGTCACAATTACACTCTACTGAATGCAACACACACTCCACACAATACCACTCAGTGCCACATAATTATATGCTACATAATCTATCTATCTATCTATCTATCTATCTATCTATCTATCTATCTATCTATCTATCTATCTATCTATCTATCTCTCTATCGCCCTCACTTTATCTATCTATCGCACTCACTCTATCTATCTATCGTCCTCACTCTATCTATCTATCGTCCTCACTCTATCTGTCTATCTATCTATCTATCTATCTATCTATCTATCTATCTATCTATCTATCTATCTATCTATCTATCTATCTATCTATCTCACTCTATCTATCGCCCTCACTCTATCTATCTATCTATCTATCTATCTATCTATCTATCTATCTATCTATCTATCTATCTATCTATCTATCTATCTATCTTTCTATCTATCACCCTCACTCTCTCTATCTATCTATCTATCTATCTATCTATCTATCTATCTATCTATCTATCTATCTATCTATCTATCTATCCATCTATCTATTTATCTATCTATCTATTTATCTATCTATCTATCTATCGCCCTCATTCTATCTATCGCACTCACTCACTCTATCTATCGCATCACCACAGCATCACTCAGGGGCACCACAACATCACTATGCGCTAACACAGCATCACTGAACGCCACAGCATCACTCAGCGCCACCACAGCATCAATCTGTGCAACCATTCAACAAAAACTGGTTCAAATATGTTCTCTCAATGTTTCAAGCTTTATTACAAATGTCACAAAAAGATGTTAATATTTCACTTCTGTTCTTGGATTTTCGTCACAATAAAATACACTGAGCATAATCTTCACAAAAGTTATTTACAAAAGTTTAAGCTATTGACATTATAAATTACAATAACTTTTATTTAAGTATTAATTATTTTAAAAAATTAAAAGCCATTGTTATTTGTAATATCAATACATCTAAGTCACGTAAATACAATACATATTGCATTACAAATGCTATAGGTGTCAAATTTGTGAAAGTTATAACTATTGACACTTTAAATGACAAAGCTATAAATTTAGCTATTTTCAAAACCAACACATAAATAAAAAAGTTGTCATTTACAATACCAGTAGCTCAAACTTTCCTAATGAGAGTCCTATTGCATTCCTAATGCTGTTTTTTTGCTTCTCACCATCTGATCACCCTATGTGTCATATGTGTATTTACCAGTTAGCATTATTGGAAAAAAATCTATTTCTTGTCACATTTGATTGGACTTTCAAACGGCAAACATCCACGAGCCATGTTCTAATCACTGTGCACATAATTACCGTACACATAGTTTACGCTTACTTTGAGGGGGAGGATTTAATGATTTATTGTGCAGCTGGAGTCATTTTTACATCACCTTATAAAAGACCATTTGTGGGAGTTCCATATGGAAAAGGAACAGAAAGATCCTGAAATAATTGTATTAGAGCACAAGGTTGAGTTGAATGTATTACGCAATTACAGTGATGCTATTGCTAATACATTGCTCTAATATAATTCATCTTTGATCACAGAGCGTCCCCTAGTGGTCACTTCGTTTTTAATAAGAATATTTAAAACTAACTGCAAGCAACATGATTAGCAACCATCGGTTTGACTCACTCCAAACTGATCTCAAATTAGAGGGAAAAGTAGTATTTCATGTTTTGGACATTTACTATATCAAACATAGAAATATTTTCATTCAAAAAGAAAATTCAAAGTTTTTGTTTTTTCTTGAAATGGAATGCGTGCAGTTGTGCCACCTTCATATAGCGTAATCGCGGAAATCGACAGATTAGCACTACAGAAATAACCAATCCGTTCATTTAAATCCGTTCGCTGCATCCCTCATGTTAACGCGTGTGCTGCAGGCCAATTATGGCATTTGATAAAACTAGAAATATGAACATTCAAGAATCTTTAATATGCAGCTTCATTAAGCACAAATGCTAGTACAGGTGTAAATGGCATTTACATCCATTTTGGCTCTAATGCGCATCAACCAGGGCTCGAGTCGGGGTACCACGCGGGTGGACGGCGTCCCACCACTTATTTTACCAGGAGCTCGATTACTGGAGCAAATGGATCCACACATTCACTTTTTGGCCTCTCTGGGGCGAGATCGCAGCTCATTCAGAACGCTGCTCACGCGCTGGCTTCTCAGATGCAATCGCATCTGAGGGGTGCGCAAGGGGAGGCAATGAGTCTGATGGTGCAAGCCACCTTTCGTTACGCCACTTCCTGTTGTGACGTCAGCGTCCTCCCACTTATTTTTTTAGGACTTGTGCCCTGTCATCAACTCTTGAGTGGAAATGGCACTCACTCCCATTTTGCCCAGATACTACACACTAATTGTTATCTGCTGGTAGCTGTACACGCAGAAAATAAAAACAATTTTATGATTTTGTGCAAAATAGATGAAAACTTTTTGTGCACGTCATATCCACCTTTACACTAAAGGATATCGTTACAAAGATGTTGCTGTGACAGACTCCTCCCTTTTACCTGACTTCTGCACACAGCAAATTCTTAATGCATTGGGCCCAAAGTGCTAATTGGGAGCAGAAACATACTTGGGGGGAATTACCAGACACAATGTTCTAAATCACCCTTATAATCCCATCATTAAAGCCTCAAAATTGAGAACAACGGCCATTAAGGCTGAGCACAACCCCTACACTAAGGTATTTATTTTTCATTAGTTAAGGAAGGACGACCTGGCCTTATCAGAATTTAAGTCATTAACCTGCAGGCAGTATCTGATAAACAACAAAAGACCAAGGCGAGATAACAAACTTCATTTTCGGCGTCTTCCTTTGTTGGTTCAGGAAGAGATTCTGGCTTTCACCTTCCCAATCTGTTGGCTGACCTAGATCCAATATGAATATCATTATCATCTTTCTTAAAATGTCTATTTAAATTTTAGTACCCAAATGTATTATGCACTCATGAAAAGAGTATCAGACAGGGCTTTTGTCATGAATGCGGGTTCAAAAGGTGGAAACCAGGGGCCTCATTTATGAAAAGTGACGCATCGCTGCGTGAAAACAGCGATGCGTCACTTTTCCCTGCGCCCTCCTTGCGAGACCAATGATGCGTCATATTTACAGTATGACGCATCATGTCGCAGCGAGTTACAGGTGAGTCAGTATTTCTGACGCATCTGTATGGCGCAAAAGTGACGCATTGCTGGAGTGTGTCACAAAAGTGACACAACTCCAGCAATGTGACCTTTCACATGGGGTAAGCCCCATGTGAAAAGGCTTGCGTCAGTCTTACTCCTGCTGTGAGGCAGGCCTAAGAAATTGACGCATTAGTATCCTAGAAGTGGCGCAGTGAAATCTTATAGATTTCACTGCGTCACTTCTATGACCCTTTCTTCTGTCAGAACGCCCCCCCAGCATACATTATACCTGGCGTAGGTATAATGTAGCCCAGGGGTTTACAAAGTGACGCATCTACCTAGATGCGTCACTTTGTAAATATGGTGCAACAAGGCACATTTTTTACGCTGCTGGTGCGCCACAAAAGGGGCGCACCAGTGGCGTAAAAGTGACGCACGGCCTCATGAATGAGGCCCCAGGTGTGACTCCTCGGCTAGGGTAGAGCTGGGTCTATCAAGATGAATGATGTATATCATAGATAATAATGCTTTGCCCCAATGTGTCACTGCCCTCCTCATTTCACTTCCATCCTTTAAAAATCATGGGGTCAAGCTTAAAGTAAATCAGAGTGCTCCAAAGAAAGTACTTTTAGTTTCTGCATTGCAACCAGGACTAGATGAGTAGCATAAGAGAAGATACTCGAAAAATCAACACTCACAAACCCCATCTGGAAGGTTTGTTTAATTCACAGTGTAGATCAATCAAATCAGAGCTACTCGTTCTTTTAACCCCTTGCATGCTGATGACGGCCCCCATCCGTCATGCACCACGACGCTCGTGTGCTGATGACGGCTGGGCTCCGTCATAAACCCGCCCACTCGCGATTTTGCCGCACAGGTGCGGAATCGCGGCAGCATGCAAGGGGTTAAAGAGCTAGCCAATAGATCGATCTTCAATATTATCAGAAATTATAAAGCACAATTAACTAGCTTAAAGGCTGACTTGAAGAGAAAGCTTATTGATAATGGCCTTATGACCCCGAATCAAATATGAATGTAAATATGAAGCTAGACAATTTCTTAAATATCTTGGCACATAATAATGTCGACGGGGTACCATAAATATTTTGCCCAACTTGTAATGAGACTGATGAAGCAGATTCACAAATAGATCAATTCACAACGACTAATATCAGAAAGACTATACATTCCCATATAATCAGTAAGGACCCTTGTTTATCCTACACTTGCTGACCTTCCTAAATGGGTCATATTCTAGCCACCACACTGTATTGCTGAGGATGGTGAATTTAGACCAATTTCCAATTTCATAGGCATCTGCAGGTCTTGTCCAGACCTAAGAAAAAAATTACAAAAAAATCCTGCCATAGGGATGCACGTTGTTACAACGCATGCTTTTACCACTCATGCCTTTACAACGCAGGTTTTTCAACGCAAGTCGTTACAACGACTTGCATTGGGGGTGCTGGATAGTGAATAGTTTAATTTACTATTCCAACTCCAGTCCCCGTGGATAGTAGGGAAGGTGTTGGATAGTAAATTAAACTATTACCTATCCTACACCGCCCCCCAGCGCAATTCGTTGTAATGACTTAAGTTGAAAAACCTGCGTTGTAAAGGCACTGCGTGGTAAAAGTTGCGTCGTAAAGGATGTTTCTCTTCCATAGTAAAGGTCAGTTTCACTGATTTGTTCACTAGCCAAGTGGGATGGAAAGACGATCATCGTCTTGTGTTTTGTATGAAAAGGGATTGTGGACGGATACAGAGTACAATCATAGATATGACCTTGCCGTAAAATGTTGAATGTGCATTTCCCTGAATAGACTCCAAAGGATGGTGAACTTTGCATAGATGCAGAAATGCGGAAACGTAAACTTCAACGAACTTTAGAGTCTTTTTAGTTAAAGTAAATTGATGCAGTAAATAAAGTGGAGCCTTCCAAACCTTTAACAGCTATAGCATGGAATCATATGAGGAAAACTCTTTTCCTATTTTTTGGGGTCCGAAGATCATCACTGGTCTTGCTCTGGCAGGTGGGGCTCACCCTTGCCAACCAGTTCAGTGCAGACAGCCTTTTCCATGAGAGGCCATGCTAGGGTTGGAGGTTTGCTGGTACTGGCTTTGCCAAGTGGGGCTTTGGCTCTGCAATGGACCGTTTAATACCGACAGCACGTGAAATGAGAAATAGGGAATTTGCTGCGAATACATAAAATAGCGCACTCTAAAATACATGTCCATTTATTTTGAACCGAAATTACGAAAGAATATTTTAATCATAAAAAATGTCTCATCGCCTGATCTGTGTTGTTTTATTGGCAAACCAGTAACACACATTTGAAGAGTTTTTAGACATTAAGACCTGATTGTGAAAAAAATTTAGTACTTCTGTACCCCTTCAAGTACTCCTACAAACGGGTGCAGATTTACTACTTTTGAGGGCAGGTCTGGCCATAGCGGGCATCGGGCGTTTCCCCGTTGACTGGAAGAGTGGGGCTGGTTTTGGAGCGGTGGGGTCTGTTTTTGATACGGGGGCCCAGTTTTGCAGCAGCAATGCAATATCGACCCCCTTTTTTTGAAAAAACAAGGGGAACCCAGTGGGTAGCTATGGACCATGGGTATCAGCTAAGTTTTGGGAAACAAAGGTCCTAAGCGTAAATGAAATACTACAATAATGTTATATAGACCACAATGGGCTGCTATATATTTATCTCCCTTGTCCAGCTGGACAGGGAATTTATTAATCAGATACATTATTTAGAGTTCAGAATACATTTTTGCAACAAACATTTCATTGCAGTAAGGCACAATCCTGTACCGTACTGGAGCAATATCGACCCCCTGCACCAAAAGCAGCAGTGCTGGGTGCCAGTTTAATGAAGCAGCAGTGCTTCAAACTAGCACCCTCGCTTACCGCCTGATACCCCTCCCTCACTGGGGTCAGTCCGATAGAATTGCCAGGGCTGCATTGTGTTCTCAGTACCGGCCTGTTTGGGGGTCCGTAAATTTGGTAGTAGTAGCTTGAAAAGCTTTGCCAATTGCAGTTTTGCCAGCTGACTAGTGGGAATGGGATTTTCTTGGAGGTAGCTGTTTCTCCTCAGTTCATTTCCGCTTTGCGGAAAGGCACCCTACTGTGCTTACTTTTCTTCCGTTACACCCCTTTATAGTTTGAGGGGGCTCCATTCCCACCCTAGAAGGGGGCTCGCTCAGGCCCACTGTTGGAGAAAATCACAGCCCATTAGCAGGATGGAAAGGTGTCATTGTGACTTTGTGGAAGTCCACCATGTCACTAGTTTGTGAGCATTCACAAAGTCTCAAACCAAACCTCATACTAATCTGTCCGCTTCCAACCATTGCATGGAGTTTACTACAGCCTCATTTTATTCAGTTTGGAGTACAATTACTCCACAAAAATGCACATACATTAGCGAGATAACCTTTTCTGGATAACTGACAGGCATAAATGGAACCATGTTCATCGTAAGCCTACTATAGAGTAGTAATGACTCTATGGCACGACCCCTGGGAATTCTCCCTGGGAGTAGGTGGAGTAATATATGAATGATGAGACGTAAAACATTCCACAAAACCAAATGTTGGTATTTACATAAATGTAAATGTATTAATTTGAGGCAATAGTGATTGATGGGAACAATCTAAACGATTTTGGTCAGGGAGGAGGGTTTAGTTTATTTAATATTTTGTGTTCCCTGTTTAGAATTGCTGAAGAAAAGTAAACAACCAACTTTGAGCCTCTTTTACAGTTGTGTTCATTGTGTAAAAATGTACTTCACATTCATCTCGTGCTTTCCCTGGACAAGAGGCGGATCTTTGAAGGCTTCAGTTTAAATGTTATATGCTAAAAGCATTGATCGAACAGAAAGCAGGAGGAAAGGTGCCCTCATGCCTTCTGTTACTTGCTCATGCAGAGGACCCCCTACAGTGTGTGGGTTCATACCAGGTGAAGATGGCATATGCTGGGGTTGCTGGAGAAAATGTATTGTGCCTGTAGGGATTTTGTGTGTGTTTTGCACCTTTGTAAAAGGGTTCATACTGGTCTGAGCCTGGGAATGGGGATGCTGTCATTTTATTACATTCTGTACTCGGATAGCTGAAAAAAGAAGCAGCTCTTGGTGGTGTTACTTGCGAAAATCCTGTTGTCAGCGGTGGATCTAAAAGAGGACCTAGGTGCCTTTAGGGACAGACGTATCTGACTGGCTAAACATGCTTTACATCGTGGTGAGTACACCGCGATGCAGTTCCAATGCAGCTGTTACAACGCAAGTCGTTACATCGACTTGCGCTGGATGGCGCTATAACCTAAGGAATAGTAAGATTTACTATTCCAACACCTTCCCTACTGTACGTAGACTGGTGTTGGAATAGTAAATCTTGTTACCCCTAAGTCCAGCGCCCTCCAGCGCAAGTAATTTCTAACAACTTGCGTTGTAAAACCTGCAATGTAACATACCATTATCATTTTGATCGCGTTGTTAAATCACATATTCATCTGACTGGCAGTGCAAACTTCCCATCGCTGTCATGTTTTCCTCTGAATCGGAGGTTCATCTGCATTTTGCCTTTATTGGCTACATTTGAGGAGTCCATAAACCAAACAGAGTTCACAAACTGCAAACCAATTGCTCCCTAGACCCTCTCTGGGTGTACTTTAGGAAAGCAGAGACCCTTACCTGATCCCCCAACCATGAGGCCTATTAGGATGGCGTCCGTCCGCTACCCCCAAGGTGGAGGGACCGTCCGCAGGGGCAGCGGCGGTCCCTCCATACCAATTAGGATGTGAGGGTGGCGGTCACATCCTAATTGGTATTTGAAGCAGCACCCGCCGCAAGGTTAAAAATGCATGCTTTGCATTTACATGCACAAAGCGGCAGGCACCGCGCGGTGCCTGCCGCTTTGTTCATGTAAATGCAGGGGGGTACCATAGGTACCCCCCATGTGCACCCCCCACCTCCGACACCCTGTGGGCCCGCAACGGGCCCCCAAACACAAAAGACCACATGCTTTTCCAAGGCGGAAAAGCCGCAGTGAAAATGCATGTTTCAGCCTACATCCTAATATGGCTGGCGGTGTCTTGCAGACACCGGCACCATATTTGCCTGCATACACCGCGGACCAGCAGCGGACGGACTTGCCGTCCGACGCTGATCCCACCGCCATCCTAATGTGGGGGTGGGTTTTTCCAATGTCTGTGGCGGTGAATCCGCATCCTCCAGGCCGGCGGCCCGGAGGATGCGGATTCACCGCCATCCTAATCGGCCCCCATGTCTGGAGCAGGTTGTCTCCTCAACCCATTTATTGGTATCCTTGCTAGAGGCAGTATTTATTTATTGTGTTGGGGTGCATCTCTGTATAAAAAAATAATCATAATAATAGTAATTATTATTATCATTTTTATTAGTAGTAGTAGAAGTATTAGTAGTAGTAGTAGTTGTAGTAGTAGTTGAAGTAGTAGCAAAAGTAGCTGTACTCATATTATTTCCATTTGTAGATCATGACTGTTACCAAAAAGGTGTCCTGGTGGAATTAAATCCAGGTATCCCTATTAAACAGAGCCTCTCTTTGCTTTTGCTTTTTTATAGATAGAAATGTTTGGGCTACTCTGTTTCAGAAGTTCAGAGAGGTCTGTCTGGCCCTGCTGTATACTTTGTTTCCTTAGAAAACTCTTGAATTTCCTTCTACGGCCAGACCCCCTTCTCTAACCCATTCAGTCACACGATCTATGGACATGATACCCTTGATTCAGTGCCTCTAGCTCATCTGGTTTGTGAGGTATTTCATCTGCATTGTACCAAAAAATCCTAAACTTGCATTGGAAGACAAATCAGGTTTCCTAAATCTAGAACCCTTAATTATGAACACTGAAACAATATTCATTTTCCACCAGTGCATTGGTTATAATATTTGTTTAGTGTAATATTCATAAGGATTGTAAACTACAGCTGGTCCTGAACAGCCTTTTAGGAAGCCCTGTCTTTGGTGGGAGGCGTGCAGGCATCCTAATTCTTAAAAACATTGGGAAAATTATCCTATGTTCAGCTATGCTAAAATTATTTATAGAGCACACAAACACCAGATGGTTTCTTGGCGCTGAATAACCTAGTTCTAGTTCTTAACTAGTGATCACAAACTATACATGTTGTGTATGATGTGTGCCCTGCATTGCCACATTATTTCTTTGTGACATTTAGTTTTTTTATTGATTTGACTCCCATCACTTGTTTTCTTTTACTGTATGTATATTAAAAATTTTAAGATATTACTGAAATACTTTTTTTTGTATATAAGATAAAAACTCTGGCTGGTCATTTGATCTTCACAGAATTAATGATGACAGTATCATAATGTATCTCACCACCCCCTTTAAGGTAAGATTTGACTCTTGACTAAGCTAACCCAAAAAGGCAAGAAAGCGTTGGAAGGAAAATTTCTATTGCTGACCTTGGCCATAAATTACAAAGACTTTGTATCAGATTTGCAAAAGTCTGGCAAAGCTACACAATGCACTGCAGGTGTACCTGCTGTTGAAATTCACTGCATGAGTTACTTGGCATCTGGGGTCGTTCCATGAGTGATGCATGGTTGTTTTCATGCAACCACCCATATCTTTTGAGGCATATGCCCTCTATCTACAAAGAATTATAGACAGGGATTTGTACTGAAATCCTGCACCTCATGGAAGCAGGCATAACGAGGAGAAATGATTTCAGTAGGAAGTACCTTAAAGCAACCTTTTTGTGCAGGAAGGGACCCCTTCCAGTACAATAACTATGCCTATCACAATGCAGACTTTCTTGCACTATTATGGAACGGTATCTGTATTTGCGCATAGCAACATAAAGCGCGCCATTGCAGGGTGGAAGTAGATCAAAGCCACACATTAGTAGATATGGCGCTGTTCTGCTCTCTCCTATTCACGCAATACAGAGCAGCAACTTGACATATTGTGCTGCGTTGTGTGATTACTTGGCAAAGCTGGATACAAGTACAGAGTTTCAGCAGGGGTAGCTCCTCCCCTAACGCAGAGGAGCGTCGCCCCACTGCTCTGAGAGCAGAAAAATAACTTTGTTATTACAATTTTCTTTTTCTTTGCTACGGGCTGGGTTAAGGTGGGGCGGGGTTTGGGTCGGAGCCAGGGAGGAGCGTGTGAGTGCACACTGAAGAGGGCATGACTGCTTGACTGGCCATCTTGACCCGGCCAAAGCGTCATATGCACTTAGTATGTTCCTCACCAGGCTGCATTACAGAGCCTGGTGGGCCATCTGAGCACCAAACCACGGTGCTCAGACCAATCACAACACTGCACTGCAGCATTGTGATTGACTTACGGGAGCTTGGGTGCATCTTTGTTCGGGAATTTCCAGGAAGAGAAGGAGACACGGTGGCCGCAGAAAGGTAAATGGTTTGTTTTGTTGCTTTTTTTCTCAAACTCCTCCCCCCAGCCCACCACCCCCATTCCCTGTCAGCCACCACTGCGTTCATGTGTTCAGGTCCCTAATGTGCTCACCCAGCTTCACCTTGGACGTTGCAGAATGGCCTATGCAACTACAGGGCACAGAAAAAGCTACCTTATGTTGTCACACTGCCTCCAGCATGTGCTTAGACAGCTACAACAAAGAGCAACTGTCACTATTGCTTTAAGGGAGTGAGTCAGACAAAACCCCCTTCCTCACGAGTGCCATCATTCCCTGAACTATCACTGTATTGCTCGAACTGAACCAGCACCAATCAAAGCTGAAGGATGTTATGTCCCTGCACAGTTAGGTCCTTATGTATCAAGCCTTTTGCGATTCGTTAAGGCCGAAATTCGCAGAATTTCGGCCTTAGCGAATCGCAAACGGCCCTTTTACCGATTTTTGAATGTATGAAAAAATAGCAAAATAAGGAATCGCAAAAAATTGCAATTCCTTATTTTGCTTAAGCATTTAAGGAATCGCAAATTTGCGATTCCTTAAATGCTATGTATGAAGCTTTTCCAAATTGCGATTTCAGGTTTAGAAATCGCAAATTACCACCAACTTGTAGTTGGTGGTAATTTGCGATTTCTTGTAAATATGCACAATTGTGCATTTGTCAGGGTGGCATATGACGCACATACATGCCCATTGGGCATGTATGTGCGCCATATGCACACACATGTAATTTACAGGGGTGCAGCAGGGTGTCCTTGAGACACCCCTGCACCCTTGAAATAATTCTCAAATTGCGATTAGCAAATTGCGAATTCGCAATTTGAGAATTATTTCGCAATCATTCCTATGGGCCTCCTGGCCCATAGGAATGCATTGGAAATTATTCCTTAATTGCGAATTCGCAAAATGCGAATTCGCAAATAAGGAAGATTAAGGAATCGCTAAAAAAAGCGAATTCCTTCATACATACCATTTTGCGATTCCTAAATAGCGATTCCTTAAAAATCGCTATTTAGGAATCCCAAAAGGTATTGTTGATACATATGGCCCTTAGTTACACAGGATATGTACTCCAACATGCTTTTGAAGTTGATGTAATGATGCTGATGTAATCTTTCGCCCTCTTCACATTCTATTTATTTTCTCTGGATTTATTTGTTCATAGCACATGTATTTTAGGCATAATGGAATGCAGCTGTACCATGAATAACCAAAATAAGAACGAAGATTAAAACAAATAACATGCAGCTCATGGGAATATGATTATAAATGCTGACAGACTTCATTATGCAAACATTATTGAAAACACATAAAACACATTTCACTGAAAGCTGTATTTATTACAATCTGCCACTGGATGGCAGCATTTCATCGTTTAAGATTAACTCCATAAACTGCTGTAGCAATAGAATTCTATGCAGTTTTTCCCAATAACAATTTGTATTTAATTACCCTCTCTGCCCACAAATGTAGTCTGGGTGTTATTTTTTCATCTTATCGCTTAAGGAATGTGAAGCTGCACAGAGATTATTAAACAATAATGTTTGTGTTTGGTGCTTTATCTCATTTCTGATAATGTGTTATAACATTTTGATATCACTGGTTTAATGTTAATAGGCTTTACAACGTTAAGAAACTATAAATGAACAGTTAAGTTTTTGAATGTGTACCTGCTGTTGAAATGTCATTCTTTAAAAAAAGATATGTAGATATATATATATATATATAGGGCCCAACTGTTAGAAATAGAGTTACTGGTGGACTGGGGTGTGAGCCCTGGT
Organism: Lissotriton vulgaris; assembly: GCF_964263255.1. NCBI lineage: Eukaryota > Metazoa > Chordata > Amphibia > Caudata > Salamandridae > Lissotriton > Lissotriton vulgaris. The sequence goes on along the minus strand of NC_141696.1, from coordinate 997,498,898 downwards.
CAAGCAGCAACCACAATTCTTGTCAGGGGAAGGCACACACCAACTCTAAATTAACCTCTGCTCATCCCTTTTGTGGATTCACACAGAGCATTCAGGCTTAACGTAGAGGCAATTTGTATATTATTGTGTAACACTTCAAACAGTAAAATAGTAAAAACACCACATAAAAAGATCCCACACCAGTTTAAAAAAGTAAAGCAAAGTTTAATAAATAAAACAATACTAAAACAACAAAATCCAATTAGTAGAACTGGGGATATTGAATTTGTATTTTTTTTTTAGAGTAATCAGTGCCAAAAGGCTCAAAGCCCCAGCTGTGGACATCTGGTTGTGCCACACCAGGACGAAGTGACAAGTTCAGGCCTATCAAGATAAAGCACGGACCGACTACAGGGACCCAGTCATGCCCGCTGAACAGTAGTATCTTAAACCCTGGGTTGCGGAGAATTGCATGGATCCGTGTTAAACATGTGTTGCGCAGCTGAGGCAATACATCGGTTCCAAGATGTGGCGAGGCTGCAGTGCGAGGTCCTGTTGTGTTGACGTTGAGGATCCCGCTGATCGGGCTTGCATTGTAAAGTCCAGCATCAGGGATGCGGCAAGCAGTCAGGGCAATGAGTCGGTTCCAAAGAGCTGCGAGACTGTGATGCTGAATCTGGTGTCATCATCGAGGCTGTCGTCAGTGAGAGATGTGAGAGCCTGCATGGGGATGCGTCATGTAGCTGCGATTCCGCAAACGACCTGCAATGTGATGCAGGTCGTTTGCGGTGGTTCAGATCCACGCAGTGCAGCGATGCTTCAGTTCTGCTCAGGTTTGTGCCATGCAGCAGAGGAGATGCGTTGGTTCTGCTTGATCCACGGAGGCTCACTTTCAAAGGTCCAGGACTGGGGTGGCACCACTTGTCAGGGAAGACCCACAGATGGTAGAGTCCATGTGCAGATACAAGGCTGTAGGAAGCCTGTAATGTCCATGAGGCTTCAGATCAGGTGGCCAGCCAACTAGCATTAGGAGTCACTCTGGGTTCCGGGTTCAAGTGATGCAGGTCCAGTCCTTCTCACACAGGCAGGAGGGCAGTAGATTGCAGGTCAGAACAGCAAAGCAGGAGTCCAGCAATGTGCAGTCCAGAAGAGTGGCAGTCTTTTAGCAGCACAGCAGTCCTTCTTCTTGACAGGGTATCCACAGGTCTAGAAGTGTACTGAAGTGGTGGTGTATGTGGTCCTTCTTTTAAACACAGTTGTGCCTTTGAAGTGGGGAGAAGATTCTCGAGGCATGCTTTTGCAGTGCACAGATGCCTTGTCTTCCCAGCTCTGGCTCTTGACTAACTACAGGGTATATCCATTTATTTTAGTGGAGACATGACACCGCCTATTCAGGTGTACGTGAGGCTGGGCCCAGCTCCTCTCTCACATTCAGTCAGTGAAGGCCCATCCAGTCTCACCTAAGAAGCCATTGTGTGTGGCTGTCTAGAAGGAATAAACAGAACACAACTGCCAACCTCATACAGTCGTGCGATCAGAGACAGGCTGCAGGTACCAAATGGCAAAGGCAAAAAAATGGCAACATTCTAAAAGTATTATTTCCAGAACTGTAATTTGAAATCTGACTTCACCATAATTTTGGATTTTAAATTATGATTCCAGAAACATCAAATATGAACCAGTTATATCTTCCCATTTGACAATTACACTTATAAAATGTAATAAGGAAACTTCAATGTTATCTTGTGAGAGGGGTAGGCCTTGCCTATGAAAAACAAATGTAGTTTTCCACTACCAAGGCCTACACGACTTAAAATTGCGTGTCTAACTCTTTAAATGCACTGCATCCTTCCCTTGGGGCTGTCCATGGCCTCCATTAGGATGACTTGTATGTATTAAAAAGGAAGGTTTGGGCCTGGAAAAAGGTTTATTTTGCTAGGTCAAAATTGCAGTTTAAACTGCACACACAGGTTCTACAATAACAGGCCGGAGACATGTTTAAATGACTACCTAAGTAGGTTAAATACAAGGTAAAGTTGTCTACAACGGATTTATTTGATCACTATCATTCACATTACTTGTTGAAACCTTAATCAGTGAGATTGTCATACATGAACTATCTCGCAGGTGTCCACAGGACAACAATTATAAATCTCTTGGAGTAAAAGTAACACACGGAAGAGCTTATTTATATATATATATAGAAAATATATATTCTGTATTTAATTGATGGATTGCAAATTCATTGAAGGGGATACATAAAATCTTGAGTCTAATGCAAAATGTCATGAAAGGATGTATAAATCAAATCAACAAAACACTTCATAACAGAACAACCACTCCTATTAATCAGGTGAGAGCAACTAGAAAACATAGATCATTATGGCTCTTCCAGACATAAGTTCCTTAGGAGATGGTGTGCAGGTCGACGTTTCAGTCTTTGTAGCTGTAGTCTCTAAGACCATCATCAGGAAAAATGTTTATTGCAAGAAAAGGGTGCCCCAGGGTTATTGGGGTGGTCGAATCTATGAAATTGTGAAGGAAGATTTGTCTCAGAATCTTTTAAAGACTTGGATCTGATCTCAACAAATAAGATATCACTATCCGGACAGCAGTTCCTGGATAGGTTCCAGAAAAATGAAGGGTGTGTCTTCAATGTACGCTTATTTGAGACGCAACCAAACACCTCGGCCAAATGCGATCCGTAGAGTGGAGCAAGTAGATGGCACAATCAGTGATCCAGACCCAGTAGCAGCACATAATTTACAGGACTTGTGCTCATGTGGTGCACTTTACTAGGGACTTATAAGAAAATTAAATATGCCTATTTGGCATAAGCCAATTTTACCATTTTTCTAGATAGAGAGCACAAGCACCTTAGCACTGGCAACATGTGCAGAGTCCTAAAGTCAGCAAAAAATTAAGGGGAAACCACACCAAGGATGCATGGTCTAACATAGACTCATAATGTTTTTCTGTGACATACTCTTATAGGACTGCTGAATTTGAAGTAGGAGGATGTTTTTTTTTTAAATCCTGAATAAGCCAGGAAAACTTCAAGAGTTAGTCACACTTACTTACACACCAATCTTTGACAATTGGCCCGTAATGTGCTTGCAATTCACATTTTACAATTAGAAGACAGTTTTTCTGGTGCTTTGTTCATATACAAATCCTATTTTGAAAACCCCTACTGTAAGGTTTAGTAGAAAATCAATTTGAGCCAGGATTGTTCGCATTGATGGTAATGATTTGCGATTCATGCAGTAAACATGTAATAAACAAAACATACTTTTTCCACTTTAACCTCTTATGATATACATAAAGTAAAGCATATGTAACTTTAAGAGATTAAAGAGTTCATGTTATCAGGTGACACTTAGTCTAATGCAGCATCAGTTTTAAAACCCAAGGATTGCATAAAGTTTATTATATCTTTTTAATGAAGGTTCAAGAACAGTAATAACGCTGGTAAAAAAGCAAATGTGAAAAGATGAAATCATACTTCCAAAATTTTCTTTTTGAGGTAACAGATGTAGGAATTGCCTGGTAATTGGCCCTTCATCCCCAGTTTAGCATATTTACCTATTATGAGTTTCTAGAGTCTATTTACGTGTTGATACCTGCATTTTTGTCTTTTGTGTGTCACCTATTATCACATATATTTTAATCCCATTGACCCTGTAGCTTCCTTTGCTGGCTCTAATGGGATTACTGGGGAACTCATGATGAGGCCGTAACTAGGTTTGTGTGGGGGCCAGCCAGTAGAACTGGCAACCAGAAATAAATTGGCAACCTTTAGGACCCGGTTGGGAGTTTACAACTTATTAAGACTTCAGACATGGAGATGTTCATGCTGTTATGCATTTTTGTCATTATATTGCCATGCCCTGTGCAAATGACTCGCCTGTCTTATGAGGGTGGTGAGTGTGAACAATGTACAAGCCAAGGAACTGCAACATTACATGGGTTGATATACCACATAGTTGGGGTGAATATATGACTGTTTTGTTTATAAAGTTGCCACTCTAAGAGGGATATAACACGTGGGAGCTGTAAAAAGAATGTTACTTTACTCAAGCACTTGGCAAGAAAGGTTTTAGTGTATACCAATGGTATTTTGGAAAAAAATGTGTGTTTTGTCCCATGTATGGATCTTAGGAGTCCAACTCCCATGCTTCAAAATGTCTTTTATTGGACCTATTGCCGTAATTTTATAGGCATTTCACAGGAAAATCTTCAACACTGCTATTTAGGGCAACAGTTGAATTGGAAATATATATTTTTCTCATTTCCACGTATTACAATACACCTAGGAAGATATTCACCACAAAATGTTGGATCGCTGTGCTACTCCAAAATTGGTTACGCTGCAGTCCAACATTTCTAAAAGGCAGTTATGAGCTCTATTTACAAACATATGGCACACCCCTGTATTTCCCCTAGCGCCGGCGCTAATAAACCTGCCTAGCACCAGCCAGGCACTCTTGCGTCACGTTGCAGCAGGGGCAATTCGTTATGTGCAGGAAGGGACACTTTTCTGCGCACAGAGAATCTTGAAAGGTGATTTCTTCTTTCTATGCATGCTGCAAAATGCAGCACACATGGAAAGAGCAAAATACGAGGAGAAATTAATAATTTCTCCTCATATAGCCCGTCTAAGACAAGTTATTCCCTGATTTTAGTTTTTTGCGCTGTCCCAGCCTTGTAAATATGGGGCAGCGTCAAAAAGCAATTGGTGTTGCAGCGGAACGCCCACTGCAACACCCTTTGCACGTCCCTTTCACACTAAGTGAAGCATGAAATGGGTGCCCATTTACAAGACGACGTTAAGGGGTGTGATGTAATGACTATTTATTATTTATTTTATTTATTTATTTATTTATTTATTTACAGTGTTTTAAGTGAATTCAGCTGGTCAGAAACCTATTCCACAGCTGATATGTTATTTGTATGCCTGGGTTTTTGAGGCATTGGAATTTTGACGCATTGCAGGCTGTATGTGACGCTTGCCAATGCTGCGTTTTCCTTAAAACTTGTAAATACTGCAGCATCATTTTTACCATACACGATAGAAGGGAACGGCTAGCTTGCATATGATTAACGCAGTCTGTTAAGACGCAGGAACAAACCGATGCAGCGCGACAAAAGTATCTGCCTAGAGGCATCACTTTATAAATATGGAGCAAAGAAAGCACCACAATTGTGTCAAAAAAAGTGATGCATCATCTGGACAAGCTCCTTTTAAATAAGCCCCTAAACTTTGAATCATGCTTCTTGAAAATGTTCACAACCACACACATGCAAATACACACATCCACGAGGTTAATCAATGAATTAAAATTTGTGTTTTTCATTTTCCCTGACACACATTTCACGGTAGGACACGTATGCCATTTCAGTCATGGCATTTCATCAAACTTGCTTTCTGAGTATAATCATCGATTAGGTAGAAACAGTCATGAATATTTATTTATCTAATTCATTGTTTAACTAGATATTTACATATTTATTCTTTTTTTATTTTAATTATTTAGTTGGATTAATTTGTACCATATGTCACATGAGCCGCCTCACGGCGCTTGCAAGACAGGCTGCTCTAAAAGGAGAAAGGAGTAGAGAATAGGTAAAGAGACGATAGGAAGCAAAGGTGTTATAGAGCAACGAAGAAGAAGAACAATTCCGGGTCAACGAAGATCTTTACCAAGGTTACTTTCTCTTCTTGAATCGAATGAACTTGGCAGTTTTATTCCTGCTGCGTAACTGTATGCTTTCCTCCTGCCTGTCACAAGACTTTGGAGGCCGCGTTGTTAACTGGAGAAACGCAATCTAAAAAAGTAACCGATAACAAAACCGTTTCCTTCATTTCAAAAGAATTGTTGTCAGGCTTGCTCTCAAATCAGTCAACATAAACTACCGATTCCTTATATTCAGCCCATGGAATCAGAATCATTTAAAATTTGAGAATTATTTACTAATGTCAGTATGTGCATGTAGGTTCCACTAGATGGCGGTCATGTATTACTTATACTATTTTCACACTAAAAGTTTACAAGTCCTAAATAGATTTCTGGATTTTCGTATTATTTCTCATGAAAGAAAACAGAGGCATAGCTGTCGACAGTGCAGGAGGTGCAGGGACCCCTGGGCTAGCAGGGTGTGGTAGAGGGGCGGGGGTATTTACCCAATTATGAAAAGTGTCGTCACCGAACCATGGGATGGGGGGGTGTGGAGGGGGGGGGGGGTGTAGCCATTTTCCTTTTCTCTCACTGGAGCCCATTATGTCACCCTTGCTGCGGTACCTAAAGAAACCGGAGCCTTTAGTACAAATCCAGTACAACTTGCTTCTTGTGGCCTTAATTCAAGATCCATAATGTCTCATTCAGTTCATTTATTGATCCTAGTTGTAACTCCATGATATTACTTGCGACTTAGAGCTGATGGACAGAATTCAAAAAAGTGTTCAAATACTCTATGCGTCGGTATTTACTTTCTAAAGGGTCAGACGTGTTCCAATATCCACAACACACTTCTCAAACTGTGCCAGCATTATATAATATATACATTTTACACGTAGATGTTCAAAGTGTTGTAGAGTTCGTTCTCTCCCCCAATAAGACGCTGGAGCCTGTATTCTGTTTGTGCTGTTTATTAACTTTTTCTCCCCAAAGAGCGCCGAGCACGTCCTGCGCTTGGGCCGGCTCTCGCCTTTCTCGCCTCGCTGCGCGCGCAGCCAACATGGCCGACCGCACGCCACGTAGCCTACGTGATGTGCAACACTAGAGCGCTCACTACATATCTCCCTTTTTTCCCAATGTAACAATAACTTACAAACTTCCACTCATGTCATAGTCTCTGAATCTCGCCGGCTTGACCACCGCCCTGCCCCTTCTGGTCAGTCTTACCGGGGTTGTGGCGGTCACACCTTCGCTTCTGTTTCCACTCCCTAGCGCAGCCGCGCTAGCTTCTCCAACACTCCGATTCTCTTCCGTCAGCTGCTCCTGGTTGTTTCCACCAGTCTCTGCATTTTGTTGTACTTCTCCTGTGTCCGAGTCCTCCCCCCAATGTTCTTGTGGGGCCTCTCTTCCATCCTTATCTCCTCCGTCTGTTCCGTCGTCATTCCAGCATAAGACTTTATTGCACCTGGCCATGCGGTCTTGCGACCATACGTTTCCATCGCTCAGCAAGGCTGCCCTACCCCTTACTTCCATCACCTGCATGGGCTTACTGTATTTACTTTCTCCTTTCCTTTGTAGCGTGGCCAGTTTTACTCGCACCCATTCTCCTTTTTCCAGTACTGTGAGCTTCACATTCCTCCTTGTGTCGTAGTGTCTGGTGTACACTGCTTGGGCTCTTTCCAAGTTGGCTCGCACCACTGCTGGTGACCACTCACTCTTGATTACCTTTTCCTTCCACACCCTGTTGTCTTGGGTAAATGGCTCGCGACCTCTCAAAATCTGAAATGGGCTGTACCCGGTCCCTGTGGGGGTAATCCTGTATGCCCATACCATATGCCATATCTCCTTTTCCCAGTCTTTGTTGTCTGAGATGGCAGCTTGAATCGATCCCATCACCACTCTATTGAAACGTTCCACCAACCCGTTCCCAGCGGGGTGGTATATGGACGTGTGCTTCGCCCTGATGCCGTTCCTTTGCATGAATTGGGACCATTTTTCTGATCGGAACTGGGGGCCATTGTCGCTGAGGATGCATTTTGGGATGCCTTCCCTTACAAACGTGTCCGCCATGAACTTTACAATAGTCTCTGTGTCCATCGCTTCCTCTATCCTCAACTCCGGCCACTTGGAGCATCGATCCGCTATGACACAGATGTATTTCTGTATTCCATGTGCGTTTAGGACAGGGCCTAAGATGTCTACGGACAGTTCCTCCCATGGATTCTTCGGAGGGTCGAATTTGCCCAGAGCTGGGCGCAGTGGTTTGAGTGTCTTGTCTGCGCCTTGACACCTTGGGCACTCCCTGACATGCCTCTCAGCCCTAATATCCATTCCCGGCCACCAGTAGTTCTGCTTGGCCCTCAGTTTCAGCTTGCCGATGCCCAGGTGTCCGTCATGTAGCGTGTCCAGTAGTTTGGGGATGATGTTGGTGGGTGGTATGACTTTCTCACCCCTAAACATAAATATGCCTTGGTCGTCTATCGATAGTTCTTCTCTGACCTCGAAGTATGGGTTGAGTTCACCCCTGGTCTGCCTCTTGTCAGGCCATCCTTTTGTGACATGAGATTTCACTTCTTCCAGCACCAAATCTTCTTCGTACGCCTGTTTCCACTCCTGGCGACTAATGGTCATTTCTTGGTCTTCTGTGAGTGCCACCCATTCTTCTGTCCCCACTTTGTCTTCCACACTAGGCTCCATGGCTGCTGCCCTGCTTAAGTAGTCTGCCACTCTGTTCTTGTTCCCTGGGATGTGCTCCACATCGTAGGTAAACTCCAACAGTTTTAGCGACATCTTTGAGATCCTTGGCGTTGCGTCGGCATGGCCGCTCGACGTAAGTACTTTCAGCAGGGGCTTGTGGTCCGTTCTCAAACGGAACCTTGTACCCCATAAGAACTGCCTGAACCTCGACGTGGCCCACACTACAGCCAGCATTTCCTTTTCGATCACACTGTACTTCTTTTCAGTGTCACTCAGGGTGCGGGACGCGAAGCTTAGCGTCTCCAATCTTCCTTGGCCTCGGTCTTGCATGAGGACTGCTCCTAGTCCCTTATCGCTGGCATCGGTTGTTAATACTGTGCTTCCTTGGGGGTCATACCCTTGCAACGGAACTGCTCCTGCCACTTCCTTTTTTACAATGTCAAATTCTTCTTGAGCTTCCTTCGACCAGCGAAATTCAGTGTTTTCTCTCGTCAGTAACCTCATGTGGTGGGTCTTGGAGGCGAAGTGCTGCACGAACTTCCCGTAGTACTCTGCCATTCCGAGGAACGATCTAACTTCTTCCTTGTTGGATGGCGGGGGCGCTTCACAGATCGCCTTCACGTTTTCTGCCTTTGGGGTTACTCCTCGCACCCCGATTTCATGCCCTAGGTAGGTCACCTTCTCCATTCCAATCCGGCACTTGGTCCATTCTGCCGTGAGGCCCTTCCTTTCCAGGATCCCTAGTACTTCACCCAGTTTCTTGTCGTGGTCAGGTCTGTCTCTTCCCATCACCAGTATGTCGTCCTGGAAGTATTGGACGCCATGCGTGTCCTTGAACAATTGGTGCATAAGTTTTTGGAAAACTGCTGCTGCTGAGGCCAGCCCGAATGGCATTCGCCGGAATTGATAGCACCCAAATGGGGTAATGAACGAGGTCAATCTGCGACTCTCCGGGTGCAGAGCGATCTGGTGATAGGTGGAAGTTAGGTCTATGGTGGAATACCACCTGATACCCCTAGTGCTGGCCAACATCTCCTCTATTCTGGGTAAGGGGAATCTCTCTACCACAATGTTCTTGTTCAGTTCGCGCAGGTCGACGCACAGTCGGACCTTGCTGCTGGGTTTCTTAACTACCACCAGTGGCGCCAGCCATTCGGCGCACGTGATGGGCTCGATGATCCCTTTCTTCTCCAACTCCTGTAGCTCGCTCTTCACCTCGTCCCTCACCACCAACGGAATGTTCCTCACTTTGTGGGCCACTGGTACTGCACCCTCCTTGAGGATAATCTTGTGCGCAAATTTATCCAGTTTACCCACCGTGCCCCCGAAGACGGTTGGAAAGTCCTTTATCCATTTATCGAGGTTTGGCCCAGCCTCCTGTTCTGTTAGCAGTATTTGTTCCTTGCCACCCGGGTCCAATTTGATGCCTAAGTCACCTTGGTCGAGCCAACCTAGGACTGAGGGGCCTTTCTCGGACACGTAGAGCTTGCAATGGGCGGATCGTCCCCTGAATTCAAAGTTTAACAGTCTGTATCCAGCCATTGGTATGCGGTCCCCATTGTAAGTGACCGGGCGGATGTCCAGTTTCTCGAGCTCGGGACCCAGCTGTGGTGCAAACTTCTCCTCCCATACAGCTCTCTGGACGATAGTGTAAGGTGATCCGGTGTCTGCCACCACTTGAATTGCAACGCCTCCTAACGCCATTTCCAGGACTGGCTTCATCGTCCTTATCCCGTCGACCCCCAGAACCTGGCCTTCCACACTCAGAACTTCCTCATAGATGCAGAGTACTGTCACTACCTCCTCCTCGGCCCCGTCTTCCTGTTCTTCATCTTCATGGCCGACGTATCTCACGGTACCCTTGGAGGCTTTCTTCCGACATACCTTCTCATAATGGCCGACTATTCCGCAAAACATACATTTGGCACGAAATGCGGGGCACTTCCTGTCGTGCGCCTCGTGTGACCAGCTTCCGCACCTGTAACATGGCCTTTTGTTACTTCCCGCCGGCTTACCAGGGGGGCCAGGGTTACCCTGCCATCTGCCCGGACCCTTCTCCGACGACCTTCTGTTCTGGTGGTCTCTGCGGTGTACTTCATTGTCCACCTTGTTCACCACGATGCTGGGCGCTGTTTCTTTTCTTGTTGCCGCTGCACATCGGCGCGCTAGTTCGGCCCTTTTGACGATGACTAGCACATCTTTAAGCGTGGTGTCGCCGCTAGCCCATAACTTGTCCTGCACAGTCGTGCACGTGGTGTGCATCACTACTTGGTCTTTAATAAACTCATTTTCCCAGTTGGCGTACCTGCACGAGGATGCCAGCTTCCTCAGTGCCGCCACGTATTCCTCCACCGTCTCTCCTGGCTGTTGCTTCCTTTGTTGGAAGTTGAACCTGTCCACTGAAACACATACATATGGTTTGAAATGTTCGTCCAGGTCTTCCATTGCATGGGCGTACACATCGTCGTCTGTGGCCTCTCTCTTTTTCGGAACTAGGCTTTTGTAGATCCTCAGGCCCTCTGGGCCCAGGTTCAATAGCAAGATGCGTTTTTTTCTCGGTGGTTTGAACTTTTCTTCGCTTTCGTCTTCTAGGACTTCTATGAAATTGTCTATGTATTCCTTCCAGTCCTCCCATTTCATGAGTTGTTCCCCAGGCCTGGGTAGGAACTGAACTGGCGCCATTGCGAACCCTGCCTGCGCACTCATCTTCTCGCTCTTGGCTGTTGGTTGTGCACTTCCCAGACCTCCCGGGCTTCCTGGCGTGTTATCCTGCTCTTCCCCGTTCACTTGGGGTTGGGGACTGTCCCTTTCAGCCCCTTCCTGCTTGGGTGAGGTATCCAGCGCGGTTCTCCTTGGGCCGTGGGTCGTGGCCCGCTTTTGGCGCGCTTCCTGCCGCGGTTCTAGGCTGTCTACTCACTGCGGATTGACTGCTCGCTCCTCCGCGTTCTAGTCGGCTCTGCCACGCTCCTTGGGGTAGTTGATTAGGGTGACGTCTATCGTTCGACCCCTTGTCCTTCTGGACGATTCGCTTTGTGGTTCTGTTCGGTTCTGTAGGCACTGCTGTTTTTTCCAGTGTTGTGGGGGGGGTGGGGGGTCTGCTATCCCACCTTCGTCGCCATTGTAGAGTTTGTTCTCTCCCCCAATAAGACGCTGGAGCCTGTATTCTGTTTGTGCTGTTTATGAACTTTTTCTCCCCAAAGAGAGCCAAGCACGTCCTGCGCTTGGGCCGGCTCTCGCCTTTCTCGCCTCGCTGCGCGCGCAGCCAACATGGCCGACCGCATGTCACGTAGCCTACGTGACGTGCAACACTAGAGCGCTCACTACAAGTGTGTATGCTAATACGGTGAAGTGCCTTAAAATCTGAATATTCGTTATGTTTATAACCAGAAGCTTTACTAGTGAGCCACTGCATGTGTTGCCCTAAGGCAATTTTGAAAGAATCATTTGCAATGCAATAGGTCTCGCATTTATGCGAGTTTAAGCTATTGGCATTGTAAATGACAATGCCTTTTAATTATGGTTTAAAAACAAAAATAAAAGGCATTGTTATTTGCAATGTCAATAGCTCAAACTCGCGTAAATGCGAGACCTATTGCAAATGCTTGTTTTTCATACAGAGATCTTATTCTGCCTTATCGCTTGAAATTATGTAGGGATTATATTGCAGAGTTTAAAAATAGAAGATGTTGGTTCTAGTCCCGTTGAGAAGTGCTAATTTCATGTTACAATACCATGAGTTATTGCAAGAAAGCAGAGGCTGCACGCCATGTGCACCATGCTGCCATAACCCCAACACCTAACACCGCCAGTGGCAGGTTCGAGCCCTTGAGTAGATAGAAATATCTTCAAGGAATTTCCAGAAGCGAAGAATATGCAAAGCTCCCTAGAGATGAGCTGGGTTCTAACTGAAAGTTTATATTACCTCAGTCCTAGATAGCCTTACTTGCCTTAACCCATAATTTCGGCAGAGCTCTCCCTCGGCGAGAGGTCCTTCCATACCTGGAATACCCATTTATCCCAAATAATGCACTTTCTGGAATATTCCGACATGAAATGTCGTACACAACATGTCAGTAAACATCAAGGAACAATGCAGCACTGCCCAGGCTCAGCATTATTCCAAATCCAAGCTTTGCCTGCTCATGCCAGGTATGCTGCAGGGCAGGACGGGCTGCTGTTACCTCACCTCCCCGTCCGTGCAGTGACTTCAAACCATTGCAACAATTCTGTGCCTGCTCGAGGCGGCTACTAAGGCGGTATCACCAATGCTGGTCAGTCAGGTGCACGGACATCTAGCAGCAGAGAAGCTGCACCTTGCCCGCCCTCGACAACCAGTCTGGTTCAGAACAGCTGAGCCAGGCTGATCACTGGGCCGACAGCAAGGCAACCCCAGGGCGGCATGGCGATCTTCAGGCAGCAGCCTCCGCCAGCCAAAAGTAAAAAAAACTGAAAATGATCAGTAAACATGGTGCTTCCACAACACTGCAGCGACAATTACAGAACCGATGTCTGCCGCCTGAGAAGCTAATAGCAATAGGTCTCGCATTTATGCAAGTTTAAACTATTGGCATTGTAAATGACAATGCCATTTATTTATGCTTTAAAAACAAAAACAAAAATAAAAGGCATTGAGTTGAAACTCACGTAAATGCGAGATCTATTGCATTGCAAATACTTTTGTTTTATTTGACCACCAGATGGCAGTCACAGGACACTCACAAACAACCATTCTGTTTCGAGGTAAAACGAAACCCAAGTCAATCGGTGCCTAGATAATTGATGTTCTAAAAATAGTGCTTAATTGAAGGAGACAGTGTAACGCAGCAAGTAAAAGATCCAGTCCTGATGGGTGATCCTATAAGGAGACAGGGCGAAAACAAGGAGGGACTAAGAAGCCTCATTATCAATCAGAAGCCAGCGTTTACCATAGATGATGATGCCAGCCAATGAATAATAGGGGCGGGGCTTCCACCCATCTTCTAAAATATACTCTAATACAACATGCCTCGCAAAGCGAAGCAGCGCGCTGCGCTGTAACACTACACAAGACCTAAAGACAAAGCAGACATGGCCGAGAGTTACTATGGACCTCAATGTGTCTCTGCATACTGCATCTGAAATCTGATCCTGAGTCACAAAGGGTGGATTGCTATATTTGTTCATAGGGAGACATCATTGCAAGTTAAAAACTTACACTAAGAGTGCAGATGCTGGTGCAATTAAGGTAAACGCTTACAGAATCACAATTTTATCGGCATTTACAAAAAAATGTAAGACCCTTCTGACACATTTCTGCACTTATAAACCTACACACTTATATTCCTATCTGAAACTGATGTAAGTGGTGCGGAAATATTCAGTGTCAAAGGAAGAATTAAATGGCTCAACCATCACAGAACAGGGCAGAACAAAACCACAAGGTTAACAAGGATTTCATTAAAAAAACTCATCATAAGAATGTGTGCTCCTTTACCTATACCCCATTAAACGTTCCGAGAGATTGTGAGAAATGGTGACCATAAAATTTTAAGATTGTGATCATCATACATATATATCCATACATCCTACTGCTGGTCACCAGCACATAGTTATGTTAGGTCCTAGTTTCTATTAAAATGGTGCTGTTCCATTGACTATGTATTTGGTGGCAGTTGATGAAACTTTTCCACATGTAAATTCCTGTATGAACTTTGAACACGAGAACAACCCGAACCACTGGACGGAATTACACTAGATTTGGCAGAAAGCTAGCTTTCGGTCCACAGAATGTGTTTTTTGTGATTTGTGTAAATCCGTTAAGTAGTTTTGGAAATATCAAGGGAAATCCAAATTTGTATATGTAAGGACGCAGTTCCTCCACGGACCCGACAGTCCCTGTGTTGAAATCTGAATGATTGCTAACACTTAAACCAAAAAGTGTTGGTAGCCATCTTGGAACTCGGCTTGAGGTGAGTCCCACACATAAAGAAAGGAGAGACAGGTACCACTAGAACGGGTGGTGGGGTCCCACTTTCTTTAAATCAATTTTGTCGCAAAATCATGTGTGGATCTTTCTAAGGAAGCCCAGGGGCATGTGGGCCTTCTAAACATAAAGGAGGGGGCTGCTTGGGGCCCCCGTCCAAGGCTTTATAAAAGCCACAGGGGCCGCTACCTCCCTGGAGCACTTCTTTTTAATTATGCAGGGGTGCCCACGCAGCACCCCCAGTTACCCGGGGACCGCCACCTCACAAGGGCAGAACAAAGTAAATAAAGGTGGTGGGCCATGCAGCCCTGGGAGCCGCCACCTCCCTGAGACAAAACCATTAGCACGTGGACCAGTAGGGTATCCCCAGCATCCCTGGTATGAAAAGTAAATTAATGCTGGGGGCCACATCCCCAAGGACCACCATCTCCCAGGGATTTTTTCAATTTTGAGGTCTGGGCCGTGCAGACACCTCCTATGCCCCAGGGACCCCGACCCACTGGCCAAACATTTTTAAATGAAGGCGGGGCCCATGTGCCCGCCACAGCCCCAGGGACCACCACCTCCTTCTGCTGAAATAGCAAATTAATGTGGGGGGACCCATGCAGCCCCCCCCGCAGCCCTGAGGACCACCACCTCTCAGGGGCAAAACAAAGTAATAATGCGGGGTGGACCAGTATGGCATCCCCTGCATTCCTGGTGCAAAACAGCAAATTGATGCAGGGGGCCCATGTGGCTCCCTGTAGCCACAGGAACCACCACCTACCCAGGGCTTTTTTCAATTTGGGGTGTGGGCTGTGCAGACCTCACCCCCATGCCCCAGGGACCCTTACCTCCCCTGTGCAAATGTTTTTAAATAAAGGTGGGGGCCCATGCACCCCCACAGCACAGAGGACAGCCACCTCCCTGGGGTGAAATAGCAAATGAATGTGGGGGGGCCATGCAGACCCCGTGCCCCGGGACTGCCACCTCACTTGGGGCAAATGTTTTTAAATAAAGGTGGGTTGCCCGGACAGCCCCCGCAGCCCCGGGGACTGCCACCTTCCCGGGCCAAAACACAGTAATAATGTGGGGGGCTTTATGGCCTCCCTGCAGCTCCGGGGACCACCACTTTCCTGGGGTGAAACACCAAATTATTGAGTGAACTGCTCAGACCCCAATGAACCCTGGGGACCACCACTTCCCAAGAGCTTTTTTTATTTACGATATGGGGGCCTGCTGAGGTCCACCACCTCCCCGAGGTAAATAGAAGAAAAGAGGGGGCTGCACGTGCCCCTATGTTAGAGCCAAAAATGGCCCTGGGGACTGCCACTCCCTAGGTGGGCTCCTGCTATGTCCTGAGGTGCCTACCCTCAAGACATAGCAATTTGCTCGGACTTGGAGGGAGCTTTGACAGCTCCTGCCAAGTCTGAGTAAACACTCTGCTGTCAGCAAGTGGGAACTGTAAAACATTCCCACTTGCTGAGATCTGAGGTTACGTCTGTTTCCCTGCCCACCGAAATGTGGGCAGGGAAGCAGAGGACAATGGCTGTAACACACGGAGCTGCATTTTTAGTAGTTCCCTATGTGTCAAAGCAATGCCATCTCCGCCAGGAGGCGGGGAGACAGCAGAGACTGCGGGGGCCTTGAGGCACCCCCCATGGTCCCCAAAGGATGTCACTGGGTGCCCTGGGCGGGACCAAGGTACTAAGAATAAAGATGGGCGGTCCTGGGGCCCCCAGTGCCACAATTGGCCCAGGGAGGGGGATCACTTGGCCCCCTCCCCATTTGCATATGGCTGGGCCCAGGGGATGGGGCCCCTGGGGCCAAAATCAGCCCAGGAAGGGGGACCACACAGCCCTCCTCCCCACTAAAATTTAAAAAATGAAAGGCTGGGACCCAGGGATGGGGTCCCCAGGGCCAAAATCAGCCTGGGGATTGTGGCCATGTGGTTCCTCTCCCCCATTTCTATATGGCTGGGTCCCACAGGATGCAGTTTCTCGGGCCAAAATTGACTCTTGAAGGGGGCTGTGAAGCCCCCTCCAATAAAAATCCACCACCCCTGGGGAACATCCCCGGAGGCCCTGTCCCCTTGCTCAACCATCTGGTGCACAACTTTTTGGGTTATGAATTCCCTTTGACTGGTAAGGGCGGGGGATGCAACACCTCCTTTTATCTCCAGTAAGTCCAACACAGTGGGATTGCTGAGAGTTGCTATAAGGCCGCCCCCTTTTTCCACCACTATGCAAATGCGCCTCCTGGTGCACTACTTTTTGAGGCCTGAAGTCTCCTTAAATGCTGAGGGTCCCTGGGGGTTAACAACCCCTCCTGTTACCTCCAGTAAGTCGCACACGGTGGGATTGCTGAGAGATCGTCGGAGCCACTGTCACCTTTCTCCATCACTCTGCAAACACACCTTGTAGTTGAAATCCAAAGGTTACATGGACATTTTAGCTAGGAAATCGACTTTTTAAAAACATAGACATTCACTAAAATAACCAAAGGTTACAGAGACGTTATATTTAAGAAATAGAAATATAAAAATGCATGGATATTCACTGAAAAAAAGACCAAAGGTTGCAGAAATTCAGCAGTTATAGTTACCTGAGCTTACTTTAACTTACGCCCCCGCAAAGCATTGCTCATGACCTCACATATTACATCACAAATGACATGGTCAGTGACATCACTGATGACATCATCCATAGACCCACTCACACCTATATACAACCTCTTGTACACCCACTCACACATCCATACAGCCACTCACATGTCCATTCACAGATTCACCAGCACTCACACACCCACTCATTCCTCCAAGGAGCCACTGACACACTCAATCACTCACTCTTACAGCCACTCACACAAACATTTACTCACATACTAGAGAGCAAGGCGGATTTGTAACACAAACAGTGGTTTCAAAATCAACAGCAAGAGTGAGAGATTTAGTCAAAGGAGATAAAGTTAAGATATTCTCAAATCAGCCCTTCAATGGGTTAAGAGGCTTACACACGAGTGAGTACTCTTCAATGAACACTCTGAAAACTACAGAAAAGAAAACAAAAATACATTGAGATTCATCACGTCTTACAATACTGACCACTACTCAGTAAGATTTTGTCTAAACACTGGCAATTGTTGAAGAGCTATTCTACATAGCCAATAATATCTCCCAGAGACCACTTGTCACTTACAGAAAAGCTAAATCATTTTGAGAAATGCTGGTTACATATGACATTAGATGTGGGAAAACCTCTTGGCTGAAGCATAGGGCTGGCTTCCATAAATGTAACACATGTAGAGTTTCCAAAAATG
Source organism: Lissotriton vulgaris (assembly GCF_964263255.1). NCBI lineage: Eukaryota > Metazoa > Chordata > Amphibia > Caudata > Salamandridae > Lissotriton > Lissotriton vulgaris. The sequence continues at coordinate 997,481,285 of NC_141696.1, read as the reverse complement.
GAGATTGCATCATGTTTGAGCACAACATTGGGGAAAGAACTGAGGTTGACAAAATACTTGACATGCAAAAGTGAATACATTGTATAAATGTTGAATTGTGATTGTAAAAAAATGTATATAGGTAGTACGATATTGCAGGAACACAAATGGATCCTACAATACATAAGGGTCATGAAAAACTGAAATAAAAGCTACCCCATAGCGAGGCATTTCTAGCAGACATACAGGGCAATGTAGATGCTATGAAATATTCAGTAATTGACACTGTCCTGAAAATCCTTGCAGGGGCAAAAGGGAGAAAAATATTTGCAGATTAGAAGCTGGTACATTTTATGACTGGACAAAATAGAACCAATAGGTTTAAATGTGGATGCTAAATTACATGTTTTCATTTAGTCATTTCACTTCTCTTTTTTTAAATGAAAAGATGTGTTATTTTATTTTATTTGTGTTAGCCCACTGGGGCAATATTGAGCATTAAAAAATATATAAGTATTATTTGAACAGTACATGAATGTGTGAAACAATGACTGCATTATTTCCACATGCACTTTGGTGTACTGCACGTAGGTTTATAAGCCCAATTAGGTATTAGGTATTTCAAATGCATTATGCACTGTCCAGTAGATTGTTTGTTCAAGTCATAAAATGGTTACTAAGTTTATGGCATATTTGTTGCAACACGTTAATATTAAGGTATACAAATGTATGTATTAATGATTACTTTATTTCCTTATATTTTGTTTTATATCGCACGTTTGCTTTAATAGCCCACTTGGTTATTTTGTGCTACCGAATATGTTATTTTGCCAGTTATAAGATGGCCATCATGCTTCATGCAGAAGGATCTATTATTGCGGTCCTTAGTTTTTTTTGTTGTAGTTTTTGTATGACACATCATGTATAATTGATGAGGGCAGAATGGGTCCCGTAAACATGACCAAGGTCCATCATGGAATTAAACGTGTTGATTCAGCTTTGTTAGCCACAAATAAACCATTTGAGCATATCAGTGCTTGGAGTGCCATTTTTCTCAATATTATTGAAGTTGTTGTTTGTGTATGTGTGTATATATATATATATATATATATGTATATATATATATATATATATTCACTGAAAAAACATAGGTTTTAGGGGTGTTATAGTTAGCTAGACATTTCACTCGTACAAAACCATTGAAATTCCTCCGTTATAGTTAGTTGAACTAAGTATAAGTCGCGTGCCCGCAATCCACTGCTGACGATGTCACATATTACAGCCGCGAGGCTCCCGCCCTGTCATTGCAAACGGCAGTGTCATTTGCATTTGCAATTGTCATTGCGTACGGCAGTGTCCCGGGGTGGACACTGCAGGGCCTCAACAAGGTTCCAGGGGGGGGGGGGGGCACGTGGCCCCCCTCCCACATTTTACAAAGCACCAGCGGGTGGTGGACCCGGGGCTAGGGGGTCCGTCACTGACCCGCTATTTTGAATATTTAGTGCCCCGGGGAGGTATTTTAAAAAAAAATAAAGCCCCGGGGGGTGGCGGTCCCCGGGGCCACAGAGGGGCTGTGAGGACCCTGCCTTTTATTTTTTAAAGCCCCGGGCGGTGGCGGTCCCAGGGGCTGGGGGGCCTGAGAGCCCCCCCAACAAAGTACCAGAAGCCCGGGAGGTGGTGGTCCCTGGGGCTGGGGGGGCCTGAGAGCCCCACACACCAAATTTTAAGAAGCCCCAGTGGGTGGCAGTCCCCAGGGCTGGGGGGGGCCAGAGAGCCTCCCCACCTAATTTAAATAATCCCCAGGGATGCCAGTCCCAGGGCTGCAGGGGGACCTATATTATGTTCAAGCCCCGGGGGTGGCAGTCCCTGGAGCAGTGTGGGGGTGATTGGGCCCCCACACTCTTTTTTCATCATGCCCCTGGGATTTGGCTCCCCCGGGGCTAATTAGCATTGAATTGCCAAAGCTTGCGCTTCGTTTTTTTTTTATCAGCAGGATCCGCAGATTTTGCGTGTTTTTTATAGGTTTTTATAGGTTTCTTTTGCCTCGGTTCTACCGAGGCACAAGATGGCTGCCAACACTTCCTGATTTGGAGTGTTGACAGCCAATTAGAATACAGCTCGTGCACGGGTGGGTGCGCTTAGGGTGCACGGATCCACCGCAGCCATAGATATATATGACTTTTCTCACGGTCAGTCCGTGAGAAAAGCCGTGAGGCTGAAACGCGTCGGTGGAGTGTTTGTGAAGTGTTAATAAAGGCTTCTGAATAAGTATCCGGTTGTGCCGCCCTCCTTGTGTTCTAAATTGAAATTCGGGCTTTGATCCAGCCTTTGGGCCAAGCACACATTGGCGAGCGCTCTCTTGCATGAAAGGATCGTTTTTGTGAGAATATATATATATATATATATATATATATATATATATATACCAACGTAATCCAGCTATGGAAGAATAAATAAATCCACTGGAGCCATGGCCACAATTCATAAACGGTCTGTTTATTTTCGGCTTCGGGCAGACCCGACGCGTTTCGCAGTTACCTCACTGCTTTGTCAAGGGTGGTTCATTAAAGTGCAATACACATATTTAAAGGTGCAGGGTTCCACTTGATAAACATAGTAAAAATACTTCCGTTTTTTGTTGTCAGCAGAGTGAATACAAATAAATTTCACATTGCCCTTAAATGTATTTAAGCCATTCATAGTCAATCAGTTCATAGATACAGCCCCAGTGGGCTAATATAAATTCTAATGGTAGAAAAACATTTTTTATACCACTATTTCAAATTTTTTATTGTGACAATTTAACTTTCATTATCAACTCTCTTTCTAATGTAGCTCTAGTGAGCAAATATTCCGAGCCTTTGGGCAATGCATCTTTGGAAGTTACATCTTCTATCTGCAAAGAAAACAAACAGAAAACCTGACTTTAAAAACTAGTGAGAACCCTCAGTGACCAAAAAATAATGAAAACTTTAAAATCAAACATATGCAGTAAGAAAGAGAGTTGATACGGAAGTATTTTTACTATGTTTATCAAGTGGAACCCTGCACCTTTAAATATGTGTATTGCACTTTAATGAACCACCCTTGACAAAGCAGTGAGGTAACTGCGAAATGCAACGGGTCTGCCCAAAGCCGAAAATAAACAGACCGTTTATGAATTGTGGCCATGGCTCCAGTGGATTTATTTATTCTTCCATAGCTGGATTACGTTGGTACATATGGGATTGGCATTCCCTGCCGTGTTGCCCGCCGTTAACTGTGGCTTGTTTTCTTGCCAAGAACTACGTTGGATATATATATATAGATATATATATATATATATATATATATATATATATATATATAATCGCAGGCAAAACTCCAACCACTTCCACCAAAGCCTCGGCGGCGAAGAAGGAGAAGCGAACCACTTCTTTGTAGGCAAGATGTTCTTTATTCCAACCTCATCAGCAGTAAACAACAGATGACGCGTTTCGGGCTCGGAAGCCCTTGATCACATACAGGCTGTAATAGGTTGTGGCCATTTAAATGTTATGCCCTTCCTACTCAGGTCACGTGATCGGCAAGTCTGCAATGGACATAACAAACAGACTAAGCAACTATGGGTTTGATTTTCTTCTCTCCCAATGTTCCATATTTACAATAACATTTGATTTGTTGCCCATATAAACGATATTATTCCTTATTTTGAAATTAATTGTAAAAGGAAGAAACAATTATTATTACTGAATATCGTGTAAAAATTATTCTCTGATTGCTTCATTATTTACAATTCATTACATAGAAAGTCTGTTTGACAAATCTAAATTCCTGGATAAATCCATATATACAATATTATGTACAATACAATTAGTTTATCATAACTGCATAAATGCAGGCAGTCACTTGCCTCATTCGTGACTCTGATTAAAAAGAATGTGCAAAATAGAGCATAGCAGCAATACTTATTTTTCCCTTTAAACTCCTCTGTGCAAGAAAGTTGTGTAGACTAAAATGATTACAAAATAAAAATGCATTTTGTAACCAAAAACCAGGCCAGGATCCCAAAGAAAAGAAATAGGCAGTGACTTCAGCAAATGGAATCAGTTTAGGAAGAATGAATCATGTAAACAGTTACTACTTCCCCCACTCTGATCGTACACAACCCCCTATGTGTTATCCTGGCCTTGTTGTGAATTGGTGAGATAAGAAATCGACAGCTGTCGTCAAATACATATCTGAAGCTCAAAATCTTCTTATCTAAACCCAAAATTTAAAAAACCTACTAAATGTAGGATCTTTGCAATTAGATCAACAATCTACTCTATAATGAATGATACATCGTATAGTGTCAACTAGAACAATCAGAATAATCAGTTAAAGACACGTATACATATCTTCAGTATTATTAAGTTCATTTGGGCATTTACTATCGAAGTTAAGAATGAACTTAGTTTCTAATCTTCTCAGTAAAGCCTCTCTGTTACCTCCTCTGCATGGTTTAGGGACAGAGGATACCACATAATATTGCAAACAAGATAGGTTGGTCCCATGCATCTGTTTGAAGTGGCGTGCCACAGGATAATTAGGATCACTATGCAAAATTGCTCGCGGGTGCTGTAAGATTCTCTCATGTACCTGCAGCTTGGTGCTGCCGATGTAATTTAGGCCGCAGGTACATACAACGTAAACTGCGAAGTCGGTCTTACAATTGTAGTTACCCATTATTTTATGTGGTGTGGGACAGAAGGGAGTAAGATATTCTGTTTTGTTTACCCCAAATTTGCAAGCACGGCATGTGGAACATTTGTAAAAACCAGATTTGGGTTGGAGCCAATTAGGTTTTGATCTTATCTCAGGGCTTGTTGGATCTAGCACAGCTCCCATGTTCCTTGCTCTGTTGAATGTAATAGTGGGGCTAGATGGTAAACTCATTCTTAGAACGGGATCAGTTAATACTATTGCCCAATTTTTGTTGATAATAGATCTGATCTTACGTTCGTTTTCACTGTATGCTGTAATCAACCTAGGACACTGGTTGAAATCGTCCTTCTCAGAAGTGGCTGTTGGGTCAGAAAAATCATTGGGGACAGGCTGTTCCTCTATTGAGGTTGGTAGTAGACTAGCTCTAGATCTAAGGGCTGTTTTGTCAAACGCTATTTCCAGAATCTTGTCAGATTAGCCTCTTGCTTTCATGCGCTGGATGGATTCTGCAGCACAAGCGTTGTATTCAATGTCAGTGCTACATATCCTTTTGAGGCGTAACAATTCCCCATAGGGGATACTGGCAATAAGGTGCCTGGGATGAGCACTAGAGGCGTGGAGTGTGACATTGCCTGCAGTGGGCTTTCTAAATAAGGTACTTTCTACTCTTCCGTCAACTACATATAGTCTGACGTCCAGAAATTCAATACTGGATTCGTCTATGTGGTAGGTAAAGTGGAGATTTAAATCATTCATATTGATGTTTTCAATGAATTCCACTGCTTTTACTTTGCTTCCCTGCCACACGATGAAAATATCATCAATATACCTAAAGAAGTATTTGATGTTGGTATCAAAGATAGAAGAATAGTCCTTTTTGAGGACCTGCTCCTCCCACCAGCGAACGTGCAAGCACGCATAGCTGGGGGAGAAGCAGGCTCCCATTGCCACGCCCCTTAGTTGCTTAAATAATTCCTTTCCAAACAGAAAGAAATTGTTGTTAAGACACCAGCTCATTAGATTGATTAAGGCTTTATTATGCTGAACTCGCACGGTCTTTGGTCCAAAAAGAATTTTACTGCTTTAAGCCCTGCCTGGTGGTCAATGCTGGTGTATAAAGACTCAATGTCTAAAGAGATGAGATACATCTCTCCTGACCATTGAATATTTTTCACTTTGCCCAGGAAATCACCAGTATCCTTGATGTAACTGGGCAGGGTTTTGACAGAATTCTGTAGGAAAAAATCTACATATTGGCCTACCTGTTCAGCTACACTCCCTATGGCTGAAATAATAGGTCTGCCAGGAACGGGGGAAACACATTTATGAACTTTGGGTATTAAATAAAGAAGCGGCACAATAGGGTTTTCATTATGCATAAATTTAAACTCATCATTGGATATTAAACCATCTCTACGCAATTGCATCAAAAATTTCTTGAGAGAGTCTATAGCACTATTGTACTTTTTGGTATTGGACGGCTCATAACAATTAATATTGTTCAGTTGACGTTTTGCCTCCTTGATGTACTCATCTCGGGGCCAGATTACTAGGTTGCCGCCCTTGTCCGATTTCTTAATGATGATTTCATTGTTCTCACTTAGCTTTTTCATTAATTTGGCATAGTCTCTTTTCCTTTGTTCAATATGTTTTTTCCTTTTCTTCCTTTTGGACTGTACTTGTCTATTTAGTTTTTTAATGTCCTCCACCACACAATCATGAAACCTGTCCAAAGCGTCCCTGGGCATCATGGGAATATATTTCGATTTTTTCTTAAAGGGGCTGATCCCAGCTCCTTTTTGTAGCAGGTTAATGTTCCTGATTCTGGCCTGAGTGGGAAGATCGCCACTAGTATCCTCTGTTTCTGCTTCGCCGGTGTTTAAATCATGTAGGTCCAAGTAAGTTGGTATGTCTGCCGCCCTAATGCCCAAACTTTCTATCATTATCATGTTGTTGCTCCTCACTTTTGTCTTTGTTATTTCTCAAAGCAAAATGTTTTCTTAGCTTAAGTTTTCTAATGAACCTGAAAACGTCAATTCTAGTGGAGCTGTAATTAAACGTTTGGCCAGGACATATAGTACAACAGTTACCGGTAGTCCAGGGCTCTTTCCATGCGGCGGTCCCTTCCAAAAAAACTGCGTTTTTTAAAATATACCGACAAGCTTTCTCCAAACCAAGGGTTAAGAAAGGGTCGGGACACTCCGAGATGCTTCAAATAAATTTATTCAGCAACAAGGTTCACAAAAAGCCGACGCGTTTCGCCGTAAGGCTTGGTCACGGTAAAGATTGCTGTGTGCACTCCCCTATTCATACACCCAGTGAATACAATCAAAATAGGACTGGCGCCCTATGTGTCTTGAAATGCGCCGCCATCTTACAGTGGCTAGTGACCACTTGTCAATCACTCGCTGCGATTACGTCTCGCCCAAGTGGGCGAAAATAATATAAATCAAAACACATTGCATCTCGGCTAGCAATTAAAAGTAAGACATGGGTAAGCATGCTAGTGTAACACTAGCATGCTTACCCATGTCTTACATACAATTGCTAGAATAGGGGAGTGCACACAGCAATCTTTACCGTGACCAAGCCTTACGGCGAAACGCGTCGGCTTTTTGTGAACCTTGTTGCTGAATAAATTTATTTGAAGCATCTCGGAGTGTCCCGACCCTTTCTTAACCTACTTGGTTTGGAGAAAGCTTGTTGGTATATATATATATATATATATATATATATATATATATATATATTTATTTATTTAAACAACAACTTTGCTGTGTTGTCTTACCCAAGTGTGTCTTCATATTAGAAACGCGAGAATTCACAGACAGTTACCAATCAACTGGGGCAAGAATTTTTATATTTTGGCATTCATCATGAAGAACCACTTGGGTAAGACAACACAGCACTACAAATACCATGTTGCAGAGAGCGCCGTGAGGGGGCGGGGCATCGATTTGAACCAAGTAAGTGACTGTGCAACAGAGACTGATTGATTTGCCTGTTTGAGCCTGGGACCAAGGGCGTTTCACGCCCGAAACGCGTTAGGCTGTACCAAAGGTTTGCTGCTGTTTATTCTTCAAGTTGCACCTGCAATAAAGATTGGTTGACCATCTGCGAGGCTTTTTCCCAGTGGGCAAAGTTGTTGTTGGAATATATATATATAAAGATTCCTTGAACACTTGAGAGCGATGGTAAATAAGGACAAAAATAATGCCATTGCAAAACACGTGGAATGTCATCACAAGGGTGATTGGAAATGTTTAAAATTCAGTGGTATTGAAACCGTCCCCCAGAGTGAGCGTGGGGGTTATTTGTAAGCATATTCATGCAAACCAAGGCACGAATCAGAATGAATTTCATGGTCCGAACAGACCCAAAAACAAAAGAATTAAATGAATTCTTGAAGCAATGGGGTTTGGACAATAAATTAACAAAATTACAAAAAAAAGTCAGTAAATAGATCAAAATCCTTGGAAGAGGATCAATAGAACCTGATTCAACTAGTCTGCACAATCACAAGACAAGCAACTAAAATATATAACTTTAAAAGGACAATATCTCTCTGTGAGCCCAAAAATTTTAAATTGTAAATACAAAAACTCTTTGTCCCATAATGCACTATTTGACTTAATGCAAAGTAACAGGAAATGATGTAATGATGTGAAAATTACAAAAAACGCTGTTTCTTGTAAACATACCAACCGTGATCAAGGTATAAGGATACCGAAACACGTAGGTTGTTCGCCTGTATCATGATGTTTGATTTTGATTGGAGAAATAAATCAACACACTGCTGCTGAGAATTGGAAAAGTGAGAGTGCGACTTCCTTTCGGGATCCTGCGGGTAACATAGGATTGGAGAGGAAATATATATACATTGCTACCCACTGCCTTTAAAAAAAACTACTCTACTCAGTAGGCACAGCGGGGGCCCCACTCCTATGCTGTCCAACCTCTTATTATTCCGTTTTAATGGGCAACGTGGGAAGCCCACTCCCACACTGTCCAACCTCTTTTTTTATTTTTTTAATGAGCAGTGTGGGAAGCCCACCGGTGCATTGCTTTAGGGACCAAGGAAAGGCCCATGGCCCCCATGACACTATGGACTACCCAACGAGCATCATACTGAGTGCTGGCAGTAGCTGGCACCTTTCTTTTTCTCCCACGTCGAAGAGGACATCATTTTTAACTGCTCCCACCAGGAGGAGCAAAGTAGAGCTCCCTGCCTTGGAAAGTGTAGGCAGGGTATGCCTGCATTCTACCAGGCAGGGAACAATAGTGTCTCAGGGGTATACTCTGTACTACCACGCCCCGTGATTTGGGGTCCCAAGGGTAAATACCAGCAAGGGGCATTTCTGTAGATATTTGGCCATGGGTCCCCGGGGCTCATTAGATGCTCGGGGAGTGGGGTCACATGCCTGCCTCCCCTTTAATATGCATTCAGCCCTAGGTGATAGGGTACCTGGGGCCAGGAGTAGCTCTGGGAGAGATTTCTCACTGACACCCCCCCCTCCAATGGTTTTAGAAAAGGCCTGCAAGTCTTGAGCCAGCTCGGGGGATCAACTTAAATCCAGCAGTTGTCCCATGGGACTCTAGCGGGATTGCAGCTTTTTGCCACCTTATATGTTTTTTATTCATTAAACTCAGGGATGAGGACTAAGTCCCAGCGTCCTGTAATGGCTGCCTGCAACATGTTTTCCCATGTTGCAGGCAGCCAATCAGAGTGCTAACTCCCGGGAGCCTTACCTCAGTGGGAGAGAGTTGGCCAAAGGGAAAAAAAGCCACCTAGTCCAACCAGAACACTCTCCTTTTTTTAATTGGGTTTCAAGAGTCCCTCAACCCCAACTTTCCAGATATACCAAAATTTGTGATCCTTAATTTATGGAAGACTACTGAATGGATTAACACCAAATCATAAAAAGGCACTCTTTCTGGAGCATGATTTGGCTTCCTGCAAAATTTGGTATACCTCCGCTTATAAAAGCGTTTGAGTTTTGTTTGTCCAGGGGATTTTTTCCCCTTGGTTCAATTCAACTCTTTCCTGTGGGAGTAAGGCTTTAGCTGGAGCAAGCACTTCAATTGGCTGGCTGTAACATGTGGAGCAATGCCATCATTACAGCACACAGGGGCTCAATCCCCTGACCTGTACGGGGCAGTGTAGGGATACTGTGCACCCCTAGTCTTGGTGGGGGTTGGTACCCTGGGCCCAAAATAAAATATGTAAAAGCTGTGATCCCAAGGCTGGTGTTATTTTTTATTTAAATTATTGCACCTCTGTTGTGAGCCAGGGCCCAGGAGTCTTCATTTTATACTATTTTGGAACTGGGACATAAATGGGGCCCTCTCCACAAGCCAGTTCTGAGCATTGGGACCCCATACCATAGTGCCAAAATCACACTGAAGGGGTGGGGCATGCAACTGTCACTCACTATGCTTCTATTGGATCCCAGGGACCCCATACATCCAAGCTGATTACTAAATAATGGGGTGGGGGATGCACCATTGGGCCCTGGGGACCTCTTCCCGTGGGGTCCATTACTTTAAAAAATAGAAGGTGATCCACACTCTTCACCAAGTGCTAGTATAATCCCTGTGATACTTCCTGTGTGTCCTGGAAGCCTACCTCTGGGACACAGTGGTTTCCTACTTGGGAGAGTGCAAGAATACCCTGCTCAAGAGTGTCCCGGGCAGGGAGCTCCACTTTGCTCCTGACAAGCAGGAACAGGTACAAAAATTATGCTCCCGCCTAGGCGGGAGCAAAGGAAAGGTGCCAGCCAATATGGTGCTAGCTGCGGTGGAGTGGGACTACCCCTATATCCCCCAACATAGTTTTTGTAGATGCCCCGGGTAGGCATGTGGCACCCACCCAAAGCCATGAGGATAGGCTCTCCAGGGCCTCTATTGACTCAGGGAGAGGGGCTGCATGCCCCTGAACTTAAAAAAGAAAGGCTGTGGGAGATGGGTTCCCTGGGGTCTAAAGTTTCTCGGGAGGGGGCCTGCATGCCCCCTCCCTTAAAATAATAAGAAATGCCCTGGAGGATGGGATCTCAGGGGACTGAAGTTGCTCATGGGTTGCATGTACTCCCTCCACTAATTAAAAATGGAAGGCCCTGAGGGATGGAGTCCCAGGGGTACAAACTGGCTCAGGGAGGGGGGACACAAGTTCCTCTTCCCTTAATAAAAATGAAAGCCCCCTGTGATGGGGTTCCCAGGGCCATAAAGGCTCAGAGAGGAGTCTGTGCACCAACATCCCCAATAATTTCAAACAAAGGGCATCCTGGAGGCGGAGCTGCTCATTTATCGTTCACTGATCTTTCTAGGAGTGCCCCATAATGCCCTGCAAGGGATTTGTTGTTTCTAATTTTGTGAGCTAGGCGGTGCCCCTAGACTAAGGACACACACCACCAAGTCTTTTCTTAATATTGTGGGAGGCTGCAGGGAGTGCCACAGCCCTCCAGAAACATTAAAAGAAAAACAGTAAGTCTCCTGGATCATTAAAGCCATGACCCCAGGAGAGATGTGTGTGTGTGTGTGTGTGTGTGTGTATTCCTGTGAACACCGGCAACAGGCTGCATTCATGCTCAAATGGTCAGACATCAGCAGGCGTGGGTCTTGTGAATTATTTTCTTATTTAATCCATAGTTCATGACTCTGAAGTACATCAATATATGGATACACACACATACACATTATATATTTAAATGTCCCTATTTTATTTCCCTCTTTTTCTTCGTCGCTCTCTCTCTCTCTGTCGCTTTCCATTTCTCTACCCATCTCTCTTTCTCACTCGATTTCTCTATGCATCCTCATGAACATGTGTTTGCATACAATTTTGATAGACCAAGTTCTTATTTTCGCATCCAAAAGATGGATTATGGGGGCATGTAGACAGATTTACCCACTCGAGAAATAACACATTTTCAACCAGCTCTAGAAGCAATGCCCAGATGCTTTCTCTTTGATAACATCTAAAATATGACGAGACAAACGACTTTCTGAGTAAGAGATTCAACGCATGAATGGCCATAATTATATAAATTATACTTTATAAGAAGCTTAGTCATTTCTTAGGAACCCACTGTAATTTTGAGTGACAACCAACATGTTATGGAAACCTGAGTAAATGTTCTGCCTGACGTATACTTCTGTGCAAACTTCACTTTTCATTGCAGCTTATTTGTGCTCCTTTCATCCTGCATTTCTTCTGTCAGTCACAAAATGCGCCCACGCTTCCATTCATTACCACCTTTGCTTCCTTCTGTGAGGCGTGCTAATAATGCACAGTCTGAACGCTGTGTTCCAACGTGCATGATGGCAGTAAATGAATCATGGAAGCAGTAGGGAGGGCAGAAGTGATCCTATTTCACTCCATTTTTGAGTTTCTGCTATTTTCTGCTTCATTAAAGATCTTTGGTTTGAATCTTAAAGTAGTTTCATATAGAACCAAATTTAGCATGTGCAATTTTGCCTCAGTACTCAAATTGTGCTTCGTTGCTAATTCACACAAGTTGCTTATGGGCAAAATGGTTTTGAGAAAGTTGACAATAGGCAAAACCCTCTGAGGAAGAAATGTACTCTTAAGCAAGTGGCCATTGGTAGGATGCCCAGAGCATAGTCATCAACAGCAAGACGCCCAAAAGTAAATTGCTCAGGGATTCAGTGTGGGTCTTACACACTATGACATCTTTCCCATGAAGTGATTCTTAGGTACACAGCTACACACATCAATGTTGTCTTGAGTTAATTAACAATCATAGCCATTCGCAATCAGTGGCCCACTAATTTTGCGTACATTTTTAAAATATATGTATATACTTACTTATCTAACAACATTAGAAATGACTGAGAGCCCGAAAGCTAATAGACCACTTACACAGAACTCAAACAGCCAGATTCATGAAGCCGAAATCGGCTCGCAAAGGGCCAGATTCGGAGAATCGGGCCCTTTGCGAGCGCTATTTTTGCATTTGGGATTCATCATCCCAAATGCAAAAATCGCAATTCTAAAAATCGCTAAATTGCGAATTATTGCAATTAAGGAATCTCTATTTGAGAATCCTTAAATGCAATTCATGAACAACTTTAAAATTGCGAATTCGCAATCTGGGGCCGCTATTTACCGCGAAGTCTAACTACGTGGTAAATAGCGAAAACTTAGATAGATGCACTTTAGTGCATTTTTCTAAGTTGTATGTTACACACACACATGTCCTTTGGACATGTGTGTGCACAACACCAGTGTACATTACCATTTCAGGGGTGCTACAGAGTGTCCTTTGGACACCCTGGCACCCTTGAAATCGCTTCCTTATTTGCGAATCGCTATTTGCTAATCGAAAATAAGGAATGACTCCCCATTCATTCCTATGGGCCTTTAGGCCCATTGGAATGAATGGGGAGTCATTCCTTATTTGCGATTAGCAAATAGCGAATTGCAAATAAGGAAGCTGTAGAAATCGCAATAAATAATGCGATTTCTACATGAATCCCGTTTTGCGAGTCTTTAATAGCGATTCCTTAAAAATCGCTATTAAGGACTCGCAAAACATGACAATGATGAATCTGGGGGAAAGTGTCATATTGTTCAAATAGAGGGTGGAATAAACAATTTAGTCCCGGTAAACAGTTGCACAGTCACAATGGGTTATAGTAGGGTAATACAATACAGTAGGAGAGAATTTTCTGACCGATTTGTTGTATGATGCATAGTAGTTGTGAGGTTCAACAGAAGAAGAAAATATATAAGGAAACCATTTATACAGAAACAATGTGTAGATTTTTAACAGGAGAGCTTGTCTTAGTTTACATAGAGAAAGAATAGATTGGTTTTGATGTGCTTCCTAGAGGCAAGCAGGCCAGACCAGTATCACTATGTAGGTACCACTAATGCCAACTCTGAGGGGCTCAGAGTTCTCGCACGTGGACTTACCCGGTGCTGGAACACTGTGCCTGGTTTTACCAGGTGCAAAAATGCACCCGATAAAACCACTGGCTCTTCCGGTCGGGCAGTGAAAATGAGCAGAGGCTGAGAGCAGTCTCCACTTCCTGTGCATCCTGAGCAGTATGGAAACATGCAGTGCTCCCCCACTAGCCCAGATGCCTGTCACCATCTCTACCGCAGTACCCCGGTACTGCATCCAGTTGTGCCCCCGTGTTCCGAGTTTACACCTGCTAATGACCAGTTGACTAGTTAGTAAATGGGAGCATTAAACTCTGTTAATTATTCCCAATATGGGGAGTTCAAATTTCATCATGGATATAAACTGTGCAGAATCTTTTATTTTGGGCCTAGTGTCTCCTCATAGGATTAATGGAGTACTTATAGGTGGTCCCTCCGAAGTAAAGAGTTCAAATAGTAATTGCATTCCCAATTAAGGATCGCTCCTGGATGACATTCTCTGTATCTGGTGGCAACAATCCGTATATAGTGCCACCTTCTGAGGTGGCTTAGTCCATCAGAGATAACTAGCAGTTCACATAAATAGGGAAAGGGAGGGAGCTATAGAGAAGGGCACTCCAGAGTCTAAAGCCACTCCAAGTAACGTCAGGCGTGGAGCATACTTGAGGTATGTATTTATAAGTTGTGTTAAATGGTATGGATGCAAATAGTAGTGTTGTTAGTACTGATTTGGTTTCCTCTAGACACAAATTAAATAATTTGTTCCATTCATCATTGTAATCATAGCTGGTCCCTGGATACAGTCAAAGTAAACATCAGCTATGGAAATATTTCAACTATTTACGATAAGCTGGATCTCCTTGCCAGATAAATTAAAAGCTTCATGCTTGTTTGGAAAAGGAAGATGTCATTATCAAGAAAACTCGGAGCACTTTCTCTGCTCCACTTTTTGGAAGAAGCCATTATTGTGTGTGTGTAGCTATAGTCATCAATATCTCACTTGGTTGTATCTCTTTGTCACTTTTTGAGATCTACCATTTTTTAAACACAATTGTTGATTAGGTGGTTCCATACCATCATCTATCCATCTTGGTACAGACGGATGTATTCTTTGTTCAGTTGCTCTAAAGGTAGTGTGCTAAATATTGTTATCTTTCCTTGTACACACTAGAGTGCTGTTTTAGAGCCGTCTGGCTCCCCAAGCACTTAGCAGCACCATATTGTAAGGGTTCATTTAGCCCATTCCATTCTGTTTATTTTATGATTACCTGTTTTGATCCTTTTTATTTTAGTTTATATTGTTTTGCCAGTAGTGGCTACTAGGAGGGGAGCCTGTGGGAGTCCACGGGCTATTGCTGGACCCCGTTAAGATTTTTATTCACACCTGCACTGTTTTTAAGTCAAGCTCATAGTGGGTGTGTCACCACGCCCCTAGACACGCCCTTCCCCCATGTCAGACTTCAAATTCAGAAGCTCAGCATGTCCACACTGCTAAAGGTAGCTTGCTAAACATTGTTTTCTTTCCTTGTATGCATTAGAGTGCGGTTTTGAAGTGGCCTGGATCCCAAAACTCACCATGTTGAAAGGGTACTCTAAGCCCATTTTGCCCTGTTTATTTTATGATTACCTGTTTTAATCCCTTTTATTTGAGTTTATATTGCTTTACCAGTAGTCGCTAACGTCAGGGGAGCCACAAGGACTACAGCAGGCACCTGCACTGTTTTTAGGCCACTCTCATAGCACCATGTCACCACACCCTCAGACACCCCCCCCCCTCTGATGCCAGATTTCTAATTCACTGGCTCAGCGCGTCTGTGCTGCAGGACCCCCGTTAATATTTTAATCTCACCTGCACTAGTTTTAGGTTGTGCTCATAGTGCTGTGTCACCATGCCCCCAGACATGCCCTATGTTCAATGCCAGACTACAAATTCAGTGGCTCAGTGCATCAGTGCAGTGGATGCATGCAGCTGGCACCAGCACCAGCCCACTTGCCCATTTTTCCTTAAAACCAGCAGTAAGAAAACATATACAAGATATGAACTTCTCTCATTCCAAACTTTCGGTAGGAATCCCTCTTGTGCTATTCTCCACCCGAGGGGTAGACCTTTTGCAACATTATATGTCCCTTGTGTAATTTCACGCTCAATAATGTGAAAATCAAAGATTTCTCCCTATTGGAATCAAGGATTAGAAAGAATGTAACACATACAAAGCCCGTGGAATTTACATAAATAAATGCAATATTGTTTAAAAATAAAGTAGTATTTAATGATTTTATTGCCTATAACAGAATAGATCTAGCTTTATAAAAGAAACATGGGCAGACCCATCAGCAGGCCCTGACCTTGTAGTCGCTCTACCTCCGGGATACTTCATCCACAGTGTCGGATTGTATGATGTAGTCTAGTGGTTGGGGTGGAGTTAAGAGGGAGGAGCAGGAACGGGAGGAGCCAGTGACAGGAACCACGACAGTTAGAGCAGGGACATGAAGCAGGTTGGAGGCAGACAATAACGCTCCTTGATTTATAAGTAATGGTGTCTGTGGTCATTAGTAGCGGGATGCTACTCACAGGTTACATCGTCTGAATAAAATCAGTGGAAGTCTTGCTATTGTCTATAAAAGCCACCTCAGTACTACTGTTTCTAATTTTCCTCATAATGTTGACTATGAAGCTTTAGCTTTTAAAGCCAGACTTAATGACAAAAATGCTTTCAGTGGCTTCCTTTTTTTTTTGACCACCGCGGCCCAGATCTCTATTTTCCCAACAACTCAGCCTTGGTATAGAATTACAAACAGAAACCATGGCCAGATTAGGATTACATCAGATAATCAGCAACCACACCCACAGAGCATCACACACCCTAGATGGGATATTTACTGACAATCAAACTAAAGGTTTGTAAGGTTGAACAACTCTCATGGACCAATCTATCAACGGGGATGTTCGACATCTCACCTATGAAAAAAGAGCTTCCTCCCACATTACTGCTTACAACCAAAAGAATACACCCTGGGCATGAATAAGAAGCCTCAAGTCGATCTTCAATAAAACTTTACCAACTCCTGTTGGCAATTTAGACCAAGGTGTTCCCAACGACCATTCTGGTTAGATAACATGGCCAATCACTGTGTTCCTGTGATAAAATCAACAAAGTATAGAGTAACACCTTCTGAACCCTGGTACTCTGACTGGCTTAAAACACACACAAAAATTGTGCTACAAACTAGAAAGACAATGGAGACAGCACTGTAATATTGCAGATAAAGACTTACACAAAAAATCCCTAAAGGACTATAAGATTATGATTTTTTTTAAAGTAATCTTTCCTCACTCAGTAAATGAAGTCCGCCAAATATTTTATTAAAGAACCCTTTAAAACTGTGAAATCTCTATCTAACTTCTCGGAGAAGAGCAACTCCAATGTCAGCCAGATTTTTTGTAATACATTTGCCTCTTTCTTTCAAGCTATAGTAGAGGATAACTTCTCAGTCTTCTCAGCAAAACATATAGTGACATCTAGTTCACCCGGGGATATATCCTATATTAATAATTCAGATCTTCTAACTTCTTTCTCCCTGCTCACAACTTTACGGGTACTCAAATTGACAAAATCCAGGAAATCTGGCTCTCCTGAGGACCCATGACCCTCTAAACTTCTTCGACAAATACCTAAAATAATTTCTGATCATTTGGCAAACATCTTTGGCAATATGTTCCTTGCAGGTGATTTCCCAAAAGTTAGGAAGAGCTTCCATCCTACCTCTAATAAAAAAATGAATCTCTCATCATCTTATCCGAGTAATTACTGGCCCATATCTCAGCTGCTATTTCCAGTAAAGATCATTGACAAGGCTATGAACCAAGAGTTGACAGCCTTTAGTGATGTCAATGATCTTTTAGATGCTACCCAATTTGGCATTAGGCTCCATCATAGCACAAATACTGCATTCATTGTTGCATCAAAGAATATAAGAGCCCATATCGATAGAGGAGAAAGTGCAGCCCTAAAAAAATTCTTGGCAGATTTTGACGAAGTCAATCATAATATTTTAATTGACCAGCTTTACTCCTTGGGGATCCAAGGTAGAACCCTTGCCCTCTTGTCATCCTTTTTGACTGAATAATAGCAATATGTAGCAATTGATGATTTTGTATCTCATTCCTTCACTCTTCCATGTGGTGTTCCACAGGAGGCTTCATTAAGTCCTTCTCTTTTTAACGTATATATTACATCACTGACCAAACTTAGAACATTTTTAGGATTCTCAGTTATATTCTATGCTGATGACATCCAAATTGTGGCCTCAGTCTCAGGCAACCCAGATCATGCAGCTACCAACTTCAATAAGTGCATGAAAAGCTTTGGAGATAGGGTGAATGATAATTGTTTGAAACTTAATTCAGGAAATACTGAGATTCTACTTTTTGGAAACATCACATCCTTTTGGTTCTCTAGCTGGTGGTACCATGATATGGGTGCCCTCCCAAAGCCAGCTCACAAAGTAAGGAATTTAGGTGTAATCTTTGACAATTGACCGACTTTTCACAACCAGTCAACCAAATTGCTGTCATTTACATATTAAAAACAATTTTAAAAATGCTCTCATTTATACCTAACAATCTTCAAGAAACAGCTATCACTCCATTATTCCTGTCCAAATTGGACTATTGTAATGTGTAGTACATTAATATACAACAAAAACTGCTAGCCAAATTGAAAACACTGCAAAATGCACTCTGGTCTTTGGGTCACCCACACATCAATCAGCAACTTTTGTACTGAAGAAACTACACTGGTTACCAATAAAGAAGTGAATTGCTTTTAAGGTTTTGTGCATTGCCTTCAGGGCGCTGCACAGTATGGGACAAGATTATCTCATTCAAAACATTTCTTGGTACATCCCCACTATACCCCTATGCTCCATGGCTGCAAAAAATGTTGTAGGTTCCAAAGTTAGGAAATCTTATTAGGGAGGCAAGAGCTTCATAGTTGGCACAGCTAAGTTGGGGAATTCCCTTCCTCTCAAACTGAAAGAACAGAATATTCTCCTGCAAGTTAGGAAATGCCTTAAAAATGGCTTTTAATCAATACACTCGTTTAATTTTTAGTCTGACTAGGAAACAAACGTAATCTTCAATGGTTACCTAACAAGGCAGTGCCAAGACACCCTTGGGAATACTAGGGCTCTATAAAACCAAATAACATTACATAAGATATATGTTTATATGTCATATATTTTCAGAAGTAAATCTGTATATCTGTATGCTTGTATAATTCAACTGCAATTTTATTTGGCAAAATGCACACAGTTTTCAGATTGCATAGCTATTTAGAAACAAAATATCCCTTTATGCCTTATATATACATTTTAGTGCCAATCGACCTATGAGTACTCCATTGAAGAGCACATTAGCAAGTAACAAATGGTCCCTCCTTTATTAAATTGCATGAACTATTAAAAAATAGCATAGGTTAGCCTCCATCTGACACATGCCAACATGAACACAAATACTACACTAAGGGCCAGATGTATCAAACAGTTTTACCCATTCTTTGTTTATGGGAAAATGTGTTCATTCATCTGGCCCTTAGACCTCATTACAATGCACCAATTAACTCTGGTGTGGTAGTGCAATATCCTGTATTACAGAAACAATGTTGTTAGAAACAGATTTTTTTAATTGATGGAGGGTGAGCCCTCCTCAAGCAACAAACAATATCCAATGTCAGGGTGAACCACAAAAAGTCAATCAATTAATTTGATTTGCCCTCTGATAGATTGTCACAAAATTAGTCAGTCTTAACTTAGAGACAATGTGTAAAGTATTTATGCAGCACTTAAACAGTAATAAAGTGAAAACATGATGCAAGAAAAATTCCACACCAATTTAGAAACAAAAGAGTAAAATGTAATAAATAATTTGACACCACAATTATCAAAACCCAATCAATGGAACTGGAGATATGAATGCAATTTTTTTTTGTAAAAGCTAATGCCTAAAAGATCAAAGAGCCAACTACAGAAATCTAGTCATGCAAAACTGAAGCAAAGTTGAAAGTTATGGCCGACTGCAATGGAGCATGCTTTGGCTACACAAGTTAAATTGTACCAGGACTCCGCTTACCTTCGGAGTTAGAAGAATGTTTGAAGAAAAATGTCTGAATAGGTAAAGTACAGCTGGGCAGGGAACAGCTCTGCCCTACCGATTCTGGCAAAGGGTGGGCAGAACTTGCTGAGTTTTCATTTGTGGCCTACTTTGGAGGTACGTAAAGACTCCACGAGACTCTGTGGAGTTTCATGAAGGGGCGGAATTCGGCACGGTGCGCCAGAGTGTTGATTTTTAGAGGCAAGAGCTTGTTCCGTGCTGTAAAATCAGTGTGACCGCACCACACAGAGTGCCAGAGGGCACTTCTACTTTTTACCGCTCAAGTAGGTGTTCTACTTGAGCAGCAACCAGAAATTAGCAACCCAATATACCCTTGAGGGTTTGGGCAAAGGATATGATAGGGTATATGTACCTTCAAGGAATTTTGTTATTCTGTATTTCAGACAAAATTTCAAACAGTACTTGACGGCCTTGTACACAAAAGACCGATAGTGCAAAGCAACAACCACAAATATTCAGTCAATTTACGTAAGTCACTTCCAGTGATCAAAATGGAAGAGAGGGAGAGGGTGTGTATGAAAAATTGTATTTAATACTCAAAAATCGATTGGAGAAAAGGGTACAGAATAAATAACAATGTTATAGGAAGAATATTTCAGAAATAGCAATCAAAAGAAAACTCTCTATAACAATTGTATGCGCTTATCCGCCTGTTCACAGCTGCTCTATTAGTTAAGCAGACAAAGCGTATATGTCGACGTTTCGGTCTCTAATCTTGAGTTGATGAGACCATCCTCAGGACATATGAATCATATCTTGAAAACCCTGGCAGAATGAAGTCTTGCTGTCTTCAAAAAATAATAGCGTTTAAAAAGGCGATCAATGATGCCCTACTGCACAGTAAATATCACAGGAAATCTTCTGCTTAAATTAATTCCGGTAGATTCGACTCTTGGTGCTCTCCAAGTTTAATATAAATTATTGGTAAATGTTGGCTGCGCAAAAAGATGTCGCAGAACGTCTTCCGCTTTAATTTAATTCTTTATGGGAGACGAAAGATCTGCATGGAGTAGTCTTAGAACCGTCAGCGTAACCGCATGCACCCATGCAGACTTTGTCTGCTTAACTAATAGATCAACTGTGAACAGGCGGATAAGCGCATACAATTGTTATAGAGAGTTTTCTTTTGATTGCTATTTCTGAAATATTCTTCCTACTTGAGCAGCAGCTTTCTCAACGCGAATGGTCGCAACCTGCCATGACGATCTGCTTTGAGAAAATCGCACAGCAAAACATTCTAGCATCCAAAATCATGCTAGGAATGCAAACTGTAACTCACAGTCGCAAATGTATTGTTGGTTAGCCACTCACAAGAAAACACGTTTTGCAGGATACTCGCGTAGAACAGAATGCACAAAAATCCATGAACTTTGCCGGCAGAGTGGAATTTTCCGCCCAAACAGTGTCATTTTCAGAATTGTGAATACAATTCTGACTTTACCCTTCAGGAGGATTTTAAATTACAATACTCTTGAGACCCATCAAAAGTTATCACTTATTAAATGTGATAAGGTATCCCAATGTTATCCTATGGGAGAGTTAAGCCTCATACTAGTGAAAAATACATTTTGGAGTTTTTCACTACCAGGACATGTAAAACTTAAAAGTACATGTCCACCTCTTTAAATACAATGCACCCTGTACTATGGGCTGTTTAGGGCCTACCTCATGGTGACTTATATATATTAAAAGGGGAGTTTCATGCCTGGAAAAGGGGTTATTTTGCCAGGTCAAATTGGCACACAGACTGAGGTCAGGCCTGTGACATGTTTTACAAGGCTACTTAAGTGGGTGGCACAAGATGTGCTGCAGGCCCACTAGTAGCATTTAATTTGCAGGCCCTGGTTACATGTTGTAGCCCTTAACTAGAGACTTATGAGAACATTATCTGTGCCAATCAGGTGTAGACCAGACTAATCTCCTATAGGCCCCTATAGAGCAGACTACAATATATGCAGCAATCAGTGCCACCTATTTCATTTCTGCATGCCAGTCAGTAATTCTGAGGACACATTTCTCCAGATATGACCAGAAGGATGTGTCCTTGGAATCCAATGCATATTTCATAATAGCACTTTGGTTTGAAGCAATTTTTTTTTGTTCAAAACGGCCACCTTGTAAATTTGGTCATCATGAACATTTACTAAATTTACAATGTAATTAATTTAGTTTTTCATAATACTTGCATTTGTTTAGAACATATCTTACAATTGGTTTCTAGGAAGGTAAACATGTTTGGATTTAAAATTCTATCGCCACGAGATCAGTATAATTGACAACAGACAGTATTTTTGATATTCTGCAAATAGATAAATTGAATCTGCATCCTAAAACTATAAGAAATAAGTTCGTTGGAAAGTTCTATTGAAAACCTACGATTCCTGATGTATTCATTTGGTTTTAGTAACCAAGTTAAGCTAGGTTCATTAAAGACTGAAAAACAGCTTCTAGGAAATTTGCTAGCACATTCATAACAGAGTACACTTTCAACACCCAGTTCTCTACCCACACACAATGATCTTAAATGGGAAAATGAAACTACCACGATTTTACTATTTTCCATCCTACAATAGGAATCATCCTGGTAATAAATCATATGGTTAATTAATTTGAACCTTTAGAAAAGAAGCACTACAATGGGCATTTTGTGAATTATCTATTGCAACATCAGCAAAATTAGTGATGCCATCAGCTAGTAAAACATAATTTAATAAAGTATGTATCCTCTAAAACCAAACATACTCAGCATAGTGATATATACCATGTCGCAGGATAAACTGCATGAAGCAACGGTGGCTTAATAAACAGGAAGTAATTTATCACAACTTTTAACTTCCATTAATGTCTAGTTTCTTGAACTACTGTCTACTATTGTTTGCAGTGGTTTGCAAACCTGAAATCATAGGTTGTAACCAATATCTCTGCATTCACAGTTTTCATAGTGGATAGGGTTTGTCTGAAAAAGTTAATTGATTTTTGACTGAATCATGCATGTAACATACATGTTACCTATTTACTGGTTATCTCCCTAACCTTTCTTCTTTAAGGTCTTTCCACAGTGAGGTAGTCCTTACAAAGTGAGGTGCTTGTACAGACTGACACTTTCCTTCTCTAACTTTTAGGTAAATGCCTCCTCTTTTGGAGTTTTGTACTTACAAATACATCCTTGCACATCAGAAATCCTATGCCATCAACATAACTGGACCTTTAATTGGAAGTGGAAGTCAAGATGGAGGAAGATAGGTAAAGGTTGTTGTGAGGAGCAGTTAGACTAGAGTAATTGATGTTATCCATAAGGATCACATTTCCATCACCTTGTCTCTCTTTCCTTCCCATGATTACATGCTAAAGCAGTACAAATTACCATGGTCATAGAAAATGCAAAGAGCATGACTCGTAGATTTCCTAATTCAATCAAGGAGCAACTTCAAAACAATTCATGTCACACACACATTTCATACATATGATTATGAGGAATGGCCATTGTACGTGTGTGTCTAACTATGATATTAGGATAGGTTATATAGGGGCCCGAAGCAAATATAAATGTACTTTTACTTTTTTTTACACTCACTCAAAAGTATCTTAAAACACTACCTGGACTGGTCCTCATAGCACGCTGGTATTCACAAAAAAAGGTTTGTCTGGTTCTGTTACGATTTGCCACAGCACTATGAGGACAGGTTTGGTCACCATAGCACGAGCTACAGATGCCCAAACTCACAAACATGCACACAGATCCCCAAAGGAGAAATACTTTTCCATGACCATGTCTTGATAATTCTGGTCCGGCTATGTCAACCGATTGACCACCCCAATAGTACTGGTAGTTCATTGGCATAATGAGGTACAGCATAAGAACCAGGAACTTTACAGCAGGACAGGCGGATTACAACTGACAACCTTAGAAACTAGTGACCACACAATTAATATGAAATCTAACAGTGCCACAGTATTTTGGTGACTATGCTCAAGCCTGGATCACAGCTTAACCACAACAACATCCCATCCGGTTCCAGGCTGTCAGCATCCCTTACATTGAAACTCACTTATAGCTGACCAATGGACAGTCTCCTATTTTCAACCATTGAAGGAGCCCCAAAATGGCCAATTCCTACAAAATGCCTAATGCACAGCAAATGTCCTTCTTCTTTTACTAATGATCCCAAAGCATAACCTCTCAATACCATAGGTCAGCCTGGTAGGAACAAAAAAACATAATATGTAATAAACTCTATATTTCATTGTTATTCAATTTGTCACACCATCACTTGATAATCGCTGTTTTCATTCCCTCTGCCCACTAAATATGTGTTTGATCTCAGGCACTGCTTCATTTATTATGTAAAGCATTTAAAGAAGATATACCTATATCGCCTCTGATGACAATAAAACAAAAAATACATCATTGTCAATTGAGCACATACCTGCTTACTATGAGTGGAAAATGTTTTTTTCTTTCTTAATTTAAAAGGAGGACATATAAGCACTTGGATCTTTGTATAGCTCTGGACATTATGTAGGAGAAAGCAAATATAATAGGGAGTTCTGATGTGGGAAAATGCACTTATGGTCTGTAAATTTGTTTGAAAAATATATGGGTAACCCAGTGTGTTTTGCTCCTTAGAATGCTGTAGCACTACCATTTGCTTATGATGTGGGCAGTTCATTTAGGAATAGGACACATTACAACGCATACTTTTACAACACATGTCTTCACAATGCTGTATTTACATCGCAAACTCCATTAGAACGCATGATTGTACAACGTATACCACTACAACACATAATACTTTTAGGGCAACAGTAGTGTAAGTGCTGGATAGTGTAGGGGTAAAACTAACTATTCCCACTCCAGTGAGTGCAACAGTAGGGTAAGTGTTGGATAGTGTAGGGGTTACAATTACTATTCCCACTCCAGTGAGTGCAACAGTAGGTTACGTGTTGGATAGTGTAGGGGTGAACATTCTATTCCCACTGCAGTGAGTGCAACAGTAGGGTAAGTGTTGGATAGTTTAGGGGTAAACATTACTATTCCCACTCCAGTGAGTGCAACAGTAGGGTAAGTGTTAGATAGTGTAGGGGTGAAGAATACTATTCCCACTCCAGTGAGTGCAACACTAGGGTAGGTGTAGGATAGTGTAGGGGTAAAATTACTATTTCCCATTACCTACCTTATAATGTGTTGCTAATGGCATGCATTGTAGTGGCATGCATTGTAATGGAATGCGTTGTAATGGCTGTGTTGTAATGGCATGCGATGTAAAGGATGTTGCGTTGTAGTTGCTGCGTTGTAATGGTTGTTTCCCGTAATTTAGTACCATATCATCTAATAGTGATGACATAAGGTGACAAATCTGATGCCATATTTTTTATCAGGTTTAGATGTATACAATTTAATATATTTGTGCTAAAGTGCCCCAAATTAGTTACTATGGTAGTTGAAAGCCTCCTCTAAGTTCCAATAACATATAGAGACTCTACATGCATTTCAGAGTATTTGATTTCTTTTAATACATGATGCTATAATTCCGATATAACAACAAATTAAAGAAAATATTAAACATCGATTATTCAAATCTTCACATGCACACCTTGTTGATACGGAGTGATGCACATAAAACATTATTGAGAAATGTGAAGTGCAGTATTTCCCAACAAATACCGTAATATAAATGCAGTTTTTAGGGTGCCTAGCCAAAGGCGTCTACAGAGTTGTTTTTGATATTACAAAAGCATGACATCTGATTGTAAAATGTCGCAATTATTTTTCTATGTTTACACACCAGGTACAAGGAAAGCCTGTTCAAGCAGACACTGCTGTAATAAATTGGATACAGAGGTGCCATATGGATAGCATTTCTTTAGAGTCCAATGAAGGGCATATGGTTTATGTTACGGATGGGTTTTGTATCAATCAATTAGGTTTCTGGCATTTTCATCCTATTTTTTAAATATAAATCGAGGTGAAGCAATGTTGAGAGTAGGCCTCCGCGAAATTGTAAATACTCCAGAGAAATCAGAGTAATTTCAGTAAAATTACACAATTACGCCTTTTCACATAATTTGGTTACATTTAGCTCTATTTCTGTGCGTAAATGCATCCTCAGTTTGGATACGAGGTTGCAATTTGCCGTAAGAAAATACCGCTTAATGCAGGACAGTCGTAACATAATTCCATGTAATTTTGCTGTAAATTCACATAATTATGCTACAGTAAATTATGCGAGTTATGTCCCCCTCCCTTGTTGAGAGTCTGGGTAGATTGTGGCCTCTATGTCAAATTAGTTTCAGTTTGTGACAGAAGTGTGTCAGTATTCGTCTAAACCTGCAAAGATTTTAGGACATCACTGGTTACCTGGAATAGAACTTTAAAAGCAACAAGAGGTGTCAAACACAAATTCTGATGTCAAAGCTTACATGCATAGAGAAAAGGTGTCACGCCCATATAGAAACATTACACTCTCTCATGCTATATAAATATAATTACAGTCAATTACAGGGATGTTTTTCACCAATGGTGTCTGATTGACATCAAATACACAGTGAGAGCAAAGCTTGAATTATATATGATGGCATTCCGTAACCACTGATGAAAACACATTCCTGTTGTTGACTTTTTTCTCAGGCATATTTGTATGCTATGTATGCCCCCCAAAACCATCAGCCTCTGCTTTTAACTGTTTACACAGGGGCGAGGACCACTAGGGAGCCTTCCATAACATGGCAAATTCTTCCTGTCCCAAATGTTTAAAAAACCAGCCTCCAGCTACCCTCCCTACCACTCTCTATGCCATCCCACCCTCAGCTCTCCTGAAGCTATGGCCTCCGTCCTCTGCCAAAGCAAAGAGCCAGTGTTGTATTTACAGGCTCTCAAACAGGCCAGTCAGAGCAGCCTAACGTTTCTTTATAATTTAGCAAAGGTGGTTAATAACTTTTGTTACCCACTGTTGCTATGCCACAGCAGTGAATAACCAGATTTAGAATCTTGTTTCACACTAGTGGCTCTCAGCCATACATAACACATGGAATACTACATCACCTACTGTACATGATAAGGATATTGCAAGTCTCTGATGTGTTTGACACCATACAATAGTATGATACCAAAGGACCAATGACTTTATTTCCGCTATTGACATTTAGCACCTCAAGGACAGGAGGTGTACACCTCGAATTCCCATGAATTTGCTTATACCCGTATGACTTAAGTGTACTTTCTGATTATCACGGAGTGCAGCGGTCCTTCTTTCTCAGTGTTAGACTTCATCTGCCCACACCGTCAGCACCCTCATCTCTACCATGTCGTACACGGACATCGCCAACCTAACAAGTAACAAAGTGGACACATTTGAATTCTCAACAGAAGATACCAACAGAATCTATTCACTGGTACAGGAACCAGATTGTATCGCATCCAGCACTGGATCAGTCCAGTCTAATGTTCGTCAACTCCTCTTCGCGGCCAAGCTGGAGATCAACCAGCGTCTGCACGTGAGCACATTAATCCGATATCATAAGGTTCAGCGCATACCTAGAGGGCTACACATCCCTTTAAAATCTACGCTTTGCAAAAATAATCCACGTTTCACAGAGAAATGGTTTGGAATATTAAATAAATGTTCGCTCAACCTTATTCTACTTATTGTAGAAGAACTTTCAAAACTCTTAGAAGAACTAGGCAATGAAGTCACTCAACTAAAACAAGAACTGAACAGCAAACTCACAACTGATGAACTTAACAAAATACTAGAAGACGTTAACATTCAACTTGAAAAATATACCAAAGGAATCAATGAAAGAAAATTGCGGAAATTTAAGAGAGTTATGGTGGACTACAAATTAGGCGAAGTTTATAACTGGGCGGAAATTTACGCAGCTAGGAGACAACAACGACCTTATACCAATAGATCTACAGACGTGGATACTTCTTCCTCTGACGACTCTGTCAGAAAATCTTCTCAAAGAGGCCAACCCCAACAAACTCCTCAACAAGAAGAGGACAGACCATCCACCTCTACTACAGCTGTTACACCACCGGTTCCTTTTTTAGGATCAGGCCTGACAGAAGCGGCGACCCAGGAGGTCCCACAATTCAAAACGCACAACAACCAGTGGCCAAATTGACCAGAAGTCATCGAACTTAGTGATTACCATCTTGAATACCTGCTTAACATCCACCCAAGCGAAAGTTTTAGAGAAGGGAATCTCTTTTGTTCCCACTTACAATGCCAATGAGCTAGAGACGCAAGTAAGCTTCTACAAATTCATGAGGTCGCTTAGACTAAAACATTTTTCCAAAATGTGGGTCCTTCCCAAAGTGATGGTGACTCTGGTACTTTATTGGACCTTCGTCCTAAGAGCAATGTTCTGGCTTCAGTGAGCCATAAAATTCTAGACATGTTTGAACTTTTAGTACAACAAGATTTACGTAACATCTACCAAAACACAGATCATCACCGGTCTAATCTACCATACCAGGAACGACAAGCCCTGACACAACTGGCGAACAATCCAGATATAACTATCTGCAAAGCTGACAAGGGAGGCGCCCTCGTCATTCTAGATACCTCTTTTTACCACACCAGCATCATTGACCATTCGAGTGACAACACCCTGTACATGGAGGAACATTCGGACCCCTCACCTGAATTTATTGATGTGTTACATCATATAATTCACACAGCTTTAACAGCAGAAACTATCATGGAACGGTACAAAAGATTTCTTTTGAAGGATCAACCACAAGTGCCATATTTATATATGGTCCCAAAGATCCATAAACATGCCACCCACCCACCATTCCAACCAATTGTAAGTACACAAAACTCTATCCACGAGCCCATTGGCTTATATATTGACAGACATTTACAACCAAGTGTAAGAAGCATGCCTAGCTACATTCAAGACACCACGGATTTCCGCACTAAGAACGCCTTATCCATTGCATTTACGGAGTCCATTTTCTTATGTACCATTGACGTCTGTGCATTGCAAACTTTGATCCCCCATAACCTTGGATTACAAGCAATGGAAGCAGCACTACTAACGACAGACAAACCTTTGAACATTTACAAGTGTTCCTTATGGAACTTATGCAATTCACCCTTCATCACAGCTATTTCAATTGCAGGGATCAGTTTTACATTAAATTATCAGGAGTAGCGATGGGCAACTGTGCTGCACCAGCATACGCGAACCTGTTTATGAAACAGTTCGAAACAGACCACATCATTTGAAATCCAGCATGGCACGATCATCTTGTCTGCTACAATTGTTACATCGATGACATATTTCTTATTTGGAATGGTTCGGAATCACAACTCTTGACAGTCATCAACAGCCTTAACACTGTTGACACTTGGTTACAATTCACTCATACCATCAGCTAAGATCACATATCCTTTCTAGATGTTGATATTAAGATCAGGAATAAAGAAATTGGAAACTTCTATTTTCACCAAACCAACTGACCGCAATAATTATTTACATTTCAAGAGTTTTCACCAACCAAGTCTCAAGCAACATTTACCGTACTCCCAATTGCTTAGAGCTAAACGCATAGCGTCTACTGACAACATGTTTGAACATGACAAATCCGCCATCATAAACAAATTTCACCAAAAAGATATCCCAACAACATCACTCAACTTGCAGAATCCCAAGTACGCACTAAAGATCGATCTCAACTACCCATCCCCTTTTCTGAATCATTAACAAAGCTAGCACTCAATCAGTGGAGAATCGTTCAGTTTTCATCTCCAAATATTCTACCACCAGTGCCAAGATTAAAGCTTGCATAAAAAACAATTGGCAACTCTTACAATTAGAACCAGATTTTAACAATATTTTTCAATCTACACCGACTTTTGCCTACCAACGATCAAAGAACATTCAACAGATGTTAAAACCGTGAAGAACTTCAACACCTATCACATTTAAGGGGACAGTACCATGCCACAACTGTGGCAATTGCAACAGCATAATTAAAGGCACACAATAATAAAAAATAGAATGGACACTGGTATCTACAAAACCTTTGGTTTGTATTCGAAAACCCTCATAGACATCCTGGTTTTATCGTTGCGGTGTATCTTTTATCAGCCCCCTTAGGAGTCATGGCGTATTCAAAGGGTAGTCGATTAACGTGCTGGATGCCTGCCTCACCCGAGGCTACCTCCGGTACAGGTAGAAGTGTCCAGAGATAATGGAAAAGAATAAAAATTGGGATAAAAATAGTGTCTCACCCAAGAATTTATTTATTAGAAAAAAGAGGGGTAGGCACTATTGATAAAAGGAATTGCGATATAATGGTAATCGTGTTACTGGATTACCGCATGTCTTGAAAAATGTGTCAACATGTTTCAGCTCTCTCGGCCCAGCCGGGTCTACGGAGCTTTGGTCAGGACAAAAACACAAAAATAGGAAGAAAATTATAACCTAACACCACTTGTGTAGTTTTTGGTGATAAGCATGGTCAACTTATACTTAGATTTCCTGTGCTGTGGAAACAAAAACCAACAATATCCATTATATATGTGGCTCCAAACGTAGGGTGAGCAAGCAGACATGTCAGAATTACATGTGGAGCAAAACTCCTAATCAGGAGAGTACGCCAAGCTAATGGCATTAGTACCGTATCCAGAAAGGAAAGGATTAAAAACAATGTCTAATACAGGAAGTACATTCAGGATGTTATTTTTAAAAAAGACCTACTGTCGTGGGAGGTCCGTGTTTGGAGAATTCATTATGGACGGAATTTTAAACCCTTAGTCTAGTGACCTATATACAAAACACTACAAAAAGGTGCAATATAATTACCTGTATCGAGCTCAATAGTAGCTTCAACAGGGGTCGGAGAGTCGCTTGTGGTCTTTGCTGTTATGGTACAAACGAGCCCGCTGTATTAGTAAAATAGTTATGTCTCTTACCAGATAGTAGAGATCAGGTCCTGCTGCCATTCTTACCAACAAGGTTCGGCGCTGTGTCCCCTGTGCTGACTCTGCCCCTGGATATGGGCGTGTCTCTTTTTACCCTTCTTTTAAACTGGGCTTCGACATCACAAACGGACTACTTGCGGGTAAAGAAGCTCCATGTAAGATGGTTGCCTCCCAATACAAGAACGGGTGTTATCTAATCATAGAGGAGTAAATACAGGATTAAAAGCGTAGTGTTATTGGTAGGATGCCAATGAAAAAATATTCACAACGTTCGAAGTGTATGTACAAAGGGCAATTCCGTCAAAACTAGTGTGAGTGTAGTTGAATTAGTTATCACAAAGACTGGGACTCAAAGTTAGTGCACACTTGACTCAGTAGAATTGGTGCCACGGGATGTTATCGTTCATCTCCACTATGTCTGTTCTGAGACGATCCACCCACCTTTGTTCTTTTTCAAATAGGACCTGCTCAGCATTGTTGTTTTTGTCTTGTAGCATTTCAAGAACCGTCCATCTCAAGTCGTCACATGAATTTCCTGCTTCCACAAAATGGGTACACAGTTTGGTGGTGTTTTTCTTGAGTCTTACATTGCTCCTGTGCTCTCCTATGCGGAGTTTGATTTTGGGACAAGTCATGCCTACGTATTGTCGTTGGCAGGGGCAGGTCACTGAGTAAATTAAATGTGTAGAGTTACAATTTGTATGTTGTTTTTGGGTCCACAACAAGGTGTCTGTCAATTGTAGGGTCTTCGTGGTCTTGGTGAACTTGCAAACTCCACAGGTGCCACATGGGTAATGGCCTGTAATTGGGGCCATAGTGATATCTATGATTATTGACTTCACTGGTTTCTTTTTTGGCCTAGTATGTACGAGGACATCTTTGATGTTTTTGGTTCTTCTGTTGGCAAATCTTGGCTTGGGCCAGTTGAATCTGCCTGACGTCACAATCTGCCAATTCTTCCTTATAATTTTTGGACATCATAGGTCGCAGGGCAGTAGGTAGTGACACATGTGACTAGGTCCCTAATAGGTTCTTTGTAGTTGTTTTGTAGGAGACATTCGCGGGGCTGATGTTTTGCCCGTTTTTTACATTTGGTGATTACTGCTGGAGTGTAATCTCTCGATTGTAACTTTAGACTGAGCTCCTGTGCCTGTTTTCTGTAGTCACTCTCTTTACTGCAGTTATGTTTGTGTCTTAAAAACTGACTGTAAGGGAGGTTATCCCGCAGGGGTCGGGGGTGGAAACTTTGATAAGAGAGTAGACTGTTTTTGGCTGTGGGTTTGGTGAAGGTTTTGGTATCCAATTTCCCATTTTCACAAAAAATCGTTAGATCCAATAAGTCAATATGATGGTTACTCGACATCTGTAGGGTGTCTTCTTGGGGTAGGCTGGTGTAAAGGGACTCAACATCAAGTCCCACCAGTAGCATCGTATTAGGGTTGAATTCACGATCTGCAATCTGGATCAGGAGATCTCTAGTGTCTTTTCAAATAGGTTGGTGTGCTCTGTACTAATGGTTTTAGATACTCATCGGCAAATTTGGATAGTGGCTCTAGTAATGATCCAAAGCCCGAAACTATCGGGCGTCCCGGAGGGGGGGACTTGTTTTTATGGGTTTTGATGTTGAGTCCCTTTACACCAGCCTGCCCCAAGAAGACACCCTAAAGATGTTGGAAGACCTGCTCTTCATGAAAGACTGGACACACAAAACTCCACGACATTTCATCCTTGAGTGTTGCTGATTAGCTCTAAAAGAGAACTATTTTGAATATAACAGTCAACTCTTTTTACAGTGTCATGGTACTTCCATGGGCAGTGCCTTTGCGCCTTCGGTAGCTGGACTCTACGTGAGCCAGTTTAAATAAGAATTTGTCCTCAACAATACCAACCACTTTGTTTCCAGTATAATTCACTGGAAACACTATATTGATGACATTCTACTAATCTGGGATATCAAACTAGATCTCACCACTTCAATGGAATGGCTAAATGGGAGAGATAGGTGGTTAAAATTCACCTTCACCTCGAGTAACCATCATATTGACTTCTTGGGTCTAACGCTTTTTTGTGAAAATGGGAAATTGGAGACCAAAACCTTCACCAAACCCACAGCCAAAAACAGTCTACTCTCTTATCAAAGTTTCCACCCCCGACCTCTGCGGGATAACCTCCCTTACAGTCAGTTTTTAAGACACAAACGTAACTGCAGTAAAGAGAGTGACTACAGAAAACAGGCACAGGAGCTCAGTCTAAAGTTACAATCGAGAGATTACACTCCAGCAGTAATCTCCAAATGTAAAAAACGGGCAAAACACCAGCCCCGCGAATGTCTCCTACGAAACAACTACAAAGAACCTATTAGGGACCTAGTCACATGTGTCGCTGCCTACTGCCCTGTGACCTATGATGTCCAAAAATTGATAAGGAA
Organism: Lissotriton vulgaris; assembly: GCF_964263255.1. NCBI lineage: Eukaryota > Metazoa > Chordata > Amphibia > Caudata > Salamandridae > Lissotriton > Lissotriton vulgaris. Next base: position 997,448,178 of record NC_141696.1, on the reverse strand, counting down.
GAATTGGCAGATTGTGACGTCAGGCAGATTCAACTGGCCCAAGCCAAGATTCGCCAACAGAAGAACCAAAAACATCAAAGATGTCCTCGTACATACTAGGCCAAAAAAGAAACCAGTGAAGTCAATATTCAGAGATATCACTATGGCCCCAATTACAGGCCATTACCCATGTGGCACCTGTGGAGTTTGCAAGTTCACCAAGACCACGAAGACCCTACAATTGACAGACACCTTGTTGTGGACCCAAAAACAACATACAAATTATAACTCTACACATGTAATTTACTTAGTGACCTGCCCCTGCCAACGACAATACGTAGGCATGACTTGTCTCAAAATCAAACTCCGCATAGGAGAGCACAGGAGCAATGTAAGACTCAAGAAAAACACCACCAAACTGTGTACCCATTTTATGGAAGCAGGACATTCATGTGACGACTTGAGATGGGCGGTTCTTGAAATGCTACAAGACAAAAACAACAATGCTGAGCAGGTCCTATTTGAAAAAGAACAAAGGTGGGTGGATCGTCTCAGAACAGACAAAGTGGGGATGAACGATAACATCCCGTGGCACCAATTCTACTGAGTCAAGTATGCACTAACTTTGAGTCCCAGTCTTTGTGATAACTAATTCAACTACACTCACACTAGTTTTGACGGAATTGCCCTGTGTACATACACTTCGAATGTTGTGGATATTTTTTCATTGACATCCTACCAATAACACTACGCTTTTAATCCTGTATTTACTCCCCTATGATTAGATAACACCCGTTCTTGTATCGGGAGGCAACCATCTTACATGGAGCTTCTTTACCCACTCGATACAGGTAATTATATTGCACCTTTTTGTAGTGTTTTGTATATAGGTCACTAGACTAAGGGTTTAAAATTCCGTCCATAATGAATTCGACAAACACGGACCTCCCACGACAGTAGTTCTTTTTTAAAAATAACATCCTGAATGTACTTCCTGTATTAGACATGGTTTTTAATCCTTTCCTTTCTCGATACGGTACTAATGCAATTAGCTTGGCGTACTCTCCTGATTAGGAGTTTTGCTCCACATGTAATTCTGACATGTCTGCTTGCTCACCCCACGTTTGGAGCCACATATATAATGGATATTGTTGGCTTTGGTTTCCACAGCACAGGAAATCTAAGTATAAGTTGACCATACTTATCACCAACAACTACACAAGTGGTGTTAGTTTATATTTTTCTTCCTATTTTTGTGTTTTTGTCCTGACGAAAGCTCCGTAGACCCGGCTGGGCCGAGAGAGCTGAAACATGTTGACACATTTTTCAAGACATGCGGTAATTCAGTAACACGATTACCATCATATCGCAATTCCTTTTATCAATAGTGCCTACCCCTCTTTTTTCTAATAAATAAATTCTTGGGGGAGACACTATTTTTATCCCAATTTTTATTCTTTTCCATTATCTCTGGACACTTCTACCTATACAGGAGGTAGCCTCGGGTGAGGCAGGCATCCAGCACGGTAATCAACTACCCTATGAATCCCCATGACTCCTGAGGGGGCGGATAAAAGATACACCGCAACGATAAAACCAGGATGTCTATGAGGGTTTTCGAATACAAACCAAAGGTTTTGTAGATACCAGTGTCCATTCTATTTTTGAAAATTGCGAATCTGTCTAGGGGAACTGAATGGACCTCAAATCCTCTTCCCTCCACTTTGATATAAAATAATTAAAGGCACAGTCATACAACACCCTACTCAAGGTACACCCTTCAACATCCGGGTTAATGCCACATGTGACACATCCAATGTGGTTTACCTATTGAAATGGCTGTGCGGCTACCCATATGTAGGCAAGACTGAAAGAATAATAAAGACCCGACTGAATGAACATCGCAGCAACATCCGTACTAAAAATCTAAAGTATTGTGTGGCAGCTCACTTTACTACCCTTTAACATAATGTCGGCCAACTAAGGTTCCTGGTTTTAGAGGTCGTGAATAAAATAGCGGGTAGAGATAACAGGAAATTTCTACTCCAAAGAGAGCTCCATTGGATGCACAAACTCAATTCAATTCACCCAAAATGACTCAATGAAAGACTGGAATACAGCTGTTAGTTATGAAATCCTTTTTCCAGTGTCTCGCTGTTCTCTCCCTGAGTTGAGACCCCCGTTGGTCTACCTAACATGTTCCCATCTTTTTTCTCCTTTATTTTGTTTCCTGTCTATCTCAGGTCATCATACCTCATTCACATCGGAGCTTGCCAGTATTTCCTCATCATTTTACACCCTTTTCCCTTTCTGACTACATTACCCATTTCTGATTGTACTCGCCTGTTTCGTTTTTTCCCATTTCTTCATTACACTCTTTATACCCTCTTTTTTTCCAAATCATCTCTCTATTTTCTGGATGCACCCACAATATTCATTTTTTCATTTTTTCACTTTTGATTTTTCTTTCGTACGTGCCTTTACTTACCACCTTCTCGTTTCTCTATTTGTTTTACCCGTTCGTTACACATACTTGTAGAGATTGCGACTCATTTTCTCCTATTGCTGTTCACTTATTTTCCTTTAGATTTCCTTTTCTTTAGGATTCTTGAACTGTTTTTCATTTCACCTTTCACTTTATTGTATACATCAGGTTGACACATTCATGTACTTTTTATCAATTCTATCTTCTATTTCCATTACCAGTCTTTTTTATTCATTTCCGAATTTTTGTGCTGTATTTTACTGTTAGATGGTTGATTACCATCCTTTATACATATCTTATTTTAATTTGTTTGCTCCTTAATGTATATCCATCACTTTTGGTTCGTCCTTATTCTCGTCCCCGTTTCCACTTTGTTTACTAACTTCGCTAGTCTTCTCTCTACCTTCACGACCGGTACGCAGATAACGCTGTCCAGACATACTCACTCCGTGTGTATACCAGTTACTACACAGCGGCATCAGATTTTATACCACTTGGTTTTCACAGATGCAGTAAGGGCACCCCGCTAACTTTTATTCAACAGTCTATCTCTTGCGCACATTAGTCATTTTGTATCGTAACATTGCTATGCACATTTGAGTTTGGGCCAACCTGTCACTGTTTTTGTTTCGAAGCACGCAGCATTCTATTTCCGCGCTGCGCTCGCCTGTAGCACACTGCGTCTTACTAACGTTCACAGTTTTCGACGATGCATGTACACATTTTTCGCCACAAGACTTTCTGCTCAGCCAGGGCTCACTTTTAATTTACCCAATACTTCTACAGGAATGTATTAGGACATTTCGACTATTCAACACTTCTTTCTTCCTACATGCACTGTTAGTTATTCCTCTGCATGAGCGCATTATGCGCAAGTCTTTTTCCGTTTATTTGTGCACCACCGTCTTTCGTTATCAGGAGATATTTTTTACTAGAGCTGCATATGACACCATTGTATTAGTATTGCAATACAAGATTCATGTATTGTGTGTTACACCTAGCTATTCTATTGTTTTCTTCATAGAATTCTCCCCCTGATGAAGAGCAGACCGCTCGAAATGCATTGGGGACGCATATTGTGAATTTATGGATTCTTACTGTTGATTTTTACCATGGTTACGCATTCTGACTTTGAAGAAATGACATCTCACTTGTAAATATATTTATTATATGACTATAATATGAACTGAATACGAACATTTAATTAAAATCGCTTCAAGTAAAGCATATTTACCTTGGATTACTCGATTATTGTTTATACTGCGAGGTCCTCGCACCAGGTGACTCAAGGTTATAGCTTACACTGAGTATTGTCATCCTTTTCGCTATTGACATTTAGCACCTCAAGGACAGGAGGTGTACACCTCGAAAGCCCATGAATTCGCTTATACCCGTATGACTTAAGTGTACTTTCTGAATATCACGGAGTGCAGCGGTCCTTCTTTCTCTATTTATAATGGAATGAAAATCCAAGGTGACTAGCTATATCATTATAATGTACCTACTTGGGAAAAATGTATCTCATAAAATCTATAGTGTGTTTAGATTCTCCAAGATGACAAGCTGCTGTGCTGCTGTGAATTGCTTCTATTTCTCCAGAGGCTGACGCGTTACTGTGCCTACCCTGTTTGCCCACATGTGCAGGCCCTCCATGCTTAGAGGCTCTTGGATTACAATGCACAAATACAGATCCCTTCCAAACTCATGCCCGTCCCAAACACATGGGACATCTGCTCTGCAGATGCAATCCCTCTACCTGTTGGTGAGGTGGCAGAGGAAGTAGTAGGGAGACTGTCACATCAGCTGCTCATGGCAAATGTGTTGGCACCTGATTATTTTCCTGTAATACATTTTTACAAGTGGTGACACCATTTTTTTGTTACAAGCGTGTTCTGATGTTAGAACATGATTGTAATAAGAAAATAATGGATGACACTGACGTAAAATCCCTAAGGTCCGACTCCATCTTATGTAGGCCTCGACGCCATCTTAACTAATGGAAGCTGCCATCTTCTTTCTTTCTAACAATAGAAGTCATCATCTTTCCCGATTTATGCAGAAGCATTGTAATGTCGGCTATTAGATGCAGATGTCGCCTTACCTTATTGTTCTAAGAACTGTAAAAGCATCAAGCCCTTTGATTGATGGCACAGACACAACCATCAATGCAATATTAGTCTGGGTCAGATGTCTACTTTCCACCGTGTCAATTTTGATTAAGAACTCAAACTGACAAATAACCAAAAGTAGTGTAGTCTGAATTGACATCCTTTTACCTTTTATGTTCATATAGAAATACCTAGGACGCATACCTTGATGCATATAATCTCTGCCAGACATTCTTAAACATATGTCAGAAATGCCAATTTCTGATAAGGTTTAGTATTTAAGGACAACCACTTGACCACTTGTCAGGAGAGGTCCCTTGCCCAATATTCTGCCAAAGACGGTCTCACATATTGCGTTTGCACTTTGCAGAAGCTCCATCTCACTGCAGCTGATAACACTGAGTAATGGAGGAAGGCTGATTGACTGTTACCGCAGTGTGTGTTTGTCCTTCACTGGGATTACTGTACTTGTGCCTCCACTGATAAAGACAGCCTCTGCTGCACATTATGGCTCTTCTCCCTAATAAACTCTAGACTGCAAGTTGCTCTGCCCTTAATTATCTCTTGGTATAGTGCACAGAATAGTGCACAGAAGTAGACGTTGGGGTGGTAGGTTCTAGATGACATTTTAAGTTGCATTTTAACAATGCTAGAAATGTTCATTTCATTCTCATTATTTATAACGTGCCTTCTTTCTGTTTTTATCATATTCTTTGTAGTTGTTTTAGATGTACTAAGAAACAAATTGTTTCTGAAATAATAAATACTTGTAACCTAAAAGTGTTCATTCTTGTTATTGCAGTTTCCAGGGTTCCCCTGATCCCTTGATGGGATTGTTAGTAACCCAAAGGCAATGCTTCTGCTGCAATTACACATTGAAGAGTGATTTGTGAGGCTACAACAGTCTGTCTTTCACATTAATCGCTGGTGCATTGAACCAAGTTCATCCATGTGGATGTATGACGTTACAACGCATACTTTTACAATGCATACCTTTACAACGCATTTTTTACAACGCAACATCCATTACAACGCATGCCATTTCTCCGAATTTTAAAAAACTACCTTTACAGCGCATTCCATTACATCACATACAACCTTTACAACGCATACCATTACAACGTATAACATTACATTGCATGTAAGGTAAGTATTGGATAGTGTAGGGGTAAACATTACTATTCTAACTCCAGGGGGGTGCAACAGTAGGGTAAGTGTTGGATAGTGTAGGGGTAGAAATTACTATTCTAACTCCAGGGGGTGCAATAGTAGGTTAAGTGTTGGATAGTGTAGGGGTAAAAATTACTATTCTAATTCCAGGGGGTGCAACAGTAGGGTAAGTGTTGGATAGTGTAGGGGTAAAAATTACTATTCTAACTCCAGGGGGTGCAATAGTAGGGTAAGTGTTGCATAGTGTAGGGGTATAAATTACTGTTCTAACTCCAGGGGGTGCAACAGTAGGGTAAGTGTTGGATAGTGTAAGGGTACTATGTGTTGTAATGCTATGCGTTGTAATGGTATGCATTGTAATGACTGCATTGTAATGACATGCGTTGTAGTGGAATGCTTTGTAGTGTCATGCGTTGTAATGGTTGCATTGTAAAGGCATGCGTTGTAATGGATGTTGCATTGCAAACGTTTTGTTGAAATGGTAGTGCATTGTAAAAGTTGCGTTGTAAAGGTTGTTTCCCATCCATGTCACTCATCGGTGAGAAAGCACAACTTGTAGAGTCATGTCAAAGTCATAACTTACGCAATGACATGATAGAGGGAGTATTAGTTTATTTGTATTGCTATCAGTTATATTAAATGCATTTTTTGTCACAGAAGGGATTGATATGCTATTTATTGCATCTTGCATTATCAATCATTGAGTGTAATATCTTTGCCGAAATGTGATGTTAATGTAATAATATTTTTGCTGACTAGGACTGTTGAATAAAGAAATGCTAAGTTGTGAAGTCATTGACTCTCCCCGTGGCATCTTCCTGAATTATAAGAGTATTCAATCACAAAGTGCCCAGATGGTGGTGATAGTGCAGGCACCATCAAAACAACCAGGGTATCTTAAAATCATTTTAGATCCCTGGGGATAGCAGTGGAAAAGACCCCTCCTACACAATCACCTCCCATGGCCCAGCCCGCTCCTCGCTGAACACGCTGGCTCAGAGCCAGCAGCTAAAAAATATAATTAAAATATTGTTTTATTTTTCAGATGCAGGTTCTTAACCAGTTGTCTGCGCATAGATTGACATAGGGGCACTATGCTCGTGGGGCCCCTGGGCAACTGCCCAGCATGTCCATGCATCAAGACGGCACTGAGAACAACATACCGAATATGGACTGAAAACTATAAGAGAAACTCTAAATCCTAAGAAGTATGTTTTTAATTTCAGAACGTGAAATCTTTATCTTTGGATTGTGTCCTGGTTCCTGGGTTGTGTCGTGGTTCTTGGGTGAAAAAGCAAAGTTCTATCGCAATCATTCTCTTTTGTTTTTCTCGCATGGGTGAAACTGTAAAAATGACTGCCTCTTCTTATCCAGCTGATGCTGTCATTTCCGTCCAGTCCCTGTTTGGAGAGCAGCCAATGCGAACAGGTGACCCTTCTCGCTACACAACAGCAGGAAGTGCGCTGTAATGGGTATGAGAGTTCACTGAAGGAGCTGTCTGGCATGACTCCATTTTTCTGCATAATTAACACCAACCCCCATGCTGAGCAGTACATCTATGCAGAGCAGCTCAGCTGCAGCAGTCCTGTAACATCGTGTTTGGAAAATAAGTTTAATAAGCAGCTTGTACAGAATGTATTCAGATTAAATACAAAGGGGCGTGCTGGTTTTGAACTCCTTGTGTGTTTATCCCCTTACTTTCACTGAAGCAAAACTATAGTTTTGATTACCACTTCATAATACCTTCAATTTGTGATTATGAAAACTTACGTGTTAGCAACAATACTACAATGCATGACTTTATTGTTGTTTCCGAAAAAGGGCAACATTTTACCAGGCACTGTAGCCACCAAGTGACAGTCATATGAACTCTACTCATACAGAAACACCACTGGGTATTCTAGCGGCGGTGGTACTGCACCTGCACCAAGAACGTCAACCGCTTTGTAAGGCATTACACAGCTCAAATGAGCCACTCAGAGAAATATTGTAAGCCTACTTCCTCATAGGACTGCATCTCTCGCTCTTTCTCTATATCTCTATTTCTCTCTCTCTCACACACACACACACACTGACATACACACCCATAAAAATATGAAAGGTACATGTCCTTTTAGATATAGGAATAATGCATCAGATTTAATGTTTTGCAGCGTCACTGGGTCCACAGTTTCTGCCTACAATTTGTTCATAAGGATTCTATCATTTCCGCCTTATCCTACCTTATTTGGTCCTCCGATGGATCTTGCTTTGTGTTGAGAGGGATCGGATATAGGGGATCCAATCCAGTCATCCAATGGCAACCAGGAATTAAATGACCGACCTACAAGCCTCTGATCAGATTTATATATATCACTCTCAATACTACACTATACACAGAGAGAATTATTACAACTAGACTAAATCTCCTGAAGAGATTCAGACAGGCTAAAACAATATAGACAAATAATTATGTTACGGCAATGCAAAACAATATCATTCATACTTGATATTCTGAGATCCTTATCATTAATAAATCATTCACTATTAACATGTGCAATAAATCATTGCAAGACAAGAGCAGGATTTAGTTAAGGTTAGATTGTATCCAAGTTATGGGCAAGTACATTAATGTTAGGCATTTATTCAAGAGTTTAAGGCAATTTATGTTGATTTGGGGTTATCATAGAATGATCAAAGCTCTAGAAAGTTCAGGAGGGACATGAGCAGTGACACCTCATAGGCAGTCTCCCATAAGGGAAAGTCCAGGCAGAGCACACACAGAGTATGAGTCAGCCCAAAAGAGAAGTCAATGGAGTCCGCAAATCCAGTCTGGATCAGGGAACAGCTCAGCACATCTGCAAGGAAGTCCTCAGGAAAGTTCATAAGAGCATGTGTTGAAAGGGCTAAGGTTCTGCGGTGATACCTCCTTGGTCACCTCATTTGGTCAGACCACTCAGTCCATTGGTCAGTTTGTATAGGAAGATTGTCATGAGGCATAAAGAAGACAGATATTATAGGAATATAGGCGGAGCAAATACTTAATTTGTCAATTTATCTGGTAAATGTATACTTTTAAACAAAGACCCTTAGCAAAGGCACATAAGTGAGTTTGTAAGGACAGTTTTTCATGACTAATGCCACTTTTGTATCAAATAGTCCTTGTATGCGAGTGGAACTCTTGTAATAAAACATATTTTCAATTGACTTGCAATCTTCTGATGTTTTCCCATGAGAACGAAGTCAAGCAAAGCAAGGAAAATGTGTGCAAATAGGCAGCTCTATATTGAATCTAAGCTAATATAAGCATTGAAATATAAATTTTCATTGTGAAATATGACCTTCAAAAATTGTTTTCAAGCTCATTTGCACTTAGAGAGAACATTACATTTATTGTAAATAGCATGTGTAACTATGGTGTATTACTGCATTTTCAAAGTATCAAACTGTACATTCATTTCAAATTTCTAGTAACTAATGTCGTTTCAGGTAATCTATGAACTACGAAGATCATTCTGTGAACGTTTCAGACTATTCACATTAATTATGAACATGCAGCTCCATTTTCTATTTTCTCACTTAGTGAACTCTTTTCTCATATGCAAAAGATGGAGTTTATAACAAATCTCTTCATTATCACATAAAATCATCTAGACTGTATTAGTGTTGATCAATTCTTCCCATACATCATTATTTCCTGAGGATGGTTAATAAAACCTCCATAACACGTGAGTTATCACTTTCACATTTCCTATTACACGTTAAAAGAATACACCAATTCAGTTTAGTAAAAAATAAACCCATGTTACTCAAATTGAATATTTTACCTAGTCTACACTCTTCTGCATGATTTTACATGCAGCAACTAAGTTTTTCCAAACATTTAAATGTTTCTCCCAACGTGTGTTTGATGCACAGTTATCATTTTTCTCTCAATGATGTCAAATTCGGTTTATGTCTCATTTAAAATGTGTATTAGTTTTTCAATTGCATCAGTCCCCCGTTTGATGGTGAATTAAGCCATCACACAATTATCTTATCTGATGTCACACATTACAGTTCTGTGGTTTTCATGATCTTTAACATAGATTTCTCTAGAGCCTTTATTTCGCCATAATACCTACTTTGTCTGTCTTCTTTCATACGTCTATAAATCTTAAAGATGATAATCAAGATTAGCATACAGATAGCAATTGTCAAGATGGGCTAAAAGATTTTTCCCACCAATCCACTTCCAAGATCTGCAAACCATCTACCTTTAGAGGAACATCCTTTCCCAATAGATTCTTATGCACCATCAGTTTTTTAATTACTCAGGTCTTTTTCTAGGTGTGTAATGTTCTTAATGTATCCTTTCAGGTTTTTACTTTTGTCTAGGATATAAGTTTAACAATGATGCACCTTTAACATCCGTCAGAATATGCCTTCTTTTGCAAGAAGGACTTCTAAAGCAAGTCTGTTTTGAAGAGCAATAAATCTCATAGCAATCTATTCAGAGGCTATTGCCAAGAATCTACCAGCAGTATCAGTGGACAACTTGTCTACTACAGTGAAAAGGCTTCGAATTTTCTGAGAATTTAGGATCACTCCAGCAGATTGTATTATAGCTCCAATATTATCTCCCACTATTTTACCCAAACTTGCACCTCTTTTAAGCCTTTTGTGTGTAGCTTTGTTGGGTTTATCAGACTGACCTACATGATACATTTTTAGGAAAACTATTCCCATGTATAAGGAACCATACCACTTTTTAGGTAGCATTTTGACTTACAAATGTAATAGACTCCAGGGAACACAGGATCCAGACCTCCCAGAAATAATCCCTAATTTCCCATAACTTGAAATGTGTGGTCACATTCGCTGGAACCCACAAAGTTTGTACTAGCTTCTGTTCTACGTTGAAATATACATAGCTTCACTCTATGTTGCCAATCTAAAGCAATAGCAGCTTGATTTCCCTCTTTAAGTGCCCAAGGTTGTATCTTTGTGTGATTTGCAGCTTTAGCCTTGATATCTCTTTGTCTATCCTCTATTGATTTGACATATTCCTTCTTTACCTTGAGTAAAAGATAGGTTAAATTGTGTTGATGTGCTTAAGCAGTATCTAAGCTTTGGGTAGGCTGGAAAAATTCTCCCATATTTCAGCAGTTTTAGTGTCAGGTACAGGATTTAAGTATTTTCTCACAGGCACTTTACGATATTAAATCATAATTTGAATAGTAGTTCTGAAATCGTCCTTCGCCATAGAATAAGCTTGTTAAAACACTGCAACACTCCAAGAAATTTCGTAGGTAACAGACAGGAGGTGATAGGTCACCCCCTCAAAAACTGATATAGGCAGCGGTAAGCACACATAACAATCTTGAGCATCCATTGTTTTGACATATTCATACCAATAGTTTTGTAAATACATTAATTGAAAAGTCTCCTTTAGACAAATCACTATGTAGCGCCTTATCATCCAAAAGGCTAAGTCCATTTTGATTTGTTAAAGAATTTCTAGGCACAGAAGTAGGTTTAGCTTTTCCCATATATATATATGATGGGGCAAATTCAAAATTATAAGGAACACTACTATCAATATAGAAAACACAGCAAGTATACATGCACATATGTGTTTGCATTTCACTGATATCATGTTTGGATCCATTGCCTCTTTAAAATCAGACCTCACAACCTTATCAGTAAATTTGGATTAAATGTTAATAGCATTGCAGCAGAAGTAAGACCCAATGGTTTTGCAAGGCTCCAACTACTTTTTCTTTAGCACAGTGCATGCTCCTTTATAGCCTTGTAAATATAATATCTTAGCAAGTGACTCAGTTCTTTTATATGGAAATCGATTTTTAAAATTCAATTGGAACACAATTCTTCCTCAAGGTGGCTCATGCAAACTTGGAATAATGTAGCAAAAGGTGGAATATGTTTTTCCCAGCATTCGGGGCTAAGTAAGTCCATTCAGGTATAGCATATTTTAGACTTGGTATCTTTGCTCTTTTGGACTTCTCACTGATGGTCCTTCACATCACTATCGCTTTGTTCAGACTGACTCGAAACTTCTGCAGTTGTCTGTGGTACTTTTCCCTCTGTTACAATGCATCCCAATCTGTCTTGTTTTCTGTGTCAATGATCTCTGGGTACCACGTGTGTTTCAGTTGCGCTGATACCTTCTTTTAGGTCGTAATTTTGCCTAGTCAGTCCTTCCTCTTGTGATCCTTAGGTACCCACAAGAGCCGACTACCCTGGACCCTTCTCAGGCCCAGTAGCTTGAGTGTCCTCAACAGTTTGGCTAACCTGAGTCAGATGTCTCACCGTACCCACCAGCACATCCAAAACAGGCACTGTATCTTCAAGAGGACATGGGAAGACCACCACATTTAACAGCAGTTGTCTTTACCAGAATCACCTGGATCGACCTACGCCAACAAGGTTCCAAACACAATTTTCGTACTTGTTTCTTTACCAAGATCCAGTTGCCAGGACTGAGGTCATGTCACTGCTCCTGTTGCGGTGAGGATGCAGCTTCCCCAGTCTACTGAGACACAGAACGTACCACGTCACCCAGTCCTTTACAGTAATTGAGCACCAAATCATCAGTAATGTTCACCAAGGCATTAGCCGGAACTACAGGTTGTCTCATAGCACTCCCCATAATTACTTCATGAGGGGACAATCCCGTTGTCCTTCTGTCTGGGGTACTTCTCAAACTCATCAATACAAGAGGAAATGCATCAGGCCATTTCAGAGAAGTCGAAGCACACACTTTTGCCAATCGGGATTTCAATGTTAAATTTATTTGCTCCATGATTCCAGAGGCTTCTGGACGATGAGCATAATGGAGCTTCTGGTCAATTTATAATTCTGCACATAACATCTTTAGGGCCTCATTGTTAAAGTGTGTCACTCAATCTGACTCCAACAAATCAGGAAATCTGAAATGTGGTTTGAGCTCCCACAACAATAGCTTGGCTACAGTTAAACTGTCATTTCGTCTCATAGGATATGCTTCCACCCAACGAGAAAATACACAAACATTTACAAAAACATACTTCAATCCATTGCACAGCAGCATCTCAATAAAGTTGAGCTGCATTCTGTTGAAAGGACCTCCTGATCTCCCCACATGACTCATTGTAACCGGTGTTTTCATCCCTGCATTTTATTGTTGACACCATACACCTGTGACATAAAGCCTCAGACACTGCCCTGAACCCTGAACCATGTCTGTCGAAAGAGATGCATCATAGCATACCTCCCAACATGTTCAGGACCATGTTAGTATTGTTCCATAGGGGGCCATAAACTATCAGGCAGCACCGGTCTCCCATCAGTATTTACCCACCCCTCTCATCTTCCTGTCTCCTGGTACAACCTGTTCTGATCCACCCTTGTTTTTCAGTGTCTGGTACCTCATCTTGTAATGCTTTTACTTCTTCCCAAGTGTCTATAGAAGACAACAACAGACTGCAATCTGTGACATCAGTGTTCTCTCCCATGGGATCTCCATTGAAGGTATAATAAAATAGAGCGCAATAGTGCGCAGTCTCATCCACATAGCGGTTTCTGGCTGTGACATAATCATTGCCCAGCCAATGGGCAGCACGCTTCACCACAGCAATACAGGAGCACATGCAATCATCAATCCAGGGTACCAGATCTGACACTTCCTTGTGTGTCATCCCCTGAAGAGGTTTGGCTGTCAGGGAAAATTGGGAATCCATTGTCGACAATAGCCAACTATTCCCAAAAGCATGTAGACTTCCTTTTTGTGTACTGGGTAGGCTCATGTTCAGAATCGATGAAATTCTATCTTGGGACACTTTCCAGGCTCCTTTCTCAATATGATGTCTAAGATACAGAACGCCTCTTTTGCAAAACTGCAATTTAGACAGTGATACTTATGTCCAAATAATTCAGTAAAAAGCCTCCTGTGTACTTGGCTCTACCAGCAGGTCATCATTGTACTGGATGAGGACAGAGTGACTTGCCATTTGTAGAGACTCCAGATTTTCCTTCAAGATCTGATTAAATATTGAGGGCCTGCCTGTATACCCTTGTGGGTCTCTGCACCATGCCAAGACACAACTAACAAACAGGAAAGCAAACAAAAATGAGCTATCCTCGTGCAACGGGGTGGTAAAGAAGGCTTGACACAATCAATAACAGAAAACTATTTAGCTTTGCATGGAATTTGGAATAAAATCAGATCTGGATTTGGTACCACACTACAACATGGGACTACAGTCTGGTTAATTGGGCGCAAATCCTGAACAATACGGTATTTACAGTTGGGCTTCTGCAAACCCATAATAGTAGATTTAAATGGACTTCCCATTATTTCCTTCAGGATTCCTAGTTCAACCATTGAACAAATGGCTGGAGTAATACCTGCATAATCTCCGGACTCAGATTGTATATCGGAATGAGTGGATATTCAGCATTGGGCTTCACAGTGACTTTCACTGGAGCCACACTTTTGATTAGACCAATATCCTTTCCTGAGAAGTCAAAGACTTCTGTAGCTACAGTTTCTATAATTTCTAAAGGCAAATTATCTGCGGTCAGTAACAGGAATAATCCTTCGAAAAAATGCAAGGGCCCTTGTCAGGGACTCACTCTAGCTTGGACAAATTGCCTCTGCCATGGCTGCCAATCACACTACGAACACAACTACTAACCACAAGTGTGATGATTCAGACTATTCCAGGTCCTCAAAGCTATATGAAGGGTTGGGGTGATCGAGTATTAGTAATTTTTTAATGAATATTCAATTAATAAACTACTGTTGTTGTGCTCATCTCTAAATTAGACAACAGTGCCACCATGTAGCAGTTGTCATAAGTGCTGTTGTTGACAATTAAGTGCAAGTGCAGAGCACCAGAAGCCACTGGCATCTTTGGATTTTGATTTCTCTGTTTGTGAGCCTACTGATTCAGCACTATGCCTCCTCCCTGCAACTGTGCATTTCCAACATCCTAAACCTGTCATCCACTTCCCAGATTTATCGGATTAAATCGGCATTCACGCATCCAATGCCCTAACTTGCAGCAAATGTGACACAAAGTTGCCCTTTTGATCATGTCAATTGAAACGCCACAACCTGTGCCCTGTGGCGGCATACCCTGCTGTTGCACTTCTCCTAATCCTCACATTGTTGGAATTTGCTGATAATCTCCCTGCAAAGCAAGCATGTGATCAACACATGTTCCATTCTGACCTTTCTGTACAGCTGTCATTTGGGCTATCATCAGTTTCTCCTTGAGCTTTTTGTGTTTGTAATCAATCTCATCCCCACAATATTTTGCATATCAGAGGATGCCATCTATTGGCTTATTCTGCCAACAAATCAATTGCTGCTGGATCATGCTGCTAATCCCAGGTCTCAATCCATACACAAGCCGATAGACTAAATGTTCCATGTCTTTCTCGGACACATTCACCTTTCCACTGTATTGCTTGAATGCCTGTAATAGTCTTTCATAATAAGCATGGACTGTTTCCTTCAATTCTTGAGTAATTCTGTCAACTTTTACCCAATCAATCCCTTTAGGAGAAATCTTTCCCTTCAAGTAGGTAATGGCTTGGTTATATTTCTCCATTACCTCTGGAGATGGCGCTCCAGAGGCAAGCATTACCAGCTGGTTCTGTTTCAGGCCAGCCAACAGCAATTTTACATTCTTCCTACAAATCACTTGGGACCACAATGTTAACTATAATATCCAAATCTTTTCGCAAAACCTTTGAAACCTTTAGAAATCGCTCAACTTGTTGGTACTATTTGGCTGTATGTTCTCTCAATTTTGGGAAATCATTTGTACAGGACAGTAGATCTGGCTTGGTCCAAGGGACATGTACATTTCCTCCTCCAGGTACTTCTCTCATAGGAAGCAATCTCACTCTCCCCCGCATCATCTTCGATAACCCGAAACATTTGCATGGTAACTCTCTTTGCTTCTATTTTCTTAGCCCATCTGCCTTCCCATTTTTTCATCTCTCCCAATTTCTTAAGTATAGCTAATAATTCCTTGTTCTGTAGCCTCATTCCTGAAGGTCTCATATTCCTGTTATCCCTGTTACTAAATTCTACTCTATAGGGTTTCTGTAACTCCTTTGACTTCTGCATATCCACCCCATATTTCTGCAACAATTCAGACAACTTCTCATGAGTATTACAGGCACGTCTGGCAAATGAACAATAAGTCATCATCCTGATAAGCAACTATCCTAGTGGGGCTTATTGTTCCTATAATCATCTCTTCCAGCTCCATGTTAAGTTTTGTAAAATCAAGACACTTCTCTTTATCTGTTCTCAGGACATGCATCCTTTTGCTCCCCACACACTAATCGTTTGCAGGAGTGGCTATGCTCCTAAGCCAGTCTTCTTGAGATATGGGACCAGTCTGCCCTGCCTATGTATTCCCAAGAATATTCTCATGGGGGCCCTCTGTCCCTACCATAAGTATAGAATGTATATGTGATACATCAAAATCTGGCCTTACCATTGAGGAACCATTTCCCATATTATTCTATGTTACCCAGAATGGAGTTGCCATCTTATTTGCGGGCACATTAAAAGTTTGGACCTGTCCGGATCTTTCACTTACTGGGTGTAATCGAGTGAGATGTGCTCTTGAACCAGTATTTGCTTCACATGAAATATTAGCTTGAGTAGAAATTAGGGGTACCTGAGTAGGCTTACCTCGGGGATGAAGAGCAGACACAACTAGGATAACGGCGAGAGACGCACCTTAATGTAACTTTGACTACAGGGGTCTCTCCTTCACTCTCCTCCTATTGAGTGTGTAGGAAGCTCGACCAGGGTTTCAGGAAATCAACTTAGATAGAGTATGACATAGGTCAACCTACCCAGTGGTAACCTCAAACTAATATTTTAGTACGATAGGAACCCTAATTCAATTTTCTGTCCTGATGGATGCCACTGACCCTTTGGGCCACACAGGTAGAAACATGTCGACAAAATTAACCACTACGGTGTTAGCGCAAGAACTCCCAGTTTCACTGTTCTTGTATTTCTTAATATCATATAATCTCCTATCTGAATAAATGCATGCTGGCGATTATACTGATTTTTAAAACTCACTCACATTCATGGGCCCCCACTTAGTTTTAGAAGTGCCTCCCTGTCTCCAGGTGTAGGCCCTCTCTCTACCAAACAAAGTTTCTAGAGAGCGAGGACTGCTGATTATGAAGCATGACACCAGGTGGTGTGTGAGGACAGTCTTTCACTTTTTGTGAGATGCCAGCACCCTCTTAACTTAGTATTCCCTATGTTTCGGTCACTGTACTTGGAGCAGCTTCTGTTGTGTATTACCTGAGTAGGCTGTCTTAAGCTCAAATCTGCAGGAGTGAAATTGAACCACTCATCCCAGTAGGGACAGTCAACATATGCACTTGTCGCCCTCCAATCCCAGGCTGATATAAGGGAACTACAGGAACTATAGTTATGGGGACAGTAAGAGTATCTTTTGCGTTCAAAACAGTTTGATTATTTACATTTGATGTCTCTGTGGTTCTCCCACTGGTGTGAAAGGTGTTTGGGGAACTGGATCTACGGGTATGACAGGTACATCAGGAATTTTCCCCAAATAAGAATTTGTTGATTTCTTGGGTTTCTCCTTATTATAATGTGGTGGGCGGTTAAGTAACAGTTCATTCAGAAATTCATCATTAAATTAATTTTCTCTTTTTTTAGCCAGAGGTAGTGTCTCAAATTTTTCAAAATGTATTTTCTTTTCCTTACGCTTCACTCCACCGTCCTTATCTACAACTATTAATTCTAATTCCTTCTGCTATATGTATTCTCCAAGCCTTTTGTTGGGCATCCCATCTAACCTCGACATATTGCTTCAAAGTATTTTTATACCTTCACCGACATTTCGCTTATCGGTTTGATAGGCTGTGTGCTCCCATTCACTAAGTGCCTCAAACTGCAAAGGCCTAGGAGGAGGTTTGATCTCATACAACTGTTTCCTTAAGTTTTCAAGAATTCTGATGTTAAATGTTCCATATTGTGGGAAAGCTAAGGGTCCATCATTCTCAGTGTATTTCATCCAATTCTCAAGCCATGTACAGTTATGATATCCTCGCTCTTGTCTCATACACAATAATGGCATACCATCTGGTTTTATTGGCATCCTTTCTCGAGTGGGAATGGGTACATCCCGTGCATTAAATTCTTCAAATTTAAAAAAAAATCTTTTTTCAAAGTATAATATTATCCTTTACAGATGATTCTTTCCCGTGTTCAAGTTTTCTTATACTTCCTTGTTTAGGTTCTTCGCAACCAATACCAGCACAGCACTCTATGATGTAGTCAACCTATCCCAGAGCAGCATTACACCAACTGACCAATAGCAGCACAGTACACTGTGGCATTAATCTCACGCCTTGCAGCGGGTACCCCTCCTTTACAATCCTTTAAGCGTCTTTTCTTCTAAGCCAATTTCTCATATAATCCGAGCTATTTGAACAACTCTGTGAGCTCCACTAGAGCTAGTAGAGTTCATCTCAACAAGAAGTCTAACAAAATATGACAATCTACCTCACACACCTCGAGTGAAATCTCGTCCAACACGATCTCACTTCAGTCGTTGCATCTACTCCCTGTACCTTGAGAGCAATTACAATAACCATATCCCTCACTCTTACAAAGGAAAATTCCCTTCTCTTTAGTGGTACTGTCAACGGCGCCTCACGAACAGCCCCTTCAAACACAGCAGACAACTTTACTCAGTGTATGCCACACTGAGACCACGCATAGATGTATGTCCTGGGATCTTAAGCCACTTCGAAACCGAAAACAACTTCAACTTTTATGCATAAAGCTCATTACCCAAACGTGGACTCTAACCACTTTGCATAACTCATGTAGCCATTTCACATTACCGCAATCTGAGCTTAGGTATTTGCAACCTGCAACCCCAATTAATACTCACACCACTGCTTTATTAGTTTTTGCTGGATTCCTCCAGTATTGACGCTCAGTCTCCTTCAGCTGAACATAGAGCTTTGAGCTTGGGCTGTTATCTTTAGCAGAATTTAACAGCACAGGAGAACCCGAAAGCTAAGAGAGGGAATATAACAGCAAAGAAACAGTGAAATACTGCAGAGAGGGAGGAAGGATAGCAGAGGAAAGGCACTAGATACAGATGCTGGTTCTGCAGAGAAAAGGGCTAAAGAGTTCAGACCAAGATAAAGACAAAGCAAGGAAAACTAGCAGAAAGACAAACTGCTGAGAGAAAAGATATAAAAGACTGAGGACTTATAGAATAGAGTAGACAGATATAAAAAAAAATCATAGCAGTGGAGAAATAGAGAGAAAACAGGGAAAAGAAGGATGGAGAAGAAATGTAAAGAGAGGTATACTATGAAAATCACCACAACACTTGTTCGAGGGTAATTGTGTGCTTTAGAAGCCTCTTTTATTATTACAATTATTATGTGAAAATTCTTGTAGGAGAATCTCCCAAACCAGGCTTGCTTCCTTCACTTTCCCGCTTGGTCTATGTTACGATTATTTATGCCCTGCTAATTTCCTAGTTCACCATCCACCACTGTGTTAAAAAGATGTGGCAATAGAACTTGAACAACTCCAATTACATTGAACCTCAACTACCTTCTTCACTTCGAGTGTATTAAAATTTGCAGTTGCAATATTCTCTCCTATGAAATGGCCCATTTCCTGCTTGCCAAGATGTGTAACATTCCCTGTCACTTTTTCATCAAAATAGTCTTAGTGAAGGAAAAAGAACTGGGGTTGTTTACAGTGATGCAGACCACCAAGCTCATCCTCATGAAAATGCAACATTTATTGGAAATAATGGTATATTCTACAACTTTTCCATAAATATGTGTAACTTTTTGAATCTGAATTAAGATAATGATGAACCCCTGAGTACTGATATGTGAATTGTATATGATCATACTTATCACTAGTGGATACCAACAACAATTAATATTGTTTGCAGTACTTGGTTAAAAAAATTAAGAATATTATGTAGAGATGCTGGAAGCTGGGCTGCCCAATCACCATTTCCATCATCTTTGAGTGCCAGCTACATTTATTTCAATTAAATTTAAATTCGAATGTTAAGAATTGAGCAGATTTACCAGCTCCAAAAAGATTCAATTCAAAATTTCAGCGATCCCAGAAAAAGTAATTGAAGTTGATCTGACAAGAGGTACACAAAGTAAAGGAAATATATTTTGATCGGATGGAGGTCAATAATGTGCCTGACACCTTAAGGGATGAACAATTGTCACAACATATGCAATTTTAATTTATTGGTGTGCAGTCTCAACATATGCAATTCTAAATTATTGGAGTATAACATTTAAAATGGTTGTGTAATGAGTATGAGTATGAAGGGCAGCTCATACAGTAACATGAAAAACTTCTATTTAAGCAGTGAAAACGAAAACCAGCTTTCATGGGGCAGTATTATACATTGTGCCATAGGGGAGCATTGGGCATGTGCGCCTGCTTTCTATGCCTCCGGAGTACAATGGTATTACAGAATGAGCTGCGGACAATTGCTCAGCCCTTTCTGTGCTACAGATAGTGCACTATCAAGAGAGGGTGTTCCCTCAGGTGCATGAGTGCGTGGCCCCATGTAAATAAAGGAATCTATTTCTCTCTGCACAGCACAGAAAAAAGTATTATAGACTCGGCGTAGGAGCAAGCAGACCTTAAGGAATAATACTCACAGTGCACAACAAAAAGGTGGTGTACTGTCAGTGCGCCATCTAAGAGCATCCCTCAGGAGGTGGGTGATGAGGGTCCCATGGCACTTTCCTACATTCGCCTGCAGGCAGGTGCAGTCACTCACTACACTTGCCTGCAGAAAGATCTCTCTCCCCTCTTTAAAGGGCATGCGACATTCCACCTGCACTGTGAAACATGGAGCGGCTTTGAATCAGTTGCTCCGTATTTCACTGAATGCACTGCCCCCAGTGCAGCAGAGATTGCGGCTGCCCTGGGGTAACACATTGATCATAATAGAGTTCACTTTCCTTGTTGCACCTGGCACCCCGGTATAAGGGTGTGCTGGCACCATGGAGCAAACAGGAAAAGTGGGCCCTATTTGTAATACAGGCCCAGCTCTTCCGAGCAGTTTACCTGCACTGAACTGACATTAGGAGACAGATGACATTAATGGAAACATGTTTATGTTGTTTCACTGTCATAGATTATTACACAAAAGCAGAATCCTCTGCAGGTTACCACATTCTAATCTCCAATCATTTTAGAAAGTGACTAATATTAAATATTACTAGCATCATACTGGGGTGCCTATTTGCACTACAGGTTCTATAATCGTTTTACATGCACACTCATGAAAAGAAAAATCACCAATAGACCATGGATTTAAGCTTTTTGGGTCAATAGTAATACTGCGACCATATATTATAGGGAATAAAATGCTGTTCGCAAAACTGTAAAAGAATATTGCTAAGAACCTGAGACATCCATCAGCTGATAAAAGATCTCAATCTACAGCCTTGTTCCTCCATATGGTAAATGATACCCTTGGTAACTTACAATAGTATTGTAATATACAGAGGGGATGTTATCCACTATACTAAGTGCCTAACCACTTCTGAGCATTAGACTGCAAGAATCATAATTAGGGATCCTGGTTTTAATGTATTTCTTTTAACATTTCTGTCTGTTTTTATCCATATTTCTTTTTTGCCCCATTTTATCTGTATTTATCCATATTTATTTTGTGTCATACGGATAAATGAAGTGGTAAAACTGTACATTTCCATATTTATTTAACTGATAGACGTGCACTCATACTTTGCTGTCTGTCTGTTTTAGCTATTTCAGCTGCCACATATTATAAAACAAAACATCCACTGGTAAATATTAGCATGTACCACAAATATATGTTGATACATGGCATTATTTAATGAAATTGCATCCTGTTTTGTTAATTTTCCATGCTGTCCATCTGCTCAGTTGCTGGTCTATAATTCATGGAAGACAGCACAGAGTCACTTAAAATAAGCACAATTTTCTGTATTTATCCACTTTTAAAAATAAATGCAGACAGAAAAAAAATGTTTTCTGTCTGTATTTATCTGCACAAATCCGTAAAAACTTAAAACTGGGAGCCTTAATCATACTACAAGAAAATCAAATTAATTAATGTTACCCCTGAGCAACTCAATGTCCAAAAGTCCCTCTTTGTTTTTCCTATTTTTAATTTTCTTTTTTGTTCTTCACAAAGCATTAGGTGTCCTTCATACATCCAGTAATCCCTTTATTGATTTAAAAGCCATAAGTAGCCAGCACCTGTTTCGTCATTAGGTTTGTCAACCTTTGACTACATCGGGGCTAAAGGCTAAAAAGTAGCATTCGGAAAGACCATGGTTTATGTATCTCCATGCGTCGGAATTAAAGCAAGATGTAGTCTTCCTCTCCGTATTTAGTTCAGTTCCTTATGGCAAATTGTACAAACATGCCGACAAACATTCAAGGTTGGAGTACTCTCCTTTCGGAAATGAGCGGGCTAGACAGTTAAAGATATTAAAAATTGAAGGCACTACACAACTCGGGCCCCACACATGTTAGAACTGGCCCTTTGGAAAGGTTTATCCCCAAACGTTTTGCCTTTTGCCTCCTATTTTTCCTACCCTGTTTTCGTTGGCTATGGGATTCTGGGCACTTTACCACTGCTGATCAGTGCTTAGGGCCAGATGTAGGTGGCCATTTACAGACCGGTAACGGCCGATTTCGGCCGTTACCGACCGGTAAATGGTCATTTGTGATGTAGAGGCCCTATTTTACCGAATCAGTAAATTTACCGAATCGGTATTTTTACCGATTCGGTAACTTTCAGATGTAGGTGGGACTCTTCTGAGTTCCACAGGTCTTACAGAATCGGTATTTTACCACCCAATCCAATTGGGTGGTAAAATACTGAATCCAGGTGTGCATGCACATGTGTGCATGCACACCTATGCCATGTGACAGACAGACATGCCCTTAGGGCTTATCTGTGTGGCACACATGTCTGAATTCAGGGTGCTAGAGGGTGTCAAAGTGACACCCCCTGCACCCTTGCAACATTCGGTATTTACCGAATTGGTAAATACCGATTCGGTAATGCTCATTGATTCCTATGGGCTTCAATGCCCATAGGAATCAATGGCATTACCGAATCGGTATTTACCGATTCGGTAAATACCGATTCTTACAGAATCGGTAATTCAATTACCGATTCTACCTAATTCTCCCCTCTTCTATTTTACTGATTCATAAATACCGAATCCGTAAAATTCGGTATTTATGATTCGGTAAAACAGAATTACCTACATCTGGCCCTTAGTGCATAAGCTCTCTGTATAAATTGTGACAATGATTGGTTATCCATCATTGCCATATTTGATTTACTTGTAAGTCCCTAGTGAAGTGCACCGTGTGTGCCAGGGCCTGTAAATCAAATGTTACTAGTGGGCTTGCAGCACTGGTTGTGCCACCCACATGAGTAGCCCTCTAAATGTATCTCAGACCCACCATCTGAGCTGTCTTTGGACAGCGCTCTAGTGGCTGGGCGACTTGGCCCCAACCACTACAAAAGAGCCTCCAATCACGTCCTCTCCTTTCCCCTGATTGCATCTCTCCTGAGGCGGAAGCCGGGAGGCCAAACCCTTGATTCTAAAACTATTACCTGAAACTGACAAGCGCCGCTTTTTAATAGCGCTTTGCGCCTTTTTAAAAACACTTTACTTGTTGTCTTAATCGTGTCACTGTTATTACTGTGTTTAACTTGTGGCAGAAGCCAAATTGCACCTTCTGACCGGAGCGAGTCGCTTTCTCATGCAGAATAATTGCATGACTTGAAGCTTCTCAAGGCTCCCGGTCTCCCTTAGCAACACCCCTCGAGGCACTCACTCCACGGGCGCCATATTGGAAGGGGGATTGGACAGCGCTCTAGTGGCTGGGCGACTTCGCCCCAACCACTACAAAATGAAGTCCTCATCTCGTCCGCGCAGCGGGCGGGCGCAGCGGGCGCGCCGATGGCGCGCCGGAGGCGCGCCAGAGGCAAGCCCGTCTGGGCCCGTCCGGGCCAGGCCGGGCACAGGGCCATCCACTATGCCCAATTTCCATCATCATCGAATTATCCACTCTCGGGACTACCTCTTACAATTCGATACAGCCTCACCTACCATTACCCCTTCACCCCCGCCATCGTGCCAACCCCCCCAGACAGTCACTTGCCACTCACCTTACATTGTTAGCCTTGCCCTTCTCAATTGCAGATCTGCTTGTAAACACTCTTTAGAAATGAAAATCCTAATCCAAGATATTAATCTGGACATACTTTTCCTTACGGAAACTTGGTTTACACCCCATTCTGAAGCTGACATGGTGAATATGCTACCCAATGGTTACCTGATACAACATCTTAACAGACCTAAGGGAAAAGGAGGCGGTATAGCGATTGTCTACCGTAACTCCATTAATTGCAGGATACAAGAAGGAGGAATCGATGACTGCGAAAGCACATTCTTTTCCCTCCAAATTACTCCTAATAAATCCCTTTCGGGCACCCTCATATACCGACCACCTAGTAACTTAGGTAATTTTGTAGGCTCTCTCCTTGACGTTATGACCTCATCCTGCACCACAACCTCCAATTTTATCCTGCTGGGTGACCTGAATCTCCACTTTGAGGATAGATCAGACAGCACCGTAAAGGACATTATCTCCGAACTTAAATCACTGGACCTACACCTCTTAAATTCGGAGGTAACCCACATCAAAGGTCATCTGTTAGACCCTATTTTCTCCAACCTGCCGAAAATAGAAATACGACCAACTCTTCCACTACCATGGTCGGATCACTTCCTCATCCCGTTTACCTGGCAAATTGACCCTAATACCGCCCTAATGTCATCAATAAGAGAACATGACAGAATTTGGTCCAAACTCTCACTTGAACGTTGGACTCAAGAATTGATAAGCTCGGCCCCCTCTGCTCTCCCCGATCCCATAAAAGCTGACGAAAACTTCACCAAATGGCTCACATCTACTCTGGATACAGTTGCTCCCAAAAAAATCATAACTAAAAAAACCACCACCTTCAAATCCCCATGGTACTCTCAAGAATTGAAAAACCTTAGAAAAATCTGTAAGATCAAAGAGCGGAATTGGAGGAAAAATTGGGACCCTATCACTAAAGACGAATATAAAAAAGCTATAAGAACTTACAAAGTAGCACGAAAATCAGCACAATCATCCTTCTTCAATGAAAAAATAAAAAATGCATCCAACTCTTCCAGAGAGACCTATAAAATCTTTAAAGAGTTACTCAAAACCCCTAACCCACCCTCCTCTGAGCAACCCACAACCTCCAGATGCAATCAAATTGCATCCTTTTTTCAGAATAAAATCATCAATATTTTACAAACCCTCCCACCCATAACAAACTATGAACCCCCTGAGGAACGGGTGCCCTCCACAACTGGCCCGACCTTAGATATCTTTCACCTACTGTCCAATGAAGACTTCCTGAAAACTCTTTCAAGCATGAAAAGTGGCTCACCCACCGATCCTGCCCCCATCCGTATCCTCAAACAAATTGGCCCTGTCATTTCACACCTAGCAACAAATCTTATCAATGCCTCCCTCACTCAAGGAATAGTTCCCCCAAACTGGAAACATGCAATCGTCAAAGCCCTTCAAAAAAAGCCAGGCCAGGACCCTTCAGATTTCTCGAACCTGCGCCCAATCTCTCTCTTACCAGGTGTGAGTAAGATTGCAGAGAAACTAGTCAACCAGCAACTATCTAACTATCTTGAAAGCAACAATCTCCTATGCCCATCACAAACAGGTTTTCGCCCCGGCCAGGGGACAGAGACCGCCCTGGTAAAGGTAGTCGAGGAAGCCAGATGCATCTTGGATTCAGGGGGATCGGTTTTACTGATCCTCCTGGATCTAAGCGCTGCATTTGACACGGTGGGCCATAAGATCTTGATCCAGCGACTCCTCAACCTGGGAGTGAGAGACAAAGCACTCAACTGGTTTTCTTCGTTCCTGAAGGACAGAACCTTCCAGGTCTGTGAAGGCAATATAAAATCTGACCCATTTAACCTCCAGTGTGGGGTTCCACAGGGCTCTTCATTGAGCCCTACATTGTTTAACACCTACATGGCCCCCCTGGAGGATGTGGTAACTCCCTTTGGGATAAAAGCTGTAACATATGCCGACGACACCCAAATGGTTGTGTCTTTCTCCCTTGAAGGTGAAAAAATAAAAAACCTCCATGACTGTCTTGAGGGAATCTACGAGTGGATGTCTAAATCAAGGTTAAAACTCAATGGCTCCAAGACCGAGCTTATGTTGCTGGGTCACCAATTGTCACCTCTCCCGTCCGCCATGTGGCCCTCCTGCCTAGGTCCCCTTCCTCAGCCCAAGACGGAACTAAAGAGTTTAGGCTTCTGGATAGAACAGGATTTATCTATGAAGACACAGGCCAAAAAAACTGCTGGCACCTGTGTCGGCCTACTCCGCTCAGCCAGGAAAATTCTCCCTCTACTCCCTGTACAATCTCAAAAACTACTTATACAGGGACTAATACTATCGAGGTTAGATTATAGTAACGCCCTCTTCCTGGCAGCCCCAGAGGCCACCTTTAATGTTCTCCAAAGAACACAGAATGCCGCTGCTCGGATGCTGACAGGAACACCTCGGAGACTCTCTGCCAAACCAGCACTAAAAGCACTCCATTGGCTGCCGATTCGAGAAAGAGTTATATTCAAGGCCCTATGCACCACCCATAGGGCCCTGCAAAACCTAGGTCCACCAATGCTGAAGACCATGATATACCCCTACAAACCCAACAGGCCCCTCCGCTCCTCTCAAAGGAACCTGGCTACGGTCCACAGAGCAAAGAAACCCCGCACTGGAGGACGCCGATTCTCGGTTACAGCCGCTACTCTTTGGAACGCGCTTCCAACTCAGTTTCGAGCCGAACCCAACCACATGAAGTTCCGAAAATTGCTCAAAACGCACCTCTTCCCACAATAAAACTTCTTTTTTCTTTCTTTCCCTTGTCCCCTCCCCTTTTTCCTCACCTCAGCTGTATATGCAATCTCAGCGCTGGGACGCTCACGGGCAGCCATGCGCTATACAAATCCTGCTTTCATTTCTTTGAACCCAGTGTGTAACTGCCATGTTGTCCAGACAAGTGCACCCACTCTCCAGGCCCAAACATTCCCTTTCCTTACATGTAAGCCCCCCCCTAAAGTAGGCCCAAGGTACCCTCATGAGCAGTGTGCAGTGTATGTGAAATGTAGGACATGTACTAATGTTTGTGACATGTCCTGATAGTGAAATACTGTGTATTCAATTTTTCACTGTTGAATGGCTATCTGTCCATTAGGCTTAACATTGGATTACACTGTGACAATTTTACAGGTGTAACTTTTAATAGGGACAAGATAGGAAAATGAAGTTTAGACTCTCTGAACTCAGACTTTATCAACGCACCTTTAGGTAAAGGTGGTTATTAAATACTGTTTGAAAATGCCACCTTTAGAAAATGGGCATTTTCTTATTTAACCATTCATTGTGCCTCTGGCTGTTTGTGTATTCAGCGTTTGGTGTGTGAGTGACAGGAGCTGAGATGTGCATTTACTGTGGACAGTCAGTGGGGGGGGGGAGGTTTGAGGTGTGCCCTGCCTTGTCTGGGTGACTCGTGCAGGGCTGAATAGACATGGTCCGCATTTCGAGTGGTTGGAGGAGTTTTGCTAACAGCGGAAAAGAATGTCCCCTTTTGAACAATGCTGTCTCCACCCCCTGTGGTCATGCTACACCAGTGAGGGCAGAACTGGTATGGACTGGGTTCAGAGACCATTGCCACAAAGAGAGCAAAGACATTTTTGGTATATATGTATTGCACCTAAAACCCTAGGACTTTGAATTACTTTCAGGAACAAGAGGACCATGCCAAGAAGAAGAGCTGGAGAGCTTCAAGGAGGAGTACTGCCCCTTTGCTGTGTGGGGTTGTCCTGCAGTTGCTGCTTCTGTCTGTGGTGGAGGAAAAGGACTGACTCTTTTTGCTCTGCTGTGGTATCCTGCTTGTGAAGAATCTCCAAGGGCTTGTGTGTGCTGGCCTCCTGTTGGAAGTCTCAGGGATACAAAAGATTTCCCTAAAGATCCTTGCTGGATCTAAAGGTAACCTGCTTGTTGAGGAGAAAGCTGAAGAGCTGTGTGAGGAGCACTACCCCCTTTGTTTTTTAGGTCTCGCGTGCAAATGCGGAGCAGCTGCTTTGCTAGCGAGACTCTATAGTCGACGCTTTCCTTAGCGAAGGGAGACAGGAGGTGGCAGGCACAGACTGGAGATGTGCACTCCGTTCGCGTGCACATCTCCAGTCCGTGCGTGCCACCTCCTGCCTTCTTTCGGCAGAGAAACAGGCGGCACAGCGCGAGCATCGCCTGTTAGTTCTCGCTACAAATGCAGCAGAGCTGCTTCGCTAGCGAAGATTCTATTGCTGTGACTTTGGTGCACGAAGGGAGACAGGAGGTGGCATGCGCGAACAGGAGATGTGCACTCCATGCGCGTGCACTTCTCCTGTCCGCGCGTGCCACCTCCTGTCTCCCTTCAGCTGAGAAACAGGCAGCACAGCGCGCGCATCGCACACTTTCACTTTCCCTCCCTCTCCTTCAAGAACCCGGACATAACACGGGTTTGCGTGTGCTTTGATTTTCACGCTTGGTCTGTTCTCGTCTGAATTAGTCTGTCGGGAATTTAGAGGCGTTTAGCTCTAGTACAGAAACGGCTCTAGCTATCTCACCTTCCACATTTCCCCCCTCCAAAAAAAACCCACATTATATAAAGCCTGCTTCTATATATACCGCACACATGTTTTTTGGTCTGTTCAGGCGTAATTCATATTTCGTCGTCGCCCAACACATCCTACAGCATTAGGGGAACGGATCGGATCACTTCAGTGAGTGGCTCCCTTCACTGTGAGTGATGGTATTTCTTTCTTGCACATGTGGGCATCAGCAGTGCTTTAAGTGGGATGAAAAAAGTAGGGGACTCTCAAAGGGGCGTGGCCAGTGTAATTAAGGGCTAAGAATCTGTGCTTAGGTAGTGTGCCGCCCGACTTGTATTTTGATTTCATTGCAGCCAGATATGATACAAGTAACATCCTACCTACAACAAGTTAGGACTATTGTCTTTGTCAATGGTTGTTGGTTGCATAAGATAAATAAGCAGCAACTATGGCTTGTATATAATATTGAAAAAACGTCCA
Source organism: Lissotriton vulgaris (assembly GCF_964263255.1). Lineage (NCBI taxonomy): Eukaryota > Metazoa > Chordata > Amphibia > Caudata > Salamandridae > Lissotriton > Lissotriton vulgaris. The sequence goes on along the minus strand of NC_141696.1, from coordinate 997,419,162 downwards.
CTTAAAGCCCTGGAGACACCACAACAATGTTACTGGTCCTGAGTTTCAAAAAGAAAAGGGAAATCTAGAGAAAATGACTCTCTTTAAAACGCACCCGGGCGCGAGGCAGGCATCAGTTCTTCCTCGCAGCGCTCTGGTATTCAATTGAGACTCTGTGCTTCCCGGCAAGGAGTAGCCGTGTTCTGCTTCTGTGTGGTACTGTACAGACATCTTCAGCCACAGACAGGCGGCACCATGCCACCCTCAGTTTTCTGTCCCAGACCGCAGAGGGAAACTCTAATTCCTGTGTACTTACCGAAGAGTTCATGCCACCAAACACTGATCCTGCTTTTTTACTTAGAAGCATGGCAGTTCCTAAGGGAAGTCAGGGAGGCACATGCATGGGAGGCAAAGACGGTGTACCTATTTTGTAATATGCTTTTTTCTCCTACCATCAACTTTCTGTTTGTTTTTTAACCTATAAGGAAAAAAGAAAAAAATGTAGTCTAAGCCTCAAAATAAATATTGGTTTTGACCTTTAATGAAATTCAAATTATCCTTGCCCTACTGGGGCAGCCACTGCACATTGTAATGTTATAAAAAGGAGAAATGCAGGTCTGTTGGCCGGCACGCTGACTAACATCTTTAATCACTCCTTTGAGAGTGCCTCTATTCCTAGCAGTTGGAAGCTAGCCCAGGTCAAGCCCATTCTCAAAAAGCCCAACAGCGACCCCTCCACCCTATCCAATTACAGACCTATATCCCTTCTACCATTCTTTGTGAAAGTACTGGAACATCTAGTAAATAAACGAGTTACCACCTACATTGGGACTCATGCATTGTTTGATCCCTCACAGTCAGGTTTTCGTGCCGCCCATGGTACGGAGACCGCAGTTATTGAGATAGTAGATAACATTCGGCTCTTCCTGGACAGAGGGGAGTCAGCCATTTTGGTCCTGTTGAATCTATCGGCGGCCTTTGACACCATCTCCAACAGCATTCAGAAACATCGGCTGTGGGAGATTGGTGTCAGGGGCAGGGCCTTAGCCTGGTTTGAAGACTACCTCGACGACCGCTATACCTATCTCAAAATGAACACCCTTGTATCCAGGAACATGCCTCTCACTGTGGGGGTGCCTCAGGGGTCGATTCTTAGTCCCCTGTTGTTCAACATATATTTGACCCCGTTGGCCAATATTATAAAATCTTATGACTTCTCCACAGTGTCCTACGCAGATGACACGCAGGTGTTAATCACCTGCAGCTCTCAGTTTCTTGATACCTGTGTTAGGTTCAAGCGGTGCATGGTTCATATTAGCGGTTGGATGAGTGATAATAAGCTCCAACTAAATTATAGTAAAACTGAAATCTTGCTATTTGGCAAAGCCAAAACCATCTGGTCCAAGGATTGGTGGCCTCACAAACTTGGACCTTTCCCGGAGCCTAAAGAAGTGGTGCGTGACCTGGGCATCATGCTTGACAGTGCTCTATTGATGAAGGCACATGTCTACCAACTATCTGGTACTTGTTATGGAATACTTAAACAACTGCGCAAAATCTTCAAATGGCTTCCTTTAGAGGCAAGAAAGCCTCTGGTTCAAGGGCTTATTATAAGCCTTCTAGATTATGGAAATGCCATGTTTGTGTCAATCAATGAGTGGGTGCACATCAAACTTCAAATATTACAGAATGCGGCTGCTCGATTGGTACTGGGACTACTATCGAGGTCTGCTTCTGCTCCCAGTTTAAAAGAACTGCACTGGCTCCCCGTGCGCCAAAGATGTCAATTTAAAATCTTAACTCTCACTCATAAACTCCTCTATGGCACAGGCCCTTCTTACCTGGCAAAAAAACTAGTCTGGTATAGACCGTCCAGAACTCTATGCTCCAGCTCGAAGTCCCTTCTCTCTCAGCCAAAGGCGCGTACCTCCAGAAATGGATGCAGGGCTTTCTCTTACCTGGCACCGCAATTGTGGAACAAGCTGCCCTCCCATCTGCTGTCCCTCTCTAACCACCAAGCGTTCCGCAGGAGTCTGAACACCTGGCTCTTTCCTAATTAATTCCCCTCACAACCATTTCTGTTTCCCTCAAGGTTGACGCCTTCTTTTTGCCAAGCGCCCTGAGACCTCTTCTGGTGAACTGTTGCGCTATACAAAAGCCTTTGACATTGACATTGACATTTGAGGGGCAACGTCTGTACACGGAGAAAATTCCTTTTCTGTTACGATTCAGAATAAAATGTACCCTTCACTACACTAAAACAAGCATTTGCAATGCAATAGGTCTCACATTTACACGACTTTAACCTATTGGCATTGTAAATGACAATGCCTTTTATTTATGTTTTAAAAACAAAAACAAAAATAAAAGGCATTGCTATTTTCAATGTTGATAGCTCAAACTTGCGTAAATGTGAGACCTATTGCATTGCAATTGCTAATTGTATACTGTAGGGGGTGGGCTGGCCTACAGTTGCTGCTCCCACAGGAGAAGGACTGGACTGTTCTTCACTACTTTTTATTGCACACAAAGCCTGTGTTGAACTTTAAGATGGTTATTTACCTGATTTCAGTTCAAATGAGTATAATGTGCTGTTCACAAATGGAATAGTTTGTATGTAAAATACAGTGGTAATGTTACCAAGAAAGTGCCAGCTGTTTAAATACCAATACTTTTGGTTAGTTGTATAGGATTGTTTCATTATATATATTGCAAATGTTCTGTCTCTACAGTTAGTCTCAATTACTCCATATTAATATGGTGTTCAAGAGGTGCCACTGGTCTTATAAACAAATTTAGAGCTGGAACTTAAAAGAGAATCCAGTGATTTATGAACAAAGTGATGCAGTTAAAAGAAAATCCACCAATAGGATTTCCCCCCACTATGATATCCTTCTGATGGATGAAATTCCACTGGTGGATTCACCTCCCTGTTTAACATTTCCTTTAAAAGTTGAAAGATGTTCTGCTGCCATCCAATACTATATCAAGCACATAGTCATGAGTGCAGTGCCAATATTGTGTTTATTTAATAGAGGGCAGTAGGGAGTGAGAGGATGATTGTTTTCCCATTGTTGCTTCCTAGATAAATGCTTCTAGTGAGCAATGGAGTACTCAGAATATTAAAGCACCCCTCACTTTGAATCATACTTCTAATGGCATTTCATCTATTCATCACTTCGTCCCTTAATGTATCCATCATTCTGTCAATCTTCAATCTATTACATTTCACCTTACATCCACTCATATTTCTATTATTTCTTTGTTTCCTCGTTTTACCATCCATCCTTCATTTCGGTTTCGTCCTTCCTTCTATCTATCAATCTTTCACCACTCCTTCTTACTTGTACTCCTACTTAGTTTCTCTATTCCTTTCTTCCCAATCCATCCTTCCATCCTTCCTTCTTTTCTTTTGATCCTTTCTTTCTTCCATCCTCTCGTCTGTTCACCATTCATTCTATTCCCTTTCTTTCTCCTCATCTTTTTCTCTTACTGTCCTGCCTTTTTTCTCTCCCCTCCCACCCCTCAGATCTGACGTGTTATTGCTTCAGAGTGTTATTTATGAACTTTAGACTGCAGGCAAGCAGACAGAATATGTTTATAAGGAACAAGCAGACATTTTAGTGTGATCCAGCTTGGCAGTCCAACCCTCTCGATTCAGGCGGGAGACTATCGACTTCAAGGCTAGTCTCCCACCTCCCGATTCCTGCATACAAAAACCTGTTTCCTGGGCACGTTTCAGCCAATAGGGACTGATCTTGTGTGACTCGGAGTATGCACTGGCAGTAAGCTGCTCCTCAGGGGTTGGCTCTAGGCTCATTGCGGTCCTGGGCAGGGAGCGTAGGTAGGGGGCCCTGGAAGAGGGGGTCCGGGCGGGGCAGAGCGTGGCGGCCCCTGGTTTTTGGTGGCCCTGTGCAGGTGCACAGCTTGCACATGCCTAAGGCCGCCCCTGAGCTCCTGCAGGCCAGTGCACAACATTTTTGTCAGTCCCTCTCTGCTGTGCCATAGTGTTTTCTCAGTGCTCCTGACAGGTGAGGAAAAAAGTATATTCACATTTCAGGTATCCGATCCTGCCGTAGCACAATTGCATGTCCCACACATGAGCCAATAGACCAGATTCAGGCCTCGATAGAAGTAAATGAAAGAAATACAGTCTCCGATACATTTTTTTCAAAATCTCCAACTTTCCTCCTCTAAAACGTTGCCATGTATCTCCTCTGGCCCCCATTGTAACCCCCACTTTAGATACAAATGTTGGGGGTGTCACCAGTCTTTTTAAACAACTGAGGTTTGCATTAAAGGGCCCCTTTCCCGGAAGGAGAGGCTAACAAGATCTTGTGGCCATAATTATGACCTAGTTTATTTTGTTATTGCACCACGCAATGTAGTACAAGAGTGACGCAAACCTTAAGTCAGATTTTTGAAGGCAAGCAAAGCCACTTTGTGTGGCTTTCGGTGGTTTCAAAAAACTGGAGTAACGCAGTGCAAATCGCTGCGTTGTGTTACTCTGCGCTGCGCAGGGGAAAAAGTCAGAAATGCGCTGTATACCTTAGTTCTATCCCATTCCTGCCCTTTCCCAGGGACCAAGTGCAGCACAGCTGCACTGCACCACTATTCCTTAAATATACCCCTTGGTTTACAGTTTGATGGTTAGATAGCTTTGCTAATGAGATCCAGTACATTGGTGTGTATAAACCCAAAAACCAAAGCAACTAAGGAAAACGCGTGTCTTCGAGAAGGCAAGGCACAAAAATCTGACTTGAATTCCTGCAAGTGCCACTTTTTTCCAAAAATGCACGCTGTACACATTGTACAGTGCAGCCGCGGCCCGTGGAGGGAGTTGCAGTGGGCCAGAGAGGCGGGGCGGGGGAGGGGCAGGGTGGGGTTGCTAAAAACCGGCATATGGATAATTGGAGGTAAGTAAACAATTTAATAAATACCATGAATTTCGGAGTGCGTGCTGATCTGCAAAAAGGGATGCAGCGCACGCTACGAAATTCGTTTTATTCATTAAATTGTTTACATACCTCGAATTATCCATATGCCGGTTTTTAGCACCCCAGGCCCGCCCCTCCCCCGCCCCGCCTCTCTGCCCCACCGCAACTCCCTCCATGGGCCGCGGCTGGTACAGGGCCTTTGTTGCTACCAAGAGGCAGCATGGTAAACTGTACTGTGAGGTGGGGAGGGCATACTTAAAATGTTAACTTTGAAACATTTTCAAGTGCTTCCTGGCTAAAGTGACCTATCCTTGGCCCGCCCATTAAATGCATGACAACATATTCTGCAGTTGCACTCTCGAAAATTGGCAGTCTGCCAGTCAATTAGGCATCCAGAGGATACTGACAGGACTTTTTTTTCCACAACATGCAATAATAAATGACCCAGCACTTTATTTTAAAATGTGTGGAGTGCAAGGATGTTTTTCAAACTCTTTCCTTATGTTTGTAAGGCAATTATAGCCATGTGTTTCCCAGAAATCTCTGAGCTGTTAGGTCATAGATTTGGCAAGAACTTGGTTCCCCAACGGGTGACCGCATCTAACGCTGAGGCCGTCAAACATGTGTTTTGCGCTTTTTTCTTTTTTTAAATACAAGCCCATGTAGCAACACAGTTTCTTGTACGTGCAGCTGTAAATTGCTTCAAGCTGCTTTCAACCATCGAACTACAGTGATTTTTCCTGGAAAAACTGAAAGGCTACTCTTTTGGTTGAATGTGTTTGAAACTGTACTGATGTGACGTATTTAAGGGTTAAAGGGCCTTTAAGAGAAAATGTTACAAAAAGGTGGAGAATGCCAACTTCAATATTTCTTTGAGGCTGAAGGGAATTAAGGACTATTGATGTAATGCAGGCAGGATACCCTTTCTATTGTACCTTCATCTCCTTCACGTACATTGTAGACTGAAGCAGGTTTGAAGTAGGTTTGTGTCACACTGTGAAACAGATCTCCATCACGCGCATTGTAGACTGAAGCAGGTTCGTGTCACCCTGTGCAACATATTTTGCTTTGTAGCAAGTAAGTTGCACATTAAGGGGCATATTAACAAGAGACATAACGCCGTTTTTCCGGCACATAGCACTGGAAAAGCAGCGATTATTTTAACTCATTTTTAACAATGCGCCACTAACATGCATTAGCGCATGTTAGCAGCCGTTTCATTAACCCCTGCGATTCGGCGCCTGTGCGGCCGTTTTAAAGAGTGGGCGGGTTCATGACGGCCCCCAGCCGCCATCAGCACACGAGCACTGTGATGCATGACGGCTGGGGGCCGTCATTAGCATGAAAGGGTTTAACACCTCGCATCGCTAATGAAATGCAAAGTAGGCGTTACTTCCCAGAAGCAACAGGGAAAAACTCGCTAACCAGATATCGCAGTATTTACAAGCATGACACGCAAAGCCATAATAAAAGCCACCCTAACCGCGGTTATCGCTGGTATCTAACTTCTGCTTTATTTCCGACTTAGCTATCTGTATTATGGGAGGTAGATCGCAAGGTTAAGTCCACATCTCCCTATTATCAAAATTTTCATTAGCGCAGTTCTATTATCGCGGGATTTTGCACACTGAAGATCATTATCACCGTCTATCACCGGATTTCACATAGCCTGTTAGCAAAGCGTTGCAAATATACTGCTGACACAGCGATGTAATGCGGCGATAGAAGGCGTGGAGAAGTGTGGCTCACTGGTTAGAGAAGGCAGACCTGGAAGCAGAGGTCAGCCCGGGACCAGGGTTCAATTCCTGGCTCGGCGGGGTCTTGAGTCCTAAAATGTCCATGGACTCGACAATTCTCGCTCTGGTGCCTACTCGATTCACGGGTTCCCACTCTGCGACTCTGGGCAATAGCTTGCTTAATCTCCACAACGGCCCCTTGCGGCGGGATGCCTGACTTTCTCCTTGCGTATACCCTGCCGGGGTTATCTCACAGGGGAATACCAGGACGGGTTCCCTAAGCAAGCGCTTAGAAACTGCTCAGTGATTTGCGCTATATAAATTCCTGTACATTTACATTTACAAGGCGATAATGAAAAACGCGCTGAACGCGTTTAGCGATAATTATCGCATGTTGTTGTTGATATGTCCCTAAGAGAATTGTGGTCTGTTGGTGTGGTAATACCAACATCGTGAAAATAGATGTTGTGGGGTGCGGCTTTTACCTACAGCACCTCAGAATGGGGATAATGCTGTAATAACAAGTTCTGAGGTCTGAAATCTTAGATTGATGCAGCTTTTCCTCATGCAAGTCGACCATGATTTATCAGCTGAAAATTGTGAGGTGAAAAAAAGCCAATTTCTCAAAACGTATGTTCATAACAGAGCTATTTACAGAACATTAGATATTTTGGTAACTGCACAAGATAGTGCAAACTGAAAGTAGCACAAATGGGATACAGCTCGCGGACTAACCTGCACAGTTCCTGTTTTTTTACGCCCTATAGACACATCAGCTACTTTGAAAGTGAGGACAAAACATTATGCTGAGGTGGCACACTCATTCATGATACGCCCTGGGAGTTAGAGCAAGGACTTCAGACATATGAATTCAGAAACAAGGTGCACAACCATCGATTTACATTTCTGAGCCGTGGCGTCTGCAAATCTTACGCTAACTTGTGGTGTTACCAGGTGCATGCTTTCACTTCATGATGGGCTGTTTGACTTTTCAGGCTCTGGCCAGCACTGCACCAGCTTTCATCAACGCAAAAATCAAATCATACGTCCCCTGTAGAGACTTACGCTCTTCCTCCCAAACTTTACTGTGCGTGCCCCGCTTCAGGAAGAAGAAAACTGGGGGACTAAAGTTCTCCTTACTGGCGCCGTCCTTCTGGAATGCCCTTCCTATCACAGTCCGGTCCACTCCAGTGTACGCTGACTTCCGCAAAGCCCTCAAGACTTTTCTGTTTACCCGAGCTTTCACAGCTTAATTTACCCTTTCTGCTTTAGCGGTTCATCTGTTCTCTGCGCCAAGAAACCACACGGTGATCGAGCGCTTTACAAGTCCCTTAACTTCAACTTCATGCAATGTAATCAGTACAATTGCATTGTAAACCAGAAGGCAGCTCCATTCTGGGCCTGTGAAGAGTCTTCCCTTATTTGCTTCTAAAGGCACTCACTGCAGCACCGCCTGTCCTGTTGACAAAAGTCTATTGGAAAACCGTGCAAAGCTCCTTTTTACAACAGTGAACACTTGTGCACAACTTCATGGTGAGGGCCCAATGCAATGCAAAAAATGTGCTTAATAGGCAGACAAACTATAAAATACATTACAGTTTATCACTAAATTCAATGTGCATTTCTTTCCACTATGGCCCTCATTACGAAGTACCATGATGCTGAGCTGGGCTTCCACCGGGCATCAAACCGTGAACCCCGCGCTCTGGAGTCAGCGCTCTGGCCACTGTGCCACACCTCTCCCTCGCAGACCTGCTAGAAATGACTAGTTCCGATCGGACACCCCAAACCCGGTGCCTTCCCCAAGGGACTCTGGTTGCTGAAAGCAGTTGACATCTTTGTGTGAAACTGTAAGAAATTATGGATTACCAGGAGTATCGGGGCAAACTTCCATATCCCAGGGTAATTCCTCATTTATTAGGAAACTTCCGGGGTCCTACAGACTCCCCTCTCCCCCTTAGGCTTACCACCACCTTTGATATCGGTAACCCTGAGGGGAGGAGCATTCCAATCCAAAATCTGGGGACACGTTATATAGTCCCCGAAATGTATGTACAACTGGTTTATTATTCTTTTTTTCCATTAAATTGAAGTACATAGTTGTGAAAACTAATACACCAAACCAATAAAATGATATATAGATAATATGTCTACATTTTTATCACCAAAGGGATATCCCCCGCCGGGACATGTAGCCTGGCAAACCAGCCGCATTGTAGCTCAGCATGGAGTTTCGCTATGTCTCATTAGTCAACGGTGCATCGCCCAACATTGCATCACTGGCAGGAGGCTAGGGAAGCCCCCTCTTAGATTTATGTTTGCAATTAAGTGAGATATACTGCGACAAGCATTTCTGTGTGAACATACGGCTCTGTGACGCATATAATTCTTGGAGATGCAGTGCGCTGGAGATAAGTGTTCCCAGCCCTAGGGCTGTTCAGATGTAAACACATAACAAAATCAGGTCTTTAAAGGGAAATGTGCTATTATCGATAACGGTTTTTGCCACTCCACAGTTAGATGGTGTTTAGTTATTTTTTAATATAATATTGTTAAAAGCCAAGAAGCCCAGCGAAAGAGATCTGGACGGAAATTCGAGGGCTTTCCTATTTGACAGGCTTTGTGGACATTCAATGTTTATCGACTAGACACTGAAAGAATATTAATTCTTGGAATGAAGCAAGATTCCCTGTTTCTCCTTTTTAAAGCCAATTGGTTGGCATGGCACAAATGAGTCATAATATTAGACAAGACAGCAACTTATCAAAGCTTGTAGTCTATTTAGATATCTTATTTCTTAATATTCTAAATATAAAATGTAATACAAAATGTAAGTAGGTGTGTCATTTATCACACTGAGATGTCACCATCTGGCCACTTCAAATTGCTAGTTGACAGTTGTAATATTCCATTCAAGGTCAAACATTAGTACAATAGTGTTCATGATAAGGTTCAGACACATTCCAGTCTTAAATAATTACTCACAGTTATTGATCTTGGTCATGCAGATGTATGGTGTGAGGAGGTGCATGGAGAAACACACAGTTTCATTGGATGATGCTCATTATTGTTTACTGAGAGCAAGTAGATCCTGCGTAAAATCTGAGATGAAGCTAAGTAACTGTCCTTCACTGTTAGGCCACTCTAGGAAGCTGCCGGCTGCTGTCCGTAGGTTGGTAGACATGGGGATGCTAATAGCGAGACGAGTGGTGGCACTTTGCTGGATGAGAGGCCTGGTACCTACTGCCAAATGCTGGGTGCACAACATGGTATACTGCTGTACACAGACATAGAATTACAGCGAGCCGCCCAAAGAATTTCTGGGGGCTATACCAGAGATTTATCAGCAGTGCTACAACCACACCCCCCCCCTGGAAAGATCAGTGGGGACCTATCGAGATCTCCTATCTCTTCGGATGGCTCTGCTAGACTGGTTGAGGCGTCTCCGACTGCACATGGCGCCGAGGCCACCTCCTTTACACTTCTACACTAGGCGACTCGTCTTGGGGGTACTAAACGTGATCCTTCCAACTATCACTACGCTGGGATCCAGGGGACCATCCATGTCCACCTAAATAGCGGGAATGAGTGCTTAGGGGAGGTGGGCTGGGAAGCTACACACGGGCGACAAGAGGGGAGTGCTTTGGGCGGCAGGGTCCCTGGTTGGTGCATGGATCGTTTAGTGTCATGATTCTGCACGCCGCCTGCCCGGTCTCGGGTTGTTGGCTCAAAGGCTGTGTTACTAGTGTGCCTGAACTTTGCTAACGGGGAACTTAGTTTGATGTGCGATGTGTGCTCATCTGGGGGGAGGTGGGGAAATCATTTGAATGTTATGTATTTTGATTATACAAAAGCAATAAACAATAAAAAAACAAAAAAAGTAAGTGTCCTTCACTGATCACTTGATGTTGAGAAATATTCAAGTGTTTTAATGCCCCATTCATTTGTGCATCAGGGAGGCTCACACAGCTTGTTGATACAAGTTGTTGATGGGTGTTGTTTCTATGCAGGCATTAACCATAAGAATTCACAAAGCATCGGCATGTCTTGACATCTATCCCATCTACCGCTGGTTGCCATTTTTGTGGCATTTTAAGTTAGTTGAAGGTATCCTTTCCTAGCTTTTTGTCTCGTGGTTTCCTGAATCAAGACATAGCCGGAATTTGCTCCGAGGTCTGAACTGATAGTTTTCCAGAGATTGGGGCATAAAACTCATCCTAATTAGTTTTTTACTTTGCTGAGAGGATCTACTGAGAATTCGCTGATGAGCGATCAATGGGTGCTATGTATTGGGGTGCTTGTTTATTGAGTTGCAATGGCTCTTACCAGAACTGACCCTTCTCTGCACGCCGTGAAACGCCGACTTCGCCGACGCCTGACCTGGGAACTGCCACTCTTCCCTGCGGCCTCCCCGTGTCCCAGGAGGGATTGACCGCCGAGGCCTGCGCCAACATCTTGCCGCACCCGCTTCGCGGGTGCCGCTGCGCGGTGCCAAGGCGTGGGGTCGAGGCTGCAGGTCACCACCCAGCATCCATCACCGGGAGGAAGAAAGAACTGCGGAAGGTAACTGGGGGCGCGTGAGGCAGGGACTCCATTGACCAGGAGTCCCCGCGATGCACAGGTGTGCACGGCCGCGCCCCCAGCAAGCCACGCCCCCGGCCGGCCAAGCTCCGTTAAAGAGCGGATCTTCCCAACACACATTGGGATCGTCTTACCAGAACTGACCCTTCTCTGCACGCCTTGAAACGCCGACTTCGCCGACGCCTGACCTGGGAACTGCCACTCGTCCCTGCGGCCTCCCCGTGTCCCAGGAGGGATTGACCGCCGAGGCCTGCGCCAACATCTTGCCGCACCCGCTTCGCGGGTGCCGCTGCGCGGTGCCAAGACGTGGGGTCGAGGCTGCAGGTCACCACCCAGCATCCATCACCGGGAGGAAGAAAGAACTGCGGAAGGTAACTGGGGGCGCGTGAGGCAGGGACTCCATTGACCAGGAGTCCCCGCGCTGCACAGGTGTACACGGCCGCGCCCCCAGCAAGCCACGCCCCCGGCCGGCCAAGCTCCGTTAAAGAGCGGATCTTCCCAACACACATTGGGATCGTCTTACCAGAACTGACCCTTCTCTGCACGCCGTGAAACGCCGACTTCGCCGACGCCTGACCTGGGAACTGCCACTCGTCCCTGCGGCCTCCCCGTGTCCCAGGAGGGATTGACCGCCGAGGCCTGCGCCAACATCTTGCCGCACCCGCTTCGCGGGTGCCGCTGCGCGGTGCCAAGGCGTGGGGTCGAGGCTGCAGGTCACCACCCAGCATCCATCACCGGGAGGAAGAAAGAACTGCGGAAGGTAACTGGGGGCGCGTGAGGCAGGGACTCCATTGACCAGGAGTCCCCGCGCTGCACAGGTGTGCACGGCCGCGCCCCCAGCAAGCCACGCCCCCGGCCGCAACACCCCCAATAAATAGAGGACGGCAACGCGTAGCGGGACGCGAGCGGGACGCCGAGCGAAGCCCGGGCAAAGGGCGGGCCCTCTGTGGCCCTCAGGGGCCAGAAGAGGCCGGGCTGGGCCAGCCCCCTAAAAATTGCCCTCTCAAAAGACATTGTTAATTGTATCTCGGTACCTTGCCTGGCTCCTGGTCATTTTCATCGACACAAGTTTAAGCCGGCTGTTACAATCCAACACAGCACCCTCTGCAATGAGGAAAACCGCTAAGAAGACCAGGATGCCTACCTTAAGATCGAGTACAAAAGCCAAATCGGATCACCCACCACCTTTACCGACCCTTACTGCCATCGATAAAATGCTTAAACAGACCATAGGGGCGGTTTCTGATGCTATAGCCAACACTGAGAGAAGAATGTCTCTACCACTTGTAACCATCATCCAAGACACCCAGGAATCACTCCTTCACCTCTCAGAAGCCTCTGATAATTTGGTAGAGGAGACCTACACTAGCCGGCCCATAACCCCACCCTCTTTCGCTGACCTTCCTTGTGCCCAGGCGACCGCTGAAACCAGCAGGGACAGACCTGGCACACAATTAAGCGCACAAACAACAACCATGGATGCAGATGCACTTAATGAGGAGAAAACGCCGCATAGGGATGGCCGTAAACAAGGGAGGAAAAAAGGTCACGCAAAGTCCAGCAACCACAACCTGATCACACCCATCACCCCATCAACACCGGGAATACCATGCTGGATAACCAACATGGTGGCGGATCTGAAATCTGACCTAGAGCATTCCATCATGGTGCTGCTAAAACCCCTCATAGCAAAAATAGACAGACTAACATCATTGGTTAACAACAAGGGGATAGGCCCGAAAATCCACCCCGGGCAGGAACGAGATCCGACAAAATCTATGGTCCCTACTACAACAAGCCTACCAAAAGATAAGGCCCCTTTAGCACAAAATGGGGCTCCAAAACCAAAACTCAACAACGTTAATAACACCAGTGTCCTGCAGAAAGGAGCTAAGGAAAAACAGAAGGCTGCTTCCACCCCACAAGCAAATAAAAATAAAAATCAAACGCCGAGCGGTAATAATAAACCTCCACCCGGCTCTTCACAAACGCTTGAAGAAAATAAGGCCTTAACCCCGAAGGTGGACCCTAAGACCTCCCGCACCTCTACCGCGACAACCATCAATGATAAGAAAGCCGCTACACGCTTCAGGACAATCACCCTTCCTCCTGAGGCATTGCCATTTGTAGTGGTCCTCACAGGAGTCCCCCCATTAAAGGAGGGTCAAAGGGAAACACAAATTGAATTAAAAAACAAATGTGCACAGTGGCTGCAAACACATAGGCCCCTGCCCCCTAACATCTATGGGGAAATCCTCTCAGTGAGAAGGGGCGAGTGGATCGGCAAAGGCACCAAGACCATCGCAGGGGACATCATCACAGTGAATTTCAGAGATATGGCAGCAGTCAACTTTATCTGCAACGCCCCTCCGGGGTATACCCGCTCACAAATTCACCCAGTCCATCTATCGCACTTTTACCCCCTGGCACCTCAAAGGCCGAGGCAGAATTTTAACCATAACAGAACACCGCACTTGAGTTTTCAATTTGGCCCACCCCAATGGCAAAGGCCAAATCCCGTATTCCCTGTCTTCCCTACCTATGACTCCTCACTAATGCAGTACGCCCATTGGAACAGGTTCAGTACACTTGAAGGGGTGGACTGACAGAGAATGGACAGTTTTCCATCAAAAATCCAACTCAGGAATGAGCCAATTCTTATACCACCAGGGGCGGAAGAAGGAGCAGCCTACGGAAAATTTGACTCTACGGGCCTTGTGCACACCACAGAAGGTAGGAGCATACTACTAAACAGTACCCAGGGTACAGGGGAGGGGACAAATTCCATCAGAAGAATCGCCACCCCCCCCGGGCCGCAATCAAGCCGGGCCGCAATACCTGCAGAGGGCAAACAGCCAAGTCCTACGATAGGTGACGGTAGAAGGACTCCCAAGGTAAAGACTTACGATAACCTATTAATAGCTACTTGGAACATCGCAGGGTTAGCGACTAAGTTTACATCTGAGGACTGGCTCAGCTACATAAGGAAATTCCATATCCTATGCCTCCAAGAGACCTGGGCCACCGAACCGCACGATTATAGCATGGAGGGCTATAAAAGCTTCTTTGTCCCTGCAAAAAAAGCTACCTCTGGGAGAGCGAGTGGGGGGCTCGCGATTTATGTCCACTTAGATATTAATGGCACCTGGACCAACACCAAATGGGACACACGTAACCTTCAGGTACTAAGGTTTACCTCATCAAGTTTAACATTCTTGCTAATGAACTGGTATAATACACCGGCCATAACGGAGAAGGGCGTACCTACAAAAGAACTCGAAAACTGTTTGAACCTTTTATCTAAGACACCAAAACCCATGAATTTAATTCTAATGGGAGATTTTAACTGTCATCTCTGCGAAAATCTGTTACCCTCTAATAATGACTGGTCAAAATGCACGATTATGAAAGGCCCACACTTCACCCACTCACCAGAGGGTTGGGACCTAGAAAGACTAATGAAAAGGCACAACCTTACCCAAACCCTGGACCTTGCCATCTTAAATGAGAGAGGAGAACTAACTCCAACATTCAAAGGCAGAGGCTGTCACTCTTATATTGACTTTGCATTAGTTTCTCCCAATTTAAAAAGACTCATCAGTACAACCCTCATAGAGGCCAGTAGCTTCAGTGACCACAATCCGGTGATCATCGAAATGGAAGGTTTTGTCTTCTCAGCGGAAAAGAGACCGGTTATATTGGAAAGAGCAGTGGACCAGGGTAGAAGAATTAAATGGGCTAAAATTGATGGGAACTGTTTTTATAAAAAACTCTTAAGTGAAGCCTCAGCAGCGATTGATAAATGTCTCGACCCCTGTGTAACTGGAGGTGCGGTGGTGAAGGCATTTGAAGAAATCGCGCAGGTTGTAAATAATTCCCTCCAAACCAAAGGTGGGAACAATAATATTTCCTCAAACCCTCGCTGGTTCGATCCTAAATGCACTAAAGCTCTGAAAAACCTGAAGGTCAGTCTACACGCCCAACCAAGGGACAAAATAAAGGTGGCAAAAAACAGAGTCGAATACAAAAAAGCCGTGAAGGCACGAAAGCAGAGTCTGCAAAACCAGGCTTGGGAAGATCTAAGGGATGCCGCAGAAAGAAAGGACTCTACTGCCTTCTGGAAAGTGATCAATGCCCCCTGCTTTCAGGACCAAGGGGCCCCAAAAATCATGAACACCATCTTGCCGGAGCAATGGCAGAAACACTTCCAGAGTTTATATAACCACCACTCAAATCAAGCACCCCAAGAGAAGTTATCGAAGGCCCATCAGCCTGCTAAACCAAATTTCACCTTAAAGGAGGTTGAACTAGGAATAACCGGACTGAGTAAAAATAAGGCGCCGGGCCCGGACGGTATACCACCAGACTTATTCCTAAGCAAACCAGATCTATGGGCTCCGTTACTCACGAGGGTGCTAAACGAAGCAGTGGAGGTAGGCCTCCCCCAGTCCTGGTCAACGGCGACCATAGTCCCTATCTATAAAAAAGGCAATCGAGACGACCCCCAATGTTACCGACCCATCTCACTCATCGACGTGACAGTTAAGGTCCTGGGTCGAGTCATCCTATCAAGATTGCAAGACTGGGCAGAGGAGCAACAAATTCTCTCCGAAATCCAATACGGCTTCAGGAAAGGCAGATCTACCACCGACCAATGCCTAAATTTATACCTCCTGATTGCAAAATACACCATCGCCGGGAGGGGGTCAATACATATGGGGTTTATGGACCTCTCAGCGGCCTTTGACCGCGTAAACAGGAGAAAGCTCTGTTCAATGCTAATGGATCTAGGTGTGGATCACTCACTAGTTGACACCTTACAAAACCTACATCGCAACACCTCAGCAAGTGTGAGATACAGCCAGGAAGGAAAAAAGACTGATCCATTTACCTGCAATAGTGGAGTAAGGCAGGGATGTATCCTCGCCCCATTCCTTTTCTCCATTTACATTAATGCACTGGAACAGGACCTTCTTAAACTTAAAGTTGACTCACCCCAAATCGGTCATCGAGCAGTACCCGTCCTACTTTACGCCGATGATGCGGTTTTGCTCTCAAGAACACCCCTGGGCTTGCAAAAACTAATTGACGGGTTTGTCAAATTCATGGACAAATTGGACCTGGCAACTAACCTCGAAAAGTCCTTCATTATGTCATCTGGGAAACCCACAAAAGGATCTTTTACCTACAACATCGGGTCACATAAAATAGAACAGGTCAAGTCCTTTACATATCTGGGGGTGTTATTCGATCAGGATCTATCGTTCAAACCCCTGATTGAAAAACACTCGACCAAATTGGCGGCCACAGTAGGAGCCATCATGGGGTATGGGCGGAGACTAGGGAAATGGTCCCCGGAACAAATCATGACCCTATACAGATCCATCTGCTGCGCGAAAGTAAGTTATGGAGCGGAAGTGTGGGGCTTTTTGGGCAAAAAAGCTCAGCCACTCCAGACGGAAGAAAACAAATTCTTACGAAGAATCCTAAAAGTCCCACAGAGTGTTCCGGCCCACATCATACATGAAGAGCTGGGAGAACCCTTCCTGGAGGACAAAATCAAAATTAAACCTCTTCTGGCTTGGGTGAAGGTATGGACCAACCCTGAGGCGGCCCTAACCAGACAAATTATTGAGGATTGCCTCAAAAGGGACAAAGGCCATGTAATCCCCTGGCTGAAATTTGTTAAAGAGTCGTTAACAGAGATTGGCTGCTCCAAATACTTTTTAGCCCCCGACTCTTTAACTCCGGAGTGTAAAACCTTGGTCAAAAAACTCTTCCTCACACAGCTGAAGTCAACAAGGGCAGAAAAGGAGAGGCTTAAACCCACCAATCTCTCTTATAATAATCTCACACCGAAGCAAGGCATGGAACCTTACTTAAGGGTCATGTACAATGCGCAGGATCGCTATCTCATAACCCGATTTAGAATCAACATGTTACACCACATCCTTGCAGTGCCATCTGGATTTACCCACACAGTGGAGGAGAAGGGTACCTGCGGCTGCGATCATAGATCTCCGCAGGATACCCTTCATTTTGTCTTACTGTGTCCATTCTACGCGATACCAAGACGCAAGTTCCTGGTGGGTATCCTAAAAGAGCTAAAATTCAAGCACGCGAAATTGGCGCTGAGATTCTTACAGGAAGCTGAGGACGCTTACACCCTATTTTGCACGACAAACTTCATTCGGATCGCTACTAGACTGAGGTCTACCAGAGTCATTGTCCCTTAATGGAATTGGACATTTAAATTTCTTAAAACTACCTTGGCCCTTCTTTGAAGTACAAAACTTTTTTAAACTTCTTAAACTGAATATTATTAATATCGCTTTTTAATCTGTGTATGTTTATTGTATTTGTGCTTTTATGGTGTCTTTTTAAGAACCGAATAAAGTTTATAAATTGAAAATTGAAATTGAGTTGCAATGGCCACTGTTCTAGCAGACCTTATGTTTGGTGCATAAGGCACTCTCGACTTGGCTCTCACTAGGACAATATGGGTGATTTTATTGTCAAGCTAGTGTGGTCAAAACCTCTGAGTACCAAGGCCCTTTGTCACCTTGTTTTGAAGTAACAGATGTCTGTTAAAATAGTTTCGAGGTAAGCTGTGTGGGTTCTATTCCACTAGCCAAGCAGGACAATCACCACAGCTTGGTTAGCAGAATTCAGCAAAGTTCTGCGCTATGAGAGGTCAGATATAGTGCTTAAACTGTGGATCTCAGTTTTCCCCACAGGGCATCTTAATCTACGTTTCTTATGCTTTCAGTTATCGGTGCAAGTCTAGGAGCGAACAATTGAATGCATGAATGATGGACTTATAGAGCGCGTGGCTACTCTGAGGAGTTTCCTGCGGCTATCGGGTGTATCCCATGTACGCAATCCCACTGCAAAAACCTTACTTCCTCCCAGGAATGAAAAAGAAGTTGAAGTTTTTTCCGGAAGATGAGCTCGGAAGCAACAAAGCTCCGTTCTCAAGGGAGCTCATTCTAAGCCTCAGCAGCTAGGAGGGTGAAGGCTTTGCTTGCCCTTCAAACACGCTTAAAGTGGAGGATAACCAAAAGTGAAGCAAAAGTAGCGGGCAACTCTCTGGAGGGAATATACTGAATAAATCTCTCTACCAGATAACCAGGGCTGGAAAGAAACACTGCCCTGTGAACCATCACTAGTGCTTTTGAATATAATCCATTTCTTAACGGGCATCCAATGTAGGGCCTTGAGTGCTTCTGCCTTCTAAGATTGCCTAGGTATACGAAGAAGTAACTTGGCTGCTGCATTTTGGACCACCTGAGCTTCTGCAGCCCCAAAATACAAGACATTCACATAATCCCAGCGCAAAGTGATCAAGGCGTCAATCGCTACTCTTCTCTCCTCCAAAGGCAGGAGGTGGAGACGTTTCTTGATAGTCCGGAGCAGCTAGAAAGCATTGACCTACCTCTGCAGAGATCTGAGCTCTCATAGAGAGGGTGTTATCCAACTTCACACCTAAGTTTTTAACCACTAGGGAAGGGGTGGCGGGACTGACAAAACAGCCATACAATTGAGTTTGGCAAATGCATTAACACCTTTAAGGTAGGCAATTTAATATAAAAAGGTAAATATGAAAGTGCATATTTTAAAGCTCATTTGTCAGAGATGTTGATCTTCTAATAGTATGAGCTGAAAATAATCAGCATCCCCAACCAGGACTTTTCTACCAAAGCTTTATTCAGCAGGTTGGTGGTTTTGAGTCTACTCGATGAAAGCCGCTTGAAGAGCTCTGATAAATATTCTTTTTAAAACAAGGCTTTACTTGAGCTGAAGCAAGTCATGGAATATTTTTGAAGGCAGCTTCATGTCTTACACTTCAGCCTGGTGGTGCCAAACATGGACAATTTGTCTAATTATGATATTCCGCCATGAAGGTGGATTTGTAGTGTGAGTAAATACCATTTACAAGAGAATAAATCCAACAATCTTGATTGTGGGAATCAAAATGGGATTTTACACACATAAATTAAATGTTTTTGCAGAGCTAATATAAACTTCCATTGGCAATACTTCGATGAATCAGGCCATAATGAATAAAGAAAAGGTTGTAAATGCAATTGAATAATCCTTTTATATTGAAGAAGTGTACGGAATATATTTAACCGAAAAAACATTTTTATAGTTTTAAATTAAATCATGTATCAAATTAAAAAGTTAATTGACTTTAAAATGAGTCTATATTTTTTTGATGAAGATTTTGATTACTTTTACTATTTCGGGTTTTCCTGTACCATTACGAGAGATTCAAGTAACTTCATGTTAATTTATCTATAATATGAAGCATTTTTAAGACTTTCAGTTTAGCGCACACTCCTTAAATCACTGAATCAAGAACATTTTAGTATTTTGTCGAGTCAATATTTTGTAATGTCATTAAGTACCTATCTTCCATCATCCCACTAGGACAATCCATAAGTGGAAAACTGAAAAGGTCAATGCAGTATAAAAGACAGGTACTGCATAACTCAAAATGAATAGGAGTAACTGTATTACACTATTGACTATTCATTTCTATTTCACATTTTATGACAAGAAAAGAAAAGGGCAAAACATGAATCAATTAAGTAGGCAGTTATAACAGTAGGTGTAGATATTATGCCAGGGGACATCACTCTATTATTCTTGATATTAATTCTCTACCTGTTCAAGGAAGCTGAAAGGAAAAAACTTAGGAGTGATATTAAAAAGAGTTGCTTTGTGAGAGAGAGCCTCTTGATACATTGATACATAGTAACTGACTGCCATTGCATAACAGAACACCAACCTCTACACAAGGCTGTCCCCAATGTAATACAATAGTGTTGATGAACCGTAAAAGTTCTGCACTGGCAGGCATAAGTGAAAATGAGCTATAAGAACAGGCACGTTCTCGGTGCCTTCGTGCTCCTGTGATGTACCACTCCTCCCTAACATCTGTAGTGTTATTCCCAACTATGGGCCTGATTATGATGTAGGGCGGACACTGTTGCAGTCTCAAGACCGACCGACCTCTGGTCGGGGCCCCAACACAGCTATTAGAATGTGTCCGCACATGGTGCAGTCGCGTACTCCCATTTCTCTATGAAAGCTTGTGCTGTGGCCGTAAACCAGCTGTAGCACAAGCTCCTATAGGGAAATGGGAGATCCTGTTCATCCCTGGCACCGTGTGGCAGGCACCTCAAGGTGCCAGCTAGACAGTGCAGGGATTAACAGGCAGGCACCATAGGTGACTGCACAGCTCCCAACCGGAGGCTGCAGGCAGAAGGGGGCCCTGCTATGGGCCACCCTTAAGTCGCTTTTTGACAGACTTTCCCAGGGCTGGACTAGGAACCTAAACCGGCCCTAGCAAACTGCTCGGCCGGCCCCCGGGAAGGGGTAAGGTGGGGTGCAGGCAAGCTGTTTGCTATCGCTGGTTTCAGTCGATTTTGTTACAGGGGGCCGATATTGCCCGCCCCGATAATAAACATGGCTCCCAGGGGCCCAAAACTGTCACCCACCCTGGCGGTCTACTGGGAAACACCCAGTGCCCGCTACAGCCAGTCCAGCCCTGGGCTTTCAATGTCAGAAAGCCCGACATGGAAAGCCTGTCAGAAGAGAAAATCATAATGCTGACAGTGGAATCGCCATCCTTAGGGCTTGTGGTGAGGCCTCCGATTGGCAGACAGGCTCCTTGAGCCCATCGGTATCTAGACACAAAGACCAACTGATTTCACTTTCGTCCGGCTGCATTGTAATGCGGCAGTCAAAAGTGAAACTGAAGTTCCGACTGACATCAAAATCGGGCCTCTACATGTTAACTCTACACGTGACCCCCCCACACACGTTTTTTAGAATAACGTACAGAGGCCATATAAATGTGAATGTAGACGTATTGCATCTTATTCTAGGACCATTCTCAATCAACTACCAGTTGAGACATATATTTGATACCAAGTTTTCAAAACTGTACAAGCAGCAATACCCTTTTAAAACAGAGATGATGATCTTTCTTCATGGTTTTCAATTGGCTTACAAATCTGTCAATGAAATATAAAAATCATTAAAAGTATTTCTTCAGAAAAGGAAGCTTAATATTCCATTTCTTTATGCACACATATAATAAAGGTGATGTAATATTGCAATAAATGTTTTCAGTTCAAAAGACTTCCAAAATTAAAAATGTATTTAACCACCACATACCAAAGAAACATAAAGATTCAATTGAAACCTCCAAGAATCAGCAAATGTATGAATCTCAGAAAAATGTAATATCTTTTTGAGCCATCTGCACCTATTATTCCTCATGGTGGGACATAAGCATAATATGATTCAAATTCTTTCCACTGCCCACAAGCTCAAACAGGTTGATGTCAAATTAAAAAAAAAATTAAATCACCATCTAGAGACATAAGAAGGAAAATTATGCAAATACTTTAGCTCATTTTTTTCTGTATGTTCTATAGTGGGCAACGTTTAAGAAAATCCTAGGACCATATTATTCCTTATTGTTAGCACATGGCTCTCTGCTAAGTATTTCCAAAATACCCAAGTAAATGTTCTAGCCTCACTCCGTCTGCAAAGATGAATTCCTCAAAAGGACATTGTAAGTGGGGGGAACCAATAGATGGATCTGCAAGGATAATGTAGCATAGACTCGTACAGCAAGAAGGGGAGCACACCAGGTGTACCATTTTATTGCCATGCCCCCAACTCAAATTTGATGAAATGAAATGATATTTCTTGCCCCCACACTGATTAAGCATGGATTGTAATTTAAATCCAAAATGTTTTCCTATTGTCAAGGGAACCAATCATTTGCACCATACGAGATTACCATGCACAATTTAAGTGGCAGAGCCTTCCAGGATTAGAAATTTAAATTCCTTCACCCTTAAGGGTAAATCTATGTAGGCATTTCTTTTTGCATTTGATAGGAGATCGAATTTCCCACAATTGCGCTCCATCTCTAGAAAGAGTACTGTCCACTTTGAAACTAAAGAAGTCTTATTCGTTGATCAGTTCAAGCACTAATTCATCAACGTTGGTCTTGCAGCTTCCTCATTCTGCTGTTCTGAAGAAAAGGCTCAATCTTTGCTTGAGAGTGACTTGTTGAAAGGTACTGGTGTTTAGAAAACTGTGCCAATAAAAAAGTAATCACTAAAAGCTAATGGAAATGTGTTCCTCCATAAAAGTATTGTCTGCATAGGTCAGTAAATCAATAGAACAGCTATGCAGTTACGAGTTACAAGTAAATCCCCAGGGAATGGTAAATAACAGATTCAGTTTCACCAGGTGGAATGCTGCACGGGTTTCCCTGTTTCATGTCAATTCATGTTCCATCTTTGGTCTCCACCTCCTGACAAGACTCAGGTAATCTGCTCTTTCCTTCTTGGAATACACATTCCTATGAGCAAATAGTGCTTGCTGAGGTAATGAATGTATCAAGGCTCATTCTACTAAGGTTTGCCTGAAGGATGCTGAAGGAAGTGAACAATGTGGCATTTTTCTCACATCATTTGAGCCATATCTCTACTGACAATTGTTCTGAAGACATTACAGTTTGAATGAACCACTCACTGATAACCTGTGATGGGTTTAGGGATTACAAATATTTTGCAGGTTTGCCTTTTTTTGGGGGAATACTCAGCGGCCTGAGTTCAAACCTTCTGACTTGTAGCCCCTTGCACCGAAGACCACTGAGGAAACGAAGACATAGATATTATAGAATCTGTAATATATTTTAGTATTCTGTTACGCTGTTGTGTTCAATTGGCTGAAGGCTGTAAAAAAAAATAAAACAGGGTATGACACTGAGGGCCTGATTCACAAAGGACTCTGCACTTGTGGGAGAGGCCCCGCAGTCATGGGGAACCCAATGAGCATATCTAAAAAAATTATTCTAGTAACCAACCTACTTCCAGAATAACTGAGGATGTTGATCATGTTCCCTTTAAAGCCATGACTGGGAATACTCATTCACAGGCTGAAGCAAATCTGTTGTGTGGTGCAGAATCCAAGACATGTAATTGTCTTTGAGTTTTGGGAAATCAATTATGCCTTTTTTAACAACAAACATGAAATATTGACATTGAAATCATGATTTATTTCTCTTGGCTCCCTACAAAATACTTTCAATGTTAACATATTCTTTGTGAACCCCTGCTATTGGGATATTATTGACGATGTATACAATCATGAGCAAGCCAGGTAATGTCATGGTTCTAATTTTTGCTCCCAGGCATAATCTGAAGGTCTGCCCAATGTTCAGTATCCATCTGTAAACACGATGAGTCAGCTCTAAGTAGGATATCCTTCACTAACCTAGAAATTAAAATGTCAGCCTATTGGTCGAAGTTGAACCTCAGGCAAAGTCCTATTGAAGGAACCTTTTGATCTGAACATTTGTAAACCAGTATTCCAGTTATGTTCAAAGGAAATGGTACCCACTGCTTGTAGGCAAAATTTAACCATGCTGCTTTTCTCAGCCCTGTCTTTCTTATCAGACCTCCATAACTCCTCCTTCCCGTGTCACTGCAATAAGAGAAGAGAACCAGTCGACTTGGCACTGAGAATGAAGGAATGTCTTCTTTTTACAGATGCAGATTTCTATTCTAATCTCAAATAAACCAGCAAATGCTAAATTTTGTTTATGTGTCCCCTATCCTAAATACCAGCCTTAATTGTTGTCTTCTTTCATGAATGCATTTAGGGCATAATAGAAAACAGTGAATCAATTGATCAAGGGTCTTTCTATTGAAAATTACATACAGAAGGTTCAAAAATATTTTTGAACCACATGACAGAACTAGTTGGCCCAAACTGAAAAAGAAAGCAAACATCTGCACAAAGGCGGGCTCACATTTTTCCAACACATTTTCTTCCATTTCCATACTTTATTTTGCAGAGAAATGTTTTTCATTTTTGTATTTTTCTTTACTCCTTTTTAGAATCGATCAAGATGTTCCTCATCTTTTTTCTCTCAGCGTGGACTTTATCAGTATCCACTGAGTTGTGTGTTTGACTAAGTGACTATCTATGTTAAAGTCAGATTTTGTACATTGACTCTCCAATTTCAATCTAATTTTGTTTGTGATAGAAGTTTGCTGTGTCTATCGATGTGAGCTCGGAGTTTAGGTATAAGAGACCTTAAATGTTTCTAAATGGCAGTTCAACACAGTTAAACCCAGTTTCCATCCCAATGCTTCTATCTCTACTGCATACCCGATAACTTCTCGAGGGTTTTGCCTTTAACGATGTATATATTTGGAAAGCTTTCAATAAAAAAGCAGACAGTCCACAAGACACAATCTTATCTTATCTTCATATACTTGCAATGAGGATCCCACCAAATGTCCACCAACTAATGACAGTCTTTGGAGAGCTGCTAAACCCTTCGTTGTAATCCTTTGGACCTGCGACTTACAAGATAGTTTAACTTAAAGCAGGAACTTTAGGTACCTATAAAAAGTCGACCTTCCAACTTACTGTTCTTAAAACACCAAGAGTACCTAGTGTTTCACCTTCCAAATTGCAATAACTAATGTTTTTACTATTTCTTCTCAATCTGTTACCCTTGCTTTAATAGCTCAAAGCATCCAGTATCTTCTGAAGGCATACCTGGGTGAGGTCAAATAGAACTAAGTCACCAGCATAAAAAAGACAAGCTTTTTATGTTGGTGTATTGTGTTGCTTATTTATTGACTGCTATAATATCCACATTTGCACTAGTCTCTATACTCAGCACAGTTCTTTACCAACAAGAACAATATTTATGGTGAAATCAATAGGTGAGCTCTAGCATATAATCGTAAATGATCTAACTGCCTTGCTACTATCAGGCAATTTTCTAGCATAGGATGATCTTTCCAAAACCATCAACCATGAGCTTCCATAAGGCTTTTACAGCTCCAATAGGGCGTGGGAGTTTGTGGGGTTATTAAAAAGGAGGGTAACCTGGAATATGTCAATTTAAAAATGTGGAACACTTGAGTCTACTACACCCAGATTTTTGCCACTTTAAAGAACAAAATGATCACTCTAGAGATGTTAGTTGAACACATCTGCTATGCTGATGATAACCATTGCTGGCGCATAATCAGCAGTTAAACTATGCCGTGCTAGCAACGGAGGTGAGAGACAATTAGACCCCCATCTAATGACACCACCCTGATACCCTCATCAACAACTACTGATGATTGAATTTGACCCTACTCATGAACTATTTTTTTTTGTTTTACATAGCGCAAACCAGACCCAAGACATCAGATATCAGAGCACTTTACATGAGCACCAGTTTCATTACATGAGTACACATTTTTTTTTTGTAGGCACAGGGAGATTAAGTGATTTGCCCTGAATCACAGGATGTTGAGCGTCATTGCTGAGACTCAAACCCCGTTTACCAGCTTCAAGGTCGATAGCTGTAGCCACAAGGCTACATCCTCTCATTATTAAGAGGTGGAATTGGTTGATTGAAAAATGTATTTGCTCTGCCTAACACAGATAGTAATTTTAACCTCAAAAAGATATGGACATTGTCTGAGATCGGGGTCATCTGGTATCCACTTCTAAGTGTACGTTTGTATGCCTAAAGAACAGGCTATAGAGGTATACTCAGAAACATGCTCTGCAGGTAACTTGAATTATTTGCCATCATGTATGCCTTTCTCTCTATTCTTTTATCACATCCCAAGTATTCTTAAGAACTTGTTTTTAAGTGCATAAAAAAATAACTAGTGAATATATGAGCCTTAAATCGTTTTCTTGGTGTACAAATATTTCAATATATTAACAAAATATTTTAGTATATTTAATAAATTCATAACACCCCCCCCCCCCAACTGCGGTTTGTACGCTTCATCTTTAAGATATATTTTTAATTACAGCCATAATTATTAATTTAAACAAAATATGTTTTGCAGATTGTACAATTTGGAGTTTTAAATAATTATGTATAAATTACATAAAACTCCAAGTCAAAAAACACATCAGCTTTTATATTTATGTTATTTGAACTAATTATATAATTGGAACTGTAGCTTCAATATTAATGCTACGCTTTTAAATAAGTGGTCAGCTGCAAAAAGAAATAACATAAAAACATGCAAAGTCAGTAGAATTCCATATAATTGAAAGGTCAACTAGACATATTTACATTATAAGAAAGACCTCGGGCATAGCTGTGTTAGAGCAAATGTATCAAGGGAACTATATTTGACGTGCGGTAACACAAAATGTTAAAGGTCATTGTGATGACATATCCATGAGCTTTCTCTCCAGATATTTTTCAGTTTCTTAAAAAATGACATTCCTTAGAGTTTCTAGAAGAATGTTTATACAAATAAGATCATTAGCAGTGCAAAATATACTTCTAGAAAGTGAAACATGAATGCATGGGTTTGGTGCATCATAATGATATCTCGGTACAGATTTGAAACTATAAGAATGTGGATTATTATTTGGAGTGGAATGACTTCCCACCTCAAGGAATAACAACAGTACCTGTCAAAGTAAACTCTCAAAGTCACTGAATTAACCTAAGCTGGACCTTCTGGTAGCTATGCCGCAGAACTGACAGTTTTAATTTACAAAGGGCCTCATTGATTAAGGCCTTGCAACACTTTTGCGCCTCCGTTGTGTCACTTTTTGTGACACAGCAGCAGTGAAAACAATGTGCCACATTGCACCCTATTTACAAAGTGACGCATTTAAGCAGATGCGTCACCTTGTAAAGCCATCCACTACATTATACCTGCGTCAGTTATAATGTATGCAGGGTGGGCGTTCCCCGTAGGAAAACCTCGTAGAAGTGTTGCAGTGAAATCTATGAGATTTCACTGCAACACTTCTAGGATGCTACTGTGTCAAAACCTTACGCCCTCTAGGCCCAGACTGATCCCATGCATTGCTGGAGTTGTGTCATGCTTGTGACACAACTCCAACAATGTGTAGCCTTTGTGCCGATAGACACGTCAGGATTCCTGACGTATCTGTCATTCCTTCCGACATGGAACGCCGTATTAAATACAGCACATCCCCACTGTCGCAAGGAGGGTACAGTGAAAACTGCTGCATCGCTGTTTTATCCCAGCAATGCAACAGTGCTCATAAATGAGGCCCAAAGTATTTATGCAGTGCCACAGCAGTAATTATGTCTGAACATCAAACGATAAATCAGAAACATAGAGCAACATTTAATAAATCCAACAAAACCAAAATGCTAAAAATCCAATAGGGGAACCAAAGAAATTAATTTTTAAAGATTGAAGTATGAATAGCAGCAAAAAGCACAAAGGGCCAATGAAAGCAGTAGACCAGAACCTAACCATGATTTGAGGCCAACCATAATACAGCTCTGGCCATGTACAAGTGGCTTGGTCCTCGTGAAAATATGGAAGTTAAAAACTTTAAAAATGTTTCCAAGTCCCATTTTAAAAGGGAAATTTGTCCCTTTTTTGAGGAAAAGCACTGAAATTTGTTCTAGGTCCCAATGCAGAATTGGCCTTTGTCAGTTTTTGAGAAGAAACATTTTCACTGAGCAGATGACACAGAAACTGTAGCCAGCACAGTGGAATTGAAGGCTGGATATCTGAAGCAGGTTGATTCCACTGGGCCTCTGGAGTTTTGGAGACTTTGCATTAAACCATTTCTAAATCGGAACACAGAGTAGGACTTACTTGTTTTTTCAGAGATGCTGGAGGCCTTGATCAGGACAAAGTTGAAATTCACTCGGATGCCTAAGAACTGCGGGTATGTTAACTAGTCCGGTGGGTCCCACAAACGCTCTGGAGCTCAGGGGGAAAAGTTTACAAAAGTTCCAAACTTCTTTACGGTGTGCAAACAACCATAGAAGTGCACTTCTAAGGCCCCAACGACCTCAAGGGAGGGCACGTAGAGACTCTTGGGGTGTCATGCAGAGAACAACAGCAAAGTCCAGTCCAAGTCCAGTTGCCACTGGTGCAACTGGGCACCTTAGAAAAAAGGCATCTTGCAGCGTTCTGTGCCTCTTTATCCCCACAGGTGGTTAGCTAACTGAGCCTTGGAATCCACTTCTTTGTCCTTGGTTTATGAGGGAGCCGGTCCAGTACTTCAGGGCTCCTCTCAGGTAACAGACAGCAGGTCCAGTACTTCTGAACTTCTGCAGATCAAGGAAGTGTTCTGATATGGTGCTTTTGGGATGCTGTATGTATGCATAGCACCAGCTACAGGGTGAAGGGGTGAATCCTGGGTGCTCCTTAACCAATGGGGTAAACATTTCGGGGGGCAACCCATATCCACTTTTTCAGTAGATCCTGTTTGCCCTACTGTAAACAATTCCACAATGCCACTCACTTTCAAAATTCAAGATGGAGAAACCCATCTCCGCTTGTGTAGAGCTGGTGTGCCTACCAAGAGGTTTGGCCCCTCCTCTGTAGTCACGCAAAGCAAGTTCCGGTGGTAGCTTTCCTCCCACTAGATTTAGTCCCAGCCTGACTATGGGGACATAGATAGGACCTTCCCAGGTGTCACCTAACATTTGCTTGCAACAGGGAAGGCCCCTTTGAAGTTAATGAATTCCTGGGTCCACCCTAACTGGTCATCCTTGAAGTGGGAACAAAACTACTCCCACGCCCACATTGCATCTGCTCTGGGAGCTGTTTTTACAGCTGTTTCACATCTTATTCAGGCCAACTGCAGCAGTGTAGATGTTGGTGAGGTTATGCAAATTAGCCTCCTGCACTTCAAGCAGGGTAAAGGTAACTTTCAAAAAGTTACAATTACAGTATATTTAATACAAATTCAACTTCACCATTAGATTGGATTTATAATAAATATAAAATAAGTCTTTGAATTTAGTCTGTAGGTGGTAGAGTTAAAAATGTATAGATTAAAGCATATAGGCCCAGATTTATCAAGTTTTAGCGTCACCTTTGTGCCATGCAAGGTGACACAGGGCAGCGCAAAACCTAGAAGGAGATTTACCATGCCACACAGAGGCCCCTGTGTGGCCCAGAGGGGCTTGGTAAATCTGGTGTATTGCAAGGCAGCACCAGTCACTACCTTGCATTACACTACACCAGAAAGGCTTTACAGAGGTGGAGCATGGGTGTTCCCACACATCCATCTATAAATTCTGAAGCATTTCCAGATTTAGCAACACTGGTAGACCTGGAAATGTGCCAGAATTGTACACCTTCCTGATAGAGGCACAATGCAGCACACTTAGAAAGAGTAAAATGCCTCTAAGGATTGTTAACGTGCTGGAAGGTGTCCCTTTCTGCACAAAAACATTCCAACCTGCAATACAGGCAACCTTGCAACACGGCACAAGGGCCCCTGAGTTGGCCCTAGGCTCCATTGAGTGTGTCAACGAAATGAGAGGACATAAAGTTGCCATATGATAGACATGTTGCTTTCCTGCCCTTTCCTTTTCATGCAGCGCAGCAAGGTTTCTTGCTGCGTTAGGTGAGAAAATCATACATCTGGGCCATAGTCTATACCTTGACTTTTTGTATGTACCTGCTTTAGCCTCATCAGTGGAAATGTTGCTATTGGCCGCTTCATGGGGGTAACATGCCATTTCTAATACAACACATGTTCCACTATTAAATGTTATGACCCTACCTTGTTGACAGCATACTTAATATTTAAGATCACATTTTCCTACCCATCAAAATGATGAGTTTGGCAGGTCTGTGCAGAATGGTTCAAGCTGCACAGGGTAGTCCTGAAGCCATGTTTCAACAGCCCACTCTGGTGATGGCACAGTCAGTTGCAGTCCATGGGTACATTTTCTATACTTTATACTAATGAATTTTAGGCAAGTTGCAAAAGTCAATTAGGTTTAAGCCCATATCGACATGGTAAAAGGGGAGTACAGGAACTTTACTCATGGTTAGCAGACGTAGATTGCACAGAGGTCTAAAGTCAGCAAAAAGTATGGCCCAAAAGAATAATAAAAATCTGGGGCCAACTGCGCAGAAAGGAGGATTTGCTAAATAAATCTACATCACACAAACAATATTGAACACAAATAGACCTTCAAATAATGATGAACTTTTATAAATTTATGAACTCACTGCCTCTTAAGGTGCACAAGGTCTTAAATTGTACCCCAAAAAAACCTAACTGTCCTTTGTAAAATGTAGTCTTGAACAAGGTACCCAATTGGATAAGGTGCTAAACCAAGAAGAGGATCCTCTTTTCCTACCCTTTCCTGTACCATCGCAGAATGTAAGGAGAGTAATAATCCTGCCCCTTTCTCACTGAGCGAGTCCCCAGTCTTTGTAGAATTGGCAGGCTGAGGTCATCTTCAATTGGGGGAGAAAATCATTGATTATAATCTTCCAGAGGCAATCCTAACACCAACTGTAGCTTACACCAACTGTAAGCTATGTCCTGAGAATTCTGGCACACAGACATACAAGGTTGCCACCCACCACTCTTAAACATGGCTGTCAAGGGGCAACACTGGCCTTACTTAGCTGAGGGATAGAGAGGTCACTGAGAAAAAAAGCTTGAAACTCATGGTCCACAACAAAATGTCCTCCTATGGGTACACTGTGTTCTATAGTGGAGGAATGATGCTGTGAACTTGTATAATCTAAACACACTTGCTCTGTTATAACATGGATTCCCACCTTTAAAAGAAAAATTCCCCATAGAAAATATGTTGATACGGATGTACCATGTTACAACGCATACTATTACAACTACCTACCGTTACAACGCGAACATTACAACGCATACCATTACAACGCATAGCGCTTTGGGGTGCTGGATAGTGGTAAGTATAATTTACTATTCTAACTCCAGTCCCCGTGGACCCTAGGGAAGGTGTTGGATAGTAAATTATACTTATTGGATAGTAAATTATACTTATTATACTTATTCCCTATCCTAGAGCGCCCCCCAGCGCAATGCGTTGTAATGGTATGCGTTGTAAAAGTCGCGTTGTAACAGTAGTGCGTTGTAACAAATGCGTTGTAACAGGTGTATACCGTTGATACTGCTTCATGAACGTGGGATTGCTAGAAGAGTGTCATTACATTGACTATTACAAACAGGACTGGGTATTGTCATTAATGACATTAAAGGAAGTTCTGCTCTGCCCATAATACTACAAAGAACATGTCACAGGAGCTCTGTCCCACAGTGCCACTATGTCAAACGAATACTAGTAATGCACGAGTTAGCCTGAGGGCCTCCACACGAAAACATACATTAAAACTCATCAATTAAATGAATGCATTTATGGTTTCATGAGGAAGGATTGAAGTATCTAAATCAGTGAACAGTGCGGCAAAAGCCATTCATCTTATGGAGCATTTAATACGGGGGCATTTTGTTTCTTAGTACTCATAATTTTGGCAAATAAGGATACTAAAGTACAGGCATGTTAAGCAATTTGCTAAGGATCATAGCATTCAACTGGAGAAGCCAGAAGTAGTATTAAGTTATCCTGAGTCTGAAGTCAGAAAGCTAGCTTCTTCACTGCATCTCTTGGTATAAAAAGAGTCAAACATTTTCAGTTGTATTCAGAGATTTACAGGGACATTTAGACTAAGGGGTCGATTCCGATCTCATAAGGAAAGCATCCCGACTGAATTGAATCCGGAATGCTTTCCTTACGACTCGGAGCACTGGAGTCCGACCAAGCGAGTACGATGCATCCGTATGCTGATGGACTCCATTCGCTCGGACTCCCATTGAACTCTATGGGAGCCTGTATACTAAACGCATACACAGGCTCCCTGAGCAAAAAGGGTTGGGTGGGGAAAAGTTTACACCCCATGGTACCCACCACACTGTGCATGCTTGGATCGGGGGGACCCATGGGTATCCCCGTGACCGATTCGGAGGGCCCCGGGTGATGGGGGCCTGCTATGGGCCCCCGGAGGCTGATTTTGACAGCTGTTTCATCTCGCTGAGACTGTGTCGACACAGCTATCCGAATCGTACATTTTACTCACTCGTTCGGAATCCGGCTCCACTGCGTAGCACGATTCGGCAACGAAATAGTCGTACGTACAGGATCGGGTTCAGAAACGATTTGGTTGATGCATACGTGATCTTCGCATCGTACTTCGTCGTTCAGAACTGTGTACGATTCGGTTGGAAACAAGGGATACGAATCGAATCAGTTCCAGGAAAGCCGAATCCGAATCTGAGGCCTTCCGAATGACATCAGAATCAGGCCCTAAGTCTTAAGTGTAGAATAGGGTGCAAAATGTTATTGTGCCATTTTTTACACTGCCTCACGTTTGAAGCATGTATGACTGAGTACTACCTAATAGCAACTGCTTATGTAAACCATGGTCTGGGGATAATAAAACACGGAAAAGCCATCATAAATCATGATGTTTACATAGAAAAATAGCAGGGTTAACACTTGTTTTCCTAATGCTGCTTATGCCCAGTCTACACATTACGTACATCTTGCATGTTAAACATCAGTAAGTGTGCAAACATTTGTTTACTTTAGTTTAAAAC
Source organism: Lissotriton vulgaris (assembly GCF_964263255.1). Taxonomy (NCBI): domain Eukaryota; kingdom Metazoa; phylum Chordata; class Amphibia; order Caudata; family Salamandridae; genus Lissotriton; species Lissotriton vulgaris. The sequence continues at coordinate 997,386,470 of NC_141696.1, read as the reverse complement.
ATTATTTCCCATGTCCCACTCTGAAAATTGGGAGTGCAGGTTCCCACACTTTTAGAGGCACTTAAAATTCTATGTTTCATGTGAAACACTCGTTTTAAGGTGTACAGTGCAAATGGTTGTGAATAATCACCAACTTAAGACTGAATGTTGACCACTGGTGAGGATTGAATTGACACACCGATAACTGTGTGTATATGCATCAGAGCGAAATGGTTTAGGAGTGTTTGCCCCATTCTCTGCTTCTCAAGCTGTAAATAATGAATCAATGTGGACTGATCAACTTTTTGAGCCGAGGCCACCATTTCGCAAAGTGACCCCTCATGTCAAATACTGTTGCTACCAGTTGTCCTGGAGGTTTTAATTGCAGCAAGTGCTTATCACTATTATAGAAACTGTTCACTGGTCGAAGCAGTGCTCAGTTTACTCTTGCCATTGAACCAGTCCATGTTTTGCCGCAGCTGCGGCCAGGAGGTGCAGAACAGAGCCGAGCAAAGCAAGGAGCAAGGAGCCGTGCGGGGGTGAGCGGAGCAGAGACAGAGTTGAGCGGGATGTGCCAACCAGCCAACGGGCTTGCACGCCTCATCTGAGGGCCTCTCCCATCGGCCTCTCCCATCGGATGGCCCCGGCCTGCTGTGCACAGTGCCCTGCGGGAGAAACTAAGCGCGAACATGGTTGGAGCCGCGGGGGTGCCCGGAAAGCTGTGCAACACGGCACGCAGGAGCCGCGGGAGGCCGCAGGGAGTGCCATGAAAACTTTCCTGGGAAAACCTGCCCATCGCAGCAGGATCGGCTTGTCTTTTCTTCGCGGCCAGCGGACTAGTGCTGCAGTGCCCCAGCATTTCCAGGTACGTCGCCAAGGAGCCGTTTCTCACACTTCACATGCTGCAGTGAGCTGCAGGACTGCTGCTGTGGCGTGTCTCTGCGTGTGGCCTCTGTTTCGTGGTGTCTGCTGACCCCTGCGGACTCTTGCTGACCCCTGCTGGCCCTTGGGGCTCCTTCCGCCATAAAAGGGGGCCCAGGGTCGTTTTAAGATAAAGAAAGTAGTACAACCAGTACATTCAGCTGGGACTGAGAATGGGGTGGGGGCCAGCTGCAGCCAGCAGTACACCAGCAGTGCATGGTGCACCGTGCATCCCCCTCCTCCCCCCAAAGATTCCACTGGACTGAGCCAGGATTACACTAGGCAGCAGTTTAATAAAGCATATTAATGCCCAGGAAAAACACCTTATTAGATCCCACAGACTTGGAAGCATGAGATCAGGGTGGGTCCGAGGGGTGCTAAAATCTGCTAGAAGAACAGGCAATGTTAGCAGCAACTCAAGTAATACAAACAAGCAGAAAAGGAAGTTGAAATCTCTGGAATGCGCAGAGGGTGAGCTGCAGGTCAAGACCAGACCGGCAATGCAGGTAGAGGGCACCATAACTGAAATAACATCAGACTCAAGGAGGCTTAGCAACTTGACGCCAGAGTCTAAAACACCAAAATACCTCCTTCTTCAGCCTAAAATCGACACCAAATGTTTTTTTTTTAAAATGCAGGTGATACCCTGCTTTCACGCCCCACCGTGCTTGCGAGTCTCCAAATACCACTCCTCCCCTCTTGTCAAGAGGACTGAGACAAGGAGGAAGGGACTGAAGGGCCTACCACCCAAGGAGGAAGGGGGGAAAGCCAAGGGGCGGACAGCCCAACAACATCTTTATATGGCCCAGTACCCGCTGCAAGTTGGAATCTCAAGACCCCGGAGAAAAAGCTTAATGAACTGTACTCAGAGGCGCCTCAAACTTCTCCTCAAGATAGGGGTGTTAAGAATGAGTTCAACAGTGCAAGGGAAGAACTGGCCAGAAATATTGTAGCCTCAGGTAATTGCAACCCTGCATATACCCACAATATCCCTACGGTTATATTGCCCAGGTCCCCCCTACCAATACAAAAATGACAGAGGTAACTGCGTATCACTAGAGCCACTGACCATCTACGAGTTATATAATCCGAGAGCCATCCTCCGGTTGGGAACAAAGCCAACCCTCCAGAGGGAAACCTGGAAAATAATACAGAGGGATCAAAGGCAAAAGGGGGATCAACACCTGAAGACCTAAAGGACAAGCTGGGCTCAGAAAATGAAGTACGTCTTGTCCCTACACAACCCCAATGCAAACCAGCGATGTCTCAACCCTTGCTGCTGGATGAATCAGAAGAGCTAGATCAACACTCATACCTAGATAAGGAGGAGTGGGAAGCACTCGTGGCAGCCTAACGGGGGGACACGCACAGGAGCGAATCAGCAGAAAACCTAAAAACTGATTGATGCGAGGAGACACTGGAGGGGTCGCTTGCGCTGCCCACTTGCACAACCAGTGAAATTAGAGTACATCATCGGAAAATGCAAAAAACAGACAATGGCAGCAAAACCGGCAGTGAGGCTGGCAACTTTAAAGAGGACAGGCAAGGAACTTGCCAAGAGGATGCATGAGCAAGCCTGCTTAAAAATGTGCAGCTCCTGGTAGTGGCCCTGCAATACCAGACAGACAAAATGGACTTCCAAGTATCCCTACTGAACACCCTGGCAGTCTATGTGGTATCAATCAACGGCAAGTTGGGAAATCTGAACACGATGCTGGAAATTACCCAGGACCATACCCTAGCAATCATCGAAGCTGTGGATGCAGCCCAATTGTGGACAAACTGGCAACTCTTCCAGCGATGCTGACGGATTTATGCGCACATGTAAAAAAGGCATCAAATAACGCAAACATACAGCCTTCAAAAGGGCAAACCCTGCTTGGACATGGTGAAGATGTAGTAATTCACCAGCATGGGCCGGTCAACGAGGAGCAAATACCAACTTTATTTAAACAACCAGAACACAATACCAACATTGACAATAGTAAGCAAACAATAGCTTTGTTACCTAGCCACAGTCACACGCCAGGAACAAGCAGAGTCAGCTCTTCAGAGAAATCAGACCGTTGAACATCTTTCCCAGTTTATGGAGAGGCTCAATAATTTCCCCAATCCATAAATCTGGTGACAAGTTAGAACCACAAAATTACCGATTAGTGGCTCGATAACAAAGCAAAATTATTTGCAGGCTTGTTATTGGAGGACCTTCAGGCATGGGTGAAAGAAAAATCCGCAATTGCTCTACAACAGACCGGCTTCATAATATCAGTTGTGACAATAACTAACATATTGACAGGACACTCCATAAACATATGTATGTCTGAAGCTGCCGCCAGATTACATTTATTACATTTCTTCCCTGGCAGAAATTTTGATAACCTCAAGGGTGAAAAATAAGCACGGTGCAAAGTAAACAAATAGTTACGTCTTAACCAGGCAGGTTTCACTGTTTTATAGAGAAGAGAAACCGATCTCATCCATAAATCATCGCACTGAAGGGCCGGCAACGTGAAGTCCCCATCCGCCTCCTCCACCATGTTCCAATACCAGATTGCCACCTCTTTACCCCCTTCTCGTTTTTCTACCAGTTGTTGTTCGAGCTGGCTGTGTTTCCCCAGTTGAGGGCCCCTTCTATTGACTGCTCGAGCCCAACTGTCTAACTGTATATATTTAAACTTTGAAAGGGCTGAGCCCACCTTATCCCTCAACGCCTGCCAGTCTTGTATCCTCCCTTCCACCAGTTGTTCGCCCCATCTAATTATCCCTGCCTCTTTTAACAGGGTTGCCAAACTGTCCTGCATACATGTTGGCAGCCCTGGAGAATCCCACACCGGGGCAAAGTTGGAATAGTAGTGTAACCCGACTTTCTTTTTGATCTGCACACAGTGTCCTGTCATTAAACAGTTCTGGGAAGAAGTAAAGGTCACAATGGATTCGATCTTATGCATATCGCTGAACATAACACTTCCACTAATAATATTCGGACTGGAGGAAAACGTAACCGGGCATGCAAAGAGCCTTCTTCTTTACTCTATTATTTTGGCCAGGCGACAAATATGTAAATTTTGGGTCGAGACCAAAGCCCCATCACACGCAGCCTGGTTAACATCGTTGTATGAAACCTCAAAGACTGACCTGGCCAGATCGTGTAGTAACAGAAACATGTACTTTTGGAATTTGTTAATTAACTGGAGATAGGATTACCAGGGTTTTTTTTTTCCCTGGGTCCCATGATTATGCCAATCAGTCTCCAGAGGCCTTGGGAATTGGTCCCTCCCGAAATGCAAATTCCGGGTCTGTCAGGTGGGAACAACACTGTTGACAGGAGTTTCTCTGTTTTCCACTCTAGAGGCAAGTCTCCCGCCCATTAGTAAATCATGCCTGGAAAAGGTAATGAAGGTGAAAAGATCTCTTAAAGAACCTTAAGGCAGACACGCGTGGTGGTTGGCGCGTCTTTGTGGATGGAGGTTATGGCAAATGAGGACAAAAAAAAATAAATAAATAACTAACATATTAAGCATGGCTATGCTTATGGACAAGGCTGTGGCTACACGGACGTCTCTATACATTTGCTTTATCGACTACAAGGCCGCTTTTGATCATGTTAATCGCATCAGACTTTGGTCCAAATTACATTGTTGGGGGCTTCCTTAGCCCCTACGTAACTTGATCATAAATCTGCATGTGGACACGTGGCTACAGATGAAGCTGAATAATGGAACCTTCCTGTCAAGACACATTCCCATGGTAAAAGACCTGAAACAGGGCTGTGTTTTAGCACCCACCCTTTTCACTCTGTACATAGCCAATTTATTCCCGCTGCTAATCAGCTGCAATTCACAAGCCCCAAAATTAGGAGACCCGGCACTACCCTGTCTCCTTTATGCAGACGACATAGTCCTGATCAGCAAAACAAAAGTAGGGCTACAACATCTCTTAAATACAACGCGGGACTTCTCCCAAGTAAATGATTTATCGATCAACCTGGACATTACAAGAGCAATGATAATCAGGAAAAAAGGCGACAAACTGCAGACTGGTTTTTGGGAGAGACCAGAGTAGAAGACACAACAGAATATAAATATCTTGGCATGAAGCTGGATACTGGCGGTCATTTCTTGGCACAGAAGAGCAGCATAAGGCATAAGGGTTTAATAATAGCAATCTCCCTAAAAACATTAAACTCTAAATTATCTGGCCCATCGATCCTGCCACTCGCTCAGGTGGTTTGTGCAAAGCACTTACCAACAATCACGTAGGATAGCGAAGCACAGTAAGGCAGGGAAGCGAAAACACTCAATGCCACAGTAACAACTGCATACAGGATCATTTATGGGCTGCCGAAATACACTTCACCCGCGCAAATTAGACTTGAGTTTGGCGTCTTGAAACAATCAATTGCCAGACACGGTGCCTTCATCACTGCATGGGATAAAGTGCGAAAAACTCCTCGGGGAAAGCTAAACGAACATCTGTGGAAAGAGCTACAAACGTACGCGACATCATCAGCTGCGAAATATCTTCACAGCAGTCTACACAAATTAGGGCTAAACCAACTTTGGGAAACATCGACAACCACCCTACCCTTTAAAAAGATAGTGTGGAAGACGGTGAAACTACTCTCATGGCTGGAGGACAAGGCTGCACTTTCAAAGAGAGCCCATGGATGGATGACTTTGAACACATACACGAAGCCGGGCGCTGAAGCTTATAACCTGGGATATGACAACAATATAAAAATTGCATTTATGAAAAAAAGATTTGGCCTGCTCCCTTGCGCACAGTATCTTCCACAGTGGCAACGCAATAAAGCAGGCTCTGTGTGCCGATTATGCGGAACCGCTCGGGAAGACCTGCTGCATTTACTATGCTCTTGTAAAGAACTCCTCAAAGATCGAAAGAAATTGTTGTAACAACTGTTTAATCGACGAGGGATTCGAACAAGGTGGCAAGCCCTGTCGGCATGCTTTGCACCTAGCGATCCACAACTGAACTGCAGAGCAGTAAAGTTTTTGAGACAGTATGGAAGCAAAATGCCAGTAATGGAGACATCAAGAACCTAGTCAGAAAAAATATAAGCTAATGTGCAAGGCAGCTCTGAAGACATTTTCAACATATAATTTAAGTAGATAAAACTGACAAGTTACTATGCTGCTATAGTTTGTCAAAACCAGCAGGCTTTCTTTGCATGGTTTGAAGACATAAGCATCATGAAGGAATACGTTTTATGTATGTATATGACAGATTTTTAAGTAAATATATATGTTTGTACTGCAACGGTTTTAATTAACTATGCAAATAAAATGTACTTACTTACTGTTGCTACCAGTGGAGAAACACATTTAAATATTGAACAAGTACATACTATGTGCAAGTAGCTTATGTTAACATACTTAGTGAAATATTTATTTTCACTTGCCATTACATGTTAAAAGGGTGTTACATAATTTACACTTTGCCTGTGACTTTAGTTAGAATTACTATATATAACCATACAGTGTTAATTTCTTGCCCACAGGAAATGCAGTCCTAAGGACCCCCCAATTAAACTTAGTTGTGAAAAAATGCACATTAGCAGGTGCATATGCCAATTGTGCCTATTCTGTGTGTGCTTGACCTCTGTGCCCTGTTTAGGCTAGTACATGTGAGGTCAAGGAGGGGGTGGGGGGACTGCAATTTACACCCTGCTCTTAATAGAAGTTAGTGCTAAGCAGTGTGAACAAGAATTTGCACGCATTTTAGCACTAACTACGGGGTCAAAGAAGCCCACAAGAGTGACAATACTTACTGCTAACAATAGTTTGATTATAATAATTACATTCATATTATGATTAAATCCACTCAATGAGCGGTGCAGTGGAAAATTACCAAGATGAAAACGAGCAAATTAACATTTGAAAAGAATAATTGGGGACATATTAACATTTAAAAACAATTCCAACAACGTTTACAAAATGAAAAGGCAGAGAATAGCCTCCAAATAAGGGGAAACGCTGGCGCGAACTTGCATAAAGTTAGAATGACAACATACGACGGGTGTTTCCATTGGACATCGGACACCTTGGCAACGCTTCGCGTCTCGCGAGAATGTGATACTCACTCTTGCACTGCTCTGGCTATGGAAAGCGCCGTGGATCCAGTTTCATTAACGCTATCTAAGGTCACATTTGGCAGATCGTCGTCATCACTCTCGCTTTTAATTTGCCTGGGAGAGAGTCCCCGGGGGTCAATGTGTGCTGTAAAGACAAAAAAAATGCAGCAGTGATTTAAAAGGGAACACAATATCAGCGTTAATGATGCCACACAGATATGCACGTGCGTAGTTAAAAGGAAATCAACCACATAATGTTGATGGAAAGCTACATCAGAACCATTTTCCTACTTCAGCAGAGACAATGGTTAAAGTAAACACAGATACAATTAATGTTTTCCTATATTTAAAAAAATATACATATTTAATGTTTCTTTTATTTGACACAATGAGAAATGAATTAACCTATCGCTTAATTCTGACATAATCGAGTGTAGAGGTGGGCGAGCAAACAAATGTATAGAGAGAGTCGAGCCAAGAGTCTGTACGAGCAGAGCCCTGAAAATGTGTGTTATGAAAACTACACAAATAAACATCAAGTAAAACTTGATAAAGTCACTTTAAAGTTCAGAAAATGTATTTCTTTAACTTGAAACTTTGACTTCAATAGGGCGAATTATAGCACAGTACGGAAAAGTGCTTATTAAAAATTTTAGTTTTTAAGTACAAGCCGTTAGTGTATTCAGATGTATGTTTTTCTAACCTTACTTACATAAAAAAAATGCATGGATTAATTCACACTGGTGAAACACACCAGAAAACAAGTGAGGCCACTTTTGCTCAGGCCTCCTACCCCTGCTCAATACGCAAACATTAATGGGCCGGCCGAGCCAGAGAAAGGGAGTGACACTTCTGCCCGTTGATAAAAGGGAGGTAATGGACACCCATTTACCTCCAGAAAGGCCACTCAGGCACCCACTGGGCAGCTGGCGGCATCCGAACAACACATACACCGTCCAAATTGCCCCCCCCTAGGCTGCCCAAAGAAGCGCCCTACAGCTGAAACTCGGATACCGTCCCCTCCGCCATTGCCCGAGTGCCCGCCTTACCAATCCGACCCTGTTCAGAGGCAAGATAATTGTTATGTAAACCCTGGTGGCCCAGTTTATTATAGAGCAACATTTTAGTCTTTTAAATCAAGCACAATGGGGTTTTGTACAACTGGTATTCTGAGCTCACATATTTGAAAGTGCTTTCATACACAATAATGAATATAAAAGAGTTTTGGTAAAATACATTTTGTGCCTAGGATCACACAATTAATTTAAGTGCAAAGCAGCGATTTACCTAGGTTTTCTTCACTTTGTACAAATCTGTCAGTAAATGATTCTTTAATTATGTGAAGGTTTTGTGTTTACCTCTTCGTGCATGTTCTGCAGTTTTTAATAGTGGAACGTCGACTCTAAGGCATTCCAGTTGTTTACATGAGCACCAGTTGCATTACACAAGGTCACATGCATTATTTATATGCATGGGGAGACTAAGTGGTTTCCCCAAAATCAAAGAATGTTGAGCTGAAAACAAGGCTTGAACCTGATTCCCCAATTCCAAAGTCTGCAGTTCTGGCCATGATGCCACATCCTCGTTGGAGAGGGGGCGGGGGAGAATTCCAGACAGAAGCCACACGAAAGCTGGCTCGTTATGGGCTTGTGGTTCCAACAGGACCTCGATCAGAGCCAGGCTTCAGGCACTAGCCTGGCTCCAGCTCTCATTGGCACGCCCACATCTAATCGATTATTGTAATGTAAGACCCGTTATCTCTGTTATACTTAAATTCCCTAATTGTATTGTTATTTGCCGTAATTAATAAAGCATGTATACTAAAAACACAGGTCAAGGATGTTTCTAGAGTTTTGACGAGCTGGTTGCTAAATAAATAATCAGAGCTCCTTGCTCAATTTGATGGTCGACCTGATTGAAAGTATATTTGCTCTCTAACTGAAAGTATATTTCCTAATGACATAAAATCACACATCTCACATTTTTATTACTTTTATGTTTTTCCCAGTACTTAAAGACCTCGGGAACAACACACGCTTATTTTATCGATAAATGTTGATGGCACTAGCCATCACATTTACAGACAACTTGCTTGGGCTTAAATTGCACAAGATCTGCAATACCTTTGGTCAGTGAATAAGTATCTAGCTCAGTGCCATCAGGTGGACTTTAATATGTTTATTTACGATCGTTTGTTTCGTTTGTTCTATCATTATGGAATGCTTACATTGTTTTAACACACTCCGAATACTCCACTGGCCTCATATTGCAGGCAATGAGAGATCCCAACTGGTCAATCTCAAGAAACCAGGAATAGGTACAACAAATATTCAAATGATAGTAAGAGATATACACAGTATGTTGGCGATTAGATTCCTTTTAACCAGTGTGAAATATAAAACAATATTGGAGTGCCAGCAACACAAATTTACTTTTTATTATTCAACAATATCTGTATTATCCCAAAGTAAACACAGCTGATAATGTGAAATATAACGCATAGCTAAATTACACTACTATAACGTAAAATTAGTATGGAGAAAATCTGCCTTTAGCGGCAAATTCGGAGGTTGGGTGGGTGGAGGCAGACATTCCAGGAAAGGGATACCTTGGAAATCTTGAACCACCCACAACTTGCAGGTTTGCGTGCATTCACAATACTTTGCAGGGCACATATTGCTGTTCCTTCCTTTTTTCTTGTGATTTTCTAGGAAGTGTAGAGCACACCGTAAACTATCAGTCTAATTTAGTGCAATCATACTTAGGAAAAGGTAATCATGACCCAGCTCTTAGCTTTTGCTGAAAACAATATTCTTTTGGAATTAGACCAGGGTTCAGTACTGAACCGGAAATTACCTCATTCATAGATGACCTCCAAATACTGTTGGACAGTGAAGGTTCAGTAGTAGACAAATTCTTGCACCCTGTTGGTGAGTTTCATATTATTGACCATGACATATTATTACAATGCTTAAAAAAGAAACCATTAAGGAGACTGTGCTTACAGGGATAAAATCCTTCACTTACAATGAATCTCAGCAAATTTAACTGGGCTCTTGCTCTTGGGCATAATCCAATGGGTATACAAACTATGTTCACTGTTTTATACAACCTCTGCAGCTCAAATGTAATGACAATAAACTATGAAACAACAAGTATAATGATATGTGGCAAGAAAAAGAAAAACAAGGTGCCTTGTTTTTAAACAAACATTGTCTGCCTGTCTCAAATAAATACAAATATTTTGGGTGCTGGTTGGACAACAAGAGATGTCACTCAACACATCTTAACTCATTAAAACTAAAATGTTCCTCACTGAAATTTGCCTTTTAAACCATATTGAAAAGTATAAAACATTCAACTCGGGAACCGTTGCTGAAAGTAATCAATGCTAAACTGATCCAAACTCTGGCTTATGGCACAGAAGCTTTCCCAGGCAAGCTTAGCGTTTTTTTTAACAATGCCCAGAGTGTTATCTCCAGGTCACTGTTCAACCTCCTGCTTAAATCCTCACCATCTCATATCAGGATGGAATTTAAGATTAGCGACCATCTTTTCATGCAGAAACATAGTCTTCTGAAATATATGCACTCAGCATGGGTCACCAAAAAGGTACTTTGAAAAATCTCCTTTGGCTAGAAGCTGCACTCACAAGTAGCCTCAGTCCCTGAACGCTTGGTCAAATGCTCTTAAGGGTGCATTGGAGCTCAAAGGAACAGCAATTTATGGAATTTAAATCTGACTCATCAGCAGTTCAAAGCAGCCCTACACAAACAGGTCCATACAGAATCCTTTGCAATTCACTGTCGAACTGTCGAACTTTCGGGAAAAGAAAGCAAGCGGATTTGGTCTTTAAGAGCTAGGCTAACAGAGGGGTTCAAAATACATCACTGAAACATTCTCAGTGTAGTATAAAGTGAAGTTATGCCATACTCATCATTGGCCTTTCTGCCCCCTTGGGTGCACCAACCCAACACCAACACTTGCAGCTTATGCGGCCTGGTCCAGGAATCTTTAGCTCACTTGATCCGTATATGTCCCATCTTATTAGATGAGCATAGAAGACTGCTCCGCCATTTACTAATAAAACAAGGATCATGGTCAATACCAATGGCTGTTACATTTTTCATGAATGAAGCTCATTCTCAAGCAATTCCTTGCCTCATAAAATCCCTGGACAGAGTTGATAAAAGACCCAGGACCCCAGCCATTGCTCCAAGCCCCAGAGTACTACTGCCTCACTGTAAAATGCCCGGGTACAAAAAATGGGGCTATGTAGCAAGCAGTGGATTGCCATTTCTATCTGGATATCACAGGGGACTACCAGCTGATTAGCCCTCACACCTAAACCATTAATATAAACTATTTGATAGCTTAAAGGGACATAACTGTTAATGATTCTCCATTGCTTGGTATCTTCACTTCAGGTCCTCTGAGTAGTATCAGCAGCTAATTGCGATTGCACATTGTGGCTTCTAGAGAGCTGAATAGACACTGATAGGTTACCCCTTCTCTCATTGTACAACAACAATTCTAATAATATGCAAGGATAAAAGGGAGAATGCTAGGCAATTGCATATACTTTAACATTGGTTGACATGAGTTTATTACTTGGATCTGCATGAACCATTACCTATCCTCAAAATTTCGAAATTTAGTCTATGACATAATCTGCACAGTCTCTGTAATGATCAATTGGTATTCAAATATTGATTGCATCTGGCACTTAATTTTTTTTAGCACTTTATCACTAACCTTCGGGTATGCTTGCATGTTAATTATGCAGATGTGTCAATAGCAATGATAGGCTATCAATCGTAACTTAAGAAGCTCTAAATCTTTGTAAATTGTCACCTAGATAAAAGTTGGAAACAGACAAGACTATCTTAAGACACACAAATTCTATGTGTCTATTATAATCTCTGGTGTATACACACATATTAAGGTGTAAAGCTTCTTATTAGCTGGTGTCACAACCTAAATGTTAAAAGTCTATGGCATTAGATTGTTGAATTTTTTAAAGATATTATGTTATGAGCTCCTCTATTTTACTATTTTATGCTTTATATGTATGGACTGCTCTGCACAATGAGTTGTTGCTTATTTGCGCACATTTTATATTTTAAAACTATTTATGCTTTCACAAATCTTTGTATCATGTACTTGGCACTTTAATGGAATTGAGTGTCTAAATAAAGTATTTTAAAAGTGTATGTCCTGGGCATCATTCCATCTTTATTGGCGAGTCCCACATTAATCTACTTTACCCCCAAATACTGCTTAATGGCTAGGATGGCTAGGGGGGATCAGTGAGGCCCCCTTTCAACTCCCCAGATGACTGCCCACCTTTTTGTGTCAGTGTCCTGTATCCTAAGGGCATGTTTGCCCCAGCACCAGCATCTGTAATATGACATGGGCACAGAGGCAAAGTGATTCCCTCATTTGCATGGTGCCACCTCCCTATGCAAATGAGTGAATGAGTGAATGCCCTCCGAAGATAGCACTGGTCAAAATGTATCACCAGCGCTATCATTATTAAAGAAGGGGGTCACACGCCTATTGCACCCCACGTGCACTTTCCATATTATGGCCCCTGGACCCTTAACGTAATCTGGACAAATCCATTTCTCAAGTGACCAAATCTTACCTCAGTCAGGTTTATGCCCTTCATAGAACATTCCCTTTCCTATTCTTTTCACGTGGAGTTATTGTAACAATGTCTTTAGTAAATCAAGAATAGATTATGGCAACCCTACCAATCTAGATGTGAAATGATATCATGTGGATTTCACAGAAGGCCACTCGTGTTACAATTTTATTTCTCAGTTTTTATGAAACACTCTGCTAATCGCTTTATTGAATGTTGAATGGAGAAGTGTGGCTCACTGCTTAGAGGAGGCAGACCTGGAAGTGGAGGTCAGCCTGGGACCAGGGTTCAATTCCCGGCTCGGCTGGGTCTTGAGTCCTAAAATGTCCATGGACCTGGCAATTCTCGCTCTGGTGCCTACTCAATTCACGGGTTCACACTCTGCAACTCTGGGCAATAGCTTGCTTAATCTCCACAACGGCCCCTTGCAGCAGGATGCCTGGCTTTCACTTTGGGGATACCCTGTCGGGGTTATCTCACAGGGGAATACCAGGACGGGTTCCCTAAGCAAGCGCTTAGAAACCGCTCGGTGATTTGCGCTATATAAATTCCTGTACATTTACATTTACAATGTTATTGAATGTTCATAGAAAATAATGCAATAAAAGTACATTCATAGTATTTGAATGTCTATTTTGCCATTGATTCTGATAGGCTTACTTGTATTTTCCTACACCCGTGTTTTATTGCTGGGATTAATTTCCGGCTGATTTTTAAGTGTTTGCTGTAGTTATTGTGCTTCGTATAATACTCAAACATTACTTGCCTTGTTCGTTTTGTATGCACTGATCTCTGTTGAGCCTTGCTCTAAAATGCTATTGAAAATGATCTCATGCATACATGAAGTGAAGGATTCTCCTCTTTTCCTGCCAAATACAAACGTAAGTAGATTTGTATCTATAGTTATGAGGCACACGTGATGGGTACCACTCTTTTCTATATTTCAGTACAGACGAAACTGATGTGTGATTTAGTGCATTATTTAAAAGACCCCACATAAACATAAAGCATTAGGATGCAGCTGCCCCTACGATGTTTACAGGGGAATACAGTTAAAAATACGCAGGGGTCAAAGAGTGACCTTAGTGGTGGTCACTATTAACAACAGCTGCTAAATGTAACTATATAGTCAGAGGTCGAGTTGAAGGCCGACTGATTAACACTATTGTTAATTCCGAGCTACAAGTTATAGCAATATACATATGACAGATGACACGCCCAGTACTTTAAGTGGGCAAGGATTATCGGATAATTAGTACCTGCACTCCTTTAATTTGAAAGGAGGAGTACCTGCACTTTTCAGCAGACGTGCATTACTTATAATGGGAGAACACCTGCACTTCTAAGTAGCGAACAGGTATTCTGGGATATTGAGTACATGCACTTTTATATTCCTGTCTGAACCACTGAACATGTCTGCTACTCGACCTGGGGAACAATCGCTGTAACTGTCTTGTTAGTATACAACAAAAATGTATGCGAGCCATGAAGTAGTGCAACAGTAGAGTGAATTGTTACACTCAGAAGAAGTTGTTATTAAGTAACAAAGGTCTATAGATTCACATGGAGAGTGAATTAATTTGATGTGGAAATTAATTTTCCGGATGCATTCAACACGAGAGTCTACAATTTGATTAAGGGCTTCCAGCCCTTCTGATCCAGTGCAGCGTGGGACTATAATTGTTCCTAATTATAGCATCTTCAAGAGGAACCCCAGGATGACACATACCACCCCCTGGGCAGGTGAGTGCTTTCACCCTATTAAAGGAAGATTTTCTTCATACTAAAACTCATCAGGGATAGAACACACAGACGTAGGGCCTGATTCTCAAACTGAGCTTCGTAATACATTTTATAGTACTACAAAACATACTTCAAAAGTTTTACCTATACTTAGAGGTGCTGAGTTCTCTGCCTCGACTGCGGAGTCTCCCACAAGTGAGTACAGATTTTAGTAGTAAATGTGGGAGGGACACAGGGGAGTTGGTAGGAAAAGCGGCAGTATTACTACAAAAGAGGATGGGATTAGGGAAGAGTAATAGGGGTTTAGTCAGGGTTAGGGAGGGGTTTAGCCAGGGACATCACCCACATGCACAAGAGTAAGCCAATTGTATTAATGTGGAGTTGGAGGCATGTAACTTACACTTTTGCAGTAAGTACTTTTGTAGTGGGTTTGTTCTTGTAGTTTGAGAGTACTGAAAGTAGCAACCTTACTACAAAGTGTAAACATACTCAAAAGTGCAACTTACCATTGTGAATCAGACCCACAATTTATTACGCTGCTTTTATGTCCAGATTACCTGTTTGATGTACAGTTGTTACTTACGAAGGTGACATCTGGGATTCCACCAACCCAGCCTATGGGCATATTGTAAAGCGGTCTCGAGGAAACAAGGGGGCTGCCGTAGAACCTCAAGAGCTCTCAGGGCAGAAGGCAGGGGACTGACCAGACTGTGCCCCCCCCCCCATCAGAATAGGAAAAGCGGGCACTAAGCCTATAATACACACCACCACGGCCGCGGGTGAGTTATAAGGTAGCCTTGATGAACAGGGCGGGGCTGAGAGTAGATTGAGTCGTAAGGCCAAACACTACCAAATTCTATAAGCCTACTGCCGCACGTTACAATGGGAAGTCAGGGTGGGTTTCGTAGTCCATGAACCCCCATAAATTGCCAAATGAAGGGGGCCCACCGCCTGAAGAGTCTTACTGCTGCAGCCACGGGCGTCAATAATGCGGCCATCATGAACAAAGGGTGGCCTCTATCCTGTCCTGTGTGTCGGCACTGGAGGCGGGAGAATACAGCAGCCTTCTATCTTGGCCCTGCACTCCTGGGGCAACAACACAGGTGTACCGCAGAGTTCCCAGGCATGTCAGAAAGTCTCCCTCATGGAAGCATGGAGGCAGCTGCCATTGCATGGGGCCAAGGAGATCACAGGTGGCAGGGACCTCCATCACCTGTATCCTCAGTGCATGGCAGCTGGCCCCGCCCACATGAAAAGAACTGCCTTGCTGCTTGAGGTCTGCCTTGCTCTATGAGAAGGAAGACTGGACCTGCTACCTTTATCACAGATTAAACTGAGTGACTCCAAGTGTCTGCTGGACGACCTCCTGTTCTGAGCTAGGGTGCCACAACAAGCTCCAGAGGCCTCCCTGCACCTGCCCAGCTGACCTGCTGCAACTGGACCTACCTGGACCTGCAGCTGGACCTGCCTGAGCCCTGCTGGCCCCTGCTAAATTGAGTCCCTGATCCACAAGAGGTACCTCCCCAGGTTCTGGACCTTTGGCTGTAATCAGAGTTCACACTTCTGCAAGATAAAGTTTTGTGCTCTTCCCAACCATGAATGGGCCTGTTCGTTCTGAGACTCTGCCACACTCAACGCTCCAGTGTACCCAACTTGAGGTCTGCACTTTATGCTACAGCAACAACAGCCCATGGTGCCCACCAACAGGAACCTCCAGCAACGACTGTCCGCAATGCTCGCCCTGCTTCTCACAGCCTCCTCCACTGCGAATAGAACTCTTCAAGCCGGTCTTTGAGATGGTAACATTTTCAGTGGGACTAACCTGATACTTGTATTCGGGCGCCACTACATCATGGTTGGCCTGAATATGTGACATTTCCCTGGTCTAGCACAACCAGAATACTGAGTGGAGTTTTTAGGTGTTATACTTACCAAAATATTTGAAATTTCAAATCTGCACATATCTGATTGGACTTTTGACATCTTGGTGTCATTTTATTTATTAAAATGTACTCTAGTTCCCTAAATTGGTCAGGGATTTCTCCTTGTGTTGTGTTTTTACTTTATTACTGTTTGCGTGCTGCATAAATACTTTATAAATTGCTTAAGTTAAGCCTGACTGCTTTTCTGCCACACTACCAGCGAGTTAAGCACAAGTTACATTATTGACGTTTGTGGTTTACTATTGTGGACATGCCTTAGGAGTTCTCTATCGGGACATGGAGGATATTCCTCTTTTTTCTGTCCAGGTCCACCACAGCTGACATGGTGAGCATATACAGTCTGAACATTGGAGGAAATGGTGCTAGAGGAGGCATTCAAAAGAGAGTCACCCTTGTCACCCCTTTAATGTCATTCTCGCTTGTATCAGGACCACTGAAAAGATTTTCTAAATAGAGGAGGTGCTGGTGGCTCTGTCATTGGGAAAAACAGTATCTTACAACCTCTAAAGGAGGCAGAAAAGGGTAGACAGATGTCTAACAATTTTAAACAAATGTTACTTTATTACTCCTCTCAGTGAAGAACTAAAAAGTGTAATTATTGCTACTCTACTTTCAATCATATCTCGAATTCCCTGAGCATCTATGTAAAATTTGCTTGAAACTGTAACCATGGTGAACGCATTTTAAATTAAAAGCTAATCAATAGATCTTTGATACCTAGCTCTGTAATTATGGTACTCAGGTGTATCACATCCAACCCCCCTCCCATCTGTTAACCTTTTCCCTCATGTATAGTTTTCACTACCATTGCTTCAATAACATAATTGATTCCAGCATAGGAACAGCATATGTATTTGTAGGCTTCAGCTACAGGAAGCTTTTAGTATTTTGCAGCTCATTGCACAACAATGGGGAAACCCAATGATCTACCAGACCTGGGTTTATTACGGTACAAAAGAGTTGGTCAAAATGGAAGGAAAATATTCCTCTAAATCACATCACCCAAAACGAACACATTATTCGAATAGGGCTGAAATTATAATACATTTATATCAAATAAATCTGTACAATTGCCAAGAGGTGCTCTAAGGGAAATATAGAGTGCTCAGAAAAGTGCTCGCGTAAGGGTTTCAAAGGTGAAGTTGGGGAATTCACAATATTTCCATACATTTTACAACCACCTGTCTGGCCATCTGTTGGCTACATTTGAGTAAAGATACACAATAGTGAAAAGATACAATAAATCAATAATGTCATCTGTATGTGTATACAAATACAGTACAGGTTCACAATAAGGGACAGTCGACTTTTCGATCCTAATGGTACTTGGAGGAACTATGAGTCCTTAATGCGGGGTCTTCATTAGGTAAGAAGCAGCCACCTTGTTTCCACAGCAGACGTTTCAGTGGAATTAATCACATTGATGGGCCCCTGGTCTCCTGTGTCAGAGACACAAGTTTTCTCAAATGCATTGAAGATTACAAAGCGTGTAAGCTCACAGGTCAAACAATGAATGAAAAAGCCCAGTGGCATGGTCAAAGAATTTATCCAAGTTTTGAAATTAGCCGTATGCAATAAGACAGAATCAATCAGGTGGAATCTCTGTGTCCGCAGTACACTCCAATTTCATAACTTGGCTAAATCCTTTGACTTGCCCCAAACCTCATTTTACTATTATGACCTCCCAAACAACTCTTTCTAAATACTTCCCTCATGCATCCCTCCTTTGACTCTTCCCAAACCTCATTTTAATACTATGATCTCCCTAATAACACTTTTTAGACTCTTCCCTCTCCTATCCCTCCATTATCCTATTCCAAGTCAAGTCAAGTCAAAAGGTATGTTTATTATGACCGTAGTCATTTAAACAGGTGCAAGAGAGTATCAAAAAGTTAAAACGATCACATCAAAACATTTAAAACATTATAACAATAAAATCCGTCAAATATAAGTTAAAACTCTTACACACGCTTCTTCCTTTGTCGACAACCATAAAATTGCATTTAAATTAGCATTCTGCATTTATGAATAAAACCCATTCTACTTCCTTCTGCTAGACTAATTTCATTAATTTAAAATGCTTTAGAATATACATGTTATTCCCGGTTTCTTAGATCCCTCAATGCTGCTTTTATGTATTTCCCAAGAGCAATCGCAATATCGATAGTGGGTATTTCAGTTAATAAGTTAGCTGCCTGCGCTCTAGAGCTTATAGCATATTTTAGGAACACGGGTCGTAACCACAGTTTCCGCTGTTCCAGTAAAAACAGGCAATCAAGAAGGATGTGTACCAGGTCTCCTTTGCACCCCAAATTACACTTACAACATCCATTTTTATCTAACAATTTATTTTTCAGATCTTTATTTGTTAACAATGGGTTTAAACCAACCCTCAGCCTTAAGATCTCCTGCCTAAGGCCGCGGTTGGGAAGGATGTCTAGGTAGGGGAACCAGTTTTCATTTAGCCAAGCGCCCATCATATGTGTTATTGATTTCTTTTTCGCTAAATATTCCATATCGGTCAATCTCGATATTTCCTTCCCCTTTAATTTCAACTCACTCCTAGTACAAAGGAGTTGATGTGTTTCCTGGTTTACCTCTACCTTTAATTTTTTACAAATTTGCGTAACTCTTTCCACTACACATTTTTGCCCATTTTAGATTACTCGATAGGATTTCCTTCTTGCACCATTGTGCTACTTTTTGTCCCTCAGGGTCTTCCAGTCGTTTCCAAAGTCTGAGTATTGCCATTTGAGTTAGTGTCTCCCAGGACTTTGTGCCTAATTCCCTTCTTATGGCTTGCACCATAGCAGATTGTGGGAGAGAGAGGAGTCCTTTGAGGCATTTTCCCTCTACCAAGTCCCAGGCTCCTTTACCGCTCAAATAAAGGATTTCTGCCCCATACAGAACTTGGGAGGGTATCATTGCCTCAAAGGCCCTTAGCATTGGTCTGTGCGACATCTCTCCGTAATCCCTATTAAACATTTTTAGGCTGCATATCGATGTGTGTGCTTTGGCTTTTTGTGTATCCCAATGCATATCCCATTTTAGACTTTTGTCAAACCATATACCTAGGTAGCGATACTCATTCACCGTCTCCAGTTTAAGCTCACCTAGGTACCAATTGAATCTGGTTAATTTTTTCCCAAAGCAAAGGACTTTAGTTTTATCCAGGTTGACAATTAGAAATTTATTAACACAGTATGCGTTGAAGGCATTGAGCTTACGCTGGAGGCCTATCTCTGTCTGATCTACTATAACCAAATCGTCTGCGTATAGTAGGCAGGGCACCTTGTTTCCGTTCATTCTGGGACTTGCACTACCCTCGACCTCTAGATGGGCCGGGAGGTCTGACAGGAATATAGAGAATAACTGCGGCGCTAACACACACCCCTGTCTTAGGCCGTTGCTGATGGGTATTTTTTGCGTTAAAGAGCCCTCCGTATCCTTGATGACTTGCGCCCAGTTCTCATTGTGTGGTTCCTTTATTATTAACAGAAGGTCACTCGGGATATTTACTTTAAGTAGTGTTTCCCATAGGCATGCGCGATCAACTGAGTCAAATGCTGCTCGGAAGTCAACGAAACAACAGCACAACTTGCCATTTTGTTCCGTTGACTTCTTCGCCATCGCCCACAGCGCAAACCCATGGTCTATAGTTGAGTGTCCTTCCCTGAATCCTCCTTGCTCTATAGGGACAATCTGGAGCTCTTTTACCCATATGTTGAGTTGATTCAGTACAATTTTAGAGAAAACTTTATCTCCATTATCAAGGAGGTTAATCAGGCGGTAGTTTTGTGGTGCCTCCATGCTACCTTTCTTATGGATGGGCCTAATTATTGCACCCTTCCAGTTAGATGGCATTTTGCCTTCTGTTAGTATTATACTAAACATCTGTGCAAAGAATCTTGCCCACCAATTTATGTCTGACTTTATCCTATTCAATCCAACTAACAGACTCACATGTCCACAACTCAAACTAACTCATATTTCCCTATACTAATCCACCACTAATCCTTTTGGGTTCCTGGATCGCATGCTACTCGCTGAAAAGTGCTTTGACACCTTGTTAAGGGTAGTAAGTGCTATATATATATACAAATACAGTTATAATAACAATTACCAGTGAATGCAAGAGAATGTGTTGCACATACTGTCGAAAGGCACGAAGTTCATGGAATCCTGTGGACAGATACTGGGTAAGTAGGAAATTGTTGGAAAGGTACTCACCAAAATTAACCAGAATTGGAATTTTGCATGACCTCTCAAGATATACAAAAAGCTTCAAACACACGAAGGAGAGATTATGTTAGGTTATGACATGTTATTGTCTGTTATCAAGTATTACACAGACCAGAATTTGGTAAATACATGGACTCTTGGCAGTTTGTATATTCTTTGGTGTGTGGTTGTGATTCATTGTGGAGGTTTTCAAATTATCGAGGATATATTCCTGGGCCGTATTTGGCATGGGTCAGTGGTTTGGAGGCTATGGGTTTCATTGAGGAAGTATTCCAAATGGGGGTGGAGGGTTGGTTGGGAGACTATCTAGTCTAACTGTGTGAGTGTAAAGTATGCGTCGCATCATCTGTGCTTGGTGATTTCTAGTGATTTGTCCTGGTCTTTTGTCTCTCTTCCTAACCCACGGCAGCTGATGTGTGCCATACATTAGCTATGTTCGGATGGAGCTCAACCTGGTAGAGCTTGTTGTATTCTTCTAATGGCTTTTTATTGCTGGCATGAGTATCCTCTTCTGAGTCGCTACTGGATGTTCCATTCCCAGAGGTAAGAATCTTGGCAGTGGGTTAGTTTCTAGTCTTGCTGACCTATGTGCTGAGTTCCTTATGATATGTTGATAGATACTTCCAGGCTAACCTGGCCAGAGCATCAAGAAGGACCTGGGATGAATTATTAATTAACAAACTGAAAAATGTTGAAAACGATTTTATATAATTTGTTGGGCATGTTTCCTGACACTCAACAAATTTTGAAATGTTAACTGCATGACACACTGATGGATAATATGAAAATTGGAGAAACTTTCACAAAGCAGAAATATTGGAATACTATGCCCTAGAGTTAAGTGCTAAATTACTGTAATACCAATTTTTATGGTTTCTTTTTTTGGTTTTGACATATTTGTTTTTTGTTTATTTAGTTGATTTTGCAAATATAAGTGATTTAGAGGGATGGCAGGATTGATAATGATTTCACCTCTTTTGGCACATAGTTGGGCAGGGTGAAAACATATTAGCAGATGCAGTGTTAATCCTAATTAATGCAATTATTCACAATGCCTATATTAGAAGTAGCATTTTTATTTGACGTCTTGAACTTAGAGAATAGGATACAAAAGTTCAACCACATGATGCGTGTGAAACGAATACAACTTGGATAAACAAATATAACTGGGATAAACAATCAAACTTTCAATAAACAAAATGTTAAAATACACTTCCTTCTTCTTACCTTTTAGGTGATTCCTTGCGCCTTCCAAAAGTGGTACCACTATCGTAGAATTCATACTTCCTGGAGATCTTACAGCGGTGTAGACAACTGGCACAGATTGCACCACAACTGGAATGCGGTGCACATTATTCAGTTTGTTAGACTGCAAATTCATAGGGCTTGGTGGTTGTACTGGATGGATGATGTGGAAAAATTGCTGACCGCCAACACCATGTGCAGAAGCCACTAGGGGTCCTGGCGTTAATACTGTTGGTACAGAGGATGCGGACGACACAGATGTTATCACTGTTGGGGAAGAAGTTGGACGACTAGACGTGGAAGAGACAGACGAAGTAGAAGAAGGAGAGGAGGCTGATATTGTTAAGGAAATGGGTGATGAAGATGCTGCTATAGGCGACGTCCTGGCTTTATTAATTGATAAGTCCACTGGTTCAGTTTGTGTTTGGAAATGGTCAGTTGACAGCAAGTCCTCCGGCGGCTCCGACTTCACACTGTTGAGCAAGAGAGGAACAGCTTCCATGTCAGGGAAGGTAGGGGCTTTTGGGGACTGCAAAATAGAAACAAATTCAGAGTGGGTTATGCAATGTCTGCTATTAAAAGTGTCTTTTTAATAGATACTTTAAATAACATGGAATTTTGATCATTGTGAGCATACAAGGTAAGACAATTCAAAAGAGAAAATGTATTCTCTACAATACTTAATCACATTAATTACAAGCACACGAATGGCTCAGTTTGGCACATACTACAGCAGTTAATTGGAATTTAAAAATCTATAAAATACTAATGGCTTTTATTTTGTTGCCCCTACTAAACTCTTGATGAACAGAAATGAAGCTTTTGCATAGCAAATGTTTAGCTACTCTTTTATCGAAGAACCTATCCTTGCAGAAAAACATAAGGACATATCATGATCATGTTGTCAGTGCTACACCAGCACAGAAAGGGTCTCTGTGTTTCTTTTTTGCATCTTGAGCACATTCATTACCTCGAAAAATCTCTGAGTTTTCAAGCGCTGTTGTCTGCAGCCATGCACTAACTCGGAGATTTTTCGACTTTAGTCATTGATGTTTGATGATCTCTTTGGTATATCATTAGAGCTGATGCAGACGCTGGCTGGGCCAATTCAAGTACCTTACAAAACCATCTAATTAGCGGTAGTGACAGACTGAATTCGAGCCCTGTTGTACCTACAGTGTTGGCAAGGTGAATTTTGTGTTTATAATGGGTCTTGCATATGATTAGCAATTTCCGAAAGATTGCATCAGAATAATGGTTTTAATGCTGAGATGTAGAGTGACATTTGATAGCAAGCAATGTGTGATAGAATACACATATACACTTCAATAGTTTTCTGGAGATGAGATTTTGACTATGAAAGCAACAACGTCTATGATGTGTCAAGTTCTACTCAACTGGAAATGTGCTAAAAAACCTTCAACTGAGGCATGGTTAGGAGGCCCTGTTAAATTTTGAAAGCCCAAAGAAAGTATTATATAAAGTTGAAGGTACAAACAAAACATTTTATAATATTTGCAATTGGTTTTTATCATTTTTAAAGCACTGAAGATGGTAGTTAAATGAGCTTTTATGGAATACTCAAACCATCACTTTCCCAAGGTTATCCTACTTATTTGCTCCCCCGTTTCAGTTACACTATCTTTTTGACCACTGTCCTTAGTGACACATATTATGGTCCCAAATTTGTATTGAACAAAGCCATCAGCACTAGGATGCAAAGGAAAACACCTGGACTGCATAAGTTAATCACACATACTACGAAGATGGTGTGAGCATCATCTACATTGTAATACAACCCCTTTAAAAGAGTTTGACTGCTCCCACCGTATTTTCAGTGACCTTCTAAATTCCTGGGAGTCAGAGGCCCTCGTGTGGCGATGATCAGAAGCCTGGCCAGGGTAAGCATATTATAACAGAATGTAAAAGGAATTATATAATTAAATATATTTTTACAACACATAATACCCAAGAAAAATATCTAATATACTTCAAGAATTGCCATTTTAGTGACTTTAAGTATCAAAGAAGATTTGATAAGTTGACATGTATTGATGTCAGCTAATAGGGTTGGTGGAGAGAAATGCTTAATCTTATTCTATCAATTTAGAATCCATTTAGGAGAAAATGTAGGCACTAAGGGCCCGATTTAGAGTTTGGCAGAGAGGGTACTCCATCACAAATTCAATGTAGTTCTCTGTCCGCCAAACCCTCAGTCCGCCCACCTCATTTAGGTATGGCAGATGGCAAATCCTCCATTGACAGAGCCCTCGTTGACTTCATGGATAGAAAGATTTCTCTGATTGTTGGACGAAGTAGTGATTGTCGGTGCCAATACTCTGCCTTCCCTATTTTAGGTGAACACTGCAATTTCCTTTTTTTCTCTTACTTAACCTGGCAGTAAAAGGCAGAAAAGAGCAACCTTCAAGTGTGTAGGGTAATTACTTTTTCATTTTTTTCAAAAGCAAATTACCAAATTTCTTTCTGAAAAACAATAAAAGTGTTTTTTCGTGGCTGTCTACCAAATAAAGTTAGATAACGTTCTTTCAATTTGTTGTAGAATGGTAATGAAAATTATAAAGGAAGGGTGGATAATACATAAAGTATTGGCATAACACTAATCATTTGAATGGATTCAGCTTTCCCCCAATGATTTAAATGCAATAAGGACCATTTATCTATTTCCGCTTGAATTTTAAATAAAATAGTCACAGTATACCTTCATCATACTCTTAGAACTGGGAAATAAAATTGCTAGATATTTACTTTTATCTTTGCACCACTTTATATCAGTGTTAAACATCATATCTTCTTTATTGTAGATAATTGATGGAACAAATCTAGTTTTATTGATATTGAAGGTATAGCCTGAACCATTACCATATGACTTTGCTAAATATTTGGAATAGAACAATCTGCTTCACTTATAAACCAAAGAACATCATATAAATAAGCCACGTTCTCAGTACAATATTTTTAATATATATGCCTTTATTTTAATGGAATTTCAGGGCTAACACAATGTAGGTTCTATGGCTAATATAAAGAGGGGTGGGTATAGAGAACAGCCTTGTCTTGTTCCTATGAAAGGAGTAAAGGATAATGAGAAATTACCATGTATACAAAGTTTAGCAAAGAGTTGAACATAGAGAGTGAACATATTTTTAATAATTTTAGGACCACAATGAAAACAGCCTGTAGTCTGAAATAATAAAAAAATGCCAATTGGTGTTGTCAAATGCTTTTTCTACATCAAGTGCACGTAAGCCTGCAGGAGATTTAAAATCGGGAATAGATTCCCGGGCATTGCAAATATGTCTGGTATTGTGCACTGACAGTCTGACTTTTAAGAATCCAACTTAATCTGGTTGAATGAGGGTATTTAAAAAAGGTTGGCGTAGATCTTTTGCAATCTTGATTGGTTAGAGAAATGGAATAATAGAGGACACAGGAGGATCTTTATCGTGTATAATTACTCCAATTAATAATGCATTTGTAAAGGATCCAGATAGCTTTCTTGTGAAACTGAACTTCACACACAATGTGAAAAGGTGCAGTCTTAATTGAGTAGAAAAACATTTATAAAAGTCTGCAGGAATTCCATTAGGTCCAGAAGATTTCCTTGTATTGAGGAAAATAAAAGAATCTTTGATTTCCTCAATATTTATAGGAGATTCAAACAACTCCTTATCATTTTGGGAAAGCCTGGGCAGATTAATAGATTTTTAATAGAGAATAAATATCGGTATAAGAAATTGTTTCTGGATTACTAATTGTGGTTTACTGTATAAAGTATAATACATTTCAATTTATTTATGATACCCTTAATATTAACCAGTAGTTTCCCATCTGCTTTCCTAACTACATATATTTGGGTTTTATCTTGTTTGATGCACATGCAATTAAGAACAAGTAGTTGTGCTTGGTCTAGTGTTAGTAAAAGTAACATTTTTCCTCATCATTAAAAACAGGTCTTTTTGTAAGTAACAAATGCTATTCATCACAAAGTTTCTTTAACTTCAATCAATACATATTATTATTAGGAGAAACAAAATACTCCCATGTTTGTCTATCTATCTTTCTAGGTCAGAAATTTTAGCATGAACCAATTTATTTTCATATGCCTTTATAGAGATAGTTGTTCTTCAAATACTCACATTAAAAGCCTCCTAATGAGTTATAGTTAAAGTTTTATTTTCTGTATTACAAGTAAAATATTGACCTACAGCATGCAACATCTTTTCTTTGTTGTCATCATTCAGAAAAATATCATTCTTTCTCTATCCAGAATGAAAGCAGGAATAATCATGTAATTTTAAACAGATAGAAATCATATCTGGTCAGAGATATCATTATGCCCAATTTGTGAATCAGAAATTAGGCACATAAAGATATTGAAAATGCAGCCCGACCGGTCAATGTATGTTGTATTCTTAAACAAGGCAATTGAACAAGGCTCATCTTTGGGAGGCTCAAATTTGGTAGAAGAGAGTCTATCAAGTAATGGGTCACAAAACAAAGTAAAATCTCCAGCAGCAATAAGTGGAACATTACCAAACCTCACAATTTCTGTAGTGATATCGCCCCGGAATATAGGATCATCCGCTGTGGGACCATATATATTAAATAGATGCAAATAAACATATCAAGTTTAACTTTCACATAAATATATCTTCCATCTGTATCAGAATGCTTCTCAAGAATTTGTGATTGAAGTTTCTTCAGGAAGAGGCTTGCAACTCCATTCTCTTTGGGAGAAGAGCCAAAATTACCAATCTAACCTTTAGTCATATATGATGCTATTTTGTCATTTTGTGGGTCTATTGAAGTAGACATAACTCATATTCATTCCTCACCAGATAAGACAATATATTCACTCTTTTAACTGGATGTTTCAAGCTTTGACATTTAAAGGCATATTTTAAGGTTATATGTCTTTTCCATTAAAGGCAACATAAGGATGTGGGGGTGTAGTAAGGAAAATAGGGCCAGATGTAGGAGCCCTAATACCGGTCGCTAACGGCCGAATTCGGCCGTTACCGACCGGTATTAGGGTTTTCAGATGTAGGGGGCCTATATTTTACCGATTCTGTAAATTTACCGAATCTGTAAATTTACAGAATCGGTAAAATACCGAATCGGTATATTTACCGATTTGGTAAATCCACATGTAGGTGGCACTCCTAAGAGTGCCACAGGCCCTTAAGAATCGGTATTTTACCACACAATCCTATTGTGTGGTAAAATACCGAATTCAGGTGTGCATGCACATCCGTGCATGCACACCTGTGCAATGTCACACACAGACATGCCCATAGGGCATGTCTATGTGCCACATGGCACACAAGTCCGGAATTGGGGTGCTAGAGGGTGTCAAAGTGACACCCCCTGCACCCTTGCAGGATTCGTTATTTACCAATTCGGTAAATACCGAATCGGTATTGCCCATTGATTCCTATGGGCTTCATGGCCCATAGGAATCAATGGGCAATACCAAATACCGAATCCTACCGATTCGGTAAGTCTTAAATTCGAATTACCTACATCTCCCCCCTTCCTATATACCGACTCTTAAATACCGAATCGGTAAAATTCGGTATTTAAGAGTCGGTAAATAGGAATTACCTACATCTGGCCCATAATCTGTCC
Source organism: Lissotriton vulgaris (assembly GCF_964263255.1). NCBI lineage: Eukaryota > Metazoa > Chordata > Amphibia > Caudata > Salamandridae > Lissotriton > Lissotriton vulgaris. The sequence continues at coordinate 997,359,010 of NC_141696.1, read as the reverse complement.
AACGTTTGATCAAACTAAAATAAAGGTAGCTCAATAAACTAAGGCAAGCAAGACAAATGGCATGTAATGTAAAGAAAACCTGAGAGAATACACAAAACAAGATACAAAAGTACCATATCATGACTAAATGGTTATGATGAAGTAACTTGAAAATGACTTTTCTCAACTTGAATTGATATTCTTTCTGTTATGATGGAATATGATGCTTTTCATCAATTTCAAACTTCTTGGAAACTTTAATATTGAGTAAATAGGGCAGTACATTTTCTATGTACAGTCTACAATCTTCCCCTTCTATATTTTCTAGTAACTTAAAAATACATTAATTGTAATGCCTTTTCCAGTTTTTTAAGTCAAGAAGCATTTTATCATAAGCTGAACTTTGACAGTAACTGGAAGAATATGATGAATCATGGCTTTAATGTTTTAATCTCATTTTCAGACACTTTCATTGAAAAGCCTGCTAGATTACTTTGAATATTTTAAGGTCCTAGTTTAGAGCATCAACATTAGTTGGTTGATTGCTTTATTTCGATATGCATATATCATAAAAGCGATACAAAAAGTTAAAACAGCATGTCGAAAAGAGTATGACTGTACAATAAGTAAAAACATTAAAACACGTTAGACCATCATAAATTAGTTAAAAGAAGATTAAATTGATACGGACAGTCTTCTAAGTCTAATCAACCAGGCCCATTTTAAAAACTTGGCAACGGCACAAACAATCGGGGGGGCTGTGTCAGTTAAAAGAATCCGAAGGGCAACAGAGTGCTGGCGAGTACCCAATTCTCTGCAGATAGGGCCGAGCCAGCGTGTTCTTGGTCGGCCGTAATCAGGGCATTCAAAGAGAAAATGTGGCACAGTCTCTGGTTTGTCAGGACAGAGAGCACAGTATCGTGAAGAGGGCTGGGAGTTATTCCACCTGGAACAGAGATCAGCCAAGGGTAGCAGCCCCAGCCGAAATTTGATATACAGGGACCGATCCATGGCAATTGTTATTAGGTCCATGTATGGCTCGTAGGCAACAACATCTTTTATCATCAGAAAAGCTGCGGTGGCTTTGCAGTGGTGCTGATTACTGTTGCGCTTCATGCGGACCCACTCCCAGAACAGTCTTTTTAGGGTCTCCTTCGGGGGAGCGGAGTGGCTATCCCAACAAAAATCCAAGCCTAAATCCCCTAGAAGGTGTTTGATGTTCTTCAGCCATTTGATTCTGTGCCATCCGTCAGAGTGCATCACCTCAGCGAGGCCGTCAGCGTAAGATTTTAGCTCCGGTACCCTCCACAGACGGGCCCAGAGCAAGAGGGGTCGAAGGCGAGCCTGGTCCCCTATTGCTTTACAGCCTGCATCCATGAGCACTGGGATAGTCGGACTACTTGATGGTATGGCAAGGAGGTCTTTGATGAATTTGTTTTCCGCCTTCCTAGTAAGAGTAGCATGAATCTCTTGCAGAATTTTACTTAAGGACAGTTCTGGTGGTATCTCGACCTTGGACATAATTGGTGGAGGTGATGCAGCCTGTTTACTTTTCTTTAACTGATATTGCAGTGATTTGCCTTCCTCAGTTGATGTAACCATGTGAGAAAATATATCTCTAACACATAAAGGGCTTTATTACAAGTCTGGCAGTCCACAGACACTCATGGGGGTGCGGCGGTGGCAGTCTTCCTACTGCCCTATTACAATTATTACTATTATTATGACTACTACGGTCCAACTGCTATAGCCCTGCCACAGCCACCAGGGAACCACCATTCCCTGGGGTGTTGGGGTGGTCAGGAGGCCACAGTATACTTGGTAGGACTGGCACGGTCCCACCAAGCAGACTGTGAGTTTCCTTTCTGGCACTGTTTTCATGGTGGCTCCTTCTCCATGAAAACCATAGCGTGGAGAAAACAAAGGCGGCCCTACCGGGCCCCATTGTGCCTCTGCTCCCTGGGGAGCATGCAGGAGGCACAACATTTGCATGTTGATGCACCACAGTCCATGCCGTGCAGGAACTGTTTTTTGGAGTTCCTATTGCTGTGCCCATTTTCAGGGAACCACTGTGGGAACGTAAAAAAAAAGCCCACCGGACACAATAAATACTTGTAATCTCGTGGGCAGCCCAACCACAGATATGGCAGTGCGACGGCTGCAAGCTTGTAATCAGGCCCATGGAGTGGATTTAATATCACATATGAGGAAGAGGTAATAAAATCCAGTTTTAGAAATTACTTGCAATCAACTGAGAAGAGGGAATAGCTAGTGTGTTTAGACGTTCAAACCAAAACAAGCATATCTCTGATAAGAAAGTATTACTTAAATAAAATTTGACTTAAGTAAGTGAATCCTAGTATATAAAATGAGGTATGGACCAATTGAGTAAATATGGTAAAGTCATCAATATTAATACATAATAATTGTTAAACAGTGCTCAGAAAGTGAAGGTTGACCTTTATTCCCATGCAGCAGCTTTACTGGACAGAGGGCGGATCGCTGAAGGAAACTGTGTCTCATTTCCGCAGATACTATATACTCTGAATGGAGATTCAGCATGAAGAAGCGAAAGGTTTTGGAACAGCACTCACTCTGAAAATGCCCTTAAATGGGGGAAAATCCAGGCTACACCAGCACCCATAGCAGGACATCCAGAATTGAAATAAATTCTTTAATATGAATGTACAAATTGAAATAACTTACAGTAGCTTCAGTTGATCGGTTATAACTTCTGGAGAAAGCATCAGACCAAGAAAGTGGTTTCCAGGATTTTTTTCTTTCTTTCTGTACATGTGAGTCTATATCCCTTTTTCTTTCTGTTTCCCTCTGAGAAAAAAAGATAGCATTCCTGTTTTGTATTTTTTGTTGCACAGAGCATAAAACATAAATAAAACTCAATAACCTTCATTCACTTTCATATGCTTTTCCTGCATTGACTTCTAAGCTGTAATTGCAACCTATGTTGCAAACACTCATTAAAACATTTTTTATCATGATCCCAGGAGGTATTTTTTACGTTACCACTCCCCATCACACTTGTGGTGTTAATCTTACAGTAGGATACAGAACACACCAATACTTCTTCATTTCTAGATGATGTGCATGAATGACAAAAAAATCCTCAAACTGTGTGAATGAAAGATATATCTCACTCATAGGTCTAAGGGGCGCATCTTAATCAGGACTTTAAAATCATGTGGTAATTCCCTACAGGGAATTCTCGATCCTACATGGCTGGGTTTTTCCTGTGTACAGTATTCCCACACCACTATGGTTTCAGCAGCTTAGATAGGGAATAAAGGTGTATCAACATATTTTCCCCTGTTACATTCTGCAAAAATCGGATCATTATTAAAGTCTGTCAGACACTCAGGGGCCGATTATGATCGCGGACGGACTTGAGGCCGTCCGCGATCACTGAGGAGGAGGGGACGTCCGCATGGGCTGCGGAGTCCCCTCCTGTGCGATTAGGATGTGACCGTCACCCTGGCGGTCACATCCTTTATTTTTAACATTGCTGCGGGTGCGGCTTCAAGCTGCACCCGCGGCAATGTTAAAAATGCAGTCTTTGCATTTGCATGCAGAAAGAGGCAGGCACCGCGCGGTGCCTGCCGCTTTCTGCATACAAATGCAGGGGGGTACCATAGGTACCCCCCATGTGCACCTCCCACCCCCCCTTCACCTAGGGGGCCCGCAACGGGCCCCCGCAGTGAAGATTCGTATGCTTTTCCACGGCAGAAAACCCGCCGCGGAAAAGCACTTTTTAAAGCCCATCCTGATATGGCGGACGGTGTCTGAGAGACACCGTCGCCATATCAGAGCTTTTCCGCCGCGGTTGTAAGCCGACCGCGGCGGAAAAGCTGCGGACGGAAACCAGGACCCACCAGCCATCCTAATGTGGCGGTGGGTCCTTGGTCAGTCCGGTGCGGTTTTTCCGCATCCTCTGGGCCAGCGGTGGCTTCCGCCGGCCCCGAGGATGCGGAAAAACCGCTATCATAATCGGCCCCTCATTTTGGTGTTATTATTAGGCGAAACCAAATTATGGAAATACAGGTTTTTAAGGGACCTCTAAATATCTCTGACAGCTAATGCAAGTCATCAATATTTTGAGACCATCAGTGCTTCAATATTCCTAGGGTTTGAGCAATATATAAAAATACACACATTTCAAGTATTCCATGGTCAGCATTTAGTCATATTTTTCAAAATCTGAATCAAATCTTCAGTTGCGCAACAAGGTTTAAAGGTGACTCTTGACTGAAAACTATTATATTGCGTGAGTGAGTTGGTAGCTCACTTAAGATTACCAATCACTAAGGTAACTTACACTTGTGAGTAATTTACACATGTAATGTACTATTATGCTGTTGAGTAATTTTACTTCTTTAGGCTGATCTCAGAATATGAGTGTAAAGTTACTTAAAGTGTAGACTTACGCATCTCCACCCACTGAAAAAGGGGATGAACACAAATTTAGGAGTGTATGTTACTGCTGACAAAAAACAGTAGTAAGCCCAGGGCCACACACTCATAGGTATGCATCTCATGTAATAATTATTCATGTATAATAAAAAAAAATGTTAACTTTATGTAGGGATTTATTTTTTAAAATTTAAACTACAGACACCTATTTCTATCTAACGTAATATCTTTAAATTAATGAGATTGAAATTAATAGTGCTATATCATCTTTTAATTTTGTTTTATATTTAAAATAAATATATGAAATTAATGTACACTAATATTTGACATAAAAGATATGTGTTAATAATTTATTATAAAGCTTAATAAACATTTTAAAGTATTCCTATAATTTACCATCAGTTGATTTATGGGAAAGTAAAAAAGGGTATTTAACTAAAAAAATTTAAAAAAAAGTTTTGTATTTTATTGGTAAAGCTCAACATTCATTCGGGAAGGATATCACAGCGCTATGCTAGGACTCCGGTAGATAGCTGAGCGGTTGATGAGTTTTGCTGGTGTTAAGTTTTAATGAACAGATGGGTCTTAAGTTTTTTCCTGAAGACAAGGTAGTCCTTGGAAAGGCAGAGGTCTTGTGGTAGTTCATTCCAATGCTTTGCTGCCATGTATGAGAAACTACGACCCCCTGCCCTTACTTTCCTAATGCGTTTTGTTCTGGCTTGAGCTAGAGACCGTGATCTTAGGCATCTGGTGTGTACATAAAATTCAACTTTGTTCAGTAGGATAGGAGGCCCTCATTTGTGCAGCACCTTGTGCGCGTGACTGAGCAGCTTAAATTTCGCTCTTTGACATATTGGCAGCCAGTGAAGTAATTTCAGGCACTCAGACTCGGAGCTGAGTCTGTCTTTGTTACATACCAATTTGGCGGCGGCATTTTGCACCACTTATAGGCGTGTGATGAGGTAGTCTGCCATGCCCACGAATAGTGCATTACCATAGTCCAACCTACTAGTAAGTAATGCTTGTGTGATGGTTCTCCTACAATCTAGCAGGATCCAAGGGAATAGCCTTTTTAGGAGCTTTAGCGTTGCGAAGCTTCTTCCACATAGAACCTGCACATGGTCCTGCATGGATTGGGTATTGTCCAGGAGGATCCCCAGATCCTTTGTGCATTGCTTTGGAGCAGGCGCGTCACCCAGCGTCTGGGGCCACCAGGTGGTATTCCAGATAAGTTTAGCTCCTCCGAAAAGTAACATTTCGGATTTTCCTGCATTTAGTTTAAGTTAGTGATCCAGGTCCAGGTGGCCATTTCCGAGAGGCAGTTATTCATTTTTAATCTAGTGTTCTTGTGCCTTTCTTCAATGGTTATCAGCAGTTGTGTGTCGTCTGCTTAGGATCAAATACTAAAGCTCCACTTCTCGCTGATTTTTGCCAAAGATGATACATAGACATTAAAGAGTGTGGGGCTTAGGGATGCCCCCTGTGGAACACCATATCCAATGGGTTTTGGTTTTGATGAAAATTCCCCTATTTGGCGATTGTGTGAGACGGTGTCAAACGCCGCCGATAGGTCTAATAAAATCAGAGCAGCAGCTTTCCCTTGGTCAACCAAAGATCTTATGTTGTCTGACACGCTAGGAGGGTTGCCTCCATGCTGTTAGTGGCTCTGAAGCCAGTTTGGGAGGGATGCAGCAGGTCATTTGACTCAAGGTAATTCGACAGCTGTCTGTTAACCAGTTTTTCCATAACTTTCGAAAGGTACGGGAGTTGGTCAATGGGCCTGTGGTTTGCAGGGCTTGGCACAATTGTGCCTGCTTTCTTCAAGAGGGGGTCACTATGGCCCATTTCCATGCTACTGGGAATGCTGCAGTATCTAGCAGGTTGTTAAATAGCTGGGTAACATATGGACAGTTAATGGGTATAATCCTGGAAAAGACAAAATGAGGGCAGGGATCAAGGGGAGATCCTGACTTGACTTCCCTAATTGTTTTAGCTACTTCCTCCTCTGTAAATGGGGAGAAGCTGACTATGCAGGCAGATGCATCAGGCGGGGTTGGAGTTTCACAGTTAAATGCTGGCAGTGGGGTGTTGGTGTTGAAAGTAAAGTATATTTGACTAAATTTGTCTGAGAAAAACTCAATGATTTCTTTGCAGCATTCTTCTGAAGGTGGCAAAGTTTGGGATAGACTCACTGGTTTGCATAGCTCCCTAACTATTTTATACAACTCCTTAGTTGAACTACAATTCTCATTGATTCTTCTGGCAAAGTAGGTCTTCTTAGCTTTCTTAATGGCATTATTGTAATTTCTCAACTCTGTCTGTCTGTCTGTTTGTGATTTAGATAGTCTCCAGTGGTGCTCTGTTGTTTTGCACTTTCATTTAAGTGCCTTGAGTTCCGTGTATATCACTTTCCTGGTTGAGATTTGTTTGCCTCCTTTAGTGGCAGTTTAGGTACATATGAATCTAAGGTGTTGGTGATTTCTTTTTCAAGATTCATTATTTCCCTATTGGCCTCAAGAATGCTTAGGGCCTCTGGATTCCTGGAGCGGAAGTGGGACCGAAAAGTATCTTCGGTAACCAGCCTCCATGCTCTTCTTATCCCCACTGAGTGCCTCGAGGGCTTAGTTGCATTTACTGGGAGCAGGGCCTGACTGGCCATAGCGGGCACTGGGCAATCCCCTGGTGCGCCACACGTGTGGGGGCGGTTTTTGGGCCCCTGGGGGCCGTTTTTGTTACAAAGCCGTTTTTTGCAGCTTAGCTGCAAAATCGGTCCTGTACCAAAATCGGCCGAAAACCGGCCCTAGCAAAGAGCTCGGCAGCCCCTCCACCCAAGTGGGGAGAGGGGCCGACTGAGCACTTTGCCAGGGCCGGTTGTGGTTCCGAGTCCGGCCCTGACTGGGAGCTTAAGTACAAAGGATATAAGTGAGTGATCTGACATGGGAAGGGGATTAATCTCCTGTAAAGAAATTGAATCAAAGTTTGAGACTATTAGGTCCAAAGTGTGCCCTGCAATGTGTGTGGGCCCTGTAACCCACTGCTTTAATTGAAGAATCTGCATGTCATTCTTCAAGTGCAAGTCTGAAGAGTTGTTGGCTTTCTCAAATTGGATGTTGAAATCCCCTATGAGTAGATAATGTTTATATTTCAGGCAGAAGGGGAGTAGTTGAGTTAGTATGTGGGCGCTAAGTTCAGATTGGTGCCTGGGGGAGTATAAATTACGGCTCCACTGAATAATATGTGGCCCTCTCTGGCCACCTCAAAAGATAGTACCTCATGCTTCACTACTCGCGCCACTACAGCCTGAAGGCAAAAGTAAAAATATTTTTATGGGAAATATTAATGTAAATTAATTTGATAAATGTAATTTAAATCTAGAAGAAAAAAATGCTATAGCACTAATACCGTAATTTAGAAAGAAATCTTTAATCAATTTAAATAAATTAAAATAAATAGAAATTCATTTTCTGATATTAAAACATTAATTCTTACCTAAAGTAAAAAAAACTTATGCATCAAGGATGTTTAAAAGTGATTAATAGAATTAAATAAAAGTAATTTAATTTTAATAAAAATGAAATTTGCAATAGTTAGGAAATTCCAAAAACTTTGTTAAAATAATTTATAAATAAATAATAAATATGACGTCTTTTTTAGACTTTTTAACATTACATTACATATATTTATATTTTTAACTATTTTAAATAATTAAATGTTTTATTTTAAGTATACACCTTAATCATATTCTATAGGATGGTGCAGTACCAGTGGTTGGCCATGTGTATTTCTGTATTTACTCCATCTCTAATCTGGAGTAATTTGCTACTGTTTAGGGTCTGTTATTGGCTGTAGTAATTTTAGAAACGTTGTTTGTGAATAGCAATGGGCTTATATGGGTGGTTAATGTCCTTTCCTAAATCCCTGCCTTTTAGTAGTAGTTATGGAATTTTTTTCAGCAACTCCCCCAGTCCTTCCGACATTACTACTAATGTAATTACTAAGTAGTACACTGACACGTGTGAGGTTCTTTTCATAGAAAACATAGGAGAGATGTAGATTTACACTTGTAGGTTGTTGAATAGCATTTTGCAGTATTTTGGTAGTGCTTTTGTAGTATAACATGCAGTTTGCGAGTAAACCCCACTATGGTTATAATTACATCTGGCTCTTTTCCAAGTGAATCATGCCATACAATGCTAAAGTTTAATTTCTTTTTTATCATACTGTAAATATTTCTGCCTGACGAAGTGTATTTTGCATTATCTCAGCATATATATCAGTATATAGTGTATATAGTATATATCATTTTCCCAGAACTACCACAGCCACGTTCATATTTACTATCAAGTAGTAAACTTACACATGAGTGGATCCCTGCATAGAACAGATAGGAGGTGTAGAGCTGTAGATCTCCACCTATAAGTTTGTGAATTGCATTTTGTAGTGAGTAGTTCTACCGTAACTGCAATTTGTGAATCAGGCCTAGAATTATCAGGCACTGGAAACTGATTCTTGATGTCCTTCAGAAACATGTCACATTCATAAAAGGTACTTTTTCACTGAGGTGCCTCCATCTTGATGGTTATTAAAATGACTTTTACTATCTGCCTCTTGCTGGAAATGTCAATGTGCTTTAACCGCACTCTTGTGAATTTGCCATCATCTGCCTTTAATGTGGCCCATTATTCGTTCCAAGAACGTGAACCTTAGAGGCAGTGTTAGAAATCTTGTAATGAATTCATCACACATAGACCATTCGCTGGCTAATTGTTGTAAGGCATTCTTTGGGAGACAGACAATGCTTAACTTCAAAACACAGTTCAACTGTGCACTGCTGGCATGCCTGCTCAATGCAGTGTCATCCTGGATATCTTAGAAACGAATCCTTCCATAATTGTGTCCATTTCTTTCTGCATTGCGACCATGCGCATTCAGGTCAAGAAGAACTTCTACAAAATAAATGAAACATGCATTGCTGTTCCAGAAATTGGCTTTGTTTCTTGAACTGTCTTCACTTATCCTCTGCAGGGATGACCTACTCACAAAGCTGCAATTTTAAGAGCCTTATCTGACTGCACACTAAGTAAAAGACCATTGTTTTCAGATAAATATGGCACAGGAGTTCGATCCTCACCAGAGGTGGGAAATCAATTAGTTCTAAACAGAAAGATGGACACAGTGGTTGAAAAGTTTTGTCGCACAGTATTGTGAATGCTGCAACTATGTTTGAGTGAGGCAACATCACTGGGCGATTCCTGTGGTGGCTGGAATGCGGAAGGGGGTTTTGCATAGTTTAATTTCGCGAGGGTAATTAAAATGACCTCACATTGCAGCAAGGAGCTAAAACCCCTGAAGCGAAGTCAAGAAGATTTATAGTCAGGGCATCCTCTTGCAAAACCCTGCAAGCCCTGTGCAAGGTCGAACTGTTTTCAACAACGTGAGAGGAGAGAAGTGCTGTGTAATGAACTAGGATTGCATTTAAGGCACAGTTCCAGTTTATGTGTTGAAATTACAAAGGAAGGAATAAAGATGCATTCAGCAAACTGATTGTTTTTCATTTCACTGGGAGAGTCCCTTTCTGCATATTATTCAGTGGGTTAATGAGCGTGCTACAGAGTCTGTGTATCACCCGCAAATCGCAGGAATGCATACAGGCAGGGCAAATTCAGCCTTTCTTGCATCTGAGCATGGCAAGATTAGCACCACAGAGGGAGCATCGGTTTTGTAAAGACAGTCAAGGTACTAAACATTAAATTAAATAACTTAAGAAGTAAAATTACTTTCAGGTAGGACTGGTCAATGTCACACGTTGGCTACTCGGTCCATTTCCTTACTATATGGACACAGAAAAAATAGCTCAACCCACTGTACCCACAGTACAGGCATTCAGATTTCAAGACAGCACCAGGTATGTGTCCCCAAATGTTTAATGTCATGTTCGTCTTGTGTTTACTAATTAGGCCCCTGCAAGCTCTTCGGAATTCTTGTGGGAATTTCACTCAGCACAATCATAAGGGGCCCTTTGTTTGAACACGCCTAGATTTTTTAGGCGTGGCAATATCGGACACAATTTTACTGGATGGAAAATCTTGCTGATAAAATCACAAAAGATAGGGCTGCATGGCGGCCTGGACCACTTGCCAGGTACGCGCCCTCCATCGATCATCAAGGAAGACAAGGAGGAAGCATTTAAAGTTCCCCCTGCCACCCAACATTACCTCCTCTACCCCAACCCTTTACACCCAAGCCACCCCACAAAGGACTCCTGCAGTCTTTTACCACCTGCCCTAAATGGCCCGCAGTAGAGAAGGGAATTCAGCGCGGAATTCTGACCACGGATTCTGTGTCCGTAAAGTTTTTCTGCATTCTGAAGTGTTTAATTTGTAATGTCAGGAGTTGTGTATGGAAAATTTGGACAGCATCAGAAATTTCAGAGACCTGGAATCTCTGCACAAAATTCCCCACAGGGAGTTACAGTCAATTCAAGGCTGCATGGACCTAATAATTGCTGTCATTGGGGCATTTGCAGCCCTTCTGTGTAAGGACATTTGCAAAGTTAAAAGAGTCACCTTGACTATTGCCGTCCATTTGAAACTGCCAATATCATCTTATGATTCAGCGATTTGCTGTAACTGTGGTTACTGAAAAGTCAAAGCCATTGTTGTAGCCCAGAGGCTGTTTCCCGTTTCAATTATATAGATGCGTCCCTTTCCTTTGAACATCGGTATTTGTCTAAATACTGCAAATGAAATATTAACAAGAGCCACCAGAAAAGAACCAGGCAAATAACAGTATTATAAATGCCAAATAAAAAATAGAAAATGGTTGATATTTAATATTTGAAAAATATTGAATCTCAATTTGTGTTTTAGTTTACACTGATTTTGAGATTGCCCCCAAAAAACAACACAATTCACACGTGAGGTAAAAACACTACAATTTCTGATAGCATTTCTTCTCTTATATAAGTCAATAATTGTGATACAGCCATATTTCGTTATACTGGTGATGTGTTGGGTTGTTTTGTGCTCTAGTGTGATTTTATGTATTGTGCTTGTTGAATTTCCATTATGTTACATTGTTTTGTGGCGTTGTGCCCTCTTTGTTTGTGGTGTATTGTTTTTTGCTAATGTGTAGTGCTCTCTTGTACTCTGCAATTACTTTAGAACTGCCAAAAACTACATTTCCAGCCAAGAGCAGCACATCTGTATAAAGTTCAAGTTATAAACAGCAATTTACCACTGTGAAATGTGATATGATAACCACTGCACATGCTCAGTACCTGTTTAAAACCCCAGTCAGCCCAAACTGTGGCAAAGACCATATCTTACATTAGTACTTCCAGTGCCCACTTTATGTGAGGCCTGGGGGTGAAATTCTGTTCCACTCGCAGAGTTTTGCCTACTCCGCGCTCCGCATAGCACGTGAAGTTCCGAAAAACTCTGCAAACTCCTCACAGCGAGGAAAATCTTACTCAAAACCACATCACTTGAGATTTCTCAATGCAGGCGATCGGGGATAGTCGCTACCTCTCACATTGAGAAACCTTCCGTTCACATTGAGGAAGCTGCCACTCAAGTAGAACATCTACTCGAGCAACAGAAAAAAAGCAGTGCCCACTTGTGCGTTGCGTGGTGCCGTTTGCTCTGATTTTACAGCCTAGGACAAACACCTGGTGCTAAAAATCAGTGCAACGTACCACACTCCTCCACTTTTGGAACTCTGCGTAGCCCAGAACTTCACAAACTCCACACAGATCTACTTTATGTGATAGAGCCTGCAATGTTTATTCAGCTCCAATAACCACACAGTATGTTGTTATGTTTGTAATAGCCCTTCCAGATCTGGCACTTGGTTAGTTCTTCTGAGCACTGACCTTTCAACATTGGGGCCAATTACGCTGTAGGTCAGAAAGGCTCCGGAATGCATTAGGTTCATCCGAATCCAATTCTGAACCCGTCTTTCTGACCGAATCGGAAAGACTTCCTACTGACCGATTATGATAGCCGGAAACCGTTCAGGCTTTCCGACTCGGTTCCGAACGGCAATTGGAGTAACCGAGCCATACAGAGCCGACTTGTATGGGTCTATGGAGTGTGTTTCTGACCGCCATATTACAATATTGAATTCGGACAGGTTTTCTGAATCGGTTGTTCAAACACTGATTGGCAGTCAGAATCCGGCTATGGGTGCCCATAGCGGGCCCTCCTTCACCCAGAGCCTGTTCAATTTCATGCACAGTGTGGCAGGCACAAGGTGCACGATTTTCCCCACCCACAGCTTTTTTCAATGGCAGCCTGTGTAGTCGGTCGGAGCACAGGTTCCTATTGAAGTCAATGGGAGTTCGACTTAATGGTGTTCGGAACCATCGTAATCAGTCGGTCAGACTCCCCAAATTCGATTCGGTGGGATACCATTCTCAGACAGGGTCGGTCAGAATACTTTCCACCCGACATCGTAATCGGCCCTATAGTGTCTTGTCTACCTCCATGAGCATTATAATACGGTAGCAACTGTTAGGCCTCACCGAGTTCCCATATAAATCTAATGGTTCTACTAATGCGAATTACTGGCTTCATCAGAATAATGAGATCCAAAGAGTTACAGTCTCTGGGGAAAATGAGGAATTATTGGGGGAGTTGGGACTGGAATTTCTGATTCCCTTGAAATTCTTAATTTTTAATTGCCTGCTCAGGGTCCCACTTGTAAGCTCCCTAAATCGTCCCCAGAATTCCTGATGCCCCTAGTTCTTTTAACTCTGGGGGTAGATGTATTATGCATACAAAGGAGATTGCATCTGTATTTATGGGACCACTTTCAAAGGTGGGAAAATTCCCATTGTAGTATGTTTATATGCATCAACAACATCAGAAAAAATAGTTAAAATAAATTGGACTATTCGGTTTCACCTGAAATGCTTCCACCCTTAGACAATAGACAGAGAACTGTCTCTGGCTGCTCTATATACTCTGTGTCCCTATTGGGAAACTAGCCCAAAGCCACAATGCACAGGAACTGGAAATTACACTTTCTCACACTGCACTCAACCCACCCTGGCCACCAAGACCAGCCGTGCCCGATCAATTTAATTAATTACACTCCTCAGACTACTGGGTTGTGGTGTGGTTGGGAAAAAAGTATTTCCTTCTTCCTGGTTTTGTTACCGTCGTGCAATTTGTTTTTGTACATTTTATCTCAATTTAACGTTCATGTATTTTAAAGATAAACACATAAAAAGACACTCTATCAAGGGTACTTTAAAGCAAGTTTATTGCAGCCATATTTTCTGTATTCACATTGTCCCTACTGTTTCAAGGTAACCAGCCATATAATTTTACAAGAAGTTCTGCACCTAAGTCCTGCTGGTTTCTATTAACTACACGTTACAATCTCAGTAATCTCTTTTTTTCCAAAGCACTTCCGAAGCGTTCCTGAAACAGATGCCCATTTTACAGGTCTGTTTTTTCATTGCCCTTCATTAGCGTTCCTAAAACAAATGCGCATTTAATAGGTCTGTTTAATCATATACGGACCCCCTGAATCCAAATGGAGTTCAGGGCATAAACAATTTAAAATAAAAATATTCCTAGGCAACCACATACGAACAATTTAAAATAAAAATATTCCTAGGCAACCACTATAAACAATTAAAAAAAAATATTCCTAGGCAACCACTTAATAGGTCGGTACTTAAAAGATTCAGACCACACGTAAATGTATAAAATATTTGAGAAAATACATGAAAAATGAGCGAGAACAATACTACCCTCATCAACACATTTTCAGTTAAAGCAATGCATTCTTTATTTTAATATTTTATTTTAAATTGTGCATTTGGATTCCTAGAACATACAACAACATTTTTTAGAGAAAGGTTTCATTAATTTTCATCGAAATATATATATATATATATATATATATGTATATATAGTTATGTATATATATATACACAAAGGAAAATAATATAACTTTGGGATTTGATCACATCGTCCTTTCTGCTGAATCCACTGCACTAATATACAAATATTTTTTTTATTTGCAGAGAATTATATTGCAATCGGAACTTTGTCTGTAAGCAATGTATGCATTAGGTTTCATATGAAGTTTGCACACCTTAGAGGGCCAGATGTGTCAAGATAGTTATTTGTGATTCCCTAATTGCGAATCAAAAGGATTCGCAATTAGGGAATCGCAAAATGTCATGTATGAAGGTGTATAGTACATGTTTTGCAATTCCAAGGGGGTCGCAAATGACCTACTTCATGGATATTAATGAGATAGGTCACAATTTGCGACCCCCTAGGAATCTCAAAAATCACGGGATTGGTGGCCTGCTAAGATCAGCAGACCACCATGTCCGTGATTGCTTTTAAATAAAGCAATCTTTTTTTTTTTTGTAAAGCAGCCCGTTTTCCTTAAAGGAAAACGAGATGCTTTACAAAATGAAAAATGAAAACTTTTCTTTTAATTTTTAAAGAGCAGGCAGTGGTTCGTGGGACAACTGCCTGCTCTTAAAAATGGTTTTACAAACATTCACAAATGGGAAGGGGTCCCTTGTGGATTCCTTCCCATTAGCGAATGGGTGACCACCTACTTGAAGTAGGTGTAACATGAGAATGTTTTGTGACCGCAAAATCCGGTCACAAAACATTCATACATACCGATGCGATTCGGTATTAGGAAGGGATGCCCTAAACACGCCCCTTCCTAATACCAAATCGCAAACCCATTTTGCGATTCCGTTACAATTGCAATATTAGGTTTGCTGCATCGGAAAAGCAATTTTTTCGTTCGCAAACGGGCAGAATCTGCCCATTTACGAATGCAAGAAATGCTTGATACATCTGCTCTCTGATTCTAATAATGCATTCCTTGCTCCGAGGCTCTGATCACCTAGATATTAAGGACCTGATTCACAAAGATAAACTTACTGTCTTATCATTTTATGTGCGGAGACTCCACAGTCTTAAAGATACTACTATTAAATACATCTGTGAATAGCAAAAATTGTAAATTTACAAAAAAGTGTACGTTTACCTAAGTGAATTAGGCGCAGAGGTTTAGCATTTTGACTATATTCTCAATGCCCATGTGATTACCCTAATTTCATATATGAGAAAACCTCTGTCTGTATTTGCTTAATGCTTGACTCTCTTGAGAAATGTTGTACTTTTATTAACTCAGAGATGTTGTACTTTTTTTTCTAGTTTGAATAACTTTGTTAAACGTATTAGATACTTGTCATCAAATAGGTGTAGGACAGAAGATATGCATACAGCACACCAGTTATTAGCAATTCACAGAACAAAAACAGAAAAGTTTGCAAGACGAAATATGAAAATATGAAAAGTTAGACAAAGCTACTGTTGCACGCTAATAAGGATATAGAAGTCCTTCCTTTGGGAGGTTCCCATGGGCAAGGATTGTGGTACTATGAAGTTTCTCATCTGGCATAATCCTCACCTTTTACGTCCAGTTTTAGTTTCCATCCATAGCAAATTATTTTGTGTGAAGTGCACCATATCACATGAGTTAGGTACTCCGAATTTCTTCAAATTTCGTCACCTGATCGTTCAACTTATACATCAAGCGTTCATGAGAAGCCATTATTACCATGGTACTATCTATTAGTCCTTGGGTTATGAGTTTGAGAGTTGCATAAAACACAGAGTTGGGCTACCCCCAGAGCCATGCCCAGCCATCTTTTTTCTTGTGATGGGTAGTGCCCATTATATCCAGTGCATTGTTTAGGAGTGTAAGTTCCACTGTGAGCGAGATAGAGACACCATTGGTGGCTTGCAATTGTCACCATATTACGTTTCAGTAAAATCTACAGGCTCGGCAGGACCGTAAGATAAGCACTATATCAGCTCATCGATGGTGACATTGCCAGCATTCACATTTGGCACATGTTTGGCTCTAAAGTGTTTGTGTGGGGCCAATGCCAGATGTGCAGACAAACCTTTGTCATAGTTGTGTATCAACCCTTGCCAATCAGCCTCTGTATATGTCTTGTCCAGACATGGTTGCCAAATCCCAAGTAGGTGATTCACAGTCAGCTTGGAGTATAAGAGTCTCGTAGCGCCTCAACACTAGTTTCTTGTATCTGCCCCTCTTCACTAGGGAGTCATTTAGAGTGAATCTGCCAAGGCTGCAGGATAGATTGTTCACTTTACCAGTAAGGCAGATTTTCATTGTAAATAGGACCAGAATTGGGAAGGGTCTAAGTGAAATTCTGCACATCAATCTTCAAAGGATCGCACTGTTGCCCCTGAAATAACTTGATCTATTGTATGAATCTAGCTGTGAATTAATTTCAGTCAATGCAAAGGCTTGTCCGAGAGTTGAATTTCTGAGTTGTTCCTAAAGAGTTACTCCGATGCAAAAAAAGATGCTGTTTTAGACACTTCTGACAAGCAGCCCATATTTTCTGTGACTCTTGCACGATTGGGTTGGGGCCCATTGGGTAGTAATCATTTTGTGGTATAGAACTGGGGTCCTATTGTGTAATCTTGCAGATGGCATTCCAGTAGTACCCATACAGAAGTTTACAGCTTGGAACGGAAGTGGTATATTAGCTGGGAAAGATGTTGCACCATGTGATACACTTAATATTTGGGTGTCGTAAACCTCAGCAGGCAGTGGCAGCGTGTGGTTTCTTGCCAAAAGAACTGCTTGATATGCTGGCCTATAAGGCAAAGCATTATAATGGCACTGGGACGGGAAACATGCTAAAAAACCATAGTTATACTGTCGGTAAACCACTATCTTGATGGTCAGGACACGCCCCCACACTTAAAGTTGCAGGTTGCTTCAGATCACAAAGTCCTTGAATGTAGGTCATTTCTTACTAGGATAACAAAGTAATTCAGATTAGTCTTTACCCATCAGAATGGCAAATCATGAAATAGCAAGTTGACGTGGATGGAATCATAGAGAGAGCTTTAATCCTTGACTAATAGATTCAGTATCCTGAAAATGTGGCAACATGTGAGATAGTCTTCAAAAAAGCTGGAATATATGAGGTTGATGTTCTTAAGGTGAGTAGACTTGACATCTACATAAAACATTCATTTATGATTTCCAGCAGGAGTTTCAATGCCAGAGATGCCCTTTGAGTGATGTCTCGTAATGGCTAGTGGCTCTAGGGAAAGCACAAACAGCATAAGGACTTGGGACATCCCAGCCAGGTCCCTCTGTGGACCACAAAAGCATCTGACAGGAAGGCATTGTAGTTGGCCAGTGATGAAGGGTTAATGCAGAAACTGTGCACTGCAGCTAAATACTTAGGGTCCAGTCCCACCTGTTGACTGGTCTGAAGTGGTAGCCCTGCTCTACCTGGTCAAATGTCATCTTGGCATCGAGGGAGAGGGCCACTTCTGCACATGATGTGAGAAGCACAATAGAAGTAACAGAGTGTGCCTATTGTCGCAAGATTAACGAGCTGGAATAAACTAAACACAGGGTTTGTGTACAAGAGAGATGATAATCGTGTGCAGTCTCAGTGTCAGACCTTTTGGCCAGGATATTACTATTGATAGGTGATATGGGCCTATAACTTTTACAGCAGAGTTCATCTATGCCCACCTTAGGGCTTAAGGCAGAGAGGAATTTACAGTTGCCCATAGTGTGTATTGTGAGGTCATTAAGTATTCATTAAGGTGTATACCTTTTTGTAAATACAACAGTTATTTCTTCTCTTTAGGCATCTTGAACCTTGTCGTAGCCATTCTCCATGCATTGCTTTTAGGGATTTGCAGCTGGAGATCTGTTTCCATTGTTACCGGTACGTGGTCACAGATAGCTTATAAACCTATTGTACTGGCTACAAGTTTTTGGAGAAGATCAGAGGATAGTAACAAATTATCACTTCTTATTTCCATAACATGTGGGCAGGTTAGGAAGGTGTACTGAGGGACAGTTGGGTGCATGAGTCTCCAAGGGTCTTCAAATACGTGTTCAGATAGTAAACCAGAGTAGGCCCCTATAATTATTATTGGGGGGGATCTGGATGGCCAGACTAGTCTAAAATCTGGTCTTGGGCGAGATTCTAGTCCACACCAATAAGTAATTTTGAGTCACCTATTTGTGTCAGTACTCTGTTAAGGTCTGTCAAGTACTCTCTTTTTTCAGTGTTCAGGGAATAGATTGTGCAAAAAGCATAAATGTTAACTTGAATGGTCATTTCTACAAATAGCCTTTGTCATGCCAGAGAGATCTTGTATGAATGAATGAATGAATGAATATTAGATTTATAAAGCGCAGACTTAGCCCAAGGTCATCAAGGCGCTACAGAGGACTAATGCACAGTTGAAGAAAAGATGATCATATCACAGTTTGTGTAAAAAGCCAGGTTTTAAAGGCTCTGCGAAAAAGAGAATGGGACACAAGACCTGATAACCTATCAGGGAGAGAGTTCCACAAACTGGCAGCAGTGGTGGAGAAGGCCCTGCCTCCCCATCTAACCTTTTTGTACCTGTAAACTACTAGCACATTTTTCCTGGCAGACGTAAGCTGCTTGGTAGGGACATAGCGCTGAAACATTGCTTTAATAGCATCAGGGCCTAGACCAGGGGTCTTCAATCTGGCAAGTTTTTTACAGAAAACAACGTCCACTCCACATTTCCTATAGGACATTTTGATGGCTGGTCAACAGAAGAGTCAGGTGTGATTTCCAGATGACATTGGAAGTAATTCTCAACACAATACTTTGGTTAGCTGTGTTCTACAGCACCCTTCTGGGACAGAATGGTGTCTCATTCTCTATCCATTGTTTGGTCTTTCTGCTGTGGCAAGAACACTCTCCTTATGGTATTCTCCCTGGCCACCTGCTCTATGAGTGAATCTGAATTAGGTAAAGTACCACCCTCTCCCTACAAAGCACCGTCTTCACTACTCGCACTCGTTGTTGAAACATCAAATGCACAAGATGAAGCCCCTCTCAATCTAGACCCTTAATGTGAATGATCAGATACTTCAGGAGAAAAAAAGTCGTGACCTACCTACATTTGAAAAAAATGGATACAGTCATGATCCAGGAAGTTCATCTTCACAAAATAGATCCCTCCCAAATGGAAGTGGAGAAATTACGGCATGACTGGGTAGGATCTGCAATAGTGGCCTCCACAATGTTTTTGTAGCAATTCATCATGATTTGTACTTCTTCATTTAGGAGGAGATGACACATATATTGGGTGGTAGATTAGAACTATGAAAATAAGTGTCAAGAGATCTGTGAGACTGCAGTGTGGATAGTAGTAACAATTGCTGCCATCTTAATAAGCTTGTGCAGCACACAACTGATGCGTGACAAAGAACCACAAAGGTGTCACCATCCAAGACTGCAACAAGGCTATATCTACCTTACAAAGCAAGGTACAAGATACACTGGAGCAGAAGAGGCTCTTCTGGCTTTGAAACACATCTGAGCTCACTAGGAAGAGATGTGAACAGAGTTATGAAAGTGTTATGTGTTGGTAACAGAAGAGATGTACTTGCTTTCCATGTAATCAGAGCACGTCCAGTGCAGCATAAGTGAAGACAGAACATTTTCAAGTTGCCACAAGGAATAATGGCAGTCATTAAGATTAAGCCTGGAAGGTCTTGTGCCATTTCTGAGGAGCCACAAACAGGAGAGATCATTCAGGACAGATGATCCCCAAAAAGCTAAAAGTTCCACCAACAAAAGAGCAACACTGATAATGATTCTGCATGGCTCTATGACACAGACAGTATCCAGCATCACTCCACAGATGGCAGTGTGGGGAGACCAACACTATTTATTGGATCTATTGCCAAGCCATTGGGAAAACGAGGCATGGACCCTCAAGTGAATGAGAATTTTGCACTGTAAGAGGCCAGTTAGGCCTGAGCCAAACCATCACCACATGAAAGGTGTAATAGTCTAGCCTGAGTCAGAAGCAGGTGACACTTTTCCATCTTCCAGTCATACAACGGGTCCTTAAACCGTGGCTAGACTTGCACTGGTCTGAATGCTTCTAAGTCTATGGAGCTTTTTAAATACAATGAAGGTAAAATCTTACGGAATCTAGCCTCAGTTAACTCCGCTTGTCCTGTCGCCGCACTCAGGTTGGAATTTGGTCTGCGAAGTAGTTGGGTACAGGATCTTGCAGGGATAGTGCGATGGGTCACAAGCCTTGTAAAGGGTGATCCTGGTACATTAAGATCTTTTATTCAGAAAGAATTATTACGAATCTTAAATGAGCAATAATTAATTGTAAAAAAAAATTTGAATTGCGGTTGACTTGCTTCAATTGGACAAATCTATACTTTTTACTTTATCATCATATCAGCTAAAGGCCATTTTGAAAAAGGCCACCTGGAAATTAAGTTTCACTATGGGCAGGGAAGCCCGTATTCTAAAGAAGGGCATTCATCCAGCTATTGACTCCTGTCTGATAAATAAAGTACAATCTTACATTACTTGGAACCTCCCCCATAGAGTGCGCCGTTTTTGGCTTTTATTGAAACAGGGTTCTCTTCCACTAAAAAATGTATTATTCAAATGGTACGGTTCCTCCCCAGTCTGTAATTTGTGTAATAATTCTATTCAGGGTGTTATCCATGTGCTCTTTATTTGTCCTGCTCTTTTATTATATCGACGTAAGTGGATGAGGCCAATCTGTCTACAACTATCCATTTTATCTGTCTCCGCATTTATAGACGCCATCTATAATCCACCAAATGAAATGCTTTGTCACAGGATTTTTAACGTTTTTAAAAGTTTTTTAGATATGTATTAAAACTTTATATAGATGTCATGATTATTAATATCAATTTTATCAGATGTTTTAGAATATTTTGTGTATTTGTAAATCATATTTTACTGTCTGAGAATGTATGTTTCATCTGTTCTTCTTCTTTTTATGTGGATCTCTTTTGAGTTCCAAAATCATAAATAAATTGAACTTGAACTTGAACTTCTAAGTCTGAGGTGAACAGGCATGGCCAAAATACAATAATAATAGCTTTGCAGACCTGCCAGTTCCTCGAGACTTACAAATAATATTGTTTTGTTATGCTATGTGTATTTGTAAAGTGCACTGTAACACATATGTATCCAATAATTAGGTAGCATGCAAGAAATATAGATAGTAATGGTATATGTCCATATGTTCAAAACAAAAAACACACAGTTAATGAGCTTGTGTACGGAGATGCGAAAAATCAACAATATAGTGAAGTCTCATCTGAAATTGGGTCACTGGTTGAGTGGGGATGAAACCCTGCTCAAGCAGCAAACCCAATCCTTGTCAGAGTGAGTCACAAGTGAACCCCAAATTAGCCTGTGTTCAGTCCTCTGGTAGCTTGGCACAGAGCTGCCAGACTTAGCTTAGAAGCAATGTATAAAGTATTTATGTAGCACTTCGGACAGCAATAAGGTCAGAACACAACTCAAGAAAATTCCCAAATCAACATAGCAAAATAGAGTATATTTTAATAAATAAACCAAGAACGAAATGGCAAAAAGCCAATCAGTAGAACCGGAGACATGAAGTTTTAAAGATTTCAGTGACAATAGGGCCAAAAGCAGAAAGTGCCAACTGTGGATATCTGTTTGCACTAGACTGGGAAAATGGCACAAGTGCAGGCCGATCACGACGGAGCACTGGCTGGCTACAGGAAACCATTTAGGCCCACTTAGCAAAGGTACCTTAAATCCTGGTTGGAGTTCCACATCTAGGAAGCTTCGTACAGCTGAGGCAATGTATCAGTTTCAAAATGCTGCGATGCAAGGTCCTGCATTGTTCTCAAGAATCCTGGTGAGAGGCTTGAAATGCAAAGTCCTGCGTCACGGATGCATTGTGCAGCCAAGGCGATGCATCAGTTCCAAAGAGGTAGGAGGCCGCAATGTGAGAACCTACGTTGTATGTGTCTGCACTATTAATTCTTTGGAGAAGTCAGGAGCCCTGAGCACTGGTGCTGTGTACTAGGCTTCCTTCAGGGTATCAAAAGCGTTCAGGCATGCCTCCATCCAGATCATGTGTCTGGGCTGTTTCTTACAAGTCAGCTCTACCAATGGAGCCACAATGTTGCAGTACCCCTTGACATATCTCCTGAAGTATCTGGTAAGGCATAGGAAGACTGTAATTTTGTCTTATTTAGTTCACTTCACCAGCCAATGCTGTTTAAATTATTTTGGCCTGTAAGACCACAAAAGTAAAAATACAAATAGAATACAGTACATGCATGATGGGTTGTAAATACACTCATCCGTTGCTCAATACAGGGCCCCAAAGTACATCAAGTTTACCAAAATCACAGTGGATTTAAGTAAAAGTATTATCTGTCCCACAGGCTAGCCTCAACGGTCGAGAGACTAACCTGTTGTCATACTGGTGTATAAAGGTCTTGTGCAATGCATGAGCAGCATGTGGCTCTTTACCTTATTCCAAGCATCAGCTTAACATAAAGTGCATGTGCAATATGTGTAGAATGGCGAAGTTGTTACAATAGTCCATTACATTTGACTATCAATGTAAACTGGTTAAAGTGCATATGCCAAGGGTGTGAGGGATAAAGGTGTTCACATTGTTCTTAAAATTGGATTCAATAAAATGTGTGTGTAAAACAAGCTCAATCAATTCATGGGATCATCAAAATGTTTCTAAAAATGTAAAAGGACTTATAAAAATGCATGAAAAATAAAAAACCTACTAGTTGTTACACCAAAACGTTCGACTTCAATTTCAATGCTATGTAAGCTTAGACAATAACACTTCCAGTTTTCTCTCCCCACTAAAATAGATGTTTAGCCAACTTCACCATTAAAAGGGCAATTGCATGTCACATCAAAATTCGAGGGCATCAGTATGGTACATGGTTAAAATATCTGTTCCACTTGGATTATCTCATGCAAGGCCACTTAATACTATATAATACACAGTGGTCACTAAGTACAAGCATCGACCCAGCGCCCTGCTATTGAAGTTGAAAATGTTGCCCTCTCTTTATCCTTATGAAGTTGATGGCAAGTAAGAATCTGCTAAGCCCAAATACAATTAAGCGGGAATTGTCAGTGTTTAGTATTCGCTGCATTTCATTCAGTTTCCTGACGTTAAGGCCCCTATTCATTGGTTTTATCCATTTCGTTCTGGCGATTTTGTATGCTGGACAAAAAACAATACATGTGCAATGTCCTCCTCTACTCCCAATTGACATAGGCTACACTGGGAGTCCCCCCCCCCCACCTAAATTGTGGAATTGCCCATTTGGAGGTGAAAGTGTTAATCCGCAGTATTTCATATCTAAATTTCAGGTATACACACTTTGCCAGTTGTGGTTCTATTTCATCCCAAAATGGCTCAAAACAAGGGGTCAATTTAAACTGGAGGAATTGCATGGTAAGCCTTCCCAGTGTACTATTTGAAGTTACTTTGTACCTGATAAAAGTCCAGAATATGCGCTTGATCTCACGTTTTGATTGAGGTGTGAGAAGACTCGGGTTAATCCAGAATCTGCTCAGACCTAGATCAAAGAGCCATGTTCGAATATGAGCCGACCAAGGAAAAGTGACTTGGGTTTCCAATTCCAAGAGCTCACTTAGAGATTCTCTATACGTTACTAATTCTGCTATTGTCCAAATTCTAATCCAAAATGACAAAGTTCTCCAGATAGCTAGGTGTTCCGAGCGTATGATGCCTATGTCATAGGTCAGGGGGATTAATGGAGTATGTTGAGGAAGGGCCACAAGCATTCTCAAAATGTTATTTTCTCCAGCAATTAAAGATTGAAGATTTCCACCTCCCCAAATCTCTGAACCATACAGAGCAGCGGTTTGAGCTCTGTTCTTATATACTTTCAGGGTAGGTGTAATGGCTTTCAAATACTTCAAATCAGTAATGCTTTGCTATGAGTTTCAAAATAAACATGTAGGGCAGATCTATTGTTTGGCAGACAGTACTTAATTCATCAGGGGGCAGGAAGACATTGGTTCCTCAACCCTGATAGACTAACGTTTGCTCAATTTAGAGATTACACCTGGCCCATCTGTGTTCTCTGCACCTGGACTCCATGGTGGTTCCTGTCAATGTACAAACAGTTTGGTGGATGGCTGCTGTCAGTTTTAATGACCATCCACCAAACTTTGACATAGATTTTGGGAAACTGGGAGCTTGTTTATGGAAAAAAAATATCAAATGACCCTCCACTTTTCATTATTTATTTTTGTCAGTCCCTTACCACCAGGATGGACAGAAGAAAATGACTTAACACCGTCCACCCTTAATTAGGGGGGCATGATGCCCTTCCATTGTCAACCCTGAATCCTGCAGGCTGTCAAAGGAAGGTTTTCCTCAAAGGAGCCTATGGGATGTTTGTTATTAAGGTGTTTTATGTGCATTGAAATCAGAACATGGGTGGACCAACAGGCTGGCATGATTTCCAAGATGTATCTTGCCAGGTACTGCAAGAAACGCAATGTAAGGGCTGCCTTTGCTAGTGCAAAGCTGGCAATGGTTTAAAGAAAAATTGGTTCCGGCTGTGCAGGACACTTTTCCCGACTGCTAGATGTCTCAAAATTGGGAGCATGGCTTCTAGTTACAAGGAGCTAACCGATGGGCCCTCAATATCCCTGCCATGAACGTCATTTAAGGGTTGACAGGGGTTGCTGCTGCGACCCCTTGCTTGCTCCATATGACCTCTGGCACTAGCTTTACGACTGCAAGTGTCAGCCACGGCAAAATTGTAGGCAGGAATAGAAACAGCTTGTCCTTCTATAAATACAAACACATTTACATTTACATTTACATTTATGGACGACGGTGGGGGATTCACTCTCCTTGCTATTTGTCAATTTTTTATTATACTAATAGTGACTAATGTGTGTGTATGTATAAGCATATGTATGTGTGAGTGGAAGTGAAGGTCAAGGGGCATGTGAAGTCACTTCCGCTACTGATGGCATTTTGGTGAATTGACGTCCATGAACCCTGCTTGCCGCTAGCAACCAATGCACATTTTCCCTGCAGCTAAGTGGAAAGGAATATCCTGCTGCAGGGACGGGGAGGGAGACAATTTTTCATATTATTAGAAATAAGAGGAAGTTTGAATACTTCTGCATTCGCAGAGTGAAGTTCCAGACTTTCAAAGAAGAGTTATATTTTCACACAGCACCGATTATACGGTGGACAATAATTAGTTTATCTAACTCGTAATGAGCAAATGCAATCAGTTTATTTAAATAGTATTCATTGTCCTCTACTTTAAAACCAAAGCTAAAAGCTATTGCATGGTATTGTGAAATACTTGTTTATATAGATAAACAAACTATTCATTCCAGAAGCTTACAGAAAGTGTTTTTCAACATGGGATATCAGATTGCTCATGTGTGTCTTTAGAAGAATATCTTTCTTTACATAAAGAGTGTGTAGATATCATATATGTTTTTAAACGAAACCCTTAAACATTTGCTATGCATTGATGCTTTCAGTGGTGAGCAAATTGTTTATTTGTTTTTCGTAAAGGTAAATTATGATTCGCAAATTGGCAATTCCACCACAGAGCATTTTTATAGGGCGACTTACGGTGGCAGGTGAGTTTTTTAAAATCATTTATATTGTTTTGTGGCAAATGTTTTGTTTCAAGATTAACTTTTTTTTTTACACAAATAGAATGTTTCACTTTAGATCAGTAGTGGCTGCTACTGGACCCGGGTGGTGGACGGAGCAAAAAAGTTAAAAAAAATACTTACATATGACTGCTACCGCCGCCTTTTTCCCGTCCTCTTCTTCCCGTCTCCGGTCCGGTAGCAGGAAGCACCCGGGCTCCCAGGCTCCCCGGAGCCAATCACAAAGCTGCAATGCAGTGTTGTGATTGGTCTGAGCACCATGGGTCGGTGTGCAGATGGGAACAGGGAGCCTTTGCATGTTCCTCACCAGGCTGTGTAATGCAGATTCATATTCAGAGTGTGCAGGACTGTTTGGCCGGCCAAGCAGTCCTAGGCACTTAGGAGTGCAAACCACTCCTATCCCTGCTCTGGCCAACCCTGCCCTGCCACGAAAGTCAATGAAAACTAAAATGATAATAACAATACATTATTATCATTTTAGTTTTCTTTTTGAGTAGTGAGGCGACAATCCTTCACCTAAGTGGAGGAGCCGCCACTGCTTTAGATTGGTCACAAATCAATATTTTATAATCAATTTTAGGTTTCTTTCGCAGTAGGGCATACTGTTGAATATAAAATGCCTGGGGGGCCGATTCACAAGTCACTACAAATAACACTTGAAATTAAATTAAAATAATTCTGAAGCACTTCAACAGAACACTACATGAAAAATGCTTTACTAAGCCCTTGGTCACCTTAAGCCTGAAATTGACAAATGAACAGTGAAATACATTTCCGCAAAGTTTGCTTATTCTCCTAATTCATGGTGAACACAGTATATTTGAGAAGATTATTTCATAACCAAACCCAATTGAAGGAAAGTATTGCACATCAAGGTGTATAGGTATCATTTATAGGTGCTTTTACAAGTTAAGCAAAGTCATTTAAATTTGATCCTAGCCATCGCCTTGCTTCAGATTTGTGATGGCTAAGTGTACCACTGTATATTGATCTGTTAGTTGTGGGGATATGTGCATTTTCTCCACACGCAGGTACAACTGTCGGCATAATGCAGCTGGAACCTCAAGGTGGAATCCATAATGACGAGGCATACATTTGATGACGCTGTGCTTCTAGTTTCTTACATGAAAACAGTGAAACATTACGTTTTTTGTGTCATTTTTCCAAGTCATCCCAGTGGGGGCATGTCATTGGAGATGAGATAGGCCTCCAGTTCTTAACTAGCTGTGCTATCATCACATATTGTCCAAAGAGGTGGGGTATAGAGTTGAGGTAGGTTGTATTATCGTTGATGTGCCACTTTGGATAGAGAGGACAAAACCCAAAGCGGGGCAGAGTGCTTTTTGTATGAAACAGTTTCAAAAAGATAAGATTAGCAGTGTAATATGCAGTAATTCATACCTTAAAATAAAATGCATCAAAAGATAAGCATTACATAGAAGGAAGTGATAGACTTAACAGGATGAAATATATCTGAACTGTACTAGTTCATGTGGTGGATTGAATAGAAGGCTATGTGGTATAAAATGGAGTTGCAGCATTATTAACAGCAATATTCATTTCCGTAAATCACATTAAAACCACATTCTTTTCAACTCTTTTTTAAAAAGATTTTATGAGGGGATTGTTTAAATGGCTTGAGGTTTGGAATCCCACTCTTAGGTGCTCTATCTTTTTTTTGGGGGATTTTTGCATGTTCAGGAGAAAATTGTCCTTCCTATAAATTATGCATTTTCCACCTGTTTTGGTCAGTGTTCATGTAAGGTAGCTGGGAGTTCTCAAAATTACTAATTTATGTATGATGCAAGCAAGTTCATAGATTCTACTCACTCCATAGGGAGCCACGCAAGAGTGTTGCTTTAAGAAATTATGTGTGAGTACGTAGATGACGTAGTCACAGGATCTGCTCGTGTCAGGGAAAAGGGGTGGTTTGGGGGGGTCAGGGGGATGGATGGGGATGGTGGAGAAACATAAATAAATAAATAACTTCCCTGCTGCCCTCCAGCATCACGCTCTTCTGCTCCTCTCCATTGCAGGCACAGGTTCCCAGACTGCACTGCGGCCAATCCTGATGCTGGTCTCATGCATGAGAGCAGCATCAGGATTGGCCTGAGCACCGTGAATTTGGGCTTCTGGACAGACTGGGAGCCCGTGCCTGCTGTCTCCAACCCGGCAATGCAGCTCGGGTTGGAAAAAGCTTCAGTGTTCATGAAGGTTTAGCCATCCTGAGACGGCTGGCCAAACCATCATGTGCAGTGGTCACCACTCCCTCTCCAGTACTGTCAGTCCACTGGCCCCACCCCTAAGACTCGGGACACAGTCATTTAGAAGAACAATGTAATCATAATTAAATGGGTTTTAAACCTGTGTTGTTATCATTTTATTTTCATGTTTTTGAGGGTGCTGGCAGGAAGGGCAATGCTCCTCCGCATAGCGGAGGTGCCACCGCTGGTAGTGCAGTGTGAACAGAAGGGCGGGGTTGTAAGACTAACTTGTAGCAGACCGGTTTACAGATGTTATACAGGCCCAAACAAGGTGACCTCTGTTTCCAAAAACACTATAAAGCACAAGCTCAGTGTTTCCAGCATACAAAGGAAAATACAGATTATTAATTTTTGTTGGCTGGAGGAGTGGTTACATAGAGATGTTAACAATGTAAAGTGATGGTAGAGGACCTTGTGGCAGTCCACATTTGAGGGATGGAGTTGAATGGGTTCCTTCTAACCATTTGCTCCTCAATTCTAAGAGGGAATGTAAACTAGTCCCAGATGGAGTCCAATCCATGACAATGTCGTTTTAATGGTGGTACAGTTTTGGGTGATCCACTGTCTCAATGGTAGCAGAGAGATCAAGAAACAACAGTATTACCAGATTCTCTTTGATTTATCAACAACCCTGCTCCTGTTATCTTTGGTGTCTTAAAGGGTGCTCTGCTTCCTTTTCTTACTGATCCAACATGTTGTAACAGTCAAATCGGCTATGGATTCTGGGTTCCTCAATGCAAAGTTATCTGTTCCAAGACAGAGATGTTAGTGATGAAGATAATGGCGATGACACAAACACTAGGAAACGCTGCCGGAGATGTCTCAGGCACTGGATTAGTAAGAAAATGAGTTTAACCATAATTAATAGAGGCTTTCTGTCTTCCGTAGATCAACCACAAACAAAAATTACTCACTATTCATAAGATAGCCAGTGGGGTGACACAGCAAGAAACACTATATCATAGCACATCTGTGGCTGGTCAGATACCAAGGTGTTCCCTTTTATGATAGCAGTTTATAAGGAAAAAACCTGACTTTTAATCGCACATCTGCAGTTGGAAGGCCCTCAGAACACCAGCGTAGTTCTTGCATAGGAGCAGTGACTGAGCATTCAGAAGAGTCCTGACGAAAATTCTGGACCGGGTCTGTGTTATTTTGTCACACAAGTATTTTATCTTCACTGTTGTTAGTGCTAAATGAACAGGTGGGCATTTATCAGAGTTTCATCTACATCAAAGTACTCCTGCAATTTATGATGCATATAAATGCTATCCTGCTTTAAGTAAATTAACTACTTGTACGCACATGACTCATTCACCAATTTACACCCTACCAAAGATAAAAGATGCCACGTCATGTTGAAACATGCATTTTTGCCCACATTTATCATGATGTGAGTCAGAGGTAATGCTTTCGTATATACATTAGCGTGCAGTATACCTGGATCTTTGGAGTCCCTTTTACTGGTTAAGGGATGTATATAGATATACAAATGTCACTGTGGTCTGACCAAGTCAGTGGCAGATGGCTTATCCTCGTTGTCATGGCATTAGATCCAGATTTATTTATTTATTTATTTTTGAGATTTATACAGCGCGTACAATTGCCCGTAGGCGTCTCGGCGCTAGAAACTTTGAATATATTCCTGAGGTTAGGCCGGTGACTATTCTTGATCAAACAGCCAGGTCTTTATCTTTCTGCGGAAATGCATCAGGGATGGGCTGTCTTTGATGGAAGCTGGCAGGGAGTTCCATAACCTAGGAGCTGCAATGAACTTGATTGTGGGTCACTTTAAAAGTTACTTCATTAAAAGAGACATTATATCTAGTAGGTCAGAAACAAATCACTAATTTAATAAAGCTTTGAGGATTAATTTGTTATGGCACAATAGTTTTTTAAGTGGTTGGGAAAGTCACACCATTTCATCCTTAGTCAATTTGTATCAACCTTTATAATTCTGTAGCGAGAACAGACAGCAGCATTCTGATTATAGTTACTCTATGAAAAAAGCAATGTTTCAATCACACAATCTACAAATTATTACTCGGAATAAAGTAATAGATAAACTGTGCTTGAATAACCGGTAACTGAGTGTTTATCAATGCGCAGTAGTATTTTTAGGCAAACAAGGCCAAGTTATGTATTCTATATTTAGAATGACATGAAAAGATCTCACAAATGATATAAATGCCTAATAGGATTAAAATATTACACCTTATTTCGTAACGCCAACACACATCTCCAGTGACCATAAGTCAATCCAAATGAGACTGAAAATGTTTACCATGCAAAACAAATTACTCCATTGAATTTCGTGCATCTTGAATTTGCCCAAAGATATTACAAACATAAACACACTTGTTAAGATGCACTCATAATCCAAACATAAGAATGTATGGTACTGAAGATTTTTGCTTTGAATATCAGGGTTTTTGCTAACAATCATCCTTGTTTGAGTTTTTGTGATCCTCTTTGCCATTAATTTTCAAGTAATCTTCAATGCTTTTTGTTGTAGGCCCTTATTGGAATTTGAGTACTAATCCTCGTTCAGCTACCAAGTCTAGGTTTTGCTTGAATCGGGATCACAAGTTGAGCACAAACTGCATACCACATTGACCGCAAATTTCATACCATAGTGGTTTTCGTCTGCAGAATGTATTCAAATTGTGTGGGCAAATAGTGCAAACTTTTGGTTTGGGTACTTTGGAATGTGAAAAAAACATGTGATCAGTGTGTAATTGTGCAGCCACCAATTACTGCACCCTCAATATCGCAAATCGCAGATGCGCAAACACCCACCAAATATTTGCATATTCTGGAATTATCACCCCAGGCTAGTGCACCCATTCACTGTACAAGGTTTGCTTTTTTTAGGGACTGAGTTTAACTCGAGAAAAAATATTCTCAAACAGGACCAATACCAATATGTCACAAGGCTCAGTGTTTTCTATGGTGTTTCTTCCAATTGTCACACATTATCTGTATCGAAGTTTAGTGATGAATAATCATCCATAGATGGATTGTCCCTCACCCTTTAGAGGTAATTTGAAAGCTGTTCAATAATTCTACTGACACGTCATTTTTGTTCCTTAATCTTGAATTTCGCTCAATACTATTGCTGTTTTGATTCTTTTGCTTTGTAGTATTGTAAAAAAGTATCTCCCTATACAGGGTTATGGCAACTGCAGTGCACACAGATATGAGTGTGTATGGAATCAACATCCTTCTGCTGAAGGCTTTCTAGAAATCTATTTCTAATTATCCAGTCTACATCTAAATGGGATTTTCATTGTTCAATGCATTGAGCATTGGCAATCACAATTACTGTTCACTAGGCAACTGAGGAATGGCTTCTCTTTGCTGCACAGAGTGATCTAATGGCTCATACCACATTTCTTTTTTGAAATTGAACTTTTGAACTGGAGATGTGACCCCGAAAGTTGTCAGTTGGCTAAGTAAAACATGGGGTCACTTTATAGGCTTGATTTTCTTCCACATGCCTCTGCATGTTTAGCAAATATTAAAGCCATATACGACTGAATATGCAGCAAATATAAAAACTGTGGTATTTTAAACATATAAGTATTTTAAAACAGTATCAGAAGTAAGGTTGTAATTATCCATATGTGAGTGACCCTCCCTTGATCAAAAATAAATTATATGTTTTGTCAGCTGGAGCTGCAGCGGGAGCCCCAATGACTCAAAATTGCAAAACGTGGACACTGGGACACCCCCTTTTTTTATTTTTTGAAAACCTTTATTGTGCAGTATAAGCATACAGTTACGGGCCTACAACCATCCTGGCCGGCCTCGACGTCAATTTGCAGCACGTATGCAAGTTATATGACAACTCAGCAGTACACCGATATAAAACAGCAAGCATTCTGTGTAACACTTAAGGTAAACGTGACTACTGAGATGCAGGAGTAGATAAGGTTCATTTTTAAAATTTAAGAATATAAAGGATCAGAGACACCGAGTGGGCAATGCACACAGCAGAACGGCAACACAGCGAATAATCAGAATACCGGTGCTGAAACACTTAACAGGATAAGAGAGTACATATTCACGTATCGCACCAGTCATCGCCCACCCCATGAACGTGTGGCAACCCTAGTACCTCCTGCATTACAGCAGTAAGCGAAAACAGCAAGAGGCACCACACTGAAAGAAGAAAGAATAGATAAGGGAGACAAGAGAGAAAGAGAAGGAGAAATAAAAGGCCCATAGTAACTAAGGAAGGATGAAACAAAAAACCCATCCCCCAACCCCCCACCCTGCACCCCTGCAGAGGCTACGGCCTACTCCCCCCTGGCAGCGTGCCTGTCGCCCTTAAAACGAATACCCGAAATATAGGCACAGCAAGAGAAGAAAGACTTGTAAACTAGATAGAGGGGGAAACCCCTGGAACGAAGACAAAAACAGAGAAAGAACACAGCCAAAGAAAGAGGGCCATAGAAATAAGGAATACACGAAACAAAGAACCCCACTTCTCCCAACCCCCCACCCTGCACGTCTGAAGAGGCTACGGCCCACCCCCCTACCAGCGTGCCTGTTGCCCCGGAAATGAAACCCCAAAGAAAGGGAAAAAACAGAGGAGAGCCATTAAAACCAGGCCTCTGCCTTCCCCCGCCCCGCTCGCACTAAATAGCTCAGGATCGGTCACAAATAAACCCGCAGATTGACAATCGACTGTGGCATTATTAAGAACAGAACAAGAAAGCACACCCCTCTCAGTAGCTGGCCGGGCGTCCGTCCCTTGTCATCAGGGAGAAATTCACCCCTGACCCACTTTAACCCGTCCATTGGTACATGTCAACTGAACACTCGCCGTACAGTACAATCCCACATGATCAGAATTGCCAGGAAAGCAAGCAGCGCAAAACCAACTCCACGTGAAACTCCAGCAGCAGGGAACCAACAAAACACAACATACGGATGTCGAGGTCTGGTAACAAGGTTCCAAGCCACCCTCTCAAATCGCGACATAGCTAGGGCCGCAAAGGATAGAGAGCCACATCAACAGGGTGCAAAGGCGGTGCAACTCGGGTGGGCAAAGGCACTATTCTGTGGAAATATTCCGCCTGCGGTGTAGTTCCAGGCCCCCATGCAGCACTCGTGTGATCGGCAGAGCGGAACATGTCTCTCATACCTGCCGGGGCCCCCCCATGTAACCAACTGTAGGTGTGCAACAGTGACCCCCGGTGCCGGTGCAGAGCCGTGAGCGGCACCACTTGTCCGAGGACCATCGGGGCTCCCATCCACCAGTGGGACAACAATGGCGTCCAGCTTCTGTCCAAGCTCTCTGGCTCCTCCCACCCATGCGGCATGGAGGGAGCCGAGGGCAACAAAGAGGTCTCGAACCGTGGGCTCCATCATACGTGTCTGGGCCAGTCTCCGTCTCTCGCGATGTAGCTCCTCACCCAGCACAGCACCAAACGCCCGGACAGGTCTTCCTGGTATAAGAACTGTATTTAGATCCACAAGGAGGGGGTCGGCACCATCTTCAGCAATTAGGGGCAATCCGTCACTGCCACCACAATCATGCACAGCTCATTCAGTCGCTGGACCCCTTGTGTGCGGCGCAGGCATCAGCAGCGCTTTGTGACACGGGATTGTATGTTTAATGATTGACCCTCCAAGTGTGTGTAGGATCAACAACCTCCACGTCACTGATGTCTGGAAAGCAGGATTCACAGGTCTGCCCCAATTCCGACAATAATTGCGGTGCTTTGCCCAATTCAAAATGGCGGCCTCCCGCCCTGCCGACTCACACAAGCAGGCTTCAAATTTATGATAAAGTCATGCAGGCTCGCAAAGTAGGGTTTTTAATGTATTGCATCTGTGGCTGGGACAGTGCCCTTACCCCACCTCCACCTGCGCGGGTCCTGTGCCGCCTCCCGCAGTTCCGTCTCGCGATTGTCCAGGCCCGCACAGCCGCGTCCTCAATTTGCACCAGTAACCGGTGCCGACCTCCAGCACCCCCGCTCACAGCCCGACTTCGCCACGGCCCAGGCAGTAAAGAGTCAAAGATGAGTTCCCGTTTGCGCCAGGACACCAGAGTTGCTGTCGATTGTGCCCCAGGTCATCCGAAGTCATATCGTGTTGGTTCCGAGTTTGTGCATGCGGAAACAGCCAGGATTTTATCAGAATTTATGTTGCGGCCGGCGGAGCTCGCTGACTAAGCGGCCATCTCGCTGCTCGTTCGGCCACGCCTCCCGGGACACCCACTTTTAATAGTAAATAAATGGCTCCACCCAGCACCACAGTGGGTGCTGCCTATAGATTCGTCTTGGGCTGCAGGGGTATTGCAGCTACCCCCACTGCCCTCAAAATATGCTGTGGGTGCCCTGGGGGAACCAAGGCACCCATTTAAAAAAAATGTATGGCTTCTGCCTCCACTCGGTATGGGTGCTTGCGTGGGAGGTGGTAGGAGGCCCGGGGTCTTTGGGTCTTCCCCCGTGGCCCCCTACTCCTGGTAATGTTGTGGGCGCCCCGGTTGGACACCAGGGTGCACACAAAATAATACCAAAGTAATATAGAAAGCATAATGAATTAGCGGCAAGGAATGAGCGCCCCGTAATGCCCTGTCTGGGCTTTTACATAATATTTTTTGTTTCAGGTGGTGCCCTTAGAAGGGGTACGATTCAAAAAAGGGGGTGGTGATGAACAGAGTGTCTGAATTAAGCAGACCACTCTTACCCAGTCAAGAGATCAGGGCTGAATCCATCACCGTTATTTAGCTCACTACATCACCCCAGTTCAGAACCTGGCTATATGCAAATTAGTCTGACCCAGTGCCTCATGGGAACAGGGCAGACCAAACTACCAAGCCAATTCTTCACCGGAAAGGAGACAAGCTTCCGGGGACCGGTTTCTGGCATTTCAGCCGTCGTCGGCCCGGCTTGCATGAATCCTGGTGGTGCAGTGAGCAAGGGACTCATGTCTGAGTATACCATGCCACACCTGTAGTGGCCAAAAACGATTCAAAAAAGGGGGTGGTGATGAACAGAGTGTCTAAATTAAGCAGACCACTCTTACCCAGTCAAGAGATCAGGGCTGAATCCATCACCGTTTTTTAGCTCACTGCATCACCCCAGTTCAGAACCTGGCTATATGCAAATTAGTCTGACCCAGTGCCTCATGGGAACAGGGCAGACCAAACTACCAAGCCAATTCTTCACCGGAAAGGAGACAAGCTTCCGGGGACAGGTTTCTGGCATTTCAGCCGTCGTCGGCCCGGCTTGCTTGAATCCTGGTGGTGCAGTGAGCAAGGGACTCATGTCTGAGTATACCCTGCCACACCTGTAGTGACCAAAAACGATTCAAAAAAGGGGGTGGTGATGAACAGAGTGTCTGAATTAAGCAGACCACTCTTACCCAGTCAAGAGATCAGGGCTGAATCCATCACCGTTATTTAGCTCACTGCATCACCCCAGTTCAGAACCTGGCTATATGCAAATTAGTCTGACCCAGTGCCTCATGGGAACAGGGCAGACCAAACTACCAAGCCAATTCTTCACCGGAAAGGAGACAAGCTTCCGGGGACCGGTTTCTGGCATTTCAGCCATCGTCGGCCCGGCTTGCTTGAATCCTGGTGGTGCAGTGAGCAAGGGACTCATGTCTGAGTATACCCTGCCACACCTGTAGTGGCCAAAAACGATTCAAAAAAGGGGGTGGTGATTGGGTACGGGCACCACTAAGCTGTCTGATAATGCTCTGGAGGGCTGTTGGGAGCACAGTAATCCACGAGCAACATAAAGAAAACATAGTAAGTCTCCTGAGTCATTGAATTCACAACCCCCGGGGAATTACCATATTTTCTAAAGCACTCCAAGCTGTAGCTGTATGCCCTTTAGCTGGAGTGCAGGGACCGCTGGTGGTTGGCTCTAAGGCTGCTCATTCTGGCCTAAACATGTTTAACGTTTTGTTCTAAGTAATGCTTTATAAAAAATGCAGTCACTATTATTAAACATTGAAATGTGTATATGTGTGAAATATACATTTAATTATAGTTAGGCTACTGTCTGACAAAGCCAATAGGTCTGCTTTATATACGTTCATGTGCTGATCCCTTGATAAAGCCAATAAATCTGCTGACCTCTTCACAAAGCCAATAGGTGTATTTTACATACAGTGAAACCCTTTATATTGTTACATGACATAGTCGGCCGTGCGTCAGGCACAAGACCTGGCCACTGGCCATGTTCTGCACCCAATCCCACTCCGTGCACAGTGATGGACATCTTACTTTACGGAAAAAAGTATAGAAATTCACAGAAAAAAAACAAAGGTTAAAGTGATGGTATTCTCATGGTCAGCGGGGCCAGAGCGCTGAGGCAGTAGTAGACGGCAATGATTTCCGGGAGAAGTGTCTCCTTCTGTTGCAGTTCATGCCGGTAAATTGTTGAAACAGCTGCGTTCCTTCAGGCACATCTGAACGTGTTTCTGAGTCCCTTTGCTGGTCGCTGGGACTCTTCAAACAAGGAAATGGGCCCAACAGTCCTAGTGGACCCCTCCTAGGATGTGAGGAGTCACAAATATGGAAAACATTGCCAATCAGGTCAGATTCTCCAGGCAACAGCCCCAACAGTCTCAATCGCTCTCATCCTGATAGATAGGGGTGACAGTCAAAGGTAACAGTCTACCACTCTGCAGCATGGGTGATTTCCCTAACACTCTCAGTGGCAACAGGAGACGACCCCAGTAGTCCCAGTAGCCACCTACTGGCAAACGTGGGTCATGGACACTGGTGACAGCCCAATGAGATTCACAACACGGGGTGAAGCCCACAACTTCATGGCAACCCCACTGGGGTTGCTGACTTATGCAGGAGAGCAGACGTCTCTTTTGCAATACCCGACCTCACTGGACTAGGGATGTCACACTTTGCTCACTGGAATCCACTGACCAGGATCCCAGAGAGACCTCACTGCCTTAAGGGTCTCTCTTTCTCCTCCTGACAGCTGTTAATGGTCTTGCCATTCAGGCAGAAGCCTGGTACTCGAAGCACAGTGCAAGTGTTCTTGGCACCTGGATGATAAGCCCTCATCCAGATAGGAGAACAGGCAGACCTTGGTTCCAGCAGCAAGAGGTTTTGGCGATCTTCCTTCTCCTTAGAAGACGGTGTTATTCAACAAATTATGGTGCTAAATCTCTCACCTTTATAGTCCAAATCAAGACTTATATGTGTTTTAGTGTCTGGCCTTTAAATTCATTATGGGGTGTGTCAGTTCCTTTGAAGTGCTCTCTCCTCTTCACTGCCCTTTGTCATAGGGACAGTCTGACACAGCAGCATTGGCTGAAATTGTGAGTGACTCACAACATAGGCCAAGGGAGGGACCACAGATCAAACAGAGGCAGCTGGTACAGATCTGGGGTGGTGGGCGGGGGGCGAGTTGGTAAGGGGGCTTAAAAAAGAAAACACCTCCTCTCTACTCTCTCCCACGTAAAATGTCCTCTTCGCCAGCTGAGCAGGAAGTTGCCAGGCTCCCCAGAGCTAATCACAATGCAACATTGTGGTTGGCTCCCCTAAGCCACTCACAGCATTGTGATTGATCTGAGCACCATAGTTTGTCGCTTAGAAGGAGACTGGGAGCCAGGGCATGTTCTCCTCCCAGTCTATAAGGCAGCCTCGGTGAAAAACATGCTAAGTGCACATGAATGTTCGGCCGGCCAAGACAGCCGGCCAAAGCGTCATGCGCACTTCAGTGTGCTCACCACTTCTCCCCTGTCCTGCTCTCTGAGCAGCTATTTAAACAGGGGATACCCTAAGTAACCCTTAGCCATCTGGGTCAATTCACAAAATCAGATAAGAAAAATAATACCTCGAGACAGATAACCAAACCATAGTAGGTTGAAGAGATACTTCAATTAACTCTTCCTCTAGATACTAATCTCTGGAAAAATCTTAATAATTTAAACGAAAATCAATAGCCAAAGGCAATTCCAGACAAATTTCCAATATTCATCACTGGAAAGTACTTCTCTGTATTTATTGTTACCTTTTAAGACTCAAAAAGATATATTTCTCTTGTTTTCACATATATACAAACATTTACATCACATGAACATATATATACACAATATCTACATTAGACACACAAACAAAAAAGTGTATGATTTACTTTCTGTTTCTCATTGCCCTACTGATTAATCAGGATGCTCTTTAAGAATGTTCCACACTGAGCATTCCTTACACAAAAGATCACCTTATAGGCAAGAACTGCAAGGCTAATAACTCCAACCTCTATTACTCCAAAAATAATCCTAACTTATTTCTTCTTGTTTTAAATTTTGTGGGGTGTCTTCCAATAATCTGTCGACGCGTTTCAACCCATTACCTTTCGGGCCTCATCAGGACTCGGGCAGTTGAGTATAAAATTTTCACAAAATCCACTGATTATCTATTGTTTTCCATATTCTTAAACTGCATCTATTTCTTTCTTCTTGCACACTGGGAAATTATTGTAAACGGAGAATCAACCCATAGAAAACTGTCTTCCGAGATATCTCTATTGTCTGCCCCTCTTACTGAACGAGTCTCTTCTATCGGGAATCAAACCATCGCCATACCGCATCGTTCGCGTGCATACTGAGCAGAGCAGCCCTATCCCGATGCTGCCGCAGAAGGAACAAATAAATGATTATAACATCAAGTTATTATCATTTTATTTTTCCTTTCTTTCACTGCTGCAAGGCGGAGCCACAACCGAGATCAAACCTGGCTGACAACCTCGACTAAAATTTGCTCCGTATGGGTTAAAAGGACTAAGCCTTTCTCCCTATCAAGATTCCCTGTTAGTAGCAACTTTTTCAGCCTTACAAACTCTCTAACCAGTACCTCTTTATGGAATCAAAGAGCGCTTTCATGTACACAGAAGATGCTCTGCTCCTCTCCCTTCAGCCCTCTAGGATTTGAGCACTGCACATTTCCTTTCTGGGAGATGCAGACCTCATCTCTACAGCCTATCCAGGTCCTGGGCTTCCAAAATGGAAACCACAGGTGACAATGTTATGTATCATCCACATGCCTACAAATACAACCCAGCCTGCTCATGCAAGTATCATGTGCTGTCCGGCACTACATGCAATCCATGAAGGCCAAAGGTGCGTTAAGAGAACTGCCACACAAATTTATATGAGTGAGTGGGTTAAACCCACTCCAGAGACACAGCTAAAAAGGCCGGTTAACATTATTGATTCTGCGGAATACAAATGGGTATGCTGCCACCACTGTGCTCATTCCACTTAACTCCAGGTAAGGGCAGTCGCCTTCCCATGCATAGCGCTTGGTGCATGCTTGCTGGTCTAAGCAACCCACATTACTTTCACATAGGCCTAGGACATGGCGCACACACAAGATCCGTGTTTGCCAAGTATGAAGTTCTTATGCTGAAGAAGTGATTCATGAGAAGACCAAAGATTAGAGGCTTTTTATTTGTTATTAGGACTCTACCACAACACTGTCTTCTCTGAGCACCACTGCACTAATGTATTGAGAAAGCAAAGATTTTTTATAAGATACATTTGAAGCCCTGACAATCAACAGCCCACTTTTTAAATGAAAAATCTATTCAACATTTGATTATATATGGGTTAAAGTTCCACCCTGAAGGGTCCTATAAGGATATTGCAAGTCACAGAACAGTTCCATGACCATATAAATGAACAGGCCGAAGGTACTATTGTACACTATTATGAACCTTTGCCCCTGCTAACTGGTATACGATATAAAAAACAAATGATATGCCAATAGTAAATGTCTCATGTCCATACATCCTAGAAAATATGTCCACATTCCAGCTGGTAAGCCATGCACAATGCTGTTTCTTTACATTGCAGTGTCAGGTATACAACTCCACCAGTAACTCATTCATTTGGGGACCCAAATCCCCAGAACTCTGTTCTAGTTTTGGCCCCTGACATTTGGAACAATATCAAATAAAAAACAAATGAAGACCTAACCCCTTTTTTAAGGATACTTACTCTTAAGACCAAAGAACTTTGTGGGATATGTTTATAAAGTTCAATACCTGTTAAGGGCATCACTTAATAATGCCATTGGAAGAACAGGCATCCATGGTAACTCAGTCATCATCATTATCAGCTTCATCAGCATCAGTTTATTCAGTCATAAAACGTATACACAAGTAAAACTGTATATGCCTGTAAATATATATTTTTTCCATAGAGGCTTATAAAACAGTTTAAGACCAGGCAAACTAAAGCTTGGCTTCAAACTGTCCCTCAACCGCAGGAGGCTGCATAACAAATATGTAGGTGATATATAGTTGACCTTTTGTAACCAAAATAAGTTGCAAGAAAATGGTAAGGGCCTCAGAAACATTTACCGAAAAAGAACAAATTTGTGCATGAGTTGCTTGACGGTATAGGAGGAAGGGCAGTGCAGCATAGGACTCAGCAAATGCTCCTGGGAAAACTAAGCTAAAGAGCCTCTAACTGATCTTAGTGTTTTAATAATATTCAATCATAAGAGTTCATAACCCATTCAAGGAAAAACTCCATTAAAATACTGGACTTAAGCCCTCACTGAATTTGTTTGGTTTGAACTGCTCAGAATTGTCTCTCTCTAAATGGTCCAAAAATATCAGCGGTCAACTTAACATCCTCAAAGTAGAGCATATGAGTAGCATTGACAATATATGAGGAGCTTAACTAATAAGCCATATTTCTACTTCAGCTCAGCCACTGGACAGCATACGTGTTAAAGTATTTCAGTGCAACCCCAAAGACCTTCTTTAATAAAGATGACCAGTATTGATATTGCCACAAGCAAAGTGCAACCCTGACTCCATGTGACAGGAATACTTGAACATGTATGCAAGTAGGCCCAGAATCTCATGCTGGGGAAATCCAACACTTTCCCCAATGTTAGTTGGGTTGGAGTCAGAATAGTAAATATGCACTTCCCATGTGTGCCCCCATTATCTTTTAATAGACTTTCGACTGAACAATAACGCCACTTTCACCTGTTTTTTTCAGTGATTTATACGTTTGTTAAAATTTAAAGTAAGATATTATTACAAATCCTAACCATAATGTCATTTTAACCTTTGTGTTTTTTCACTCAATTTCTATGTTTTCTTTCAATGTAAAGTAGGATGTCCATGCGTCCAGGCCCTAACCCAACACCCGCAAATGTCCAACCTCACATTGCAATAAGTGTTAAGTATTTCTTTAACATTCTTCAAGCCACAAAATTGAGCCATTGAATTAACCACAAGGACTCCTGGACCCCCAGATGAACAGCAGGCACCTCCAGGTGTAAGTGCTTTAAAACAAGTGTGGTAAGTCCTCTTGGTGCCATTAATTCAAGGACCTGTCCTGGAGCCTTCTGCTAACCTCCTTTGGAGTCCTAATACGTAAATAGTGCCCCCCAGATGGCAAACTTTCAGCTTGGATGAATCGGTTCGCTGTATCCGATCAGTGATCCATTGCAGTCCATCTTAACTTTTGACTTTGACCCAGTATAGAATTAACAGATACCCATTGTTGGTGCTTTGTTCTTTTTGGTGCTATTTTTTATTCAAACTTTAAGAACTCATTTGTCAGGTTATACGTATTGGATTTTTGTTGTTTTGGTGTGATTTTATATATTAAAATATTCCCTATTTTAATGAATTTGATTTTCTTGTGTTCTCGTTTCATTTTATTACTATTTGAGTATTGCATACATGCTTTTCACATTGTCTCTAAAGTTAAGCCTGACTGCTCTATATCACAGCTACAAAGAGATTGAGCAAAGGTTCATGTAGTGGCTTTTGTGACTTACCACAACAACAATTGTTATTATTATATGACGTGGGTTCTCACCCTTTTCAATTAATGCTCCATTTTTGTAACGGGGGGATGACTAGACCTAAAAGTACCAACCATTAAATGGCTAGTGCATTGTGTCAGGGGAAGCAAATTGAACCTGCAGACAATTCATATCCAAATTCATTGCTCTCGTATTACAAAATTGAATTTTGTTTTCTGTTTTACTTTTAGGTTGACAGGAGTATCTATCTGATCAAATGTTCCTTGGGCTCTTGTGGGTTGCCTCACAACTCTTCTGGTTCTAGTAATTTTTCTTTTTTCAATTAGGTATTGAGGGTAACTCTTCCGTTATTTGGTTAACATTTTGGAACAGTTGCAATAAAACCTTTTAAAATTGCTACCATTGGTTCCAAAAAGTTTGTGCTGCATCATCTTAAGTCTTGCTCTCTTATAAAGCCATGTGCATCAGCTATGTAAGGACTATGATTATGTTCTTTTACATTTTCTACGGTGTCACTAATGGCAGATATCCAACCATGAAAGCTGTTATAGTAGTACTTAACCGACTTCCAGTATTTTTATTGGTAGAGCTCTTTTTAGAGTATGCATAACCCACCTGGTTTGTTAGGGGTCTCCTTTTTTGAGAAGTTCTGTATAAACCTGTTTTGGACATATTGTATATGTCAATAATCTAAATATGAAAAATATATATTATTTATGTTATTTTTAATTAAATAGGGTTATAGGTAACCATAAAACATTTTAACATTTTATACCTGCATTCTTTCCCTTCTTTTTTACCTGACTCTTGGTTTCTGCAGATTTTCATACTATTTTCTTGAATTTAGGGTTCACATTCAGGGGTCTATTAGGATGGCAGATGGATGGCCACCGCCAGGCCAGCGGTAGCAACCGCCCGACCGGCAGCAGACATTCGCCTGTGATCGCAACCCGGAAAACCACCAGTCTCATTAGCATGGCGGTGACGACCGCGGCGGTGAGATTTTCTGCCCGCCACAAAACTGGACCACCACAATGGTGTTGGTGCAGGGCCAGGCTACACCAGCATGATTATGATGCCGGCGGTAGCCAGCTTTTCTGCGGCAGTGGGACTGCCATGGAAAGGCATGCGGAGAATGTCTCTGGGAGCCCTTGCGAGCCCCCAATGTGTTGGGGGTGTGTGGTTGCACTGGGGGTACCCTTGGTACCCCCCTCATGTCACTGTACCAGGTGGCAGGCACTGTGCAGACTTGCAGGACATGCTTTCTTGGACATCGCGGCGGTGCTGCTAGCAGCAGCAACCGCCGCAATGTTAAATGCCGCGATTCAACTGCCGTGGTTGTATTTCGACTGTGGAACATCCTAATTGGGCCAGCGTTTTTCCGGTGGTCCTAGCGGGCGGTGTTTTCCTGCTACCATGGCTGTTTGAGTGATTTTCCAACGGTAATAGACCCCTCAGATCTGTTCTATTCATTTTACTAAAAAATTTCAATATTAAATTAACTTTTTGGACATGGTTGTTAAATATATTAAAAGTGTTAATTATATAGATTTATAAGGTTAAACCTCATTTTTTTACCATTTCCTGTTAATACTACTAATAATTGAGTTTGATTTTCACTTGGTTTTGGTTTTTCAGACACTTTTTCAATGTTTTGAATGCTCATTTTTATATGAAGACTACATATAAACATGCATTTATTTTTCATTTCTGATTTTGTTTCATGATGTACATAAACACTGCATTTGGTTTTCACTTTTTAGTTGTTTGGAGACTATAAAATCACTTTTGGGAAGGATGCATTTGTATTCCAACTGCAGGTTAATGCTGAGGCTGCTGAAAGGCTTCCAATTTAGCAGAGTCATAGTCTCCTTTGAAATGGGGTCACTGTACACACGTAGATATTTTTATAGCTGATATTTCATCATACAAATCTATTGGTTAGGTTTTACCTGATAGTCTATCTTTAGATCAGAATCTTGGTCACATTACTGTATGACCTTAGAGGAAATAACCCGGGAATTTCAGTCTGTTCTCTGACAGGTTTTGCCCTCTGTAAAATGCCTTGCTTAAATCACAACCCAGCAGAGGGAAAACTGGAATAGAAGAAGAAGAAAAGATGATGTCCCTGCTATTGCATTAAATATTTCCAGATTGATTGTGAAGAGTTGTAATTTTAATCTCCGAGCACTCTTACCATCCTGTCATCTAAAGGAATTACTGTACTGGAAATATTTCCTAATCTTCTTTATTTTTTCATTCTAACCAACACTTGGTTCATCATTAATTGACTTAATCAGGCCTGTCTTGGACATCGCGGAGGTGCTGCTGGCAGCAGCAACCACAGCAATGTTAAATGCTGCGATTTGACCGCCGCGGTCGTATTTCGACTGCGGAGCATACTAATTGGACCAGTGGTTTTTCTGCGATCCTAGTGGGCGGTGTTTTCCCGCTATCATGGCGGTCAGAGTGATTTTCCGACCGCCATCCAAATAGACCCCTCAGTTCTGTTCTCTTCATTTTACTAAATGTTTTCAATATTAAATTAACTTTTTGGACATGGTTGTTAAATACATTAAATGTGTTAATTAAATAGATTCATAAGGTTACACATCATTTGTTTTTTTTTTTTACCATTTCCTGGTAATACTAATAATCTTTGAGTTTGATTTTCACTTGGTTTTGGTTTTCAGACACTTTTTTAATATTTTGAATGCTCATTTTTATATGAAGACTACATATAAAAATGCATTTATTTTTCATTTCTGATTTTGTTTCATGTTGTACTTAAACACTGCATTTGGTTTTGACTTTTTAGTTGTTTGAAAGGCTTCCAATCTAGCAGAGTTGCAGTCTCCATTGAAGTGGGGTCACGGTACACACATAGATATTTTTGTAGTTGATATTTCATCATACAAATCTATTGGTTAGGTTT
Organism: Lissotriton vulgaris; assembly: GCF_964263255.1. Lineage (NCBI taxonomy): Eukaryota > Metazoa > Chordata > Amphibia > Caudata > Salamandridae > Lissotriton > Lissotriton vulgaris. Next base: position 997,314,038 of record NC_141696.1, on the reverse strand, counting down.
TACCTGATAGCCTGTCCTTAGATCACAATCTTGGTCACATTACTAAATCACCTTAGAGAAAATAACCTGGGAATTTCAGTCTGTTCTCTGACAGGTTTTGCCCTCTGTAAACTACCTTGCCTAAATCACAACCCAGCAGAGGGGAAACTGGAATAGAAGAAGAAGAAAAGATGATGTCCCTGCTATTGCATTTATTATTTCCAGATTGATTGTGAAGAGTTGCAATTTTAATCTCCGAGCACTCTTATCATCTGTCATCTGAAGAAACGCTGTACTGGAAATATAAACTAATCTTCTTTATTTTGTCATTCTAGCCAACACTTGTTACATCATTAATTAACTTAATCAGGCCTAGAAAATTACATAATATCAATCATTGTACAATTCCATAAGTTAAAAAATATTTTAATATAAAAACATAAAACAGAAGACCTTTTTCAATCTCATCCTTAATCAGTGTAACCTTCACCAAAAGTCTGAAAACTTCAAAAGAACTGGTTCCTTTGGAACTAATTATAATAAAGGAATCAACACAATATTATAAAAGATTGAAGTGGAATAAATATCACCTCATGCATCACAATAACTAGGTATACTACCCATTATAAACATTTTATGTCCATCATGCAGGTAGTTCAACGTACAACTCCAAATGAAATACTCCATATCATCCTGAATATGTATTCCAAAACCCATTCAAATTCCCAATTCCCAAATGTGCTCGTGAAAAAAATCCAAAACCAAACTAAATGGATCACATCACAGACTAACCCTAAAGTAAGACTTCAATCAAACCCGAGTGAGAGTATTTAGATAATCATATCGCTAGTACCAAAGTATCTGAAGCAAAATGAATAATTCCTGTTTGATCAATTTACCCATGAGCCAATCTCTTCCATTACACAAATAAATATTTCTCACACAAAATGTCTTCATTATTATTTTGTAGTAATCCACCTACCTCGAAACATGTATACCTGGCGTTCTCCATGGGTGCCATTTTGTTTCATGTTTTAACATGAATCCAAACCCAACCACTGCCGCCTACATGCCATCTTGCAATGATGATCTCAAGCAATGTTCAATAATTACCAGCATATCAAATAATGAAATTGATCGTATCTAGTATAAAGAAACTGCATAAATGGTGTCAGGTTTTGCTACAATATAGGTGAAATGTACATTTCTGAAGATTTCACTGGAACATGTAGCAGAAGCAGAGACAACTCACCTCCAGGTCTGCAAGAGCACAAAGAATTTGCATCACAATGAAAGGGGATGTTAATAATTATACCTGACTCATATGTGATGCTCTTTGTGGCAGATGTTAATCAATTTAAGGTACCGCATACAGCAATTGAGCATAGAGCAGAAGAAATGAAAGGCGGGCCCTAGGGTACTGAACAATCTTTTATGCAGAAGAGGTTTTGGAAGGCAATTTTGGAACATGAAGCAGTAGTTGCATCAAAAATAGTTTCCTAAGAAGAAATAACACCACAGAATGGTGAAAGCAATGAGACAAAAAGAGATGGTTGTGAATTCTACATGTAGCAAATAAATAATTGGTATAGAGTCAGAATATCGAGTTGGAAATGTTGAATTGCACTAATATCGACTTTGAAATATTGAGGAACAGAAATATCGACAGCAAGAATATTGTGGTACAGAAAATCAAGTTTTAGGTAAGAAATGCTGTTTTTAAAAATACCAAAGTCATTAATATTGTTTGCAAAAATATCGTTGTAAAAAATATTGTTTTTTTAATTAGTATTATGTATTTTAGCATGCATTTCAAATGTATGTGCTCTGTTTTTTGTCTAAGTATTGCTTTTGTTTTTTAATATATGTATTCATTTTATAGTAGTTATTACATTTATTTTAATTACATTTTGCGTTTTAGTTCCTGTAGTGGGTTGTGGGTTTATAGGGCAATAGGGTGGGAGGTAATTTAATTATAATAAATACAAGTATTATTTTTTATTTATTAGTATTTATTTAATTTAGATTTTATATTGTTTTTTGTGGGAATTAATTTATTATTAATTAATTAATTATTGGCTGTTAGTTTGTATTGATTAATCAATTGGTAAATATGTTAATTGTGTTCTTTTTGTAGGAGCGGGTTTTGGGTTTATAGGGGAATAGGGTGGGAAGTAATTTAATTATAATTAAATGTAAAAAAATTATTAATTAAAATGTATTTATTTAATATTTTGATTTGTTAATTGGGGGAATTAATTTAAGTAATCAATTATTTATTAATTGGTTGTTAATTATTATTAATGAATTGGTAATTATGTTAATTTTGTCATTTCTTTAGGAACTGGGTATAGGTTGATTGGGGAGAAGGGTGGGAAGTGATTTAATTTTAATATATTTATTAATATATTTTATATAATATTTATTTTATTTCATAGTGTTATTTGTGGGATTTAAATTATTAATAATTATTTATAATGTGTTTGTTAATTATTATTAATTACCTAATAGTTAATTAATTATGTTAATTGTGTCAGGTTTTTAGAAATGGGTGGTGGGGTTTATAGAGGAATAGGGTGGGAGGTAATTTATTTTTAAATAATTAATTTTTTGTTAATTAATGCTAATTAATTAATTATTTAAAATTTAAATATGGCAATTGTGTAATAATCGAAACCTGGACAACCGCTGGTCCGATTAGCATTGCGGTCATGAACGCGGTGGTGTGAGTTATCGCCCGCCATTTTTCCACCAGGTGGCAGTCCGCCCGTTTGCCTGGCGGGTGGAGCTGGACCGCTACAATTGTGGTGGATCAAGGCCAAGCACCACCCTGCACAATTATGATGCCCGCTGTAGCCAGTCTTTCCGCTGCGGTGGAACTGCCCTGGAAAGGCATGGAGAGAATGTCTCCGGGGGCCAATTGCGGGCTCCCAATGTGTTGGGGGGGGTGTGGGTGCACTGGAGGGGTACTTATGGCTCCCCCTACATGTCCCTGCACCAGGTGGCAGGCACTGTGCAGTGCCTGTCACGCAGTGCAGGGAGATGCAGGACATGCTCCTTTGAACATCGCGGCGGTGCTGCTGGCAGCAGTGACCGCGGCAATGTTAATCGCCAGAATCCGACCGCCGTGGTCGGATTTCGACTGCGGAGCATCCTAATTGGACCGGCGGTCATGCTGCGGTCCTTGCGGGTTTACTTTTGGTCCTTGCGGGTTTTCTTTTCCCGCTACCATGGCAGTGGGGTAGGTTTTCCGACCACCATCCTAATAGACCCCATAATCTTTGGAAGTCATTTTTAGATATTTTTAACATTATAATATGGTTTTGTGTTTTGTAATTGGTAAATGTTTTCACTCCGCTATCAACCACTTTCCCTACTCTATCCAACACTTTCCCTACTATTGCACTCAATGCAGTGGGAATAGTAATTTCTACTCCTCTGCTATCCAACAGATTACCTACTGTTGCACTCGTTGGAGTGGGAATAGTAATTTTTACCCTTCCGCTGTCCAACACTTTCCCTACTGTTGCACCCGTAGGAGTGGCAATAGTAATTTATCCCCTCGCTATGCATCACTTTTCCTACTGTTGCACTTGCTGGTGTAGGAATAGTAATTTTTATTCCATTGCTATCCAACACTTTCCCTACTGTTGCACTCACTGGAGTGGGAGTAGTAATTTTTTCCTCTCTGCTATCCAACACTTTCCTTACTGCTGCATTCGCAGGATTGGGAATAGTAATTGTATCCCCTATGCTATCTATGAATTTCCCTACTGTTACACTTGCTGGAGTGGGAATAGTAATTTTTTCCCCTCCCCTATCCTACACTTTCCCTACTGTTGCACTAACTGGAGTTGGAATAGTAATTTATAGCCATCTGCTTTCCAACACTATCCCTACTGTTGCACTAACTGGAGTGGGAATAGTAATTTTTCCCCATCCGCTATCCATCACTTTCCCCACTGTTTCACTCACTGGAGTGGGAATAGGATTTTTTTCTCCTCCGCTATCCAACACTTTCCCTACTGTTGCACTAACTGGAGTGGGAATAGTAATTTTTCCCCATCCGCTATCCATCACTTTCCCCACTGTTTCACTCACTGGAGTGGGAATAGTAATTTTATCCCCTACGCTATCCATCTCTTTCCCTACTGTTGCACTTGCTGGAGTAGGAATAGTAATTTTTATTCCTCTGCTATCCAACACTTTCCCTAATGTTGCACTCGCTGGAGTGGGAATAGTAATTTTTACTACTCCACTATCCAACAGATTCCCTACTGTTGCACTCGTTGGAGTGGGAATAGTCATTTATACCTCTGCTGTCCAATACTTTCCCTGCTGTTGCACTCGCTGAAGTTGAAATAGTAAATTTTAATCCTTCGCTATCCAGCACTTTCCCTACTGCTGCATTTGCAGGAGTTGGAATAGTATTTTTTACCTATCCACTACCCAACACTTTCCCCACTGTTGAATTCGCTGGAGTGGGAATAGTCATTTTTACTTCTACGCTATCCAACACTTTCCTTAATGTTGCATTTGCTAAAGTGGGAATAGTAATTTGTTACACCTCCAACACTTTTTCTACTGTTGCCCTCAATGTAGTGCAAAACGTACATTTAAAAAATATAAAATATTGTAATATTGTAATTTATAATATATATACATCTTTAATTTTTTGTGCTACAGGTGTATGTATATATATTTATTTTTAATTTTTTATATATTTATAGCATTTTAAAATTAATTACATTCATTATTTATTAATTATTTTTAAGTAAAAATATATATATATACTATTTAATTAATAATTGAATTTTCGGCTCATGGGTTCGCCGATGGAACGCGCCACCCGACTATGGGAGTAGGATACCGGAAGAACCCTTCCTGCTGCAAGTGACTATTTTATATATGTATGTTTATTTTTTACATTAAATTTATTACTTATAATTGTTAACATTTACAAATAAATCTAGATACTTTTTTAAAGTTACATTTATAAAATAATGAATTTTACATTACTTTTTGTAATATCATACAAATGATATTTTATACATCGATCTTTTTTACAACAATTTTTTTCCCCAATATTTATGTACTTACCATTATGAAGATAGGAGGTCGATATTTTTTACAACAATATTTATGTCCCAATATTTCTGTAGGTGGATATTGTTATTGCCGATATTCTGTTAGTGATCCAAATAATTAATACTACTTGATAAAAACAAGGATCCATTCACAGATTATCCTGTTCAATAGAACTTGAAGAAATCAGTGACCATGCATGGCCCACATATTACACAGCAATGCACTGTATACTGAAATAGTCAGACAAAAATGTGAGAGAATTTAGGGGCTCATTACTATGGCAGACGGACTTGAGTCCATTCACCACTGTCACGGGAATTGGGACCGTACACCTATATGATGGCGGTCCCGACCATGGAATTACAATGCGACTGCCACGGTTGCGGTTGCGTTGGGCATGTTTACCATTGCGGCGGGTACTGGTGCCTGCATATGTATATGTCATCGCATCTTTGGAGGGAGGTCACCTCCCCCCCTCAACTGTCTTATCACCCCTTACAGACCAGAACAGTTGCTTAGATCCTCTGGCACTGGTCTGGCTGTTGTCCCCAAAATCCGTAAAGCTCGTATGGGGGGAAGATCGTTCAGACTCCTCGCAGCCAAGAATTGGAACCTGCTCCCTACTGACCTACGCCTGGAACCCTATGAGGCTAAATTCCGCAGAGCCCTCAAAACCCACCTTTTCCGCTTAGCACTGCCTTAATTTTCCATTCTTCCACAGGTTCACTCTCAGCGCAGGGACACGCCGGGGAGCGTAACTAAGCGCTTTATAAAATTCCAAAATAAATAAACATGAAGGTCTTGCATTTCCCTGCACTACGCTGCAGGCATCATGCAGTGCCTGCCATAAGGTGCAGGGAAAGACCCCCCAGTGCACCCACACCTCCCCCCAATACAAGGGGTTTCACAACAGGCCCCTGAAGTCAATCTCCGCCAGCCTGTGAATGGCGGTTGACCCGCCATCCACCACTGGCGGAGAAGAAGCATTCTAAATGGAGGACGGTGCCTGCTAGGCACCACTACCATTCTGGGTATGTTTTCCGGGTCCCCCAGGCAATCAGACCCGTGGCGGATGGAATTCCCATCCGCCAGCAAACCGCCTGCCATCATAATATGGCATAGTTGAAAAAACAGCGGTCTGGGGGAGGCCAATCAGGTCCTCGGGTAGCAGGGCTACTATTATTTAGAATAAAGCCTTTGTCTAGGGTTAATAATTGGAAAGGGAGACCCAGTAGCACTGGGAAAACAATGTATGCAGGGACACAAGGTTGTAAGGGTGACATCACATTTATTAACATCATAAACGGAGTGTCATCCAAAGTAAAGGAGCTAGTCCTGGTGCTCAGACAAAACGTGAGAGTGCGTGAAGTGAGAAGTGCGGGTGACTTAAAATTTACATTGCATTGACAACATACTACACGAGTATTAAGTTGTATTAATGGAGTTTTGGTTGTGAAAAGTCCGCGCCGTTTCGATCTTCTTAGTGAGAGATCATCAATAGGACAAAGAACGTGTGAGCTCATGGGATCTGGCAGCTTGAAGCTCTCAGCGCCGGTCGTAGCTTGGTCAATTGGTGGATAATGCAATTAATATCTTAGAGGTATATCCATCAGAGACAATGTGTGGGCTGGACATCAATCAGGGTGGGAATTAGTGGCCTGAGGTAGTCAATTAAGGGAAGGGTCCCCATGGTAATTGGAACAGGCAGAGAACAGCTGATGTGGTTAGAGTATGCCTGTGCGGGTGAGTCAGCACGTCGAGAATCGATCAATGGAGTGCAAAGCGGGTTTCAAACAGTTAATGTTGTATGCGTTGGCCTGCGTGGGTAAATCATTATATGGCTGGCAGAGAGTTGCTGCAATTTGGCAGTGCATCCGCCACCGTCAGGCTGCCGGTGGCGGATTCACCGCTATAGTAATGAGCCCCTTAGTTTGTTACATTAAATCCATAATGCAAAGATTATTCTTGATGAGAACCGAACGGTCAGCACTATGTTCATGTTGCAATAAACCAATGAATGTCTATTTTATTTTTGAGGCGGAATACTATACCCACTTGGGCATGAAGGACGCTCCTGTCAAATATTGCAGAAATGTGTGAGTATCCAGAAGTCTTCTGTACACAATTGGTATACCAGTGTATGATCTTAAAGCAATTTCACATATTCTTCAGAGGAATGGAGTTTCAGCATTAGGGGAATCAGAAGTTCCAAATCTTGTATTATCATGGCATTATATGTACCACCATCTATACTTATGGCAAATTCAATTGAAGAAGTACTAGCAATAAATCACTTTTAAATTTCCACAAACTCTGTGTAGTACAGCATGTCACCATCAAACACACTACAACGATAATTGTCTGCCCACAAAACATGTGTGCTGTCATACAACATTACAAAACACGTGATTCTTGTTGGATAGCATCATGTTATAGAACAGTACCACCTGTTTAAAACAGTTTTTGTGCCTTATAAAAACAGTTTACAACTAAGGATTACTAAAAGGCTTATGGAAGACAGGAAAGAATGGGAGAATGTTCTAAAGGTTTTCTATAGGAGCTTACCTTTATTTCACTTCTAAATGACTTAGGTTTAAGGTAAGATGCCCTCTACGAACTCTTGGAAATTCTCACATCTACATAGGCTTACTAGTGCAAATATTAAATCAAGCAGTTTTTTGGTAAGCTTAGTATGTACATGTGTTGCAAAGGAAGACAGGCAACATGCTACTCAATATTTCTCAATATTTCTTACTGAAAGGCAATTTTACCAGAATAGGTATGTCAGTATTGGGAAACATTTGTCTCTCAGGTTCTAATAAATAACTCAGAGAAGGTTTCATTCTGCACGATAAAGCTACTATATCAGTTGGGGACGTATATACTGTGCCAGAGAAAATGCAAGCGCTCTGATTGCTTGCAACACTTCCGTTTTTAGAGAGACTATGAACCGTTTTCATAGCTTTAAGGATTTCAGAGACAAGTCATGGTTTAAAGAATTTGGAAAATTAGTTGTTTGAATCGAAATAATAGCAACAAGCAATTCCAAGTCTGGGAGGCATCTGAGCTCCATGAATGTAATCGCTTCTCCAACAAGTTATTGTAACACCTATGGGGCCTGATTTAGAAAGACATTTGTGCAGGCAAAACTTAATTAAAAGCAAAAATTGACAGATCTGTGATGATAAGGACTTCATAAATGGAGACCGAGCTGCTTTTAACTCTATTCAACTTGCATAATATTACCCAACAGGAGCATGCTATTAAATGGAAGAAAATTCCACAGAAGATTTGGTGGTTAGGAATTTCAAGTTATGATCAGCCATGAAAGTGTGTGAATACATGCAAGCCTATCAGTTTGTGGCCATTCACAAACTTGTCTCTGACTTTTGGTTGGGAATTCGATCCTGGCAATGGTAGAAGAAAATTATTTTCAAGGGTACGAAAGGGGTTGAATTGCCTCCAAAAGGTGTGGCATCATGGGTAAAGGGGTTTCTAGTCAGGCCAAAAATGCTGCTGTCTAATTGCACAATTGCCCTGACTTTCCAAAATGTGTACATGTACTATAAGTAGTATTCTACATTTATAATATACCAAAGTCCACAAAAAAGTCAGATCACATGATTTTCCCATGTGATATGCTACAGGGAAACAATTTACAGGTGTTTTTCAGAGATATCAACACCAAAATGGCAGATGTATTACTTATTTGTGAATTTCTCAATGTGATTTCATATATGGCAAAATGTTGAGGGCCTTCCATTAAAAAACGTTGGAACACTCTCCACTGTAAAACGTTAGTCAGCAAAAGGGAGATGATCAGTTCTGGCGTTTGCTCTGGTTATGTTTCTTATAGTCCTACTGCAAATACTGCACATCTTTATGTGCCCTATCTAAAATTATAGGAATAATTAATGTAATTTTGCTTTGTTGATTTCGGTTTTAATCTTTGTTTAGTAAGGTTTAAGAATATTACAAAGCAAGACAGGTTTTTCATTCCTATGTTTTCAGTCACTCCCGTAATGGCATATGCCACAACTCTATTAAAGCCTCCTTAATCCCGCTTCAAGAAATCCAACTTTTTTGTCATGCTTTAGAAACCCCACACGTTTTTGGACCTCATAAAGACATGTACGTGATCAGTTTGGTTTAGAGGTAATCTACATAACCTTAAGTGCTAGATTTGAATGCATCGAAGTAAAACTAATCAGTTTATTAGTCAAGTTGTTTTCTACAGAGAATAAATGCAAGGGGCAGAGACAAAGCATATAGTGGTCATAAAATGGGGAGGCAGACGAGCCTAAATGTCGCAAGCAGGTAGCAAAGCATGAAATGTGGCTAAATAAGACTTTACATAACTGAGGATGAAAAGAGTTATTAAGAAACGTAATAACTTCTTCAGCAAAAAGGTGCTGTATATTACATTCAAAGTGCAAAGCTGTAACCTGGACAGGCAATTAGAATACTTCCTTTGGATAGGCCAGATATGGAAGCATTCCATAGCTGTCAGTTTCTGGACCGTGGAGTGTTCTACAGCATAAGCCGAGGTGCCGCCCACCCGCCCCGCCCCATAAGTTAGTGTTGGATCCCTTTTACAATGCTAATGAAATCTTCTTCTGTTTCTGATGTATAGCTCCCTTTGAAGTGCTATAGCATTTACTGCGCCCCGATACTAAATGGATGGGAATTTCAAGGATGATAATACCTCTCTTGGTCTTCCAATGGACCTTGCTGGGTGCAGAGAGGGGATGGATATAAAGGGTACCAACAGTCATACAATGAGGACTAGGAATTGGACAACTGAATTACAACGTTTATCTTAAGCACATCTAGATAACTCTCAAGACAATACTACAGAGGTAAATAATTATCACTAGAAACCCAAATCTCCTGAAGAAATGTAGGCAAGCCAAAATCATACATACCAAAAGTTCAGCTAAAGCTATACAGAATAATAGCACTAAAATGTCATGCTCTGAAATCTCTCGAATAGGTTCTCCCCTAGACATCAGTAAACTTAAATTGGAAATCCACTTTCACTTATATAAGGATAAAACATGACAATGGAGTCAAACTAGTGCACAAATATTAGAAAGATAAATGCATCACTAGTCAGCATAGGGTAATAAGACAAATAATAAAAGGTCCAAGTAAGTACCAAAAGTTCAAGAGTTCAGAAAAGGGATAATTGTGCCAGTTCTAGTAGTCATTGAAGAAAGAGACCACAATCACACATAGTGTATGCGTCAGTTCAGGAAATAAGCCAGATGAGTCTACTTCTGGAAAGTTAATTTGCCAGGTGAGTTCTGCAAAATCTCCATTAGCAGTTCGCAATCAGGGGGAACATCCTTTACGACGCAACTATTACCCCGCACTACCATTACAACGCGGGGATTACAACGAAAGTCGTTACAACGACTTTCGCTGGAGGGCACTGTTTGATAGGGAATAGTGTAATTTTCTCTCCAACACCTTCCCTACTATCCACGGGGACTGGAGTTGGAATAGAAAATTAAACTATTTCACTATCCAGCGCCCCCAATGCAGTCGTTGTAAAGACTTGCGTTGTAATCCCCGCGTTGTAATGGCATGCGGGGTAAAATCATGCGTTGTACTGATATACAACCGTAATCAGCAGGTAATGCAGAACAGCAAATCGTCCATTACCACCACCATTGCCATAATAATGTTCAATAGTTAGAGAGAGCCAGCAAGTTCACACAGTATTATATTTTTAGTGCTTCTGGGAATGACACCTCCTGAAGTGACCTCAACTGGTCAGACCACTCAGTCCATTGGTCAGCTTGCATGGAGTGTGTGTCAGGTGACATGTAGAAGACCCAAAATGCAGAGAGATGGGTGGGACAATTACGCAGTCCTTAAGCCATCCAGTATGTGAAACATTGGAACAATGCTCCTTTAGCAAGAGTACTGAAGAAAGTTCAAGAGGACTGTTTCCCAGGCAGATGTCCTGAGATGATGGGATAGTTGTAGCAAACCCTTTTGTTCAATACATGTGAACTCAGTAAAGTAAAACGCTGTTGCACATATTTGTTACACTGGAGAAATTTCTCATAGATAGTGAGCTTGGTAAGGCAGAAAACTTTGCAAATGTATACAGGCCCATACTCATTTCAGGCTAATCTAATGCAGTATATAGCAATATAAGCATACATTCATAAAGGAATATGAAGATGTTATGTTTTTCGTATAACTTCTGATGCAATTAGAAAAATGTAGTAGGATTACAAAAAATATGTGTCAAAACAGGGTACTTATAACTTTTGTCTGTACCAACATGTAAATACATTTCAGATCACAAAATTTTAATATTGTTTTGAACAAATAAGATTGCTATATAGGTGAAGTACAATCTCTATAAGTTTAACAGAAGCATCACCAAATAAAAATGTGTAGCACCTACATTTGTTTTGTCATTTATAGCGTATACGGTCTCACACACACAAAGAGAAAGACTTTAGTAAAATTTACAACCATAATCAGGATTAATCATACTGCTTGATAAACCTTATTAGTTATTTTTTCATATAAATGATTTTCTGAAATTATTAAAGGTAAACTTTTTAATGTGAGTTCATAATTTGCATATTTTCTAACACACGTTAATAAAATATAGTTATTTATTAAATCACAACCTATGTTACTCATATGCATGATATCATCTAAACTACTCTTTTTCTGCATGCTTTTATGATGCAGTGACTAAACTTCTTTGTTTTCGTAATCATTTTCTATAACATATTTAACACATGTTTATCACTTTTTCTCTCAAAATGTGTCATTAATAGTAAACTTGATTTTCCCCTCCAACAGAAGTAAATGTATTGCGGCTTCACTAAATGCCCCAACAATAGAGAAATGTAAAGAACAAATAAACAACTGTTAAAATTATTGTTAATGCAGTGACTAAACTTCTTTGTTTTTGTCATCATTTTCTATAACACATTTAACACATGTTTATTACTTTTTCTCTCAAAATGGGTCATTAATAGTAAACTTGATTTCCCCTCCAACAGAACTAAATGCATTGCAGCTTCACTGAATGCCCCAAAAATAGAGAAATGTAAAAAAATAATAATCAACTGTTAAAATTATTGTTAATCACATATTACTTGCTACAACTACAGAGAGAAGAAAGTAAACTGTTTCAATATCACACAACTCATCAGTAGAACATTGTCAATGGCATGGCAAGCTCCTAAATCAAACCAAAATATAGTGAAATGCCTCAGAAAGACACTGTTAAAGCGCATCCAGTTATGGTTAGTTTAGTGCTTAATTGTTAATACAGTCTAATGTACCATTTACTTTACCAAACCATCTTGGGTACTTCAAAATGACCATTAATGCTGAAGCCATAAAACACTGTAGTGAGTATAATGCTAGAAATAGGGTTTCTGGTTAGGCGAGGTTTGCACCCTGTCCAAGTAGGAACCGCAATCCTAGTGAGGGTAAGTGTAGTACACACTAAACATTTACCTGTGATCACCCTCTGGTATCTTGGTACAGAGCAGTCAGGCTAAACTAAACAGGCAATGTGTAAAGTATTTGCGTGCATACAAAATAACACAGTGAAAACACCACAGAATTACCCCACAACAGTTTAGAAAACTAGTCAATTTGTATCTGAGTAAAAACAAGACAAAAATCATGAAAATCCAACATACACAGTCATGAAATTTGCAGTATTGTATCGAAATGCAGTGCTTAGAAATCGACAACTTTAACTTGGGCCATCTGGTCGTCCATGACCGTGGCAAATCCAAAAGTTCAGTCCTACTGCGATCGAGCGTGTGCCGATGCAGGAGTCAAGTACCTTGGATGTGTCAAAGCTCGGGGACGATGCATTCAGTAATGGAGGGGATGCGTCGCTGTCACAGTAGATGCGTTGTCTCCAAAGTTGGGACAACATTGCTGATGCGTCAATGTCAAGAAGCAATGTGCATCAGGCTGATGTAATGATGTCAAACTGCTGGGTTGCATCAGGGTCCAGGGACGATGCGTCATAGACGTCTGCAATGCAGTGTCCCGGGACCAGGCAGCAGCAGTTTGGTGGAGGCGCTGCATCAGCTAAGTCGGGGCTACATGAGTCATGCTCATCAAGTCACCCACTCGGTGAGTGGTGTCCGTGCCTATGGTGTAGGTAGCGGCGATGCATCAGGATCGCAGGGAAATCTGCCAGTTCCGATCCGTGCTTCAGGGTTGATGCATTGGTTGCTTGGGTTGCAGCACCAACCACTCACTTCTGAGGACCCAGGACTGGATTTGACACCACGTAGCAGACGAGCTCAGGTGAACTTTTGATATCCCTGAGACTTCAGAAGGCCCAACGAGCCCTTTTAGAACCTTTAGAGATCTTGGATGTAGAGAATCAATTTCAGTTCTCTCACTCCCGGGCAAGAATCAGCAGGCAGCAGGCCAACACAGAAGAGCAAGCAGCAGAGTGGCAGTCCCTCCTGGTAGCAGAACAGCTTTTATTCCTGGCAGAATGTCATCAGTTCCAGAAGAGTTCTGAGTATATGGTGTCAGAGGACGAGTTCTTATATCCATTTTAGCGTTTGAAGTAGGGAGACTTCAATGAAAGGTATTTGTATTGCACAAGATCCTGCCCTTTTTGCCCTGGCTCCAGACTCACTACAGGGGGGGGTATGCAACCCTTTGAATGAAGACAGGCACAGCCCTATTCAGATGGAAATGTCAGTTCCTCCCTCTTACTCTAGCTCAGGAAGACACATCAGCCTGGAGATGGGCCATCCGGATGTGCGTGGCACACCTCTTCTCCCTTTGTGCATGACTGCCTAGAAGGGATGCACAAAGCCCATCTGACATCAAACCCAGACTTGTATTCCAGAGACAGTCAGAAGGCACGGAATGGTTAACATAAGAAAATGGCAACTATATAAAAGAGATATTTCCAGACCTGCAAATTAAAAACCAACTTCACTAAAAGATATGCTTTTAAATTGTGAGTCCAGAGACACCAAACATACTTTTCCTATCTTTTCCCAATTAAAAGTTAGACTTGTAAAATGTTACAAGTCAGGTCCAATGTTAACCCATTACACAGATAGGCCTTGCAGTAGTGAAATACAAAATTAAGACTAATTTACTACTAGGACATGCCCTACCTTTTTGAGTACACTGCACCCTGCCCATGGGTTGTCCTTGGCCTCCTCCAAGGGTGACATATGTGTAATAAAAAGCAAGCTTCAGGCCTGACAAGTAGGTTATCTTGTCAAGTTGAAATGTCAGTTTAAAACACAGGTCTGTAGTGGCAAGCCTGACACATGTTTGAAAGGCTACTCATTTATTTATTTACAGGTCCTGGGTACATTTAGTACACTGTACAAGGGGCTTATCAGTAAATCAAATATGGCAATCACGGAGAAACCAAATGCCATTACATTAAAGTGCACATGAACTTTAGCACACGTCACCAGTGAAAAACTGCACAGAGTCTTAAAGCCAGCAAAAAAGCTAACTTCAGCACACAATCAAAAACAGTAGGTGAAAAGACAAAAAGTCAAGGGAACCACCCAAAAGATGCCAGGTCTGACATATAGTAAGACAAAAATATGAAAGGCTTAGTGGATATATATTTAAATGATAATGAACTACTTTCTAAAAAAAGCTTCTTTTAAAGGTTGCTTACACTTCACAGTTATTTTCAAAACTTAGTCAACCCATCTTACATTTAATGATACATCAATAGAGTTAACTGAAGTCCAGCTTTGGCCATGCCGATTCATAATAATAGTTCTTAAAATTGTTCATTATGCTTCTTTTCTGTATATGTATGGTTTAACTCATCCCTTTCATTCAGCAAATGTCTGTGAATGCCTACTGGCTCACCCTTAAAGATGAAGTGCTCCATCATTCTGAAATTGTAATATTCCTTTAAAACTGCATTTCAAAGCTGTTCTGCATAAATCAGGCAGGCAGCTTCAGCCAAGCAGTCCACCCACGTTCACAATCTATTTCCTACCTCATGATAATTACAGATTGTAGAACAGACAGTCTCTAATAAACTGCATTTAGTTTGCAAAAGAGGCAGCCTTACAGACCTTTCAGTTTCCATGGAAATATTATCATGCTAGACTGTCCCACTGTAAATAGGGCTTCCAAACTTGGATGCCTATTTATAGACCAGTCACCACATTCTCACTAATCAACACAATCAGATTTCTTAGTCTGTTACTAACATCCTATGTTTATCCAAAATAGTTAAATGCCACAGACCAAAAACAAAATAGACAAAAATAAATTCAAGATTGAAAACCTATGAAATATGTTATTAATAGGTGTTAGTAGAACAAAATACTAACAGCTTAATTTTAGGTCGATTCTAGCCTGGACTTGTGCTTTCACTTAGCACTTAGCAACTTGTTGTATATCCTTTGTGGTGTCCCAACTCCGCCGATTGCTTGCCTTTATTTTTTCATTTGTCCATGTCAGGGTCCTTTAAATATACTTGCTTGCTAGTGGTCAGTCCTGCCTCTTTGTTCCTCCATTTTCTCTTTCATTCCTCCCACAGAGCACGGACTAAGTACTGTCTCATTAAGCTATGTTTCTTTATCTGTTTTTTGGAGGACTATCCCTGTCTTGGTTTCCTGCTCTATTACTGTTTGCTGGTGTTCTGCTTCTGTACCATAGAGGCTTATATTTAAATATAGCATTCCTCCCATCTCCACTTAATAAAACAGTCAAATTAGTGCTGTGTTGGTTGTCTTTTTTTAGCCTTTTTTGCAATTTTCAATGTTGACTTTCAGTTGGGCTTTTCTGGTAGGATATTTTAGTTACTGTGCTTCAAGTTCAGGTTTTTTTTTGTTGCTCCGCTGGAACGTTGCATTATGTATTTTAAATGCACACACACATTTTATTATTATTTTCTTTCAGTTGCTCTGCCTCATGCCCTGTTGTTTTTTTTAGTTGCTCCATTTCATATATTAAATTGCATCAGAAAGCATGTGTGCTCTTTAGAAAAATAAACAAATCGGTTTCCGGAGCACGCACAAGCACTTCTTGAAACGTTCTAAAAAAGCTTTGTTTTATTTCTACATATTATTACTGCGGTCAGCAGCCATAAGTTGACATGATGGCTGGCAAGGTTCCGTGTCTAATTGTCTGCTGCTATGGAATTCCACATCCCTTTGTGGTCACCAACGGTTGTTGGGGACAGGAGGTGCAAACACTGCTCTTGAATCATTATGGTTGAGATATGTATTTTACTTGTGCACACACTTTTTATTATTATTTTCTTTTACCTGCTTGCTTTGTGCATCGTTGTTTTCTTTTAGTCGCTCCATTTCATTTTTTTAAATGCATTGGGAAACATGTGTTCTCAAAACTCATGTTGTACCATTCAGACCACTAATATGCATCATTTAGCACAGTCCATGACCTACAATTGCTATTCCTGCTCTTAACCCACTTGAAATAGCTAATACACAACCATCAACAAGCTCCAAAGGACTTGTGTATATACTCTGCTGTTGAGGTACTACTATTGCAATTATATCAATGTTATCGAACTTGCGAGGATGAAGGGTTGACCAATCATGTAGTCATCATTGACCACTGGGGACATGTGGTGAAGCAGGAAAATGCTGCTCCCAAATTATTGTGGTATGTACTTTAAACGTGCACATACTTTTTATTATTATTTTTTTTTACTTGTTTGTGAATACACAAATAAAAGAGGGAGTATTGTTTTTCATGTGTCAGACCGGGCTCTAAAGAATGGACTTGTAAATTATCTGTGTTGTAGCTTTAAGACAAACTGTTAGTCACAAGGGCTTTAAATAGCGGAAGAGAGTTGTGCATATTTTTTCACAGAGTAATGGGATGGTGGACCTCTCCATATTCACAAAATGTACATTCAAACTTGGTTAAGTAATCTTCTGTGGATAGAACAAGTTTAAAGGAGTAGACAAGCAGCATTCATCTTTAGCTAGTTCTTGATATCCTGTTGACATAGATGAACAGGTACAGAATCTATTTAGTTGTTTTGGATACTTCAATTCTTGGGATTTATTTGCCATTCGGCGAATTTATTTGCCATTATGCACTAGTTCTCTCCTTTGTGAAACAGTCTACCCATTAAGGTGAACTGTTCGTTAGCGTACCTTGTGTGGTTAAAGCCTCTATCTTGGTTCACTGAAGGTTTATAGAACCAAATAATAATCCTTTGCCCACAGGAGAGTTCTATTTTTACTTGGCTAGCAGCTTTCCCTGAATTCGCATATTCGTCCTTTCTATCCTGCAGTCCTGTTTAAAGTGTGGCACCTGGGCTGTCTAATATTGAAAGCTAGTTTTTAACCTTGACTTCTGTAAGACTTGCCCCCCCCCCCCCCGCATTAGCTGTTTGAACCGTGGTACACTAAGTGAAAAGTAAAAAAAACACTGCCACGTAACCTATGCAATAAACTCATTTTATTGGCGTGGGATTGAAACTTTGAAAGTATTGTTAGTAGCAGGGTGCAGCAGTGACCACCAATTTCAAAATTGTGGAAAGTATATTGCACATGCATTGTTAATTACACATGCTGTTGTACTGCAGTAAACAGACATACATACCCTCCTTTTTTTGTTACCAATAACTTTTTTTATGCGGTGCCACATATTTCAATGCAAATGTTTAAGTGAAACTGTGTAGGCACTTGTACTTAATATAAAATCCTTAAATCACTAGAGGCATAGTTGTAGAGCTGTAAACAATCCGAAAATATTAATTTCCAACAAGTTACCATATTTTAATTTTCTTGATGTTTTCAGTAGATGTGTGAGGACACCTTGCAAGACTGTTAGTTTGAGGACTTTGGGTTCAGACCTTTTCATTCTAGGTGATCTGTTGCTACAGGTTTAACATATTGGTAAAATCATGGTTATTCTTACCCTCCCCCTCTTTCAAATCTTTTCTTTAGCTCTTTAGTTCGTATGAGTTTAAAGGTCCACCTATTGCTTGATTGAGAGTGTTGCAATTAAGGGCTGTTGTCATATTCATATTCGCTTTTCCTTATGTGGCATATTTCATGAGGACAAAAGTAAAAGTGGCAATGTGATGAATGTGTACAAGTGACGTTTTTGGACCTTTCATACATGCTGCATAGCTATTGCAAACATGGGTGACAGATTCTGGCTTCCATTCACCCTTTAATCTAAACTGTAATAGCCATTACTACTGAGTAACTCTTCTACCCCAGAACTCAGTAATTTTATGAACTTTCTGCACCTGTTATTATCTCCCTCTTATCTCGCATCCATCATAATACACAACACACCTTGTTCCTTCTGTCTATTAATGCCCAGCCATCTCTTCTTAGCTGTTGTGTAGCGAGTGGTACCTTAGCACTTCTCTCCCTGAACACATCCTTATGAAAGTTGACACCACTGCATTTATGATCATACCAATGGGCTCGATGGTAATTTTCTTACTTGTGGTTAACTGTATTTTAAATTAGTATTTTTACAGTCCAAAGTATGCACACAAAGGCACACATCATCAGCCATGTATAGATTTGATTTCGTAGAAAATATCTGGAGGTTAAATTGTTGACTGTGGAACCAGCAGGCTTAGGTTTTAATCCTGAGTCACTCTCTCAATTGATTACATTGGGTAATCTTGGGAGAATCCAGTAATCTTCAATAATGTGAATCCTCTCTGAATAGTCTGAAAAAATATGCAAAATAAACAGAATTGCTCCACTCGTCTGTGTACCTTGTGGCATACCTGGATGTTTAGTGTAATACACAACATCACACAATTCCTCACCACACAAGTCACTGTCACACACTTCAACACCGCCCACCATAATTACACAGCACATAATACCACTCGACGCAACATGATTCATCTCCACATAATTACACTGTAATCTGCACCAGATACATAAACCTCACATAAAACCACTCTATGCCACATAGCAACAACCCACATAAATACACTCCACACCATGCCACATAATTCTAATAGGAATAATTTCACTCAATGCCAGACAATTCCATGCCACACAATTCAACTCCACACATTTCTATTCCACATCACGTAATTCAACAACAAACAACATAATTCAACTCAACAACACAATTACACATCACACCACAGATTTCCACATCATGCCACAAACGTCAACAGCACACTACATAATTAAACTCCACTACAAGCCAATCCACAACACAAAATAATGAACCACATAATTACACTCCACACTCAATATCACATATTTATTATCCACATAATACCAATGCACACCATGCCACATATTTCCACAATACAAATTTAATCCACAACACACTATTTGTCTATCTATTCTGTGCAGCTCTCACCCCTCTCTAGCCACCATGCCACATAATTCCACTTCACAAATCCACTTCACACAACACAATTCCATAACTAACAATTCCAATCCATTCCACATAATATCACATCAAACCAAAACACATGTAATTTACAAAGTCAAAAGCTCTAACTCTCACAAATGTGAGACCTATTGCATTGCAAAGGCTTGTACTACAGCAGGAAAGGAAACAATTGCACGTGAACATGTAAGAGATAAACAATTACTGAAGTGAAAACAAAAGAACTAGAACACAATTTGATAGCAGATAAGAACTGTATGGAAAGAACAACAGTCCATGTTCCTGTCTCCAGAAAATGTTTTTCAATCACACCACGCAAAAGGCATTCATGAAAATATGGTGCCCACAAAATGCAGTCATGAATGGCAATGGAGTGTAAATAAAACAAGAAATGCTCAAGTAACAATGAAGTTAAAGTTTAAACAGGCACAGAAAGACAAGGTTGTGAAAAGAACAGAAACACGTCACTTGCTTGCAGTGTTTAATTTGTGAAAAGAAAAAAATGAAGTGAGTTTGCACCCAATTTTAGCCCGCCACAAGTGCAACAGATGATGAGTTTGCTAAAAACCAACGCTGTCTAATTTTGATTTCAACAAATGCCATTTTTCTTCCATCACTCCTACTGCAATTCCTCTTTATCTCACGCATGCAGCATTTGTCATTGCTGTTCCCCCTTTTGTCCTTATTAGTCTTTGTTTCACTTTCTACTTCGTTCTTTTTTTAGCCTTTCTCTTTCTTGCTCTGGGTCAATGTTTCATCGTGAATGGTGAACAATAAGTCCCATTGCCCAACAAATGAGTGTTTGTACCCAGCACCAGCAAACACCAGTACAAATTAAGTATTACTGATATGTAGTTTCATGATAGTGCTACAAGGACTAGAAGAATAAACGCCCCATGTCAGTGGGTAATGGTATATGGAACACAGTATATAGGCAAAGCAACAAGCAGAGTACCTCCTCTACAAACATTTTTGTTACACTGTAATAATTACTCAGAGGGCAATGTATACAACAGTTTCTAATGAGTAACAGCCAAATACCCACAGATTATCACGTGAGGAGAAATTCAGGAAGTGACATATGCAAATCATATGGCCCTTGCCCCCGGAATGGGAAATGAGCGCAACTGTTCATTTATTTGCATCTTTCATGCTGTCCAACGCACTAATATTGACCTGTTATGACTACTAGAGACATTATGAGAGATCACTGCATGTGGCAGAGTGTTACCTAGGGCTGAGAAATATGTGGGAATATTGAGTGAATCTTGATAGAAACTAGACTAATCCATTTATATCCTTCACTGGATTCTGATTTGAAAATCATGCATTTATTTGAAGGGTCAAAATGCAATAGTTCTTTGTTACATATCAATTCTACTTGCACATGTTTTAGAAAAAAACTATCTAAAGTATCCTGTTCGATTGGATGAATTGAGCCTCTTTTAAATATGAGATTTGCCCAAAATGTGACTTTTTGCTCATGGGTCAAAAAGTCCTTGTGATATCCAAAGGGTCTTTGTGACTTTAGGTGTCCATACCTGTACTGTTATGTTATGTTATGTTAAATTAATTTGTAGAGCGCACTAACACCATTAGGTTCCTTGGCGCTGTTTGGAGAGAGCAGAGAGAGACAGGGCTAACATAACAATAAATAAGAATTTAATTGTAGGCTTCAGTGAAGAGGTGAGTTTTGAGGGAGGATCTGAAACTGGAATAGGGGGAGGATAGCCTGAGCGGAAGAGGTAGAGAATTCCAAAAGGACGGGGCTAGGAAGGAAAACCTAAGGCCACCGTGTTTCTTCCGCTTGAATCTGGGAACAGATAAAAGGGCCATATGGGAGGACCGGAGGGTGCGGGAGGGGACATAGGGATGAAGCAGAGAAGAAAGGAAAACGGGGCCCTGACCAGAGAGGGATTTGAAGATGATACAACCCAGCTTGAATTTGCAACGAGCAGAGACCGGGAGCCAGTGGAGATCCTTTAAGAGCGGTTGGACATGTTGATCTCTCGGCTGATGATAAATCAGACGGGCGGCCTGGTTTTGAATCAGCTGGAGTCTCCTAAGTTGGTAAACAGGGATGCCTACATATAATACGTTCGCGTAGTCAAGCCTAGACATGACTAACGCAAGTAAGGCCAAAATGAGGGCATCGGTGGTAAGTAGGCGAGAGATCTTGCGTATCTTCCTGAGCTGAAAATGACTAGAGGAGACTACGGCACTAATCTGGGGTGTCATCGATAGATCGTTGCTGATGACAACACCCAGACTTTTTGCTGAATTGACAGGACAAGGCGGGGTACCCAAGCTGGTCGGCCAGAAAGAGGGATGCCAGGGATTGGAGGGTCCCCCGACAAGCACCAGCTCGGTCTTGTCGGGGTTAAGTTTCAGGTGGTTTGTGCCCATCCAATCACTGATGAAACAAAGGGTATTTTGAAAGGTAGAGATGGATTCGGACCCGGAGTCAATGGTGAAGACCAATTGAATGTCATCCGCATAGTTAAATGCGGAGACATTGAAACGGTGAAGGGAACGGATTAACGGGGCCAAATATAAATTAAAAAGAAGAGGGGAAAGGGAAGAGCCCTGAGGGACACCACAGGTCAGCTCGACTTGAGAGGCGGAGAACTGAGACAGCCTGACGGCCTGGTGGCGGTGGGTCAGGAAAGAGCGCACCCAGTCCAGGGCAGTGCCCTGGATGCCAGCCTCTCTGACACGGTCGACCAGGATGTCATGGTCGACCGTGTCAAAGGCGGCTGACAGATCCAAAAGGACCAGGGCCTGACAGATGTTAGTGTCGGCGCCCCTGCGAAGTTCGTCCATCACAGAGAGGATGACTGCTTCTGTGGAATGTGCTGGTCTAAATCCAGCCTGCTGGGGGTCCAAAACACAGGAGTCTTCCACAAAAGAGGTAAGGGTTTGGGTAACGTGAGACTCCAAAACCTTACTGAGGAAGGGGAGGAGAGAAATTGGGCGATAGTTGCTCATGTTGGACTGGTCAGCCGTGGGTTTTTTCAAGATAGCGACCACTTCTGCCCGTTTAAAGGATCCTGGGACCACCCCCGTAGTCAAGGAGTTATTTAGAAGAGCTAAAGGGGGGTCCGGGCATGAAGTGAAGGCTTCTCGTAGGGCCGACGGGGGGCAACAATCGCTAGGAGATCCGGAGGAGACTTTAAACAGAAGGGAAAGGAATTTGTCTTCAGAAATGAGTGGGAGCTGGGTGAGGGTGTCAGTGCAATGGGGAAGGAAAGGAATGGGAGGAGGGGAAACTGAAGAGACGTGGACAGAAATGCTGGTTTTAATTTTGACAATTTTGTCCACAAAGAATTGATTCAGAGAATCACACAATAGCTGGGAAGGGAGAGGAGCGATGGTGACTCTCGCCGGATTCGATAATTCCTCAACAATAGAAAAGATGTCTTTGGACTTGTTGATGGAATTCAAGATCTTATTGGAGAAATAACAAGATTTAGCCCTGGCTATGGCAGACTTGTATTCTCTCAGCTGAGAGGAGAAGACCGTTTTAGTCTGTGAAGAATAGTCTCGACGCCAGCGTCTTTCGGCCTGACGAAGACTAAGTTTCAGTGCCTTAAGTTCCTAGACTATACTGTCACGTTTGGTTCCATTCACAATTTGGACTTTTAACAGTGACAGCTAAATTTAAATACCAGTGTCATCACAACCATTTTTGTTTTCAGTAAAAATGGTGGAACATAGGTAGATCATTCAAACAGGATTTTGATGTATTGAACATTGATAGATCAGAACAGTACATTTAATGAACTGTATTGGAGTGGTAGGGCTTTCCAGAGTTGAGGGCAAACACCAGTAAGCATTAGCCGATAGGGTGGAGGAGACTGAATCGAGGGACAGTTAGGGTAATTGAAGAGGCAGTTTCACAGATGCAGTCATAGTCTGGAACAGTTGCTTTGTTTGCTTGGCTGTAAGAACATCAGTTAAGGGTTTACCAAGTGTATGAGTGGCATTCCCTGTGATCCATCTAACAGCCCTTTAAAACATTCTATACCTACTATTGGCTTCCTGACAATCAATTATTATTTCCCAATTCTGTTAGACCGTTTTTCTAGTTGTAGATGTTATAGTAAGTAGACTGACAACCCTGACACAGCATGTAACAGGAGGACTTAGTCACCACGCGAAAAATACAAGTAATATCTAATCAAGGACATACCTAATTCTTCTTTAAGTGTGCACACATATTCAAAACTTTACACCACTCTATGAAACAGCTTCAAAAAGAAAGATAGATGTAATTTAAAGTGCTATAGACAACACTTAAGCATGCACGTGTACTTCAGAAATCATTTCGCTCCTGATAGGAACTTTTGCCAATATAGTGGTAATCGCGAGCAGACCGTATGTTTGGCACAGTGATGACTACTCTCTCTCTCTGCTGTGTCCAAACGGCCCTAGGGAGTAAAGGCTTTTGGAGAAAAGGCTACATGTCTGCCTGCTCAGTTTAGATCTGCAGACATGTAATCATTTTTAGGTTTCGCTTGCTCAGCGTTTGTGCTGTGCTTGAAAAAATCGATTGTTTTAAATATAAACATAAAAGGGACGTATATCATGCCTCCTTTCTTTCCTGGCTTCTCATTGGTTCCTGTGCGTGCCACTCACCTTTCCTCCATTCCTAATGTCTGTAGCATATTTTATAATGGTTATTTTTTCCGTTATTCATTTTTAGGTGCTTTGTTGTTTAAAAAGTTGTATAGGCCCTACCTAGCTGCGGGCAAAAGCACTCTTTTCAAAATACAAACTACCTAAAACTGGCCTTTTCAGAATTGTGAAATGAAAGCTGACTTTACAATAAAAGATTATAAATTACAATTCACCAGACACCAAACGCGATTTTTCTATCTTCTCCCAAACAAACGTTAGCACTTGTGAAATGTAATAATTAACCCAATGTTATCCTACAGGCGAAGTAGACGTCACAATAGTGAAAAACAAACTTGCAGGTTTTCACTACCAGGACATGTAAAAATTTAAAGTACATGTCCCAACTTTTTAAATGCAATGTATCCTGCCCTATGGGCTATTCAGGACCTATACTATGTGTAGCTTATATTTATTAAAAAAGGTGTTTTAGGCTTGGTGAAATATTCATTTTGCCAAGCCGAATTTGCTATTTAAAATTGTATACAGGCTATAATGGCAGGCCTGCGACGTGTTTGAAGGGGTTATTCAAGTGGGTGGCACAATAAGGGCTGTGCGTACACTAGTAGCATTTAATTTACCAACTTTGCGTATATCTAGGGACTTATATGTAAATTATATATGCCAATAAGGTGTAAACTAACTTTAACTTGTCTTAGGGAGTGAGCACAATTACTGTAGCACTGATTAGCAGTGGTAAAGTGCTTAGAGTCCTAAGTCCCAAAAAAACAAATTCAGCAAAATAGGAGGGAAGAAGGCAAAACGTTTTGAGGAAGACGACAATAACATTGACAGGTCTAACATGTGTCGAAGTGCAAAAGAGAGGAACCAAAGACCGTGATAAGAGCTGGAAAGAGGACAAATGAAATGCTCATAAACACACATCCGTTCATTATTTCCAACATGGGCAAATAATTGATACTTTTCAACCTGTTGTCTGTCAGTTACTGGCTTTCTTCCCATCTAAAACCAAACAAATCCTTTTGAAATAAAATGTCATCCCATAAAGTAGACCAATTACGTTGCAGTGTAGAAAAACCGAATATATTAGCAATCAAATGCATGATATGGGGGAACAGAAACAAGTGATGCGACCAAGCAATGTAATGCAGCATCAAATGAAAATGTATGAATAACATTTGTATTGATAAGAACCATGTGCTAGGAATCTGTCTCTTAAGCCCTTGGTGGTGTATCTCATACTGCTGTGGGAGAGCTCTCTCCTATTCACAGTGACATACAAAGCAGAGAATGGCAATTATACTAATGAAATAAGAAATATTTTAGCATGGCACCAACAAATAGAAGTGCAGACTTTGTGTTATTTATCAAAAGGAACAAGATAAAACTCGATGTGAAACCATGGAACCGATAAATAAACAGAAGCATGTGATGCTGGTTGCATGGCGAGGAGCACACATTGGCAGACAAGTAGTCTGAGCGCTCCTGCGCTGCCATCTGCAGGTCCCTGTGTCAGTACAGTACACTGTGTGTCGAGTTGGGGCCAGTGCGAGCAGACAAGGACATTTCCTGTGCATTGTTGTGAGTGACTGTATGGAGCTGTGTGGGCCACCAACGCCATTTCCCTGGAGTCTGATCGGGTCCCCTTGTTGTGCTTGCCGGATGCCATTGGCTGAGCGTGGCTTAGATGACTGAGGGGGCTTCCATTGTAAATGTAAATGTAAATGTATAGGCATTTATATAGCGCACTACTTACCCGTAGGGTCCCAAGGCGCTTCGACCGCTGCGAAACCCTTCCTGGCTTCCCTGAGAGATGGTCCCTTAATGGGTATCTCCAGGGTGAGACCAGGCATCCCCGGCGGTCTGGTGGGGCCGTTAGTGAAGATGAGGCAAGCTAATGCCCAGAGTTGCCGAGTGTGATCGCTGATCAGAGTGGGCACCGAGGCGAGAGAATTATCGAGTCCGCTGACCCTGGTCCAGACGGCTGGCTGCACGGCACCTGTGAAGAGTTTAGACACCCCCTGTGAGGAGATTGGGCGTGATACGGCTATTCACCACCACAGACGTTCGCATCAGACACAGAGGTGAGGCCTGAGAGGGATCGTCTGGTATGTGCCTGTTGGACTGGCAGTGCTCAGATAGACTTCCATAACCCCTGGTGGCCTGTCAAGAACCGGAGGGGTTTGGCCCTGACACCATAACCAGAGGATGTCTGTAGGGCTACTGGGTCCTACTCTTTGTGTGCCATTTTCCGACCCCTGCTGGGGGGGTATGCCTACTTGGATCAATGCTGCACTGGGGTCACCATCTTTGGGGGCTACCAGGCTGAGCATTCTTGTGCCTCTGTTACCCACTTGTTTCATCTTACCCCTGCATATGGAGATGCTCGGCATAAAAAACTGAGGTGGCCCCAGACGGTGTTGGCGCTATGGGCAAAACAATAGCGAAGGTGCCGGTGGAGAAGTCGGCAGTCTGGGGAGTCTGCCTACAGGCGGTAAGGCCAGCAAACCTAGCAGTTGTAAAATGGGGTGATGAGATGGGGCAAGGTAGTGTGGAGCCTATAATGCAGACTGTATAGGAATCCTGCATGGCCCAAGAGCAGAAGATTGACACCCTAGCAATTAATGTGGGCCTCCTACAGGCAGATCACAGAAAGCTGGTGGACAGAGTGGGAGAAGTTGAGTCTACTACAGCCTGCATGAGTCCAACGGTCACAGCCCTGCAGAAGCAGATGGAGAATATGCGCCATGAGCTTTGTCTGCTTTAAGATTGTGCGGAGGATGCAGAGGGCCATTCCCACATTTGGATAGTGGGACTGCCTGAGCGCACCAAGGGTCACTCGGCTAAGCTGATTTTGGAGGACTGGTTGCTGAAAAAAAAAGAGTGCTCACCAACACCCAATCTACTTTCTTCATGGTGGAAAAGGCCCACAGGGTCCCATTGCACCAGCCAATGGTGGCCAGGCTGCTGAATTATTGTGACTGAGATGATATCCTGCAATGTGCTCCCGCTCACACCCCCTGGGACCTTGAGAGTCACAAGATGCCCCTTTGTTCAGATTACACATCCCAACTGCAGAAAAAATGCCTAAGCGTCTCAGGTCCTAAAAAATGCTAGAAACCATGAGCATCACCTATGGACTGATCTACCTGGCGAAACTTCGTATAATGGTAACAAACAAGACGTTCTTCTTTTCCAGCCTGGCAGAGGTCTGGACTTCATTGGAGGATCAAGGCCATGACATCTCTCAGGCTTGGAGGCCAGAATGGGAGGTTGTACACACCAGGAAATGTCGAAAAAAGAGAGGTCTCTATCTAGCAACATGTGGCTGCGGAGAGTGCAGTTCTGGTGTTCCACATCAGGGCTCGAAGGGTTGCCCCCGTGGTGGTGGGGTCCAGCGACTCAGACACATTGGAGAGGCACTGTACATTGGAAGGAGGGTTGGACTCCCCATTGAAGAGCCCTGCAGTTGTCGCCAGATCTGAGGGAGATTTGGTCTAGAGAACTATGTACCACATGAACAATCCTATGCCTCCTTTCAGTGATGTACGACTGTGTGACCTGGGGATGTACTTCTCTCCTGGGTATGCTGGTAAGGACTGCGACATATGAAATTGGTCTGACGCCTACCCGCACATTACACAGTG
Source organism: Lissotriton vulgaris (assembly GCF_964263255.1). Taxonomy (NCBI): domain Eukaryota; kingdom Metazoa; phylum Chordata; class Amphibia; order Caudata; family Salamandridae; genus Lissotriton; species Lissotriton vulgaris. Next base: position 997,286,307 of record NC_141696.1, on the reverse strand, counting down.
AGTATGCAAGTATTATAGAATGTTCTTTGTAATGTTGATGCTTTTGGTTCAGATGGTTATGATTGATGAGGCATGTTCTGCCTGGACTTGGAGTGGAGGGGGACACCCACAACACTCCACATCGCTCTATGAGTTGGAGGACAGTTGCCCAACACTCCCATTCCGTTGTCTCTATTTGTCATAGCCCCACTTTCACCGTGATTATGACCCCAGTGTCATGAATAAGTACAATTGTCTATCCTGGAATGTTCGAGGGCTAGGCTCCCTGGCCAAGAAGCACAAGGTTTACTCTTTCCTACGTAGAAGACACATATATGTTGCCTCTCTCCAGGAAGCACATGTGACTCCCTCTGATCTTCACAAGCTGTCCTGGCAATGGCACAGACGGATCTGTGGCACTGAGTACTCAGCATATGTTAGGGACGCTTTGGTATGGATCGCACTAGGGGCACCGATCACAGAGTCCAGTGCCCATACAGACCCAGAGGGCAGGTGCCTAGTTTTGGAGGTTGCATTAGATGGGAGGGCACTTTCCCTTGCAAGTCTGGCTGTGGGGGAAGACTATAACCTGGTCCTCAACTGTGAGCTGGGTCACTCGATCCTACCTGTTAGAAATTAGTTTTCTGGTTGGCAGAGGTACGCACCCTGTTCAAGCAGGAAACACAATTCTAGTCAGGGTAAGTAAGATACACACCCTAAATTACCATGTGCTCACCCCTTGGTAGCTTGGCATAGAGCAGCCCTGCTTAACTTAAGAGGCAATGTGTAAAGTATTTGTGTGCAACACTTCAAACAGTAGAACAGTGCAAACACCATGCAAAAAGATACCACACCTAGTTAGAAAATTAGAGCTTAATGTATTGAGCAATACATGACCAAAATGACAAAAATCAAATAATGATAACCTGCTATAAAGCAGCCGCTCCATTTTTTCACATGAATGTGCTGCCCCCAGGGTAGCGGGAGTTCATGGCTGCCCCAGGGCAGCATATTCCCCCTAATACGGTGCATTTTCTTTGATTGCACCATGCACACAATTTAAATGGTGCGCCTGGTGCAATCAAGGAAATTGCGCCATATGTGTAATATGGCCCCTAGAGTGATGTATAATTGGCTCAGCTGCTCTACTCTCCACTGTTTGTATCATATCCAGACCATTGCACTGTTCTAATATCGTGTACTTGTTGCTTCATAGCTATCTACTGAGGAAAATTTAAAAAGGTATATGTAAAAATGGAAGCATGTGATAAATAAGAACATAATTAATATTGATATTAACATGCATTGATGTAAAGGTCAACCTTATGCATATGTTATCAGTTTCTTCTATAGCGATGGATACCCTGAGTTAAACATGTAAGAAGGAGGCCATAGACACCAGTGACACCTGAGGGGAAGGGTCCAACCAATCTATGAAATATATGACATGGAGGCAGCTGTGGGTCACACAGCATGAGACCCAACCTCAGGGCCCCCAATCATGTATTGCTAATGCTGATTGCTATTAGGATATTATGATGCTGATAACTATATAATAATAGGTTGCCTATTTTTTATGCGTTATCATAGTGTGGCTAAGGGTCACATATTGTGTAGTGTTTTAGTTTAGGCCTACTGATTGCTTTTATGGATTTTCATAGGTAGGACTAAGACCCCCCATGAAATTCTACACACATTGTCTCACTGCAGACAGTAAGGGAAGGATTTCTCAAAATAGGCTTGTGAAACAACATCTTTAAAGCATTAGGCAGAGTGACCCATATTGAATTCCAGGCAGACTGTTTCTTCGTTGCTGAAGACAGTGGCTGTTAACACATTCGGGTCGCACGAACAGAGCCTGGCCTCAAGGGCACATGACAATCTGCCCATACCAAAGAGGTATGTGATTGCATACTGCACCTCAGCCAATGGCACATTTCTAGGTGCTAATTCTAATTAGCAAAGGCTCAGTTGGAAGGGAAATTATATCGCATAAAATTTAGCATCTGTTCATATTACTCACATTCCTTTCATTTTCTATTACCACATTTATTGTGAAATTTGCTACTATAATCCTGCAATTATTCTGTACTCGCTTGGCTTCTAATAAAAGCTTTTTATAATACTAGTACAGTGGTCTTGTGTGTGGGGCTCTCCATAGGGGCAGAGTAACGTAAGAACGTCAGAAATTCCTGTAGTCTCTGCCAGGTAATGTCCATTCCCAGTGTGAATCCCTTCCAGGTAGATTTGGGAGAGGTGTACATGACATCTGCCCATTTTTCCCACACCAGATGTCAAGTTGGTATACTTATGCTGTGGGGGGTGAAGGGCTATCTATTGAATTTGACCAGGAGTGAGCTGGCATGCATAGTGGTGCCATCAGTGAGGCCCTAATAAACTGAGTACCCTTGGGGCCACATGCGGGAATAAGCACCAAGACAATGAGACGTCCATTTAATATTGCTAGAGAATTCCTCACTCCAGCCAGACAAGAACTTTGCCACATGCCTATGTTAAGCTTAACTACTAAAAGGATACTCTTTGAATCACACTTTGAATCTGTACTGAAATAGTAGCTGGATACATAGCGATATGAGTTAATGTGCTGACCTGGTTACCGAACATCTGATGTGATGAGGGTTCTTGGTTACAGAGATGAAATTATACCGTTGTTAAAGCAAATGAAGCTAATCCAGTCTGAAGCAGATGCTACACATTTTGCTGGATATAAACCAAAAAGACCTCCTGCTAGATGTATGTCATATGAATCCAAGAAATTTCCATATATTTTCAACACCAACCTCTCCACGAGCAGACAAATCAAGGTCGTCTTCTCATCATGCTTTAACATCCTACGAATGCTGCACAAGATTATCCAGTGGATCCCACTAAACACCAGATGAACGGCACCTGGACTCTTATCACAAGTGGACCAGATTACAGAAATGCCTTCTACATCGGAATCCCAGCCCATGTCCTAAGCCGACTCCAAACCATTCAGAAAGCCACTGCTAGACTCATCCTGAACATCCCATGAAATAATCACATCTCTCCACACTTCACTAATCTCCTGTGGCTCCCCGTCCATAAACAATGTAAGTTCAAGCTACTCACCCACGCCTACAAAGCTCTCTACAAAACAATCCCAGCTTATCAGTACCACTGCCTCAACTTCTACAAACCCACCAGACACCTTCAAACTTCATCCCAGGCATAAGCACACCACCCGCGCAACAAGAAGACCGGAAGTTGAGGATTCTCCTTCCTATACCTCGCCACCACGACCTCCGGAAAAAACCTCAGAACCTCCCACTCGCTAATGAACTTTCGAAGGAACCTCAAGACATGGCTCTTCCAGATGAAACAGGCATGATCTCCTCTTCCCCCCCTCAGGCCTGACCTACTCAGTTCCTGGATACCATCACAGGTGATTAGCCGCACTCTACAAATTCACATAACATAACAGTGGTTTATGACACATAAAAGAGGCAGTTAGAATGGTATCATTCAGTCTCATGTGACATAAATGGTCCGTTTTAGCAGGGTACATGCTTCATCCATACCTAGATAATTGAACTACAGATCATGTGAGAGACATATTGACAGATGCAATGACAGTGAATCAACATATTAAGCAGTACATGTTACAGATGACGGAGACAAATGTGAACACAGTAGTTGAATATGGTGCATCTGCCATAAAACAAGTAATGGGAAAAGTGCCCACCTAAAGTACCCTTACTAGATTGCTCGCAAAACTACCCAAATAGAAGCCATGCACCTTCAAATGAAGCGCTGTGAAAAACAGAGAAAATTGTCTATGCATCTTGCCATTGAAATGGTTCCACCAATTGAGGAGTGCATTAGTTGGGAAGTGTATTTGCCACATATGTAAAATAATGAAATGAAACTGCCTCAATAGCATTGTTCTAAGAGGTTCTGGGGCAAATACAGAATGGCAATTTGGGCATTAAATTACTAGGAAATGTTGATGCAGTCTCTTTGATTGTCCTCCGGAAATTCTGAGTAAAGTGGCACTATTGGCCATATGCATTGTCTTGTCACTTTGGCATCAACTCCGAAAGTACATGAATTGACTAATATGTTTCAGAACTCTGCCCCTAAAATGTCTAGATATTTTAGTGATACAACAATTAACATTGCATTTTAAGCCAAAGACAGACAGAGGGGGTGTCCAAAGGTAAAGGGACAGCTGTTAAGATGAACCAACATGGTAAACAGAAAGTCCAGACTAAATCACAATCATGGTGTGGGCCCAAAGACGGAGATCAATTGAGGGACTGTAGAACTTTGAAGCAGCCCAATGGGTATCAGTAAATTGATGACCATGCTTCATTAGTCCTACAACACTGTGGTGAGCAGATGCTCAGAGAGGCATTCTCAAGAAAGCAGGAGCGCTCAAATTGAGTATGAAGAAAGGCAGAGTACTCTAGGGAGAAAGCTGACAAAAGATAGCCCCAAACATGAGATGATGATCATAGCAGGAAAAAAGAGGAGAAAGATTTGATTGAGAAAGAGTATTCCTGCATCCCTTATTCCCGGTTGTGGTAAGACCACACTTTGTACATGGGACGAGCCCTCTAGGTCATATCTCGAGTGCTTTGACCCTGGTAAACTCAATGCGATTACAGTTTTACATGAAGAATTCAGTGCATAGGCATCAATTTCCTCAAGGGATGCCATGTTGCGTAGAGGCCTACAAGGGATCAACTTGCATTGACACGTTTGCTCTCTGTAATACCAGGAGCAGTGTTAGCTGCCCTTTACTCCAAACCTTTCGTAATCTGAACCTCAATGGGGGCATGTATCGCTGCCTGAGTACAACGGTACTCAACCTTTGAGTGCTGGGGGGATCAGGGAGCTCTCATTGGTTGCAAAGTTCTTCCAAGAAGTCAAATGCTAGGAAAACAGTGAGCATTGCTTCTAGTGTGGTCAGCATTGCTGAGGCAGGCTCACACTGCAATGGCATGTGTGTCTCCCTGTCGGCCCCTATTGTATGTAAAGTGCAAGCTGCGTAGACTGTGCATGTCTGGTTCACTAACAGGCAAACAACCTGTGTGCAGTCCTGCGGCAACTGTAATGTGTAATGACACAGAAAGAAGCATTATTTTAAGTAATAATGAAATCTCTCAGTGAAAGGTTAAATGTGAGTATGAGCATAGTAACAAAAAAAGGACAAGGCAGTGAACAATCATGACACAAACACGGTACTCTGGTTTATTATAATATTGTTGATCTTTCAATGCTATCCTATATAATATCATTATGCTATTTCTATATTCTTTGTGCTCACTTCCCGCCAATATTGGCAGACTATACATACACTGTTAGTTTACATTGCACATCTCTTGTGCACACCTTTGTAAAGTTTTCTTTTTGTGTTTAGACGCATTTAACTATTTTGTATCTTCTATGTAATTAATGATAATTTTGAAGTCCTTATGTAATGTAACTGGTTCTATTGTAAAGCGCTCTGAGACCTTCGGGTAAAGCACGCGCTATATAAAAACGCATAAATTAATTGTGTGTTGTATGGTGGAAGCTTTTACATGAAAGTCTCTCGCTTTACATGCACGTTTTTCAGACAAGGAATAGCTTTTCTTCACTGGTCCTTTTCAAATCACTGAAGTGCACAGCTTCATTCATCCTCCCCCTTGGAAAGAAGAATAGCGAACGAGCACAGCAAGAGTGGATTGCATTTTTCAGCTTCAATGCCCACAGTCAATGCGGTAGTGAGAATCAATTGGTGTCCAGTGCGAAGACACCAGCATTATCCGGGGATAATAAGCCCATCTATGGCTCTCCGTACTGTAAGGCAGGAATCCCCCGCTGTATCTAATGGAGCAATAAATCTGAAGGCAGCGCCTGGGTCCCCGCCCCCTTTCACTACTCTGTGCTCCTCAATGTTCGAAGGCGCGAGCTCGACGCGCGCAAAACAACAACAGAGCAGGCGGAAATCACTCCGCGCACGCACTATCTCTTAGGACGTGGAACATATGCTGCGTCTAGCGCTGATGTGTTTTTTAAACCCAAAGGATTGTGAGTCTCCCACGGTAGACGTTCTCCTACGAATGAAAATGTTCTGATTTATGTTTTATATATTATGCATGTTAATGAGGCACATTTTGTAGTTGGAAATGCCATGTTAACAATTTACACGTGACGTTACCCTTCATAGCGGAAAAGGTGAACGCTCTAATTGCAAGCTGAAATTAATGTACTCTCCTCAACCCGACTCTGGAAATCACGAGACACCCGTGGGACAGCAAGTGTTTGTCGAAATACAAATTCGACATGTAAGTGTTTTCATCAACTTTTCTATCATACACGTGCCATCTCAAAGGAAAAGGAAAAAGAAAAATGCAAATATTTTGCAGAAGTGTCAATGTATCACTACTCGCTAGTAGCTGTAAACTAAAGTATATATCACTGCTCACTAGTAGCTGCAAAGGAAACTATTGCTAACATTATTTTTTTATTTAATTGGACCACATTGTAAGTACCATGTAGGCAAATCTTAATATTACTGTTTGGTATTGATTCAAATGGGAGATAAGTGGGGTGGGGGGAGGGGGCAGAGCTGAGTGGGGTGGGAGGAGGGTTTGGACCAAACCATCACCAAATACTGATTTGAGGACTGTATTCAAATAAAATCCAGACAGCGAAATCGAACTGATATTTTTTATTATGCAGTTGGATGACGTTTTTACTATTATGTTGAGCAGGATAAATGATACATTTTAAATGTTCATTTGTTATGATGCCTTTAAAATGGGATCTTATTTTCTATCAGGTATCACTAACTGAGTTGAAACCGCTGCAACCATCAGAGGAAGAGGAAGGGAGATATTTAAAGAGGAATTTGCCCTTTCCGTTTTGATGTGTCCTTCTTTGTCCTGTGTTTTCTCCGCATTGAGAAAGTGCCAGGTTGCCATAGCAACAGAATCCCACCCAGCTATCCCCCCATGCTGGTTTTCGTATTCTGCTGATTGTCACCCCCTCCTATCTACTAGCAGCATGAACCTTTGCTTTCTGTTTTTTTTTTCAAAGCCTACAATTAAACTGCATCTGGCTGAAAAGTGCAGGTGTTTTCAGTCATCTTGGTCTGAAAGAAAGGGGCTCTGGCTCGCAGTTTGGAAGCTGCACATCTCAGTGGCTGCAATTATGCACCAGTCCCCATCACAAAAGGCACACTGACACTGTCACACTACACGGTCTGGAATTCAGTCTTCATCACACCACATGGATGCAAGCATTGATGCACCATGTACACATATCACAGTTTGGAAGAGATTTGCACCTAAAAAATCACAATCGACAATAATCGTCTATTGTTAATTTTCTAAAGTAGAATACAAATGGCTTGTTTTGTATAAGCAGCCATTCTAGTGCGATCCATTCTGTTTTTAGGATAAATGTGACAATATGGTCTGTGCTAGGGTAAGGCAGGTGTGCCGGTATTAACATGCGTGGTATACCTGCTAGGTAGGGTAAACTCTTCCATGCAGCGTGGGCCCAACATATTCTATAGTGGCTTGAAGGTATTCACGTGAGGCATTTGCATAAAACCAAGAACATCCGGAAGGATTACTTGGTGAAGAATTAAAGATATTCTATGCACGTTGTTTCACTTCATAATTCCTACTCTCGAATGCTCTAATATTTGTATCTTTTGAGGACACGTTGACAATAGTGATACAGGACTCTTTCGTGGAGACTCATGCACATGGGTTAAGAATCCATGTTAATGTGCATAGGAGAATTTACACCTGACAAGAATGAAGTGATGTGTACGTGGCGGCTCCCTGCCCTTGTATGAGGGAGATTGTGTTTCTGTTGATATGCACTTGCTACTATAATGTATCCACCCCATTGTTGTTCTCCGCCTTGTTGCTCAGCCAGAGGTGAGGTCACTTAACCCCTGCACTGTGCCCTACTCCAAAGCATATATACATGTGTATCCCACCTATGGTGGTACTCAGAATGAACAAGCCAACAACCGTTTGGTTTCTTAGTGGTCAGTGTTGGCCGCAGTTTTTTATTGATAATACATGCATATACTTTCTGTCATAAGTGATATGCGATTGCCATACAATACTATTCGTGAACTTTCATGCATGGGTCATAAATCATCAGTCTGTGTTTGCTGATCACTTCCATTGTCCCTTGGCATTTAGACTGGCAGTTCGTTCGTTAGTTCTTTCTGAAGGCTTCTCTCATTTTTGCCCCATCTGGGCCATTTACTTGTTCGGTTGTCTTTGCGCGGGGGTAGCTTCTTTCCCGGAGTTAGGACCATACTCGCTACGTTGTTAGGCTCTGTTGTGCCCTGCCATCCGGCGGGGGCTGTGCAGCGAGTGCCGTCTCCATTTGCGCCATTTACTTGTTCGGTTGTCTTTGCGCGGGGGTAGCTTCTTTCCCGGAGTTAGGACCATACTCGCTACGTTGTTAGGCTCTGTTGTGCCCTGCCATCCGGCGGGGGCTGGGCAGCGAGTGCCGTCTCCATTTTCTTGTCTGGCCACTCACCCTGCTGTCTAGCATCCCAGTGTGAGGGTGTCAATTCTTACACACCGCCTGTCGGTGCGTCTCCGTAGCAACCATTGTATCCTTAGTTTCCGCCACACCACCAGGGAGTCTTACCTCTTCCTGTGCCCCCCCCCCCACTTTGAAAAAGTCGTCTCTCACTTCACTCTTTTAAAATAATTTTTTTTTTACTTGCAACCCGCCAGTGCCATTGCACCCCACAGGTTGTTCCAAAACACTTTCATACCTTCTTCAGACAGGTGGACTCCATAGTTCGGGTAGAGTTCTGGGCGTCCCAGGTGGATGAGCCCATGCCTCCACTTTCCATACCATTGACTCTGCAGAATTTGCTTGTGGCTATGGTCAGTTTCCTCCTAGAATTCTCCACCGCCTTCCTTGATTCCGTCCCACGCCATTCCTGTCTGCTGATTAGTTCGGACCATATGACGGCTGTATTCCTGAATGACCTGGCTGTCTCTGTGAGGTCTCTCTGGATGTCGTGGAGGAGCGCCTTCCTTCCCCTGTTCACCAAATCGTTCCCCCAAGGTCGATGATCAAGGTGTCGGGAAGCCAGGGTGAGCCTGTCCGAACTTTGTCCAGTGTCGCCGGCAGCTGGTCCCACATCATCCCCGGCCTACCCAATCACCGGATGCACGTGTCCACTGGCCTTCCATCTTGCTTGCAGCCTCACTGTTGCCACTACAACTGCATTCTGGATATGAATGAATGGCCCACTACTAGCACCAGCCGCGGTCTCTTCCCAGCCAGATTAATAACCACAAAAGTCAGTTCCCTGGCGTCGCGGCAAACCCCTCTTGACATGTGATTGTTTCTACAGTAAGTGAGGCCTAATATATGCCTGGAGAGCTCGGGACCGCCACCTACCTACTGCTTTTATCCCATCCTCCGACATCCCGTGTTGAGCTGCTGATGTGGCGGCCCCAATTCTGAATGAGTGTGACCCAAAGGATGCAGGGGGGAGGTCTTCTTTGCTTAGAGCCAAGCGCATTACTGACGTGAATTGGAATCTACTTAGCTGCTGTCCCTGTGTTTAAAGAGTGGCCCCTCACCCGCTGGTCGGATTGCCATAAAAGCCTGCAGGCAGCATACCACGCAATACATCTGGTCCTCAATGCAGTGTAGGCGTATCGTATTCCTTACCCCAGCCTGGTTCGTCTTTTAGCTCCTCAGCCATATCTCCACCTGGGACGCATTTGGTGTTATGTCTTTTGCCTGTATGCAATCTTCCGCGGACCCCTTCCTACTCGGGGCAACCAGTTCGCTGATGCGGAATGCCTCAAAGAATGCTGTAGCAAAGGTCGCTCTGACCAGGCTGAGTTCAAATGCATCCCTGGTGACACCTCTTAGTGCTTCCAGCAGGAGAGCCAGTTTCGAGAAATCTATTGGCCGCCTGTTGTCTTTTCTTGTGCCTTTGGCGCACCTCCAACCTTTCATGACTGCCTTGACGTAATGAGATGCTGCCGGGTCGTGTCCCCCTGTCAATTTGGTGAAGTGTGTTACTGCTGATAAGTGTGCCTGGGCCCAGGACCTAGATTTCTTACAGTTGAAGGCCCACTCTATCGCCCTAACCGTTGCCCCTGTGTCTTCCAAGTTCTGGATGCCCCCTATCTGCATCACTGTTCCCACATACTTCCTGTATCGTCTGGCTGCTTAAGGGCGAGGGCTTGGTTCACCAGAACAGAGAGGTCTACCCCACCAGGTCCCACAGGTGCACCAGAAGAGGGGTCATGTCCTGATCTCCCGCTGACCATCTGCGCTCTTGATAGGGCGTCCGCCAACTCGTTCTCCACCCCTGGTACGTGTCGGGCCCTCAGGTCCATTTTGCCATCCAACTGTAACTTAACCAGGTGGCGCATTAGTTTCAGTATATTGGGGCACCTAGCTGATCCTTTGCTGATGGTTTATACCACCCCTTTGTTGTCCGACCAAATTGTTAGTTTCATATTGTGCAGCTCACGCTTCCAAATAGTCAGGGCCACTACGATGGGGAAAAGCTCGAGGAATGTTATGTTCCCTGTCATGCCTGACCTGTGCCATTCGCAGGGCCATTGCCCCCTGCACCATTTGCTGCCCAACATGGCCCGAAGCCGTAGCTGCCGGCGGAATCTGTGAACAGCGCTATCTGCTTGCATGTCACCCATCCTTCCCTCCAGATGAGAATCCCATTAAAGTTTTCCAAAAATGAGTCCCACATTAACAGGTCTTGCTTGACGCCTGCTCCTAGCCTAACATGGTGGTGTTTGCGTGTCATGCTTGATGTAAGCTGGGTGAACCGCCGGGCGAACACCCTGCCTGCCGGGATTACCCTGGCTGCAAAATTGAGCTTGCCTATCAGACCCTGGAGCTCCCTGAGTGTCGCTTTCTCGCGCCCGCATAGGTTCCTAATGTCCTCCCTGAAATCCTTCACTTTCTCCTCTGGAAGACAAGATGTGCCTGCTATTGAGTTGAGTTCTATACCAAGGAACGTGATTGTTGTTGCCGGGCCACCATTTTCTCTGCTGCCAGTGGGATCCCCAGCTCCTCGGCTAATTCTTGGAAAGCTGCCAATGTCCGGCTGCACTCGTCAGTTGTGGCAGGGCCTGTGAACTGGAAATCATCTAAGTAATGGAACTCCCCCCCCCTCCCGGTGCCTGTCGTGGAGCGCCCACTCCAGGAATGTGCTAAATGTCTCGAAGTATGCGCAGGACACTGAACAACCCATGGGCATGGCTTTGAGGAAATAGAGTCCCCCTCCTATTGAAAACCCAGGAGGTGGAAACTGGTTGGGTGGACTGGCAGGAGGCGTAATGCAGATTCTATGTCTGCTTTTGCCATAAGGGCACCATGGCCCGCCAACCTGACTAAGTCAATGGCGCTGTCCACTGCTGCCTAACCCTACCGAGTAGGCCTCGGGGCTGATCCCATTGTTAATGGATGACCCTTCGGGGAATGACAGGTGATAAATTAATCTGAACTGGCCTGGTTCTTTCTTGAGTACCATCCCTAATGGTGAGACCATGAGCCCTGCGTGTATGTGCTGTAGCAAGGGGCCCTCTATCCTGCCAGGTGCTTTTTCTTTTTCCAATTTCTTGGAGAACACCCCGGGATGCTGGAGGGCAGTTTTTACATTCTTTCACTAGTACTGCTGCATCTGTCTTGTTGTGGTACATGTTTGCAAGCCTGCGTAACTGCTTTGTGTTAATGGGGGATCTAGCTAGGATGTATTGTCGGAAATCTACAGAACCCCCGCGCATTCTGCTGTTGCCTTACTGCTTCCTCTTTTTTTCTTTTTTGTCTCTCCCTCTTTCGCCCTTACGTTTGCACCCTGACGCTGGGTGTCCCCCCCACAACTGGAGCAAATGTGTTGAAATTTGCATGAAGATCCCATGAGCAGACGTTAGCCTCAGATTTCCAGCGTATGGCTTCCCCCCCCATGGTGGCGAGCCCTTCCATGTGTTGTGTGCTCTGCCTTAGTGGAAAGTTCTGCCTTTCCCCTTGTGAAAAGGGGATCAAAAGAGCTGCTCCCTCCTCCCAGCCCAGGTCTTGGTCTCCCTAGCTATCATCATCTTGTGGATAAAGCCAGACAAATCTTCCTCATTCCATTCCATCTCGGGGTGTGTCTGCATCTTTAAGCAAAAACCCTTATCATACACTATCCATGCGTCCCCAGGGAAATGCCTCTGCACGTTATGTATGTTGGATTCATAGAGCCATAGGTCAGCGGCGCAGCGCGGGAACTTCTCCACAATTATGCATGCCATGATCCTGAAAGCGTCTCGCCAGTTGTCAAAGTTCCATTCCTTCCTCTCTTTCCTCCTTTCCCTTCTATCCTCATATTTGTTGTCACAGACTGTCAGGTCCAGCCCGTCCAACTGGATCTCTAATAATCTAAAAATATCTGTAAATTCTTTCTTCCATATTCTCTGCTTGACTGACAACGGTATCAGACTTGCTAGCCCTGTGGCCCTAGTTGTCAAGGATGCGGGACCACGGGAGGGCCGTACAAATGGATCCTGTGCTGGGAGAGCATTGGGTGGGCTGCCGGCTGGGTCGCCCCAACCTGCTACTGGGGACCCCAGATCCCCCTGCCCCTCTGGCGAGCTCTGTCCCCTCAAGTGTGCTTTCCGTGCCCACCCGGGGTCTATCAGGTGCCATGGCAAACCAGAACTTCCCCTTGTGCCTGATTGCTTGTACTCCCCGTGCAATGTGTGTTCTATCCCTGCAGGATGAGTGCCGCCATAGCTTTGATGCATTCCTGCACAATATTGTTAATATGCTCACCACAGTGGAGTGGTGTGGCTCACTGGTTAGAGGCGGCAGACCCAGAAGCAGAGAATGGCCCGAGACCAGGTTTCAATTCCCGACGCGGCAGGGTCGTGGACCAGGGTCAGCAGACTCGATAATTCTTGCCTCGGTGCCTACTCTAACCAGAGATCACACTCGGCAACTCTGGGCATTAGCATGCCTCATCTCTACAAAGGCCCCCCACATTCGCTGGGGATGCCTGGTTTCACTTTGGAGATACCCAGTAGGGACCATCTCACAGGGATAGCCAGGACGAGTTCCCCAGCGGTTTACAGCACCACAACGCCTCAGGGCAGCAGTGCGCTTTACAAGACACATACATACATACACATACATACATACTTGTCGCTGCGGTCTCCATCCTGCCGCTTGGTCCTGCTGCCCCTGGGCTGTCCGTAGGCGGAGGGGCTTTCCTTTTCTGTTGCGCCTTCTTGGGTGCTGCTGCCTCCCCTAGCTTGGCTGGGGGCCTCCTCTTTCATTTTTGCACCGGCCCCTCTGTCTCCACCGGTTGTTCACTGATTGGTCCTTCGCCAGCGTCCTGCCACAAGTGAGGTTACAGCCATTCTGTCCCGTGTACCTCAGAGGCTGCCCGGATCTGCTTCAGCAACTCCCCCAAGTCCCCTCTTCTGCTCATGGTTGCTGGGGGGGCTTGTCAGCTGTTTGCCAACCAGGGCGGGCTGCAGCCGCTTCCCAAATGCACCAGCAACAGTTCCCTGCCCTTGCTTTTAGCGCGCAAATGTCCAAGGTGGGGTGCAGCCGCCTGAGTTATACACCAACCTAGCTCCCACTCCTACTGCGCCGCCTCTGCAGCTGGATTGTCTTCGTCAGTGTCCTGAAACCTAGACGGGGTGCAGCCGCCTGCTTTATGCACCAAACTGCGAGGAAACGCTGGGCCGTCCGCACAAATGAAGTCTGAAAATGTCCTTGTTGTTTGGCAGTGGAAGGCACACTGTGTCTGAACAGTCCCACCGGTTGCCCCTGGTTTGCTTGTCAGTGGCTGGGGGTGACTGCAAAGCCCCTGTCTCCTGATGCCCCGCGGTCCTCGCCTTGATGCCCCAACCTTGCGGATGCCACCTCTCGCATTCGTGAGGCCTGAGGGAGGGGTTCCTTCATTGCGGCGAGGAGCGGGCGCTCCGAGGAATTAAAAAATGCCTCCCTGGTGATGTGCGCCGCAAGCGTGGGGTGTGCCGTTGGATGGTTCCGGCTTCCTGCCCCACGCCGCGTCACTCTTCACGGCCGTCTGGGAGGATTACAACTGCCACCTCTGATATGCGGGCCACAAGCGTGGGGGTGTCACGGTTTTGCGAGGCCAAAATCTCCGTCTTCCAGCCCGCCCGCACAACTCCTTGCAGCAGCCCTGTATTTTGCCCACGAGGTACCGGGCCGCGAGACCTTTGAGCGCCCCGGAAGTGTTTCAATGATTTCCGGCTTCTTGTCCCGAGCCAACGCTGCTGCTTGGGGATTCACCTCTTTTCCAGCTGCTGGGGATGGCCGTCCGCTGCTCTTCCCTGCTCCGGATTCCTGGCTCTGCATGGCACTGTCTACGCCACGTTAAAAGGGGGACCTGCTTCCCATGAGGTGTTTCAACTAAGGGGGGATCTTTGTCCGGTTGTCCGCTTGTTGCTCAAGCAGCGCTTTGCCTCGCAATTACAGGTGAGCTCGTCTAGATCAAGATTCCTCCGAAGCTCTGCTGCTGCTCCCTGGTACACGATGCTAACTGAACCCGGGAGCGGAGCTTATATGCCACCCCTCTTTGCCTCCCAGGCTAGCTGGCCTCCTTCCCTATTAGGGGGTTTGTAACCCGCGATGGCCCCCATTGGATGGGGGCAGGCGCCCACTTGGTGCTGCCAGCGGGGAGGGGGCACGGCATTTTCCCGCTTCTGGGGTGTGCCCGGGCGCCCTGAACCAGTTCTCTTCTGGGGCTTGGCGCAGGTTAAGGCGCCGGCCCTTTAGGCCCCCTGCTGGGGCGGCCTCTGCAAAGAATGCTGGAGTGTTTGTGCTTGAAAAAGAAGGTGAGTCAGTTTGGAGCGTATGGGCTGAGCAGCAAGGAGGCTGGTGCTGGTGAGGCGTTACATGGAACATACCATCTTCCTCTATCCTGTAACAGAAGCTGTATCTTGAAGAATAATTTAAGACCCTTTTCTACATGACCTGTCTACATGCCATACTTTGTTTTAACAGTTTTCTACAATAGTTCTGTTAAAAGTTAGGCTGCAAACGTCAACATTATCGGCGCCATCTTGCTCTCTTTCGAGCCCATTCGTGCGCGTAAGCGGCAGCCATTTTAAGCACCATGGCCTCCCTGCCCTCGCTGATAGCCAGCGCGTCTCTCTCTCTCCTAACCTCGCAGGCATCCCCCCCCGCACGCTGACAACCCCCTCCCGCTCTCACATGCTTTGGGTCATAAACCCCTCTTCAGCGCAGCTCTGCCTCGGAATCCCATCCTGTTCCCAGCGCGACACCTCCCTTCATCCCTTTCATGGTCCCAAGTCCTTTGATATAAACCCCCTTTTTCCTGTGTGCCCGTTTGTCTCCCTCGTTCCCAGGCCGCCACCTGGCCCTGCGGATACTGTTTATCACACCCCCGTACAGTAGGAAGCTTCCCCCTATCAAAGGACCCTCGAGTCGATCGAACACCCTTCTCCCCATGAGATCCGATCAACTCCACACATTCCGTGAATCGGCGGAATGTCCAGCTGCGCGATAATCATCACCTGTTGTGACCGGGGTGGGGATTTCAACTGTAAACATGTGGGAACGGGCTTGAAGCGGGGATTCCTGGGATGCTTTTCCGTACATCAAAGTATTGACAAATATGTGTTTCATGAAAAAAAAAAATAAACCTGAGTATAAGAGGCCAGGCCTCACAGATGCGGTTAGAGCACCTCGTGACGATACTTGCTGTCCGAATTGATGTGTTCTCCTCCGGAGAGAATAAACCCTTGTTTCCTGCCTTTCAGTCTCCAGCGCCTGCTTCTTCATTGATTAATACTCTGTGGGTAATAGAGGCGACACCGCCGGGCAACACAAAAGGGTCTTTGGTCACTGGTTGTCTAGCCACCCTTTTACAATTGGCGTCCCAAGCGTGGGGCCCATCAGCGACTCGTGGATCCAGTGGGAGAGGTCCTGACGACAGAGTAAACGACTGCAACGATCGGAAGGTACCCTGTCCGATAGACCCTCGTCTGACAGCCGATCATCCGAACTTCACTGGTTCCGAACAGACCTCTCTCGAGTGATCTACGGTCCTGACTGGGAACCATCAGGAGTGCCGCGAGGATTACGAAGAAAAGAGGACGATCGGGCGCTGGATTCGGAAGACAAGAAACTGTCCATGTGGTCCGGGTAAGGTCGTGTAGACATGACGAATTAAGAAATTGTTTGATCGATTGAAAAAATACTAGTATTACTCTTTGTTAATTTATTTGGAGATTCGCTGTCTGCAAACGGAGAAACAACAGGCTCTCCCTTTACAAACAGTGAAGGATAGGTAACGCACCCGTCGTGCCTATCTTTCTCCCCCACTGATCAATTGCCCCTCCCCATTGATTAACTGTTACAGATTGTTTTCTGGAGATTCTCTGTCTGCAAACAGGAAATAATAGGTTCCCTCTTTGCAGATAGTGAAAGGGTAGGTAACGCAGACCTTTGCGGGCCTACTTATTCTCCCCATTGACCATTTTATTGACCATTTTATTGCCCGATATTGATTCATGAGGTATTCACTGCCTGCAAACAACGTAGAATAGAAATATTCTGTCTAGTCTTTGCACGCAGTGATAAGATAGGTAGTGCTGGCTATTGTCCCCATTGTGACCCGTCATGCCTGTCTTCTCCCCACTGATTGGTAGCCTGTTTAGCCCGGACCGCTTATTAGAGATGAACCATCCGGCTCCACTGGAGGGCACCCCTAATAAGGACATGTTCATGAAGCATGGATTGATCGCTATAGCCTATAGCAAGCTGTGGCATAAATATACGAAAAAGGATCGAGAAAGTCAGTGGCCACTGATAGGATCCTTCGATGATGATAAAATAAACGCACTAGAAACAGCCCTTGGTAAAAACAAGACGACGCCCACTATGCTTGATAGTTTCGGCATGTGGCGCAAAGAAACTGAACAACGTAAAAAGAGAACTGAGAGTAGGTTGGGAAAGGAGCTGCGGAAAGCAGCCCACCTAGCGGCTCAGAAACTAGAAGAAGAGATAAAAGAAAGAGAGGAAGCCAAACTGAAACTAGAAATAGAAACGTCAAGCCAGTGTCCGGTTAGAACATCCTCCACGCTCTACCCTGAATTACCCTCGAAACAACGAGCCAACGATGATCTGCTGCTAGGTCCTCCGATCATCTAGATGCCCCCTCCATATGCCCCTTCCCAACCCTTAGCACAGCACCCACCAACCCCAGGTACAAGCGAGAGTAGCGCCACAGCTTCGGCCCCCATGGCCTCTGTGCCGGCCGGACCCCTTGCATTAGATACTACGCAAACGACAACGTTAGGCGACCCCGAGGCCCGAAGGGTTGGTTCTGCAAGAACAAGTAGACTAAGCAAAGATGAGCGAGCAGGGGTTGATAAGATAGCAAGGACACTGGTAGAAAGGAGGGAAGATGAAGAATACATCACGGATGTGTTTAACTCGTATACAGGGAGTCACAGACGACACTTTACTGTACAACTGTGTTACCATGTCTTGAACGCATACGAGGACCGATATCGAGACAAAGGTCCCCAGAGCCTAACGACTCTGTACCGGAAGGTCGATATCGGGGATGAGGGTGAGTGTGATGTGACGGACCTCCTTACGCGTACGCTTGAGGTTTTCCGCCACCTCACTGAACGAAAACCGGCGACTGAACCCACGGCATCCGTAGTGACCGAACCACAAACTGAACAATCTAACGCCATGATGCCGATACGAGAGGCTGCCCCTTACTGGGTCCCTCCACGAGGTGAAGGGACTAACGATGACGCAAACCACAAAGATGCAAAAGGAAGGGTAGTGTACAATTGGGTCTACCAACCATGGGACCGGCAAGAGATTCTGACATTCCGGAAATCTCTGCCGGACCTACGTAAAAACCCCACTGCCTTCTATACTGAGTTGGGTACAGCCCTAGGATCAACGATTATGACCCTGGCTGACATCGACTTGTTTTTCGGGTTATGCCTACCAGCTGATGTGTGGAAGCAAATCCGGAAAGTCGACCACGTTGAGCTGTTTGGACATAACTGGTCACAACTCGATGGCATAGATAAACAACGAGAACCCTGACAAAAGCCTTTGAAAGCCATTTTAGACCTCCCGGATAAAATCGTACAGAAATTAAAAACCCTGATCCCAGAAAAGAAAGTGGACTGGTCGATAGTAACGGCCTGTCGCCAGAAACCTCAGGAGGATGTATCGGACTACTTCTCCCGGTTTGAAACGGTGTTCTCCGATTACAGCGGCCAGGACTTGACCACTGCAACAGGACACCATCTTTTTGTCCAGAATTACGTTAAGGGTCTGTCACCAGAGGTCTCCCAGAAACTGCAGGCCAGCGAGAGTAGCTGGGCAGCCTCCAAACCTACGGCTATCCTCCAGATGGCCCAATATTATGAACATCAGAAGAATGAGAACGATAGAGCAACAGAGAGAAAGAAGAAGGACTTAAAAGAGAGGGTGATGATTGCTAAACTGCAAGGGGTGACTATAGGACGAGACCAATACCGGGGAAACTATCAGACGAACGTCCCTAAAACTGCACCTCCCAGGGACCGCACTTCGACTCCCCACATTGGACGTACAGACATTAGAGAGGACCAGTGTGCTTTCTGTAAAGGAACGGGCCATTGGAAATCTCAGTGCCCAGTTCTTTTGGAAATCATCAGAAATAAAGACCCTAGGGACATAGCAAGTGGGCCGAGAAATAGGGGACAGCAGCGAGGGCCCCCAAATGACACGACTAACGATAGATCAGGCAGGCCAAATACATTTGACCGACCCAGACAGAACCAATGCCAACAATCTGACTACAATGACGTTCACGACTTTGCATAGGACTGCCAAGGGCAAGGGAGGGATCCAGTCGAGCTCTATGTTGACCAGCAAGGCCCTTACGTTACTGCTAAGGTCCTGGGTACAAAGTCTCCATTCCTGGTAGACACTGGCGCAACACGTAGCGCGTTATCTAAACGACTGATCCCAAGGGCACCCTTGTCTGGCTCACTAATAACATTGACAGGTTTCGATGGAACGCCCTCCACTAACCCTTTGTCCGCCCGATCCTCTTCGACTTAGAAAACAACACCACTGACACCACGTTTTTGCTTTCCTCCAATAGCCCTGACGCAATTATGGGACTTGACTTATTGAAACACTTCCGAGCGACAATTAGATGTTCTCAAGACGGAGTTCGAGTTTTTCTTTACGACAACCCCGTTTTGCTTAGACATTGCCCTCCCAGACGCATGTTTTCCATCACCGACGCTGACACATCCCTGCTTGACACTCTGCCTCCGTATCTGTGGGCCAAAACGGATTCGGACGTAGGGCGCATGATGATTGACCCAGTGCACATTACTGTCCGACCAGATGCAACACTCCCAAAACTTCCACAATATCGGATATCGCCCGAGGGCGAGAAGGCGTTGGTAAAGATTATTCAGTCACTGCTAGACGCAGGAGTGGTAGAGGAAGTGGTTAGCAACGTTTGCAACAGCCCAATCTTGCCCATCATCAAAAAGCAGGGAGAGGGAGATGAGAAAGCATACCGCTTTATCATTGACCTTCGAGAGATCAACAAAGTGGTGGTACCCCAGTACCCCGTGGTCTCAGACATCACCACCATCCTGACTTTGATTCCCTCTACTGCCACCACCTTCACTGTCATTGACCTTAAAAACGCATTCTTTTCCATCCCCATCCACCCAGACAGCCGATATCTCTTCGGCTTCACCCTCAAAGCCCGCTCATATAGGTTCTGCCAAGCACCCCAGGGCTACACAGAAATCCCTAGCATCTACAGCCAGGCCCTCAAGAGACAACTGGATCAAGTCCAGTTACCCGATGGAGTGGTGTTAGTGCAATATGTCGATGACATCCTTTTGGCAGCCGACACCACTCCATTAGCTATCACAGTCACCATTCAACTCCTACACTTCCTTGCAGAAAATGGCCACAAGGTCTCCAAGAAGAAGTTGCAATTCTGCCAACCCCAGGTCACTTACCTAGGCCACCTTTTGTCCAAAGACGGAAGGAAACTCACTCCCGACCGGATCCAAACCATTCTCGAAACTCCTATCCCTAAGACTCAGAAACAGGTTCGCTCCCTACTTGGCCTCACCTCCTTCTGCCGACAGTGGTTACCCAACTTTAGCCTCATAGTAAAACCACTGCTTTCACTGCTAGCTAAAGACGTCCCTTTCCCACTCCCTTGGACCCCTGAGTGTCAGACCTCCTTCACGCAACTACGAGACGCCCTTTGTTCGGCCCCTGTGTTAGGTACCCCCGATTACACGAAGCCCTTCTCCCTTTACACTCACGAAAGGGAGGGGTGCGCTTTATCTGTCCTGACCCAGTCCATTGGCCCAAAGCAACGACCGTGCGCTTACTTCTCTGCCACTCTTGACCCTGTAGCCAGAGCCTTGCCTGCCTGCCTCCGAGCTGTAGCTGCTGCTGCAATCTCTATCCGACAGAGTGAGGGGATCGTGCTCTCGAATTCCCTCACGGTACTGGTACCCCATGCAGTTGACACCCTCCTGAACCAAACCAAGACGCAACACCTGACGAGTGCACGACTGACTGGATACGAACTGACTTTGCTTGCACCCCATATCACCCTGAAAAGATGCACCACACTGAACCCGGCAACTCTGTTACCCTTACCAGAGAACGATCCCAATGTTCACCCTGTGCATGACTGCGTGACCCTTACGGACGAACAGACTAGAAGTAGGGTTGACCTCAGAGACACGGCTTTTCCTGACCCTGACGGAGAGCTGTGGGTGGACGGTTCTTGCATCAAACTCCCTGATGGCACCATTTCAGCTGCCTATGCAGTCACCACGGCTCGAACTGTAGTCGAAACAGCCCGCATCACGCAACGATCTGCCCAGGCAGCGGAACTGATTGCCCTAACACGAGCCTGTAGTCTAGCAGCAGGAACCACAACGAACATTTACACCGACAGCCAGTATGCCTTCGGGGTGGTTCACCATTTTGAACTCCTTTGGAGGGAGAGGGGATTCTTGACCTCACACGGCACCCCCATTCTGCACGGGGACCTAGTCTCCGCCTTGATCGAAGCCGTCCTTCTCCCCAAAAAGCTTGCAGTCATCAAATGCCAGGCACACAAGAAGGTGACGGACATTATAGGACAGGGAAATGCACTAGCTGACATCACTGCCCGAACGACAGCCGAAAGTAGGACGACAACACATATGTACGTGACCAGGTCACAAGCAGAAAAATGGACTGATGCTAGGGACACTATTAGAGACATTCAAATGGCTAGCACACAACAAAAACTCACAGAATGGACACGGGTGGGATTAAAAGATGACGAAGGCTGCTGGCGGACAAAAGACACAAACAAATGGTTGCTACCTGACTCGTACCTGATTCCCATACTGACTATGGCACACTCCCCTGTCCACATAGGATCAGCCCCCATGATTGAACTTGTCTCCAGGGTTTGGCACAACGATAAAATCACAGACTCCGCCAGACGTCTGGTTCAGCAATGCTTGATATGCCTGCAACACAACCCGGAAAAGGAACTGTAGTACCCCGGGGAGGGTTTGGGGTCCCAAATCACCCGTTTGAAGTCCTGCAGATGGACTACATCCAACTAGACAGATGTCAAGGCCTGAAATATGTACTTGTTGTGGTATGTGCATTTAGCAAATGGGTGGAAGCATACCCAACCCGTGACAACACTGCTATGGCCACAGCAAAAGTTCTGTTGAAGGAGTTTTTCCCCCGTTACGGCCTTTGTCGAATTTTGTGGAGCGACAATGGCCCCCACTTCGTAGCCGAAGTTATCCAACTCATTTTGAAAGGGTTGGGTGTAAAACAAAAGTTCCACGCAATCTTCCACCCCCAATCGGCTGGTCTAGTTGAACGACATAATGCCACACTGAAACTAAAATTGGCCAAAATAGTGGCTACCACAGGACTGAAATGGCCAGACGCACTCCCACTGGCATTGCTCTCAATGCGTTCCACCCCTACCAAACACCACTTGACACCATACGAGGTTGTATTCGGCCGACCTATGAATGTCTGGTCTGCACCGAAACCAACTTCCATTCATGACGTCCCGGACGTCCTAATGTCTGATTACTTATGCCTGTTGACTAAAACACTGTCTGTTATCCATCAACAGGTGCTGCATGCCATCCCTGACACTTCCAGGGGTCCCGGACACACCATCCAACCTGGGGAGTTCGTTCTGATCCGGAATTTCCAGCGTGCCAAGAGTCTGGAACCCAGGTGGACGGGCCCCTGGCAAGTCCTCATCACCACCCGAACAGCACTTCGAGTGGAGGGAAAACGCAACTGGGTGCATGCGCACCACTGTAAGAAGATCTTCTCGACCCTGGCCACGACAGAAAACATCGACAACCAAGAAGAGCTCCTGAACAAGGACCGACCGTCACTGACCTGCTATCCTGATACCGAAGCACTTGAACTTTCAAAATTCTCTGATCCCACTGTACCATCCAGAGGAGGGTATTTCCTGCGCCGAAGGGAGGGAGCTCCGGCTAAGTAGACCACGGACTAAGTTGAATCTCAGAACGGTGACCTAAACACAACCACGGGTTACCGGGAGAGAAGCTAAACGAAGTCTGTGGTTCTGCCCACCACCGAGCACCTTGAAGATGATGGAAGTGCCAGATAAGAAGATGATGGAAGCGCCAAATAAGAAGATGATGGAAGCAACAGGAAATACCCACTACAGAAACCCAAGAGCAGACAGACTCCACAGCTCAAAGACAATTGCACTCTTCATCACAATCCTTTTCTGCTTTCTCCTCATGACCGCACTCTGGATTGTGGAAGAAAATGCACCTGCTCACGAAACATTCCTGACCACTGCTCAGCCTACCACCATGAAGGAACATTATCTGATTTCGCTCTCTCCTCAACTCAGAGAGAGGCGAAAGGAGTTCTGGAATAACTCTTTCGTACAGCTACTTCACCAGCACAACCTCGCCACCAATGCCACTAACTGTTGGATCTGTGGGTTGCTACCCCACGCCACTGGACACTCGATACCATTCATCCCTTCACCTTTCTCAGTTCACGGCTCCTGCCTTGCTTGGCTGATCCTTCTGCAAGAAAGCTTTAAGGACAATGCCACCTCCAGCAAAACTGTAACGCATTACTACCACGGGGTCTGGCGAAACAAAACGAAGACGCACTTCTGCCCGCAGACCTCCAACGACTCAATCCACATGGACATTCCTGCTAAAGAGCGAATTGAAATGCAGGTGTTCAACAATCCAACCAGACCCACCTTCTCCTACCTGCGGAAACGAACGGCTGCCACCCTGACTGTGGCCCTATCAGTCATCAACGTCACAGGCCACATGTGCATAGAAGGACTTGGGACACAGTTGGTAGGCCGCAGCGCCTGCCGTTTCACCAGAACTTTGTACTCCACCGATCCGCCTTCCTTTGTATCCTCTCCGAATATGTATTTCGTTTGTGGCACGAAGGCTTACACCTGGCTCCCCAAGGGCTGGGGGGCACTTGTTTCATCTCCTTCATCCTTCCTCCAACTTATGTGGCCCCAGCGAATCATCATAGACAAAAACGAGCCAAGGACATTGAACAAGCCGACTCGACAGGAGCACAGTTCCTCGATGCAATGAAGGGACTCGTTCCACTCTGGGGCCCGATGGCAAACAGCCGTGCCATCCGACATCTGACCCAGGCAGTTGAGACAACAATGAACATCACAGCTGGGATCCTTGCTAATAACACCGCCGAGCTTCAAGCGGTCCGCTTGGTGGCCCTCCAGAACCGCCTTGTCCTAGATGTGGTTCTTGCGGACCGTGGTGGAGCATGCCGCATCATTGGGTCTAGCTGCTGTACATACATACCGGACAACTCACCCTCAGTGTACAAAGCCATCGAACATCTTCACAGACTCTCTTCAGAAGTCCACCAGGAACAAGAAGAATGGTCGCTTGGTGGTTGGTTCTGGAACACCGTTAAGAACTGGGGCTGGAGACTGTTCACCATTATCCTGATTCCTGTAGTTGTAATATGCGGTCTATGCTTAGGAATTCAATGTCTGCCACCTCTGTGTTCATTATGTGCAAATTGTATTTGCCCTAAGACTGTGGACTTTGGAAACGAACGCATGAGAGCATTATATGATGCCGAGGTTAGGAATTTGATGAAAATTGACATTGAGTAGGCAAGTTGGCTAGATATGTTGAAAAGGGAGGACTGTTAAAAGTTAGGCTGCAAACGTCAACATTATCGGCGCCATCTTGCTCTCTTTCGAGCCCATTCGTGCGCGTAAGCAGCAGCCATTTTAAGCACCATGGCCTTCCTGCCCTCGCTGATAGCCAGCGCGTCTCTCTCTCTCCTAACCTCGCAGGCATCCCCCCCCGCACGCTGACAACCCCCTCCTGCTCTCACATGCTTTGGGTCATAAACCCCTCTTCAGCGCAGCTCTGCCTCGGAATCCCATCCTGTTCCCAGCGCGACACCTCCCTTCATCCCTTTCATGGTGCCAAGTCCTTTGATATAAACCCCCTTTTTCCTGTGTGCCCGTTTGTCTCCCTCGTTCCCAGGCCGCCACCTGGCCCTGCGGATACTGTTTATCACACCCCCGTACAGTAGGAAGCTTCCCCCTATCAAAGGACCCTCGAGTCGATCGAACACCCTTCTCCCCATGAGATCCGATCAACTCCACACATTCCGTGAATCGGCGGAATGTCCAGCTGCGCGATAATCATCACCTGTTGTGACCGGGGTGGGGATTTCAACTGTAAACGTGTGGGAACGGGCTTGAAGCGGGGATTCCTGGGATGCTTTTCCGTACATCAAAGTATTGACAAATATGTGTTTCATGTAATAAAGCAATAAACCTGTGTATACGAGGCCAGGCCTCAGAGATGCGGTTAGAGCACCTCGTGACGATACTTGCTGTCCGAATTGATGTGTTCTCCTCCGGAGAGAATAAACCCTTGTTTCCTGCCTTTCAGTCTCCAGCGCCTGCTTCTTTATTGATTATTACTCTGTGGGTAATAGAGGCGACACCGCCGGGCAACACAAAAGGGTCTTTGGTCACTGGTTGTCTAGCCACCCTTTTACAGTTCATACTGGTCAAGAGTGCGCCCATCACTGTCGTGGCCTTCAGATCTTGTTGTACTACTGTGCATGCACATACACTGACAGCACTGCCCCTTTAACACTAACAGAGTGTGTGCATATGCATCCTTAGCTTCCATTTAAAAGGGGAAAGATGCAGCCATTCCCAAAGGGTCTGCAGGTTTTTACTGCAAATCCCCTCTTCTTGTGAAGGTGTAGAGACTTGAGACAATGCATGATCCATTATGAAAACCGCATGGGAGGCGTGGTAAATATCCTTCACATTCAAGATGGAAAACATGTGACAGGCACATCTTGGACTCTCTTTAGGAATTAACATGCACCACTAATGCAAACATCTGTGTGGGTAAATAGAACTCTCACATTTACACAAGAGTAGGCCCCTAAAAATGTATCTTATATACAGATAGGGTGTACCCTTCAAAGCGCACAAATGGATGGGGTGACAAACATAGAAAGAGTACAGCACAGTTGCCCCAGGGCAGTAAATAATTATATACAAGGTAGATTTAGACAATTAAATTATACACTCAGAGTCAGATGCCCTGGAGACCTGTTTGGAGTAAAACGCTTTCTGTTATATGAAAAAACCTCTAGAGTGTGATCAATTAAGAAGCTATAAGTTGCTATTACAATACAAGGAGCACATTTCAAGGCTAATGCTAGAGTATATGAAGAATAGCAGATGCTTTTCAAGAATGGCCAAAAGCAAATTACTGCATAAGGAAGATTTCTTCTTTGGACTTGAGCAATATTGGTTTGACCAACCGCCTGCTTGAACAACATTTACCCTCGCATAGTGCTTAGGATGGTCCCTAAGAGTGTGTGGAAAGGACCAAAACCTTGACTCATTTTGACATAAAAAATGTTGACTTTTGCTGAGATGTTCACATTGTGACTTTACCCTCTCCGATTGAATCTGAAGAAGTAGCTTTTCTACCCTTTATGTCTAATCCCTTTGTTCTTGTACTCCTTATTGTAGTGATGTACTTCTTGTTTGTTTTGTATGAATAATTTATATGGAAGAGTTGAAGGGTGGGGCCTATTTATATGGTTGCAGTTGGGCAAATATATAGTTTTATAATTTTCTGAAATAAATGAATAATTTATTTTGATTGAAAATTATCTTCATGATTAATTAACTGATTATAATTTCTTGGTATAAGTGGTGAAACTTTGTTGCAGAGGTTCAGCATCGTCGACAAGGGATGCAAGCACCTTATGCCGGGAGAAGTGTCACACAGTGGCAGTTCTGAAGGCGATGCATTGGTCCAAAGATGTGGGATACAGCGGTGAAGTGAATCTATTGCAATGGTTCAATCGATGCCACAGCGGCGATGAATCAGTCTGCTTGAAAATGCATCGCTCAGAGAAGGAGATGTTTTGGTTCTGCTTCGGGATGTATTGCTCAGTATAGAATGCATCAGTTTCACTGGAACAACACCTCAGGACCACTTCGGCGGGTCCAGGACTGGAGTGGCACCGCTTGGCAGGGTAGACTCACAGATGGAAGTCTTCCATGTTCCTGAGACTTCAGATCAGGAGGTCAGCCAGCTAGCCCTTGGAGTCACTCTGGGTTCAAGTGATGCAGGTCTAGTCCCCTCACCCAGGCAAGAGAGCAGCCGGCAGCAGGTCAGCACAGCAAGGCTGGTGTTCTGCAAAGCAGCAGCCAGCAGAGTTGTAGCCCTTTCAGCAGTACAGCAGCCTTTCTTCCTGGCAGAGTTTTCATAGGTCCAGACGTGTACTGAAGTAGTATTGTCTGACGTACAGTTCTTACACCCAGCGGTGCCTTTGAAATTGGGAAATTTCAAATACTTGCCTTTGATGTGCACAGAGGTCCCCCTTTTCACAAAGTCCCCAGACTTACTACAGGGGGTATGCAGCCCTTTGTTAGGGGACAGGATACAGCCAATTCCCGTGTGAGTAAGGCTGGGTCCAGCTCCTCCCTCTCATCCTGCTAGGATGGCCCCTCGTCATACCTATGCAGCCATTGTGTGTGGCTGTCTAAGGAGAACATACAAAGATCAGCTGTCACCCATCCAGACATGTGATCTGAGGCAGGCAGCAGGCACCAAATGGCTTAAGTAAGTAAATGTCAACTTTATAAAAGTAAAGAGAACTATTGATGGACGGATTGCTAAATAACGCCAAATATTCACCCCAGTCCAGAGATCTGGGCCTAAATCCATAGCTTTTTTGCTCACCATGCCTTACCACTTTCGACCCAGCCATCTGCAAATCAGTCTTGACCCTGCTCCCCATGGGAACAGTCCAGCCGATCTTCAATGCCAGTTCCTCCCTGTACTGGAAACAAGCATCCTGGGCCTGGTTTCGGGGTATCACCCCTCATCATCCAGGCTAGCTTGACTCCAGCGGCATGGTGAGCACATAGTATGGAAAGTGCCCCAGGGGCGTAACGGACATATTCACCCTCTTTGCACATCATCCATGCCACTTTAGTGCTTGTGTGGCCCTTTTATAATACAGATGGAACTGGCTCACATATAGCCCCAGTGCTATCACTAGAGGGTGTTCTCTCATTTGCATGGGGGCATATATTGGAGGGCCTATACTTAATAGGCTCTCCAATATATACTTAACAACTGTTTGTGGTTCCTTATAGATGATTTATTAATTTACTGAGCTGGACCTATGTCTTGTCCAACATTTCAAATTGTATTATCACTAAAGCCCAAGCATTGTAATACTGCTCTTGGGCAGTGGAAACCTAAAACAGGTATGTTTCAGAATGCTTTGGACAATGACCGGAAATGCATTTGTAGATGGGAACATGAAGCATCACTTGAATTGACATGGGAAGAACCCACTGCCACTATTGATGGATATAGTCATGGTGATGAGCATCTAGTGCTGCTGGCAATGATGGTCTGCTACTTCCGCCTTCTCCCTGGCCCCGGTAACTTCTTCGTTGGGGAGCTATTAAAGGGAATGGATTGTAAGCAGGATTTTGCTTTTCTACGGGCGGCAATGGATTCACCACGTTTCCGTCTTCCTCTAATCCATTGAAGGCAAAACAAATGTCAAATGGATTTAGAGCACCCTGCCCCCTTACTCAGACTACCGGAATTATCAGAGGCTAAATGCAACTCCTAACAAATACACACACCTGCTTAGCTGTAAGAGATGCAGTGTGTGCAGGAGAAGGGCCCTCCTGATGCTATTTCTGGCCTGGGGCTGGTCGTTGTCATGAAGGTTCAGGCTCTCCTGCTACATGTAATGGTGGTGAAGAATCTGATGCCTCTAGTATCAGTGAAACCTGCACTCAAAGTTAGCTCTTAAACTACCAAACCATGCAATGAAGACCAGTTGTTTTCTTGTTTAGGATTAAGGCCCACAGCACTCTTGATATGCCACTGGCGTCATTAATGTAACAGGCCGGAGTAGAGTTTTTGGCCATTGCATACCTAGCAGAACGTTACTTAAAAGCAATTTGTTTACATCAAAAATTGTTTTTCAAATTATATTTGAATTTTTCTTGCCCCTTCTCTATAGTACCTCAGGTTTTTAGGGAAAGGTGTCCAGCAGTCAATACATTGATGGCAATATCTGGTTGACAGGGTACAGGGGAGAGAAAGAACTGCAGTTGAAAGATGATGCAAGTGAATTACACGTTTTTTATTTTATAGTATTGCTCAATTGCCTAGAACTAACCAGTAGGGGGAGAAATACGGAAAGATTATTTTATCTTGTTTATAAAGAATCTGAGAAATACATTGTTCTCTTCCCTGAAATATGATGAGTAACCATTATAGCATTGCATCATTGCATCTTCCCCAAACAAGGTTACATCACTTAGTATTAGACTTTATTTAAAATGCCACAGCACAGACATCAGTTTTCGCTGAATAGCAAGCTTTACATTCAAAACCAGAGTCTTAATTTCAACTATTTTAGTGCCTTTGTAACCATTCCCTTTTACACTTTCTTTGGCAAATGACAGCTGTGAGAAAATCGTCTGATTTCCGCAAAACAGCTTAGCTGTTGCTTGCTGCAAATCGTGGACATGGTTTAGGAAAAATCTAGGAAATATAACAGGAAACTCATTCAGTTCTTCTCAAGATGTGAAATGTTGGGGTTTCAGTTTCAGCCTCCGAGGGATTCATGAATGTAACACAATTATTCACCAAAAAAACTTCACACATTGGACTTTCTGTGAAGAAAAATATTTCTCTGAGACAAAGCATGGTAATGTGTTAAATATTTATGTAGACATTTGGCAGATGTTTCAGATTATCATTGCAGACCTCTCTGAGAGCAAAGAATAGAAGACAAATATACACAGCCAACACATCATCCGCCAATCAGCTGTGTGCAGGGAAATCATATTTTAAGGATCTGACTAAGCCATGGGGGTCTGAGGTAACCCTGTGTGTTAAAAGACATAAGGAGTGATGATTATGGGGAAGTGTTTGCAAATACATGCTACAGACTAGGATCTACATCTCCATAAAAATGCCTGTACAAGGTAACTTTTGTCAATCCATACAAAACATCTGGCAGTGAAGAGGATTCCAAAGGGCAAAAAATTAATGTCATTTAAAAAGGGGGCTTGAGGTACAATATTGCTTCTTAGTATAAATATAAGGGAGGGATGAGTAGATTTTGAGAGTTGGCAACAGTAGCCTGGCTGAGTAATTTATGTTCTCATTTAGGAAGGGTGTTACTTATAAACTGGTTACTCATATATTACTCATTAATTGGGAATTAGTTCTAGCAAAAAAACAAGTTAACCAATTTTCGCTTCAAATGTACCAACAGATTACCATGTCATAACTCATTTACAGGATATTTACTACAAGTCACTATTCCAAATAAACTTTATTTCATGCATTGATACCAAATCATTAAAGATTCCGACACTGAGAAAAATGATTTAATCTGAACGTCCTGTCAAAAGTTAACTAAAAAGTACATTCAAATATTACATTTGAAAACGTGAATTTAGCACGTGTGCAGTCAGTGTTGGCTCCCCCATTGGGGTGTGGGGGCATCACCCCACAGCTTTCTCGCAGTGCGAGAAGGCAGAATAACTACCATTTTATCTTTCTGCCTTCTCGCTCGGCGCGAAAGCAAAAGTGCCGGTTTGGGGGTGGGCGGTCTTGCTCGAGGGCAGAGGGGAGTGGCTTGCCCACTGTTGTGCGTACGGACTGTTTGGCCCCAGGCCGACCAAACAGTCAGTATGCACAACAGTGGGCAAGCCACTCCCCCTTGCCCTCAAGCAACACTGCCCACTCTCCCTTTTCTCTATGTATGCTGCTACACAGACAAAATGACCGCGGTGGGGCGCGGTCTCACCAATCACAATGCTGCCATTGCAGCGTTGTGATTGGTGAAGGGGAAGGAGGCTGCCTTTCTGATGACGAGGGCAGTAGGAATTCAAAAGCAGGACGGCGGGAGTCGGGAGTCTCGGGACTGTTCCAAAAGCGGGACGGTAAGTTTTATTATTATTATTATTTTTTTTTAATTAAACTTACTAACCCCTCCCGCCAAAACTACCCCATTTCCACACCCCCACTCGCCCGTCATACTGGATGCGATTTGTATTACCACCAACTCCTGACGCCTGTTTAATTTCAGCCTCTCTGCGCCTCGGCCTGTAGTTTTCCTTAAACTCCCTTTATTAGACCATGGAAGCACTTTCTATTATTTTCCAGGTAGAAAGGCTGGTCTGGTCTATGCTGTGCAACAACGACAGGAATGCCGGTAAATTGGCATCCCTGAAACACAAAAAAGACACAACAATCAAGAAATGCCTTCCGCAGCAGAAAGGAATTTCTCCGTCCCGCTTACTCCTACGGTGACAGCAGGCAGGGGGAAGGCAGGATGTCAGGCACAGTTTATGCTCACGCCCCCTCTTGAGATAGCATCTCTGGGGTACCCGTGGCTCATTGCGTATTGTAATCTCCATGTTCCTAACCGGCAAAGCTGTGCAGTAAAGTGGGGCTCTCCGGAATTTGCATGATTGTCGTCGAGTTCGGCCAGTCAGCATGCCGAGTTCGCATCACTCGTCTATTGGAATGCATAGAAGTGCGGAGTCACTGTATTTTTTTTTCCGAATTGCTTATGAAAAGTGCAGGTCCCTAATGTGCAAGCACGATGTACTTCCTCCTCAGTAACAAGGCCACCACACCTACACTTCATACAGAAGCGCAAGCTTTCCGCCATTCAAACTCACACAAACCCCAATCATCACTCATTGTCCCTGTTGCCCCTCCCTTGTTTCCAAACACACACTGCCCCGCATGGCGCCGCAAGCTCGTTTCACGCAAAACACACAAATAAATGTACAAATCTCCTCTCTCCTCTTGCAAAGCTTACAGACCCCTCTTCTCAAGACAGGTCCATCAAACATACATCATTTAATCCCTACTGTCAACGTACACAGATGCTTCTTGTCCCTTCACATCTAGCTTTATCACCTCGGCGCAGATAGCTCTTTCATTTGACTCTAGTTTATCCAGCATTAAGCAGCCCCTGGGGAAAATGAGTAAAGTTATCTTGGCATGGTTATGTCAGATGCACATTTTGTTATAACTTCAGCCATGAGCAGGGCAAGTCAGGCTTGCTTGCTACGCTCCCTCACCATAGTGCACTCAGCCACAACTTATACGCCTCACCACTTTCAAATGTCACCATCCGCCACTGTGTGCAGTACCAACTGCAATCATCTAAATGTAGTTTAGCCTTACCTAACAAGGAACTATGGACGTGCTTTAGATCTCTACGGGGAGTTATGGGAGGCCATGGCCTTCACTCACATGATATCTTGCAGGCTGCACCCGGCACAGGTAAGCGTGGTGAAGCAGGCAAGGCAGGTAGGGTGGGAAGCCGTCAGACGGCAAAATGGGAATTATTTATTATTTTAACTATACCTATTCTGTCGTCTGTCAACTTCCCCCCTCCCACCCTGCCCCGCCTCATCGCGTTTACCTCTGCCAGCCGCCACTGGATCTTGCTAACTTTTGTGCATTCGATGCATCAGCTTATGCACTAAAGACAGAAGTTTGCCGAGCTTGCTAAGATTTCCCTGATGGTGCTTTACAGAACAAATGGAAATTGGCCCTACGAACCTGAACTGTGCAAGCCTTCTGATCAACACTTACTGGTGGTGGAGGAGTGAGTTGGCAAGGGTTTCCAGTAGTGGAGCCAGCTGAGCTTCTTCTGCTGGAAACCTAGCTCTACAACCAACTCTAAAACAGCCGGGCTATCCATGAGTATGCCATGATATGAGTCCTTCCAATTTTCAGCATGAGTCTCGCTCCACGAAGCTCTAAGCAAGGCCTCATAGTATCAATATTTTGTGAGAGAATCTATCTAAAAGAGATGTGCAAAGCAAGTATTAGATCATATGATTTTCACTGCTTAATGTTTCTTTTGCTGCAATGCTTGGATGATTTCCTGTGCTTGATAGGTTATGTGCAAGAGCACATGCTAGCGATGATTGCTAAACAATGTATCCGGAGAAGCTTAACGTGTTTTCAATATCTGGCAATGGCCGACACTCATCCGCGTGGAAACCCAAATAGGATTAAAATGCAGACCGTGATTCACACTATTTGTGGCCTTCTAAATTGTGACTACTCACAAGCTCCTCAGCAATAAACAGTGGAAATGTATAAGTCACAGATTTCCGAGCATATACCAACACCTACTGCCTACACTTATTTTTACAAATTGTGTTCAGAGAAAACAAGGCAGAAATTAGCATTTACACTTTTTATTCGTAAAGATATTATGATGTGTTGTGAAGCCTTAATGCCCTCTCCTCTGACATAAGCCTGTTTTTGGAGCATGTTTGCACTCATAGGCAAAACTTTTTCAGAACGAATGTTACCTGTGCAAATAGAACGGGAAATGTAAGTTGAAATATTTGTGACATTATGTAGCACTATCTGATTTGTTTTCCTGCATTCCAATTGTCTTCTCTTTTGAGAATACCCATTTCCAACCGATTTACTAAGCATGCTATTGCAGAAAAGTCTGCTAGATCAGCGCTGAAGAAAGTGAATTTTGCGACCAAAAATACTGATGGCGAATCTTACTTTTCTAATAACGAACCAAACAAGTCAATTTTTTGAGGTAATAAGTTACATTTGTAACCACAAATGTGTTTGTGACACGAATCCATCGTTCTTTGAAGAATTCTTGAATGGGATTTATGTCTTTTTCTTTAATGAGGTATATTGATTCTAGCTCTTGATAGTAAAAGTATTAGATTGACTAGGAGGTAGAGTTAATAACTAGCACATATGGATGGTATGCCTGTTTAAGAATCGCTGGAACTGTATTTTTTAAATCATAAAAAAGTAATATAAATCTTATTTTTGGCACTCCTGCCTTAACCTCCTAACTTTAACCCCTCCCCTGCTGATGACGGAACCGCTCCGTCATCAGCTACGGTTGGGCTGTGCTAATGATGGAGCGGTTCCGTCATGGCCCGGCCGCCGCGCCTGCGCGGCGCTGATTTCGCGCCTGCGCGGCCGTTCTAATGAGCGGGGCGGGTCATGACGGAACCGCTCCGTCACCAGCATAGCTCAACCGCGGCTGGTGACTGAGCGGTTCTGTCACCAGCATGCGGCCGCCGCGCGGCCGCCCCACCCCGTTAGCGCTGCGGCGGAATAGCCGCCGCAGCGAAAGGGTTAATTCAATGGGGACTGTCATTATCTGCGTCATTCAGAATCATGTTTCAAAAACATGTCTATTTCCTAAAAGATGACATCCGTAAAATAAACACAGGGAAGTGATGCACTGTACTTCTTTGGTGATAAAAACATTTTTTGCCAAGCAAGTTACTTCTTGTCATCCGGCAATGACCGGGTGTACATTTCTCATCTTTTATAGTATGCCAGAATAATGTTTTGGCGCATCTCTGCCTGAAACTGATTAGTGCCATACATAAAGATTTTATCTCAGATCAAACGATCCGAGTGATTCGGTCGCTGAAGAAGCTGAAATGATAAGAAGATTCACAGTTCGCAGGCTCGTCTGCCAATTTATAACATATCCTTTCTACTGTTTCACAGCGGGAGAGCCTGTAATGAAGCTTTTAAAGGGCAATTTGAGAGCCTTTCTACACATGCCTTGTTATTATTCAATTGTGTTTAAGCCATTAAAGGCCACTGCCTACTTGAGTGCTCATAAAAGAGCATCAGTTAAATTCCACGCACATTTACATAGTTTCATTAGCAAAATGAGAACCTTTTGTAATGCTTACACTTATAATATACTTCAGCATTAAAAGCGGCCTTGCGCAACAAAATTCTACATCTGAACAATTTGAAACAATGTTCTCCTTCTCTTGAAGCATAATGGCCATCCTCTGTGACCATTTCCAAGATAAATGCCACAGACCCTCATTAATGGCCGTAGACCCTCATTACAATTGGAGGTATCTCCCTTGGAACGTCAATTCCTGGGGCATATTGTTCAAGGTAATCCAAATAGCCCAGAATTTCCGCACCCCATCATTCCGGGCCGTGGACACCCGCTGTAGTTTAATCCACACCCAGTGAAATTGTTACGTTGAAAGGAGCAGGGACTTTGGGTTGGAGTGCAGCTGGCAACTGCAGCGCCCTGGGACAAGGATTCATCTCTCCTGCCAGCCTTGACCCCTAATAACCTCTGGCCTACACGCACAATCCCCACCAGACCTCCTGCTAACAGGTCCCACCCACTGTGAGGAGAAAGGAAATGTCAGCGGATTTGTTTCCAGAATCAGGTAACAGCAACCAGCAAAGATCCCCATGGGGTTATTCCCCATTCCAGGGAAACATGTTGTAATTTCTGGATTTTGATCTAGGATCCCCTAGTTTCCCCTCAGGAAAATCCAATGCCAATATTGAAAATTAAAGAAGTTTACTAATAACTAATGGCTGTTCAAACATTCATATGCTTCGCTGTTCCTGGCTATAAAATTACTAGTTTCTGGAAGCATTATGTACGCTGGCCTTCTGTGTTAATTATTATGATGCATATGAATGGGATCTTTGTGAGTCCTTTGGTTTCCATAAATGATCAAATACGTCTTGTTTGTTTATTATTTAGGATCGCAGACCACTGCATTCCTGATGGCACAGCCACCAAGAGCAACTTCCACAACAGGATGAAGGCAGTCACCACCTGGATGAAGGACAGCTGCCTCATGCTCAACTGAAACAAGACCGAAGTCCACATCTTCGGCTCCACCGCCCTCCGCCTGGGATGACTTCTGGTGGCCCACAGCGCTTGGAACCCCCCACACCCACAGACAATGCACAAAACCTCTGCATCATCCTGGACTACTCACACTCAATGAACCACCAAATCAATGCCCTCTTGTCCTCTTGCTTCCACGCACTACAACTGATTCACAGGCTCTTCAAGTGGGTCCCCACTGAGTCCAGAAAAATGGTCACCTCCATGCGCTCCTCACCAGCAGGCTCGACTCAGGCAATCACCATCGCTCAAGCAATTCAGGAAGGACCTCAAGACCTGGCTCTTCAACTGAACCATAGATATCCCTACCCCCCAGCACCTTAAAACCCTAGCTGGTGAGTAGTTGTGCTTTACAAGAAACTTGATTGATTTATTGACTGAATTACTGGCATTAGAATTTCAACCATGGGTATGGATAAATATATAGTCCGTTCAAGGGAATTCCTGTGACAATCCAAATTACTTACTTCATTATTTATTCTTCATCTTTAAATTAAAAAGGCATCTTCTGCAAACATATATACCACAAAGGCATATTATCATATCATGTCAATGGTCAACATTATAAAGCATTACCCTATTCAACAATTCATCCAGGTATTGAACACTAGTTGTATTGGATGGTCCTTAATTATTAATAAGCTATAAATGCTGCACTTTAAATATGTGGAGAATGGTCCAGTTCACAGGAGATTACTAGTCTAAGATCATAGTATTCCAAAAAACAGTAAGCAACATCACATGAACTTTGATCCTGACGACATCAAACGAAATGTCATGACTTTTCATCTTGTGACATAACATGAAGCGATATAACATGCAAATAAAATAGTTCTACAATGAAATGTAACAAGATTTTTCTAAACAGAATCAAGAAGACAAAAAAAGTACAGTGCTTGCAGACCCAGGACCCATGAACACTTCCCTTCCTGCCTAGGGTGAGACAGCCTCTGGGGTTCCCACATACCATGGCAATTTTGAGCTATATCTGCCATTTCCCAATGTTCAATTCCCTCTGAATTGGTGAAGCTTAGTATGGATAGGAGAAGGGCTTTTAGAGAGCCAAAAAGATTTACATTCAAAATTATGAGCAGAATCCCATTCCATAGCAGAGATCAGTGGAAGGGTGAAACTTCACTCATGGACACGTTATGGACTTTGAAATTACAAATCTTTGCTTTCAGATGTGCTCGTCTATCTGCATCAGGGCAAGAAAACCAAGGCTGCTGTGCCTAGAATGGATTAGGTTGTCAAAATAAAAACTAGGACAGCATGGATGGAAGTTGTCACTTTGACCCATCATTGGTGCTTTGTGCTTCAGAACTTTGTTGAAAAATGGTGTGAACTTGAGAACATTTAAACAAACCTCAAATGAGAATACCTGCTGCCAAATGCGAAATCTACTGTATTCATGTTTAATAAAGAGCACACACACTGCAAAATTGCACTAAAAAGCTGTGACTCACCGGCTGTCCTTTCACAATGTCTTATTATGTTTGCTGACCCTCCCAAAACCACATTTGGATTTACGTATAAGCACATTATCTCACCTCTTTCCAATCACCTTCTCTTTAACACTATTTTCATTTTGTTACCCTGGCAGTTTTGTCCCTGGAATGTCTTCAATGGCTCATTACAATGCCCTAGCCCTGCTGTGGATAATGTCACAAGGATGGTTTGGACTACAATTAATATACTTTGGGCAAGCAGTCATTTATTCTGCAGCTATACTTCCCACCCACATGAAGTTGGGCCCATTCCAAGAGCGCAGTTTCCATTGGATGCTTCTAATAGTTTTAAAATGCAGGTGTATTGTTCTAACAATGGAGGCCTACACATTTATCCAGTCATATAATTAACTAAGAGGCCTCTAGCTTTGCAACTTAGGTTTCTAGATTCAGTACATCAAGCCGTTGAAAGTTGACATTAAAGCCAGGGAACTGCTCATACTGAGCCAGCTCATACATTGGAAGCAACAAGGAACTTAGCGGATTTGGTGGTAATGCCATGACATCTTCTGCATAGATCATTAGTTCGAATGTGTCCTGTCCAGTCTTCACCCATAATATTGTCATTTCTCCATTTGTGATTTTCTAGTACTTCCAACAAAGAAATTCAAAGAGAAAAGGTGATAAGGGGCATATGTTTCCAATGCAAATTTCAAAACTGAACCATAAGTGTCTGGGCACATGCAGCTGGCCATTACATAGGAAACAAAGGCCAAACCATCCACATTCCAGAACCCTCTTTCATAGTTCCTATCAGTTCAATCAAACACCTTCAGGTGTGAAGTGTGATCAGGAATGAGTTCTTGCAGAGCAGTGTTATAATATCAAGAATATGGAAGGCCTTTTACTGATAAGATAATGTAGAGAAACTCACACGTAATTAAGTTATAAATATAACTTTATTCAAGTAAAGGATCTAGACTAAGACGAAGAAGCCTCCAGGTAAAAACGCATTTTTGCATCTGCCCGATCAGCTCACCTAACCGTCCCGCGCCAATGTATATATTCCGAATATAAACAAGTTTACTTCGCATGCCTAAGAGCATGCCACAACATTCTTCTCGTTCCTCGTGAAGACCAGGAACACTTCAAGACAAATGGAACGGAACAGTTATGAACAATAAGCCAACACTACACATCCCCCCCCTTTTCCCGAACAAAACAAAACAACCAATAACAAACATAATCTTGCAGGGCACGTGGCCTCTTGATTACTCTTTTCCCAAAAGAGTTCTCTTTGTCTTCTTCTTCCAAGAAACTTTCCAATGCTTGTTGAGATTCCACAATGGTTGTTTTTTTTCCTTTGCTTTCTTGTCTGGAAGACTTTTGAACCACATCATGAGGAACTCCAAGAACTGATTGTTTACATAAAGCAACTCTTTTGAGATTCCAACATTTACCATACGGCGAAATTACAGTATTTTTTTTATTTGAACAATACATTGAGGATTATAAAATTTGCTAGTGCCTTTTTGAACAAAACCAGGTTTCCTAATTCTGACCCATTGACCAATTGACAAATTTACATTTTGATTACCATGTGTTTTGTCATAACATTTATTTGTATTCATCATGTTTATGATGCAAATTTTTCATGACCTCTGCAGATGACCAAATAACATCACAATCAGTTTTTATCCATCCTGGAACCCATTTAATCTGGGTTTCCTTCATATCATGAGCTCAAAAGGAGAGGATTTAGCAGCATCAGAAGTGGAGACCCTATAGGACCAAAGAGTTTTAAACACTTGAATCTCCCAATGAACATAATTTTTAAGGCCAATTGAATGGCACCCTTTAAAACTCTGTTAAATCTTTCAATTATGCCATTTCCACTCGGGTTACATAAAGAAGTGGTTTTATGGAGAATACCACACTTATTTAAATAATTGATCATATTATCAGAAGTAAATTGTACCCCATTGTCACTTATGATCAAAGTAGGAGTATCTTCATTTAGAAAAACTTCATCAAAAAACTTTATTACCGTGTTAGTGTCTAAATTCTTTATGATTTTGATAACAGGCCACTTAGAGAGCACATCCATCATGGAGATGACATATTTTCCTGAGCTACCAACAGGACCCATAATGTCAACTGCCACATTCTACCAGGAATATTCTGGACACATAAAATCACTCATTGGTGGTTTTAAAGTTTTAAGAGATTTGTCAGCAGAGGTACATAACTCGCAACGTCTAATTGCTCTTTCAACTTCGATATCTATACCTGGCCAACAAAATTTACTTTTAACAATGGATTTGGTTTTATGAATTCCTAGATGGCCTTCATAACATAAGGAAATTATCTTATCCCTAAGCATAAAAGGTGCAACCCATTTATCACCTCTAACAAGATTACCATCTAAACAAACCAATTTGTTCCACACCTCCCAAAACGCTTTTTGTTCTTTTAACTCAACTTTACGTGGCCATTCAACATTAACCAACTCCATAATTTTCTTCAAATTGTCTTTTCTTTCTAAAGCTTCGTCCAATTTAGACCTTTGAATCGAATCAATATCATGGTCCCATAACCAAGCGACCTGAACATCTTCCATAAGATCATCCTGATTTTCAATCAACTGGGTTGAAAATCATGAAAGAAAATCTGCAATGGCATTATCCTTCCCAGGAATATAAACAACTTTATAGATGTAATCTAAAAGTCTCATAGATATTCTTGCTAATCTTGCAGAAAAGTTGATCATAACCACATTGGATAGAACCTTAACCAAAGGCTTGTGATCACACTTGATGATAACATCCTTGTCCTAAACACAAGTTCTAAAATGTTCCAAGGACCAGGCACAACCTAGAGCTTCATGTTCAATGACCGCATATTTACACTCAGCAGGAGATAATGATGTTGAAGCATACGCTACAATACATTCCTTACCATTCTCATCAAGTTGAAAAACAACAGCACCAACACCATTGGCACTGGCATCAGTAGTGATAATATTCTTGCCACAAGGATCAAAACGTTAAAGAGCAGGAGCTTGAACAATAGCAGTTGTAATGTCTTCAAATTCTTTCTTACAAGAATTGCACCACACAATTTCTGTTTTAGCTTTTAGAAGTTGTCTAATGTGAAAAGTTCTACAATAATTTTTTTAATGAATTTGGGAAAAACTCCACCATACCAAGAAATGATTTAACATCATCTTGACTTTTGGGGACTCGTGCATCAGTTATAGAGGAGACTAGCTTAGCTTTGGGATGTACACCTACTGCACTAATTTCATGTTCCAAATAGTTTACACTAGAAGCAGCAAACTTGCATTTAGAGTATTCAACAGTTCATCCAAATTTGTTTAGGAAGGAGAGTACTTCCATAAGTTTAGATTTGTTGTCATCATTGTTCTTCCCCATAACCAAAATATCATCTTGAAATATTGATACATAGTCCAGATGGCTGAAAATGTTATGCATTAGGCGCTGAAACACAGCGGCAGCTGATGCTAGGCCAAAAGGCATTCTAGTGTATCTGAAACAACCAATATGAGACACAAAAGCTGTGAAATCCTTCAAGAATCGGATAAAGGGATTTGGTGATATGCCTGGGACAGATTTATAGTTGAAAAAACTTGCATATCTCTGGTTTCAGAAATCATTACATTAAGTTTGGCAAGGGGAAATTGATGAACTTGAATATTATAGTTTAAGTGGCGTAAATCAATGCAGAACCTAATTTTACCATTGGCCTGCCTAGCTGCGACCAATGGAGAAATTCATTGAGAACTCTCAATTGGCTCTATAACACCATCCTTAGCCAATCTATTCAATTCATTAGCTACTTCCTCCCTGACAGCAAATGGAATATTCCTTAATTTGTGAATTTTAGAAATAGCACCTGGTTTCAAACGGATGCAATGTTCAAAACCCTCAATTTTGCCAAGAGTCCCCGAAAATACATTTGGCAAATCATTCCATAGACACTTTCCTAAAGAATCACCTTCATCTAAAATTAGAACTTGTTCAATCCCATTGGGATCTAAAATTATGTTTAATTTCTTTTGATCTTTACAAACTAGGACAGGTGGTCCTTTTTTAGAAACATACATTTTGCAAAGCGCACTTCTGTGTTTGAATCTGAACAGGAGTTTGCTAAAACCTAAAAGTTCAATTTGATCGCCATTAAAACTCTCTGGGGATATATCATGATTAATCAAACGACCCAATTTTGTTAATAAATTTATCAACCCAAACTGATTCATTAATAATTGTAAAGGGTGACCCCGAATCAGCAGCAATGTGAATACTTACACCACCCATAAACATAGAACACATGGGCTTGTTTGACTGTTTGTTGCTAAATATGTTCAAAACAACTCTGTTACCAGAATTAGAAGCATCGCAATTATCCTCATCACTGTCATCATCATTAGAATTGAGATCACTTTCTTCAACACACTTGACTCTATTAGATTTCCTATCATGTTTTTATGCTGTGGGTTGCTGACCTGCATGTGTCTGTCATCTGCAATGGATCTGCCCTATGAGCCCTAGAACATACACCAAGGTCAAGCAGCAACTGGTGGTAGACTGGTATCACCCTGCTTACAAGCATCTACTCTCACAGTCCTAGACCTCTTTATGGTCCTGTAGCATGATGATAACTTCCCCCTGCAAGTACTACAGAGATTAACTGTCTAGTGACCCACAATGCCAGTACACTGATATCAACATGCAATCTGACCATCACTGAAGTGATGGGTGTCAAAGCATAAGCTCTTAACTTCACAGTCTATCTTGCCTTCAGAAGATAACAAATGCCTTTCCATGCGGTCAAAACCAAAACAGGGTCTGGGCTCACTGGCAATAAGGACAAGCCTCACTATCAATAAACTATAAACCAAAACACAATACCAGTATTGCCAACTTAATTACACTTGGACCACGGATGATCACTCGAATCGCTGACTGAAACAGTGACTCTCGGAGAACAGTTTTGTCCGAAATAAATCAAAATGTTTTAATTTTTATATCACATATACCATATCAATGGGCAATTTTTTGTTTTTTAGATACACATTTGGATAACTCCACAAAAGTATGTCAAAACAACAAATAATGAAAACGAGTACAAAAAGACACTTTTTAGACAAATTGACACCTTGCATTCAACATTCATACGGGACAACACACATATAAATAAACATATATACACTATCGAGAGATTCTATTTACAGCATATATTTTTGAAAAACAACGCATTGGAACAAACAACTAAACAATTTTCATGTGTTTGGGAGTAAAT
Organism: Lissotriton vulgaris; assembly: GCF_964263255.1. Classification (NCBI taxonomy): domain Eukaryota; kingdom Metazoa; phylum Chordata; class Amphibia; order Caudata; family Salamandridae; genus Lissotriton; species Lissotriton vulgaris. The sequence continues at coordinate 997,244,161 of NC_141696.1, read as the reverse complement.
CAACAATTCCTAATGCTGGATAGAGAAGGTCTACGCGTTTCGATGACCCCTTGTTGTGGGGAAATCTCGTCAGGACCAAAAAGCCTGTGAATGAAGAAACAAGATTGGGTCAACTACGGGGACCGGACTCTACCTCTCAACGTATCAGAAAGGATAAGTGAAACTAATCCGACCTTAGAGTTGCTGGGTGCTCTTTTGAGATTTATACTGTAACAAAAACAGAACCTGTTTTAACCCATGGTTAAAGACGCAGAAAAAACCGCAATCGCATTTTCCTAACTATCTCATTCACTCGTGAGTACTTACATAGTGTTGCGCAGAGTGCGCTCTCAAAAGGTTTTGTTCTCATCCATACGTGGAAGTGGAGATCTAAAAAAATGGAAGGACTAGTAAGAGATCTAGTGGTTTGACCGGTGGTAGCAGAAGCTATCGGTGAACCGGAGACTACTTACATCTGGTTGCGGTTTTTTCTGCGTCTTTAACCATGGGTTAAAACAGGTTCTGTTTTTGTTACAGTATAAATCTCAAAAGAGCACCCAGCAACTCTAAGGTAGGATTAGTTTCACTTATCCTTTCTGATACGTTGAGAGGTAGAGTCCGGTCCCCGTAGTTGACCCAATCTTGTTTCTTCATTCACAGGCTTTTTGGTCCTGACGAGATTTCCCCACAACAAGGGGTCATCGAAACGCGTAGACCTTCTCTATCCAGCATTAGGAATTGTTGATTTACTCCCAAACACATGAAAATTGTTTAGTTGTTTGTTCCAATGCGTTGTTTTTCAAAAATATATGCTGTAAATAGAATCTCTCGATAGTGTATATATGTTTATTTATATGTGTGTTGTCCCGTATGAATGTTGAATGCAAGGTGTCAATTTGTCTAAAAAGTGTCTTTTTGTACTCGTTTTCATTATTTGTTGTTTTGACATACTTTTGTGGAGTTATCCAAATGTGTATCTAAAAAACAAAAAATTGCCCATTGATATGGTATATGTGATATAAAAATTAAAACATTTTGATTTATTTCGGACAAAACTGTTCTCCGAGAGTCACTGTTTCAGTCAGCGATTCGAGTGATCATCCGTGGTCCAAGTGTAATTAAGTTGGCAATACTGGTATTGTGTTTTGGTTTATAGTTTTCCATGCGGTCAGCACCTGCAAACAATTGTTGCTTCCTGGGATTTCACGACTTGCACCAGATTCTGTTATAATTAGCTTACTTCCTCAGTCGCTTGGATCAATAAATGGTGCATCTATGCTCCACCTAAATTATTTCACCTGAATATAGAAACCTGCTGATGTTTATTTCCTTTTCCTGCAATGTAGGGTTATTGACCAAAGAGTGTTCAGGCCAGGTATTAGGGCGGTGTGTTAGTGGAGATTCTAGAGATATATTGGCGAGCCCCTGACTACGGGGATTCCTTTAGTTCTCCTGTGGCAAACTGCCCTAACTATAACAGGGTTACAATAAATAAAATCACCTACCTGGCGCTCAACACATCGCTGAGTCAGTGATACGTTAAGAGCAAGGTAAGTGGCTTTATTTATTTATTTAGTATATATTCCCTATCCAGTCATATGTTGGCTTCCCCTCTGCCCCGCACCGCCGCTCTTACCTGTACCGGCCACACCTGCATGATACCCCTGGGCCAGTTGAAGATGGAAGATCTTCTAAGGCCAATCAGCTGGTTAAAATGACACTTCAGAAGGCTAATTCTTCAAAACTCTTCAATGGATAAAAAAAGCAGTCATACTATCCAGTAGACAGATCTCTTTTTTTGTGAAATGATACAACAAAAGCTCAATATTTCCCATGATGTATGGCATGAGCCTCATACGGTTTCTTGGCAGAGCTTTCCTTGGGTTGTGATTGCATGATGAAAAAGGACAGTTCAAAATAGAGCAGCTTGAATGCGACTGTTGCTTGCTTAGACAACCCAAAAAAAAGTAACAATCCTCATATTAATCAGGAACATTCTAAAGATGTATTCTAATTAGCCATTTGAATTCTACGTAGGGGCTGAAAAACAGATGACAGGGATGTGGTTTATTGGAGAGGACGTTAAAGGGTACACATGAGGAAACATGAAACTGCTCCCTTCAAACTGATACCAAGCACAAGAACTCAGGAAAACACTTTGTTCTCTGGAAGTAAAGTACATCATGAGTAATATGTATAGAAGTGGTAGATTTGTTTGTTTTGGGAATATACAGTGGATTGCCAGGCCTTTACCATATATATTTAAATTCTCTCTGCATAGAGCCCCCTTTCTATTCTTTATTGTAAGATAGCCTTTAAACCAGCAAATTACAGATCAGCTTCTCTAGGTACAACTAATGCAGAAGGAGACATTTCACCTGAATACAGAAGGTGTACTGTTTCTATTTAATGCACACACCCATGCCTGCACTGGGAACAACATATTAATGGAAGACAGACAAGCTGCTTGGTATTGCAGGCCTGCCTTCCACTGAAGGTGTCTGACGTATTCTCTCTTTCAAGAGAATTCTGCATCTCTCGCGGGCATGTGCAGTATGTGACTCCTCCTGCTGTGTGGAGATGCCATGAATATCTGTGGAACTCCCTTTAACACACCCAAGGAGGGCCCCTGATTGTGCACTGAGTGTGTGCCACATCATATTTGGCACATACTCATTGTACCTCAAGACAACTTTCTTGCATGTGCACCCCTGTCTGTAATATGGTTTCAGGCCCAAAGGGAAAAGTTACCCTCATTTATATGTGGACACATTCCCATGCAAATGTGGGATTGTATCTTTGTTACAGGACAGGTACAAGCATCTGCAGCCCCTTCTGTAATACCAAAGTGCTGCAAATGTGCACAAAGTAGACACAAATGACAAGTACGCCCTGGTGCCCTAAGAATACTGTGGTCCCAAGTGTGGTAGCTGAATTAAATAGATTAGAAGGCATGGTAGATTGTTTTATCTTTCTGTTAGCTCTACTTTGAAACAAATTACCCAATCTTTTCATAACGTCGTTAAGATTTGTCTTTGGCTTTTCTGAGCTAAGATGTAGTTTTAAGTTCAACAGGTTTAATTATTGCACCAGAGTACACAGGTGCCAAATAGGAAGACACCCAACTGAATACAACCTTTTACATAACATTATTATTTGCATCAAAATATTATAGAGTTAGAGATGAATAAAACAAAAAATCCTCTGTAAGAGCAAATCCATTACTGGTTGCTAGTCCTAGCAAATAATTATTCAACGGAAAATGAAAGGTCGTATTCAATAAATTGCTATGTATTTAAGTGTAGGCATACTATCTTTTCCATCATAGATCTATTAACCTGCGACATTGGTTGCTTCAACCCTGCTTTCTTTGTGCAGAGAAGAGCGGCAAAATACATAATTCTAAACTCAGAACAGTTGCTGTAGTAGTTTGTAAAATATTAATAAATGTGTTAATTTCAAAGCAAAGCCCTGTGGGCTTGACTTTTCAAAACCCAACAAATAAGCTCATAAAGCAATTTGTGAGGGGCAATTAGCTTCTTAATGTTAAACTTAATTATTTAAACAATCTGTACTACTCCAGATTATGAATCAGCACACAATGAATTGAACAAATATGACTTTGGCTCATCGAGTTTTGTAAGTGCTTTCAGAGCTGGGCATAACATCAATCTGAGTTTATTGTTTTCCTGTCCACTTGTATCCTATCCTTGTGCACCAATACGTCTTACTTATTGTATGCTCCTGCAAAACAATAGTGATTGTGGGATTTTTTTATCACATATGTACATTTTTTCAGTCTTCTCTATCCTCACTCCATTCCCATTCCACCTTTCAATTTGCTATTTTGTTCACATTTAATAAACATGGACGTGGCACCTACATATTGACTCAAATATATCATGCAATCATAATATTGTGCTCAAATATCGTAATTGTGAACAAAAATATCAAAGGCAAGCATATCATCTTTTGAACTTTTTTACAGTGATCGAAATTTAAAATATAATTTACTGTTTATTGTTTTCATTATGTTGCTTTTATGTCTTGTATTATTTTTGATTTTATTATTCATGTATTGTGAAATTTATTTTACATTTTTAAATAATGTTGTACTAATGTACAATGTTTTTGATTTGGGTTTATTGAGGAATTGGCTTGGCATTTCTATTGGTATTTCTGAAATTGTTAATATATTTTTACTGATTAGCTTGATGTTGTTATCTGCTATTTATTCGTTTACATTTAACAAATTTTAAGTTGTTTATTAGATTTTAATTTCAGTTTGTAGGGTTTATTCAGGATTCAGGAGGTTATGTTCTTTAATTATTAATTAATGTTAATTGACTATTTCTTTAAAATTTGCTATTTACTTGTTTGGACGTTTAATATACATGTACTTTTGAGTAGTAGCATTTATTGGTGGTTGATAGGCAGTGTTGTAGTACAATATAATAACACTGATAGTAATTGCATGATGTATTAATTATGCTAATTCTTATTATGTGTACATAGCATATCAAATCTGTTTGAAAATGTCTGTACTTTTCCCATTGCTTGTTAAATTAGTTTTAGAATAATAAATCTGACCCATTCCCAAAAGTATGCACTTTCCCCAATGTTTGTTAGATTGAAGGTAAAATTGTTATTCTGACCAATATATGCACTTTCTCCAGTGTGTTTTTTAGACTGGAGTTAGAATAGTAAATTTGACCCTCTCAATGTATGAACGGCCCTTATGTTTGCTAGACTGGAGTTAGAATAGCAAATCCGACCCCCTGTTCCCCCAATGTATGTACTAGGTAGATTAGAGCTAAAAAGATAAACCGGACCACAGCATGTAAACATTTTCCTCAATGTTTGTTAGACTGGAGTTAAAATAGTAATTCTGACCCCCTTCCCAACAATGTACAGATTTTCCCAATATTTGTTAGTCTGGAGTTAGAATTGTAAATATGCCCTTCCCCATCAAAGTATGCACTTTCATAAATGTTATTTAGGCTGGAGTTGGAATATTAAATCTGACCCAACCTCCAATGTACCTTACGCAATGTTTATTGGATTGGAGTTAGAATAACTAATTTAACCCCCTCCCAATTGTGGACCAATGCATTTTTTGCCAAAATAATGTTGTACTATGTCTTATAAGTAAGCAAAGTTACTATTTTTGAAGTCAATGTTTTTACCCTTGTATTTTGTTTTTGTGGTTGAAATTTCATCATAGAACCCAAGGAGGATGGAGTACTACTTTCCAGCTTAAATGCAGTTGAGTAATGTGGTAGGCTAGCTCTCTTCATAGTACACCAAAATGAGGTACACTGTGCAGGGAGCAATACAACCCTTATTGGTTTACAGAGACACAAGTAATAATCCCAAATGCTCTCTTCTGTGGCAGCGGGGGCGAGCAGTTTAGGCGTATCATAGGGTAGTGCAAAGAATTTGTAGTACTCACAGAGGCAATAAATGAGTCACACACTCAAGAATAAACCAGAGAAAAGTAGACACTTAAGCCCAAAGCCTAAAAATTACGCCTTCATTATGTACTTTCTTTAAGGTAGTCCCAAAGACTTTAACATTAAAAAAGCCTCCTCCAGCCCCACGAACTGTTGTTCCACATTCTTCAGAGGATGTCATAAGTCCGAATAGGTTTCAGACGCTAGTAGGTGTTCCACAGTCTCCAGAAATGGCAACTTCTAGTATTTTAAGGGTGGTGGAGTAGGAGAGCCTATTTTTTGCCAAAGGCATGGATCCCCCACCTCCTCAGGCAGGTAACCTAGGAAACCCACAGTCGGTATCAATATCAGCGTTGCACAGGGACTCAGATCATCAGCCTTAGCAGCTGATAGAAACGAAGTGTGTGGCCGCACCTCCAACTCAACTCAACCACAGGCACAATGAGTCTCCAATTTATTCCAGCTATTAACCTCCGAAGTCAGGAGTAGGTTTGAGATTTCTGAGACAAATCAAATGGGGATTAGGGCAGCCTGTGATGAGCTAGAAAGGAAATGAGATGACCTTACAGCCAGGACCGCACGGTTAGAAACCTCGGTGAGGGACTTGACTCTTCAGTCCAAAGCCAATAAAAAAGAGATTTCTCTTTTGAGGGGAATAAAATGGTCATACAAGAGACACTGGAGTCTTTGGAGAACAACCAAAGAAAAAATAACTTCCATTTGTTAAGAGTAACTGAGGGGCGGAGGGGGATGATGTGAAACTGTTTGTGGGAATATTGATAAAAGAAGGAACTCATACTGACTATACGGAACAAGATCTAATACATGACATGCAGAGGGTCCACATGGATCCTTTCAGGTTATCTCAGAGCAAAACAAAGCCCATAAAAATTTTGGGTCATTTCCACACTTATGAAATCAAGGAAGAAATTCTCACTAAGGCCTTAAAAATGAAGACTCTAACTATGGACAGTTTCAGTTTTGAGATAAGGTCGGATGTGTCCCAAATTACGGCAAATAAACAATGGGAGCTAGGCAGCTGATTGACCCTTTAAAAAAATTGGTCCGACAATGTAACTAAGATTTCCTACTAGCTTGCGCATGATACATAATAATAAGATGCAGAAATTTCAACGTAAAAGAGAAGCGTAGGAATTTAATAAGTCCATCTCTGAAGAAGGGATAATTTAGAGAGGGTTTTATTTTTAATTTTCCTTTTTTATTTATTCTATCCCTCTCTATAGGGCTTTTGTATATCCTATTTTCTTTTTCTTTTCACCTTCCGAGTAGACAGAGTGAAGTAAACAGGTCTAGCGGCATAATTTCATTTGTTATGTTTTCTTACGACTCTAGGGAGCCCCCATAGGCTTAGGTTTAAGCCATGAAAGAGGTAGAAGGAGTGTTCTCCACACGGTCATCAATCAAGAAATGATTTCTTCTTGATTAACCAAGAGTTAAAGGAACAGGTGCAAGAAGTAAGGCATTTAGGAGCGCACCTTCCAGATCACTCTGCTGTAACCCTCGTTTCAGTCCTTTCGAAGACCACAGTACAGAAGATATGGACAATGGATCGCACACTATGTTGGACAATGCTGTAGTGGAGAAATTAGGTCTAGAGTCACAGGAGTTCTTTGCGGATAACCTGGGCAGTGGACCGTTCGGAGTTGTCTGGGACACTTACAAGTCTTTTTTGAGGGAGAAAATAACCGCCATCCAATCATATAAAATCAAAAAATATAGAGCTGAGCTTGCCGAAATCGAGGGTAAGATACAGCGGTTGGAGCAGCAGATATTAGCGAGTGGGGTAGAGCATCTGGGGCGATACAATCCTCTCTTCAAGCCCTTAAGTTGGATCTTGCAGGTGTTGTGGGCGTAAGAGTACAGAAAAGATGGCAGGCAAGCAAACTTGCACACTTTGAATATGGGGAAGGGTGTGGTAAGTTACTTGCCTGGAAAGTGAAGAATGGTCAGGCAAGGTATTTCATAAAGGAAGTTAAAAGCGAGGTAACAGGAAGCTCTTTTAGGACCAAGGTGGGTATAGAAGAGACGACCTTTTGAACCCATTTTTGAAGGTGTATCATTAGGATTGGGTAGTAACAGAAGAAAAGCAGGGATGCTATAAATACTACTAGGACAGAAAGTGAAATTGGGAAGGCAATTTTGACAGGGAAATCAGGCAAAGCAGCAGGTCCAATATATATAAAATACTGGGGAAATTTATAATACCAGTAATGGTAAAACTGTTCTCAGCTATTTATGAGGAAGGCAACGAGATACCTACTTCTTGGAATGAGGCTATAGTGACCCTAATCCGTAAACCAGACAAATCTCCCAATCTATGTGATCCCTACAGGCCTATTTCGCTACTGAACAGCGATTATAAAATCTTCGCAAAAATACTTGCAGATAGGTTGAATGGTGTTGGGGGGATCTCCTGCACCAAGATTAGAAGGGTTTTGTGAGGGGAGGGGGATCCAGGATATTATGTATAATCTAATTGGAGCAATCAACACAGCATCTGTTCACAAAGTTCCCCTGGCAGTTATTACTTTAGATGCAACAAAGGCCTTTGATAGGGTAAATTGGCCCTATCTTCAGAAAGTTTTAAGGCTGATCAATCTGGGCGATAACTTCTGCAGAACCATAGAACTGATATATAGAATACCATCTGCTAGGGTCTTGGTAAATGGAAGCCTGTCAAGGTTCTTTAAAATTTCAAGGGGAACCAGACAGGGATGCCCACTATCCCCTCTTCTTTTTACTTTGTATATCGAACCACTAGCGGTAAAAATTTGAAATCATGAATGAATACTTCCTTTCAGGTATAGGGGTTGGGAGAGAAAGGTTGATTTATATGCCGATGACATAATGTTGTATATATTCGATTTGCACAGCTCACTTCCACTAGTATATGAGCTATCTTCACAATTTGGGTGCATCTCAGGTTATGAAGTGAATGAGTATAAAACGATGATTATGGCTTTTAACACTAACCCTCAGCAGAAAAGCGTTAAAACGGAAATGAGATATTTAGGTATTAGAGTTGTATAAAACATCGAAAGAATACCAGAAGCTAATCTACAAAAAGCAGCAAGGGAATCAGTAAGCAACTTCTAAGTTGGTCTCATCTGCCTTTGACAATCTTTGGAAGAGCAAATCTCGTAAAAATGACGATTCTCCCTAAACTCACTTTCTTATTTCAAAATATCTCCTTGGCTTTCAAGGAGGAGTGGCTCAAAAAGGTGCAGGCCAAGATTAGTAGCTTCATTTGGACCTCAAAAGGGGCTGAATTTCATGGAAAAACCTTAGATGGAAGAATGACAAGGGGGAGTTTGTGCCTTCCAGACTTTTCCTACTATGCCTGGATCTTTTTGTTAAAAAGTGAAACTATGCTCTTTAATGAACCGGATGGATCAGATATTGGGAAAATGTTCAGGGCAATGTTATCAAATGTGAAGGGAGGTGAACAAGGCTTCATATTCAAGCTTGGAGACCATAGATGTTTCTTGAAAGTGCATCTTAAGACTTTACAGTGTTTTGCAGTTTTGTGGCACAAAATAAGAAAATAGACAAAACTCAGCTATTTCAGTGGATTAGCACCAATCTGGAATGCCCCTGGTTCTCCAGAGTGGACTAAAGACAGTCTGGCTGTTCCGATAAAGGAAGCAGGGGTACTGAGGTGGGGTCAGCTAATGGAAAATGAAAGTCTGATTTCCTGGAACACGGGGCAAGAGATTACCAGTAACTGCCTATTGAGGTTTAAATATTTGCAGATAAAGAGTTGGTGTCTTTCTGATGGGGTGGACTTGGGTGTCTCTAATTAATTTTAGTCTTCGATGGTCGGCAGTGCCACAAGAAGAAAGGAAGTGGCAAAATGGTACTGGCTGCTGGTGGACCTGTAGGACGGTGATTTTAGACTTTGGGGGAAGAGCTTGCCGGGGATGCAGTTAGAAGATTTATGGTAAGTATATTGTAACATTCTGTACTCCACGGTGCATGCTGCAAATTTAAGGAGGAACCACGTGTTTTGTCTCCACAGGGCCTATTGGACACCACTCAGGTTGTCTAAACTGGGGAAAGGTGCCACGTCGAGATGGCCTAAATGTGGCCAAGAAAAGGGGATGATATTCATACGTTTTTGGAGTGTGCCGAGATCCAGTGTTTCTGGACTGAAGTGAGTAATTGTATGTCTATGATACTCGGCGAGACTCTTCAGGTAAGCAAAGCCCTTGTCTTTTTTGGGGTTTCTGAAGATTACAAATCGTTTTCATTAAATGCAAGAAAGCTAGCTTTTTATTTGATTTTACTCTCCCCTAGGGAGATTCGTAAAACTTGGATAAAAATCATCCCCCCAACCAAGGTGGATTGGATGAATTCTGTAAAATATACGTTCCTTTTAGACAGGGCGAATGAAAGTAAGAGGAATGAGTTTTGGGGTCCTTATGAAAACTGGCTAAAAGCTTTTGCTGATATAGTCCCATGATTAGGCCTTTTTACTTTATTACTTCACTACTCTGGTGGTCGCAACACAGATGGCTGAGTCAGACTGAGCTAACCGTGGAAGGTGAAGTTACGTGTTAAGTGACCCAGTCTTGGCTCAAAACAAAGATCTTTGGCTGGTGCTGTGTTAATGGTGACCCCAGAGCACGTTTTTAGGTCTCGCCTAGACGAAAGCAAAAGCGAAGCTTTTGCTGTCTATGCGAGACAACTTATGTTGCCGCTTTTCTGGGAATATTGTGGACATCAGACTGTGACGAGCCTGTCCTCCTGGAGATTGCAGCTCGTGAGCGCGCACGTCGCGTCGCCCTGCCTGCTATTCGCATTCACACAAAGGCTCCCGCACGCATGCGCACATACACACACTGCATACACACACACGCACCCCCTTTAACAGACACACGCGCACACCCCACCCCCACTCACCCCTCCTCCTCCGCAACACACTCACCTGTTCGGGCGGACCGGGACTCGATCAGGAGCCCGAGGGCTCCTCGGACAGTGGCTTCTCTCTCGTCTCGCGCCGCGATGGGGGCGGGACTCCCGGTTGGGGCCGCGCTGCGATTGGCCGGCTGCCCAACCGCTTCCGGGTCGCCGCAGGCAGCGCGGCGGCCCGGCGGGAACTTGATGAAACTCCCTGGGCTGCAGTGGTGAATAGAAATTCAGCTGCGTGGCAGTGTCTATGGTGGTTTTGCGACTCCGCAAAGAATAGACTGCTGTAGAGCGATCTGGAGGACCTGGGCGTCAGAGAGCCCACAGACTCTCCTTTTGGTACCAGGAAGGAACCGAGACTCTGCAACAGTGCAAATGCCGAAGTCTGGTCGGGCTGTAATTGCAGGTACGGGGCTACAACTGCTTTAGCAGTGATCACTCGGTGCAGGACTGCAGCTACGAAAGTTGTGGCTGCTTGCAGGCTGATCACAACTGCCTAAGTTGCGACCGGCCTCTGTAGTAATACAACTGCTGAAGATGTGACGGGCACGTGTAGGGGTGCATCAGCGGAATTTCTGGTTAGGCACGAGGGGTTGCACCAGCCAAGTATCTCCAGGTCCTGTTGACGGCTTAGTCGTGAGCCTATTGTCAGACCAGCGCTTTGGGACAATACTGTTAACTAGCTGGGACAGCGTTGAATCAAGAAGCGCCACAAATGAGCAGCACCGGCTCACTCAGCTGCAAAGTCCTGTTCTTCAGTGGGGCACACAAACCCACAGCGCCTTTCGCCGCTTTCTGCGTGGTATATTACGTTCAAATGTTACCCTTACATTGGGAACGCAAAGCTCGTAAAATTTCCAAGTCCAAGCGTAAGTAGCATAATTAGTCCAGTTTTCTACACTTGCATTCTGGACCTGAAGTTCGGAGTTTATCATGTGATTAATGACTACATATCAAGGAATGCAGAGAGAAACCTGGACTGACTGAGCTTCTCAAGCACGAACATAGGAAACATGGGAATAGGCGGGCACTCTCACTAGAATGAGCTTTCTATCTTTACTGTTCTATGCTGGGAATAGGAGGGCACTCTCACTAGAATGAGCTTTCTATCTTTACCGTTCTATGCTGGGACAGGCAATGCCCTCTTCAGACCTCTCAAGTTGACCCATGTTCACCTGCTCCAGTTTATTTTTTTGTTGTCTGGGGATTGTAGTCATGCATTTGTTCAAATTGAGATTTTATACTGCAAGCATTAGAAATATAATGGCAAGGGAAGAATGGAAGATTACATAATAGGTTATGATGGGTTACGGTAGTAGCAAACTTGGTATAACAAGCATTTGCAACGCAATAGGTCTCGCATTTGCGAGAGTTTGAGCTGTGTTAGCATTGTAAATGACAGTGCCTTTTATTTAGGTTTTAAAAAACAAAACTTAAATAAAAGGCATTGTCATTTACAATGCTAATAGCTCAAACTTGTATAAATGCGAGACCTATTGCATTGCAAATGCTTGTTCTTTTGTTGAATTCACCAAGGCGAATGGGGACAAAAAAAAAAGAATAAATCCGAGACCAATCTAGAAAAATAACACATATTTTTTACATAAATTTCATCACCAAGAACTTTGTGATTAAATAAGTACTTTTTGAGTTATCGATTTTAACAGGTATGCAAAGTGTTCACTTAAATGTGCCTTGACACAGTAATTCTTTCCTATGGGGAAAAAAAGCATATACTGGCTACAGTTACTTGCCATAAGTTTTCAGTGTTCCCATTCAGGACATAAGGTAGTACGGGACCAAGGTCCAAAGAACCACCAGCAGTTAGTCTTTACCTGCCCTGGAGTGTCCAGGTCAGGTTGGTAGCTTTGCGCGCTACACCGAAGTAGAGGGGGGGCACATAAAAACAGGCAGCAGTGGGGGCATGGGGAGCAGTCCGGGTGCTCCCTATGAGGGGCTTGGTTTGTGAGGCTCCTGGGAGCAAGGAAGCACAGTCGGTATTCGGGAACCCAGGCTGGGTGCAGAGTGGTTATGTCAGCTGGGCCTGTGCATCATAGGCGCTCATGGTTGTCTGTCTCATCTGTTGAGGGGACAAAAGCAGGATAGCTGTGCCACTCTTGAAGTAGGTCCCTACAGTGCTGACATTTCTCGACGGCTGCTCATCTTGGATTCATTGGTGTCCAGATTGGACTCAAAACAGGCTTTGGTTTCTGCAAGGTTAGTCTGGTGTTCCGGGTATTAGTGTTATGCAGCTCCAGTTGGTCCTTGCGTTTTCTCACTTGGTGGGGAGATGGATCTAATCTCCTGGAGCATGAAGACCTCTTCCTGGGTGGCTGCTGTGCCGGTGGGACTGGGGGGCGGCAGAACAGTGGACTGTACTTTGCTGCTTGGTGCCTGCAAGCTGTAGGAGAGTAGCTCCTCTACTCCAAGGGAGACTGCTGGCAATTTACAAAGTGCTGGCATTCCATCCGGATTCTTGGCTGATGCATGGTTGCAGGATGAGTTGGTTTGTCACGATTGTCGGGATAGGTGCAGGTAGGCATGGTTTGGTGGCAAAAGGTCTGCAGCTGGTCCTCAGTTCTTGCTTCTTCACTCTTCTCTGTTCTCCTCTTCTTTTGTCTGTGGAATCTCATTTCTTGGTGTCAGGGGTGCCACCTTAATACTGAATGTAGGGATGTTAAGGGGAATGTAAGGTAGTAACCAATGGGCTACTTACCTTTGGGGTGTCTACATCTCCTATGTGATCACTTCCTGTGGGGAGTAGGCATAACCCTAACACAGTGTACCAAATCTTTTCAAAATCAAGATGGTGAAATTCTACTTTTTGTGTTCACTTCAGGTAGCCCACCTTAGGTGTGTAACAAGTCTGATAGTCATCACTCCTCCTGACTAGCTAATTTTCTCACATGTCCTGATGCCAGATGGGCCTATAGCAGGGGGTGGCATTTCCCCTGACTGGGAGAAGCAAGGGTCACATATCGAAGGAAACAGAGACCTTTAAAGTCTCCTGACTTGATATGTTAATTACTAGATATCCTTCTTAAAGGAGGTGACAACACCTTCGGCCAGAGCAGGCATTACCTCTGAACTCATAGACCACAGGCTCTCTCCTCCAGGGGGTCAGAAACTTGTGTGTAGTGGGTGGCAGGCTGGCCAATACCAGTCAGCCTGCACATTAGACATTGGTGGATTTTCCAGAGGCACCTCTAAGGTGCCCTCTCTGTGCATGTCTTAAAATCCAATTTTGGCATCAGTATGGATTTATTAAGACAAGGTGTTTAAAAGCAAACACCATAGGTTTCAGTGAAGCCATCATATAGATGAGGAACTCATAATGACCAGTGTCCAGTACATACACTTAAGATGGCTTACGTGCTCACTTGTACAATCCAAATATTGAACTAGACAGCAGTGGGGCGTATCTGCAAATGCAGATATGACCACACATGTAATATACTTCTTCTCGCCTTAGGGCTGTAAGGCCTTATGTAGGCGGGGTGACTTACATATATTTAATGCATGGTTGGGGGGCATGGCACAGAGGGTGGGTGTCATGTCATGATTTCACTTTTGCCTACATCATTTCATGCAGCCTGCAATGGCAGTCTGCATAAGTTTGGCGGTGGGTCCCTTAGGGTGGCACAGCCCTTATGGCCCCTCTTTATGATCCATACCCTAGGTAGCAGGGGTACCATTTACTGCGAACTTAGAGGGGTGCTATATGTCCTGCCAATTGTGGAACAATTGCACTGTTACCTTGTTGTTAGTGAAAGAACACTGGCACTGGTGACCTGGTTAGCAGGAACCCAGGGCACCTCAGTCAAAGTTGCATCACATACCATTCAGAAAATGGGGGTGACATGTCAAATAGGGGCACTTGCCTCTGAGTAAGCAACATGCATTTCTATGAATCATTTTTGCCAAAGTTTAAGGTTAAGTTAATTTAAGTCACCATTCTATAAATGAAAAGGCATGGCCACTGCAAATGCACTATGTTTGACTAATTATCAAGAGGATAAAGGAATCTGTTTGGCCACAATTTGTTATAAGATATGCAGAGATGGGATGGCATTCCCTGAAGTAGTCCTATCTTAAGTGTGGAACACACTTAACCTCGATGCACTGTTGCTATATGTGGTTCACAATGAACAACACTTGGTTTAAACAATATTTACAAAAATAAACATCAATCTTTTTCTATTTAAACTCATCAAATTTACTTCACAGAATTACAATGAAGACTCTCATATAGCATTCCAACATTAACATAAAGTTATTTCCAAAATATTAACATTGGACAATTGTTAGACATCCAAAAAACGATAAATCTTCTCTGTCCCCAATGCATTTCGAGCTCTAAGAGCTCTTCATCAGGGACCTGAAAACTGAAATGAACAGTATGTCAACTTTCTCAGTTACAAAAATGTCAAATATTCTCAAGGTACATGGCAAAATATTACGAAAATAGAACTCAAATAAGTACATTATTAAAAGGTGAATCACAAAGAAAGGATAGAACCTCAACCCCCACCACTGTGTGTGGAAATACCTCCAATACTCACTCGTCCAAAACAACAGAAATCAGGGTCCTGCAAAGACAGGATTGATTTGAATCATTCTAAACGATCACCAAATCATCACAATGTAAGCGACAGTGGAAGCCTAGCCACTATCTTACCTTGAAGTTAACTGGGCGATGTATTGAACGGATTCAACCAGAAATAATGGGCGCTCACTACAGCCGTGATCCTCAAGCTACCAACAACAAGAGAAACCAAACTTAATAACGCATGCCTAATAAACTCCAATACTCAGTCGTTAGAACACCTATCTCTAGCCTTACCTCTCTCAACTCAAAAAGACTACTCCTGTTCCTTCGCTTGAGGTCTCAGCTAACAATCGGAAAACCGCTGCTCACTCGATCCACGCTGCAACTCAGAAATATCGTGAACTCCGAAACTAAAAACTTCAGGAGATTCAGATTACCAAACAAATGTTTTTGTGTACAATCGATGTCAAGTCGTTGTATACATCGATACCTCACCAATCCGGCATGGAATCCGTGGAATGGGCTTTGTTGCAACAACCATTAATCAAGGCTGACAAGGGTTTCATTTTAGAGTTACTACATTTTTGCCTCTATCATAGTTACTTTCAGTGGTCCACTAAGTTTTTTCTCCAACAGAATGGAACCTCAATGGGATTTGCGGGAGCTCCCGCATACGCAAATACCTTTATGGCGAAATTTGAGGCAGACTTCGTCTATTGTAATGTACCTTGAGAATACTTGACATTTTTGTAACTGAGAAAGTTGACATACTGTTCATTTCAGTTTTCAGGCCCCTGATGAAGAGCTCTTAGAGCTCGAAATGCATTGGGCACAGAGAAGATTTACCGTTTTTTGGATGTCTAACAATCGTCAAATGTTAATATTTTGGAAATAACTTTATGTTAATGTTGGAATGCTATATGAGAGTCTTCATTGTAATTCTGTGAAGTAAATTTGATGAGTTTAAATAGAAAAAGTTTGATGTTTATTTTTGTAAATATTGTTTAAACCAAGTATTGTTCATTGTGAACCACATATAGCAACAGTGCATTGAGGTTAAGTGTGTTCCACACTTAAGATAGGACTTTTAAGTAGGCACGGCCAGGACAAACGTGCTACCTCTGTTGCACGCTTATGTTAAAGAGTACAGAACCTGATTAGTTGTTCTGAAAATCCTTAAAAGTAAAGGTGTGCTCCTCTTAGTCACTAAAATCATTCCCTTAAGTAGTCAAATTTCTAGCGACATCACCCTACTCACACTGCAAATCTGAGAAGAAGAATTTTTCTACTTAAATATTCACACTGACCTCGACTCGGTGCTGCTGGGACTGGCCCTGAGAGCAGAACACTGTATAGTAGCGGGGGACTTCAACTTTCGGATGGATGATCCGTCTGACCCCGCTGCTATAAAGCTTTCTGAGGCCATGATCCCGTTGGGTCTTATCCCTTATTTGCAGGGGCCAACTCACGTCAAGGGGCATACTCTAGACCAGGTCTTCTCTACATCGCCCTTTGTGGTGAAAGAGACCCTCCCGGTTCTGTGGTCTGATCATTGGCTCGCCAAATTTGCTATCACTGGCATCGCCAAGCCGGCCATCTCTGCCCCGCAGCAACGGGGACGTGCGTTCAGAGCGTTCAACAGAGTGACCCCTGAGATGCTGGCTCAGGCCGCCTCGGATCATCCCTGTCTTCTCTCCGGTGACCTGGAGAGAGATTTGGAGTCCCTGCAAGCATGGCTTTCCGACAGGCTCAACGACCTGGCCCCGGTGTTGCCCCTCCGACTGACAGCGAAGCGGGTTTCCACCCCTTGGTTTACCACTGCACTGTGGGCTAAGTGGCAGCAGTGTAAGGTGGCCGAAAGGGCCTGGCGGGCACACTATGATAGCATGGACAGGTTGGCCTACAAGGCTGTGGTCAAGGCTTACCACCGGGATATCCGCCTTGAAAAAAAAGCCTATCTTGCGGGGAGAATTGAAGCAGCCTCAA
The DNA here is from genome assembly GCF_964263255.1 of Lissotriton vulgaris. Classification (NCBI taxonomy): domain Eukaryota; kingdom Metazoa; phylum Chordata; class Amphibia; order Caudata; family Salamandridae; genus Lissotriton; species Lissotriton vulgaris. The sequence goes on along the minus strand of NC_141696.1, from coordinate 997,227,265 downwards.
ACTCCAGCAGGGAGATCTTTACCATAGTCAGAGAATTGATCTCTCCTCGGACCACTACATCGGAAGAGGTGCCCTTAGATTCCTGGGCGGCGGACATTGCTTGTTTTTTTACAAGCAAGATAAAACTCATCCAGGACTCTTTTCCATCTGGGGCACCTGTTATGCCGGTTATACCTGAGGCCAGTTTGTTCCATCCGGCCGCGCAGGGCGTCACATTAGCTGAGTTTCCATCTTTGCCAGCCGCAGCTTCCCTAGCGCTTATGGGCAACCTGAAATCTGGGTCTCCACTTGACCCTTGCCCAGCCAAGCTTCTGGGTAAGTTGGCGGAAGTGATCAATCCACTGGCAAACCCTCTTCTGAATCTCTCGTTGAGGCAGGGAGTGGTTCCGCCAGTCTGGAAGCAGGCAATGGTCATCCCGCTGCTTAAGAAATCGGGTCTTGACCCGAAGGTCCCTGCCAACTATAGGCCGATTTCCTTGCTGCCGGCTCTCGTTAAGATCTTGGAGAAATATGTTCAGTCGGTACTCTCCAATTTTTTGGAGACCCATGAGATCTTACATGACTCCCAGTCGGGCTTCCGTTCAAATCGTAGCACCGAGACCGCGCTCCTTGAGGTTTCTGAAACTATCAAAGGGGTGTTGGATACCGGGGGCAAAGTCATGCTGGTGTTGTTGGACTTGTCGGCGGCTTTTGACACCGTCCCCCATAATGGCCTTCTCACAAGACTCTATGAGATTGGTCTTCGGGGGACGGTGCTCAGTTGGTTCTCGTCCTTTCTAGCTGGCGGCCGGCAAACGGTCTGGACACCGCCTGACACCGCCGCGATGCCGCCTTTGGGAGTCGGGGTCCCTCAAGGCTCTATATAGAGCCTGACCCTTTTTAACATCTTTATGACCCCTTTGGCGGCGGTGGTGGAGTTGTTTGGTGCCCGGATCGTGTCGTATGCCGACGACACCCAGCTCCTCTTTTCTTGTGAGAGAGGGGCGGACTTTGACGGGGAGAGTATCCGGAATTGCCTTGGGATGGTGTTCACATGGTTCCAACTGAACAGCCTCAAGTGCAATTCCGATAAATCCGGGGTACTCTTTTTCGGGTGCGATACGGAGCCTAGCTGGCAGGCCTGGTGGCCCATCGATATGTTCCCTCCGTCCGGTTCTTCCCCTATGGCCAAAAACTTGGGGGTTAAGATGGACAAGGGGCTGACGATGAAAGCCCAGATCCTTGGAGTGACCGGCACCTGTTTCGGCCTATTAAAGATGCTGCGGAGGTTCTTGCCTCTTCTGTCGGAGGAGCACAGGAGGCTGACTGTGCAGGCCCTGATAGGTTCCAGGTTGGATTACGCCAACATTCTTTACCTGGGCCTACCAGAGTACCTGTTGCAGCGTCTTCAAGTTGCGCAGAACGCGGCTGCCAGGGCCATTTTTGGTGTAAACAGACGTACTAGCGCCTCGGGCCTGTTGTTGACTCTGCACTGGCTACCCATCTGTAAACGGATCGCTTTTAAGGCTATGACTTTGGCATACAAGGCTCTCCATGCTGTGGGAGCAAGGTATCTCCAAAAGAAACTGGCCTTTTACCATCCGGCTCGTTCTCTGAGATCAGAATCTTTGCTCTTGGCGGCTGTTCCTCGTGTTAAGAGAGCGCGCCTGGGTGGCCGTTCCTTCAGCCTGCTGGCCCCACAGATGTGGAATTCGCTTCCGCTCCCTCTCAGGGGGGCTTCGAATCTGCTTGACTTTAGGAGAGGTCTTAAGACCTGGTTGTTCACTCAGTAGTCCCGCTAGCAGTCCCCTCTTTTTTTCCTGTGTGTTCTTTGTTTTTTTTAATGTGTTATGTTATTGTGAATCAGTTCTCCTTACCCAAAGCGCCGGGACACTCTTTTTGAGTAACCGTTGCGCTATACAAAAGAATAAATAACATAACATAACATAACATAACAAAAATGTGTTGTTTTGCCTCATTCAGTTTGCAGTATGATAGCTCAGGGAATCTGCAAGATGCACACAAATAAAAACATTTTTTTTTGTATTTCAAATTAAATTAATACGACATTTAACATTGAACCAGACAAAAACCGGAAGGCTGGCAGACAACAGGGAAGATATTAATTAAATTAAATTAAACAATCCAACTTGACAAACGAAATGGGAAATGGAGAAGGCTAACCAGGAAGTATATTTACCAGAAAGCCTTTTGGAAGTCAGGACAAAGTAAAATATCATAACTTTCCTCCTGCTTCTGCTAAATTTATGGGTCCACAAATGAATTAGAACTGAGCCAACCTATGAAACTACACCTAATCCTATTTGTTTTTCAAACTTTGACGCTTCATGAACTATACATGGTATAGTGTATTACTATGATAAGGAGTCCACCATCGAGCCTGTGAAAAGACAATGCACATGACCTGCGTACTTGGTGATTCAATCAACACCACTTTGCGTGAAATGGTGCCAAATTTGGCACATTTCACACGCCTTTTTCCAACAACCACTGATTGTGCAGTTTCTGATGCCCCTGCATGTCAGACATGCTCCGATTAAACTATTTTTTAAATCACAACAAAACTAAGCAGAGACAATCCCTACTTTCCACATCATATCTGCTAAAAAATTAATTCATAGGAAGAGACATAGGTTAAAGAATGTTTTCGCAGCTGTTTCTTATATACACTGGGTTATTTTGAACATTATATGGGATGCTGTGGTATGATGGCATAAACCAATCAACACTCTCATAATCCTCCTTCTGGAAGGTCTCCAGAACATAATAGGTTATGCCATAGTACCACCTCTTAAAGGTCATTAGTTAACAAGATGAAAATCCCCAATACACTGTGGAGCCATTCCATTAATGTTCCCATTGCCTTAATTCTCCTCCTGTGCTTTTATTTCGGCAAACATTTGTAGGGACCCATAATCTTTAGGAGCCACTCAGATTTTAGGTTTGTGTTGCAGAAGTCACCTTTGTGGTATGCCAGGAGGGAGGAGAACCTTAATTGGTCTTCTCACCCCATTCCCTAACGGGGTAGCCCCACTTGACCCACTTGGCACAAACTCTTGCTGGTGCTGCACATTCATCCATTCTGCAGTGCAGTAAGTGCAGCCATGGAAGGCGCCTTTTGGTATTCCTTTGTATATTAAGTCCAAAGTTCAGAGTAAAGACAGACCAAACATTGTGGGAAGTTATTGCTGGCATAATCCTTTGTGAATGTTATGATAATAAAGAGTAGTAAATTCTATATGAACACTGCCAATACCTGAAATCGTCCGTTTCCTGCATTTTACAACCCCCCCCACCCTGCCCCTCCCCCGCCCCACGTCACCGCCCGGTGGCACGCCCTACAGGGCCGTGGCTGAGACTTGCGAATATTAGAGCTTTGTGAATAATAGGCTGTTTGAAGATCAGAGCTTTGTGAACATTAGAGCTTTGCAAACATAATTCAGAGCTTTAGCCAGGAGAACTGGTTCTATTGAAGAACAGTGCAAGTACCATCTGCTCTACATGATTATCATTTACAATAGCGAGATTACCATTCTCGGAAAATGAATACCTGTCTCAGTGTGTGATTAGTGTCTTACAATTTGTTATACATTTTTTGGTACTTTATATTTTCTATTTACTCTTTAAACTGTAAATATAGCTACTGTAATCTAAAATATTACTAACAGTGTTGTGTCAAACACACTTCCTTGCACTTTTTATAATTGGGCTGTATTGTACCGAGATATGCTTTTGGAGGCATTGTTAGGTTACAGTTGGTTGAGGTGTCTCGTATTGTTGGGCAGTTGTTTCACCAACCACCAATCTTAATCTTGTCTACTCTCTGGATATAGTAAGTTTCCTGGACATCACGATCATGTTAAATAGTAACCAACTACAAACTACAACATGTATAATACCAACAAACCAAACCAGCTACATTTAGAGATACTAGACTTAAAATCCCAAGCAGTACAACTTGTTTTTTTCCCCAAATCTTGACAATATCAAAACACCAACAAGCTCCTCTTTTTTATATGATTATTATGAATTTCCTGAGGTCATTAGATGACTTTTCAACCTTCCCCTGCATTGTTAATCCAAAAGGGGAGGTTAGGAAAATGAAAATTGACCATTTACGTTATATATATATATATATATATGTATATATATATATATATATATAGACATATATATATATATATATATATATATATATATATGTCATGTGATCAAGGCATGGATCAGCCAGAACTTGTCGTTATGGCTGGTGGTGTTTTTCGAATAAAATATTAGCACCAAACCTGGGTCTACACTCGTCTTTTAGCAGTTTGGAAGCAGCTGTGCGAGGAGCGAGGCTTGTGGCATATATATACATATATATATATATATATACAGTAGTGCATCATGCAGTCATTTTAAATCTCGCAACTTCCTGCCATAGAATCGAACGTCCTTTTTAAGGGACATTCGCTTGTTGTCTACAAAAACTCAATTTTACTTCGCGATGTCTGCTGCTCTGGTCCAAAACATACCAAGTGTTTTATTTAGGAAAATAGATCAATGAATACATTTACTCTAAACTTAAAGTGTAATCTACAGAAAGCTTTCCATTGAAGAGGCAGCAAAGGTGATCTAAACATGCTCTAGCCTGGAATCATTTTAATAACACAAACCATATTGTGCCAGGGACACAAAAATGTCAACCTAGAGCTGAACTCTGCTGCATGCCTCCTGTCAGCACTGCTCTCCGTTTTTCTATTCCCAAATGGCAGGAGCACATAACTGCGATGCAGCAGAGGGGAACAGCCGCTAACTATTCGCCTTCTCTGCATTGAATTAGCTGCTTCTCTGGAGAATAGGCCTTTCTTTTCTCTAAGAAAGAGCTGTTTTGTTGCAAAGTCTTTCAGTGCACTACAAACCAAAATATAATTCAGTACTGATGAATGGTTACATATACAAGACTTTGTGTACTCAAGATGGCATAATAAGGGTTTAGTTGGGCACCCAGTGCTATGATAACAAAAAGATTATCAAGGGAAGAGTCCTTTTCACAGTACTGTAAAATATTCTTTTAGTCAGTAGCAAGGCTCAGGAAGTTAAACAGTCACAGCTGGAACATATGGTGATCTGCAAACGACTAGTTTGAATCCTCAAAGCTTGTTGCCCTTGCCATTTTGGTTCTTTTCACAATGTACAGATGATTTTATTGCACTGTCTTGCATTTTTGATTTTACTGTCCTGAGTATTTTGGTGTAAGTGTACTCATGCTTTTTTATTTAGTTGTTTGTCAACATCTTTTAAACCATTACAAAATGTTTCCCACTACTCCTCCCTTTTCTGTCCTAGTGCATAGTCTTTCTTCAGTTTCTTGATTTTCAATTATTTGTCCTTCTTCTATTTCTATCACCTACATTGACCAGCATGCTACATTCTCACACTACACTCAGAGAATTCATTGTCCTGAAAGGACTCCATGCTGCCAGTCACTATACCAGTTCATCTCCATTTTTGGGCTAATTAGAACCCAGTGAAGGAATCTGGAACTCATCCTTGAGACCCAAAACACACATGTGCTTCCCACTGCAGGATGATTGGAGTCCCCCAGGGGTATCCAGCATATTTACAGCTCAGGTCAGTGTCTATCATACCACTGCACACTCCCTCCTCCACCAGTATTATCCATTTTGAGAGTTTTAGGCAGCTCCTCTTTCCATCTCTTTTTATTTAGGCCATTCCCACCCACCCTGTTCCTGAGGATTATCACCAGGGGCCCCATCCTTTATCAACTGTATTACCTTTCATAATGTACACATGGTCTCAGTATTGCCCATGACTTGTACTGGCTTTTTTCCTACACTCACTGTGATCACCTTTTCTCTCTTTCTCTATTATTGTTTCAGCTCTCTCTCAGGCTTGTTGTATTCCCCTGAAATCTGATAATGATCTCACCATTTTTATTGGGATCAAAGTGCTGTTGACCTTTCTAAACACAGACCCCACAGGATTGTCGAGTACTTGTTGAAATGGGCCGTGCTTTCATGTGTTTGTTAATACACTTGGTGATCACGATTTATCACTTGAGTGTATAACCTCTAAAGAGAGCACTGAGTATGTTTGGCACCAGTATTCACAGCGCCATTTGGTTCTTTGCACCTAAAGTATTGTTACTAGGGACCAGTGTGTTTTTTGTTATAGGTATTACCCCAGGTCCCAATTGATACTTGGGTCTCCCTTGTTGAAATATCATTACTCATTATTGTACAACATAAAAAGTTTATCAAGCATTCTCATCTCATAAATGTAAATCAAAAGATGGTAGCCCTATTGTGATCATTTAAGCTGCATAAAATATACATTTCATGAGATAGTTAATGTCGGGAGTTATACATGCTACAGTGAGAATACATTTGTATTTAAAAACAGGAAGGGCTCAACAGATTATATTCATGAGATTCCTCTGTGAAGTTTTGTACAAATTACAGTCCCCATAGTCACATATATGGGTTTGTACAACTTGCTTGATATGAGCCTATGTGTTTGACACTTTTAGCAATCGGCATATCTAGTACAGAAAGGGCTGATTAACATTCTACAGTGCAGGTGCCCTGACTCTGGAAGGGCCATGCCTAAGCAGACAGGCTTCACATTGAGAGGATGGAAAAAGCAACTTGCAAGCAGTGGAGCAGCATGTTTCACTGATTTGGACGAGAACCATTGATGTGTAATGGATATTAGTTGTAGATGATCCATGGGTGCACTCAGGTACCCGCAGATAAAGCGATACTGAGCTGAGCCAGCATTGACCCAACAAGAAGAGGTTAAACAAGTTAGTTGATAAGATGACATAGTCACTCTTCCAACTCACAAAAATGGTTTCAAAGATTTCTTGCTGTTCAGAATCAGAATGGAAGATTGAAAGGTAAACCACTCACCAATGCGCATCCTTTGTCACTGTGGCTGATGGCCAAGATCAGAAAGCTACCACTAAGAATGAAACAGGCCAACTGATCACCATAATGAAATGGTAAGAAAACAGTTTCCTTTGTCGTACAATATGAAAACAGCCATCAGCCAAGTATACAGGCACACCAGAAGGTCTACAGGCAGTATGCAAACAACCCATCCCCCATAAATCATTTCAACGATCGCTTCCCTTCCTTTTCAGCACCCAGCAACAGGAAATTGATAGTTTAGTTCAGACAGATATGTATTTTTAAATGGAAGGTTGGAGAAGGAGGCTACATAGAAGGTGGAATTCCAGAATTGGCTTTCCTCAACCTTAGTTTAAATGGAAAATAACCCTGGCACTGACGAGTGACAGGATGTAGCATGACAAAATAAGAGAAGTGAGCCTCTCAGATCATCCCAGACCCAAATGAAGTTACATGTCTCAAACCAGGTATAAACATGCTTTGACAACAAGAATACAGGGCAAGACAAATGGCATTTCAGCAATTCAGAATGAATGTCTATATTGGTGATGAAAGTTATCGTTATCAATGGATTCCATCTCATAGTGGAGGAAAAGAGAAGTGTGACAGATGCCAAGCCAGATAAAAAAATATGTTAGGAGTGATTTTCGAGACACTGACTATACTAAAACTAGTGAAACAAAGTGCTTGCAAAGAAGGCCACCAACAGAGCAACAACAATGGCAAATATGGAAGTAAAGCAACATATGGGGAAACAAACCTTTCACATAAAAACGGTCATCTCATTTCAACTAGCTGGGTGAAACAAGCAATGTAACTTTAGAGATACTCAGGATTTAAATACTTGGGGAATGGAGTACATATTGAGATAATAAAAACTAAATATAGCAGTTAATTAGCAAAATGTCCTGGATTTGTTTTTTTAAACAGATACCCAGGTAATCTCAAAAATACAAACATAGAATGTCTAACACAGAAATTGGTTCTTGAAATGGTCAAAGAATGATCTAATTAAGAGGCCTGAATAATTGTTGATGACAGAAGAAAGACCAAGGTAAAAAAAGAGGGACAATAAAAGCAAACAATAACGATAGGGCTAATGAAGAAAAGCAATGACATGAACACCTGTCCTTGAAGAAAGATCTGCAAGAGTCAGTTTATTGTACCAGTCACCCAAAGGTTTTTATGCGAGGAATGGCTTTCAAAGACAGTTAAGGTACTGATGTGCTATAAGAAATATCCTAAATATCACTTACAGACCTATAGGAAAATTGGACTCATTCAGTAAAGGAGAGCCGAGGACATAATCCAATCCAAAGAAGAACAATTTGCAGTCACCTTTTCTCATTCAAAATGTATTAAAGTCCAGAGAATATCTAAAATAGGGAAGTAACAACACTGAAAGACTTTAACGAGAGCAGTGATCCTCTTCACCAAATGTGTAGCAATGATTCAACAACTTTAAGAATGCATGTTGAGTTTTATATGCATCATTCAAACCCTACACTTTCTCCCTACAGCCAGCTTCTGAACACTCCTAACCAACTGCCTCTCTTTTACCTTGCTACTGCAACATTCCATCCCTAGTTGCCCCTACAAACTAGAAAGAACAGGGTGACATTAGGTGAGGAAAATCATAACATAATTAAAGATCAAATGTGATAACAATATAATTAACGTTATACATATAAATTTATAATACATCTCCCTCTTTTGAAAGTGAATGTTGTTACAACAAAGCAAAACCTAGAATATAGAATGATAAACATATGTGGAGCAGCATAAGCCATAGAGATGAAACAATAGGAAAAGGAGAAATTCGCTTCTAAATGACCCTCCAAGATGGTTTACATGTTCTTGTGGAGGCTTTAACCTAGTCAGAAAGGGGTTCACCGTTAACAACAATCTCTTTATCAGGTTCGAGGCTTTTTGTTTCTGTAACAAGGACCACACTCCTATAATTTCTTTCTATATCATTGGGATAGGAAAGGTGAGTACAGTAACTGAGGGGAACATCATGGGAAAAATAACTAACTTCCTCTGTAGCAATTCTGGTTGGACCATCAGAAGTTACAGCGTTGGACTCACCTTTGCATTGGGTCACCCTTCTTACACTCCAATATTTGCCATCTTGCATAATCATGCTATGTTTGTTAACTTTAACTACCATAAAAGATCGGGAAAACATTGTAAGTGTTCTATTACTCAACGTTGGATGTTTTACTCTGCCCCAATCGCCTATCTTTATGTAGGAAACCTCGGACGCGAGTTTGAATCATGTATGCTTTGGACTTTAATAGCCTTCTTCTCACAACCTCAGAAAACTTCTCCTCCTCCGTCATGTAACACTACTATCAAGATTCAGGCATTTTTAAATTGCCATAGAAAGATAATAAATAATAGGATGTTCCCCTTTAACAGCACAAAAGGAGATAGCCAGTGGTGGAAGTTTACACGATTCTATATTACCATAATTCCTTTCTACCGACTTGAGTCCACAGTAGTCCACCTGGTACAGCAAGCAAAACACAATCTTTAAAACAAAAAATGCATGATTTCACTTGATAATTGCACTGGGAGTCACATAGAGCAGTAGTAACATGTCTGACGTAGTAACTTGAACGGATTTCAGATTTTTCCAGAAGAATGAGCTGGACACATAGAGTTTAATTCATGCTGACCTTCCTTTTTATCTAGCAGTGTCTGCAAAGTACTGTATGAAATCAATATCTTATCTATACAAGCTCTTACATCTGGCTGTTGCAAATGTTTCACTTTGACCATTGCTCTTTTGTCAAACTAGTTCATGGGTTTGATAGGTTACCTGTTGTTGAAAGTGTTGGGGTCAGCAGTAACCTGGGCTACTCTAACTTTGATACATTTCTGCCCATCTCTGAATACTTTCACACAGTATCAAAGTCTGTCACAGGATTTCAATTTAACCCTATGTGAGATACCCTTTGATTGAAGCTAAATGCAGACTCCTCATCAGACAGATAACAAATTGCTTCCACTTCACAATTTGTTGTTCGTCTTAGCAGATTTGCCTTTGTTAGTTTCTTTCACCCAGGACCCAGACTGTTCTATTGCTTTAGGTGTGGTAATAACTATTTAAAAAAGAGTGATCTCCCATTACCCAGAGATGCTCTTTTATTTGGTTTTATTTACACTTGGTCCTGTTGGACTTGACCCTTTTTGGGAGGTTCACCCCTGAACTTTTTGCCTTAAGCTCTGACATGAGTGGTTTTAGGTCTCAGAGCACTTTAGCACAGTAGCCTGGTGTAAAGTGCGTGCGCTCTCTGTGTATGTGTGGTGAGATTGGCCTGCCCTCCCATAGGAATGCATGGGGATAAGTGTGTTCATGGTAATTCCTGGTATGAGAGGACTGCAGGGTCGAGTTTAGTATGTATCAACTCGCAAGGATGAATGCTGTGCAATGGTGTGTGCAGATTTATAGTGACTGGTAGAGAAATGCCACTTTTAGAAGTTGGCATTTCTGTGTGCTATGTCTCTGCCTGCCTGATGTGAATAGCATGTCTGGCTTGTGAGTGACAGGAGCTGAGAGGTGTGGTTGGCTCCAAGAGGGGCAGGGTGAGTCAGCGCTGAGCTGAATGGGACACCTGGAGGAAGAGTGGTGGAAGGGATGATCCCCTGACTCTGAGTAGGATGGTGCTTCCCTAGTAAATGCTGGGTCCGCCCCCTTGTGGTGTGTCTGATATTGAGCTCCCACTGACAAAGGGGAAAAGGAGCTTCCAAAATAAAGTGCTCCAAGTCCCCCCTAAACCAGTTGCATCTGGTTCCCTCATGCCCTGCACTTTAGACAAAGGAGAAAGGGGATATAAAAGTAAGGGTTGTGACCCCCATAATGTTGTTCTGTATTTTGGTGCCCATCCTGCTGGGGCCTGCTGCCTCTGGGGCCCAGGGGGGCTGCCAGGAGAGCTTGCTTCCCTGGGCCCTGCATTGCCCCCGGATTCCTAAGGACCTTGTTCTTCTTTTTGCGCCCTGAGAGAACTTTTAGTTTTATTGGCCCCTCAATGGAGGATATAGCCCGGGTTTAGCAGGGCATCGCTGCACCCCCTTTTGAGAGCGAATCTCATCAAGATGGATTCCCCGGTGATGAAGGGAATGGCGGGTGCCCACCCGCCTATTGCTGTCTTAATTGCAGGTGCCCACCCTGCATTATGGTGCCACATTGAAAGGGTGCCCACCCCGCAGTATATTTCTTATGAACAAGGAGCCGGCTCCTCATTGTGCCGAAAAAGAGATCACCCATGTGGCCCGAGTGAAAAATGGCCACCGACTCGGAAGCCAGGCAAAGGTCGCCTGCCTCTGGGCGGGGCCGGCGCTTGGACAGAAATAAGTACTGGTGACGGTGCGGGGTTCCCGTCAGAAGATGGGAGCCTCGAAGCACAGAAGGAAGTGAAGGCAGAAGGGAGGACGGAAGCCTACCCCACCTTCAAGAGCTCAAAACGCGAAGTCCTCGGTCCCATGAGTGGGCCCGGATGAAGAGTCAGCACGGCCGAAGATGTAGGCTGCTGCGGCCCCCAATGGCAGTCCAAGTGAAGGGGAGAGGCGGCCAGAGCAGGTCGTGACCGAGCGACATCCCAGGCGGGGCTCCCATGGTGAAGAGGGAGCCCCGTGGTGACTGCAGTGTGACCGGGCAAAGAGAGAGTCTGGTGAGTTGAACCAAGTGGGAGGGGGTGTGAGTAGAGGCTTGCGATCGGTGCCTGCCCCCAGAGCTATTCCCCTGAGGCACAGAGGTGCCAATCCCTTATTGGCATGAGTGGTCCCGTCTGGCAGAGCGCCGCTCCAACGTGGGGCATGTTTGCTTCCAGAGCCCCAGTGATGCCCCAAAGGGCACAGTTGTGCCAGGGCCTATTATTGATTCCCAGCTGTGCCGCACCAACGCGGGCAGCTGCATCATTTTGCATAAGTGATTCATAAGTCCCTGAGTGAGTGGGACAGGAGGCACAGTGGTGCCAGGGCCTTCACAATTTTTCACAGCTGTGCAGCACTTAGTGCCAGCTGCAACGTTTAGGCCGCTGTTCTTTGGGGGTATTGCGAGAGAGAGGAGTGGGATGCACTCCTGGGCCCTTTTGATTCTGTTGCACAGGCAGCAGCCCTGACATTCTGGACACAGGGCATTTGAACCCCTTTGACAAGGCCAGTTAGCCAGGGGTTCCTCGATTTATATGATATTAGGAATGTGATGCTTTACTGTGATTCAAGCCTCTGAATGCGTTTGGGGATGAGATTATGTGCGTAATATGTTTATGCCAGTGAGATGATTTGATGCTGTGAGTATACCCCTAATGTGAGTGATGCTTAGGAGGTTAGGGTCTTAGATGTTAGACTGATGAGGTTGGCGTACAATGGATTTAGCGCCTAATGTCATACTGTGCATAATGTGGTTTATGTTACAGGCTGATGCTGAGTACAGTGGTTACCAGTGATTACTAGTTGTATGTTTCTGATATATCTTACTTGTACTAAGTTCACTTTGCGATGGTTCTGACAGTGGTCCAGTGGGCTCTGCAAGGTGTAAATAATCCCTTGTAAATATGACCTGGTGCCAGGTGGCACAATGTATATTATGTGATTACTATTCTAATGTGTTATGAGAATACAAAGGCAAATTTTTATATAATCTTGTGTGAAGTTCCTTTTGTGGTGTACCTGAGATGTTGTTGCTGTGTGCATGCGCAAATGCTTTACACATGACCTACGGGATAAGCCTGACTGCTCGTGCCAAGCTACCAAGGGGGTGAGCAGGGGTTATCTGTGGCGTGTAACTCCCTTGCCCTGACTAGAGTGGTGGTCTCTGCCTGGCTTTGGCGCAAGCCTTAGCCAAACAGAGATCCCATTTCTAACAGGTCCTAACTCATAAAGGTAAACTTACACTCACATAGTTTGCTTTTTTTGTATTCACAAACTACTAGTTAATAGTAAGTTTATGACTGTGGAGACTGCATAGTTGGGGAGGAGAACTCAGAACATAAAAAGATAGCCCTGTCTTAACTTTTTATGTGGTCCGCCCCAACTGTCAAGACATTATTATAGAATTTGGCTTACATGTGCACCACAGGTTAGGAACTTCTACAAGTGTTTGTAACACGCTGCCAAGATTTGATTATGAAGATTTCGCTGATGAAATTCACACACAAATAACTGGCAAAAGGCAAAGGCAGTTAATGGTGATTAAGATGGCCGCGCAAGATGAAAATGAGCTATGCAATGCCCCACTAATTCTTGAGGAAGGTGGAGATCAAGGTGTTGCTGAAATAGTATTTCCCTTAAACTGTGAGGTTACAACAATAGTACATAAAAATCTAGTCAAGTTGAAGTAACAAATCTAAGGGCAGGTATGTCAGTTGAGGAAATATGGAGATAAGTGAGAAACAGAGCATCTGAAAATGAAGATTAATGCAAAGCAACTCACTGCCGATTTGGCACAAGTGGGATTGAAATAGAAAGGACAGGATCCTCATCACAAATGTGTAGTTCTGCTCCTGAAAATGTCAAGAATGCCGATAGATCACCTGATTCTTCAATCTTATAAACTTCATCTTGGAAGCCAGACTCCCAGCGTTTTGGCTCAACTACTTCTGTAAAACCTAGCTATCCCAATATTTCATCTCTAGTTTACACCCACCAGCTAGAAGGAATAGGGTGACATAAGCTGGGAAAAGCAAATCATAAATAAACATAAAACATAATAATGGAAAACACATAAATATATAACAAGAAGTCAGTGAAAAAAACAAAAGGTCATGGATGCAATACTTAAACTAAACTCAGCCAGGAGTAATCCAGGTCCCTGCTATACCATCACTATATTCCTCGCAGTGCTACTGCAGGAATGGACCAATCACATTCAAATGACTCTTGACCCTTCTCCAGGAGGGACTGTCCTTACAAAACCAAATAAAGTTTCTTTGATTGATTGATTGACTGTCCTGCACAAACCTGAAGGTCTCTCTTCCTTGAAATTAAAAAATAAGTACCATCGGACATTATTCAGCTTTATTTAGCATAATCTGTGATGCAACTCATAGGAATTGAGTCCTGCTTAAAAGTTAAATCTAGCCAATAGGTGATCTGATGTTCCAGAGGAGACTGAAGGTTTAAATGCCCAAAGACCAAACAGACCCACAATCAAAACCTGTCCTTTCAGTCCTGAGCAAAACAAGCGAGTAAGTGAACAGTAATACAATGCACAGTCTACTTTTTACTTTCCTACCCATACCACATTTAAGTCACTAATTACGTTCTCTCAAATTCCCTTCCTGTCAAATGACATAAGTCTTGTGTTGTTTGTACTATGCCCCCTATATTACTTTGAATAAAAAGTGACAAATTATCTTGAATTGGGACTATGGTCTTCTTGGGAGGGTTGATGGTGTGTCTCTCATGACTTCTCTTGCTACTCGTTATCCAACATAAAGCTCATGCAACAAAATAGGTTTGTGCATGTTCACCAGCAAAATGATTGTAGTTATGTAGCATATATTGTTGAGCTTTGCCCGCCACCCTGGCATAATGAATCACCAATTTGTACCCCATAACTCCTCAAAACATACTTTTAATTCACCATGGAATTAGTCTCTCACTTATTAGCACAACTATCATGACGTCAAGGTTGAGCAAGTATAGTGTATCAGCAAAAACTGCAAAGAATGCCACCTTGATTCAATTGTAGGATAAAAACAGAATTAGAACTTAAATGCAGTCAGTCACAATACATTAGTAGACTGTTATTGTTATTTGGCTTTCTTCTAGGAGCCTCATTCATACAATTTTACAGTTTGAACTGTAAACCATTTATTTTTTGAAAATTCAGCTTTTCTTCTTTTCCATGATGACAGTAACAGTACTCTGTTCAAGCAAAGACAACATACCTCCCTCCCCAAGGGTGTCCTACTCAGAAATGTGAACTATTCATAACATGGGACTGGCTCTTCAAAGGGGGCGATGAAGTAGTTTAATATGGTACTGTTCCTGCAGATATGTGTTTGGTCAGTGCTTGTGAACAAAATAAAAATGTTTTTTTTAAATAGCTGGAGGTGTGCTGCTTACACAGGCCCACATGCTACAGCACTTGAACCACTTAAACATAATTCACTCGTAATGAAGATATTTCATGCTTGCTCAGCTTGATCACTTCTCTGTCAGCACTGTAGTGCAGGCCCTTTTAGGACATCCTTAGAGGATCTGCAGAAATACTGAATCAGTTACCAACATGTTCCTACATCTGCATCAGGATGGCATGCATGACACTCTGAGATATGTTCCCTCTGCCAGAAACATGAAGATATATGTGTGGTGATAAGCCTCTTTAAGCCAGGAAAAACCTGTGTGCAAACTCTGATTTGCAAGAGAATTCCTCAGGGAAAACCTCATACTGGTGTAGGTATCCTGCATCCCGGATCTACTGTATGCAGCAGTATCAGTAATTCCAGATGCTGCGTTACTAATGTGCTCTTTCTGCACACCTCATAATGACTAATTTGAAATGACAGTCAACATCTTTGTCCAATTATAGTAAGTTCTGGGAGCAGGAGTATGATGGAAAAGATAGGACAATAACTGACCAATGAATCTTTGTCTTAATTTCTTCTAATATCCTTCCTTGATGTTTGAATTCTTGAGGCGCGTTACATACATTTTTCAAGAAGCTCATGATCATACGTATACATGGTAAATTCAGCTAATCTCTTGCAGGAGTGCCACTTTCAAATGGAAGATAAAAAATAACAATTCATGCTAAAGGTTTTCAGCGATACTGAACCATCTTGAATTGGTTACCCATATCATGAAGTGGAATATCCCTGGGAATTTTACTTACCCCTTCTTCGGATTCCAGCATCTCTGTTTTGACTCTGACTGTCGGCATCCCATCAAGCATTAGCATTCTGTTTTCGAAGACACCTATACCCTGTAAAGAAACGGGAAAGAAACGCCTGAATAAATCTGAGTCAAACCTCTTAAAAAGTTAAATATGAGTCAGAACTCTCCAAGCTATGTATCATTCTTTCAATTCACAACTGTTTTTAATTTCTTTTGATTTGGTGTTGAAACTAAATAAAACTGAACAGTCTGCATGATGATGCATCTGTCCCTCATCGAAGGATAAAACATTTGCCCATTTGTTTTGATAATCATTCTGAATATGCAATGAGTTTGTCTTGATGCCTGGATTGAAATTCATTTGTGTTACTACAGATTCATATTCATGTTAAGTGGAAGGGTGGGCGGTAAACTGTGCTCCACCGGTGGAGTTCATGGAGTTTTGCCACAGAGTTCCAGAAACACTCTGCAAACTTCCACGTGGTGGAGTTTTTTTCACACACATATCACCAACGTTAAGTTTACAAGAGTGAATGAGAGAAACTGAGTGCCAGGACGAGTCCTGGCGCATTTTCTCAATGCAGGCGGTCACAGTAGGTCAGTACTGTTCGCATTGAGAAAGCGCCGCTCAAGTAGAACATTTACTCAAGCGGCAGAAAGAAGCAGATCCCAGTGCTAAGAATCAGCACGAACAGCGTGACATGCCGAAATCCCACCAATTGCAGAACTCCACAGAATCTCGCAAAGTTTTTATGTAACCATGGAGAATTCTGCTGAGTTAAACTCCGTGAGCTCCATCCACCCCTAGTTAAATGTTAACAATATATGAACAACAGCATGAGGGAAACGGAATTTTCAAAATGAAAAGTACCACACATTTTTTTATGAATAAATTGCATATATTATTATTATTTTAACCTTATTAACCATCTAATCCTTCCAACCCCTTAATGCTACCCTTCCTTCAACCCTAAAACAGTGAATTACGCTTCACTGCAGGGGTGTAACAAACACCCCAGCAGCCCCCGCAGTGCGGGGGGCCACTCTTCAGTAAATGAAGAGGGCCCCCTCCGCTCTTTGGTAGAGAGCTGTCAGAGAGAGGCTTGCGCTAAAGCAAGCCTCTCTCCCTCTAAAGCAGGTGCTGTCTGAAGCCTGCTCTGAGCCCCTCGCGCTGACTGAAGGGAAACAAAGTATCAGCTTACATTGTTTCTCTTCAGTCAGAGCCACGAGCCAGGCCTGGAACAAGGGTGGGGGTGGGGGCCCCAGAGAGAGCATTCGCCGCAGGGTACTGTTCCTCTGAGGCAGCACACAGCTGACTTGAAAGTTTGCAGGTCCAGAAACAGGATCTGCTGGGAGCAGAGACATTTTAAGGCATGGGCAAAGTGGACTCTGGGCCAGGGACACAGCCTTTCTGGGGGGGGGGGGGGGGGCTGCTAGAGCAAGCTCTGTTTTGCAGAGAATCTTGACCTGATGACCTTGACTAATTCTTAAACTGATTGTTTTAAATATTGTTTTTATAAAATTTATTTTTGATGTGGGTGATGAGTGGGAGTCTATTACAGGCATTTTGCAGATAAATGTTGTGTTTATGTTTCATGCAACACTCATAAAAAAGTGTCTTTTATATCATAACAGGATGTGCAATAAACAGAAGGGTGCCAGATAATATTTGCAGTAATTTTACTAAGCTGCTGCTATATTACAATGTTGAGAATTTGGGCGTGCGCCTGTGCCAAAGAGGGCAAGAAAGAGCTGAAACTAGAAAATAAATTCAAAACTTTACTGCACAGTGGCCCCCCAAATATGTTTGGCCCAGGACCCCAAAATGCTTAAGATGTCCTTGGCTGGGAGGCATTGGAAGCAGGGTTGTAAGCGGTACATGGGGCCCCCAGGCTTCTCTACACTTTAAGGGGCCTGGGCCCCCTCTGCCCCACACTGAAGAGAGTGCTGAAGCACAGGCCTGAGCAAGGCACACCAGTTCTATGAAGCTGCAGCCTTTCTTTGGGCAGGTAACAGTTCTGAAGATCTTCCACACAAAAAAGAAACAGTTGCAATTTATCGTTTTTGGTTCTTGCTTGTGTACAGAGGCCTGGAAGGAAAGGCACCCCAAGAATTATCTGTGAATCAGAATGCTGGAGTGCCAAAAGAAATAGTCCACACAGCATCAACAAGGAGAAAGTCAAAAGGAAGTTCAAAGGAGGAAAGAAATGCTGTGAGGGAGAGACAGATGATAGAACTCTGTGTGTGAATGTGTGTGCACTCAAAGGTGCTTCTCGCGCCCTCTCCCCCATGGTGCAGGAGGCCCCCGGCACCTCTCAGCCATGCACCGTGCTTGTCCTGATATTCAGCAGACAGCAACTTGCTCTGTTCTTTGAGCAGAAAAAGTGCAATAGCTTGACACTGCTCTGAAGAAACGTAAGTAACACTTTATTGTTACATTTTAGAAAGCCACTGATTCTACAGGAAGCCAGGCAGGGTTTGTTAATTGCAGGAGAGGGTGAAGGGCTCTTGCAGAAGGCCTGGATGGATGACAAAAGCAGGATTCAGTGTTTGACTGTGGACCCTCCCACATCCAGCCTGCACCCTCAGTAAGAGTCCATTATCGGAGTCAGACTACAGAGGTGGCAAGCAGCGAGGAGCAACAGGGTCTCGTGCGTCCTGCAGCGGCCTTCTCCCCAACCATACTGGCATCCTTCAGCTGCTGAAGGGCTGGGATTTTTGGGGATTAAAGAAGTAGTGAGGCTAGCTAGCGCTGGACCAACTGGGGTCACTCAAACAGGTGAGTCCACCAACAGCCCTTTTCTTTCTACCTTAATGTAATAAAGAGAGGCATGGAGTAACTGACAGGCCCTGGGGGTAATGGGCCGATACCATAGCATTCATTATGCCTCATCATTGGTCACACCAGACTAAAAAAAAAAACAGGATCCCCCAATGGGGCCCCTGCAAGTACTGAACAAAGGCAACTGTTTAACATTGCCTGACAGCAGATGGAATCTGGGTATGAGTGACCCCTTGCATTCCTTGTTCTGGCTTTTCAGAGGTAGGTTCTGCTGCCTCCCCAAAAAAGTGAGATCTGACCAAATAAATGCACTTGCTTTAGGATTTACAACCTCAAGCCAAGCCAGGTTCAGATCCGGTGACTCTGACAGTGGCGCTGTCTGCTCAGACTATCAGTGCCTAGGTACTGTAGCAGGGTGGCCCTTGGCTCAGAGCCCAGGCCTGCAGCTCTATCCCGATGATCCTCTGAATAGTGGACATTGCTCCGTTTACATGTATGTTTTTCCTCCATAAATATTGACAGCTGGGTGAGAAAGATAAGACAGCTTTTCTGTTTTTTAAACTGAACTAAAATGAGTGCACTGCACTTCTTTAAAATGTGTGTTTTTCATGTTGGAAAGCACTGAAAACATGTGTAAAAGCTCTGGGGGCTTTGCTACTCGAAATAAAGCAAACAGTCACACTGCATTCAATGTACTTCTTCCTTGTGTCTTCCCATCACCTTTCAAATCTCTATCCCCAACACAACATACCTCTTTTTCCCTGTTGGTTGCCTCACTTTTTATTCTGTGGGTTACTTGATGTCCGTTTTCTTCTAACGTAATGTAGTTTTCATCCTGCTTTCTTTCCTCCCCTCTCTCTAGCTGCTACTATGATGTACTGTTCTTCTCAGATTCTTCCATATATTCCCCTTCATGCAATGTGAGTAACCCTCATGTCAGGTAATCTTACTCTCTAGACAGCATCTGCTCAGAGGTGGTCACTCTTGACTCTCCATACCCTCATTCTCTTTCTAGCTCTTTTGTTTCTTTCTCTGTTTTTCCCTTTTTTGTTTTCTTCTCTTTTCCATAAATGTCCCTCCTTTTAACCCGTACCTTTCTGACCTACTTCTCCACTCATTCCTTTATCTCTTTTCCAACTGACCTGACTTTCTAAGTAGTCTTTCTCTCTCTGTATCCCTAACTCTTTAACTTACTCTCTTTCACTTGCTCTCTCTCCTACACATTATTTACGAGTGCTCCTTCATTACTCACTAACTGTCTATACCCACTTTTTGTAATGACTGTCCTTCTCGATCTCCTTTTCGTTCTCTTTCCTTGACTGTATCATCTTGCATCCTCTTTCAGTCTCTCTTTCCTCTTATACATCCATTATGGCCTGCTGTCTCCCGCTATTTGACCGCTCTTATTTTCTTGCAGATTTTTTCCTCCTGTATTGTTTCTCGTCAATGACTGTCACTCTCTCCTGGCAGTCTCCACCTCCTCTTTATGAAAGTGTTTGGTCTAACTATGATCCTAACTCATGCTCTGCAATACATCTTTCATTATGTTACCTTGATTGTTAATATTTCGTTCCCCCTCCACTCTATTTCCTATGTATTAGTTCCTTGGCTCATATGATTGGTGTTTGGAGCGTAAAATGAGTGTGCCAGTTAGGCTGCCTCAGTAGAAGTTCTTGAGTGGGGCTCAGTGAATGGGCATGCACTGCATTGGAATGGTGAGCACCAGGACGGCTGGGCCCTGTGTCATCATAACAGCAAAAGGTCAGCAGTCCCAGTTACTTATATGGAGGAGTTTAGCGCACATCTGCACCGAGTAAGGCCGGTTAAACATTACAAGCACATTTTAAAGGCCAGGAGAGAACTCAGGTGCAGCCTAATAACCTCCAGTTTCCTCCTTGAAATATAAATTAAACATGCTAATATGTACATCTTTGTTTGTCGGAGGTCACACAAAGTCAGCCGGCGTCTTATGTTGTCGCAGTAATTGGCATGCGCACTTCTTCCAGAAAGACTTCATGCCTTTCAGGATATTAAACGAGACTTGCTGCAAAGGGTGGCAGTTTGAAGAAAGTCGTCTTAGTATGTTTTACTTTTTGAGTAACATTATTGTGTCAGAGGCTATAACATTAAGGTGAATACAGATTCAGATTAAACCACTATTCAATGAGTGCAACTTGCACTGTATGAGTTGGATGTATTTGCTATTTCAGCCATTGATGTGTGCCTTTAGTGGTGAGAGCCTGTCTGCAACATCTTTTCCCGGATGTGGCGCTGGCTGGATATCGAACTGTATTTTCTTTAGCTAAGGTGGAGGATGAACCTGGGGTAGAGGCCCCTGCTTCTGCACTTCTACTGCTCTTCTGTACAGTATGAGACCATGAGCCTTAATCCGAGTACCAGCCACACTATAACCAAGTGCCACCTCAGTGTTGACTGTTCAGTGTTAAGGAGCCAACTCCTTTGAGTCAGTCTACCTGTCCATGACAAGTCTCTGCGACACTGCTCTCCTGCCTGTCCACACCACACGCCCTCTGCACCTTTGCTAATTGTTATCTGCCTTCATCAGACTGCCCTGTAGTGCACACACTTCAAATAAAAAATAAAAAAAGCAATTTAAACCACTCTTTACAATGCAGGAGACCATCTCCTTTCAACTCGAGAAAACTCAATGTCGTCATATCAGTACAGGAACAATTCTTTTTTTAACAAAACTGTGTAAATTGTTTTGATGAAATATTTTTTATTTTTAAATGTAGGTACATCTTTCAAGATAGATCCCTGCTCCACTCTTTGACTCTGAAATGAACAAATAGACGTAGATTACACAAAAAGAGTGTATCTGCAGGCAGAAAAGCTCCACCAGCACTTTCCACTAACTTTTGTGTATGATGCCACCTCCATTAATTACTTTTTAATCGACTTGGGCTGCACTCCCCTGGTGCAGACTGGTTTTTCAAATGCCCATGCATCTTCTTTTTAGCCTGGGTTTTCTGTGCGTCTGTCCATGGTAGTCATTTGGCACTGTAGCCGATTTGCTTTTTGAACTGTCAGCTCTAAAATCTACACTTGTTAAAATTCAGCAGCCACTTGAAATACAAAGCTTCTCTTGCTACTTTTTCTTTCTGTGC
The DNA here is from genome assembly GCF_964263255.1 of Lissotriton vulgaris. NCBI lineage: Eukaryota > Metazoa > Chordata > Amphibia > Caudata > Salamandridae > Lissotriton > Lissotriton vulgaris. The sequence continues at coordinate 997,205,594 of NC_141696.1, read as the reverse complement.
CTTCTCGGAAAGAAATGCAAACGTTGAGTCTCTCAGGGGTGTCTAGGAGAAGCGGATGCATGCAAGATATTCAGCTATCCATGCGCTATGTAAACAAATGCAATTTAAAGTCATTTTATGTGGATGTCTTCTATTTGGATATCCTAAATATTTGGCAATGGTCGGCCCTCCTGGACCTACCTTGGATGCCCCTGTATTTTCTACAGCTCAATGTCTACCTTCCGTCATAACGCAGTCTTGAAGTGGTGCTTGTCATTGCTAAGGTACAAAGGATTAAAAAATACACAATGTAGCTATTTTGAGAACAACTGCCTAAGGATGCTATGGTTTGCTACCAAGTTAGTAATATGTCAGTTCAAATATGCCAGCCACCATTGACTTTAATATTTATTAGAAAGGGATACTTTCTCCAGCATGTGTGTGTTCTTGGCACCACATTGACAGTGCAGCCCATGCCATTGACAGGAAGTGTGGGTGGCCATCTTTATGATATAGATTCACAGTGGCTGAAAGTATTGATAATGTGGTCATAATAGTAAGTTGCATATCAGTAAGATGAATTTTATTGACATCATATTTGATTAAAAAAATGACCATTTTTCAGAAAACATGTTTTTTTCAAAATCCTGACTGTAATGCCCTGAGTTGCATGGGTGAGGCTGACTTGTGTGTTAGTTAGGTTGGCAGGGCTTTAGGAGGCCTGATTTCTTGGATGACCTCATAAGGGGCAGTACTCAATATTTAAGTGCATGCCTCAGATTAGCCCTGTTTGAGGTTGCACCATTGTTGTTTTAACACAAGTGTACTAGATTGTTTGATGAAAGTGCAACTCTAAAGATGATTTTGAAAACGTTAAAAATCTGTGATCCTGCTGTTTTAAATGAAAGGTTATATTAAACATAAAACTACGTGAGCAAATTGTAAGAATAGGACCACCTTATAAGAACTGCTATGTCATGTATGTTGGCTTATGGTATAATGAAATTGCATGATATGTTATGTTGTTAAATAGTATGGTGTGCTACATTTTTCTATGTGTTACGTTGTTATGCTTTTATATTGTGTTATGTTACAGGGCTGTGATACAGCATACCATTGCTGATTTAAAGAGTGTTGCAGGCAGATAGAGGTCTACTTAAGTGCACTAAGACACACAAGCGAAGGGGGCGGGCACAAGAAGGTTTATTCAGCCAGCATCCTTGCATGGGTGAAGGGCACCATCCAGCGGTTTTCCAGCTGCATCGCCTCAGTATTTGTGGGCAGTACCTATCCTCTGAGGCATATTTCCACCTGAGCAGGAAGTGAATTCAGAATCTCTTTGCATTCTTCCTCTTTGGGGGTTCTGTATTTCTCTCCTCAGGGAGGGGTGGTGGGAAAGCATTGATTCTATTGGGATGCTTACAATGTCTGTCAGCCCCCAGTTACGCAGGCTGCTTTCCAAATGAGGCTTGGTGGTAGCTAGGCTAAGCCTGGCCTGTTTACTCTCTTCTGATATCCTGCTTCCAGTCGGCTGATGGGCCTTGACCAGCCCCAGTACAGCAGCTAGATCGGACCCTTGTGCAGATGATTGCTCTGGCTCACCTCTTCTTGGTAGGATCCTCAACATGAAAATGAGACAGAATTCCATGTGGTGTCTGTCTGCCAACCACGGTGTGCCCTCAGGTGCCAAACATTACAGACAAAGCAGTGACCTTGATGGAAAACATGCAAAAGAAAGTCATACATATTTAGTGGTGCTTCTATGGTTTATTTTCTATGTTCTCTGTAAGAATGTGGGTATGACTGGGTATCCCAATGCACTGTAAGGTCATCATTTGCTGTTTTAAAAGTTAATGCATCTGAATATACAATGAAAAATATGTTGTATAATGCACCACTTTTGCCATTTAAAAAAAAAAAATTATTGGGGGAGAACCACCCCCTACCCCCCAAGCCCACTTGCAAAAGTCAGGCTGGCTCGCTACGTACCATAGAGAGACTAGTCTGACAAAATATGCCAATGCTGCTTTGGGTTCCCTTTCAGGCCCTGGCCTGAGAGCTACTGACTGGGTCCAGAGCATGGGGGCCCTCTCCATGTACTTTTCAGGGGGCCCCCTCAAGTTTCGTTACACCACTACTTCCCTGAACACTACTTACCTCATAATGTTACCTTTCCCTGAACCCTGCAAACTTTGTATTACCCCTTAATGCTACCCAATGCTTAACACTAAAAAACACCTAACTACCTTTTAATGCGGTAGTCATTCCTGAATCTAAAAACTACCTCTTAATGCTACCCTTCCTTGAGGCCTAAAAAGCTCTAACCAACCCGTAGTGCTACCCCTTCCTGAGCCCAAAATAACTCCTCACTCCCTTTATCTCTACCCTTCTCTGAACTATAAAAAAACGACAACTCCTTAACGTTACCCTTCCCTGAACCCTAAAATCCCCCTACTACTCCTTACAGCCACCCTTCCCTAAACCTTAAAAAACATACTATCCCTAACACTACCCTGTCCTGAAACCGAAACGTGTACTACTCTAAATGCCGCCCAGCACTGAATCCTAAAAACATGCTTCTTAATTCTGCTGATCTATGATCACTGAAAAACCCTTGGTACCCCTTAACTTTACTCTTCTTCGAACCCTACATGATACTATTCTTTAATGCTGCCCATCCCTGAACCAAAAGGCCCATACAACCCCATAACACTACCATTTTCTATACCCTAAAGAAACCCTACCACCCTTTAATTCTACGCTTCTCTGACCCCTACAAACTCCTTATTACCCCTGAACACTAGCCTTCTTTGAACCTTAAAACTTTTTAACTGACCCTTAACGTTACCCTCCCCAAATCCAAAAAGTAATTTAGTACCACCAAATGCTACTCACACCGGAACCCTAAAAACTACTTACTATCCCTTAACTTTCCCCTTCCCTGAATTATAAACACCTTTCTTGAGCTCCACAAACCCCTTACTATTCTTTTGTGCTGCCCATCTCTGAACCCAGAAAACTCTAAGTACACCTTCCTTAAAAACTAAAAACCCTTTACTATCCTTTAACACTATCCTTCACTGAAGCCTTAAAAGCTCGTATTACCCTCTTAGGTTATCCTTTCCTGAACCTTACAAACTCCTTACTACCCCTTAATGCGCACTCAGCAAATTTGCCTGCTGAAAGCAGGGGGTGACTTATGGTGAAATTACTCCAGAGAACTGGAAATCAAATATCAGATTCCCCTCATAATTATTCCTTTTTAGGCAACCCTCAGAGACCCACTTGTGATCCCTGTTATTTCTATCGCAACCTCTGTCTCTATGCTTATCAGTGCCCCTGGTATCTAGAATTCTGTGGAGGAATTACTGGGTGAGAGCAGTGGTGTTGTTATAAGACCCATCATTGCAATAAGTAACATGGAACATCTTAGGTCTTCAAATAGTTAGAAGAATATTTATGGGGCATAAGTGGAAGATGTTTTAGGGCTACATTCTGGCTGTTTACGTATGGTGGAGCTGTGATGCATTGCCATTTGGGAGAAATGAGAACCATCCAATAATGTAGTCATTTAAAAAATGTTTGATGGGGCGTGGCCAAGATGGCGGTGGAGTAGGACGCTCTCTCGAGTCCCTCCGGCGCCGTGCCCAAACTTAGCCTTGTTACAGCGACCTAGCCACCTGCCTTTCACCTGCTCCGGACCTGCTGTGAGCCTGGAGCCTGGGGGTCCGGTCCGGAGTCTCGGAGCTTGCCGCGGAGTCCCGGGAGAAGCTTCGGCAGCAGCGGTGCGCTGCGGCCTGGAGGCGGCCCTGTAATCCCCGGCCTGAAGTGCGGTGGGGGCCGGACTTCCGGCCTGCGGCGGGACAGAGAAGGCTGAGCTGGAAGAAAGGTTCGGAGCCGGAGAGAGGTGAGGCGCCTTCGCATCGCGCTGGAGGCGGGGACCGGCGTGGAAAGCTGCGGACCGGGCAACGGTCCTGGAGAGCGCGGAGGGCCAGCGGCTGCCCCTCCCCCCCGAGCCGGTCATGGCGCCTTGACGGAGCGGCCACGACCGCGGGCTCCCCCGCCCACGCCTGCCATTGGTGAGCTCCCGGTCTCGGGCTGCGGCTGCCGGTGGAGCTGAGGCGCCTTGGTGTGGGCCCACAGCAACTGGTGATTCCGGCTGCTGCGCCCGGCGGACATTGGAACGGGCGGCAGCGCTCTTGGGGAAAGGGGGAAAGGAGAAGGCCTACGGCGGGGGAGCCCTGGCCCCTGGAGCTCGATTCGGCTGCCCTGCACCCTTGAGAGAGCAGCCGGATGTGTGAGCGATTTGCCGCTATAGCCCAGCGGCGATGGTTGTTGGAGCCCAGCAGACTGTGGGGGCCCAGAAGCATGGTCCTATCCCCTGGATCTCCTTGAGACACTCAGTGACGTTCTGGTAGGTGGAGGAATCCTGCTGCCGCGCTGCCCCGGGAGAGGGGGTAGGCCCGGTGTGGGACTGGCTGGCCTGCCTGCCTGGGAGCTGATATCGGAGTGACTGCCACGTGGTGGGCGCAGCCGGAGTATTTGGTGCCTACAGCCCACGGTGGCCGCGCAAGGAGGTTGCACACGAGCCCGGCTGGACTGTGGCATTGGCGATTAGCGGGTCGGCGATCCCTACCCTAGCACTGCTCCCGGCCTTGGTCTCACTGGGTTGCAGAGAGGGGTACCAAAGACGCCTGCCGTGGACTCTGGGGCCTATTGGTGAGGGCCATTACAAGTGCTGGCTTGGTGCCACTTGGAAGGCGCCATCGCGCTGATTGACGGAGAGTGGAGACGGACAGGGGAAGTGCGAGATACCTCTCAACAGCATAAGGCGCTCAGCGACGCGTAAGAGGTACCGAAATGTCGAATGCGTCCCGCAACAAAGGGAAAGCGGGGAAGGATGGTGCGGCGAAGGCTACCCTGCATCCGGCGTCCCCCGGGTCCAGCGCGTCGCCCAAGAAGTCGGACGATGAGGCTCCTGCGACCAAGGCCTTCATGACGGAGCTCTTCTCCTCCATCAGGGAAGAAATTTCGGAGCTGCGCGCCCAATTGGCGTCGGACCTCCGAGAGGTGCGGAGGGATGTGGATGGCATCGGGGAGCGGGTGGCGACCCTGGAGGACCATGGCCTGAACGTGGCTAATGACGTGCACCAGCTACAGCAGGATATTATCCGCCTCACTGAACAAAACTTGGACCTCCAGTCCCACACGGAGGATCTTGAAAACCGCTCTCGCAGAAACAACATACGCATTAGAGCGGTACCATGGGACGGTGAAGCGGGGGACCTCCGGGGCTATGTCCAGGCCCTTCTGTTGCAGGTGCTGGGCGATGACGATGTCCAGGAAATCAGGATGGACAGGGTGCATAGGGTTGGACTGCCAAGGAGAGGGGGGCCACCACCGGACATCTTGGTGTGTGTTCATGACTTTCAATTGAAAGAACGCATCCTGCGGAAGGCCCGCACCATCACCTCGCTGCAATTTAGGAAGCATAGGCCACAGTTGTACCAGGACCTGGCTGCGACGACCCTCCAGAAGAGGCGGGAATTCCGCCCGGTGACTGCTTTTCTTCAGGAGCGCGGCATCTCCTACTCCTGGGGCCACCCATTCCGCATTATTTTTCGTTGGGAGAACAGATTGGCACAGATCCGCTCCCTCCAGGTGGCAAAAGATCTCTTGGCTTGGAGGATGTGTCCCCGACGCAGGAGGGGGGTGGCTCTTCCCCCAGGAGGCGCAGGTGCTCCTCGTCCTGGCAAAGGGTGGGCCCAGAGTTAGAGTCCAGACGGCCTGACCGTTCTACTAGCCTCCAGGAGAGAGGGGCCTCGGTGGCCTCGGTGGCTTCGGCAACATTGGCATCCTCCCAGCAAAGCTGCTTAATCACTGACCAACAGCAGGCAGGCACCGGAGGGACGGAGGGCTATCGGTTCCGTGGGTTTGAATGTACTTTTGGAGAAGACACCCCGGTCCGTGGTCCATGGGGGTACCCGCTGTGGTCCCCTGGCCCCATCCCAGGAGGACTCCTTCGTTCTATCCTCTACTGGGAGTGTTAAGTACATTTGGATGATGCATCCTGAGTTCTTTCCTATTGTTCTTTTGTTTGAGGGGGGGGTTGGGGGTTGGGGGGTTCTGGGGGGGTTGCAGGGGGGGGGCGATGGTGGCGACATGAGTGTTCCGTGGCTATGTGGTGGGGCGGGGGGGAGTGGTTGTGGAATGCGTGGAGAGGGCAAGGGGGTTGGCAAGATTAATGGTGGCTAAATGTCAGGATGCTGGTACCCGGGGGGGAGGGACGGGGCACCATTCAGGGCTTCCTATGTCGGACGTGATCTCGATTGTGGGGAGGGGGGTCCATGCGATGGCTATAGAGGGTTCTGGTTTATGGTTCCACTATGCCTGTTAGTATAGGGACTTGGAATGTTAAAGGCCTGAACTCACCGCAGAAGCGGCAGAAAGTATGGAAGTATGTGACTGATCACCAGTTGGATGTTGTGGGGCTCCAGGAGACCCATTTGGCACGCAAAGAGGAACTGCGCCTTCGGCGTAGGGCGTATCCCCTTATATACAGATCCTCTGCATCCACGAAACACAGGGGGGTGGCACTCCTCTTCCGCGCTGCGCTGCACTTCCAACCTATTGACGTGCGCTGCGACAAGGATGGTAGCTGGTTAATGGTAAAGGGGCTTGTTCAGGGGCGGCTGAGTACCTTTATGGTGGTGGATCTCCCCAATGCTGGCCAAAATCAGTTTTTACAATGTTTGCTGCAGAGAGTGGGTGACTTTGCTGAAGGGCACTTGTTCCTCATGGGGGACTTTAACTTGGTATGGGATAAGACTGTGGATAGTTCTGGGGTCCATAGGGCTGATACAGGGGTGTTCTCTGCCTCCTCACAACAGCTGGTGGGGGAGCTGGGGTTGGTTGACGGCTGGCGCTTTTTCCATCCCACCACACGAGACTACACCTTTTTCTCTCATGTGCACCACTCCTACTCCCGATTGGATCACATTTTCCTTGGCCAGGCTCTTAGAGGAGATGTTCTTGACGCCGCCATTCTCCCAATCTCGGTTTCTGACCACAGTTTGCTGGTGCTTAGCCTCCGTTGGTCGCTGCCCGGCGACGGGCAACGGAAGTGGTACTTCCCGGCCTCGATGGTGAGGGATGACACTTCTAATAAGGCGTTGCGGACGGCCATCAGGGAATTTTTTTAACTTAATCCCGTTTCCGATACCTCGGTGTCCAATACTTGGGACGCCTTTAAAGCTTCCATCAGGGGCACATGCCTGGGCCTCAATGCGAACCTCAATAGGTTACGGCGTAAGGACCGCGAGGATCTAGAGACTGAACTTGCGAACCTCGAACAGGCTCATAAGCTTAATCCTTCGAGGGTGACCCTCCGACCCTTGACCGCGGTCCGAGGGAAATTGAGGGCCCACTACAACAACAGGGCCGAACTGACGCTGTTGAGGCTGGGACGGCAATCCTACTCCTGTGGGAATAAGGTGGGAAGGCACCTGGCACGTCAACTGAGGGACAGGCGGGAACGTGAATATATCGGGGGGTTTCGGGATGCAGCGGGTGGGGTGCAACATCGGGACGAGGCAAAGGCGGCCATTTTTGGCTGTTTTTATGCGGACCGCTACGCGGGAGACAGGTTGAACGCGGAAGCCCAGAGGGAGTATTTGCGACGCTTGCCCCTCCCCCAGATATCAAATGAGTGGAATGAGCTGCTGGGGGCCCCGATTACCAGGGAAGAGGTGCTGGAGGCTATCAAAACCCTAAAACTACACAAGGCACCGGGGCCGGACGGCTATACTGCCGTTTTTTACAAGACATACGCCACCGACCTGTGTGACTTTTTGGTGTCCCTCTTCAAAGGCATGGCCGAGTCCGGTTCCTCGACCGGTTCCCTGGCGGAGGCGGTAATAACGGTTTTGCCGAAGCCGGGGAAGGACCCCACCCGGTGTGCCTCATTTCGCCCCATAGCACTCCTCAACATCGACACCAAACTGTACTCGGCGATCTTGGCGCATAGGCTACAAGACCTGATGCCGGCGATCATTCATCCTGACCAGTCTGGATTCATCAAGGGCCACCAGACTCACGACAATACGCGCAGGGTGGTGCACTTGATTGAAAAAGCGAACAGGTTCCGCATACCAGCGGTACTGGTGGGGCTGGATGCCGAAAAGGCTTTCGACCGTGTGGATTGGGGCTTCCTATTTAATACGATGGCAGCCTTTGGTTTTTCGGAGAAGTTTATTACCATGGTGAGGGCTAACTTCTGCAGCCCCAGGTCTCGAGTAGTGGTGAATGGCCACATGTCGGCGTTTTTTCCGCACTCTAGAGGCACGAGGCAGAGGTGCCCTCTTTCTCCCCTCCTGTTCGTGCTAAGCATTGAACCCTTAGCGATGGCGGTCCGGGAGCGGGAGGGGATTCGGGGCATTCCGTTCACGGGAGAGCAACATAAAGTCACGCTCTTCGCGGACGACATTCTTTTCTCCGTGGCGTACCCGGAACACTCACTGCCTTGTATCAAGGAGACTCTTCTGCTTTATGAGGAGGTGGCCGCTTCAAGGTTAACTATGGCAAATCGTACATCTTGAACCTTACCCTCTCGCAGGTCGAAATGGAACGCGTACGTCCTCTGACGCCTCTAGCCTGGGCCGATGGCTCGATTGTATATCTGGGGGTCCACTTGACTCAGACTGTGGGCAAACTATTCTCGGCCAACTTCCCGCCTGTGTTAGCGAAGACCCGAGCTGAACTGGAAAGATGGAAACCTAAATTTTTGTCGTGGCTGGGTAGAATACATGCTGTGAAGGTGGTTCTCCTTCCTAAATATCTGTAGTTATTTCAGGCTCTGCCCATACCTCTGGACAGCGACTATTTCCGGCGTCTCCAGACGCAGATTTTGCGGTTTGTTTGGCAGGGGGGCCGTGCACGTTTATCTTTCTCGGTATTACGTCGGCCTAAATCTGAGGGTGGAGTAGGACTCCCTGACTTACAGCTTTATTATAAAGCGGCGCAATTGAGGGTGTTGGTGGAGTGGTCGCAGCAAATGTCGGAAAAACATTGGCTGCATATGGACCGGAGTGTCGCAGGCAGATCGGTTTGGGATTTGGCCTGGAAGCCTAAGAGGGACCGCCCCCTAAACGCCTATATTAGTACGCCTACGGGAACCATGCTAAAGGTGTGGGACACCTTGGCCTCGGACGAACGCTGGACTACGTTCCCATCACCGTTCACACCTTTGCACTTTAATCCGGCTTTCCCGTCGGCATATCTAGAGGGGCCCTTTGACCCTTGGAGGGAGGGAGGATGCAGGGCCTTGACCCACCTGTTTCATGGACGGGATCCCCTCACTTTTGCTAACTGTGTGAGGGATTATGGGGTCCCCCAGTCCGACCGATATCGTCATATACAGATGCTCCATTGGGCCACGTCTCCTGGGGTCCTGGAGGCGGCAACGAGACCTCCGTCACCATTCGAGGCCTTCATATTGCGGACATCCGCCATGAAAGGCGTCATCTCCTTCCTGTATCAGCTCTTGCTTAAATCGGCAGTATCGCCCAGGCCTCGATACATGGAGCAATGGGAAGGAATGTTAGGGAAAGATATCTCCGACAATGAATGGTCGGCGTTATGGCAGGACCTGACGACATTTAACCACTCGCTCCATCTAAGGGAAGCTCACCTCAAGACCCTTATGCAATGGTATCTATGTCCTAACAGGCTCCACCGCTTCTACCCGGCCACCTCCGATAAATGTTGGAGGGGGTGTGGGTTACTCGGGGACTTCCAGCATATCTGGTGGGATTGCCCAGTGATCCGACCCTATTGGGAGGAAATTCTCTCACACATAAGGGACATTCTTCAATACCCCATTGAAGACTCTATGGCCTCTATCTTGCTAGGCTTGCGTGAACCCGGCCTTGAGCACCAGACTCGGGAAGACAAGAAGATCTTGTGGCTTTGTCTTGGAGCTGCCAAGATTACACTGGCCGCTGCCTGGAAACAGAAGGAGGCACCAGCAATTTCTCTGTGGCATGCACGACTCTGGAAGCTCCTGAGCTTGGAGAGATTGGCGGACATCTTCCTCGGCAATTTCAAGAACTTTCAGTTTCAGTGGGGCCCCCTGGTTGCGTTCCTCTCTAAGGGCTTGCCGTCAGCTGTGTGCCCTGCATCCTTAAGATCACTACACTTGTTTCAAGTCTAGTATTGTGAATAGAATGAGTGCTGGTGTGAATGGAGTCGCCACCTCGGGGGGGAGAGGGGAGGGAAGGGGGGGGAATTTTCTTTTTCTGGTTCATGGTTCCCTGAGGAGCATATAAATGGGGTCATAGCCTGTTCGACATGGATGTACGGGAGCGCGGGTTTGATAGCTCACCTGCCTGGACTTTATAGCGCCTTTACAGCGCACACGCCCGCTGATGGATTCACAGGATTGTCCCTCTTCGATTCTCTTGCTTATGAAGAAATGCTTTTGGTCCTGTTATGATCCCGTTGTCGCGAGATGTTGTTGCTTCATGACTCTAACTTGCGCCCCATGTGGGGTAATGTATGGCACCTCGGTAATCTTTCTGTGTTATCTTGTTTTTCTCAAAATAAAAATTTTACAAAAAAAAATAAAAAATGTTTGATATTTTGCTGCCATACCGCAATTTGGTAATACAAATACCACAACCAGTTAGCATGATATTATAGCAAAGTTGTGATAATATTTAAATATTGTTTTGGGCTCTCTTTCCACAGTTAATTGAAGTACATTTATCACCAGTGTTTTGCTTGTGCTCTCGTACTAACCGGCATAGAATGCAACCCTTTTCTCTTAATGAAAAATGACACTGAAAACTACTGTTCACACATTTCACCTGATTTATTTACAGCTTCATACATAGTCTTAATGACGGCCAAAGTAGTAGGTCGATTGATGATAAATACACTATATTTAGGTGCATAACTATTCTACATTTTTCATAATAATGGTATAGCTAGTTAAGATAAGCTTACATGTTTAGGTCTGGCTTGACAGCATAGCTGTCTAGATTTCACATATTTTGTATTTCATTAAAATATGCATAAAGAGACCCAGGGCTTGGCTCCACCCAGAGGAGTATTTTTCTCACCTCATTTGGTGATGGATCATTCCACCTCCCAAGTAGTGCTTACCAATGCTCTTTAGGAGAATTATTCAGACTCTTTATCATGCTGATGAATTGGTACAACTTGATTAAAATGCTTGATAAGAAATGCCTTCAGCAAATACATTGTTTTTTTGTTGGAAATATTTAGAAACAGTATTATGCTGATGAACTCCAACGACATTAAAGTACACTTTTTCATTGGAGTTATTCTATAATATTATTTTTGTGACTAAGCTGTGCAGAAATCCAAAGCGTGTAGAAGTTTAAAGCATGTAACTATTGCCCAATAGGTTTGTGAATATTTATTTTACAAAACTGCAGACTGTAACAAAGTGAAAACAACACACAAAAAGGATCCCACACCAAGTTATAAAAATATAACTTTTTTAAATAAATAAGACAAGACCAAAACAACACAATCTAATCAGTAGAACCGGACATATGACATTTTCAAGATTTTAGTGAAAATAGCACCAAAAATTGCAAATTGCCAACTGTGGACATCTTGTCACGCCAGACGGGGACAAAGTCACAAGCTCAGGCCAACCACTATGGATTGCGATCCGGGTACAAAGATCAAGTTAGGCCTGCTGAACAGAGTACTTGAAATCCTGGTTTGAGGAGCATTGCGAGGATCCGCAGTTCAGATTGAGATGGGGCTAGGCTGCAATGTGAGGGTCTGCATCGTCATAGATAATCCTGTCAATGGAGCTTGCGTTGTGAAATCTGGCGTTGAGGATGTGGCACGCAGAAGGGGCGATGTATTACTTCAAGGAACTACGAGTCTACAATGTGGAGTCCGGCATCATCATCGAGGCTGCCATCAACATGGGATGCCAGGACTTGCTCCATGGATGTGCCATGCAATGGCGGTTCTGATGAGGCTGAGGAGGCAATGTGGAGATTTGGGATGGGTCCAATCCACTCAGCACTGGTGATGTGTCGGTTCTGTTCGAGTTTGCACCATTCAGCAGAGGCAGACAAAGCCCCTTAAGCCTACCTCCAAGGGTCCATTACTGGGGTGGAACCACTCGGCAGGGTAGATTCACAGATTGCAGAGTCCGGGTGTAAGGTTGTTGGAAACATATTGTGTCCCTGAGTCTTCAGATCAGGAGGCTAGCCAAATAGCCCTTGGAGTCCCTCTGGGTTCAAGAGATGCAGGTCCAGTCCTTCTCACACAGGCAAGAGGGCAGCAGGTTAGCACATCAGGGCAGCAGTCCTTGAGAGCAGCAGTCCAGTAGAGTGGCAGTCCTTTCAGCAACACAGCAGTCCTTCCTCCTGGGTGAGTATCCCTAGATCCAGAAGTGTCCTGAAGAGTTGGTGCCTGAGGTCCAGTGTTTACACCCAGTTCCTCCTTTGAAGTTGGGAGAAGCTTCTAGAGGCATGCTGCAGACTAACTTCAGAGGGTATGGTGCCTTCTATATGGAGGTAGGACACAGCCATTCGAAGTGTAAGTGGGGCTGGGTCCAACTCATCCTTCCCATCCTGCCAGTGATGGCCCATCCAGTCAGATCTAAGATCCCCATTGTGTGTGGCTGTCTAGGAGGAATGCAAAAAGCCCGATTGTCAACTACACCTAATCATGTGACTCAGAGACAGTCTGCAAGCTTCAGGAATCAAATAGCTGAGGCAGGAAAATGCCAACTTTCTAAAAGTGGTATTTTAAAAATTGAAATTTAAAATCCACCTTCACCATAAGTTAGGATTTTTCATTACAATTCTAGAGACACCAAACATGATCTGGTCACCTGTAATAAGGAAACTCCAATGTTATCCTATGGATGAGGTGGGACTGGCAGTTATGAAAAACAAATGTAAGACTTCTTCACTACCAGTTCATGTAAAGGTTAAAAGTACATGTCCTGTTTTTAAAATACACTGCACCCAGTTATTGGGGCTGTCCAGGGCCTACCCTAGGGGTGACTTACATGAATTAAAAAATAAGTTTTGGTCCTGGCAACAGCATTATTTTGCCAGGTTGAAATGGCAGCTTTGAAACCGCATACATGCAAGCTGCACTGGCAGTCCTGAAACATGTTTAAGGTGTTACTTAAGTGGGTAAAACAATCAATTCTGCAGGTCCACTAGTAGCATTCAAGTTACAGGCCATGTGCACAGGTAGTGCTACTTTACTATGGACTTACAAGTAAATTAAAGATGCCAGTTGGCAATAAGCCCGTCTTGTCATGTTTTAGTGAAAGAGGACAAGCACTTTACCTCTGGTTAGCAGTGGTACAGTGTGCAGAGTCCTAAGTTCAGTAAAAATAAAGTAAGCAAAGCAGTAGATCTGAAGGCAAAAGGTTAGGGGGCAACCACACCAAGGATGCCATGTCTAACAATCAGTAATGAGATTTGAGGATTATTGAAATTGTCTCTTGTGCCAAACTTAGACCAATACTGTATTGGTTAAGAGTCTGGGTCACACCAGAGCTCATCGACATGGTGGCTGCTTTTGATTATCTACATGGTTTCCCATACAGTGCAGCCTTTGGGTGGTTGAGGTATGTTAAGATCATGCAACGGCACATTGGACTCTAATATTTTTGGGGCCACCTTAACATGATCACGTGTGACAGTACCTCAGACATAAAGCCAGGATGCAAAGCTGGTTTGGTCTCAGGGAAGAAACCTATCTAATGCATATTATGACAGCCAGACTAAAGCCCATGGACCCTGAGTTCTACTCCCAGCTTTTGCACTTGACATTTAATTATAAGCTGTGTGATTGTGTACAATTCAATGTGGTCCCAATACATAAAGATTTTTCTAGGGTCGGAGCAATTTCCTTTTGTTGCACTCCCGGAGTACTCATGGCTAAGTCCTGGAAATCAGGCTAAGGGCCTTATTACAACTGCTGCGGTCCATTGGACCACCAAAGTTGCAGTGTTAAACCTGCTGGAAGACTGGTACAAAAACAGTTGGGCTTAACTTAGAGACAATGTGCAAAGTAATTTTGCAACGCACACACCCACAGTAATAAAGTGAGAACACAACATAATAAAAATTCCACAAAAAGTTTGAAAAATAGAGCAAAATTGAGTTAATTATTTGGCATCAAAATCACAAATATCCATTCAGTGGAACCATGTATATGCAATTTCAAAGATTTAAGGTAAGTATTGCACCTGGAAGCACAAAGGGCCACTCACAGTTATCTGGTCATTAAAGACTGGGTAAAAGTCACAGGTTCCGGCTGACTGAGATGATGCATAGGCCAGACACTGGGCCTAGTTTAGTCCCACTGAAAAATGTACCTTCTTAAGCCAGCGTGGATGCTTCTGTTTGCCTTTGAGGATGCTGTGAGGATAGGGGGAGCATTGCAGCTGGTCATTGCTGTAGTGCAAAGAGCAGACTGGGCATCGTGGATGGTTATCACTGTAGCGGGAAGATACTGTTGGGAGTTGTGGATGGTTATGGTTGGAGATTCCCATTGGTGGTCACTACGAGTTGTCACTTCTGTAGCGTGAAGTGTAGATCTTGCATCGCCGTGTTTTGCTGGCAGTCGTGGGTTCTCTGAAGCTTTGTGTTGAGGATCAGCATGGGTGGCAAGATCTTTGTTTCGAATGGGCCTGGTCATGGTTGCAAAAGAGTCCAAAACTTCAGGATTTCTCCTTTTGTCCAACAACAAACTCTACTGATAATACACCAAGAGTTCAGGACCTGGGAGGCACTTCTTGGGGATCAGGAATGCACTCCAGCAAAGGATAGCAGGGCTGAGGCAGGTATAGTTGCAGGTCCAGTACAGCATGTTCAGCTGGGCAGTTGCATGGAGGCCTCTGCTGTTTGTTGTACCCCGTAGCTCAGAACAGGAGGTCAGTGAGCTCACCTTTGGACTCATTTCAGCCTGGGATAAAGGGTGCTGGACCAGTCTTCCTGCTCAGACAGTACAGCAGGCCTCGGGCAGATCAAGTTGCAGGTTCAGGCAGGTCCAGTGCAGCAGGGCAGCTGGTCAGTCCTTCTTCCGTAGTATCCACAGCTCTAGGAGTGAACTGAAGAGTGGATCTGATGTTCCTCTTTTTATACCTGGTACCCACTTTGAAGTGGAAGCACTTCTGAAGTTTTCCCTCTACAGAGGTGTCTGGAATTTCCTGTCTCCCTGCCCTGGCCCCAGTCTGTCTGGGGCCAAAATAGGCTAGTGTGAAGTACTTTGTATGTGAGCTGGACCAGTGCCTTTGGAGTGTAAGTGTAATAGGTGATATCCCCCCCATCAAACCAGGATGGCTCACCCTGCCAACAAACAGACCCTTTGTTTTGATGCTGTCTAGGAGGAATACACAATGCCCAACTTCGAGCTACAGCTAGTCATGTGACCCAGAAATGGGCTGCAGGCACCAAACAGTTAGGACAAGAAAATTGCAACCTTCTAGCAGTGGCATTTTCAAAATTGGACATTAACTTAAAGAGGGTTTTAAAATTACAGTTCCTCAGATCCCAAACATGACATTCCTATCTGCTCCCACATAAATGTTATCACCTATTAAATGTATTAAGGTAACCCAATGTTATCCTATGGGAGAGGTAGGCCTTGCAGTAGTGAAACACACATTTAGGAGATTTCACTGCCAAAGATGAAAAACTTAAAAGTACAGGTCGAACTTTTGAAAAAACAATTCACCTTGCTGTATGGGCTGTTTAGGACCCACCCTCTGGGTGATATATGTATTAGAAAGGAAAGTTTAGGTCTGGGAAACATTTATTTTTAAAGGTTGAAATGGCACCTCTAAAACTACACACACTGGTTGCAATGGCAGGCCTGAGTCATGTTTAGAAAGGCTCCTTAAGTGGGTGGCACAATAAGTGCTGCAGGTCCACTAGTAGCATTTAATATACAGGTCCTGGATAAATGTAGGACCACCTCACAAGTAAATTAGGTGTGCCAATTGGGTGTAAGTCAATTTTACCATGTGGGGAGAGCAGAAGCACCTTAGCACTGTTTAGCAGTGGTAAAGTGCACAGAGCCCTAAGGCCAGCAAAAACAGGTTAAGAAGATAGGGGGGTGAAGACAAAAAGTTTGGGGATGACCCTGCAGAGGGGGACAAGTCCAACAGATACTTTGTGCATAAAACATTGTGCCTTTTTCCTTTGTTTGTGAATGAATATCAGAAATGGGAAGGGATAGAAGCAAGTCACAGGGGTAGTGCAGGCAACAGTTTTAGATATTTATTTACATTACACACATTTAGCATTATTACCACAGGAAGATAAGGTGGCTTGCCCAAAATCACATGATTTCCAACAAGCATCAAAGCACGGATGTAAACCGAAAACATGCCTCTGTTGCTGCTATGGTATAGTGTCTTATCTAGTGGCATAGCAAGGGGGGCAGTCCACCCCATGCAGCACGAGTTTTTTGAGGCAGTGCCCCCCCCCTCCATCTCTTACCTGCAGCCGTCACGGGGCTGCAAAAACCACCAGCACCTCCCCCCGCTCTTAGCCACTGTGGGAGGCAAACGCAGGGGCCGCCATGGGCGGCCTTAGGCCTAGCTACGCCACTGGTCTTATCATTATTTTACTGTTACAATACTGGGTCTAAAGTCAGCAGTGCAGGCACAAGGCCACATCTTTGCCCTCAGTTTGACTTTCAAGACATATCCACGAAAATATTCAATAATGTGGTGTCCAGTGACAGGAAATGTGATTCTCATACAGTGTGCCACACTAGTAAACTAACACCCCACTAAATAATATTTTTTTTATTGGTTATTTTCAAAACAGACTTCATTGCTACTAAAAAAGCAGCCGGGTGTGGAGAGCCCACCACGTGCAGTGTTTTTTTTTTAACACACTGGTTCAATTAGAATGCATGAGTTTCAAATAATTTCTATTTAAACCCTGGTGTACAGATGCAAGGTTTTGTCCTAGGGGCTTGTTTTTTTTCTTGCCATGAACCATCTTCGACATAAACACATTTTCTTTTGGAATGCGTGTAATTCCTGTCACAGTGTGAAGGCCCTTTGGCAGACATTCCATGAGGAGGCCCTACTGATTTTTTCCTACAGATGTCCAAGGTTATGAAACAACTAACACTGAAGAGCAATTGTAACTGAAAGGCATTAAAGCATCCATCGAGCAGTGAAATACATGCAGGGTTCAATCAAGTGACACACACGGTACTTTATTTGTTGTGTTGGGGAAATTTGTACCTTGAATTTTGGGTTCTACTTTTAAACACAAAATAGTGGAAACAATTAAAGATACATGTGTTGTGCTCAGCTAACGTTTGAGCATCTAGTGCGTCAGCATTGGCTGGGCTATGTTGTCAAGACAAACTCAGAAAATATAATTAAAGGTCTGCATGGAAGCCTGAATATGGTGCTTCTACTTCAAGAATGATAAATCTTTTCTAAAAAAAGACATGGCCGAAAATCAAACAGAACAGCTGTGCAAGGATGGCGAAGATTTTATTTAATAATAATTCACGATTCCGAAATATAGGAATTATATCCAAACTGGTGTGAAGAATGTGAGAGTAGCATAGCGCAGAGGAGATGTATTGGAAAGATCTGGGTTGTGGTTAACAAATAAAAGTCGTAAATCTACACCCATACATGTACTCGTGTGCGTGTGTGTTAGTTAAAACTTTTTGGGGCTTATTTACAAGCCCCTTGCACCACTTTTGCGTCATTTTTAACATAGGAAAAGTGACGCAAAAGTGGCGCAAGGGGCTTGTAAATCTGCCCCTATGTTTCTCATAAAACCTGCTAATGGAAATATGCATCATTTGCAGATTCCTGGCATACTCCTGCAAACACAGGTGATTTTTTGTGTGCAGTAGCTCTTACCTAATGAGTTATTAGTAGGCACAGTACCGTTTTGCATTGTTTAAAATGATGGCTGGGGTGCAATTGCACAATTGTGTGTTTCTCCGCGTGGGTAGCATGTTTCTCATGGAGAAACTCCTTCCCCTAATCCCCATGAAGTGTGTGGGGATTTTGTCAACTTCCAGCTCTGGACAGAGATTTCCTACAGCCCGTGGTGGTGCCAGCAGAGAGTGTTTTGTCGGGCCCTAGGCCCTCATTAGGCTAAATCATGGAGGCACAGACACAGGGTAGTAGCTTGGTAAACTGGCCACGAGCGCTCGGCCCCCTTTATTAGCTAGGTCACCTGACCCGTGACGCTGGTGGTGGGTGGGTGTATCATTGTGGGTTACATATTGTAAAAGACTAGAACGTGTCCAGCAGGACACTACATTCCTCCCCAACTTTCCAGGCACCTCTCCACGCCCGGGCTCACATCTGGCCTACGGGCCTCGTCCCGGCGGGGGTCACGCTACTGCGGCCGACTCGGGTGGGTTCCGGTCGGTCCACTTCTTCCGGGGCACAGTTGCGGCCGGTACAGGTGGGCTCTGTCCGGTCCGCTTTCTCCTGGTAGGCATGAGAAGTGCGGGGTGGGCTGCCGGTCACCTTCTCATTATTGTCCAGGCCCGGGGCTCACCACTCGCCCCGCGGGCCTCACGTGGCGGCCGGCGCCGATCCTGCAGGGGAGGGGGGGTGCGACGCCACCCTGCACTTCTCCCCCTTTTCCCCACGATGATGTGGCTGTGGCACGCTGGGCACAGCTCCGTCCTCGTCGCCAATGTTATGTTATGTTATGTTATGTTAATTTCGATTTATATAGCGCCAAATCACCGACAGGTCTCTTAGCGCTTGCTTTGGGAACCCGTCCTGGCTTTCCCTGCGAGATAGCCCCTACTGGGCATTCCCAAGGTGAAGACCAGGCATCCCATCGCGGTGGGGCCGTAGTGGAGATTAAGCATGCTATTACCCAGAGTTGCAGAGTGTGAACCCATGATTCGAGTAGGCACCGAGGCAAGAATTATCGAGTCCTGGGACATTTTGAGATCAAGACCCAGCAGCATCGGGAATTGAACCCTGGTCCCGGGTCTGACCTCTGCATCAGGGTCTGCCTCCTCTAACCAGTGAGCCACACTTCTCCACTAATGTCGTGCCCTAGGCCCTCATTAGGCTAAATCATAGAGGCACAGACACAGGGTAGTAGCTTGGTAAACTGGCCACGGGCACGAGCGCTCGGCCCCCTTTATTAGCCTGGTCACCTGACCCATGACGCTGGTGGTGGGTGGGTGTATCAGTGTTGGTTACATACCGTTATGTACACCTAACAATTATGTTAACTTTGGTGTGTTGGTGGATTCAATTGAGTTTCACTAAAAACCCTTTACTAACTTGTTTTACATTCTAATTTTTTATTCAATCTTTGTGTTCCCAAAGATTTGAAATCAGAAGATCTGACACACATACAGAAGGGAGTTTATCACGTCCTAGTCTACACTAATTCATTTTAATTGATTTGAGTTACAAGATTATATGTTTAGTATATGGTTGGGGCCTGGATGGAAATATAAGTCACAAAGTGAAGAGTCCAAAAGTATCCCATCTCATCCCTCATAGACCTAAACACATATTTCACCATCAAAATGCATACATGAATTTTATCAATAGTGTAAAAGCTACTGGACAGCAGGTTATATGTCTGCTCATCAGCAATCCCAACCTGTATATTATAACTCCTCTTTCTCTAAAGAAGGGTAACCTACTTTTAATGTTTAAGATGGATTGGGCAGAAGAAAAGAAAGCCCTCATAACAAATATGCATCTAGGATAGCAACTAAAGAGCGCATCCCCTCTCTTTCATTTGTAAGTAAACAAATGGTAGGATGAAATGCCTACCGTAGATGTAATAATTTAAAACAAAATCTGCTACACGGTATGTTGTCAGAGAAATATGTATCACTGTATAGCCAATGGTGTGGACTGCAAGACTGTCTGGGTTGTCTACCTTCATGTCCCAGCCTTAATGTCCTCCAAAGGTTTCAAATTCTGTAGAGTATTTATTTGGTAATGAGCTGTAATCAACTGATCATTGAACGCATCGTGCACTTTCATTTCCCTAATCAAACCCCAGTAAATCTTTTTTAGGTTTGTTGTTAGAACTGGGATTTCTGGTTGGCTAAGGCTTGCGCCAAAGCCAGGCAGAAACCACCATTCTAGTCAGGGCTAGGGAGTCACACGCCAAGATAACCCCTGCTCACCCCCTTGGTAGCTTGGCACGAGCAGGCAGGCTTATCCCGGAGGCAATGTGTAAAGCATTTGCGCACGCACACAACAGCAACAAAATCCTAGGCACACCACAAAAGGAACTCCACACAAGGTTATATAAAAATAACTTTTGTATTGTCAAAACACATCAGAAAGTAATCACACAATATACATTGTGCCAACTGGCACGGGAAATATTCACAAGGGATTATTTACACCAGGAGAGGGCCACGTGGGCCACTGTCAGAATCAGCACTTAGTAGAACTAGCCCTTAAAATAACTGTAACACCAAATAACAATTATAGACCACAACCAGTAACCACTGGTAACAGGTAGGTACACACTGCGCAATACTAATAACAATAGGCCTAGATCACGCATGGACACATAACCTCTCTAGTATAGCAAAGCAAACTTCTAAGCATGAACACCTTTAGAAGTATAACACAAGCATAAAGGCAAAGCACATTACGCAGCAATCACATTAGGCCTAACCAGTATAAATACAGTAGGCCATCCCCTCACTAGTCTAAACACATTAGACTCTGCCTCCTAAGAATAATTCACATTTAGGGGCATAACTCACAGTGAAACATAATCTCACTAACATAAACCTCCACAGGAAAAACCATCTCTAGAGGTATCAATACAGGGCGCGTAAAACATACTAAATGCATTACATTTCCTAGCACCACATCACTCTAGCCCATAAAACACATTAGGCACTTACCATCATAAACATAGTAAAATCACATTGCGCAAAACTCACATTAGGGCCTTGCGCCCTACCCACATACCATCCCCCTGGCCAACTGGCCATCTCAAGAAGGGGCTCAAATGCCCTGTGTCCAGAATGTCAGGGCTCGCTGCCATGCAGCGGCAGTCAGGGGTGCGCCACCGGCGCAAACCTACACGTTGCAGCTGCCCACTAATTGCTGGGCAGCTGTGGAAGGACTGGCATCTTTGTGCCATCTCCGTCCCTCACAGGGACTCTCTCTCCCTTGGCGCCTAAACGGTGCAGCTGCCCACTAATTGCTGGGCTGCTGGGAATCAGCAAAGCTGCGACAGGGCCCTCACTGACCCTAAAAAACCAAATTGCGCCCACTGTTGGAGCCCTCTAGGCTCTGTAAATAACGAGGCAGAAGTGTGGGCAAACACATGGGCCTTTAAAGGAAAATATAGCCCCCTCTGGAGCCATCTAGGCTCAGGAACTAACGCTGTGCCCGTTGGAGCCCTCTGGCTCTGAACAAAAAATGGGGCAAGGTGGGAGCCTCGCAGGCTCTAGCAACAGGCTCTAGCAACCAAAACGACTGTGCCCCTGAGCCTCTCGTGGGCTCTAAAGAAATAAATGCGACACTTAGGAACCTCGCAGATTCGAAGTAATAATGCAATGCCGCCTGAGCCTCGTGGACTCAAACAACTGTGGACCACAAAGTTGGAGTCCCTCTCGTGGGACTCGAGAACAACTGGGGCGATTGGGAGCCTCTCAGGGCTCGTCCACATATATGCCCCCACGAGCCTCGCAGGCTCGTAAAAATAAAAATGGGCGGGTAGAGCCTCTCGGGGCTTGTAGCACAAATTGGCCACTTGGAGCCTCTCAGGGCTCATAAACGAAGGCCCCCCGGAGCCCTTCAGGCTCTTACTCACAGGGGCCTCGCTTGGGAGGGGCTGGGCGGACACCGGCAATGTCCCCCGACGCTCCCCCCTCCTATGCAGGCACTCACCGGTGGAAGGACGGCTGTAGTAGGAGAGCTCCCTCTCCTCGGGGCTCTCGGGCGCTGCGGTCACTGGACGGCTCCGCTGCAGCACTCTTCTTCGGGCCGCACTTTGCTTGGTGCCGCGGGCGGGGCTCTTCCTCTCCTGGGCCTCGCCGCCTCACTCCGAGGCTCTTTCCTCCCGATGCAGGAGCGCGGGGTGGGCTCCCGTTAGCTTCCTGTTGTCCCACTTGTCCCGCCCCCGGCCTGCCTTACTTCCGGTTCGGGGGCCGGCTGGCGGCAGGGACAATCTCGGGCACAATTTAAGGGGCAAGAGAGGGGTGGGCACACTCGGAAGTGGAATAAAAGCGCTACCAAGCGCTTAGGGGCAAAATCATGCGCTCCCAGGCGCTAGTGTAAAATAAAGCGCTCTCAAGTGCTAGGGGCCAAAATAAAACACTCCCAGGCACTAGGGCACCACAAACACCCACTGTAGCAGAAAAAGTCCTGGGGCAAAAAAGGTGGAGCACAGCAGCTACCAACAAAGAAAAGTCCTCCAGCTCCCCCAGTAAGGGCAGAGGGGTCCAAGGAATTCCTCCAGCAATTCAAGGCATCCAGGGGCTGGGCAGGGCCCAGGCAGGCAAGGTTTCCCCTGGGCCCAAGCAGCAGCACGCCCCTGGTAGATTCAAAAGTTGTACAAAAGGGGGTGGTGATGGACGGAGCATCTGAATCAATCAAACACTTGCACCCAGTCAAAAGATCTGGGTTTAATCCATCACCGTTCTTTAGCCCACTCTGCCACCCCAGTTCAGACATGGCTATATGCAAATCAGTCTGACCCTGTGCCTCATGGGAACAGTCCAGCCCGAACTGCCAAGCCATGTCTTCCCTGGACCTGAAACAAGCTTCCGAGGACCGGTTTCTGGCATTCCAGCCGTCTTCAGCCCGGCTTGCTTGAATCCAGTGGCAAAGTGAGCAAGGGACTCACGTCTGAGCATACCCTGCCACACTTAGGGCGGCCAAAAGTGGTACAAAAGGGGGTGGTGATGGACGGAGCATCTGAATCAATCAAACACTCACACCCAGTCAAAAGATCTGGGTTTAATCCATCACCGTTCTTTAGCCCACTCTGCCACCCCAGTTCAGACATGGCTATATGCAAATCAGTCTGACCCTGTGCCTCATGGGAACAGTCCAGCCGAAACTGCCAAGCCATGTCTTCCGTGGACTGGAAACAAGCTTCCGAGGACCGGTTTCTGGCATTCCAGCCGTCTTCAGCCCGGTTTGCTTAAATCCAGTGGCAAAGTGAGCGAGGGACTCACGTCTGAGCATACCTTGCCACACTTAGGGCGGCCAAAAGCGGTACAAAAGGGGGTGGTGATGGACGGAGCATCTGAATCAATCAAACACTCACACCCAGTCAAAAGATCTGGGTTTAATCCATCACCGTTCTTTAGCCCACTCTGCCACCCCAGTTCAGACATGGCTATATGCAAATCAGTCTGACCCTGTGCCTCATGGGAACAGTCCAGCCCGAACTGCCAAGCCATGTCTTCCCTGGACCGGAAACAAGCTTCCGAGGACCGGTTTCTGGCATTCCAGCCGTCTTCAGCCCGGCTTGCTTGAATCCAGTGGCAAAGTGAGCAAGGGACTCACGTCTGAGCATACCCTGCCACACTTAGGGCGGCCAAAAACGGTAGATTCAAGTCAGGAAACAAGAACATTTTACAAGAGGTCACAGCCTCTTTTTATACACCCAATTCCTTTGTCTAGCAGGGTGTAGGCCATGGTGAGAACCAGTTACAACTGGTTATGGGGAACTCTCTTTCACTGGCCTGGCTAGGGACATCAGACGCACCACAGGCGGTGGAGACAGCATTGTGGAGGGAAAACCCAGCCCTATTCAGGTCCCAGGTGTACCCCTCCCTCACATGCTAATCTCTCCATTCACCACTGGGGCAGATCCATCCTGACTCCTGGAGCCAGGCTCACCAGCCAGCTCCAGCCAATCACACGCCAGACACAAATTACACAAACAGGCCAACTTCTAGAAGTGGCACTTCCACACTAGACGCAATCATGCCGCATACATCATTACGCAGCATTCAGTCTCACAAGTTCGCACATACCAAACTCGACCCTGCACTCCCCACACATCAGGAACTACCATGGTCACACATTTTCCCCATGCATTCCTATGGGAGGGCAGGTCACTCTCACCACACACACAGAGAGCGCACGCACTTTACACTGGACCACAGTGAAAAAAGTGCACAGAGACCTAAAATCACTAACACCTGGTTACAGAAACAGGCTAGGCAAAAGCAAAAAGTTCCGGGGTGAACTTGCCAAAAAGGGCCAGGTCCAACATTTGTGATCATGCATAACATAAGAGACCAGAGAGATCATACCCATAAATTGCAGCGGTTCAGCCTATGCCTTATAAATCTCACTCTGGATAAAGCTATTTAAGGCATGATAATACATATCTTATTGGCCAGCAGTGGGCTATTTATTTCTGCCTGTGTTTACTACTGAGCATAGTTTTCCATCCTAACATCAAGATAATCAAATTCCAGTCCACATTTTATTGGAACATCCATCATACTAATATTTGGTTTTAAGTTTTTTTGAAGGTTAAAAGAGCGGTATTTACCTATTGGTGCATTTATTGTTTGCCCTCTTATTTCATAAAAATCATCAAATCGATTCAGAAGATTCTGAAGGCACAAAAGTGTTTTACATAATCATGTAGAGTAATCCAGAAAAGTAGGGTAGACATATTCCCCCTAGCAAGTATGGGGACGTATAGCATGCATTGGGCTATGTGCGATGTTGACAAACAGGGAGATGAAAAAGTAAACAAGCACACATCCCTGCCTACTCCTTAATTGACTCCATAATCCTAATTGATCTTTCTGTCATTCCCAGTTCTAATGTGTGCACACATTTATGTGTTGTTTGGTGCCATAAAGTAATCTACCGGATCTAGGATATGAAATGTTACAGGATCACTTGTAAATGATGTACTAACCTAATTGTAAGCAACAAAGAATTAGTCCAGCATAATTCTCTATTGCAAACAGAAGCAATCAGGTTCTGTATGTACAACATTTTAAACCCCGGACTCTACATAAAGATGTGGGGAGCTGGTAAACAAGTTTAGAATCAGACATAAACCAGCATGATCGATAAGGTAAGATGCATAAAGAAACAGTAGTATAACATGAAAAAAACAATTGCAAAAACCACCGGAGCGACCTCTAGACCGTACAAATGACAAACAACAATGTACAAATTGGTATTATTAAGAAACATAGACTAAAACATGCATACTCAATATGTCACAAAATAAAAAATGTAGAGGGCAAGAAGAACTAGGACAAGCATTGAAAATGCAATAGGTCTCGCCTTTGATTAAGTTAAAGTCATTTGCTTTGCTAATGGTATTGTATAGCAAAGCAAATGTCTTTAACTTAATAAAAGGCGAGACCTATTGCAGTTTCAATGCTGGATATCTTTAGGTAAGAATACAAACTGTGTATTCTACCTGCAGCTGTGGTACTTTTTGTGGTAAGGAAGATTTTCCATACAGTTCCAGGGTTTCCACTGAGACTGAAGTTTATGCAGTGCTGGTTGCTGATCCAGGACTTGGAGATCTGCTGAGGTATACTATATTGTATGTACCTTGCCAAATGCTTAATTGCTAATGGTCCTCATTAAGAGCAGAACAGGTTATCTTTTCGCTTATTCTGCTTCACGGTGTATAATAAAGATAGAACTAATTATTTGTTTTTCAGAACGATGGCACTCATCACATGTCAATCAGGACTGTCCTGAGAGGAGGTTCGGCTGTACTGTCCCCCATCTGCCCTAGGCAGTAGGCTGCCTTCATGCTTGAAGAGCGCAGACAGATCCTGGAATGCCCCGCTGATACCGGCGATTGCCTCTTGGCTGCCCAAGGCGCGGAGGGTAAAGCGCTGGCTCAAGGTCCGGCTCTGGTCCACTAGCTCTCGGCCGAGGCGCTAAACCTCCTCCTCGGGCACCATCTTTCTCTGGAGAGCCTTGGTGTATCTTTAATTGCTG
The DNA here is from genome assembly GCF_964263255.1 of Lissotriton vulgaris. Classification (NCBI taxonomy): domain Eukaryota; kingdom Metazoa; phylum Chordata; class Amphibia; order Caudata; family Salamandridae; genus Lissotriton; species Lissotriton vulgaris. The sequence goes on along the minus strand of NC_141696.1, from coordinate 997,179,640 downwards.
CACTGGTCCCAAGCATAGACCGCGGCCATCATAGAACAGGTACAACGTAACAACCAGCACCAACCAAAAGACGAAATGCATATTAAAACATATTTAAAAGGCAAGCAATGCTTGGGCGTGCCATAAAGTAAACTTATTGAAGATTTGTTCTTTGAAAGGCAGTGATGAACCCAAGCTTAAACACGCACCCCTCTCTATGCTCCCAATTAGTAATGGCCGGGTGCGAAAAATAGAAACAACAAGATATCTCCGTGGAGCCAACGGGGGGAGTGAAAGTGAAAGCACGCGATGCGCACGCTGTGTAACACCAGCCTTACATGGGGACAGGAGATGTGCATGCATACAAAGTGCACATCTCCTGTCGCCGTGCGCTTGCACATCGCCTGTCCGGGCGCGCACCAGGTTTGTCTCCCTTTGCGCACCAAACCGATAACAATAGTCTCACCAATGGGCTGCGTATGCTAGGCGCGGCCTAAAAAAGGACCATGTTAATGCAAATCAATGAAATAAACATACATATGAAAATAACAATTATATATTCAGATGTTGTAGAATATAGACACATGTTTACAAATAAACACTGGACGAATATTTACTCAGAATGACAAAATGAAAACACAGTGCAGGTAAGTAAAATAATCAGCCCAAAAGCATGATCAAACTAGGCACGTATGGCGACAGGCAATATATGCACAATGCATATAGAGTAAAGTAATATAAATAAAGTCTACATAATTATTTTAAGTTGCACTCTGCTTCAAAACTCGTTTCCAGAGAGAGTCTTTATAGTCATTACAGTGTTGACAGTGTTTAAACCCACAAGTAGTTCAATGGGCCTTCGGCATAACAAAAACCACGTAGACTGAGCACATGCAGTAGTAAATGTCATTTAAAGTCCATACAGGTAATATATACAAATTAAAGCTTTCCATGAGAAAAGAGAATCTCAGTGGCGATTCTGAATGCAACTCAAAGTCGATAGAAATAGATCCGGCTGAATCAAAAGAGTTATATATTCAGGAGTATGGTCTTGAGTTGGCCCCTATTGTACAGTAAGAAGGTAAACAAATAGTCACATCATTTATCAATGCATGGATGTGGGCATTAAGGATAATTCTGTGTGCATGGGGACTTTATAAATCTGGTCTGATATTTACCAGGTAAGGAAGGAAATGTGACCAGCAAGGTCACCCCATGGATCTGTAAAAATTCACAATGCGCACGCGGGCACAGTGTGATTGCCAAATTAAATGGCGTTGGTAAGGGAGGTTCCATCAAAAACTTGGTCACCTATGGGAAGTGGAAAGGCAGTGGCTAAGTCAGAAGTGGAGAATTCCTGCAAAGGAAATCAAACCTACGACTGAATGCATTCATTCCCGGAAGAAAGTGCATCCGACAACCAGCCGCGTTCGTTAGTGGGTGTCCCTGCAGGGCAGTGGCATGGGGAGGGGGAGGGGCATGGAGGGGGGTAGTAATCTATAGATTACGGAGCTTTACAGGTAAGTAAACATATATATAAATAAAACGAATTTCGTTGAGTGCACTGCATCCCCAAATGCGATACAGTGCATGCAACGAAATTCGTTTTATTTATATACATGTTTACTTACCTGTAAAGCTCCGTAATCCATAGATTACTACCCCCCACCCTGCCCCTCCCCCTCCCCACGTCACCGCCCTGCAGGGACACCCACTACCGACCGCCGCTGCCGACAACAGTCCACGACATCAAGGCTTGACTCCCAGTCACCACCAATGACTAACTCGTTTACCTTTTCAAACATTCTTCATGTCCTACTCCAAGAATAGAAAATGCCTTGCTATTAAGTGTGCTTTAAAAGGAGGAAGGATAAATATAAATGCACATAAATATATCCTTCACTCCTACTTCCCACACCTGCAACACGAAAGAAGTCCTGGGCGTAGACATTCCCCTTACCAGAGAGCTAGTTAAGGCAATTTGGAAATGAAAACACTTATCCTTCTAAACTTGGCTGAAACTGGTTCGCAGCAGTCATAAAAATTGAAATTGGGGAACAAGGAAAAATAACTTTCTAACCTTTAAAGCATGATCAAAAATGAAAATAGCAAATGCAGTTCAATAACGTTTGTTTAATTAATTCTCTGAATTAGTCACCTTAATTTCTACAGAACTTTGCAAACACTTTCACAGATTTGTACATATTTCTTCATATTTGAATTGCCAATCTCTGTCATGCTGTTTTATAGCTTTAACTTCCCAACACTTAACTGTCCTTCTGCGCCGTGTGGTCAAACATAAAGGAATTAAAGTAAATGACTGTTCTCACTGAAGGAATAATAATGGTGCTAGACCCACGTGACAGGCTTGAAGAATCTTGGCTTGTAAAGTGAGATAAAGAGCATCAAAAACTGCACACAATTTCCAGAATGAAGTATGACTATTACTCACAACTGAAGGACTCCACCTTTCCTTTAGAGACCTTGTTGCCACATTTTGTGTATTTACATCTGCCTGCTTGTATTCCAAAACTGTTCTGCTTTGAAGAGAAACAAGCGTGCTGAGAGACCATAACAGATATGCCACATTCAAATGCATGATTTATTTTAGCACAGGCACATACAAGAATGATGAAAGCACTATGCAAACACCTAGATACATTCTCTTTTTCCCTCTTGGCATATCAGACCTTTTACAACGGTACTTCCCAGACTGTTTCAAGTTTAGTTTGTGCTACATTATTGAATTAAAAAAGTATTAAAAGCTGAGTCATACTTTATAATGATGCTCCATTGATGTTACACTCTCAGATTATTTTATAGGGGATGAGTACTATAATTTTGTTAGAGGTGCTTTTGCTACTCTATCACATACACAATGGGACCTTTGTGGACATCTTCTGTGGATGACCTTGGAAAACTCATATCAGGTTTATTCTAGTTTAGTTTTGCTATTCATTGGCATGGGAACAACATAGTCATTAATTCTTTAAAGTGGCAATTAAGTTATTATGAATCTTACTCTATGCACATTGTAATAGTACAACATTATGCAGGCCTCCCTTTATAGATGGAGCAGCTTAATAAATATTTAGTGAAAGCTATTAATGAGATATCACATAAAAAAGCTATCTTTGATGGGGTACTGGAAATTGCAGCTTAGATATTTTTGGAAATGTTTGTTTTTATGGGCAGAGATAGCCAAGAATGTTTAAGAATTGTACCCTAATCAGCTAATTCTAGAAACCGCTTTCAATGAAACACAATTGAACCTGGCTCACACAAATGAGGACAGTAAAAGAGACAGTGGGTTATGGAGACGCGAGGGGTCTACATTCCAGTAAATAGTTAAGACATTTAACATGGGCAACAAAATCTAAGCAAAATGCCTGCTCAGTGGGGCAATAAAGGTCCAATGATTTTTATATGTTACAGAAGTTATACATCTTGCAGAGGATATATAGCTATTTTGTATTCCTGTAATAATATATGTTGGATAAGAAAGTTGGAGAAATTTAAACACCTGATTTACTGGTGGCCCAAATCACAAATGAATCCTTGCTATATACTACATCTTCTAATAATGAATCTATACATACATCCATGTGATTTAAGTGACAAAAACTGAATCAATGGATTATTAGTTTATTATCCTTGAGACCAGGTCTCTTGATGATTTCCTAGTCTTAGCTGGTGATTATAATTCTGTGATTATTGGAAAAGCCACAATTAAAGAGGAAGCGAGTTTTATGAATAAAGTATGGAATACATCATATGAAGTAATTCCAATACAAAAAAGTAAAAGAACGGGTAAGAATTTTAAACACTTGTTTCAAATTATTTGGTTTCATACTCCCAATGACCAACTTTGGTTAAAAAATCCTAAACGATAACTATTGATTCTCACATGGCCACAAAAACAACCAGTTATTCATTTTCAAACCACCATTACTTTTGCAAATCTTTCTTCCTATTTCATCTTGGTGAAAGTGACTGCCACTTCCATCAGACCTTTTACAACGGTACTTCCCAGACTGTTTCAAGTTTAGTTTGTGCTACATTATTGAATTAAAAGCGTATTAAAAGCTGAGTCCTACTTTATAATGATGCTCCATTGGTGTTACACTCTCAGATTATTTTATAGGGGATGAGTACTCTGATTTTATTGAAGGCCTACCGAGCCCTTTGGCAGGGAGCTGTATATTGATATGTCTTAGCAGCAAGACCCTTAAAAGTTTTTAATGAGGAAAGTTAGCAGCCTCATTGGCTAACACAGGGTCACAGGGTGGCACTCCAGCCTAGCTAACTTATGATTGGGACTACCTAACTGGGTATAGTAAGGTATCAAACTAATCAAGGCATTATATCCAACTTGATGCCCAAGGCGTGAATTATGTCTCTTTTAAAGTAAAGCAACTTTTAGAAAGTTGCCACTCATTGTCCCAGCTAATACAGTGTCCTCACAAAGGCCCTAACTCAATGACAGCTTTCTGCTTGCCTGGTGTGATTGTGAATGACTCCCAGGCATGGGAAAAAAGGCAGTTGCAGCAGAGTGGGTTGAAACCTCCTCTCCCAGGAAGGCTGCAAGTGGTGTTAGCCCAAAAGGTGAGCTTCAAATGGAAAGCTGCCTTTGAAGGGCCGCCTGTGACAACACACCCGAGTAGAACCTTTTGTTCCTGCGGATAAGTTGGAGACAGGGCCAGAGAAGGAAACTCAATCCCCAAACTTGTTTTCCTGTGTGCGTGTATCACTGAGGTAGCCACACCTCTAGGGTGGCTACCAAGCTCCTCACAGATGAGGAAAAGTTCTGACAACTTGTGAATGGTAAGAATATGACTCTCTGAAATTGCCAATTGCCACACATTGCTGTAACTTTGTCATCAAAGGAGGGGGCCTACTAGCCCATTGGCTAGTGACCGTGTTGTCCCATTGGGCACTTTCTTGGTATATAATAGGCAACCCTGGTACCCTAAACTTCGACACACTGTGGATTTAGAGAGAGACACCTGGACACCTAGCCTGCCACTTGTCTGTGTCCTCCAGTTCCTGCTTGTTACAGCCTGAACTAGTGACACTGCTGCTGCCCAGGTTTTCCCACCAGGGTTTTCTGGCTCACCATTCTTCCCACCAACCAAAGACCCCAGCGCCCCAGGGGCTACTTAAAGCAGGCTGCAGAGGGACAGTGCACAGCGGGCATGCGGCTGATGCTTTAAAGGTGTGCCAAAAGCAAGCCCATCTGCCCCCCTCTGCACCTGGACCACAGCCAGTGCCACACCACAGGCTCTCCTGCCCCCGAAGATATTCGAACACCAAGCTCTACACCCTTGACCACGAACACCACAACAAACAATGCCTCAGTGCTGACCCACACTCAATGGTAGGACCTTTCATCTGCACCCACTGCACACACTGCCACTTCACCTGCCACAGCACACACACCAGCCCACCAACCAGTCCTACCCTGAACACACCACAAACACCCCATGAATAAAAACACCAACTCGCAGGCGCCCTCCTCAACACACGCTCACGATGCATGCACACCACAGGGATTTGGGACCTCATCTCCACCCTCACACCCAACATTATTTTCCTCACTGACACCTGGCGCGCCCCTACTTCCATGCACAATATCACCACCGCGATAACCGAAGGATACAAAATCACCCACCAAGACAACATCAATAAGGCTGGCTTACCATCATACAGAAGTAATCCATCCAATGCACCACAACAAATTACGACATCCCCCAGCCATGGAACATCTCAAATTCTGACTTCAAAAAGACTGCAGAACCACCATAAGGGGCACCCTCAACTACCATCCTCCAGGACCACATCCAGCCTTCTGCAACTTTATGGTCACTTCCTTAGCAACCACAGCACTGAGACACCCCTCATCGATGCTACTGATGACATTTGCGCTCTACTCGACCAAGGAGAGACTACGGCTCTGATTATCCTAGACCCCTCTGCTGCCTTCGATACACACTCCCACCATACACTTATCAGAAGGCCACACAACATATGCATACAAGGTGCTGCTCTCAAATGGATCACCTCTTTCCTCACCAGAAGAAACATAAAGGTCTGCCTTACCCCTTCACCTCTGAACCCATTGAAATCATCTGTGGGGTACTCGAAGGATCTTCGCTTAGCCCCACCCTCTTTAACACTTATACAAAACTTCCGACCAGCATGGCCAAAACCCACAGACTCAACATCATATCCTACACCAACAACACACAACTCATCTTCTTTTCGAAGACACTACCAAGACCAACTTCCACAACTGCATGACAGACGTTACAAACTGGATGAAGGACAACTGCCTGAAGCTCAACACGGACAAGACAGAGGTACTGATTTTCTGAAACAAAAGTTCCCCATGGGATGCCTCCTGGTGGTCTTCAGAACTCGGACCTACTCCTACCTGTAGAGACCATGCTAGGAACCCAGGCATCATTCTAGACAAGCTAACCATTACAACGCTGTTTCTTCCTCCTGCTTCTTTATCCTCTGGAGTTGCCATTTGAATATCTTATAAAGTATGCAAAGCTCAAGACATACTATCACCCAAGCCCTCATCTCCAGTCAACTGGACTACAGCTAAACTCTCAAGTTAGGGATTGCAGCTCACTCCTCTGATAACTACAGGCCATACAGAACGCAGAAGCCAGATGCGTCCTAGCTCTCCCTAGATGAACCAACATCACCCCCTACCTCAGGTAACTCTACTGGCTCCTTGTACAGAAAAGATGCCAGCTAAAACTCCTGGCCCCTGCATTCAAGGCCCTACACAACTGCATACTCACCTACTTAAATCACCGCTTAAACTTCCATCAGCTCTCCAGACACCTCTGCTCCACGCCCTTTTCTCTAACTCTCACCCTCTGCATCCGATATAGCAGATGCAGAGGTTACTCCTTCTCCTACCTAGCTACGAAGACATGGAACGAGCTACCCTTTCATCTACAGACCTCTCCTTCTCTTCCAGAGTTCGTAAAATGCCTGAATGCCTGGCTATTTGGCTAATCAGCTGGACCCTGCCAGAACCTGAATACCCTCAGGGGTGACAAGTAGCGCTCTGAAAATCTACTGATTGATTGATTGATTGACCAAGAAGCCTTTGAAGCTGAACGAAGAGGGGTGGCACCATTGGAAGGACTGCACCTGCTGCACTTTGGGCTAGTGAGTTTGGACCGTGTCTGTGGCTCCTGGCTCGGGTAAAAGTTGATCCCCAGCCCAAGATTGTAGTAGTGGCTCCAAGGGCCAGTCGGCTATCACCTTGGAAAAGCATCAGGGACATCAAAGCTGAGGAAGTCCAAGCAAACAATTTAGTAGCCAATCCTGAGGGATCGCCACCGGTCATCGCTGGGCATGCCAAGAGACAAATCTGAGATAGTCAAAAGTTGCACCTGTGTCTTCCAGGCCCAGGAGTATTGTCAGAGAGTGGATTAGTTGCCCAAGAGGGACACTAGCCCCCACATAGTCTATTTGTGGTAACTGCTGTGTCACAAGATCGGAAGCCCTGCTGCAGCATGCATTCTACTGTCGAAGAAAGGATGTTGTGGAACCCCAAGTGCCGTGGTCAAAGTCACCTCAACCCACCGTTGGATTGAGGGATTAACCGTACTCCACCCTGTTGACCAAACAGCTCCAGGAGCATAACTGAGCATCGTTTTTGACTACATCACAAGCATCAGGACCACTCCATTGTCATCCATGGTGGTCATTTCCTACAGGCTGGAAAAGGCTCTGATGGGCAAGTACCTGTCCAAATTAACCCTCCTGAACTTATAGACCTCCACCCTCTTGGATTAAGTTTCCCAACCCAGGTTGGAGTCGACAAATTAACTGTTTCAAGCTATTCAAAAGTTTGTAAATGTTTTTTGATCAATGCTTGTTTACAGTTGGTTTTAAAAGTATTTATTTCTTCTAAAATCTGTATCTCTAGAAACCCTCCGGTGGATTTTGATGATCAAGGGCTCTACAAATCATTTAAACATGCTCTATTTTTATTATTTGCTGTTGTTTGACTTTCCTATTCCATTGTTTGATGTGTTAAATGCTTTACTAGGGGCATATGTACAAGGGTATTGCGTCACTGGAACATCATTTTTGACAATGTTTCAGTGGCACAATGCCCTGCACCATATTTACAAAGCAATTTTAAGCCACTTTGCATGGCTTAACACCATTTTGGAAATATGGTACCCTTTCATGCAGGTATTTGCATGAGACGGGTGTGCACTGTGAGCGTTCCACTGCAACACCCATTGCTTTTTGACACTGCCCTAGATTTACAAAGAGCTGTAAATCTGAGGCAGCGCCAAAAATTAATGCCATGCAATGAAAGGTGTTAGATTGGCGCAAGTAGGAGAAATACTTTCATATCTCCTTGTTTTTGCTATTTTATGTATGTTGCATTCTGCAGCACACATAGAAAGAGCAAAATGCCAATAATGATTGTTTATGTGCAGGAAGGGATACATTTCTGCACATGAACAATCTTCCCTGCAATGCAGGCAACCTTGCACTATGGCGCAAGGATGTCTGTGTTGGCGCTAGGCAGCTATTTTTAGTGCCAGCACCAGGGAAAATACAGGAGTGCGTTGTATTCTTGTAACTACGGCACATTCCTGCGTTTTGGAAATTACTCAGTGCAGCACTGCAAAACTTGCCACACTGTTACGCTGCATCATTTCCTTGTACATATGCCCCCTAGTTCCTTTGGTTAGCCATGCTGTTTGAAGCCACAGCTACCCAGGGTTGAGCTTAACCCCTTCGATGCTGATGACGAGCTCAGCTCGTCATCACCCATGGGTGGCGTGTGCTGATGACGAGCTGAGCTCGTCATGTATCGCGGTAATTTTAAAATTGCCGCACAGCGCAAACATCGCCGCAGCAGCGATGCGGTTAAGATATACTAACGAGCCTGACTGGACCCAAGACAGGGTTTGCAAGTGTATTCCACAATAAGGCCGCACAGCCATATCATATAACCCACCCAAATCCTCACAGCAACTTTTAAAAAGGTTCTTGTCAATGGTATGTATGTGTTACTAACAAGTAGTATTGTCCAGTCTAGTGTCTACCAGAGCGTCATAGAGAGGAAGAGCTTGAATACATGTAGACACAATGATATTACAAATAATTTATACTAAATAGACTTAAAGATTTTGGTTTTTCTTTTATTATCGGTGTTCATATCAACTGGGTTTGATTCTGCCCTCAAGGAAATTAAGGCACCCATTTAAGTAAAGAGTGCTGAGCATCAGCATATATAGATTAATTGTACTATATTGAGTACCTACTGCATGATCTGTTTCCCTACCCACATCAGTGCAGGCAGGGAATCAGAGCACAAGTCTTCCCCCAGCCAATGGGAACATTTTTAAATCTCCTGCCGGCTGGGAGAAGACTTAGCCCCTTATTACGATGTTGGGCAGACCGCCACCGACAGGCCATTGGTGGTTTTCCACCTGACATCTAGGGCAGCGGTTCGACTGCCAGATTACAATACTGTTGGTCAGAACGCAGAGGGTGAGGGCAAAGACCGCTGCCTCCAACAGGCTAAAGTAGCCCATCTGGGTGGGGGTGACCGTAATCCTATAATGAAGGCAGTGCCTGCGCAGGCACCGCTGTGGGGATTAAGTTGCTCATTTCCCACAACCATTTTATTGCAGTCCCACTGCCATGGAAAGGCTTTTGGAAAGGGACTTTGGGGGCTCCTAGCAAGCCCCTAAATTCCTTTTCCCCTGTTGGCCTCTGCTATGTAGCCACGGGATCCCATATGGTGCCCCCAAAACATCCATGCACTGGTACACAGTGCATGGATGTTTGCAAACATGCCTTTTACTATGCAGCTTGTGCTGTGGCCCTTTTCTGAGCTGCAGCACAAGACACAATAGGAAAAAGGCATGTTTCCGACCTCCTACACAGTGGTCTCATCATAATACAGGGGGGTGGAACCACCGACTGCATGTCGGCTGGTCTTCATCCTGCAGCAATGTCCAACCATCATCATAATGAGGCCCTATGTGTTTGGTCCTGTGTGGCGGGAGATTACCTGATGGGAGCAAACCCATGTTTCCCTGCCTGCGCTAGTGCGGGCAGGGAAACTACTATGTCTCGGGAATGGGCTTCCTTGGACACAGTAAGTCATTTGGCCCTGGGGATGGGGTCCCTGGGGCCATTGACAGCTTTGGGAGGGGGCCATATGGCCACTGTGCCCTTCCACCTTGAATTTGGTCCCGGAGGATGTGATCCCCGGGGCCTAATTAGGGCTGTGTGGCCCTCCTCCCTTTAATAAATACATTGGGCTCGAGGGGGAGGTCACTGGGCCAAAAACGGTTTGAGGAGAGGGCACGCACCCGTCTCGCCTTCAATACCATACAGGGCATCCCTACTCAGCCCCCTTTTATTATTATTTTTTCAAACTTCAGGACAGGGGACTACGTCGCTGAGTACTGTAATGGCTGCCAGCAACATTTTTTTCATGTTGCTGGCAGTTGATCAGAGTGCTTGCTCCTGCAGGAGCATGTATCACATGGGAGAGAAGCAGCCCAAAGGATAAAAGCTCCCTGGGCTAATCAGAACACTCTATTTTTTAAGATTTGGTTAACCCAACTGTCCAGATATACAAATATTTTTGGAGCTTAATTTCTCAAAAACTTCTGAATGGATCTACACCAAATTACAAAAAGCACAATCTGCCAACCAAGATCCAGCTTCCTACCAAGTTTGGTGTCATTCCTTTCAGCAGTTTTTGCAGTCATTTTCCTAAAGAAGTCTATGGGAAATGCCTGGGGATTTTGTGGTTTATGACACCAATTCTTTTGCACGCCGATTGACAGATCACCCCGGAACTTTCCATGCACAAACTAGCCAAAAAGAGCACCTTTTTAGAAAATGTCATTACTATTTGTCAAATGGTGGCAAAAATATTAGCAACACATAAATATTTCCTTTGGAAACGCTGACCTACCCAGTGGCAATCTATATTCCTATGGCAAAAAACAAACGTTAAAGTGATGTTATAGTTAGGTGTTGAGATAACATCTAACGTTTAAAAACCACACACAAAAAAAATTGAAATTTGGCAGTTGTAGTTTAGTGAACTAATCATAACTTACCCCACACCCCTGTAGTCACGGCTTATGACCTGACTTGATGGTACTATTTATTAAATCATTAAGCAGCAATGAGATGGCAAAACTTGAGCTATTTGAGGTCTCCACAGGAGGGATTAAAGAAGCCTCCAGCAGCTTGTACAGAAACTAAATGGATTTGCTCGTAGAAATAAAGATCTTGAAGTTTGGTGGAACCTTTCCACCACTGCATGCCTAAAATACACAGGGCATCTCTAGACGTTGGAAAAGTGGCAAAGCTTTGCAGGAAAAACTAGAGACAATAGAAAAGCAGTCAAGGACACACAACAAGCCTTTTATCAAACATAACTGAATCTAGAGAAGGCAAAATATTAAGGCATTTATTGGAAATCTGGTGAAAGAATATGCATTGGCTACGCATAAATCAATCAATCTGGATTAAGACATATATGGAGTACATTGAGACTTATTTAAGCTGAATCCAAATCACAAGAAGATTCACAAAATATTAGTAAACTTTCAACCTTACCCTGCCAAGAAGGACATTCTATCTAGATATTTAAATACTATGTTCAAATCCAAAGCATTCACTTCTAAATTTAATCCAGCATCTGGAGAATAATGGAAGATCAATATGGCTCCAGGTTATACATAAGATGGACATGGTGGTAGCACAATCAATCCCATAAGGGCTTATTTTATATGCTGGTAATACCTTTAATATGGTGAACCGGAATTTCCTGTGGGTCATGTTAAAATGTTTTGGGTAATGAGAAAGGTTGGTATATTTAGTAAAATGTTTTGTGTGACTCCTCAAATGTCAGTATCTGCATTACAGGCCATTTAACAGCTATGGGCTGCCAAGGGACTGCTTTTTTTTCACAGGCCCACTTTGATGTATATATTGAACCTCTAGTACAAACATTAAGGCAGGACAAGGACATATCCTCCTACCCCCTTCAGATACTGGGGATTTGAAACTAAGGCAATCCTTTTTTCTAATGATTTGGCAATATGTTCCATGAACCGAGCCAAGCTGTTGATTGTGTAAGCCAAATTGTATGTGAATTTAGGCAACTATTTTATTAGAAGGCGAATCTAGAAAAACAATATGATGATTTGGAATGATGAGTTTTCCTCCCCTCAAGTAGTGACTCAATTAAGATATCTAGGTATCCCTATATCGCAATACCTGAATATTTGGAACCCTATAAATAGGGGAAGAGTGGTCAGACAAACAAAAAGACTTTTGAGCAATCACATCTACTGCTTTCTGTAATAGGTCGAGCAACCCTACTTAAGATTTCTACATTACATACATTTAATTTATTTTTTTGAATGTAGACCAGTGTACTTCAACGAAAGAGAAAAGTGGAATTCAGAAGATGCATGTTATATCTGGCAGCTTTATATTGGAGTTAAAACAAATCCGATTGTCATGGAAAACGATGTAGATTATTAGAGAAGGGATTACCCTTCCCAATATACAAATATATGTTGCATTATTCAGCTACATTTTATGGGTTCTCATAGATGAAAAGGACATAGCTGCACTGTGAGAAAGACTTATTGACCTTATATGGTGGACAAGAGTTCTTAATTAAATAAGTTCTTCCTAAAATTAGGTTCACAGCAAGATCGGAGAAGTACTTATCAGAGCAGAAATCTTTGCAGTCAGCTTGCAATCTACCAGGCAACCACTGAAAATATATATTGTTTCTTATTCGATTAGAGAACAAGTCCTTTCTCTGTAGTGATTTATAAGAGGCAGATTGGATGTTTACAGCAAGATCAGGAAGTACCATATCACAGAATCCCCTAGGCCGCCTGGCTCGAGACAAGGAAAGATGAGGTGATATTGCTCGCCATCCCCGAGGAGCTGGTACCACTGGAAGAAATGGAGGTTGCTGTGTTCTCTCCAGAAGGCGCAAGAATGGAGGCAGGAGGAGATAAAACGTGATTCCATTAAGGCAAGTTTAATGAACTGTTTGAATCCAAATTAGAGACTAGAGTCCCTCTCGGTGCTTTGCACCAATTCACAGATAAAATACTCAAAACCAAGCGGTCGCCTCGCTGGCTGTAATAAGCTCGTTAGTTTAAAAAAATGTGAGTTAACACGGATTTGTGACGTTTAACGATGAACAGCCAGCGAAACGTCACTCTTTCACGTGCCCTTTAACAGTTTTAGGTTGACAAGCAATTTATTAGTACATGTTTGTGTTCATAATCTTGAGTTATTTGTTGCGCGCGCTGCCTGGGGAACACATGTAGGAAGGATGAATGCAGCGAGCAGTGCATCGGCGTTGTGTTTTCACTGGTTGTCGAAATTCACCTCCAAACACATTCCTCCTACAGACAGTCTCCTCGTTTTTATTTTTTAAACAGTGGCTAGGCGGAGCAAGAAATCATGCACTGTCAAAAAAGGCTAAATCAATTCTACTGATTGGCAACCACAGCAAATGTGAACTCTTTGTTTGCACGCTGCATTTTTCCAATATAACTCATATCTAAAATATGTTTATGCAGGAGTCTTGATTTTGATCAACCTTAGTTTTGTTGCGACATAAACACCAATAACATGACCCACAAACTGAAGGTACACTGTCGAATTTTTTACGTCAACGTGGATAGATGGTTGATGATTGGAATACTTTAAGCAGCCGTTGTTCCTTAAAGAAGCAAGTGCTATTTAAAAAAAAAAAAAAAAAACGTTTCCATTTAGGAAAACATAACTGCCTTCTCTGTCGGATGCGATCCATACTATCCCCAAAGGGGAAGGTGTTCCAATGGGATTACTTGCGCCCCTACTTTTTTAATAAGATCGACTCAGCTGTATCTCGATTCATGTGGCACTATAAATAGCCCAGTACAGTCATTTGATTACTCCAAACTCCACTTCTCAGGGTGGATGAGTCATTCCTTGCTTTAAATTATATTACTGGGATACATTTTCCACTAAACTCTTGAAATTGTTTCTCAATTATAAAACCCAGCTGCCACCCTGAGCTCTCTACAAGGCTCTATCCGCTTAAACTGTTTCCTTTAATCCCTCATAGTTACCAGCTTTAAGACTCTTGCTATTTATGCTCCTATTTGTTCTTCAAGCAAAAAAAACATAGAAATCTCAAAATTCTCTAAATTTGCCACTTGATGGCATAATCTCTCCGTCCTTGACTTTTCACATGATGCATGTGTCATCCAAAGGTCTAAATCAACCCTCCAATTTGTTGGCCATCTCTATGACGATGGTCCCACTTTCCATTCTGTTTTTTACCCTTGCTGTTAAATATTCAATTTCAGCTACAGGAGTTTTAAAATAGTTACAGATGTGTGAATTCTTCACAAATACCCCACATTTAAATATAAACCTGGCAATATTTACATACTTAGATCTACTTTTCACAACAAGTTGTAAAGGTGTTATTAGTAGGAACTATAGTATATTTCTGGAGAGATAGCCAGATATCTGTGCTCTCCCTCTGGTAGTTTGGCACAGAGCAATGAAGGTTAACGTAGAGGCAATGTGTCAAGTATTTGTGCAACACTTCAACACTTCCACACCAGGGTAAAGAAATAGTTACTTTAATAAATAAAACAAGACCACAACGAAAAAAATCCAATAAGTAGAACTTGAGATATGTATTTTTAAAGAATAAACTGTAAAATAGTGCATAGAAGCAATAAGCACTTACTTGCGATATTTGTTCACGCCCGACAGGGACAAAGTCCAAAGTTCAGGCCTTCTGCAATGGAGCATGGTCCGGAAACAGGGACTCAGGGAACCACCCTAAACAAAAGCATCTTGATCCTGGTTGCGTAGATGTCGAAGATGAGAGGCACAACTGAATCGATGTGTCCGTGTTGATCTACACTGTGGTGTCAATGCCCTGGTCCTGATCTGCAATACACCAACGATGTGTTGGCTCCAATGAGTGCAGAGCTGTGATGGGGAGGTTTGTCATGGTCGTCGAAGATGCCGTCGACAGAGATGCAGAGACCCTGTGCAGTAGTGGTGGTGAAGGAGAAGCATTGGGGCCGATCCACGCAGAGGAGCAAAGCACTGGTTCTGGTCATACAACAGGAGAGATGCACTGTTTTTGATCCACGCCAACAGGGGCAATGTGCTGGTTCTGCTCCATGCAACAGTGCTGATGCACCATTTCAACAGGATGCGTGGGTTTTGCTGAAGCACGAACCTCAGGCCTCACTTTCAAGGGTGCAGGACAGGGGTGGCACCACTTAGAAGGACAGACTCATAGATGGCAGAGTCCAGGAGCAAACTCCGGTATGTTGCAAGTCTTTTATGTCCCTGAGACTTCAGATCAGGAAGCCAGCCAGCTAGGCCTTGGAGTCACCCTGGGTCCAAGCGATCCAAGTCCTTCTCACTAAAATCAGGGGAACATCAGGCCACAGGACTGAACAGCAAGTCAGGAGTCCAGCATAGCAGCAGTGCAGCAGAGTGGCAGCCTTTCAACAGCACAGCAGTCCTTCTTTCTGGCAGAGTAGTCACAGGTCCAGAGGTATACTAAAATGCTGGTGTCTGAGGTCCCGTTCTTATTCCCTGGTGTGGCTTTAAAGTGGGGAGACTGTAAAAGACAGTTCTTTGGAATGCACAGAGGTCCTCCTTTCCTGCAGTGGCTCTAGACTCATTACATGTGTGTATTCAGCCTTTTGTGTGGGGGAAGGACACAGCCTATTCAGGTGTAAGTCAAGCTGGGCCAGCTCCTCCCTCCCATCCTGCCAGGATGGCCCATCAAGTCACACCTAAGGTCATTTTGCGTGGCTGTCTAGGGGGAATACACAAAGCCCAGTTGTCACCCTTCCCAGATGTGTATTAGAGACAGGCAGCAGACACCAAAAGGCTAAAGGAAGAAAATGACATCTTTCTAAAAGTGGTGTTTTTACAATTGCACATTAAAATCTAACTTCACCATGAGTTGTTATTTAAAATTGTGAATCCAGAGACCCTGAACGTGAAAAGTCTGTCTCTTCCCAATGGGGAATTACACATACAAAATGTAATAAGGTCCTCTCAATTTTATTCTATGGGAGGGATAGGCTTTGCAGTATTGAAAAACAAAGGTTTTGGCCTGGCAAGAGGTGTATCTTGCCAGGTCGAAATGAAAGTTTAAACTTCACACATAGGCTCTGCAATGACATGCCTGAGCCATGGTTAGAGGGCTTCTTAAGTAGGTGGCATAACAAGTGCTGCAGGCCCACTAGCAGCATTAAATTTACAGGCCCGGGCACATGTAGTAAATTTTAATAGGGACATATAAGTAAATTAAATATGCCTATTGGGGATGACCCAATATTACCATATTTTAGGGAGAGAGTACATGCAATTTAGCACTGGTTAGCAGTGTTAAAGTGTTCAGATTTCTAAGGTCAGTACATCGAGGTCAGAAAGGGTGGAGGATGAGGCAAACAGTTGTGGGGAAGACTGCCCTAATCCTGTCAGGTCTAACACATACACTCATGTCTCATGTCTTGAGATTCATCATTACAAATTAATCCAAGATATATGTATTATAAACCTAAAAGCCTTCATTCCTGGGTCCTCTGCCGTGATTCTCAGTGTTTTGTTGCTCTACTTTAGATTTTGACGCAATTCATATTTTTATTCAGTGCACTTAAATTGGGGCTTATTAGCCTCTGATTTTCTTAGAAATAAGAAAACAAATTGATCCTACATTTCAGATGTTTGCTAAACTAATATTGCTTGGTTTATGTCAAGATATACTAAGTAAGTATGAGGGCAATATATTTATGTCAATAGTATCAGTTTCACAATGTACTTCTAATCATGGCTTGATAGCAATCCATCTTCTACATATGAATGGTGGTCTCAGTTTTTAGATTTGTGCAGTTTAGACATTATACAAAAAAAAACCTAAATGATGCCACCAATAAGAGATCTAGGATCCTATTATTTCTTTGATGCACACTCGTATCCCAACATCATAACAATTTATCGAATATAACACAATACTATGCATGCTATTACCACGCAGTAGGTTACAACGAGGTCATTACAACAACTGCGTTGTTACAATGCGTGGCTTTACATCACAAGTCATAGAAACGACTTGCAATGTAAAGCCACGCATGTTAACAACGTGCTTGTTGTAATGACCACGTTGTTACCTACCTGCGTGGTAATAGCAGCGTTGTAAATGCCTTTTCCCCAATTTATCATATATCAATTTGATTTCACAATATATTATTTGCTTTAAATTTACATGTATTTTGTTAACTTTGAGTATTGAATGAAATGAATGAGTTACGCATTGCTAAGGTGTGTAACTTTAATAATTTATGTGTCATCTTTTATTAACAAAAAAGACTATATTTTGTCACTATTCCCTGCCCCAATCATCCTCCAGATCAATTCATGTTGTATAGCCACTCAAATCAAACAGTCCTATTTTTGCTAAATAACTGAACCTCCATAAGTAGAGGTTGCTCAAAAACCTCAGAAATCACTGTGCTTCCAGCATCTGTTCAACATATTGATTAGCCAAAAGTTCTATGAACGTTAATGGCCTCTCATGGAAACCATTTGCAAATATTTGTTACTACTCATAAACTTATGACTGAGTCGGTTATGCACCTCATTTGCAAGGAAATCTCATTTTCTGGAGCACCACTGATGCTCCCAGTGAATATACAGACTTCTTCATGGTGTCGTATACTAAAATGGATAATTCACATGCACAGCAAAATGTCCACATGTGTACATTGTGCATTTGTAATCAAGGTTGGCATTGTAGATCATGTCTATTTATCAGGTAGGGTACATTTTCAGGCTTGCGTAAGCCTGGCTTGTGCATTGTAAAAGGTTTGTAATCAGACCTGGAAAGTGAGAGATGGTTTAATTGGTTTATGATGAAAACTTATGACTGTAGAATAATGCAATGACATTATGAACCATCATTGAAACATGACATTTAATAACATTTGCCCTTTGTTGTCCACATTAATTTCTCCATTCTTGTGTCTCCTGCCATAAAGAAAAACTCATGCCGAGTGCAAAGTCATAAATAAGGGTCCGATTCGCAAAAATCAGGAAATCTATGCAGGCATACTATATATCTGTGGTTGTAGTAGAGGTCTGTCTTTTTGCAAACGATAAATGCATGTAGCAAATACTTTCTGGCTTTCTTAGATGTCCAGGCGTAAGCCCAACTAACTCTACTCCTGTAATCTTCATGCTGACATGAAGCTAGAACAAATAAGCATTTATATTTTTTTCCTGCCATTTTTCTATATAAAAAATTGGTACCACTAAACCCACTGTAAAACTGAATGTGTTTTGTGAACCTTCCCATGTTAGTTGCACCGCTCCTTTCCCAAAACAATGACGTCCCCATGGTGCTTTCCATTACCACTCTTTTTGCCTGACTCTTAGGACTGTTGATGGACAAATCTGCATTGTCTACGATGCACAGATGCATATTTTTTCCACCCTCGGGGGACACCTACAGTCCCTCTTCACACAGTGCTCTTGCACTGACAAAAATGAAAAGGGATACACTTTGACAATCCTTAAAAATGTAATTCCATTTGTCCTTGTCACACTTTCTTTAATTTGAAATGAACTCAGGAAAACAGCAGCTCCACAGTGAATGAGCGAGTAATACCTTTTCACAATGATGAATTTGTCTCAGTCAATACAATGTATCTGCATCCGTTACTAAAGGCCGACATCAGGCCCCAGGAGTGCTATGGTATAAGGCGGCCTCTCGGTTTTCAGGCCAGGAAGCGCACGTTTGTGGAGGTGGGACAGACGCCATGGCAACAGTGGAGGTCTGGGATGGCGTGCTCTTGCGCCTTTAGAATGAATATGTAGATGAAAAACATACTTTGAGCGGATCAAAAGAAGAAAACAAACTAGCATGGAGCTTTTTTAAAGGCAATGTCATATGAGTTCCAGAAGGCACATTTCCATATATGCCATCCAAACCAGCATATATATTATATAAGCCAATAAATGCGTGCCTGAAGAGAATCAAAGTGTACTACAAAAAGTATTTTGGTGAATACAACACAACGAACTAAGGGCCAGATGTAGGTAGCCCAATACCAGTCGGAAACGGCCGAAAATACCGATTTTCGGCCGTTTCCGACCGGTATTGGGCTATGGAGATGTTGGGCCCTTGAAAACATACAGAATCGGTAATTTTACCGATTCGGTAAATGTACAGATCGGTAAAATTACCGATTCTGTATGTTTCCAATGTAGGTAGCACTTTTAACACTGCTACAGGGCTTTCAGGATTCGGTATCTACCATGCAATACAATTGCATGGTAAATAACGAATTCTTGTGTACATGCACATCTGTGCATGTACACCTGTGCCATGTGGCACACAGACATGCCCTTAGGGCATGTATGTGTGCCACATGGCACACAAGCCAAAAACAGGGGTGCAACAGGGTGTCAAAGTGACACGCTGTCCCCCTTGGCAATTCGGTATTTTTACCGTTTCGGTAAATACCGAATCGGTATTTGCTATTGAATCCTATGGGCTTCAAGGCCCATAGGATTGAATAGCAAATACCGATTCGGTATTTACCAAATCGTTAAATACCGAATCTTACCGAATCGGTATTTTTTACCGATCTTTTACCTACATAGGTTTTACCGATTCTTAAATACCGAATCGGTAAAATTCGGTATTTAAGAATCAGTAAAACCTATTTACCTACATCTAGCCCTAGGCCCACGATTAATTTTTTCTTATACAGAGAGGAGAATCATAGGTTTTCTAAAAAGCTGCCTCTCTCTTATCGTGCCTAGAAGCGATTAAGGTAGTGCACGATAAACAAACACAATACACAGAAACATACCCATCGACATAAAAAGAGCGTAGCTTCTGTGGCCACTTACCACTCTCATTTGTCCCCTTTGTCTCCTCTTTAAGGGGTTACTGTTTAAATCCTTAAAGTTCTGTTAATAGAGATTTGTAGCTCAGACAATGATCAATTTCCAATTTTCTTAAATCAATGTAAGTGTTGCCTGGGTGAAAACGCAATACCCACAAAACCATAAGGGATGGACTGCTTTCTTGAGGATAACTATTTCATGGAAAACCCTTTTTCATGAAAACCTACATCTGAACAAGGATTTAATCCGGTGTACAGCAATTAAAATGAAAAGTCAACAAAGCTTCTTTTATTTGCTTAGGTATAAGCAATTGTAAAAATGCTAAAAAACAGAAATAAGGTCGATGTTTTGTGGCAATCTGTCATAATAAAGTGGACTCTTTTTGTATTTCTACAGCAACCCGGATATTAAGTAATACCAAAGTCCATGTCAGTGCAAATAAAAGAAAACAAAGAAAAACAAAGTGTAATGTAGATGTGCAGTGGCGTCTCTAGCAGTGAATTTTAAGGGGGCCTTCTTTGACCAGAAATAAAAGTACTGGGGAAACTTGGAAGATGTCACACGCACACAGACACACGCACAGACACACACACCCACATATGTGAAAAAATAGTTTATTAGCTGTATGGCTGGATGTCCACCATAAGTAATACAGTCACTATCTTGTTAGGAGCAGACAAATGTTTCAGTAATAAAAAAAAACCTTTTTATTAATCAACACCAGCTTACATTACAGAGGAGCAATTAGGCAAGCCACAAGATGACAATAGTTAAGGTCCAAAGTACATGATGTCATTCGGAAGGTCTAGGGCGAAGGGCGGTCATCACTATTAAAGGAGAGGGGTGGTTGACATATATCCCCACAATAGGAATTCCATATGCCCCACACACGGGTCCACTTCTTAGGGCAACCTCGGGCCACATTTACTGTTTTTTCTCTGAACATTGACCAGTCTAAATCTTTCTTCCAGTCGCCCCCCTCAGGAAGCTGAGACGCTTCGCAATATTTCTTTTGGCGAGCATGAGCCCAGAGTGACCCATTGTGTTAAGCAATCATTAAGATCCGTTGGTTCCCAAATATTCAGTAAACATCTACGAGCATTTAGGCTGAGTTGCGTGGACAAGACTGTGTTAATGACGTCATGTACCTTGCGCCAGCAGGGTTGAATAATGTCACAGTCCCAAATTATATGTATAAAAGTACCCATCTGGCCACATCCCCGTCTACAGTCCCTCGTCCATTCTCCCCATCCGTACCAGCTGGGGTCCTGTTACATATATCCTATGGAGTATTTTGGGTTGGACGAGCCGGAGGCGCGCTAGCATTGCTACGACTCTAGGCGAGGACACGGCCTCCTGCCATTCCTCGTCGTCCATCTTAATTCCATCTCTGGACCATTTTTCCCGAAGCGACTGGAGAGGTCTGCATATTATTTATACATTTTTTTTATATATCAATGAGATGGTGTTGTCTGGGATGTGACCATCTAAGACTCTGTCTTCCAATGGGGAGGATTCGGGAAGGGTAGTACAGCGCGGCAGATGGGAACGCAAAGCGTGTCTGACCTGTGTGTAACGTAAGAATTCCGAGTTAGCTAACTCGAATTGCTGTTGCAAGGTGGTGAATGACTTAACATCAGTCTTGTCCCAAAGATCAGTTATATGCCAGAGACCTATAAGGTCCCATTTGTCAAACCCTTTGCTTTTTCACACGCTACCCAGTTGTTCAGAGTCCCATAGTGGGGTCACAAGAGTAAGCCTGCGACTCCATCCAAGACATTTAGGGCCAGATGTAGGTATCCAAATACCGGTCGGTAACGGCCGAAAATACCGATTTTCGGCCGTTACCGACCGGTATTTGGATACTGAGATGTAGGGAATGAAAAAATACAGATTCGGTAATTTTACCGAATCGATAATTTTACCGATTTGGTAAATTTACTGATTCGGTAAAATTACTGATTCGGTAACATTACAGAATCTGTATTTTGTAATGTAGGTAGCACTGTAAACAGTGCTACAGGGCATTAAGGATTCGTTATTTACCACCAACTATTAGTTGGTGGTAAATAACGAAATCCTATGTACATGTAAATATGTGCATTTACACCTGTGCCATGTGGCACACATACATGCCCTAAGCGCTTGTGTGCCCACATGGCACACAAGCACTAATCAGGGGTGCAACAGGGTGTCAAAGTGACACCCCGCCACCCTTGACTTTTTCGGAATTTACCAAATTGGTAATTACCAATTCGGTAATTGACATTAATTCCTATGGGCCTCCAGGCCCATAGGAATCAATGGCAAATACCGAATCGGTAAATACCGGTTCGGTAAATACCGAATCTTACCGATACGGTATTTTTTACCGAATTTTTATCTACATTGCAATTACAAATTCTAAAATACCGAATCAGTAAAATTCGGTATTTTAGAATCAGTGATTTGCAATTACCTACATCTAGCCCTTAGTGGCTCTGTGCCAAACATGGACGAGTGTTTGGTAGGTCCTGTAAGAACAAAGCAAAGTGGCTTGGAATAAAGGGCTCTATTATAGTTCCCCCTGATAGGAGCCACCTATCCATGTTATAGCCTGGATCCCCACGATGCGTGTAAGTGCCACGCTTGATAGCAGCTAGATGGGCCGCCCAATAATACTTTTTAATATCAGGGAGGCTAATGCCTCCATCATACCAATTCAAGGTGAGCTTTCTAAGGGCAATACGTGACTTTCTACACCACAACAAGACCCGCTGGAGACCCTCCACCTCCCTGAAGTAGGACACTGGGACCGGGTCTAGGGAATTCTGCAGGGCATACAAGAACTGAGGTAATGACATCATTTTAAAAAGTCCTGCTCTTCCCAGTAGGGAGAGCGGGAGTGATTTCCAGTTGCTTATATCCTTACGCAGCCTAGTCAAGGAGGGAAGTAGTTTCTGGGAGTAACAGAGTGCTGGCTTCAGGGAGAGAAATATCCCCAGGTATCTGAAGCCATCTGTACATAATTGTATTGGGCATCCCTTCAGTGAGACGGGTGGCTCTTCAGCCAAAACGAACCACAGGGATTTACTCCAGTTAATAGAGTACCCCAAGAACCTACCGAAAATAGCAAAAATTTCTAGGACAACAATCAGGAACCGCCTCGAAGAAGTCAAATAAAGTAGGATATCATCCGCGTAAAGCAAGATGCGGTCCTCCTATTCTGGGGACCAGCGCATGCCCCTGATCATCGGGTCTCTACCTATCCAGGCCGCCAGCGGTTCCAAGGCAAAGACAAACAGGAGGGGGGACAGCAGACATCCTTGCCGGGTCCCCTGACCCAACTCAAAGGTAGCGGATTTTTTGTTATTAAACACTACTTGTGCTAGTGGTTTAGCATACAGAAGCTGCACACATTGAATATGTTTTCAGGCCAAACCCCAACTTCTCCAGTACTGCCCGAAGATATGGTCATTCAATGGTGTCGAAAGACATGGTGGTATCAAGGGAGACTATCACGGCTGGTTCTAGGATGGAAGCCGCTCTTCCCAATACCCCATGTACCCTACGTAAGTTAAGTGCTGTATTGCGATGCAGGATAAAACAAGATTGGTCTGAATGGACTAGAGTCTCAATCACCGTAATCAGACGGTTGGCCAGAAGCTTAGCCGAAATCTTGGGCTCCGCATTCAGGAGGGAAATTGGTATGTACGACCCACAGTCAGTTCTAGGTTTCCCCTCCTTATGAATGGTGATGATGGTAGCCGTCCTCTGGTCGATTGGTAGAAAACCTTTTTCCCTGAAGTCCTCATACATACTCCTGAGATATGGGGCTAGCCTGCCCGGTTTGAGTTTGTATAGTTAGACAGGGCCAGTGGCCTTTCCAGATCTGATGGACCATATCGCCTTCGCTATTTCGTCATTGGATATGTCACTGTCTAAAAAGCCACGGTCCTCTGCCAAGAGCTTGGGCAGCGTTATGTCCGCTAGCATCTGACGGGATGCTCTATGGAATAGGGAGGTGGCGATGGATGAGTAAACAGCGCAGAAGTGTGTAGCAAATTTGTCAACAATATCTTGTGTGTCTGTAATGGGGCTACCTCCGGTTCCCTCGGAGATCCGGCACTAGACGGCTTGCCCATTCCTTCTTGTCCAACCACGCTAGCAGTTTCCCGGCCTTGTCACCTACCTCATATATCCGTCCCTGCATCACTCTTCCCAGGGCCTTTGCCTGGTCAGTCGCCAGTGCTCTGTTTTCATGCTATCGGAGTTTTAAATATTGGAGTATGTCTGGTGTGACCCCCGATTCCAGGTCAGTTAATAATTGGTTAAGTTCTACCACAATGGCCACTATCCCTCTGTGGTGATCTTTCTTCTTGCCCGAGATTAAGGATAGGGTTTGACCCCGAATCACTGTCTTGAAGGCTTCCTTTAGCACCTGCGTGGAGTACACGGATCCCTCATTATCAATAAAGTAGTTATCTATTGCTGTGAGGAGTGCTTTGCGAATTTTGGGATCTCTGAAATACCACAGGTTGATGGGGGTCACCTGTCCCAGCTGTTTATAGTTAAGAACCAAGTGGAGCCAGACTCTCGAATGGTCGGAGATACCCCTAGCTAGATGTTTAATCTCGCGGATGTGAACAACCTGAGATGCGGGGACCAAAAAATTGTCTATACATGAGAGGCTGCCGTGTGCTCCGGAATGGAAGGTGTGTTGCACTGTGTTTGGGTGATAAGTCAGCCATCCATCCACCAGCCTCAAGGTCTCAAGAAATTCAGGAAGCCAACATGAAGCAGGGCTCATTACTCTGGGGGGATGCCGATCCAGCCACCCGAGACTAATGAGTTGAAGTACCCTCCCAGTATCAACAGACTCTCGGGAATAGTCAATAATATAGTCCTAAATCCCTAAAGGTGGTGGCCTGAAGGCCAGGCGGCACATATACCGAAAGGAGTGTGATGAGGCATCCCTTCCATGTGCCCGAGACCCCAATATACCGTCCCCAGTCATCTACCCAGGTTGCCTGTACTACAAGGGGAAAGGATTTCTTTAACATAATACCCACCCTACACGATCTGGAGGAGAATCCCGCATGAGCCAACATTATGTAGCCCTCTCTGTGTAGGGCTTTGCATGCATTGCCAATGAGATGGGTTTATTGAAACAATACGATATCGGGGTACTGAGGAACAACACTGCGCTTGATCTTGTCCCCTAACCCATTGACATTACAACGTAACATTTTAATTCCTATGTCTCTCTGTGTGGCCATGACTGATTGGGAGACATCTCTGCTCCCATTACATGAGTAGCAGCGTGAATTTCGACCTCCTCCGCAGATGTTACTATAAATGTTGCTGGAACAGTGAATATAACCAAAGCCAAACAAAACACCCACACCCCACACCGAAACATGCCACCCCGTTTCCCTGCACTCTGGGCTAGACCTGCCCATTGAAAACTTGCAGAGTGCCTATCGCCCTTGAAAAACTAAAGGTAGAGGAAAAGGGAGAAATAGAGTGCTCCGCCTCCTTATCTCCAACAAGTCAAATGTACATCCTCATTTAACTAAATGTGTCAGATCTAAAAGGGTCTACAACAATAAAGGATCAGATGAAGGAGTTCCCACCCAAAACCCACCCTGCCCCCGGCAATGTCAATATGGACCTCTCCTCAGGTCGGACGATTGTCCTCGCTCTCCCGACGTAGTCGCCTGGGCACCTCCTTCCACGGTACTCGATCCAGTCCGCCACTGCCTCAGGGTGCTAAAAAAAACAGGCCTTTACATCTACCTCGACCCGAAGATACGCTGGAAATAGCATTGCATATTTCAGGCCTCTGTCTCTAAGCACTCGTTTCACGGAGAGGAACGACCTCCTCTGTTTTTGCACTCTCTGCGTGAAGTCTGCATTCTTATAGCAGAGGGGGGCCCCAGCTCTGGCATTTTGGCGTCTCTGTCCCTAAAGTGCAGAACTCTGGCTAGGATCGGCCGCGGGGGAGCGCCCGGGACCCTATGTGCCCGTTCGATGACAAAGAACTTGCTTCAGGATGAGGTTCTCGACAAACAGGTCAGGGGACTGCCCCTCCGATTTCTCTAGAACACCCAAGATGCTGAGAATATTGCGCCGCAGGCGACCTTCATAATCGTTGAGTTTTAAATCTATGAGTTTGCCGAAGTTTTCTAAATCGCGAACTTCTCCCTGTAGCTGGGTGACATCTCCAACGAGACTCGCAGCGGTGATCTCCACCTGCTTGACCTTCTCGCTTAGCTTCCCCAGATTCGCCCTGATGAGATTCACGTTGATGGCCATGGTGTCCATTTTATGTTCAATGGAGGTTTTTACTCCAGTGATAGCCTCCATGACTTCTTTTAGTGACAGTTCCTGTTCCTCCTCACCTGTGCCAACCTGGGAGGCCCCCCCCGAATAGTCGGCTCTGTTGTGAGTCCTTGGGGACAGAGTATCGGTCTAGTTTGTTTGTTTGCACCGCCTTGAGTCCCCGGGCCCCAGAGCCCTTGCCCAATCCATGACGCAGCTCGGTTGTTGCTCAAGCCCCTCTTGATTACGCAGCGTATGCGTCCGCACCAGCCGCAGGTCGCACCCCACCGGCCGGCGAGTTAGCAGACTCACAAGCCCCAATGGCATAAGCGCAGGAAAGGCCAAAGCAGTCTAAGATATCTCCCGGGGATCCCACCATCAAGCAGCGAAGCCACAAGGGCAGAGTCCGGTTCCAGGGTTAAGATACAAGCCTCACTATGCCCGGAGCACCCTGTCTCCCAGGCCGCCACCGGCCCTCAGTCCTGTGCTCTTTCCGTCTACCAGGGGAGTGCGCCCCATCCGCCTGTCCCAGTGGCGATGATGTTCAGGACCGCCTCTGGCCCTGCACCGGCGTGGGGAATCTCAGGCACAGTGGAGCGGTGTCCCGGCTCCTTGCCGCACTGTGCATCCCGGCTTCAAGCCGGAAGATAGGCCTCTCTGCGCCAGTCTCTGCAACGTCGGCGTTCAATGCGGGCAGGAGCAGGTGGGATGGTGCCCAATAACGTTCCGATGAAGAGTCCCACCCTCGGGTGGTGCGGATGACTGTGTCTGATAAGCGTTCGGTAAAGGTCGGGCGGCGGAGCTCTGCTCTACGTGGCCATCATGGATCGCTGCTTGGCCATGCTCCAAGTTCCAGTAATTTAAAGTTCAGCTCAAACCCCGGTAGCTGTGGTACACAGCACACGAGCCTAATGTAGAGAAAATGTGTAAGGTAGTTAGAAGTACCAAAAGGTTAGAAAGTCAAAAACATAACACAATAAAAATCTCACAACAATTTATAAAAAGAGAGAAAAATGTAATAAGCAAAATTACACCAAATCGACAAAACTCCCAGGAGGGAAATCTGAGATATGAATTTTTAAAGATTTAAGTGAAAAAATTACCAAGAAACAGAGAAACAATGGTAGTCAATGGTTGCAGTAGACCAGGACCTAGATGCGTTTTGAGGTCAACCGTGATTGGTTTCGGGTCGGACACACCAGATGGATTGACCTTGCTAGGGCCTGCAAGTAGGTAAGTTCAAAACGTTTCTTTGTCCCAATCTGAAAAGGGACTAATATTTTATTAAGAAAAACTCTTCTCCTCATGGAAAAAATGAGAAATTCAATCCGATGCAGTGGAACTGCTGGCTTGATACTTATCATGGTTGATCCGCTTGAAGCTCTGGAGCAAATTTTTTTTTAAAGTGCCCAAGCTTCTTTCAGTACCCAAACAACCACAGAAGTACACTTCCAAGGCCCCCCTGAACTCTATGGGAGTAATAAGAGACTATCAGGGCATCTGTTACAGAGCAACAGCAAAGTCTTTCTGCACTTGAATTTCAAGTGGAAGGGGCGTCCAACCTCCTCCGGTCCTTCTCACAGGCCACAGATGTCAAATGCAGCAGGTTCAATCCGCCTGGTGGCTTTTCGCAAGTCCAGCAGTTCTGGGAAGGCTAGGTGAAGGTCTTGCTTTGTGGAGTTTACACGCCAGTAGACGGGAGCACGCTAAAACATTTCATGCTCCTTTCTGACCAATGACGTAAAGGTTCCCAGGTTCTGACCTACCTCCCTTTGTAGTAGTTCCCGTTTGCCTTACTGCAAATTGGCCCAAAATGCCATGTGTCAAACAGAATCCAAGATAACAAAGGTCATTGGCCACACTAAACTTGGGCAATGAGGCTGAGTTTGTGAGTGGGGAGTGTACTGTGGTAATCCTAATGCCCTCCCAGATCTAACACTAAAATCCAGTTTGAAGGTGGTACCCTAACCACAACCAGCCCAGGGACAGATGCCTGGTAGAACAAAGCAGGGTAATTCCACAACCAGACAGGGGATACACAAGAATTGTGCTGGTATCTCTTATACTCCCTTTGAAAAGCACAAAACCTTTACATATGTTTCATATACATCTGTCATGCAGGATTTGATACTGTGGTGTAAAGAGGAGAGGTACAGACCCGCCCCTGCATAGTCCATTGAGCTCAGATCAGCCTATTTTGTGTACCTGTAAGGAATTTCACACATCTTGCACACCTCTTCCTGGGCTGATCGCAGCATGGGAGGTGGCAGAGGCTTATCATAATTAGCCTACTGACAGTTCAGAAGACACCTAAAGGGTAGCCTTCGAACAAATTGTTTTCCTTAATATTTATGATGCATCTGACTTCACTACTGAGCTGGATTTTTTGTAGCTAATAAACATGTTGCTTTGATTATTTTACTAGCCGGTCGTATTCCACAGATAACATAATAGTGGTTGAATCTGTAATTTTGTTTTCTACCTAAGACAATGAGTTCTGCCACAGTAAAAGTAACTTTTAGGGCACTGTCACTGTAAGAGCATGGTAACATTATTTTTCTACATGGTCCAATTTGAAATCCCATGTATCCTACTTTGGGGGCTATAGGACTTTCATATGGATGATATTTAAAAGGGAAGTTTTCACCTGGTAAAAAAAGATTCTTTTAGCTCATCTTCATCCAGGTTTTGCACTGCACCAGTCAGGCTACAATGGTAAGTGCAGGCTTCTCCAATGAGTACCTTGCAAGCTCCGGGTAACTCTCCAGCTACATGTAAGTAGCTCTAGTGTATGCAGCACAACTTACTTAAATTGGATTTTGCTTGGCTGAATTATTATGTGTATACCAACATTGAAAGATGTGAATTTTTCTGAACTTATAAGCTGATGTTTGCCGAAAATGTATTGAATTCCCAAAATATATTTAAAGCTGATATTTGACTGATAAGACATGGGGGAGAAGTATTACTAGTATCATTACCTTGAAGTCTGAGGCATTGCAGCTATGGCTGATATATAGTACACATGTAGAGTCACTCCACATTGACAACGCCAGTTTTGCAGTACTACTGGCAACTTTGCCTGATCCACTGAGGTGATTACTGCTGGTAATCTTCCATAGGGTAGACACTAATATAATTGGGTCTGATGGGATCAGTGTTACAAAACTAATAATATCAGTAGCTCGGACTGATTTGCATGGAACATAAGTAGCTCTTATTACAGAAAAGGTTGGAGACCCCTGCAATAGTAAATGGCTCAAAAGTGCTGCTGTCCCCAAGTGACATATTAACTTTCTATGCCATATTTATATTTTTTGCACCATATACTTTGTCAGTGTAAGAAGGTTTAATAAGCCAGTGAGAGATTTGCCAATGTCTACATGTTTTAGGAATCAGAGCGCATATGCAGGGCACCAGACATTAGTATACCATAGGTCAGAGTTTAAAATTCAGCAACAAAATTCACCAAGCAAATGGGGATGACCATGTAAAAAGGAGCACTTCTTAATGTTATCAATCAGTGGTGGTAGTTACAGTTAGCGCCACATTTCCATAGGAAATTGATTTTTTGGTTTGCTTGTAACTTTGGTGCCGGTTGGTGAATCGTCACAAACCTTTCCAACCCCACCCTCTAGCGATGAGAATTTTTGGCATGTAAATCGTACAAAAAACATAATGCAAAAATATGAAACAGTATCATCAAAATTCAAAACATAGATTTTTTACCATGCAAGAATATATCTCCTTGGTACCTCAGAAAGGTGCATTAGGTTAGAGCATGGATGTCAGGC
Organism: Lissotriton vulgaris; assembly: GCF_964263255.1. Classification (NCBI taxonomy): domain Eukaryota; kingdom Metazoa; phylum Chordata; class Amphibia; order Caudata; family Salamandridae; genus Lissotriton; species Lissotriton vulgaris. Next base: position 997,149,560 of record NC_141696.1, on the reverse strand, counting down.
AGAAGCCATATGAAAGCTCACATTCCTTAGGGTTTGAATCTTCAAGAGAACCGTGAGCAGAGCCAAGCATCTGACTCCAGCCTGGCTGAAGCCTTCAGTGGCTTGCCTTCATTTAATACCCACATCTATGTGAATGCAAGTCATGTCTATTAGATAGAAAGTTTGCCAGAACAGCAAATTAAATGCTTGCTGCTGAAACATGCAATTATCTGTAGTCCAAAGGTATGAATGTTCTGCCTTTCACCCTTCTAAGAGTACCATTACATTTGTTAAATTAAGTAATAATAACATTTGCGTTTTATGGGGCTTAAAAACAGTAGAAATATGTTATGAGGAACCATAAAAAGCATAACAAATTATTTGGCTAAAAGCCATAATGCAACATTTCCTTTCTTTCAGGCTAGATTTAATTAGAGCTGCAGGTTATAAAAGTCCTGATAACACTAAAGAAATCAAACCCACTAAGATTTTTGTTCCAATTAAATAAAAACGTTTTTCTTTACTTTTCTTGATAAAGCAAACCCAAGTTTTTGCTGCCAGTTCAGAGTTTCCTAATTTAAAGACTGAAGGACGCTTGCATTCCGTTTCTTTAATGAGGGTTAAATTGACATCCAGTCACAAACACTTATGGCCTTATTATGCCTTTGGCAGTGTGGGGTGGGGCTCCCACACTGCCAAAGTCCAAACAGACATATTATGACTTATTAAGTCTCTGGCGGGCAGGTTTTTGGCGGTCCCACACCAGTGCCTTTGAAATAGACATCGCAATGGGATCGTCACAGCATGATCCGGCACGGACCGAAATGCACAATGTTGTGCATTTTGTACTATGCAGGAACATGGGGGTGCATGCAGATAGGAAAGGGCACACCATGTGCCCCTCTGCAGGCAACTCATGTTGCTGAGGTAGGGCCCCCTTTGTTTCCTCACCGCCACACTTTTCATGGTAGTCGCACAGCCATGAAATGTGCAGAAGTGAGAAAGCTTCTAAGATGCTTGGCAGTGCTGCAGCAGCACTGCTAGCATATTAGGAGCCTCAGATAGTGGATCCCTGGTGGCAGCAGCGGTCCCGTGGCAGTCCAACCATCATAATCCTAATGCGGCAAGCAGACCGCCAGCCTGGCGGTCCGTGGTCCGCCATTACGGGTTCGGTGGTCCATTTGATCGCCAAACTCATAATAAGGCCCTTAACCTTAACTATCATTATTGCTCACATAGAAAGACAGTCAAGGAGTCACAGAGGACATAGGAGCACTTTAAAATGTAAATGATGCTATAACAGCCGATAATGGATTTGAGAGGGGTGAAGGGCCAGCAAAATAGCTTCTATAGGTCTGGGCAGCGAGGCCAGCAGCCCTGGCCTGGCCCACAGAACCTGACTGGGAGATGAAGTTCTTTTAGCCTTATGGGCATTGTGCACCTGGTTACTAGAAAAAGGAAGGTATAGGAGGGGAGGAACAAGAAGAAAATGGATTCTATGTCTTCAACTGTACTCACAAATAGAAGGACAGTAGCCGGAGGCGGAGAGATGCCAAGGAAGAGAAGGAGCATGGACCAGGAGAGGGGTCAATATGTGGACAAGAGCAGACACACCTACAATACAGGAAACAAACACAAATTGGAGAGGCAGAGCAGAAGAAAAAGAGAAGAAAATAAATTATGTTAAAGATTAATATAAAGGGCTTGACAATGTTTTGAGTGAAAGGCATTCACCAGTTTAAACTTGAATAACAAGGGGAATGAAATACTTTATGAAAAAATCTTGAAAATTTGTTTGAAATAAATGTTTTGTCAGAATGGGTTTCAACGAATTTGCAAGTTTACAATGGCACAATTTCATCCATTTGCTTACTAACTTTTATGAATATCAGCTTCATATTGGGTTTGATATTGTTAACTACAGTAGAATAAATTGATTTGTCCACATCGAGACTACGTTTCTTATTGGACACTGTGAACACAAAACTTTTAGCAATGAAATTCTGGGCTAGGCATGCATGTCCTAAATACATAGAGCATCATTTAGAGCCTTATGTGTGCCAAGCTAGTCCACTAGGTCAGTGGAGGCTATGGCCCCCCTGCCCTGGAAGAGTATAGTTCACTCTATTGTGAGAAACTTGCCCACCTGGTAGGATTTCACTGTATTTAAAGTTAGTGTATTTCGGCGAAAAAAATAGAGAAGTAAAAGTGCATTAACATGTTTTTTCTGTATGTTGAATCAAATGCTATTCAATTTTATCAAGGTTACCTCAGATACATGTAGATCTTAAATGTAGGATTAAGAATTTAGACTAATCTAAGAAGTTCTTGCTTCCAACGGGAATACACCATATGAAACAATGTATGTGTTCCTTGTTTTCTTCACATGTTATCAGCAGTGGAATGTAAATCTCATTTTAACTTCCTGCTATGCTGTCAGAGAATGTTTGCCCAAATGAGCAACTGCCTACCTGGTGAGAATTATTCATTAGCAAAGCTGCTGCATACAGTTGCTGTCTGACTGTTTGGCATTTTCAGTACCACATAATAAATTTCCCTGTGATGCAGAGACCTTTCCTTAAGCATGTCAGGAACATTTTGACAGTGTACTGTGATTGCCACCAGGGTCAGAATGGGCATCTTGCACAGAACTGGATTTGCCAAAAGGTGGCTCTAAATTGGGCAACTGTGCAACATGACTTTCAGTAGCATCACTTCTGGCTAATTGATCATCCCCATGGTGATCTGGTGATGACACCATCAAAGGGAAATGTCACCATGACCCACACTCCAAATTAAGCTTTAGAAAGAAAAGACAGAGGTGGGTGGGGTAGCATCAATTTTTGAGGGATGTCCTATTATTGATAAATTTCATCTTCTACTTTGCATTTTCTACTTTGCTGCGATTCAGACACTTGGAAGCTTTTATCATATTGTAAGACCTACTATATCACTTTCTTACACAAATATTTTAACAATACAAGAAATGGATGTTTGTTGCAGTGGTTAAATATTATAATGAATGCAATATGTGTTTACTGTGCTCGGAACTGAACATAATTTGCTGTTTAGGAAACAGTTAACTGTCATAAGACTCAATACCTCATAGCTATATACTTATATTCACTGAACAAAGCAAGGATTGAGGGGAAATTATGGTAAGCTGTGAGTATACAAACTTTAGAATGTTTACAAAAAAGTAATTCATCTCAAAACACAGCTTAAGTGCAGTTATGGTTAGCAATTTGAAAACCAATAAAATTCATTCAGTTATGGTTAGGAGCACCATCCATAACTCGCCCAACAGCAAACTATAACTCACGCAACAAACTCATAGCTCATGACCTCACTCTTGACAATACAGATGCAAAGGAAAATGTTGTAAATCATCTTACAGATGAGACTACATATTACATTACCCTTATCACTATGACAGAGATGAATGTGAATGTACCATTGTTTATTGGCTTGATAATGTGTTGATGTCTAATGACATTTTGGTTTAGGTCCTTTTATTTAGTGGTATAATTGTAAGGTCAGTAGAATTGTATTTGGTATGCGAGCTATGGTTTGCTGTTGTGGACTTAGCTTCTAACCATAACTTGTAATTTTCAGTGGTTTTTCGTTTTAATGTTTTAAGTGTGTGTCCATTTTTTAAATGGGAAGGTAAGAGTAATACAACTAGACTATAAATTGAGCACTTATATGCTTTATCCACAGGCACAAGCAAACACAGTGTGATGCAATGAGCTGTCTATTTGCACAGCCAAGGAGGACAGCCACCATTCTCTGATATAATATGCTCTGTATTCCTTATCCGTATAAGTGTTTGCAAATATTCTTAGTGATGCATACTATATATAAACTGTATTAATGTATAGACACTTGTCTTTAAAACATACATATATATATATAACATCTTGTTTAAAAATAGAGATCCCCCCCACCTCTATCCCCTTCTTGTAAACCAGGCTAATACCCAATATGCTGCCATTTAATATATATAGTCTCCATTCCCCTTGCACCCCAGCATTAAATAATTAACTGAACATATTGCATCACTAGAAATGCATACACAGAAAGGCCAACCACACAAAAGGTTTGACATGCTAACTATAGACAGGGCAAACTCAAATCTGGGTGTGGTGAACTTACAGAGATGGACACAGAAGCACTAAAATCCATATTTTAATAGTCTTAATGTATTTATTTACTTATTTAAGGTTGCTTTATACTTTCGAGCACATATATTGCATTGATGTATTTCAATCTCTGCAGCTTGATGCTGTGTAGTACGGTTTTGATTGAGATGCTATGGAAATATAAACAGAAGTATAAATGATCGAAATGCTCTGCTTGTACAACAATTAAAAAAACGATGTAATCATCTATTACCCTCTCACTGGTTTATTATTAACCCAGAGAATTACTAAACCATAGTCTCTGTGTTTTTTTACATTAATTGTCATACAACCCCAGACCAAGTAAATAATTCCTGCAATAAATAACGAAATAAACAAAGTAATTTCATGAACAGAAAAAAATAAGTTTCCAGTACCTGACAGATGATGAAAAACTGCTGTAAAAAGGAAAAACAACAGGACGCAGGGGCAGTGTATTTACAGCAAATTACAGAAACGCATGGGCAGTCAAGAAATAATCTATCAACTGAAAACTGAGTAAACAGAGTGTCAACAAAAGTGGCAGTTCACAAACCAGAGAAAGAGGCAGAGGGAACTTAAGAATTCTGCTTGAATAGTAAAGTGTGTTTCTCATGATGGAACAAAACCCATTGTAGGGTTTTTTTTATCAGGGTTTTATGCAGGTGCTTGTTTTGCTCAACTCAACACAAGGCTATTTACGTAAAAAGTCTGCAGGTACAGTTCACAAATGGCACAGCATCACACCTTATTAAATCTAAGCCAAAATGTTCATAAGGACAATATATAAGGTGAGATCAATTAACATGAAAGAAGGGAAATAGTCATTTTTGTACCCTTCAGTATACAAAAAGAGAATAAAACAGCTCTTTATATGAATAGATGTCAATGAAAGCCCACCCCATGTCTGTAGAACATGCTCCATGTGCAGAAAGATCTCAATGCTGCCAGGTGAGTCCACACTTTAACCTCCACATTGAAGCTGGTGAAGAGATATCACGCACAGTTGACCATGAAACAGGACACAGATTATAACATCATAGCAGGGAGTGAGGTAGAGAACCACCCACTGACACAAAGTAGAGTGATGAGTGATACAGAAATAGATCGTGGGGAGGATTTGAGGTGGAGCATACTAGAAATGGGTTTTTTCAGTCAATGTGAAGCTATTTCTCTGTGTATCGTGGAGAAGAGTCTTGCCGGTGGCAGTGGCAGGCTCCATCCGCTCGCGCTGGGTGTTTTAAAAGTGTAACACTGTTTAGTGCAGATCTACAGCGCTAATTTTACTTGGCGACCTGAAGCTAATTTTAAAATTCATCGGTGTGCATTATTTTACTTTTGTTGTTTACCTGATTGCCGACTCCCGCCCCGGTCCGCCGCGTCCATTTCTGGGCGTTTGTTTGCGGAGGGTGAGGAGGAGCCTAGCACTTCCGGGCTCGGGCGGACAGGTCAGCGTTCTAGTGGCCCCTACAGCCTATAAATGTGTGTAGGCCAGCGACCGCGCAGCGGATGCGTGCAGCGGGCGCGTGCAGCGGGCGCGCCGAAGTCGAGCCAAAGTCTAGCCCGTCTGCGCCCGTCCGCGGCCGGACGGGGCGCGGGGCCACAACCCCTGGTTCACCTATTCTGACCACCATAAGGTATGACAGACAAGAGTTGCTGGATATCTGTTCCAACATCTCCTCATGTGATAAACAACCGGTGCATGCCCTATCGCTAGCTAATTGTTCCTCATGCTCCTTCGCCCCTGTCACCAATCTGAACCCGGCCAGTGACAATAATACATTAAAGGCAGCTCTGCTAAACTGCAGATCCCTTCGAAAACATAGCTTAGAAATTTTCCATCTACTTGAAGACGACACTATCCAAATTTTGTTTCTTACAGAAACATGGCTGGATGAATACTCAGAGCCCGATATTATACAGGCTCTTCCACCTGCCTTCGCCCTCTCCAGGCTGGACAGGAAAGATGGCAGAGGGGGAGGCATTGCGATAGCCACTAAAACTCCATTAGAATGCACCCTCTCCCCTACCATGATTGACCATAGTGAAGCGGCCACTTTTACTATTACTACTGGTCCTAATCACTCCTTTTCTGGTATCCTAGTGTACCGCCCCCCTGGACAACTCTATGACTTTACCCTCACTCTGGTAGAAGCCATAACTCATCTTGCGCTCAAGAAAACTCGCATTGTAGTGCTTGGTGACCTGAACGTCCATTTCGACGATCCGCTCAACAAAGAGGCGGCGGACATCAAATCAGAGCTACTCTCTTTAGAACTAGTGCTAATAAACAATGATCCTACACACCAACACGGACACTTACTAGACCCTGTATTTGGCAACTGGAAGGGAATCCAGACCTTAGCTCCTCAGCCGATCCCTTGGTCTGATCATTTCACAGTTCCTATATTAATCCAACTAGAAAGGGCTGAGCAGTACAAACAAAGCTCACAACGATTTAAGCGCAGAAGCTGGAAAAATTTCTCCTCTGATTCCTTTTCTAATATTATTCAGGATGCTGGCCCCCCTAAAGGATCAGATAGTGAGACAGCTTATGCCCACCTACAGGACAACATCGCAAAAGCGCTAGACGCTACCGCTCCCATCCGTACTACAACAAATGCCTCAAGAACTAAAAAAACGCCCCGTGGTATAGTCAGGAGCTCCAGATAGCTAAAACGGCATGCAAGAAGCTCGAAAGAGAATGGCGCGTTAGCTTCTGTCCTGAAATAAAAACCAGATACAAAACAGCACAAAAAGATTATTACAGAATGGTACGCACATCAAAAGCTTCCTATTATAACAAGAGAATTCTGGAAGCTGAGAACTCTTCTAAGGAGCTTTTTCAGATTTACAAAGAGATCTCGATAGTTGAGTCCAACCCCACCTCTCAGAATGATTCAGTGGATACCTGCAACAAAATTGCCAAATATTTCTCTGCTAAAATTACCAACATCTATGCAAATTTTTCTAGCAACGTAAAATCCGGCATTGATTTTACAGAGAATGAACCTCATATAAGCACTCCAACTCATCTATGTGCTTTCTCTGTACCTCCAGCTGAAATTCTGACAAAAATCTGTAAAAGTATTAGATCTGGTTCGCCACGCGACCCCGCACCTCCTAAAATTTTAATTGCTAGTCTCCCGGCCCTGGAGCCGCACTTTAGGCACATGTTGCAAACATCCTTTTCCACAGCTACCCTCCCCGCAGACTGGAAAAAAGCTATTGTGTTCCCCATCAAGAAAAAACCTAACCTGAGCCAGGATATATTGGAGAATTTACGTCCAATCTCTCTACTCCCTTACCTAGCCAAACTTGCTGAGAAAGTAGTTAACGCCCAACTTATGATCCATCTAGAAACACAAAAAACCTTTCATCCCTCACAATCGGGCTTCAGATCAGGCTTCTCCACAGAGACAGCACTCCTTAGAGCAACTGAAACTCTGCGGGAGGGAGCCGACAAAGGCAAAACTATGGTCCTGATCATGTTGGACCTCAGTGCCGCGTTTGACACTGTAGCTCACTACATACTGCTACAGTGTATAAACAGAGCGGGAGTCACAAAAGAGGCTTTAGGTTGGCTGAAAGCTTTCTTGACCAACAGAAGCTTCCAGGTCCAAAGAGGGACCTATCTCTCGGACAGCCTGACTTTAGAGCAGGGGGTACCTCAGGGCTCTGCCCTGAGCCCCACTCTATTCAACTTATATATGACACCTTTGGCAGAGGTGATCCAATCGTTCGGCGTAGAGCTTGTCTCCTACGCCGACGATGCCCAACTCCTGATCTCCCTGTCTCAATCCCCCTCCTTTGAGGCCGATAACTTTAAATCCTGTATGTGTAAGCTGGCTACATGGATGAACGAGCACTGCCTCAAACTAAACGGAACAAAAACAGAGGTGCTCATTATTGGGGGGAACAACACCAACTGGACCAAAGATTGGTGGCCCACATGTTTGGGACCAATACCCACCCCTAGTCAGGAGGCCAAAAATCTAGGTGTTTGGATTGATAACAAACTCTCCTTTGACAGTCACATCAAAAAACAGTTGGAAAGTGCTTTGGAGTGATGAAGACGCTTAGCCGCACCATGGATCTACTCCCATCTAGTTCCAGGCGTACCATGACGCAGGCTCTCATCACTTCCCGTATTGACTATGGGAATGTGCTACTGTTGGGCACTTCGGAAAAAAACATTAGAAAACTGCAAGTCCTGCAAATTCAGCGGCACGCCTCGTGCTAAGACTCCCGCGCAGAGCTCCATCTAAACCCTCCCTGGATACTCTGCATTGGCTGCCCATCAGAAAGAGGATAGTTTTCAAGGCACTTCTCTGGTGCCATAGGATCATCCATCAAAGAGCCCCCTCCTATTTGTCTGACTTAGCCTCACTTTATGAACCCATCAGATCTCTACGTTCTAAGGGAACTGGTCTGCTTAAAACAACGTGCCCAAAAAAAGCCAGACTTGGAGGCAGGTCCTTTCGCACTCTCGCAGCAAAGGAGTGGAACATCCTCCCTATGAATATCAGACAGGAAAAAAGTGAAACATCCTTCAGGAAACATCTAAAAACACATCTCTTCACTATCTAATTACTGTCTGATGCCACTCCACCCAAGCAGCACTCTCTCCTTTAGCGCGGGGACACGCCGGGAGGCGTCACCAGGCGCTTTATAAACTCCTATAATAATAATAATAATAATAACATACTAAATGGATTCATACAACATATGAAAGATGTAAAAATAGTTTGTTAAGCCCCTATTGATATCGGATTCAGTGCTCCTTCATGTACTGTCAGGCTGATTTCTTCTTTCGCGACATAGCCAGCCAGAATTCATTCCTCCTCCCTTTGGATATGGCTGTCTAGGGAATGTGCACAAGAAAGTATAGTACCTGGCCAGATCATCTATGTTCGTCACAGTACTATCAGTAAAACACTGTACTGCATGCTGGCCAAGCCAAATGTGTATTTCTGTTTTTTGAATCAAGGAACCTGTACAATTTCCCTGAATTGCAAAGGCCACACTAGTGCTAAATCAGACAGAAAATGTAAGCGCAAAATGTTGTGAAAAATCAACAACAAACGCTTGTTAGCTATGTGCCTGATTGAAATCTGCATGAGCATATTATGTGGTCTTTAGGGGAAATTTAAATGTTCAAGACATTTATGAGTCTGACCATTGTGTCAACAACAATGGGGTATTTTCCACTGAACATCGCATGGTAATATTTGGAAGTTCAACTCAGGTAAGCTGAAGCTCAGGACATATGATGCCAAGAACAATCTGAATTCATTGATGTGAAACGAGTAGCACGGGTGAATAATATACTTAAGAAGCTACAATTGCATATTTCTAGAGTTCATGTAAAAAATTAAAAACAGACATGATCATTATCAACATTAGCAACATCCCTAATCAAAATTAAAGCTAGACAATTACAAATGGTTTCACGGGGATCCAACCATGCACACCTTTTTTTAATCTAATGGTTGTTGACCAGTGAAAAAAAACAAAAGGAATACTACAGAGTAAATAAATATTATCATATGACACCAAAATACACCAATAGCAGTCCCAAGATACACTTGGAATCTACTGGAATTTTTCCTGTACCTGTTCATAAGATTTCCAAATATTTTACCCGGAAATAGATCCGGTGAAAACCATTTGCAATAGGTCAACCAGAATTTCCATTAGATATAAGTGGCACCATTAAAATGAAAGACGGGAAAGACCATCAAATATTTTAGTTTGGGAAATACCGTTGTTTAAAATGGCAGAAGTTTCTTTAAGAACTGGCTCTGGAGTTGTCTACCAAAAGTGGTCATGGAAGGGGCAACAATTCAATAAACTTTCAGTTCAGGCCATTAGTGACCCACAGTACACGTTAGGTCATTTAAATGAATGCTCAACTGAAGGAACTCATTTACCGAGATACCTAGCTGTAAATGCTAGTTGTTGGAAATGGCCCTTTTTGCAGGGTCATCCCTAAACTTTTTGCCTTCCTCTTGTATTTTTTCTGACCTGTTGTTCAGTGCTAAAGTGCATATGCTCTCCCTGTGTAAGTATGGCTGTGAATTGGTATATCCCCGATTGGCTTATTTGGTTTACCTGTTAGTCCCTAATAGTGTGGCCTGTGTGTGCCCAGGGCTGTTAACCCAAATGCTGCTGGTGGGCCTGCAGCGCCGGTTTGCGCCACCCACAGAAGCAGCTTGTGAAATGTACCTCAGACCCGCCACTGCAGCGTCTTCGTGCAGTCCAGAACTGCCATCTTGGCTGTGTACCCACACTTTCCAGCCCCTGAACCTTCCCTTAGCATCATGTCAGTCACCCCTATGGTAGGTGTGTTGTGTGTGTAAGGCAGGACATGGCTTGATATTTGTAGCATGTCCTGGAAGTGAATTACCCTCCATTTTTTTCACTGCTGCAAGGCTACCTCTTCTCCATAGGTTAGAATGGGCAGGCTGTCTATTACATTCTATAGTCCTAACTGTCCCAGGGAACATGGTAGAAATTCTAGGTTAGTATGCCTGAGCTCAGAATAATACAATACATCATTTAGCAAAGTTGGTTTTAATATTCTGTGTTTGAAAATACCACTTTTAGAAAGTGGGTATTTTCTTGCCTAAGCCTTCCAGTGTGCTCTGCTGTTATGTGTATTGGCTGTCTGGGTTTAGAGGGGCAAGGCAGGCTGAGTCAGACCTGGGTTGAATAGAGAGATCTATATTGAGTACTGGGGAGGGGTAGCTCCTTGATCTGAATAGGGCTGTGCCTGGCAAGGTGAATGCTGGCTCCACCTCCTACTGTGCGTCTGATGGCGTACCCCCTCTTTCTGAAAGGAAGGAAGGATGCAGCCTGGTAAACAAAGTGCTCCAGGCCTGAGCAGAACTGGTTCTGGCTTTGTTCAGTGACTAGAAACTTTTGAGAACAAAGACTTTTGGGGTATAAATATCTGTGCCTAAACACCTACAAATGGTATTGCTCCTGGATGTCAAGAAGAACCTCTGTCCGTTTCACTGAAGGAATCTGCAGGAGAGGGCTGTCTTTGTGCTTGTGTGCTATTTCATTTTTTGCGATTACGCAGAAACTGCTACAAACGTTGTGATTACTTCCACGAGGCTAAAATTTTGAGGGTTAAACTATTGGAAAGAGGTTATCCAAATAAACTATTGAAAAATTCCATGAAACGTGCATGGTATAATGACCGTGAAGCTCTGATGCAAACCAAGACCAAAAATAATGAGACTCCACTAGTATGTGTTACCACATTTGGAACACACAGTCAGCAACTGAAAAAGATTGTCACAAAAAACTGGCCTCTCCTACACGAATTACCAGAACTAAGAGTTAAACCAATGTTCTCATTCAAACGTGGGCGAAACCTCAGAGATCACCTAGTTCACGCTTATGACAAACAGGACACCAACACTGTTGACAACATGAAGCAGCTATCCCCACTTCTTGGCCACTATAAATGTAATAACTGCAGGGCCTGCACAACAACTAAAAACATTAAAACCTTTGTGATCAACGAGCGTGAATTCACCATTAGACACTTCTCCAACTGTAGAACCACCAATGTCATCTACTGTATACAATGCCCATGTGGCCAAGTATACATAGGGAAAACCACCCAAATGATTAAGCAGCGAATCCTTCAACATCAATCCCGGATTCGCTGTAAAATTGATAACGCTCCACTAGTTGAACACTACTCCCTGGCCAAACACTCAGAAAAAGAAATGACATGGTGGGTTATCGATGTGGTCAAACCCACAATCAGACAAAAAAACTGTGACAAGAGTTTGATTATTCATGAAAAACGTTGGATTGAAATGGCCAATAGCGTTAAAAATGGACTTAATTCATGTACTGAATGGCACACTCTTGCCTGCCTAACCTAACCTGCCTGAATAAAATTGTCTTAACCGCATCTGTACACATTGACATATGTCTATCAGCACTCAAACAATAATGTGTACACCCTAGTTGAATGAAAATACACTGTGACTTTAAAAACCTAGAATGTGAGCACATACAAAGTGACAGACCTGACTGCCAGTAATCAATATGTATCACAATACTGTTTGATCTCTCCAGCTTGTGAGCACCTATCGGGTGACAGATTCGATTGCTACCAGTTAATCTGTACTACATCATATATATCTGTACTATATCTTTTAGTAATACTATTTGAGAATCATTGTCTATTTTGACTTTAAGTCGTCTTTTTCATAACTAGAATCAATAGCACAATAGCGGGGCGTTTTTCTCCAACATTTGACAAATCGGTCCTTCATGACCAATAACTGCAAATTATTTTACCTTTATAAACTTTAATTAGGCTTCTTTGAACCGCGCCGGCAACACACTAAGATGGCCGCCGTGTTCAGCAATACACAACAAGCCATCTTCACCGCCACAAAATACCGCGAGACTACGCGAGGGTTAACTAGCCTGTCAATGGTATTTAAAGCGAGTGTAACTGCAACACTGTTACATCGCTTCGATCGTACCCTACGGACGTTCCATCGCTGATTACTCTCAAGTAAGTTAACCTCGAGCCTGACCTTTGCGCATGCGCGTTTACTCGCTGTCCAAATAATAGCCGATTTAGGACTCCGGCTGTAACGCTTCTGCTGGAATCATTTTCTTTAATTTTCGGCATGCTAACAAGTCTTGACTCATGCCCAGTTGCGAAATCATCTGCAAGATGAATCTAACCTGCATTATTTTAAGAAGCTTTAGCCCAATAGTATCTACCAAAGCTATATGGCTGTTTACCTTTGTCAAAAACGTAAAACTTTGCCAAATGCTTCGGCACTAGATTGATTGCATTCATTGCCCACATTAGTTTTGTTTGATATTTGCTACGCAATTATCACCATGTAGCTGACAACTACAAAATGCTGTAATTTTCCCCAAAAAACACAAATGCAGTTTTTTAGACGGTCAACTGCAGCACTTGTAATGTAAATACAACTCCTTTTGATTGATGCGCTACTTTGCAAAATCAAACATAGCCATATCTTTTGCACAATTTTGTTTCCATTCAGCTTCTATTCTGTGACAGCTGATCTTCAACTTAAAGTGGACTGACTGTCAGATCCCATCCACTGCTTCGCTTAACTCGTTGCAAGGTAACTGTTCTAACTCTAAATGCAAATAAGAGTTCGTTCTTACACTGACTAGGAATTATAGTGATATTTTGTTCCCTTTAGTGTACGCTTGGCACTACTGATTCATTTCTGTGCCCAACCTCAGCGCCACTATTTTCAAGCACCGGTGTCACCAAGATTCTTTCATTGACACCGTCTCTATTGTAAAAAGTAAGTGCAAGCCGCCATTCAATGCTCAGTAACCAACTTCTGAAGTAGACTCTGCCCATTGGGCTTTACCTCTTTGAATAAATCCATTCAAACTTTTCAAGTCATCTATCTTTACCTATAATGAATCACTTTAGTCGCCACACCGACTATTTTTTTACTTATCTCTCATGAAATGTGAAATGTGAGAAATGTATTGCTAATATGTTTAGTCAAAATATTAAAATGTAAACATTTTCAGTTTTGTCATAATAAATGTATGTCATTAACCAGGTATTCAACTCAAACTGTACATATTGTAATTTACTGTTGTTCTTTTACAGAGGGTCATCAATTGTATATACCACTTTGTAGTCCTGATGATGGTCTTAAGAGTAACCATAATAAGACCGAAACGTCGACCTGTTCAGTCCAATTCTGCCTAGTGTGTCTCAAGTCATCTCTTGATTTTCTTCTGACTTTGAGTTATAGCCAATCAACTACTGTGACGTAGCAGTCTGGACTTAAATCTGGATATGTCCAAGGAAAAGCAACCAAGACCTTGAATATCCTTATTATATCCATGTATGCACCCTATTTTTTATGATTGTTCATTGTTTTTGTACAGAAATTTATATATTTTGCCTTGAAGTTCAATAATAACTTTTAGACAATAAACCCTGGTTCCTTGTTTTATTGAGCACTTTTGCCTAAGCTGGATGTTAGTGTGGTAACATCTTATGATTTTTGTTTCATTTGAATTGAATCTAACAGCCACTGATTGAATTCATGTTTAGGTACTGTGATTAAACCTTGACAAGTCCTAATAGTGCTGTAAATAACTTAGAAAAAACAAAACCCCTTGCTGGCCATTTTTCTCTTATAAATTTCTTGGATTGGCCTGCAGTAGTTCGCCTTGGACTTGGAAGAAGAGGGAAAAGGACTTTGGAAGAACTTTTATTTTTCTAAAGCAATCACCCAAGGGCTAGAAGAGAGCTAGCCTCCTGCTGGAGTCATAAGCACATCTGACTCCCCCCACCAGCGTCCTGATTCCTCCCAGATAGGATTTCTATCTGCAGGTGAGGCTCCTGTGAGTTCCAGGGCCTCTAGTTTTACTACAGAGAAGAGAGAGGCCGTGTGCGAGCCGCTGCAGCTGAAGAGCGTAAGAAAAATCATTGCGCTGCTGCCGCCGAGCGCTCGCAAACCAAAACTCATCGCCTTGCACGCTTCAGGGCCACAAAGTGCTCGCTAACCCCAGAAGATCATTGCATCGCACGTTTGCGGGCTTTTCGAAGGCTCGCTAACCCCGGACCATCGCATCGAGATAATCACATCATGACATCGCAGTCCGGGCGCAGTGTGCCCGCCATTTTCATTGCATCTCTCCATCGCGGATCGCCATTTTCTTTCATCGCAACAGTATCGCACACGCAACCGGACCAGCGCATCATCCTCCCTTGCAGCAAAGATTCCACGCATCGCTAGCCCAGCCTGAAGAAGTTTGTCGCTTTGTCCCGCACGCATTTGCAGATCGGCCCATCATCCTTCCATGCGGCAAGGATTCAACGCATCGCCGGCCTCGCTTCAGCTCCTTTGCAACATTTTGTTGGTTTTGCTACGAAATCCAGATAAAAAGGGTCGCACTGCTTAAAACTAAACCCCTATCTGAACACTTGGAACTATTTTTATAGCATTTCAAGAGTACTCCCATTTTTCAGTAGTGTGGCTTTTTACCGGTATTGGTCTTATGTTAAGTCTATATATAAAGATACTTATTTATTATAACTACTTGTGTGATGTCCCTTTGTAGTGTCCTTCACTGTGTTACTGTGTATAATCATAAATGCTTTACACACTGCCTCTGAGATAAGCCTAGCTGCTCGTGCTACGTTACCACAGGGTTGAGCAGGGGTTATCAAAGGGTGTAGCCCCCTTACTCTGACTTAGCAAGAAGGGTCCCTACTTGGACTGTGGTCAGCCATTGCCAACTAGAGACCCCCCTTTCTAACACTAGTGCAAACAATGTTTATTACAAATGTTACACTAAATGATATTGTATGTGTGCATGTTTAGCAACTGAAAATACACTGGCATGATTCGCATAAATTAGAGAATTTCACGTTTCTCTAGTTGCATGAAAGTATGCTATTTTACGTAACACACCGTTTGCAGTAAAAATTTACTGTGAACATGCACAGGCACAATAGAGCACATACACATTTGTTGTAGTGCTGTTGTTTTTTGCACTTTTTTGTGCAAAATGCATCTTCACATCAAAATTTGATGCAAGGAAGACTCTTTTGCTAGAATATAGAGGGAATTGACAGATTTTCTTTGTATGTATTTACATATAGTTCTGGCAAAACTTCAACATATTTACATAAAAGCAAATTACATGAATTTTGCACGCCCCCAGGATTTAGCACATGATGCTCACTGGTGCAAGTAGTTTGTATAGAGTTAGACAACACAACAAACCCGGCGCCGATCCAGAGCACTATTTTGACACTCAGTGTGAGCCCAGCCATGAAAATATTTGTAACGTGAATCATTCAACAGTAATCATCTAAACATACCATTAAGTCTCACCTTAGCACATCAGATTATAACAAGGCACTGAGAGGTATTTAGTAAAGTTAATAATTTTTAAACATGAGCTTAGAAATATTCCTCCCCCATCAACACCCACTTGCCCAACCTGATGACAATGCCACTAGCAAACTAATAGCCAAGTCAGTTGTAATTGCCTCATGTGGCCTGCATTCGTATTATTGATGGAGAAAACATTATAGTCTATTACATCAAACACAAGAGGTTTTTGTACAGTGCACATCCTGAGCTGACATATTTGAAGGTGCTCTAATATACGATAATGCAGTAAAAGGAGAATCAATGAAATACAATATTTGCCTAGAATCACACAATTTGATCAAGCAGGAAATCCAAGATTGAGCCGAGGCTTACTTGTTTTCACAGTGTGCAATTCAGCCACAAGATTGGTATCTCTTTCTCTCTCCATTCTCTCTCCATTATTACATCAAAGGGCACTGCTTAGTTTATCATTCTTGGCACATGAGGTTACAGCGTGGGTGGCAGGCAGAAGGCACTGAAAGCTCAGCTCGTCCATGAGTATCTCGAGCTGAGCCAGATTACCAGGCATCTGGCTCGAGCCTAGCTTGACCTTTCAATGGCTTGTTCGCTTCTAACAGCCTGATTCATGTAGCTAAATTGCACTCGCAAGGGGCCAGATTCTCAGAATCTGGCCCTTTGCGAGCGCAATTTTTGCATTTGGTATTCATGATACCAAATGCAAAAATCGCTATTTAAGAATTCGCATATTTGCGTGGAATGGCATTTAAGGAATCTCTAATAGAGATTCCTTAAATGCTATTCATGACACACAACAAAATAGCGATATTGGACATTTGGGGCCGCTATTTACCGACAGGTCTGACCTGTCGGTAAATAGCAAAAACTCAGAAAAATGCTTTTAAAAGCATTTTTCAAAGTTGCATGTAGCACACACACATGTCCTTTGGACATGTGTGTGCGCAACACCTGTCCAGAAGTGCATTTTAGGGGTACTACAGGGCGTCCTTTGGACACCCATGTCACCCTTAAAATCGCTATCTCAGTTGCGAGTAGCAAATTGCTACTCGCAAATCCCCATTCATTCCAATGGGCCTCTTGGCCCATAGGAATGAATGGGGAGTATTTGCGAGTAGCAAATTGCTACTCGCAAATAAAGAACATGTAGGAATCGCTATTTAAGTAGCAATTCCTACATGAATGCCGTTTTGCGTGTCCTCAATAGCGAATCGCTATGATTCGCTATTAGGGACACGCAAAACGGCCCGTACATGAATCAGGCTGTAAGTGCCTATAAGGTGCAGCAATGACATTCACAAAGCGAAGCCAAAAACATTTAGAATGATTTACTCTTTCTTTTACCAATGCACGCAAGCAAGCAAAAACTTTATTTTGACGATAGCCAGAAAGCACATGCAATACTGTACTTTTTTAACCAATTAATACATTGGGTGAAAAAGCACAATTATACCCATATGATAATATTTGCACCAAAATGTGTAAATCCCATGATTTCCCCAAAAGTCTGAATGACTTCGCTGGATTTCAGGAAGAAGGATGTGCATTTGTATTTCCTGGAAATAAGCCATTATTTATGGGTGTAAAGGGTTGTATTTACAACTGATGTTAAGTAGTATAGCAGCTTCTACTTAACAGCGGTGGGTAGTTGGGTCGCGGGGCGGATGGCGAGGGAATGAAAAAACAATCTTTTACCAGTGTTCTGCTGCGTCTCAGTCCTCTTCGCCTGCTTCCAGGACTCCAGGAACAGGAAGCAACCAGGCTTCCAGACTCCCCTAGCCAATCACAAACCTGCTGATAGCAGTGTTCTGATTGGTCTGAGCACTGTGGTTCAGTGATCAGAGAGGGACTGGGACCCTGAGCATGTTCTGCACCCAGGCTGTGCAACACATCCAGGTGGAGAACATGCTAAGTGGGCATGAATGTTTGGCCTGCCCAAGAACCGTCATGCGCACTTACAGAGTGCCACCACTCTTCCCCTGCTCCTCTAAAATATCTCCGCCCCCACAACTAGTTTGACCAGGGGCAGAAAAATAGAATGATAATAACAATGCATTATTATTATTTTCTTTTTCCTATTTTACCTGTTCACAGAGGAGTGGTTGACTCTCCTCTGCTTTAGCGGGAGCTGCCCCTGGATGTTATGACAGTGATTATCTTGTACTCCATTTATAGGTCAGTCAGTCTCCAGCACTGGCCACCACGTTAAGACTTACTGCACAACATCACTCTGTTTAATGTATTGTCTGCACAGACCTCTGGCACAGTGGCCTTATAGCGGTGATATATTGAGCCACCTCTGTTGACCTGTGTCCAGCACTCTACTAAGGCTGCCAACCTCAGAAGCTGCTTCTCTCCCTCTAAGACAATTTATAGGCACCAAGACAGTCGTAAACATCAAGTGCTGGTACTTTGCTGAAAACATTCCCATGAACAAGAGACTTGTTATCAGCCCTCAGTACTTGCCCCAAAACGAACGTCTGAGAGTTCTTCTTAAATTAGTGCCCACTGATTACAGAAAGGAAACATTCCCCATAAAGTCATACTATGGAGACTTTTATAGTATATATTTAGAGAAAACATGTGTTCGTAGATACACACGTTAACTAAATTACGTAAATCACTTCTGCTAGATTTTAATCTATCTACAAAAACAAATGTAGAGTTTCAAGTACACAATCAATTAGTCTGAGGTCTGAAAGTCAACAGGCTTCCGTAAACCTACAATTTTCTAAATTGTGTTAGATTGCAAGAAGCAAAAACATTCAGGTTTTGCCTGTCCCATAATTGTATATTTAGCTCAGCTTAATGCTTTTGTGAACTTTATACTGAGAACCTTTACTTGCACTAGCCTGACACATTTTTAATTTTGGTTCGTAGTTACACATGCATTGCATTGAAATGATTTAGACGAAATGCAAGGTTTTCAGCAGCATTTTGTTGCATTAATAAGCCATGCATCAAACTGTGTCTCCCAACAAGTCATATGATAAATTCAGTGAGGATGAGAATTTCAAGATGGGATATAATTTATAGATGGATGGAAACAGGCTGCAAACTAGTAGATGTCTAGTACCCCGCCTCACCCCACCCACCCCCATTCCTGCCTCTCCTTGTGGTTCACTTTCATTATTCAGAGTATTGGGAACTGCTTTATTTCTGCCTGCGGCTCCTCTGCTGGTGGCCTAGCTGCCATAAGGCCACAGGCTTTTCAGCATTGAAAGGCCCATGACCCTTTGTCCCCGGCCAGCATTACATTTTCACAGAAGTTGCACCGGCCATGTCAGAGAAAGCACTTTTGGCAGAAATGTTGTGACAGAAGAGTGAGGATATGTTTTTGGTGGATGGGTTGCTACAGGGATAGCCTAAGTAGTTTGTCAGCCTGCCCTCCAATTTTAAGTGACCCCCTTAATCCGTGTTTGCAGTTGTAACAGTGATCACTCTCATAATAATTTGTTAGCCATCTGCTTCACCAATATGTCATAAGAAACAAGCATTTGCAATGCAATCGGTCTCATCTTTGGGACCTTATAAGTATTTAGTTATGCAGTACATTATTGTGGGTACAGCAACCCTTACTACTCTACTGTGCACGAAGCAGTAAAAGGGTGCAGTACCAGAGGCTGTCACTAGATGTTATCTGGGACCTCTTTTGGCTACATAAGGTACTGCACCCTGCAACATGGATAGGAAAAGGATGTGGCTCAAAGGTGAGAGTTGCTGACTGGTGAGCTGGGGATCCATGCTCGAGTCTGGTGTCAGCTCAATATCCTGTGATTATGGGCTGACCTTTCATTTCCCCCAAGTGCCTGAATACTTACGCTATATGAAAGAAAGCTACTAATTTAAAATAACACTAAGAAATCAATGCAGTGATCTCGGAGGTGGGGCGGGCAAGCAGTGTTGTGAGGGTGCAGTACCACAGGCTGTCACTCGGTGTCCCTAATTTAAAATAACCCTAAGAAATCAATGCAGTGATCTCGGACGTGGGGCCGGAAAGCAGAGAGATGCAAGGTCACCACTGTTACAGCTGAAGCGCGACCTGCTGTGCTGCTTAAAAAACATACATAGTTACCAAGTAGACGCCGACTGTGGGGAGGGGAGGAAGTGTGTTTAAAACTAAAAGCTAAAGTGTGGCGTCGATGATTGGGTGCCATGCTGAGCCAGGAAAACATGGCTTTGTGGAAGTGGGAGAGCATGTTGTGCCTGCAACAGCAGCTAGGAGAAAGTTGCTATAAAATGGTGCTTACAAACTGTTAATAACACATAACGAGTAACAACACATATAACAGGGGCAGTTCTTATGGGAGTTTACAACAGGAGAAAAGGAAGTATTAAGGAGGGACTAATAAACAAATTAACCTATGAAAACAAACCATTTTGAAAAGACAGTCAAAGGAGCCAATAAAATGCATGGTCGGAATATGGGTGGAGCGTAAAGCCCACACTCTGAATACATGTCTCAAAGAGACAGCACTAGCATTGCCTCGGCAAGATCTAAAAAGTAACTGCCACATTCATTCCCTCAGCTCTGAATTCCTCTCAACCAGCTGACCACTAGAGCTAAGATGCCTCAGTAGGGACTGACCCTTTTATGCTTTCACTGAGACACACGCTACTTTATCTTGGAGGTCAAAGGAAAATCTCCTTCAGCCTGCTGTTGCAGATAATGCAAGCTATTGGTTAGGGCCATAGCAACCATTTTTGGTGCACTGCACAAATATACCCTGAAACACACACACACACATATCTTCTGCGTGGACACATCAAAGCTCCTAAATAGATAAACAAAACCTGCAGACCAACATGCATAAAGTATTGCAAGATACACAAACCCACAAAATATATACACACACACACCCAACAGATGTACACACATCCCAACCACACAAGCACAGTTCCAGTATGCACTTGTATACCCCCAGGAAACAAATGAACACCGCAAAAGTAACACATCCTCTGCTTGCCTTGCTGTTGCGGGGAATGAGATTTTGATATCAATTTATGATTATGATAAATTTAATAAAGAATCCCATTCATCTGTTTTGGACCGCTTGTATCTGTCATTGAGGAAAGGACCACCCCCGCATTGGTTAGACAAACCCCATTAACTGACGCCACTCTGAAGAACCACTTACAACTGATAAAATTTTAAGAGTTTTATATAAAGATATTTTGAATGCGTTACAATCCACTCAGGATAAAATCTCAAAGTATACAAAATACAAAATCGGTTACAATATCAGCTGCTTAAGCTTCGATGTGAAGTGGTTCCTTCTGCGTCATCTGCAGTAAGATAAAAATCATCAAGTTAATCTGTCCCTACTCTATGCTATGTGACAATCCTACTTCGCAAGTTTCTTCCCTAAAAAGGTGTCAGCAGTTTGACTTCCAAAGAAGTTCAAACTCTCTTTAGCCTCTAAAGGAAATCTTAAGTTTCGGAAGCAGTACCCTATCTGCCTACCCATCCGCTCTCTAAGGGTCCTCGGCCTACTGCTCCCTTGCTCTCTGATCTCTCAGCGCATCTGCTCAAGGCATCTACCTTCGCCCTTTCTCTGAGCAATTCGTCTCGCTGTTCCTAATCTCCCAATTGCTACCTCCTCCCCGGGGTGCTGTCCCTAAAATACACAATCACAGTGTGGGTGGAACGCCCCTTGACGCCCTCCATGGACTTTCCCCGATGATGTCAACTTCCTGCTTCTTCCATTGGTCCACTCCTTGCGTCGTTCGTTAAGTTGACCTTTTTCTTAGATGTCATCTTCATCATCTCATCGTCGACTTTTATTGATTCTTTCAGATCGCATGACATATGAACTTAGACAAGGCTTTAACTCTATGTCTCTTAGCTTGACCCTGCTAGGTCCTGTGAATGGTTTTGTCAAAACATAGTCCACCTCAAAAGTGTCTCTCCTCACGTTCGAGCAATAAGCTCCGTCCGGCATTGTCACCTTAAATCTAACAAGTGCTAGACTTCTCGGCTCTCACGTCCACATCAAGCTATTTACGACTTTTACAAGCCCACTAAATTACATTCATTTGACTATGCTCCTGCGAACTCTTGACCAGTTAGGTTACAAACACAAATGACCTAAACTCTTCCAGCATTCCTACAGAAACCCTCTACTCAGTACAACCTTTGGCATACATTTATATATCCGTATTTTTAGCAAAAGCCTTAGTTATACTTAAATACATTCTACATCAAAATATAAGTAATACATAGAATACGACTACATAGAATATAACTTGTGCATTTTCCTTGGTTACATCTTTATGTGAATTCTCTTATACATTTATCCACGTTTCTCCGTTTAAAGTTACACATGTTTAAAGTTACACACGTACACGAATTCTACTGTGCACGTTCCACGTTTCCTAAGCATTTCTACATTACCCATCATATATACGGGCCTTCTAAATCTAATGCATTTTAACATGTAAATACATTTACATCTTCTATACCATGTTATCACATTCGTTGGCTTTTATGCTATAATCGCCAACTTAACATTACAATGTGCGTTTCATTCCTACGTTTATAACATATACGTCTAGATATGGCTATGATATACTTTGCATTCAAATTGCGCTCTCTCAGTTCCCCCCTTTGATGACTTTTAGGAGTCATCACTAAAAGCAATTTGAATACATCTCTTATACCAAACTAGTTACATCAGTTCCTCTTTTTATCGATTCAAGGGTTCTCAAACTTTTATACTGTTGATCTTGTAGAACAGCTAGTCTCCTTTCTTGGTCTCTCATCGATCTTTGTAACTGGTTCGACCTATACCATTTATACAATTTTACTAATCCTAATAATGTAATTATACAAATTAATACTATTAATACAGGCTTTAAAATATACCAAACTATACCTTTACCTAGATTAGCAAACCAACTTCCAACCTTTCCCACTCCATTTCCTACTTTTTCCCAAACATTTACTTTTGATAAATCTTCAATTTCTTGATGAATCTGTGTAATGTTCTGTATGACTTTCTCAAGTGGTTTTGAATTATCAGGAATATATGTACAACATTCCTGAACCTTCAAAGCTTTACAAACTCCGCCTTCCTTTGCTAATATCACATCTAAAGCAAGTCTGTTCTGTAAAACCATCGCTCTAATCGACTGCATCTCACCTTCTACTAACATCAATGATCTTGCAGTACTGGCAGACAACCTATCCACGACTGTTGCTAACCTTCTAATCTTAACATCGTTAAGAATCAAACCTAACAATGGAAACATTGCTCCAAATACATCTCCTACTACTTCTGCATCTCCTACTTCCCTTTTCGTTCTCCTCGAAGCCTTTCCTTCTATGATCGCTAAATCCTTTGCATGATATATTTTGAGGAAGACAATTGCCAAGTAACACGAACCATACCAATTGTCAGGAAGTTTTACATAGGCATTTCTCCCACATACAAAATACACATTCGGAATAGCTTGCATCCCTTTCATAAAATCTTTCGTGTAGTACTCTAGTTTAAAAGAGTGCTCACAACTAACTTCACCTACAAATTCACTCTCATAATACGTTTTGCTTCGAGCTAAACATAACTTTCCCTTCTGCGTTCTATCCAATGCTATTGGACCATTGCTACCTTTCTTTTTATGTGCCTTCTCTTCTTCTGTCCAATCTGTTTTCCATTGTCCTGACATTTTTAGAATCTTCTGCCGTCTGCATCGATCATCTACTTGTGCTATAAACCTCTTCTCTACCTCTGATACTTTGCAAGTCAGATTATTTCTACGTGCATATGATGTATCTAATGTATCCCAAGGAAGAAAGAATTTAGCTAGTCTATCTTCCTTTTTGTAGTAGTCCCACTTATTCATTTGCTTATAATTCGGAACTTCAGGCAGTACCGAATCATAATTTGAAAAGTAGTACTCAAATCCTTCTCTACCATAAAATATACTAAGCAGTAAACTACATGTTATCCCATAAGTCAATGGGAGATGGTGATATCTAATGCCTTCGTCTACAGAAGCCGGCAATTGCATACAAACGTAGCAATCTTTGGCCTCCATGGCATCGATATATTCGTACAATAATTTAGCATATGCATTTGACCTAAAGTTTCCCTGTGACTCGTCTATGTGTAACCTACGAGCTTCATCTGTAAGTAAAGCCTTTTCACGTATAACATTACTCTCCTCCTTCTTTCCCACAAGAGCAGGTTTCAAAGTCGTTACAATTTTTACATTTGCTATTCTTTTATCATTCTCATGTCCTGCCATGTAAGATATTGTTACTACTATGATTATGAGAGATATCACTATTGCTATAAGTGTACCTACTATACATCTAGCTTTTCTGTTTGGGTTGCCATTCTCCATGTTATCAAAACAGCGTACCTCGTTCTCTAGCGAAAATTCTCTTTCCAGTCTTTGGTTGCTTGTTTGCTTTCACAGTCTTTAAAGTGCTTTTTGTCAACAGGTATTTTTTTCACCACAATGTCTTTTTCTCTTCTTAGCAGCAGACAACCCTAGCCCTTCTCCGTCCTCTAAATGTAATCCCTAATTTTATTCTTCTTTCCACTCGGCGCTAGGTTATCTTCTCTTTTATAACATACGTACAAAAAGTCTTTTATGCATCAACAATTATTTTCGGACCTGCAGCTTTCACAACAATTATTAACAGTTCAAAGCGAATAACTTTTTCTTCTTCCTCTGTCATTTGCTGACCAACTGTTGGAAATTGTAATCTTTTTAGCACTAAATCTTGGATTTTACTCAGACGTGGGGGTATAGGAAGTGTGAAAGTCAGTAACCCCTCAGTCTCGAGTCCAGGCGCCAACATCCATATCTCCACTGCCACAAATGGATCGAGATCGATTACTTTCACGCTCTTCACTCTCCCAGATTTCTGTCCCCAATACATCTGCTAGATAAGTCCACTCTGGGGTGGCGTACCTTCTGCAGGGCACACGTACCCTTCTCGATCTTCGTGGACTCTCAGTTCCTGAATCTGTCGTCTCGTCCTCCTGATCCGATTCTTCAGCGATCGGGGCAAGAGTTCTTTCTTTTTTCCTTTCCGAACTTGGCCTTTTCCTTCTCTCCGGCCAACTGGCTTCGTTGCTTTCCGTCTTTCCGCTCCTTGTTCCAGGACCCGTCTCTTGGTCACTCCCAGTTTGCTCGATATCTGTGTCGGACTCCCAATTACTTTCTTCTCCCGAGGCGACTTCGGTCCCACTAGTGTCCTGACCTCCGTCGTCCTGTTCCAACACAGTTTCAGCTTCTTCGATCACCTCCACAGCTTGGCTTTCCCCCTCTATGGCTTGTCTGCTTCCCGCCGGATTCTCATCCGAGAGAGGAGCTGTTTCTTCTGGAGGTGCTGGCACTCTTCGGGTGTGTGAGGCATGTATCCAGTTTGGCAGACCTCCACACTTCACTGCGGTATTCGTTACAAGTATGACTTGAAACGGTCCTCTCCAACGCACGTCTAAGCAGTTCTTCCTGACATGCTTCTTCACCAGGACCCAGTCTCCTGGACTCAGGTCATGGCACAAGTCTTGTACTGATGGAACCTCTGCAGCCTGGACCTGGAGGGACACAGAATTAACGGCATCAGATAGTCCCTTGCAGTAGTCCAAGATCAAATCGTCTGTGATGTTCACTAGCGCTGCAGTCGGAACCGATGGCAATCTCATAGCTCTCCCCATTAGCACTTCATGTGGAGAGAGACCTGTTCTTCTATCAGGTGTGCTACGTATGCTCATAAGAACCACTGGAAGTGCGTCTGGCCAACTCAGGGATGTCGATGAACAAACTTTAGCCAGTCTGGACTTGATAGTACTGTTAATTTGCTCTACGATCCCTGAAGCTTCTGGTCGATAGCTGCAGTGTAACTTCTGATCAATATTCAAAGCTGAACACAGCATCTTCACCACTTCGCTATTGAAATGAGTTCCTCTGTCCGATTCCAAAGAGGATGGCACCCCAAATCTCGGTATCAACTCTCTAAGTAACAATTTTGCTACTGTAAGTGTATCACACCTACGTGTAGGGTAAGCCTCAACCCATCTAGAAAATATGCAGACAATCACTAACACGTATCTGAGTCTGTTGCATGGAGGCATTTCTATGAAGTCAATCTGCATCCTATTGAAAGGCCCCCCAGACCTTCCTATGTGACTCAAGGTAACTGGTGTTCTCTTTCCCACATTTAGTTGCTGACAGATCGTACATCGCTGACACACTGCTTCTGCCGCTACTCTAAACTTAGGATTGAACCACGTCTGTCTGAATACTCTCACCATAGCATCTCTTCCTATGTGTGCTGATCCATGCAATTTCCTTGCCATTGGACTAACAAGTTCATTTGGTAAAACTGCCCTTCCATCGGCAGAAACCCAGAAATTCATCTCACTTTTTTCACACCCTGCTGTTTCCCAGCTCTTTTTCTCATCATTTGGTGCATTTTCCTGTACAGCTCTCAATTCATCCCACGTATCCACCGTGTCTAACAACATGGTTAATTCAGTTCTCTCCTGGACTCCCCCCACTTTGGCATTAGTGTGAGAATATCCCTGCTCTGCGCAGTAACGCGCTACTTCATCTGCGTATTTGTTTCCTAGTGATACAAAGTCCGTATTTTTTTGTATGTGCTACACATTTGACCACAGCTATGGCCATAGGTTTTTGCAAAGCCTCTAACAGTAGTTTCACGAATTCTCCATTCCTAATAGGAGAACCCGAGGAGGTCATGTAACCTCTTTGAGACCATAACTGCCCATAATCATGAACTACGCCGAAACCATACTGGCTATCGGTGTATATAGTGACTCGAAGTCTGTCGCCTGCTAAGCAAGCACGAGTCAAAGCCACAATTTCAGCTACCTGTGCGGAGTGTACTCCTTCCAGGCAAGCGGCTTCTATAACTCTGGTAATCGTGCATACTGCATAAGCTGCTCTCAGCTGACCGACATCGTTTCTTACGCATGAACCATCAACGAAGAAAATTTCGTCTGGGTCTGTCAATGGCTCATCTACGATATCAGGTCTCGGTTTGGTACATAGTTCAGTCACATCGAGGCAGTCGTGCTCTGTACAATTTTCGTCGTCCACTTCATTCGGAAGTGGCATCAAGGTTGCAGGATTCAAGACAGAGCATCTCTTTAGGGTCACATTCTCGGCAGCCAGTATGACCTGCTCGTAGCGTGTGAGCCTGCTATTCGTCAGATGCTGAGTCTTAGTCCTGGTCATTAACAGTTCTACAGAATGTGGTACATACACTTCTAACTGATGACCCATAACTACGCTTTCAGATCGTTCAATGCTGACACCCGTTGCAGCTACGGATTTGAGACATCCGGGCAACGCTGCGGCTACTGGATCTAATGTAGCCGAAAAGTACGCCACTGGCCTGCGCGCATCTCCATGGACCTGTGCTAATACCGCTAAAGCGCATCCCTCTCTCTCGCAGCAGTAAAGCAAAAAAGGTTTAGTGTAATCTGGCATTCCTAAAGCCGGGGCACGACATAAGTCCTCCCTCAGCTGCAAAAACGCCATCAAACAATCTTTGTCCCATGGTACCGGATCACTTACTCCCTTGTGCGTCAGTTGTAATAACGGTTTTGCCTTCAGTGAGAAGTTGGCTATCCACTGTCGACAGTAACCGACCATGCCTAGAAACATCCTGACTTCTCTTTGTGTCGTAGGCGCGTTCATCTTCATAATCGCCTCTATTCTGTCTGGAGACACCTTCCGCTTTCCCTTTTCAATCCTGTGGCCCAAGTATTGCACTTCAGTCTTACAATATTGCAATTTACTTGGAGACACCTTGTGTCCGTTCTCGGCCAAGTGATTTAACAAGGTGATGGTGTCTTCTCTGCAAGCTTCCTCAGTTTCTGACGCAACTAGGAGGTCGTCTATGTACTGGACCAGAACTGACTTCTTGGGCAGTACTAGACTCTCAAGATTTCGTTTCAATAACTGGTTAAAGATCGACGGGCTTTCTGTGTACCCCTGAGGGATACGACACCATGTTAAAACGCGATCTTCCAGCTTAAAAGCGAAAAGATACTGGCTCTCTTCGTCTAACGGTATCGAAAAGAAAGCCTGGCACAAATCTATCACGGTAAACCATTCAGCTTGGAACGGTATCTGAAACAATATGACTGATGGATTCGGTACCACTGGACAACATGAGACAACAATGTTATTAATCTTTCGAAGATCCTGCACTATTCTGTATTTTCCACTAGGTTTCTGCAAACCCATGATCGGGGAGTTACATGGACTACCCACGATCTCCTTCAGTATTCCCTGCTTAATCATGGATTCGATCACAGGCTTGATCCCTGCAATCGTCTCTGGCGTTAGCTTATACTGTGGTGTTCTTGGATACTCAGCATGGGGTCTTACCAAGATTTTTACCGGTTCCACTCCTTTGATCAATCCTATTTCTTCCCCAGTAAAATCCCATACCTCAGCTGAGACTTTCTCTCTCAAGTCTTGTGGAAGCTCCTCCACTGTTAAGGTAGGATAAAGTTCCACACACTCCTTTGAGTTTACAACTTTAAAATCCGCGTCCTCATCATTGGTCTGCACCTCTACTCCTTCAGGTGTGCAATGTATCGTGCAATTCAGTTTGCACAGCAAATCTCTCCCTAATAAGCACACAGGACTAGAATCGCAGATCACAAACTGATGTTCGTCACTGTAATTCCCTATCCTTACTGACACTGGTTCGGTCAAGGGATTTGTCATCCTTTTGTTCGCGACTCCTACCACCTGAACCGTTTCTCCTGATATTGGCAGACCCGGGACTACCGCAGATCTCAACGTGGATCGAGTGGCCCCTGTATCCACCAAAAAGGTTGTAGGACATCCCGCTATTTCAGCCTCTACGTAAGGTCCTCTCTGATCTACTTCCAAAGCGGCTCCTAGAGTACAATCTTCCTCCCTATTCGCCCGCTGCCCTGTAAGAGGATCAACGTAGTAGCATTCCTCTCCTCCTACAAACAATGGCATCTGTCTGTAGGTTTTCCCTCCGTTTGAGATGCGAGGTGGTTGAGGAAACGGGGCTCGAGGAGTCTGAGTCCCCCCTTTGACAAACCTGCCCTTCGGGACTGTGGCTCCCTTAACCACGTTGTTCTGAACCTCTTCCTCCTCCTGCTCTAATTCCCCTGACTCAACATTGTAAGGACACTCGCGTCGCCAGTGTCCCACCTCATTACACTGATGGCATCTCGTCGTCTTTTTCAGTGTCGCGATATCCATTCTCGGTCTCGGTCTTTCTTCCTCGTCTCTGCTCTGATTATTCTGTTTCTTTGCCTGCGTTCCTGTTCCCTGCTGCCGCGGTTTATCCTTTCCAGCAGCTTGCATTTGCACTAGCATTAACTTTTCTTTAAGCTTCTTTGCCTTAGAGTCTATTTCGTCACTACAGTACCTTGCATACCTCAGAATTTCATCCAAAGGCTTGTTCTGCCAACAGATCAGATGCTGCTGGATCATTAGACATATTTCTGGTCTTAATCCGAGGACAAACTTCGAAACAAACTGTCCTATGTCCTTGGGATCCATCACATCTAACCCGCTGTACTGCTTGAATGCTTTCAGTAATCTCTCATAGAACTCATGAACTGTCTCTTTCGGCTCCTGAGTAGTTCGATCTATCTTTACCCAGTCTATGTCTTGCACCGGCACTTTCTCTTTTAGCCATGTTATTACTCTCTCGTATTTTTCCATGACTCTAACTGATGGACCATTCGTCCGAATATTTCTCGGTGGCTCGCAAGTAGGCCATTCAACACTAAGCTTGCACGCCGTCCACAAATCTCCGGGTACTACGATATCGAACAGTGTGTTCAAATCGATCCACAGTACCTTCGAGATCTTCACGAATCTTTCTACCTGCTTGTACCACTCGACGGGATTATCCCTAAGCTTTGGGAAGGAATTGGTGAATGCCGCCAAATCCCCCCTACTCCAGGGCACATGAACGTAGCTTCCATTCGCGATTTCTCGCAAAGGGAAGGCTTCCATTCGCATCAAGCCTGCGTCCTGGGACTCTTCAAGCACACTCCGTCTGACAGAGCCCTTTCTGGACCATCTTTCCTCCCATCTATCTAGATCTCTCCATATTCTGATACTTACGATCAATTCCCTTATGTGTACTTTCAGCGCGATTGTTCTGCGATCATCCAAATCCTGATCCGTGCAAGTTAGCCTATGGTTACTCTGTAAAGCCTTAGTTCGTGACAGGTCTACCATGTACCTGTTTGCTAAATTAGATGAGTTCTCATGAGCTGACCTCGCCCTCCGAGTAATATCTTTGGATAGAAACAGTATCTCATCTGGTGTATACGAGGCTAATCTCTCTAATGGCACTGTACCATCAATCAATTCATCCAGATCTGCCTTCAAACTCATCACGTCAAGCCGTTTTGCTTTTATTTCAGCTTTCAGCATTTCAGTTCTATGTTCTTCTCTCATATCCCTCTCACCTCCACTATGCGCCCTACGCCTGAGCACAGGTGAGTTATGAGGAGTCTTCCTTCCATCTCTTCGTTCCCACCCTTCTAGATCCCAAGCCTTTCCATCTCCACGTGGGGTATGGTGGAATAATGCTCCGTCCCCCAACCCTATGTTCCGATTTTTCGGCTCGGTTTCTCCAGATGTGAGATAGGATCCACCGTTCGGTTCTAACCCATTATAACTTGCTTGTTGTCTGGTGTCGCTTAATAAAATGAAAGGCCCTCGCCGATCTTCCGTGTTCCCGTGATCTCTTTCGTGATCACCGGATGCATGGCGAGACGTTTCGCGACTCTCCATGTTTCCGTGACTCCAATGTCTCACATTCTCACCTGGGGCATGGTGTGTGCACCTAAAGGTATTCTGGTACTCCTGTGTCCTACGTTCCCCTTCACTGAAGGTGACACGAGGCACTTCGCCACCCCCTGCACTTCTGTCTTCGCACATTAGCCTATTGCTGTTATCAGTGGGATAAGTATCTCTTCTGCTCTCTTGGCTTCCTCTCTCCCACTCGGGGCTGCTTTCGCCAGCTCCACAATGAGAGAGAATCCTGTTATCCTGCTCTCTCCACTCGGATCCCGTTTCTAAACTTCTATTCCGAGCTTCTTCGGCAGCGTCCCATTCTCTCAGGTATTCCCTTAATTCCTTATGGGTTTTTGGTTTAGGACCCCTCAAATCCATTGGTCCTCTTCGACCTCCCTGTTCTACCCTGGGACCCGTTGCGGAATCTAATGGGGTACTCCGACTTATTGGTACTCGTATTTGCCTGTGGGGATTCATTGTGGCATTCCTATTCTCCTCTTCTGCTCTTTCATTGTCCCATCGTGCCTGTTCCTCCTGCTGGACCCCTTCTGGGTTATAGATTGACACAATAGGGCCTATGGTGACCGGGACCTGCAAAGCGTCCGGCATTTGGTATGACCTAGCGCATTGCGTCTCCGGCACCTTCTGGACCACAAATCTTCCCACTACTCTCTGTTCAGAACTAGTTTGGGGTATTTCCTCAGTCTTATTAGCGTCCCACTCTGTTACCGGGATCGACTTATACTCCCCCCACCTAGCTCCGTCCGTTTGCGGTAATATGGGACTCGCAAGTTCACCGCTGTATGGAGGTGGTCTGTCTGTCAATAGCCTCTCTATCAGATCCTCCTCCGACTCGCTTTCCTCATCTTCTTGTTCTAGAGGTTTCCTTTCTCCCGTAGCCTCTATCATGGTGAACAGTTTGTCCGCTTCTATCTTTTGTACCCTCCATTTCTTAGCTTCATCGTCCCATTTAGCATCCTGCACTGCTTTTACCGATCTTCTCACTCTTTCTCGTCGCCTCTTTACGCCCCTTTCGTGTGCTGTTCTAAACCACACACCAAGAGCTTCAAATTGTGTTGGCCTCGGTAGAGGTCTCATTGAAAGCATCGTCGCCTTCAGTTGGTTCAACACTTCTAGTTTAAACGTTCCAAATCTTGGAAACGCCAGTTCCTTTTGCCCTTCAGTTAGCCTGTGCCACTCGGAAATCCATAATATCGAGTGTAAGCCTACATTTACTGCCATATGATATGCTGGTGTGCCTTCTGGTGGAGCTTCTTCTCCGGCATATAGATTTCTCCTTTTCTTTTTAAAGATTTTTCCTAAACCCTTAAAACACTTCATTTTGATCGCGTATGATATTTCTTACTTATTTGCGTCCTGATAACAACCACCAATCCCTGTACGACTCTCGCTAATCAGCCTATCCCAGTGCGACTCTTCGCTAACGTCTGACAAACTAACCAATCTCAGCGCGGTTCTATGCTGACGTCACTTGTCTCTTCAGCAGCTTCTCTCGTTTCTCAACTCGTCTCTTGATTTCACATGCGTTTTCATTCATACATTGAAAAATGACTACTTCCGTCCAAGCGATCACTTTTCTCTGACTGTACGGCCACAGTCTAACTGTAATTGCTACCTCAACTGGCACCGCGTCTTTCCTCTTACGGTCGGACACTTGCCTCAACTGATAGGTTACTTACACACAGTAAACGTACGACCAGCGTCCGCTACTCA
The DNA here is from genome assembly GCF_964263255.1 of Lissotriton vulgaris. Taxonomy (NCBI): domain Eukaryota; kingdom Metazoa; phylum Chordata; class Amphibia; order Caudata; family Salamandridae; genus Lissotriton; species Lissotriton vulgaris. The sequence goes on along the minus strand of NC_141696.1, from coordinate 997,116,979 downwards.
TTCACTCACACATACGCTCCCCCTATCATCGGTCTGTCGGGAAATCAATGGTACCTCATGACCCCCTTTCAATGGTAGACAAATTACTCTGGGTGTTCGATACACCCGAACCACTTAAGTCCTCTGGACATAAGATTTCATCCGGTTGCGCGCGCTCACAACCTTCCCCCACTCACACTACAGGCATTCAACTCCGCTTGACATTACAACACAGGAACAACATAAAACACCGCAATCTTACAACGCATGACCCTTATACTCACTCTCGACCGATTCTGCTGCTTTTCTCTCGACGCACCGTCAGCACCGTCTTCGGCTGAAATTCTTCTTCTGGTCGACGATGACTAGGGACCTTGGGGTAAACTAACCTGGCCTAGGTCGTCTTCCTCAAGAAGATAACCATCATTTCTCTGCTACCAACTGCGGGGAATGAGATTTTGATATCAATTTATGATTATGATAAATTTAATAAAGAATCCCATTCATCTGTTTTGGACCGCTTGTATCTGTCATTGAGGAAAGGACCACCCCCGCATTGGTTAGACAAACCCCATTAACTGACGCCACTCTGAAGAACCACTTACAACTGATAAAATTTTAAGAGTTTTATATAAAGATATTTTGAATGCGTTACAATCCACTCAGGATAAAATCTCAAAGTATACAAAATACAAAATCGGTTACAATATCAGCTGCTTAAGCTTCGATGTGAAGTGGTTCCTTCTGCGTCATCTGCAGTAAGATAAAAATCATCAAGTTAATCTGTCCCTACTCTATGCTATGTGACAATCCTACTTCGCAAGTTTCTTCCCTAAAAAGGTGTCAGCAGTTTGACTTCCAAAGAAGTTCAAACTCTCTTTAGCCTCTAAAGGAAATCTTAAGTTTCGGAAGCAGTACCCTATCTGCCTACCCATCCGCTCTCTAAGGGTCCTCGGCCTACTGCTCCCTTGCTCTCTGATCTCTCAGCGCATCTGCTCAAGGCATCTACCTTCGCCCTTTCTCTGAGCAATTCGTCTCGCTGTTCCTAATCTCCCAATTGCTACCTCCTCCCCGGGGTGCTGTCCCTAAAATACACAATCACAGTGTGGGTGGAACGCCCCTTGACGCCCTCCACGGACTTTCCCCGATGATGTCAACTTCCTGCTTCTTCCATTGGTCCACTCCTTGCGTCGTTCGTTAAGTTGACCTTTTTCTTAGATGTCATCTTCATCATCTCATCGTCGACTTTTATTGATTCTTTCAGATCGCATGACATATGAACTTAGACAAGGCTTTAACTCTATGTCTCTTAGCTTGACCCTGCTAGGTCCTGTGAATGGTTTTGTCAAAACATAGTCCACCTCAAAAGTGTCTCTCCTCACGTTCGAGCAATAAGCTCCGTCCGGCATTGTCACCTTAAATCTAACAAGTGCTAGACTTCTCGGCTCTCACGTCCACATCAAGCTATTTACGACTTTTACAAGCCCACTAAATTACATTCATTTGACTATGCTCCTGCGAACTCTTGACCAGTTAGGTTACAAACACAAATGACCTAAACTCTTCCAGCATTCCTACAGAAACCCTCTACTCAGTACAACCTTTGGCATACATTTATATATCCGTATTTTTAGCAAAAGCCTTAGTTATACTTAAATACATTCTACATCAAAATATAAGTAATACATAGAATACGACTACATAGAATATAACTTGTGCATTTTCCTTGGTTACATCTTTATGTGAATTCTCTTATACATTTATCCACGTTTCTCCGTTTAAAGTTACACATGTTTAAAGTTACACACGTACACGAATTCTACTGTGCACGTTCCACGTTTCCTAAGCATTTCTACATTACCCATCATATATACGGGCCTTCTAAATCTAATGCATTTTAACATGTAAATACATTTACATCTTCTATACCATGTTATCACATTCGTTGGCTTTTATGCTATAATCGCCAACTTAACATTACAATGTGCGTTTCATTCCTACGTTTATAACATATACGTCTAGATATGGCTATGATATACTTTGCATTCAAATTGCGCTCTCTCACTGTTGTCAGTAATGGAGTATTATGTGCAGTATCAGAGATGAGCGAAAGCCTCCAAACATATATGCAGGTATAAGAGCACTGCTGTTTTTCATTTGTCCCCAGGTTTCCCTGCATTTACTTGGATTTTTAGAGGACTCTGATCCTACCCGCCAAACTGCAGGTTTCATACTCCCTTGGGACATCATTTGTGTGCAGTAAGATGGGAAGGCTTTTAACTAATATTCTTCCATGTAATCTCACAGCGTAGTCTCTCAGATTCCTAGGTACAGGCCCCAGTCAAAGGTTTAGGTTTTGAGGTACAACAGCTGCCCCTTCAGGGGCTGATACCTTCTGGCTTCCCGTCCTAGATTAAGAAAAGTGGCTTGAGGAGATAGGGCCCTTTCTTTTTTAGTTTTTTTGAGTTGTGATATTTTCTAACATTATGTGAAACGTTTTCTGAAATAATAAGATTGGGCATCATTACATGTGACCACATAAAATACTTAGGGCCTTATAATGAATTTGGCAGTCTTGGAGCAGTGCCGCCACGCCCCCGCCCTGCTCTGAGACCGCCGAAGTAAAAAATACGCACACCAGAATACAACTTTTAATGTTTATGGTGGGCAGTTCTTTGATGGTGCCTTTTAAAAAGGCTCTGCAATGGGAGCGTCAAAGGCAGATCCTGCTGGGTATGGACTGTCAAGTCCATGCCCTGCAGGAACTGGGGTTACATGCAGTTAGTGGGCCACACGATGTTCCCTCCTGCATGCACCCTATGGCACAGAGGCATAAGGGGGCCCTGTAGGGCCCACTTTGTTTTCTCAGCCAAACTTTTCATGTTAGTTGCACCGCCATTAAAAGAGTGGTGATGAGGAAACTCGTAATATGCTTGGCAGGCTACAGGGGCCCCACCAAGCATATTGCAACCTCAAGACTGCCCCAACACCACCAGGATCTCTGATCCCTGTTGGTTGCAATGGTGCCCGTGCAGTTTGACCATCCAAGTTGTAGTGGAGCAGTCAGACTGCCGGTGTGGCGGTGTCCGCATTGCCACCGAAGCTATGGCGGTCAGATGGATGCTATCCTCAGAAGCCAGTATGAGTAAAGAAACTGTGCCACAAACATTGTAAAGCGATAACCATCTAGTGGCTGGATTGGATTTTTGAACTGGAAAGGAGGCTTCAAACCTCATTGGCAATAGGTTGCTGTCATACTGCCAGGACTTAGCCATATGAGTTGAGCACCCACTCAGCTTGTTCAACACATTCTTTAACAGACCTGTGTGGATGTTGCAGTGGTGCCTTTAGAAAGTGGAGCTGAATGCTGTTCATTCATTGAGGCTCCTAAAGCATGATCGCAATACTAATGCTCTGCTGGCCTGCCATCATGCTGATTCTGACTTTTACGATTTACAAAAGGGGGTGGTGATGAACAGAGTGTCTGAATTGAGCAGACCACTCTTACCCAGTCCAAAGATCAGGGCTTGATCCATCACCGTTATTTATCTCACTGCCCCATCCCAGCTCAGAACCTGGCTATATGCAAATCAGTCTGTCCCTGGCCCAGTGCATCATGGGAACAGGGCAGACTAAACTACCAAGCCAATTCTTTACCAGAAAGGAGACAAGCTACCGGGGACCGGTTTCTGGCATTTCAGCCTCTTCGGCCCGGCTTGCTTGAATCCTGATGGAGCAGTGAGAAAGGGACTCATGTCTGAGTATACCCTGCCACACCTATAGTGGCCAAAATCGATTTACAAAAGGGGGTGGTGATGAACAGAGTGTCTGAATTGAGCAGACCACTCTTACCCAGTCCAAAGATCAGGGCTTGATCCATCACCGTTATTTATCTCACTGCCCCATCCCAGCTCAGAACCTGGCTATATGCAAATCAGTCTGTCCCTGGCCCAGTGCATCATGGGAACAGGGCAGACTAAACTACCAAGCCAATTCTTTACCAGAAAGGAGACAAGCTACCGGGGACCGGTTTCTGGCATTTCAGCCTCTTCGGCCCGGCTTGCTTGAATCCTGATGGAGCAGTGAGAAAGGGACTCATGTCTGAGTATACCCTGCCACACCTATAGTGGCCAAAATCGATTTACAAAAGGGGGTGGTGATGAACAGAGTGTCTGAATTGAGCAGACCACTCTTACCCAGTCCAAAGATCAGGGCTTGATCCATCACCGTTATTTATCTCACTGCCCCATCCCAGCTCAGAACCTGATTCAGAGACTCTGTCCCTCACCACCCCTTGTTGTAAATATTTTTGTCCACCCTAAGCATGGAAGGGTATACTCAGATGTGAGTCCCTTGCTCATTGCACCATCAGGATTCAAGCAAGCCGGGCCGAAGAGGCTGAAATGCCAGAAACCGGTCCCCGGTAGCTTGTTTCCTTCCCAGTGTAAGAATTGGCTTTTGTAGTTTGGTTTGCCCTGTTCCCATCATGCACTGGGACAGGAACAGACTAATTTGCATACAGCCAGGTTCTGAAACTGGGATGGTGCAGTGAGCTAAAAAACGGTGTTGGATCTAGCCCTGATCTCTTGACTGGGTGAGAGTATTCTGTTTAATTCAGAGACTCTGTCCCTCACCACCCCTTGTTGTAAATATTTTTGTCCACCCTAAGCGTGGAAGGGTATACTCAGATGTGAGTCCCTTGCTCATTGCACCATCAGGATTCAAGCAAGCCGGGCCGAAGAGGCTGAAATGCCAGAAACCGGTCCCCGGTAGCTTGTTTCCTTCCCAGTGTAAGAATTGGCTTTTGTAGTTTGGTTTGCCCTGTTCCCATCATGCACTGGGACAGGAACAGACTAATTTGCATACAGCCAGGTTCTGAAACTGGGATGGTGCAGTGAGCTAAAAAACGGTGTTGGATCTAGCCCTGATCTCTTGACTGGGTGAGAGTATTCTGTTTAATTCAGAGACTCTGTCCCTCACCACCCCTTGTTGTAAATATTTTTGTCCACCCTAAGCGTGGAAGGGTATACTCAGATGTGAGTCCCTTGCTCATTGCACCATCAGGATTCAAGCAAGCCGGGCCGAAGAGGCTGAAATGCCAGAAACCGGTCCCCGGTAGCTTGTTTCCTTCCCAGTGTAAGAATTGGCTTTTGTAGTTTGGTTTGCCCTGTTCCCATCATGCACTGGGACAGGAACAGACTAATTTGCATACAGCCAGGTTCTGAAACTGGGATGGTGCAGTGAGCTAAAAAACGGTGTTGGATCTAGCCCTGATCTCTTGACTGGGTGAGAGTATTCTGTTTAATTCAGAGACTCTGTCCCTCACCACCCCTTGTTGTAAATATTTTTGTCCACCCTAAGCGTGGAAGGGTATACTCAGATGTGAGTCCCTTGCTCATTGCACCATCAGGATTCAAGCAAGCCGGGCCGAAGAGGCTGAAATGCCAGAAACCGGTCCCCGGTAGCTTGTTTCCTTCCCAGTGTAAGAATTGGCTTTTGTAGTTTGGTTTGCCCTGTTCCCATCATGCACTGGGACAGGAACAGACTAATTTGCATACAGCCAGGTTCTGAAACTGGGATGGTGCAGTGAGCTAAAAAACGGTGTTGGATCTAGCCCTGATCTCTTGACTGGGTGAGAGTATTCTGTTTAATTCAGAGACTCTGTCCCTCACCACCCCTTGTTGTAAATATTTTTGTCCACCCTAAGCGTGGAAGGGTATACTCAGATGTGAGTCCCTTGCTCATTGCACCATCAGGATTCAAGCAAGCCGGGCCGAAGAGGCTGAAATGCCAGAAACCGGTCCCCGGTAGCTTGTTTCCTTCCCAGTGTAAGAATTGGCTTTTGTAGTTTGGTTTGCCCTGTTCCCATCATGCACTGGGACAGGAACAGACTAATTTGCATACAGCCAGGTTCTGAAACTGGGATGGTGCAGTGAGCTAAAAAACGGTGTTGGATCTAGCCCTGATCTCTTGACTGGGTGAGAGTATTCTGTTTAATTCAGAGACTCTGTCCCTCACCACCCCTTGTTGTAAATATTTTTGTCCACCCTAAGCGTGGAAGGGTATACTCAGATGTGAGTCCCTTGCTCATTGCACCATCAGGATTCAAGCAAGCCGGGCCGAAGAGGCTGAAATGCCAGAAACCGGTCCCCGGTAGCTTGTTTCCTTCCCAGTGTAAGAATTGGCTTTTGTAGTTTGGTTTGCCCTGTTCCCATCATGCACTGGGACAGGAACAGACTAATTTGCATACAGCCAGGTTCTGAAACTGGGATGGTGCAGTGAGCTAAAAAACGGTGTTGGATCTAGCCCTGATCTCTTGACTGGGTGAGAGTATTCTGTTTAATTCAGAGACTCTGTCCCTCACCACCCCTTGTTGTAAATATTTTTGTCCACCCTAAGCGTGGAAGGGTATACTCAGATGTGAGTCCCTTGCTCATTGCACCATCAGGATTCAAGCAAGCCGGGCCGAAGAGGCTGAAATGCCAGAAACCGGTCCCCGGTAGCTTGTTTCCTTCCCAGTGTAAGAATTGGCTTTTGTAGTTTGGTTTGCCCTGTTCCCATCATGCACTGGGACAGGAACAGACTAATTTGCATACAGCCAGGTTCTGAAACTGGGATGGTGCAGTGAGCTAAAAAACGGTGTTGGATCTAGCCCTGATCTCTTGACTGGGTGAGAGTATTCTGTTTAATTCAGAGACTCTGTCCCTCACCACCCCTTGTTGTAAATATTTTTGTCCACCCTAAGCGTGGAAGGGTATACTCAGATGTGAGTCCCTTGCTCATTGCACCATCAGGATTCAAGCAAGCCGGGCCGAAGAGGCTGAAATGCCAGAAACCGGTCCCCGGTAGCTTGTTTCCTTCCCAGTGTAAGAATTGGCTTTTGTAGTTTGGTTTGCCCTGTTCCCATCATGCACTGGGACAGGAACAGACTAATTTGCATACAGCCAGGTTCTGAAACTGGGATGGTGCAGTGAGCTAAAAAACGGTGTTGGATCTAGCCCTGATCTCTTGACTGGGTGAGAGTATTCTGTTTAATTCAGAGACTCTGTCCCTCACCACCCCTTGTTGTAAATATTTTTGTCCACCCTAAGCGTGGAAGGGTATACTCAGATGTGAGTCCCTTGCTCATTGCACCATCAGGATTCAAGCAAGCCGGGCCGAAGAGGCTGAAATGCCAGAAACCGGTCCCCGGTAGCTTGTTTCCTTCCCAGTGTAAGAATTGGCTTTTGTAGTTTGGTTTGCCCTGTTCCCATCATGCACTGGGACAGGAACAGACTAATTTGCATACAGCCAGGTTCTGAAACTGGGATGGTGCAGTGAGCTAAAAAACGGTGTTGGATCTAGCCCTGATCTCTTGACTGGGTGAGAGTATTCTGTTTAATTCAGAGACTCTGTCCCTCACCACCCCTTGTTGTAAATATTTTTGTCCACCCTAAGCGTGGAAGGGTATACTCAGATGTGAGTCCCTTGCTCATTGCACCATCAGGATTCAAGCAAGCCGGGCCGAAGAGGCTGAAATGCCAGAAACCGGTCCCCGGTAGCTTGTTTCCTTCCCAGTGTAAGAATTGGCTTTTGTAGTTTGGTTTGCCCTGTTCCCATCATGCACTGGGACAGGAACAGACTAATTTGCATACAGCCAGGTTCTGAAACTGGGATGGTGCAGTGAGCTAAAAAACGGTGTTGGATCTAGCCCTGATCTCTTGACTGGGTGAGAGTATTCTGTTTAATTCAGAGACTCTGTCCCTCACCACCCCTTGTTGTAAATATTTTTGTCCACCCTAAGCGTGGAAGGGTATACTCAGATGTGAGTCCCTTGCTCATTGCACCATCAGGATTCAAGCAAGCCGGGCCGAAGAGGCTGAAATGCCAGAAACCGGTCCCCGGTAGCTTGTTTCCTTCCCAGTGTAAGAATTGGCTTTTGTAGTTTGGTTTGCCCTGTTCCCATCATGCACTGGGACAGGAACAGACTAATTTGCATACAGCCAGGTTCTGAAACTGGGATGGTGCAGTGAGCTAAAAAACGGTGTTGGATCTAGCCCTGATCTCTTGACTGGGTGAGAGTATTCTGTTTAATTCAGAGACTCTGTCCCTCACCACCCCTTGTTGTAAAGATTCTGACTTTTACGGCATGGATGTGCCAGCCACCCCTAGGTGCCTCTATGCAAGGGCACAGCACGTAGACCTAAAATCCCTCTCTTCCCTTTGCCAGTAACTACAGTAGAGCTGTATGATGAAAAAAAATCCAGCACTTCATGAACTGCACACACCAGAATCGGGAGTACATGATGATCCTTTGGATGTGCAGTCTGATGGATATGATGGTCGTTCTGGGGCACAGTTGTGAGGTTGCAGGCTACTGGCACAGGCAACTTGAATTGCAAAAGAATTTAGGTTAATGGTAAAGGGATCCTCTGGTCCCCATGGCATAAAACATAATCAAATTATGTGGACTGTAAGGTTCTGCTGTTTAGTGCGACTGACATGAGAACATTTGGATTTTTTGGGATGGACAATTCTAGGGCCACATTCTGGTGGACTGCATCAATACTAGGGATGGTCAATAAATTCCACTTTGCCAGTGGAGTTGGTGGGGTTTTGCCCCCTCACCCAGAGTTCAGGGCAAATTTCACCAACCTCTGCATGGCAGAGTTTTTTCTCATGCACTGCTTGCCAACAGTAAGTTGGCAGGCGCTAGCAAGATTTGGCATCCCCTTATTCGATTTTCAGTCACTAGGAGGGCACCAATGGGTTTTCCTAAATGTGGGTGGCCATGAACATTTGTGGTCAGAAATCTGCCCCTCAAGTAGAACATCTGCTCGGGCTGCAGCAAAATAAACTCGAGAAGCGGCACCCTGCAGCGTGCTCGCGTTTGCTCTGATTTGTCAGCACAGTACGACCTCCCAACGCTAAAAATCAGTGTGAGATGTGTGACATGCCTAATTCCACCAGTTCACGGAACTTCGCGGAATCTGGCAGCGTTTTCAAGTAACTGCGGGTTCCATCCACCTTTAATCAATACTATACTGTGCACATGTGTCTCTCTTGGTTTGACAGAGCACCAGTTGTGTTTATTGGAGTGAAAAACTTTAACCACAATGCATGTACCATAATCTGGGGCTTCCTCCTGCTCGTATTCACATTCTGATGGTGCACCACTCATCAGGAACATTCACGGAGCAGCCAAATACTTCATTATGTCAGTAGTAGCTCATCACGGTAGCAACTGGGACATTGTACCACCAAGACTCATGTCAGAGGGAGCTGGGCCCATTCAGTATCTCCAAAGGATAATTTGTTATGCAGCCCTGATACCACATCAGATCAAACACTTCTGAATCCCATGGGCATGTCTCCCTCAGTCAGTGCACAGAAATGGCTGATGTGCCTTGACTTCAGCTTTGAGGGAAGCCTGTATAGTCTTCCTAATGCCTGGATTGGTGGCAGATTTACTAGCACATTTAATGTCCTAAGAATGACCATCCACGGATAAAGGATACTTTGCACAGATGCTGTATTTATGTGCTCTACTGGGATACAGAACTTTTAGTGTGTTGTTTGCCCTATTTAATCCTGGTTAAGCATATTGTCAGCCTGGAGACGGATCAGCTGTACTTCCTCCCCTGACAAGTTTGGATAGTTACCGGAAATTATTTAGGGTTTTCCACCAATCAAAATATTATCCCAGATTATATTGCAATAATGCTTTTGTTCATTGCCCTCCTTCTCACCACCACTAAGTACAACAAAACCTGTTCAGAAATCTTTTTCTGCTACTGCAGCTTACTTTGATGGTGCAGTACCCTTGCTGGTCATGCCACCGCACTAGGAACAGACCTCTTTTCAGCAAAGTCCTGATCGTGCGCAAGCAGTTTCCATGTGCTTCATATCCAGCGAGAGTTCAACATCTCAATCTTCAATACTTTCATCATCAGTAGAAGAGAAGGAAGGGTTTTAGAGATGTACTAGAAATTTCCACAGGACTCAATCAGCAGCCATCAACTCCACTATGAGGGGACCAGGAACATTTACCTGGGACTGCGTGCATAAAGCACACTCCATTCTGTATTCCCACTACAGAAGGCCATGTGTATTGTCTCTAAGCTTGCCAAAGTCCATTTGTCTCTAGTAGGACCAAACAATAATAATTTTTATGTCACAGCTAGATGTTTTTAATGTAGCGCCTTGAGACCCTCACGGGTGTGTAGCGTGCTTTGCAAATGCAATGATTGATTGATTGATTGATAGTACTGACCATTTTGATTGTGTCTCGTCCATGGTTATATTTTCCCTTATGCTGTGCAGTGTACGACGGGTTGATATTGTAATGTCTCTTACAGGTACGCTACCCAGAGTGCAGTCTATAAAACATAGCAGATCTACTGTCAAGACAATGTGTCATGATTGGATGAAGGGTGAGGTTTGCTCACCCGTTCAATCTCATGCTAGGCTGAAATCCCTTACATTGAAATTCCACTGAAGATACCATCATTTTATCCACTAATTGGTGGCCTTCAAACTCAGGTCACGTTGTTATTAATTATTATTAATTGTTTCCAAAGGGATAGTTCTTAACAGTAATAGTCACTCTTGAAAAGCCTGTGTGGGCCATGTAGCCCAGAGACTATGGTGAGTTCAACTCCTATAAGTGTCAGATCATTGCATATGCATGATTCACATAGGCAGAGATGTCCTTTATAGTCATGCATAAAGATGGAAAAGCCTACATTTAGCATATCTTGCGCATGTGTAATTTATACAGTCATAAACTGCATATAAGTGTTCCGAGGTTTTGCACCCAAGGGAAACGTTTTTTTTTTAAAAGACAAGCAATGTGTACAGTGGTCTCTAACACAAAAAACAAATGTATATAAATGCACTTCATACTCTACTCAGCATAACTAACATACACCTGAATGGACCTGCCATACACAAGAAAAGTGCTAAAGTGCACCAAGTCAATCTATTGTTACATGATGTATAAGCGAACTTGTAAATATATGGTCAATTTTGAAGTATTAACGTTGAAGATGAAATAAGGAATACCATTTTTTTTAAAGTGATGGATGGAATGATTTAATTAATTTCCGTCACTGTCAATTTGTCGGGCTGTATTCCCGTCCATTGTTTTTTTGTCTACCAGGCCACTCATATTAGACTCCGCCATATGCAAATCAGCCTTGGTCTTGCTCTAAGAGGACCAGTCCATTCCCAAACTGCCAAAGCAAGTCCTCTGTGAACTGGAACACAAATAACATAAGACCAGTTTCGGGCATATTGGGCCTCTTCAGTGGAGTTTATCTTGGTTAAGTGATACAATGAGCACTGGGCTCACATTTGGCCATACCCATCACATTTAGAGTATCACAAAGAAGAATGCAAAAAAAAAGTGATGGATGAAATGCTTGATATATTCTTAGCCACTGGTAAGTGCTCAGGCCAAATCGAAGTTCAATGTTAAAAGCAATATTAGAACACTGTAAAATATTAAGAAGTTGGTGACAGATCCAAACCTATATGTAGGCCAGAGAAATGGGCATTGCACAGCCTACTGAAGAGGAAGAGGCAAGAGAAATGGGCATTGCACAGCCTACTGAAGAAGAGGAGGTGTGGCGGCCAGGGCGACTGACGCTGGATGCTGGGGATCATGGTTCAATCCCCGGCTCCAGCGGCAGGGGTCTGCCCAACACCATGTGACTCCGGGCAATAGCTCGCTTAATCTTCCCAATGGCCCCCAGCGCCTTGACACCTTCAGGTAATTGTTCGCGCTTTACAAATACTGGACATTTACATTTGCTGAAGCAATTCACAACATAAGAAAGTCAATCATGTATATTTATGTGAATTCTAAAAAAGTCTTAATTTATGCACTTGTTGGGCTCTTTGCCCAGATGTTAGTACTTGAACCTATATCCTTTGAATGCGTTTGCTAGAAATATTAGTAAGGGTTCACTCAGGAAATGCTCCAATGGCCATATTTAGAACCAACAGGAATGTGTTTTCCCATAATACTAATATAGCCGACGTTGTTTCTGTAAAATTTATTTTAGGCTGCATCACCATTAAGAAACCATCCAGACTTTTGAAAATTATGGATGGGCAATATGCCTACTGTTGGTCAGACTCTTTGAGTATTTGACACTGGATTAGAAAAATATAACAGTGAAATAAACATTTGATGTTAGGCTACTCTTCGGTTACCCACTATTTAAAAAACTTGATCTTTGCTGCTTGCTGGACCATATTGAAAGGTCAAGAACTGTTCCAGCACTCTAGGTGTATTTCAACATAAATCCAGTCTTACAACCAACATCCACTGCCATATCATAGCCAAATATAGCACTTGTACAGTCTGGACGAAATAAAAATTGATGCTGAAATAATACAGAAGATGTGATTTTAGCGAAAATAACCCCAGCAAAAAAAATAGCCGAGATATGTCAAATTTGCAATTACATCACCATCATTTATGAAAAGTTGCATTCATAAACGCACCTCTGTAAAGTTGAGAAACTAGACCATTGATGTTTTTCTTTTACCATTGCACTTACTTTTTATATAATCAGAAGTCATTAACTGCTTCTTTGTTAACACCTTGGCTGCTAGGTGTTTTCCCCTCCTGTGCTGACTTTTCGTTAGGCACATTGTTCATGACGAGCTCAGCTCGTCATCAGCACAGCTCAACCGTGCATCATGACGAGCTGAGCTCGTCATCAGCATCGAAAGGGTTAAAGAAAGACTGCGGCAGTCTTTTTGTTAAATCGATCAATTAATCCATAATGGTGTGGCGCTAAGCCAAATCCAGGACCACACGGAATTGTCTCATTGGCCAAATTAGGACTGCAAGCACTCCTTTTCAAAATCAGCAAAAAAAGACAGACTTTATTGAGAAAGACAAGGAAAGGTCACATTGGGCTCGAAGCTATTGATTGTGGTTCACCAGCGAGAATACAAGAGACAATCTGGGATCAATAGAAAAAGGCCGATTGCAGGGTGTGAATCAGTGAGAGAGGCACTTGTGGAAAACAAGTTCTCAGTCTGGGCTGTTATTTTCCATATCTGGGTTAAGGCTCTTCACACTCAAAGCTATTTTATTTAAAGTTTAGAATAACACAACACCAAGGCATATTTTGCAACCACCGTTTTTAAATACTTGAAGAATGTTTGTTTCATCATGAAATGTTGTTTTTCCATTTCCAATTGAACTCAACATGTAACATAAATCAAAAAATGTCTAAATTGTAGAAGTGGATTTTTATGTACCTTATTTTCAACGTGATAGAGTTTTGTAATCCTTTTATATTGATAACATAAATCTCAATTTCAAGTGTCCTAAATATGTGAAGTATTCATGCTTTCATTAGTTCACATTACTTAAAATGTTCTCAAATGTTGTTTGTTAATTATTTAGAATTGACTGAAATGTACTATGCAATTATTTTGTATCTTTTAGAATGATGGCCAGGGCAATGACGCAGTTTTTCTTGAACTACTACATTCACACCTCATTATTCAACAGAATATGGCCTTGAGCAATCATATTACAATCTAAGAGATGTAAAGGCAATGTAATAGGAAGAGTGGAGAGCGGTGACTCATTATTTGAAAGGGATTGATCAGGAATGCAGCAATCAACATTTAAAATAGCAGCATCTTGATAGACTAGGCTAATTATTTGTAACCATTTCCAGGTACTTGGAAATACAGTTATCTAAGTTCTTATCCTCTGTGTTCTGTCCTCTGCTCTCCAGTTATCTCACATCATGTAGATCCAGGTCATGGTTTAATCACTAACGCCCTTATTACGAGTTGGCCAGATTTAAGTGTGGAGATACTGTGGAGCTGGAATCTTTGATTTTGCATCTGGATTCATCCATTATGACTTCTGGTGCAAGAATGGGGAATAACTATGCAGCCCCAGAGAAAGCAGGTACAAATCTGAATGCTTTCCCTGATTCAGGGAACTATTCCACTGACATGTATCACCTGCTTTGAGCTTCGTCCTTCTTTGACTGCATGTCCATGACCTCTTCCTGGAGGATCTGCAGTTTTAATGGGCGAGGTTCTGCACCCAGTAAATCCAAACACAGTGTTCTCACAGCATAAAATTCATTGGTGAGGTATAAACCTCTTGAGATGTTGCTCTGCTAGACTTATAATGAGGCCCCAAATGAAGAAAGCATCTGTTGATTCCATTGCCTGGTTTGGCTAGAAACATGTTCTGTGAACAGGGTGGACATTAAGTAAAACAGCCACCCTGCAAGACATGCAATCTCAATTAACACATTCACGCCACTACACCCAAGGGCATCGGAAATATGGGATAGTGGATGATCAAACTTTGCAGCAGAGCTGAATGAATTATGCTGTAAGAAAAAGCAAATTATGCAGCATTGTGCATCTGTGAACATCACTTGTAATTCTAAGAACTTTTTTCTACAGGCATACTACCCACTGCGTGTACGATCCACCACAGTTCCATATTGGTACCTCAAATTCGAAAGTTCTTTGTGCTAGGTTATGCTTTATAAAGCCTGTGATGTTGAGCTACTGTAATATCAATAGCTACTAAATACTTTATAAAAACAAATGTCAATACTCTCGTATTTACTGAATGTACATTGTTTACTGAATGTACATTAAAGAGTCAACGAGGTCTTATACTTATTTGAAAATGTGAGGCAAGCACATCTTTGTTCATGTGCTGTTTCCTACTCACATTTGTCAGAACAATATGGGCTCTGTATTACAGAAATGTTGCTCTGGTACAAAATCAATAAATCCAATTAGTTGATGTTTGCTGCCTGTGTAATAAGGAACAGAGCAAAGAGCAATTGCTTCATATTGCAATTTTGCAACCCAGAAAGCATAGGGTAAGCAGATTTTGTGATGAATAATTGTTTTTTTTTTAATTGTTCAAATAAACAAGGCTGTTCCACAAAATATTTTTGACTGGCACTGTTACAATTCATGTCCGTGGTGGTACGTCAGGCACTACTTGGTGCAAACTCCTTTTAGCACCACATCACGAAAGAAGAATTGTGACGGTGGAATTGTGGACATGGTATTGCATAACAGGAACATTTTTGCAAATTTGTTGTGCTACATTTTGTTGTGTTGGTGATTT
Organism: Lissotriton vulgaris; assembly: GCF_964263255.1. Taxonomy (NCBI): domain Eukaryota; kingdom Metazoa; phylum Chordata; class Amphibia; order Caudata; family Salamandridae; genus Lissotriton; species Lissotriton vulgaris. Next base: position 997,101,876 of record NC_141696.1, on the reverse strand, counting down.
GTTGTTGTTGTTTGTGTACTCTTGTATTTTTGAGCTGCATTACAGCATTGTGTTAATTTTGTGATGCACCATTGCATTCTCTTTTTACTGGCTTTGTTGTGTCCTGTTGTTTTACTATTGCGCTGTTATTTTGCGTTTGTTTTATGTTATTGACTAGTGTTCAGTTCTGCTTTGTAATTATTTTAGCAATGTCAACATATGTTGCTAACTTTCCAGCCAAAAGCAATGCATTACTTGTAAATTATAGAGACAAACAGCAATTTGCCACTGTGCAAAGTGGTAATATACTGCTGCTCCTGCTTTTCTACTATTGAATAACCCCGTCAACTCAATCTGGGACAGGATCACAACACATTTCCAACTGCAATTATTTAATGTCCATGAATGTAGGCAAGACAGTGCATGACACAAACACCTTTTGCCACCAGATTATGAAAGCACATTTCTGGAACTGGCAATTGGTAACAAGAGTGTTTGTGCATGTTTGTTATTTTGCATTTTATTATTGTAAGGAGGTTTTGTGCTGCTGTATTTTTGTGCTGCATTATTGAAATGTGTCTTTTTGAAAACATGATGATCGTCTGTCAGACTGAGCAAAGATCAACCTGACAAGCACTCTTCATGCTGAGGTAAGGCAGCCAGGCTCTGTACATACGCTAAATGCACAGACACCTGTCTGCCTGAGCTGCACTTTGCCGGGCTGAAGATTTCACAACCCTGTAGGTGTGACCTACTCAGCCCAGCAAAGCACTTGAAGGTCCACCTTCTCATGAGGAAGGGGCATGTCACTGACAGATTTGGACCTGGGCGCTTTAGTTTTAAGCCCTTAAGTACCCCGGACCGAGTGTCCATCAGTGATGCTCGTCACAGAGTGTGGAGGGGTCAGCAACTCTCACAGAACCCATCCCACTCTGTGACAATTGAGGGACTGCCACCTCCTTTAATTAGCTGATTAGCCAATGAGAGGAGGCAGCAGTGCCAACCCTATAGGAACCTCAGTGTTTTTCTCCTGCCACCCGAGAGCAACTCTGCAGCCTGGTAAGTTTTTCTTCTCAAAAATGTCTTTGGTGCATGTGTACATGCATGTGGGTATATATGAATGTGTGTTTATTAGTGCCTGCTGTGAATGGGCGTGTGCGTGTGTATGTGCTTGTGAATGGAGGGTGTGAGTGTGCTTGTGAATGTATGGATGTGAGTGTAGATGTGTGAGTGTGAGTATGTTACTGTGTTCATATATTCCTCCGCCTTCTCAAACTATCAGCCACCACTGTCATACTGTGCTTGTTATGATGCAGCTTGATTTAACTTGTATTTGTATTGTGTTCAGCTATGTATTGTGATATCATGTTGCTTTGTGTTATGACATTTTGTAATGATGTTTTGTTTCCTATGCAAATAATGCTGCATGTCCAATGAAGAGTAGAATAGGCAGTTAAAGTTCCATTGGCAAGTAATTATTTATTGTTTTCTAAGTTTCCTAGGTGGTAAAATACTGCTCAGCCAGGTGTGTAACTCTTTAAGACAACTGCAGCAAAGAGCTGTTTTAATTTAGCACATCCAGTGTTCACATTATGAGATACAGCTCCTATTTTCTACTTTTCAAATGTAACAGATGAACCAAGGGCCTAATTATGATGCCGGTTGGATGAGCGTCCAACTGGCATCATGTCAGAAACAGGAGTGCCCGACAAGGAGTCGGAGGTCCCGCATTCCGAATTACGATGCAACTGCCTTCACAGCAGGAGTAAAGTGGAAGTTTACTATTATGGCTTGTGCTGCGGGCCACAAGCAGCAATAGTAAAAATACACTTTTTAAACACCTCTGCACCCTATGGCAGGCACCTGCCACAAGGATGTTTAGGGGGGCACTACAAGTTCCCATAGCATAGGGACACAGGGACAGGGGACCTGCTAGGGGCCCCAAAAATGCCTTACCACCACCTGTTTCATTTTGAAAGGACTGACATGAAAAGGCTAGTGGAACGGTGAATCGAACCCCAACGGCTGTGCCTGAGCAGGCATCGCCTCTGTTAGAAATGGCATTTTTGGTTGGCTAGGGTATGCAACTAAGCCAGGCAGATCCCTCCCACTCTAGTCAGGGTAAGGGAGTTACACACCCAAAATAACCCCTTCCCACCACCTTGGTAGCTTGGCAGAGCAACCAGGCTTATCCCAGAGGCAATGTCTAAAGCAATTGCGCAACACACCAGTGAGACAATAGGCACACCACAAAAAAAGACTCACCACACGGTTACATATAAATAACCTTTGTGTTATTCATGAAAACACATTAGACCAGAATCACATAAATCACTGTGCCACTAGGCACTTGTCATGATGTCACCTAGAACATAAATCACTTGGTAGTATGTAAAATACATTAGACCACAATTACATCAGTCCATAATCATTTTGCCAATGGGCAATTGTCATCAACATAACATATAGTGCACTGATGTAATTACTCCTAAGGAGCAATGGACATAACTCACTTTGCCAACTAGCATTTGTCATAACACAATAGGTAGGGCAATACAATAAAGAAATATGTAGCCCATGTCATAATTAGGCATATAAAACACCCAGATCATCAAAACAGCATTACTGTGCATAATGAGCAGTTCCTGATTATGACACTCGTTATCTTGTCACTGAAGGTACAATATAGATTGTTGCCCTCTGCATCAGGAAACAGGTAGTGCAGGACCACCGGCGCTCCTATTAGAGGCAATAGGGGTAACTTTCTAACACAACAATGCCCCCGTTGGGAGAGAGACCTTACTTGGTCTCCCCCACATACCTAACTTTTCTGAAGTGCAGCTGCCTGCAATCATGTGGTTCAACTACTGCCAGCAAAGGGAATTCAATTTTACAAAAGAAATACCCCCAAGGCAAGTGTCAGGATGGGGAAGGGGTGGACCACCTCCCTTAGCGGGGTAACATCTCGGGATCCCCTGTGATATGGCAAGAAACACCCGGTCTGCTCAGGGCAGCTGCCCACTACCCCACAGTGCAGCTGCTGCACCAGGCAAATGGAGCTGCGTGAACCCAGCTCCTTGCATGGCCTCTCACCGGGGCGTGTTGGCCTCATATAGCCAGTGCAGTAAGGGCAGAGCTCCTCTCTCCATGTTCCCGGGCTGGTGAGCATCAACTAAGCCTCGCCCCCGGAGATTACTTTGGGCGGGGCCGGCAGCCTTCAATGATGCTGTGCCCTTACTGGCTTCTGGGGATGTTGGGCAACCAGTGCAGACTCTGCAGGCGGCCTTGCGCTGGTCTCACTAATAAGCGGCCATGCAAACGAGGGTTTAATCGGTTCTGATCTCTGGCCCCAAGCGGTGAATAGGGCATGACCTTGGTGACTATTTCCTTTTCTTGGCGGAGCCTTCTGGGCTGGCACCAAATGATTGTGCCTCGCGCCAGTCCACACAGCACAGGGCCACTTCAGCAGATCCCCAGCTGTAGTGTAATGGGTATACGCAGTACTATGCTGAAAAGGCAACCAGTACTGAAATTCTTCAATGCAGTGCTCTCAACACACTCTGATCAGGGAGCAAAGCCAAAAGCACTCTTTCCAGGTTTTGAAATTAAGCCACATGCTTGTTGTACAAATAAAGTACTCGCCCGCGCTAATTTCTCCCACCCACAGGGCAAGCCACCAAGCCCTGGGAGGTCACTGGGGGCACCCGGCAAGGGTGGATGCAGCAGACCAGCACACATAGTCCTCACAAAGAAGCTGGAAGTCCTTCTTGCAGCCCCAACAGGTCACAGGTCAGCAGAACAGACAAGGGAGTTCAATGGTAGTTCCTCCTGGCAGCATAACAGTTCCTTCTGGCCAGGTGCAGTCTCTAGAGCCAGCAGTGGCTGGATACAAGTCCCATGCAGTGTTTAAAATCATTGGGTCACATCATCTCTACTTATTGTTCCAAAGTCTTTGTTCTGGGGGCACTTCAAACACTGTTTAGAAGTGCAGAACACCCATATTCACATCTCACGCCCTGGCCACAGACACACTGCAGGGGGGTGGAGACAGCATTGTGGAAGGCAGGCACAGCCATACTCAGGTGCAAGGAAAACTCCTCCCACTACTCTAAATGCAGCCAATGTCTATACAGCCTAGCATTGAGTCACCCAAGAAAGGCAGGACACACCTCAACCCCCTTGTGACTGTCTAGAGTGAATGCACATCCCCTCTCTCCGGTCAGTCAAAACCAGACGGTGAATACACATCCAGGCTGGGCACAAAGACTCATAAGCACAGAGAAATGCCCAATTCTAGAAGTGTCATTTCTAAAATAGTAATGACAATTCTGCTTTCACCATTAAGCAGGATTTATCACTACTATTCCAAACACACCAAACATGGCCACACTACCCCTCTCATATCAGAAATACCACTGAAGCACATATCAGAGAATCCCCAATGCAAACCTATGAGAGGGCAGACTCACAGCAGTGAGAAACCAAATAGGCTGTTTATCACTATCTGAACATGCCACACAGTTAAATCAATATCCTACCTTTACCTACACAACACCCTGCCCATAGGGCTAGCTAGGGGCTACCTTAGAGGTGACTTATATGTAGTAGAAGGGAAGTTGCATCTGTGGCAACCACTTTACATGCCACGTCACTGCGGCAGTAAACTGCACGCACTGGCCATGCAGCGACAGTGGCCTGAGACAGGTTTGAAAGGCTACTTGGGTGGGTGGCGCAAGCAGCACTGCAAGGCCACTAACGGCATTTAATTTACAGGCCCTGGGTATATTGGATACCACTGTACAAGGAACTTACAGGTAAATTAAATATGCCAAACAGATGTAGATCAATCTTACCAAGTTTACAAGAGAGAACACATACAGTTTAGCACTGATCAGCAGTGGTAAAGTGCCCAGAGTCATAAAACCAGCAACAACAGGTCAGAAAAAACACAGGAGGAAGGCAAAAAGTTCTAGGATGACCCTGCAAAAAGTGCCAAATTCAACAGCCTCCATTGTGGGGAATTTGATCTGACCGGCCACCCGACGGGTTCCTTTAACCTGTCGGAAGCTGTTGGTCGGTGCCTCAAACAATGTGGTCCAACCGACCGCATCGTAATGCGGCAGTCTGACCTCAGCAATAGATGTCAGTGGGATCGGCACTGACGTCTACCGACATCGTAACGAGGACCTAAATTGGAGTAGTTATGAACTTGTTCCATTTTAGTTACTAAAGTAGCAAAGATAGTCAGTGATGAGTTTGCTCTATTTTTTAAGATTATTCATAAATTCTGAAATCTTTGTCTATGCATGCAACAGTTGTGCTGTATATGTTTATGTTTAGCAAAAGCTCAATAGTCCATTTTCTCAATCTGTGACCTGGTGTAATAATATTTCTGCAATTGGGACAGAACCCAACTAATGTTTCACAAAATAAAATTAGCACAAAATTAGAATTGCCCTTTTGTCAATAGTCATGAATAGTCTGTAATTTGTTGTCTGATGTACAAAGCCTTTTTGTGGATGTAAACCCTCCAATTCGTAAAGCCACAGGTTTTGTGACTGAAAACAGGTGGAGGGGTGGATACGGAATTGATTTTTTAATTTTGTATTCACTTACCTGATCTTGCCGCATTTCTCCTCTGTCGTGTCTCTTCCACGAAGCACCCAGGCTCCCCACAGCCAATCACAATGCTGCAATGCAGCATTGTGATTGGTAAGCACCCAGGCTCCCCTGACCCAATCACAATGCTGCCATTCAGCATTGTGACTGGTCAGGCGCTGTGGTTCGGTGCTCAGACAGGAGCTGGGGGCCTGGGCATGTTCTCCACCCGGGCTGTAATACAGCCTGGGTGGAGAGCATGTAAAGTGCATGATACTTTGCCCGGCCCAAGACGCCAAAATGTCATACACACTTTACAGTGCAGCAACCACTTCTCCTCCCCGACGTCAGGGAGCCCTGCCCTGCCCCGACTATGATGATACTTAAAATAAAATTATAATAACTTCAGTTATTATCATTGTATTTTTTCTTTTATACTGCTCCGTGAGCAGTGGGGTGACGCTCCTCCGCCTTAGCAGTGAGGTGATACTCCTCTGCCTTAGCAAAAAATAAACAAAAGAAGCACCAATCTTTTAAATGAACACAATTGATTTTTTTAAAAACAGTTTCACATTTGAAAATACAAATGATAGGATGTAAGCCTACGGTGTCTAGTAGGCCTCCATCCTATAATTTGGAGTGCGCAATTTGTGACGCCCTATGATTGGCTTATAGGGGATCGCAAATTGCGAACTGCCTAATGAAAATTCATTACGGCAGGTCATTTTAAGACCCTGAAAAGCACCATGTTGCAATGTGACCTATGAGTACTTAAGCTTCCTCACAAATTGTACAGCCATTTGCATACAAATTACACATTCTAATTTGTGAATCGATATCGGTACCTCAGGTCCATCGTCAGTATGTGAAGAATGAAACTTAGCAATGTGACCCAGTCAGTTCAGCGCTATTAGACAAAACTGGTCGGAGGAACCTGGAAATTTGCAGCCGTGTTCATATTAAAGTGATCCAAACTTCTCTTCTTAGAACATGTTATGGAAAGAGTAACTCCATACTAAATTCAATCATCCACTAAATTCAATCATACTGACACTAGGAGATGGCACAAATATTAAAAATGACTTGCTATGGTCCTTTGATTAAACTGAGTGATGAGTCTTCATTCTCACTCTGTATAAACCATGGAGTATTTATGTAATCTGAAAATGTTAGTACAAATTCGTACCAGCACTGGCGCAATTGATGTAATAAAAGTTTATTGTATTGAATTTGGATCTTAAAAATCGGTTATTGCCAATATGCCATGAAGTATTCAAAGCAGATATTAATCCATCTGCATATGTAATCCACTGTAATGTTTTCTCTTACCCCAATTTACCGTTGAGTAAAGATGGAAATGCCAAGACCTATGTGTATATCATGCACGTCTGACCATGTCCATTTTTGGATGAGAGGCCCCAGATTGAAACTAGGGCCATGATTTGGAGATCTGCAGACAGGTTACTCTGCCATAAACGTAACTGATATCCAGTCCGTCAATTTAAAAGCGCATTATATCCAATGGCACTTGTAATACAGCGGACGGGATTTCCATCACATTTGTGATGTAGTAAAAACCTCTGCTGAACTCTAAATCAGCGCCCAAATTACTGCAAAACTGAGATCTTGCCTGCAGTATGACCTCCCTTTAACTTATCTCTGAGCACCATCATTACTCCAGGGAATAAAATCAGGAAAGCATGGATTAATCTCAACTCAGGTTTGGGCTTCAGATGGAACAGTATTCAGGATAGTCTTTATCTAGGGCGGTTGGAGAAAGAGGTGGTCTAATATCTGCTGTCCTAGCCCAAGGCACGCTTGTTGATGGTGATTAAATATCCAGTTTGACTTGTATGCTGCAATGTGCTACAGTCTGGTGCATTGGTATTCGCTGCAAACTCTCAGAACGCGGGCAATTAGTTAAGGAGCCAGCCTTGCACATGATTAGGAAAGTGTTGCACTGAGCTTTCAACAGTGATGCCTTGAAATAATTGCACTGGGATCACTTTACGAGCAAAGACAATTTAAGGAAGTATGAATCCTGAGGAATACCCCTTTGAACTAATCCATTTCTAATGCATACATTGCCAGTTCATTAGCTGGCAAGCAGATCCCAGGTCGAATATGTTCTCACTCTATCGATTGCTTTGGTTTGACAAATTAGGAGCATTTTAAGCATTGCTTGGTTCAAAAACACACAACGAAGAAGCCTCATCACACAATCCTCTCTTCACTGTGAGTGATGTCTCCTCCCCTTCACAGCCCAGGTCTTTAATCCAGTAAGTAAGTAGCATTATGCGTGTTTATGTTGTTCGGGACTCCCACCTGATTGCATGTAAACAATTTTGTGCAGGAACATTGGGAAAAATCATGTTAAGCAACTTATGTCCCTGTAGAAAAATCATTAGAGTAAACATGATTTTTTTGTTTTATATTGCACTTAAATGAAGGGCTAAACTTGTTACTATATTCACATGCAGTACTTAGTTTTTATGTGACTATTTGAATCAGGTAGAGTTTGGTGAAACATTCTTTTTTCTTTAGTACCCATTGCTAGATCTGTTTTGCCCCAAAACAAAAGTTGGTTGTGTAATTCCACAGAAGAATTTCTTCTCCCGTGGCTGAAACCGCCACGAGTTTCCTATAAAGAATCAACCATCACAAAATATCATGTTTCCATTAGCGTCAGTTTCATTTTAAGTCACAGCGTAACATAGTGGCTTGTGTCACACAAAGTGCAGCACTGGTGAAAACGGCACTTTCCACCATTTGCAATGTCATCTCAAAAACTTGCCATTATGGAAAGAGGTAGGAAGTCCTTTGAATAACATCATGAAGATGGACACCAATATTTCCTAGAGTATAATTACAGTAAAATACCAATATTGCTTTACCCAGGATTATGTGCTTCATAGCTAAAAACGTACAAGGTCCCAAAGGCGAGGCGTATTGCATTGCAAATGCTTGTTATTGTTGTTATTGTTAATCAAATCTTGCGTAGCACACATTCTGTCACAAGTCTTATGCACACACTTATGCTTCAACCCCATTGAAATGTAATAGGGCAAAGAGGGTCCCATTGGGCCCCTCAGTGGCTCACCAGTGTGGGGTTCAGGTCTCCTCCCAAAAGGAAGCTTACAATTCCCTGGAACTGAGCCCAACTTGGAGGTGCATTCTGGCCTCTTACCTGCTCACTAGGGAGTGGGAAGAGGCTTGCTGAGTGCTACTTGGAGCAATGGTGGTCAAAGATTGCACCCAGTATTATGAGGATAGTGGGTTACCCGCAGAGCCGGACACCCCTCTGCAAGCTCTCAGAGCAGAAGGTAAGTCCACGTTTCTGTGATGGTGTGCAGCATGAATGCCGCTGCCTGGGTTGCAGTTACTTTTGTACAGTGCTTGCCGCAGCTATCTTACTGACGCACCAATATAAATATTTAATATTGCAGTGTTCGTTCGATTAGCTTTATTCAATTTCAATGTAAAATCATAAAAGCAACAGCAACACATATATATACATCAACACATCAAAGACATTTCATTTCGCAAGAAATTAACAAACATTTAAAAGGTGATTAAATTAATAAAAGAATTTATAATTCAGCTAATCCCTGGACAACAAAAGAAATGAACAAAATTAAAAATAGGGGGAAATGGGGCCATTCAGTACAGGACCACTTCTAGCCGTCCGGAAGTTACTCTGAGTTACTTAACGGTGCGGCGGGACATATAAATATCTAGGGTAAAAATCGCTTAAACTCCAAGTAGATATTGGACCATCATCTATTTGCGACTGCCAAGATTTGAGGTATGGGACGACATATTTGTTGCTGAATTTTACAAGAACCAAATCGCCCACAGTATTTTTTACAAGGGGTCCTAGCCAGCCTACCCTTCTGACGCTTAGAATAGTGCCATCTATATTGGCGGGCAATGGTCTATTCTTAGTTAACCAGAACGCTACCTTGTTCCTTAGATCATGTTGACTTTCATGTTTCCCCTTTGGGAGTTCTGGTATACCTGCGAGGACAGACACAATGGGAGCTGCCTCTGGTGGCAAATGAAAGTGATTAGTTTTACATGGGATGGTGTTATGACTAGCCGCTATTCTATTTTGGGATGGCAATTCTTTATTTTGCCCAACCCTGAGGTAAGAACACTGTGGTGTCGTGGCTGCTTTCGAGTTTTTTACAGTGTTCACGGGTGGGGCAGCTATTTGTTTAGAGATAGGTGTGTTTTGTATAATAGAGACAGGTGATTCTACGGGGGGTGGGCACTGTAGTGGTACTGGTCCTCCCAAGGTTTTTGTAGATAGCGAGTTAGCCTTTATTGCTTCTTCAAGTCCCGTTAGTCTATCCACTAGGCTAGTACAAGTACATTCGAGTTTTTAGTACTAGGGGTATTGTGTACTGGTTGCTGTCGGCCTAATTTTTGTTTCTTAACCTGACTGCATGTTTGGTTAACTTTATCTCTCTTCCTTTTGGCCGAGGGCACCTGGGTAGAGACGATGGGTAGGAAGTTTGATGTTGGGTGAATTGTGTCCTGTAAACTCTGGGTCGGTTGGGAAGAACGACTGGGACCAAGACTAGTCATAGTCATAGCTATAGGGGAGATTGGAACGGGAGTTAGCACATTTTCTATATTCACAGGGACATACGAGGCTTTACACATTAGATTGAGTTCTTCTAATATTGATATAGGTGGAGCTATATCAGCAGTCTGTGAGGGAGAACCCTTAATAAGAGAACTGTCCATGGCAGGAGATCGTTCAAGTCTTTCCAAATCGCTAGCAATGGGCGTTAGAGCACTCTTGAAGTAATAGTCCATTCTTCCCCTGAGCAAGTCACCCTCCAAGGAGTATTTTCTACAGACCCCCTTACAAGACATAGTGTAACAGCTTGTAACAATCAGAACAGAAACAATGTCGGGAGTCAAGCTACAGTGACCCTTGGCAAGAACCTGTAGAATAACACAAATACAATCAGTTGGTAAGGTACCTTAAGTCAGTGTTCCTCATAGCACGTAATCAGTCAATTCACATGCAAGGGAGGATGACCCGACCCGGCCTCCTCTGGCCTATGATGGCCTTAGATGGTCCCGCCCTTGTCCCGGGCTTCTCCCGGCGCTACCCGCGCGCTACCCGCGACGCGGAGGGCAGTCCTTCTTTTAAAGCGCCTTCGGGCGCTCCCTGGTTGCTGGAGGCGGCGTCCTGCCGCTAAGGATGTTGGGGGATGTAGTCCCCTATCCCGGCTGCCGCGCTGCGGTGTCCTGGCAGCTGCGGCGATGGCGGGGATGAAGGAGCGCGAATGTCTGGGGCGCGAGTCTGTAGGTAAGGGACAGCAGCTTTGGCCCCAGAGGAAATGCGCTAGAGCCCCCCGCTCCCCCGAGGGCAGTCCATCTTTTAAAGCGCCTTCGGGCGCTCCCTGGTTACTGGAGGCGGCGTCCTGCCGCTAAGGATGTTGGGGGATGTAGTCCCCTATCCCGGCTGCCGCGCTGCAGTGTCCTGGCAGCTGCGGCGATGGCGGGGATGAAGGAGCGCGAATGTCTGGGGCGCGAGTCTGTAGGTAAGGGAAAGCAGCTTTGGCCCCAGAGGAAATGCGCTAGAGCCCCCCGCTCCCCCGAGGGCAGTCCTTCTTTTAAGCGCCTTCGGGCGCTCCCTGGTTGCTGGAGGCGGCGTCCTGCCGCTAAGGATGTTGGGGCATGTAGTCCCCTATCCCGGCTGCCGCGCTGCGGTGTCCTGGCAGCTGCGGCGATGGCGGGGATGAATGAGCACGAATGTCTGGGGCGCGAGTCTGTAGGGAAGGGAAAGCAGCTTTGGCCCCACAGGAAATGCGCTAGAGCCCCCGCTCCCCGAGGGCAGTCCTTCTTTTAAAGCGCCTTCGGGCGCTCCCTGGTTGCTGGAGGCGGCGTCCTGCCGCTAAGGATGTTGGGGGATGTGGTCCCCTATCCCGGCTGCCGCGCTGCGGTGTCCGAGCAGCTGCGGCGATGGCGGGGATGAAGGAGCGCGAAATCAGTCAATTCACATGCAAGGGGGGATGACCCGACCCGGCCTCCTCTGGCCTATGATGGCCTTAGATGGTCCCGCCCTTGTCCCGGGCTTCTCCCGGCGCTACCCGCGCGCTACCCGTGACGCGGAGGGCAGTCCTTCTTTTAAAGCGCCTTCGGGCGCTCCCTGGTTGCTGGAGGCGGCGTCCTGCCGCTAAGGATGTTGGGGGATGTAGTCTCCTATCCCGGCTGCCGCGATGCGGTGTCCTGGCAGCTGCGGCGATGGCGGGGATGAAGGAGCGCGAATGTCTGGGGCGCGAGTCTGTAGGTAAGGGACAGCAGCTTTGGCCCCACAGGAAATGCGCTAGAGCCACTTCACTTCGCTACATTCAAAATCACCCAATGCATTTCGATCAATGTGACCTTCCTCAGGGGTATCAAAATCTTTCAACTGAAATGTTTAGTTCCCAGTTCCCATCTGTGGTACTCCTACCACGTTCGGACAGCGTGCCTTTCCTCTCTTGCAGTGTATTGGGTGTAGCTTGTAATTAAGCACATGTAATTCCATGCCCACAATCTCTATTGGTATGACCTTTTTTCTAGAAAATTAAAATGTGGATTTTGTAGTTCTAAGTCAAATTTGCCGGTCAAAACGTGCGAAATGTTTAATAACAGATATTTATTGGATGCCCCTGCACACATTTCCCATACAGCTTATTTCTTTGTTTCTAGAGTTATATGCTGCTGCAGACCAAATGTGCATAAACCCGGAAGTAGCGCAGCAGCAGCCCAGACTGACTGATATCCAACAAAATGAACAAAGCCAGCAGTACCACCCACATGATTATTTTACATTTCAGCTTGTGATGGAATACATGCTATCTTGCTTTTAGACATTGGAATTGGTACTTTATACTCTCTGAAAAAAATCTGCCTTAATAGTTAATCCAAAAATATCGTAACATTTTGTATCAGTGGCCAAACCACCGGATGTGCTTCCTTTGGGACCAGTGAACCAGGTTCGAATCCCGGCGTTGGCTCAAAAATCTTGTGATTCAGGGAAAATCACTTAATCTCCCGGTGCCTCAAACAAATAAGTATATATAACTTTATGGCACATAATCAGGGTGCTCACGCTATGTAATACCGTAAAAATAAATAAAGGCCAACTATATATGGATCGTATAATGGCATTAAGATGCATGCGTTCATCCATTAAATCCATGTTCAAGTGCAAAGAGCAAAATGTGTCTTTCAAGTCCAGCGGGTCTCAGGTGGCCGTCCAGCTGACTGCAGCAATCGCCGTGACCGCGGAAAAGCGTCAAAACGAATTCAAGCGAATAACAGGCGGATCAATACGAGGTGACAGACACTCAGCGCTGGGCCTGCCCTCCCCGTGACCTATCACCGGCCTCTGAACAGAAAGGGTTTAATGAATTGCGGTAGCGCCACAGAAACTCAGTGCCCTGACATGCAAGGCCCATCTGCAGGCAGGATGGTACCACGTGTTCAGCTGTCTTAGAGGACATATGTCGCGGAGCCGATGCAGGCTTCTAGGGCACAAGTCGGGGTCGGACGTGGGTGTACGGAGCCCCCTCCCTTATTTCTAGAAAGGGGACTTCATTCCCCTCAGCCCAAGGCTCTGAGATGTCGTCCTGGCTGCAGGGTGTTTGTAAACCTACATTCAACTGGCAGTACCAGCTGTATTTGTCAAAGGTTCAGGTGTGGGTTATGTTTTAATATCTAGAACAGACACCATAAGCCCTTCTGATTGTTGACTATCAGTGTGAAGCACACTTGTGCTTTACAGCAGGATAAAGAACACCAACAGGAAATAAACACGCATTAACGGCAAGTTTAATGTCTAAAAAACATTAATTTGCTTACTCACTTAGAGTACTTTAAAATTGCATTTTCAAAGTTCTACACGTCTGTTAAAAATATTGTCAGCTATTCCCGAGCTCAATTACAAATAGATCCGTCGAAATGGCAATGCATGTGATGCATAAAAACGAAACCCATTCTTTAAACATTCCTTTATAAATATAATTTGCTGATTTTTTGTTAAATAGATCCTTGACCTTTTTTAGTGAGAACTTTTATAAGGGCATGGCGCCTCTTCTTATAACGTCACTTCCTGGATGTCACAGTACATTACCTGCCATATTTAGTCCCCTCAGTATTGTTCTATATACTTGAGCCAAGCATACTTCTCTCTGTGGAGACAAGAGAGTGCCAGTCTGAAGAAGAAAACAGCCGCCGGAGTCAAACGCCAGCCTCATTCCCCGCCTGTAATCTGCTGCAATAACTAGGAAACACGGCCTCATATCTTCACTGATGACCCTTATCAATCGACGCATAAGTACTTTGCTTGACACCTCAAACATTACCGTTGCAGCAGCAGATGTCAGCGCAGGGACGCGTACAGTGTTGTTGGCGGTTTTATTTTTCAGTCACTGACAGAAACTATCTTGAAAAAACCCCATATGACGCAGTGGGTTTAGCATTTTATTTTTGTTTTTCTCTAAGACATTTTGCCCAGCCATCATTAGACTGGAGCAGATGGGAGCGGAGGGATATAAGTGCAGTGTAGTGAGCCAACAAGCCCGGTGATTATATGTTTTTTTTTTGTTCAACAATGGCCATGTCTTCCGCCGCATGTTGTACTGCGGCAGAATGCTGACCTGCAAAGGGCACCTAGGAGGAGGAATCAATGCTTCCAGCTGTTCAGCCAAGATCCTGACAAAATGTCTTCTTTACTTTCTCATTGCTCTAACATCTAATTAGGGGGCTTAACCAATCAGGATTATAATAGGTGCCTGCCAATCTCTATTCACTTCCGGGTATGGTATCGCATCAGCGATCGCTTTACCGATGTAACCTTGGAAGCACCAATTTCGTATAGCCAATTTTTGCATACAAGGATGTGATTTCAGACTTTCAGCTCTGGTGCCAAATTATCCCAATGGTGGTAAAAATATAGGCGTGCATAGTTGATATCCAGTGCAAGAAGCTGCCTCCGCACCAGTAGCGGAACTGTTGTGAAACTGATCAACCTCTACAAAGGGATAGAATTCCAGATTTTCTCCTTACAATGGATGAAAATGGGCCAGTCTGGATGAGTATGAAACACTGATTACCTTTCATCAATGAATCTGTCACAATTTTACAATTTGCTGTAAAGTGGGTTGTTTCGATATTAAATGCCTGCACCAAGTTAATAAAGATTTCGGAGATTTTCTGTAATTTTCCCTTTATCCCATTTTAATTTCCTAATCTCACTGGAAAATCTGGAAAATATACCACCTATGATCGCCATTAAACAAAACAATAGAAAAGGGGAAGAACAAAATAGGTCCTGCAAATCTAGAACTTTATTATTGTCAGGTTAAAGGGCAAACCATTCTCTTCACCTCATCATCAAGATCAGGAAGTTCAAATCTCATTTATGCAATTGGCCAGTAAAGCCTGTACTAGTCCGATACTGCTAGGTTTGTGTTTTATAAGTGTAAGTATTCATCGCCTAGAGCACAATCTTAAAATGAATTATGTTAACTTGTTGATTTTAATAAGTATTTTCGAACTGACAACAACATAATTTAGGCAATGGTGCCATATCAACATCTACTACTATAAAATGTATATCTTACAACGGAACTTCGCCATACCATTCTTACGGAGTCACGTATTGCACCATATATTATCCATGACTTGATATCAACCATCATGTCAGTTCACTGTAACTATACAACGCCCTAACAGATTTCCGATGCATATGATGCTGAGATACGTCAGTGAGATATGTGCACAGTCATGAGATCTGGGTGGAACCAGTGGGTAGCTATTTTATCATTTTTCATTTTTCTACAAAGGTGAATTGAGTATAGACAAGTTCTTTACAGTAGCATTGTGAAAATGCCCGCATAGAACACAGAACAATCCATAGTTTAGAACACCTCCAAGTAAACTAAATATTTAAAGGACTTTTTTCCCGTAAAACATACCTTATTGTCTTTCATTCATCACAGTTTCCAACTATGCAGTTGATGCAAACAGATTAAAATTTCTTCAAGGCTTAAGGAATCTTACATTACGATTCATGGTAGATGCTTATGAACTGGAGCAAATTATGTAAATACTGTTTTTTCATGCTAGTCATTATTGCGCACTCATCTTTTCTGCCACTTGTGGGGATATTTTTATTTATTTTTTGATTTTTAAAAACCTTTATTGATCATATGAATAAAATTACAGCACATTGGAAAATTGACATATTCTATTGCCAGCATTAGCATTGTGACATATGAAATGCATTATCCTATAACAGCATGTAATACGTTTGAAACACCCTCCCCTCCCGCCCATCCCTCAAACTATTCCTGGTCTAAGAGCGTATATCCTATCCTGTCCAACTCCAGGTCATACTATACATTGATCCCGTCCATAGCGCATTCTGGTTGACGGCATCTCCAACCCTTGAGGCAAATCAATACATCCACTGGGCATATCGGTATCACCCACCCTCTCCCGCCCGCCCCATCAAAACGGAAAAAGTTCTGATCTCTATCCACTGCCTGCATCTCCTTCCTTCTGCATCGTACAGTGTCACATTATACTACCCCTCTCCCCTCCAGAGTGTTCTTGTGAGGCTTGGGATTGCGGCTCAGGTCCTGGTGACTTTCCCCCCCCCACTTTCGTCCGCTGTCTGCGCGAGGAGATACGTTATGAGTGGGCCCCAAATGTCTTTGGTTCGCGATTTCAAGGGAAGCGTGTCCGCGTAGTGGTGCATGTGTTCCTGCCATGTGGACATGACATGTACCCATTCCTTAAACTTCGGGGCTCTGCCTCTCCCCCACCTGCACGCCACCTGGCGTTTTGCTAGCAGCAGTCCCATTGCAAGGAATTTCTTGTGTATCGTCTGATTCTCTTGGGTCAGGCCCAGAAGAGCTGCAAGGGGGCACAGGTCTATCTGCATACCTAGCATGGTTGACAATCCCTGAAATGTATGAGTCCAATAATCCCTCACTAAGGGGCAGCCCCACGCCAAGTGGAAGAATCCCGCGTAATGCTGGCCGCATCGCGTGCACGCATCACTGTCCCGGAGTCTGAATCTGTAAAGCCTGGCTGGGGTTTGATACAGGCGATGTAGGAATTTATAGTGAATGAGACTCAGTCTATTATTGCCAGTCACTGCCTCAATCTGTGCACAGCTAAGTTCCCACTGTTTGTCAGTCAGTGTAATCTGTAAATCGGCATCCCATTCTCTTTTGGCTTTTTGGGGGGGGCATGGGCAGTGCACGCGCGTGACGAACTTGTGGAGATAGTTGCGCACTTTTCATCAGGCCCTTTCTAAAACACCACTAGCCTAAGGCCTAGATTAACAATTTTTTTATGCAATACTTTGCAGCAACCAGATTAGATACTCTACGCTGCACAAGGGGGAAACCACAGCGTCGAGCAATATTTACCAATACTGTCCCTCTACTGTTGTCGTCACTGCACTGGCGCTCAATCAAGGCTGCCTTATACGACTCACAGCCCCGCACCGTAGTGCAGAGGTGAGTTTTCACTACCTAGCTTAGGGTTTGTACTGGAAGCATTTCCTTCCATATAAAAATTCCCATCCCTAGAAAAACAGTCAGAAAGATCCCATGGATTGGCTATATGCTGTGGATTGCAGCACATAAGGAATGCATCTTTTGGAGAATTAACACTTTTCCCTTCTTTTGGCCTGCTTCAAATATGCATTCGTTTTTGAAGCAGAGTCCAGTAAGTTATTTTGAAGTTGGGAGAAAATGTGCATCGGTTCACAAAGGTTAAAGATTTGCACTAAATTAGCATATACATGGATACGTAGATTACTCGCATACCTCACTAATGTAATACTGTCACTACTGTGATCGATTTGAGTCTTCCCAAATGCTCAGGTACACCATGACTACTGTGACATTTTCTAATTTTTCCTTCCCTTACAATCCTGTTGCTATGTGTATTTAAAGTGTTCTCATTCTCTTGGCCAAAGGTCAACAGATGAAAGCAGTAAAATTCTACCGTACCTCTATAGAAAATGACCAGTCTGTAAAGTAAATCAACAAAGGTGATCTTAAAGTGGCAGTCCAGGCGCTGGTCATATCAAGAATTGAGTATGAATGCGTAACTCTATCAGGTCTTCCTAAGCATTCAACACCTCTCCTAAAAGATTGTCTCAATGTGATAGCTAGACTTATAAGGGGCTCAAAAGAAAGATTGCATGTATTACACACAAGGCACTACATCACAAAACACCATGTTACCTCAGCTGTGGTCGGTAGTGGGAGCACCTGCCGGGCGGTGACGTGGGGAGGGGGAGGGGCAGGGTGGGGGTTAGTAAACTATGGATTATGGAGGTTTACAGGTAAGTAAACATATAAGTAAATAAAACGAATTTCGTTGCGTGTACTGCATCCCCAAATGCGATGCAGTGCGCGCAACAAAATTCATTTTCTGGGCTGCGTTACCTTGCCCAGAAAATTATGCTATCTGGAGGCAGTAGATCCTGTAGGGGAACTGGAGATTTTTTTTACTGAAACCAGCATTCTTCCGTAAGAAGAGAACATACGATAGAGCATTTGCGGAAGCTCTACCAAGAATTTGGAATTCGCTCCCACTGAATATTAGAAGAATCACCTGCACTCCACGATTCAAAAAAGGAGACTAGGTCCTTTCTGATAGGTACATTTCTCCCATAACAAGCAGCAGGGAATACTAGGACTCTTTCTGAGAACTGCAGAAAATCCTTCAATCTTCTACATTCAGCTGTTCAAGTAGGTTTCTGCAAGCAGGATTAAAGTCCTGCTAATCACAGAACAAAGAAACTGGGCATTGCACAAGCCAGTTTGCTGTCATTGATTTGGCTCTACTGTCTATATTCAGCTAGGTTGGATACATTTAGAATCTGCTCCTGTCAACAGGGATGTTGTCTAATGTCTAATGACAGGTACCTCGATCAACCCACATGTGTATTTGATTAGACTAGTAATACTATAACCAGTGTGGATACCTATTATCTTCAGTAGTGGTTTTATTTAAGCCTGGGCAGTGAACTTTGCTCCGCTCGTGGAGTTTGCAGAGTTTCCCGCACTCAGCATTACGCGTAGCTCGAGGAGTTCCGGAAAACTCTGCTCCGCATTTCTATGGAGCCCTGCGTAGCTGGCATAGTTGTTTTGTCACTTCGCGAACTCCGCCGATGGTTAGTTTAATTTTGAAATGTAAGTATGAAATGGCATGTTTTACTGTAAATCTAGTTGGTTTCTAGTAATCTTCAATTTGTATGATTTGTGTAAGGGTTAGCATATGCTATGTTATTGGAATACTTATACATTGTACTTGGCATTAAAAAATTGGATATCTGCTGAACTTAAATGTGGTTGAACTGTAAAGCGCTCTGATACCCTAATTTTGAGTTTTGTTCGCACTATTGAAAACACTGAATAAATAAATAAATAAACAAAGCCATGGATTGGAATAGAAATGCAAGGTGTCCTCTAAAATTCTTGGGGCCTTATTACGAAGTCCACTTCCTTTTTGTAGACCATACTTTTTTTCAAAGGATTTCAGTCACCCAAGCTAACTTGAGATTAACCCCTTAAGTGGTACGCACGTTCAGTGGCCGACGGCACCACTACCTCCGTAGTGCTGCCGTCGGCCGTTGAACGTTCGAAGTGCACCTGCGCAATGGAACGTCCAGCACTGGAGCTGGACGTTCCATAGCCGTTAAGGTGTTAATTGGAGTTAATTTGCGTATTGTCTGCATGAGAGTACAATTTCAGTCCAAAAGAATCAATCAGTTTGATGAGCAACGTGAAATAGCGTGAGACTGACAGCAAATTGATGTGGCACCACTGTGAAGATTAACTTAGGAGAGGGTGACCATTTAGACAAGAACACTGCTTGGCTGCGGTCTCTCAGAGCAAACAAGTTATAAACCATATTCTGGACCCCAATTTCCACCACCCAATCCAAAAAGGTGGAGTAGGAAATGGTGTTAAAGGCAGCCAACATGTCAAGTAGTATCAAGGCCACCACTGTTGATTGTGCTCTTGAGTCTCACAGGAGTGACCTTAGAAGCTTCTGTAGCCTCATCCGTAATATGCATTGATCAGGCATAAAATTAGGACCCATAAAGTGCAAGTGGGCGATTCCTGATTTACAAGGGAGTGTTATTCAATGCAAAAAGGGACCATTGAAGCCCATACACCTGCGCATGGGCACCGAGCACGAAGTAGAATCCTGGTAATGGATTCCACAGATGTCCGTTGGGGGAAGGCATGGAACCTCCCAGATACCACTGAGAGTAGTCACAGGAAACAGCCACCACACTCACCATGTAGACACCCTCACTGCCTGTGTCTTTGAATTCCTATCTTGTACTTGTGACTCTGAAGTGGGCCTTCGGGGGGTCCTACAGGACTGGGACACTCTGTCTTCAGTGAATGTGCTAATTTACAGAGCTTTGGTTTACTAATCAGGTGCACAGTGCCAGTCTGCATCAAACCAGACATGTGCAACCATTCCCAATAACCTCCCACCCCCGGAATAGTTTCTGTAGTAACACATGCTGGGAGACACACGTCTGTAATCTATCATTCTGAAACATCGGTATTTTATGAAAAATACCTGAATTATTGTAAGGAAGAGAAATTTGATTTGATTTAGAAATGAAATGGAAGCCAAGATGATATGTCAAGTCAATGCAACAAAACAACAACTGCATTACGGAAACTATGACCAAGAGCCGAAGATGTACCGTTGCTTCAACTCTTTACAACTATACTACATATCAGCAAGATTAAAGAACACAAATTACAAGAATTTTGCTATTTTCACAGGGTTTTCACATGATGGTCCAAATCTAAATAAAATATAATATTTGACTGTCTCTCTCAAGGAATGGAGCTATTGTAATTCAAGTGTGAGGATATAGCTAAGGTACTTCAAAAGAAAATGAAGGTACATTCATTCTTATCTCATTTTATAAGGAACGATTAGATGAAATATGCGCATACATATATTTATTCCTTTTTTCAGTAGTCAAGCACTGCCAGAATACAGATCTGTTGGCATTGCTGGGACAGTAACGCTGTGTAACTGGTTGAATGGATTAACACAGTAAATACGAGGCAACAGGAAGTTAGAATATCCCTAATTAGAACCAACAGGAATTATGGGAACCAAGTAAAGAATATATACAGCTAGCAAAGTTAAAAAAACAAATAAAGCACAATGGGCAATAATAATTTAAAAATGCATGTAATTATGTTAAAAGCCTGTAAAATGTTAAAATGGCTTCATGGGTCCTTTGTGCTTTGCACGAATGGAGACCTTAACAAAAGATAAAATCACAGGATCCCAGATAAAGGCTATTTTGGCAGCGCATATTTTTTAAGTCACACTTGGGATTCCCCCATTTGTTAATTTATTGGTGATTACTTAGGTGCCATCTGCTTCTGGCCACAAAATATACCAGCACACCATAAGGGATAAATGTGTATTCTTTATTAAACTTAACCCAATGGCCCTGTCGTTACAACAGACACATATATAGAGAACAAATAAAGTATTGTGAACAGTTAAGTGTGGCTTTGCAATTAATAAATCAGATGCTGTTGTTGACTGGAAGAAATTAGATGATCAAGCTATAAGAACAACTAATATTACAATTTGACTAGAGACTAATCTCAACCAACAGGTCACTATCATGATATATACAGGTAGTCACACATTATCAGAGTGAACATAGTCCTGACACAAAAATCCATTGTGGGCACTTGATTTAGAAAGAGGCAGGTTAATTGGACAATATACCAGGGAACACTGATATTCCTTTAGGGAAGTAGAACTTGTATTCACTAACTGATATAAAAAACACC
The DNA here is from genome assembly GCF_964263255.1 of Lissotriton vulgaris. NCBI lineage: Eukaryota > Metazoa > Chordata > Amphibia > Caudata > Salamandridae > Lissotriton > Lissotriton vulgaris. Next base: position 997,080,409 of record NC_141696.1, on the reverse strand, counting down.
TATCCATATGCTGGTAAAATTACGGGTTGACGGGTGGCTAGTCAAAATCATCTGCATGAGGGATTCAAGTAGCATGATCCCCCATATGATCCCTTTGCAGCACCTTGCTGGGACTGGAGGAAGTGATATGGGAGAGGACGAGGGGCAGATAGGGTGTGCTAGGTCGTTTAGTCTCTCATTCATGGACAAAGCATGCTACTTTACCAGTAGATACATTTAACTGGACTACTGAAAGCCACATTCCCCCTGACCAGAACCTCACAAACTAGTAGGTAAGTTGGGAACTGAGTAAATTAAAGAGAAAAGATTAAAGAGATGGTTGATTCAAGAAGGTGAGGCCCAATATCAGATGTTGGAGATTATATGAAGTTTGATATCCATATACAAGTTAAAACCAACATACTAATAAATCTGGTGGAAAGTAAATGTCAGAAAACTGAGGTTTGTTTATGATTCTATGTATGCTAATAAAGGACTACAACATTGGCATACTTGGCTCTGATGAATGCAGGAAAGAATCAGACCAAGAAGTCCATAGATGATGAGTGTCTCAATAGGTATATTAAAGAGGAATACATTCAATGTGTAATTAGTGAACAGAGACTAAATGGATAGAGATGCATGATATCTTCAGGGATGATGGCATACAATTGGAGGCACAAGCAACTGAAAGCAAAGTGTGTAAGGTAATAAATCTATTGAAAAGTGAAAAACTCAGGGCCAGAGAAGCTCTCTTGGAAAATACTTGTAACCACTTTTTATGTAATTCTCATATCTTCAACTCTCACTCTGTTGTAGGAACCAGGTAATTAAGGGGTGGTCGTGCATCAATATACTTTACATTTGGACTGCTGCTGCTACAGATACTATAGACGCAACCAGAGGACACAAGAGGTCAAATCACATCATTTATTTTGGTGGGCTTGATATCGAGTATTAATGTCTGGAGGCACCCACTACTTCTTGAGGCCTATGCTTAACAAGCATGGACTCATATTGCAAAGCAATTCAGCTCTCACAGGCATCCTACGCATTCCCAAAATCTCTATTCAAGCCCATTCTGTTGCATTTTGAGGAGCAACAGTTCAGAAACTGCAATGCAATGGATGTGCTAGATTGTGTCCCGCCACAAGGCACACGTCATGCTACGTATACTGCTGCATATATATATAGTTCACACACCAAAAGTTGATGATTTGCAGTTCTCTCCAGTATTTACACTCCATGGTGAGGTAAACAGAACAGTCTTCTTGACAAGGCAATTAAACAGGGACAAATGGTCCAGCGAAGGGATCTCTCGACTTCAAGATATGCTCTACTGTTGCTCAGCATATCTTTCCAAGACTTTGAAATCCAATGCAAAATCTCTCAACACTGATGTGACATAGTTTAAAGGCCTCACCCCAAATGATAAACAACTTCCTCAGTCCATGCTGTCCTATTAACTTAGAGACTATATATACAGAGGTATGGTCTTCAGTGTACATAAAACAACCCTTGCAAACCCTTTCCCAAACAAACCAAAGTCCTGCTACTAAGAAAGTAGGAACATCTTCCATCAAGAAACTATGATGAAATCGCTGAAAAACACTCTTGTTCACACACAGTATGTGTGTCTAAATTGAAGTTCACCCTCTTTGTCATCTTGTATAATTGATATTTCACTCCCTCAAATCTCACTCACCATCCTTATTGCACAATAGTTAATGGGTTGTTAGCTGAAAGTTTGCATAGATTTTAGATAGACACATAAGGCACCTGCACCTATGACATAATAGATACAGAATGATTGAAACATTTGTACACTATGTCTGACATTACCAACCTTACAACTTTCTGAAGAAAGTCAATTGTACGTCATTGGCACATGCGAATATATGCACATTGAGAGAGCCCAATGGAAACAGTGGCTGGCTGATCGAAATGGTGAACATGGGGTCCCATTACAGGGTGATGTAGAGTTTAAAGCAACAATTACACATCACTGATCATATCTGGGGGCCTCTCCTCTCTGATACATTGTGGCCAGGACCATTTTGATGGTTGTTGGGCTGGACCATTATGAACATCCAATATGCTCTCCATCTGCACTGCATCCATCGTTGTTTTAACTACTATACTTAGTTGTAGTATCTTTTTTCTTTGTTTGTTGACTCTCCCCTATCACTTACAACCCCACAAACTATCTCTTACCCTTTTCACTTGACTGTATGATTAACTTTTATTTCTCAATTTCCTGAATCAGTGGTCAAAACATTTTGAAATGCGATTGCTTTAAAAAGTCTTAGCCGAGTGATTCTTTGGAATCTCTTATAAAATACTGTTTTAACAGATTTCCCCAAAAAATATTGGAATGCTATCCAAAGGAGTATATTTCAGTTTACTATGAAAGGTCATTAGAAGATGAGAACATGGTCGTCCCGCAAAATGGAGTACAGAATTGGAACAGAGAAGAATGAGCAGATCTGGAGGGAGAATTTGGTAGAAATGCATCAATCACAAATTATATGTTAACCTGGACAACATTCTTTACTTTATTCTGTGTAGCCTGTGTGCAACTCCTGATCAAACGTCCATGGGTGAAATAATTTTACTTTTTTCAGTATTTGGGGGCATGGGACAATGGCACACGTGATAGCGAACTTTCTGGAGCAGAATGTTCCAGCAGATTGATGAAATAAATCAAGAGATTATGATTTCCATCACAAATATTTTTATGACTGTCTTCTCAAATTGTGGAAGGAAAGGGAGCAACTGTTTAAAGCGTGCTACAATGCTTTTGGACTTACCACATGAAACAAGAAGACACCACTAGCATTGACAGCGGGATTGAGGTAATTGAAATTCTTATGGTCAAGTATGTCCCCTATCGTGTACCCCAACGTCTCCATGTATGTGCTTAAAGTACATGTAATTTCCCTCCATGACCGAATATGAAGACGCAAATACATTTGCGTCCAACGTTAACATGTCCTCTTTCAGATCCACCATGAATGGATCGATAATTCGGTTCCTAACCATGCCATGCCAACGTCTTTACATGGTACACTTTTACGTTTTTCCTGGCTCTGCCGAGCTAGGCCCTGATTTCTGTCTCCGAGCCCTTTCTGCTTTCTGCTTCTGAAAGCTGCAGCATGGACACGTATCCCTGACCTCTGCCTTACTTCCTGCCAAGCGAAGCGGTGCCTGGCTCAACCTGGCCTGCCTGCCAAGACAGTATTTTGCCTTCAAGTTATCTGTTCAGCCTCCTCGAAAATACATTCCTGTCTAGTGATTTAGGTAAACATATCCCCGGCTGCAGAGCAAAGAGCAAGCCTTCCTGTTTCCATGCAAGTAATTTACAGTTCCCGTTGCCATAGTAGGCTCATGGCCCCGCACGTAGACACGTAGACACATATGCACGCACTAGCATTCAGTATAGAATAGCCTCTGCCCGAGAGACCTTTTACTCCAGATAATACATCCTCCAAACATAAGATACCAGATATGTTATAGGTCCAGGTCGTTCTGACATCCCAGACTTCTGTCTCCTCTACTAGTGTTAAAGTTCTCCCCAGTTACACGTCTATGTCACGTCATGCTAGCTGCGCGCGCATCCGCACTTCCTGCTGACTCTGCAGATTACCTCTGTGCATACACCCACTTATGACACTTTCTGTGACATCCACATTACGTCCACATTATACGCCTCCGTGTACGCCTATTACACGCCTTCTTTCACGCCCCCTGCTACGCACATGTGTTCTTATCTTCTCCTTTTCACTTGTTACGCCTCCTATATGCAATGCTAATGTACCGTTTTACTATATGTATTGAGCACTGTTAATATAACGTTGACTTGTCCTGACATTGTCTTGCCATTTTCCTGACACCCTGTTGACTTGTCCCGTGGCTCGAGCCATCGAATTAAAGCCTGTATGACTCAGATACCACGGACTCTGCCTCTCATTTGATTGAGCTATTCTTGTACTTGTCACTAAAAAATGATACGGTAAATTATTTACCACATAATTTGGCGCCCGAATAGGGACCCCTCCCCCACCCCACGCGCTGGCGATGCGTCGCAGGCCTTGCCCCCTGCCACAGCCGTGACGGACACCTATGCGCATCTGCAGGTTTTCCTGTATCTCCCTCAGGCCTACGGAGGTGACGGAGACTGCGGTCGACATCCAGACGAGGCGGTGAGGAGTGCGGAGGATCCCGACCTGAGCCCAGCCGAGAGTAGCAGTGTCCGAGGTATCCAGAGGCCCACCTGTTCCGAAGTGTCGAGGCGCATGCGTAGCAGTAGAAGTCCAGTCCAGTCTGAGGCCTTCAAGTTCAAGTTCAAGTATTGCTTCCGGTGAGTACCGTTGCTAGGGACGCATCTAGATGGGTGCATTAGTTTGTGTCCGGTCAAGACAGGTCTGGGTACACAGTCCTGGTCCGTACGTGTCCACTTAGGTGAGCACGGTATGACGTGTCTCTTTATGGGACCGGTCTGTACTGTTTAGCAGTGCATCTAGTGATTCAGTAATTCAGTGATTCAGTATTCGAGTCTTCTAGCATTATCTCACGTGATTCCAAGTATTGTGTTTTATGTACTAGACAGTATCTGTTCAAAATGTTTTAAGGTGTTTTATGTCGTGGTATGAATGACTGTTTGCTTTTCATTACTGTGTTTATTGTGTTCGAGTCAAAGTAATAATGCCACTGTTTCCGAAGTTACGTCAGATAGGAACTAGGAAAGGGATACTCGAAGAAGCAGTGCCTGTTCCGCCTAGGGACACTCCAGAGCACTTTATGTACCACAAGCATGGCTTAGATGCCATACTGTACTTAGACTTGTGGGTCGATTACACCAAGCACTTGGACGAGAAATATAGATGGCCTGTTTCAGGAACATGGGATGCTGAATGCATCATGAGAGTAGAAGAAGCATTATGGAAAAAGAAAGCCAGACAGTCCCAGAAGGATGCCATAGAATTGTGGCGTAAAGAATCGCATAGAAGAACAGAGAAAGAATTCAGAAAAACAGAGAAACATAGGGAAGATTCAGAAAAAGATCGAGAAAAGGAATTAATAGAAGAAGCTGAACGAGTTAAAGCAGAACAATTAGACAGACAACGAAATGAACTTGTTAATGGCATGTATCCTCTTCTGACCGAGGGCCTATCTAAGGCCAACCCGGAAATGCCAAGTAATTTACCGCCACCATTGGTTCCGACTAAACTCCATCAGACCGCAGCAGATATTTTCCTTTCTTCCTATTTAGATGGTGTAGCTCCAGCATATACCAATGTAACCGTACCACCCGTTAACAATGCACAACAGCTACACCACAGTCAGGCTATGCTCATGCTTCCGCTTCGGGAGGTGCCGTAGGAGGCCACCACCGAACCCCGCCACAAGTACATCGACTGACAATGAGAGAATTATCTACACAGCGTACCCCGAAAGCGACCCCTTCTGAAAAGCTTAAACAATATATTACAGATTGTAGATATGATCCCGTACCAGGCAAGACTGGGGACATGATGTTAGCCTCGTTACGTGTACGACGTGTTGCAGATTATTTGATTACACTACCAGGAATGCCAGAACAACTAGACAGGATATATCATTTTATTCAAACTGGAGAAGGTCCTGAATGTATTCGTGAAGCCATGGCATACCAGAAAGCTGAGACACAAGGGTTAATATTACGATTCTTGATTAATTGTCTGATAAGAGAACGAGATCGACCAGGTTTTGTTCAAGAAGAGATGGATGTATTGACTAAATGGAGTCAGAATATTGCAGATTGTAAGCATGACAAACAGAATTGTATAGATGCCATGTCTAGAAAAATCTGTAAAGAAATAGTAGCCATACATACCCGACAGAATGCCGAAAGGGCAGCCGAGTCAGATAAAAACGAGTCCTCAGAGGAGGAAGAATTAGAGAGTCTGGAAGTGCAGCAAGATATGGTAGCGTATGTAGGTAGAGCGAAACCTCCTAAACAGTATCCTTTAAGTAGTCCTTTTGACAGACCCATTCGTCTAGAAAACAAGAAACGTTTCCTTTCCCCCATTCCAGAACTATGTTCTCTTGAACATGTATTCCAACAGACCGATAATATACTGAAAGAAAGATTAGGTTACTACGGACTTCATACAATGCATGAACAGAAACTGGCACGGTCCGCAGTACAGTGGGCTGGTGATAGCCACGTATATAATGATGACGCAATACCGCAAACATTTTAAGTCTTTCCCCAGACGAACAGCGACTAGTTGGCATGTATATGATCCAACATCTCATTACACTGTATGAAAATAAGCATTCTGATCCAGGTCCCTTATATGATTTATTAGACGACTTACTTCTGAAAAGATGGAGAGGCCTAGGTACCGATTTGATTAATACGATTCTAGAACAACGTCACAAATTCAGAACTTTCCTAACTCCACATTTTGTTCCAGTTCCACCCCCAGTAAGACAGCCATATCACCTAGACAGACAGAATCCCTTACGAGAAGTACATCCAATTCAGAAGCCAGATAACACGTTTCAACGCGTATTCGTATACACTCCTTTGACTAAAATGGAATTATTGGAAATGAAGAAACTAGTACCTAGTCACGATAAAGACCCTGCAGGGTTCCACTGTGAATTAAAAGACATGTTACTGATGGGTGATTACACGTATTCAGACATCCTTAAAATGTTGAAAGTATTGTTGCCAACAGGGATTTAAGAGAAACTGAAAGAGAAAGAATGGGAGGTGGGAGATAAAAAGATTGTATGGACCGAATTAGAAGACGAAGACAAGGGACGTACCCCAGGTTTAGGTCTTGGGGACAAAACTAAAGCGTTACCAGGATTATTAGTACAAGTTTTGCCTAGATTACTGACAGTTAAAAAAGAGGATTGGGATGCAATCTCAGCCTGTAAGCAGAAACAAGACGAGGACACTAGTGATTTTTATTCTAGATTCGAGAAATGTTTTATTATTAATAGTGGCCTGAGAACAAGTAGCGAGTCATATCCACATCTTTTTGTGACCAAATTAGTCGAGAATTCCTTACCCCAGGTTAAGAACCGTGTATTGAAAGTTGAAAGTACATGGCAAGCAAATACGCCTTCCCAAATGTTACAAATGTTACAGTACCACCAGAACAGAATTAGAGAGGAACATGATCATGAACAGAGACGTATAAAGGACACGAAAATGAAGGTTTTAGTAGCTCAGTCAGTTCCAGCAGATGGTCAGAAAAAGGGTCCGACACAGTCCAGTCATTCGACAGCTCCTGTTAAAGGGAACTGTAACTATTGTAAGCAGCCAGGTCATTATATAAATGAATGTGCCGTTCTGAAACATAATATATCTACAGGTAAAACGAAAGAAAGACCACGTCCGCCTAGACAAGAACAGGTCCAGCAACATGCTCCGCAGAATGTACAGCCTATACATATTCCACAACAGACCGTAGCGGTACCACAGCCCCAGCCCATTGCCGCAACACAGCATGTTACACAGCAGATGTACCAGTATGCACAGTCAGAGTATCCAGATTACCAACAGTATTCATGAAACAGCTTAGAGAGGGAAGTAGGTTTGCCTCTCATCAAGATTCCTGTAGATCAAGAGGGTCCTTATGTACATAGTCAGGTATTAGGAAAAGACAGAACATTTTTGATTGACACAGGGGCAAGCAGAACTACCATTAGTCATGACGAGGTTCCAGGGGCACCCCTCTCAGGCTCACAGAATGTTTCCCTTGGATTTTCAGGAAAACCTATTGTTAATGAAGTATCGAAACCAGTTCCCCTTGCAGTTGGTCCATTGTCCCGTAATACAGATTTATTGCTTACGAAATCATGTCCAGAAAACCTGCTTGGTATTAAAACGCTGAAAGCTCTAGGAGCTATAATCTGTTGTTCTCCGGAAGGAGTAAGATTGTTTCTACGTGACTTCAAGGGTCACTATGTGTTGAGAGATTTTGATCCCCGATTACAGAATGTACCACAGCATTTATGGGCACAAGGTCCGACTGATGTAGGTTGTATGCATATTACGCCATATCGTGTTACTCTTAGAGAAGGTGTTGTTCTGCCCAGAATCCGACAATACAAATTGCCACCTGAGGCTGTAGCAGCCTTATTGAAAATCATTGACAAGCTTATTGCTCAAGGAGTAGTTGTAGAAACTGACTTCAATATTTGTAATTCTCCAATCATTCCGATTCTTAAACGTACTGATCCAAATGCACCTCCAGTTTATCGACTAGTGATTGACCTTAGAGAGCTTAACAAATGTATCATACCTCAGTATCCAGTGGTCCCAGATATTTCATCCCTATTGACTGCCATTGATTCCGAAGCGGTGTTCTTTACTGTGATCGATCTCAAGAATGCCTTTTTTAGTGTTCCCATTGATCCGGAAAGCCAGTACCTTTTCGGATTCAGTTTAAATGGCCGAAGCTTTAAATTTGCACGTGCACCTCAAGGGTTCACGGAAAGTCCGAGTATCTATAGCCAAGCATTGAAAAGACAAATTGACAGTATCCACATGCCTGCTAACACTGCCCTACTTCAGTACGTCGATGATCTATTGATCACCGCCCGAAGTGAACAAGAATGTGAACATGCATCTCTGACAGTCCTATATTTTCTGGCCGACAAGGGACACAAAGTGTCTCCTTCGAAGCTGCAATTCTGTGTTCAGCAAGTTGTTTACCTTGGTCACTTGCTGTCCAAGAGGGGGAGACAGCTAACACCTGACCGCATCCAGTTAATTGTACATATGCCACAGCCCAAGACACAAAAGGAAGTACGGGCCTTTATAGGCCTCACTTCTTACTGTAGACAATGGATTCCTCAGTACGCATATCTAGCCAAGCCCCTTATACAGTTGACAACCCAGGAGGCAGCGTCATCGACTGTCCTCCCTTGGACTCAGGAACATACACAAGCTTTTGACGACTTGAAGAAAGCCCTATGTCAAGCACCTGTTTTAGCGACACCATGTTACAGCAAGCCTTTTACACTTTTTGTCACAGAACGCGAAGGTACTGCATTGTCAGTACTCACCCAAGATCAAGCAGGTTCACACAAACCATGTGCTTATTTTTCCAGTACATTAGATCCAGTAGCCCAGGCTCTGCCTGCGTGCTTGAAATCAGTAGCAGCAACAGCTCTAGCAATCAGACAAAGTGATTCCATAGTATTAGGACACCAATTGACAGTACAAGTTCCACATTCCCTGGAAGTTCTTTTAACCCGAACACAGACTCAGCACTTGACTATAGCACGACTGACAGGTTATGAATTGACGTTATTCCAGCCACACATAGAAATCAGACGCTGCAATACACTGAATCCTGCTACACTTTTACCGTTAAGTACAACAGACCCTATGTCACATGACTGTGTGGAAGTCATTACCACTATGACGAAACCCAGACAAGACTTGACAGACATTGCATTACCAGATCCAGACCTGACATTTTATGTGGATGGTTCATGTATGAGAACAAGTACAGGAGAGTTAGTGGCCGCATATGCAGTGACCACTGAAACTGAAGTCATAGAAACACATCGTATTGACACCCTGTCTGCCCAAGCAGCAGAACTCATTGCTCTGACTCAAGCCTGTATTCGAGCCAAGAACCTGAAAGTTAACATATACACAGATTCCCGTTATGCATTCGGAGTTGTACACGACTTCGGAGTCCTTTGGCAAGAGAGAGGTTTCTTAACTTCCCACGGTGCCAAGATACAGCACGGTCCCCTCATTCAAGCTCTGTTAGAAGCAATACATTTGCCTACAGCCATAGCCATTATGAAGTGTAAAGCACATATGAAAGTCACAGATACCATTTCCCGAGGTTTGGTTTGCCTCGTGTCGTGTATTCAGATAACGGACAGCCATTCTCGTCCGAGCTTATGAAGCAGGTTTCCCTTTTATTAGGTTACCAATGGAAGTTCCACTGTGTTCGGCATCCCGAAGCAGCTGGATTAGTAGAGAGACAAAATCAGACTCTGAAAACTCGTCTTGCCAAGGTCTGTGCAGAAAAAGGTGTAGACTGGATAGTAGCCCTTCCAGTTGCTCTCTTCTATATGCGAATGGTAGCCCATTCTAGGACAGGGCTATCCCCGTATGAGGTGGTTTTTGGCCGGCCACCGAATATGTGGGAGACGCCTCTGCCCCGTAAATTAACCGATGTTGACAGTACTATGCTGACAGATTACCTTGCTTCCTTGATGTCTGCACTACAATCATGTCGTTCACAGGTCGCTGCAGCCTTTCCAGACAACACCGAGGTGAAGCCACACAAGATCGTCCCTGGTGACTTCGTCTACGTTCGCAACTTTGACCGGTCGAGCCCTCTGGAGCCCCGCTGGAAGGAACCTAAGATCGTTTTGATGACCACAAGGACTGCAGTCAAACTTGAAGGCAGGAAAGGCTGGCTCCATTCGAGCCACGTCAAAAAGTGTTATGGACTTCCGCCAAAAACTGTTTCCCAGGACTGCTGCATTCCAACCACTGATACTAAACTCCCCCTGGTAGAGAAAACTCCGTCCCAGGAGTACAGATTAAAGTTGAGGTCTATTAAGTCAGACAGTTTAATTGTTTAAGTCCTCCTCGGGTGAAGCGGTTAGACAGGTTCCTGACATGTACAAGATAGACCCACATAGTGAGAGAGATAGACTGGAGATCAAGAAACAGAAATATTGCAAGAATCTCCGAAGCCGTTGTATTGTAACTTTACTTGTCATGTTTTTTCTGAGTCTTACGATTATATGCCTAAGCTATATGTTACACGTATATTTTCCTATACAAGCACATTCTTCTTTCAATGACACTGCAGACCACACCTTTAGTGATCTGCCCCAGCACGAACTTTCTTATCGACTTGCACTGCGTAACAATTCTTTCATCCGTATGTTACATCATTCCCACCAGACCAGCAATGCCACTAATTGCTGGGTATGTGGCCGACTCCCTCCCTACCAGAAAATGACGGGAGCCTTGCCTCTTTTTCCTTACCCGTTTACACATAATGGTTCATGTGGTGCATGGTTTACATTAATGTCCTCGTTAGATAGTAAGTCCAAAGTTTCCCAAGGTAATTGGATATGGGGAGACCTGAATACAGTTATGAATAAGGCATGTTTCCCAGACAAGGAGGGTCTTCCCCAAATGACAGGTACAGATCTAGAAAACGAAGTATATGGATTAGGTAATTTTACACTTTACATCATGATTTTGAATGTCCAGTCAGAAACTAGTTCGAACTTACCCTCAATTTCAGTTCTACCAGTGAAAGGTGACCTATGCGTTAGAAAGAATGGTTCAGTACATCTAGGACACAGCGATTGTAATACAGTTATTGAATTCAGTGATAAAGGCAAGTCTACATTCAAAGCTTCCCGACATTCCTATTTCATTTGTGGCCATACAGCTTATATACGTTTACCTCTAGACTGGGTTGGTACTTGTTACATTGCATTCCTACTGCCACCTGTTTTTCTAGCCCCACCTGACTACCATAGAAATTCTCATCTCATTCATTTTAGACCCAAGAGAGATCTCCCGATTGTCGACCAGACTGAAACCACATGGGAACAATACACAGATTTCAATAAAGGATTCTTTCCTTATTTAGGAACTGTTTCAAATAGTAAACTGATACGTAAATTGACCAGAACCCTTGAAGCAGTAATGAATGAAACTACTTTTGCCCTAGGTAACTTAACAGAAGAGCAGTCTGCTATGAGACTTGTCGTTCTTCAAAATCGTCTCGTCCTTGACGTCATCCTGGCAGATAGGGGCGGGGCTTGTAGAGTCATCGGATCCAGTTGTTGCGTTTTCATTCCTAATAACGCACCGTCAGTTTATAGAGCCATAACTCGGCTCCACAAGATTGCAAGTCAGATACACCAGAATCCAGGCACCTGGACCTGGTCCGGTTGGCTCTGGAGCGTGATATCAGCCTGGGGATGGAAAGTCATATCATTCCTTGGAATAATCCTACTCATAGTATTCAGTTGTTGTCTATGTCTACAATGTGGGCCAGCGATTTGCGGCTTGTGCGCCACATCATGTATTCCCCATCCAAGTCCACGTTCTCGTGCCCGAATGAAAAAAGATGAGCAAATGATGTTATATGAACAGATAGATGGACTCATGAAGATTGATATATCCTGAAGGGAACGTAGGGGACAAGGAGGGAATGAGGTAATTGAAATTCTTATGGTTAAGTATGTCCCCTATCGTGTACCCCAACGTCTCCATGTACGTGCTTAAAGTACATGTAATTTCCCTCCATGACCGAATATGAAGACGCAAATACATTTGCGTCCAACGTTAACATGTCCTCTTTCAGATCCACCATGAATGGATCGATAATTCGGTTCCTAACCATGCCATGCCAACGTCTTTACATGGTACACTTTTACGTTTTTCCTGGCTCTGCCGAGCTAGGCCCTGATTTCTGTCTCCGAGCCCTTTCTGCTTTCTGCTTCTGAAAGCTGCAGCATGGACACGTATCCCTGTCCTCTGCCTTACTTCCTGCCAAGCGAAGCGGTGCCTGGCTCAACCTGGCCTGCCTGCCAAGACAGTATTTTGCCTTCAAGTTATCTGTTCAGCCTCCTCGAAAATACATTCCTGTCTAGTGATTTAGGTAAACATATCCCCGGCTGCAGAGCAAAGAGCAAGCCTTCCTGTTTCCATGCAAGTAATTTACAGTTCCCGTTGCCATAGTAGGCTCATGGCCCCGCACGTAGACACGTAGACCCATATGCACGCACTAGCATTCAGTATAGAATAGCCTCTGCCCGAGAGACCTTTTACTCCAGATAATACATCCTCCAAACATAAGATACCAGATATGTTATAGGTCCAGGTCGTTCTGACATCCCAGACTTCTGTCTCCTCTACTAGTGTTAAAGTTCTCCCCAGTTACACGTCTATGTCACGTCATGCTAGCTGCGCGCGCATCCGCACTTCCTGCTGACTCTGCAGATTACCTCTGTGCATACACCCACTTATGACACTTTCTGTGACGTCCACATTACGTCCACATTATACGCCTCCGTGTGCACCTATTACACGCCTTCTTTCACGCCCCCTGCTACGCACATGTGTTCTTATCTTCTCCTTTTCACTTGTTACGCCTCCTATATGCAATGCTAATGTACCGTTTTACTATATATATTGAGCACTGTTAATATAACGTTGACTTGTCCTGACATTGTCTTGCCATTTTCCTGACACCCTGTTGACTTGTCTCGTGGCTCGAGCCATCGAATTAAAGCCCGTATGACTCAGATACCACGGACTCTGCCTCTCATTTGATTGAGCTATTCTTGTACTTGTCACTAAAAAATGATACGGTAAATTATTTACCACAGGATAATAGAAAAAAACGTCAAAATGCTGCAGTCGAAGAAGGGATCCTCTTTTGCACTGGCAGAGCAGGCATTTGCAAGAGGGTTAGATAAACATTTGGAGTTATTTATGCATTATATGGAAAGTGAAAATATATGTTATTCAAACTATCACTGTATCAGGAGCTAATGATGTAAGGTGTGGGAAGGCTGAGTTTGTACAGCTCGTGGTGTATAATCTTTTCCATTTTGATCTACTATCTATTTATGTTTTTTCATAAATGAAATTATTTGCTTTTCTTTTAAAATGTATATTTCATTAGAAAAGTGTACATTAGCAGGCAGGTATTGCTAGAGGATGGATTACAGCTTCAGGCGTCACTTCAAAATCTCTCACCCCATTCTTGGTTATTCCAAAAATGAGAGTTCATTTTTTCAACGAAGAGTAGTGCTTATACATATGATGGCCTTCTTTAATGGGAGACAACAAACGTCTGCGACACCAGTGTTTACTGGTTTGCTCATGTTATATTTTGAATACATCAAACTACACAAGAAGTCTCTGTTGTTTCAGTGTATCTAATATTTAACTATTTACTATTTATATTCATGCCAGGTATTTCCCACATTTAACTGTCATTAACAAAGTTTCATAAATGTATCTTGCAATGCACCTTTGATTTAACATTTACAGAAATAGAAATGACCAAAACTAGGTTGAACAGTGATGTTAGCTAAGTTGAAAGTTGATAATTGACATTATAGCTGTGCATTTTAAAGCATTTTTACAGCATTTTCCTTTCCTCGTGACTAAACACAAATAATAACTTTCCACAGCACATTGGAAAGTACTGCAGTAATTATCGTTTAATTACTTCTAGTACCAGACATGGTCAGTGCAGGGTAGATGGAGATCGATTCTGTAATGGATTGAGGTCCACACCACTGAACATTCAATGCAGCTGTCAAGCTTTTGGTTCCAGAGTGTCAACAGATGGAATATGCGAGGTAAGCAGGAAACGTGTTTGCAACACTCTTCTTTTTTCAAAGTAACAGAAAAGCTGCAGAGTGCAAAGGTTCTTAACCCGTTCCGTGTTCGCGTCGGCCAGCACTACCTTCCGGGAGCTGCGCATGCCCAATGGCCGACGCAGCCCCACCCACTGTGTAGAACGTCCGCACCGCAGCGGAATGTCCACAGCAGTAAACAGGTTAAAGTACAGCCTGGCCATGTTGCAGAGCACTCATTTCTCTTGTCACTTCCATCACTCGGTTCTCCACACTCAAATGCAGTCTTTCATAATGCAATGCATTCTTGTGAAGAATGAATTATAGGAAATAGGGAATTGGCTCTAAACGTTCTAAGGCTCTGATTCTAAAGTTGTGCTGAACAGGGTGTGATATTTACCAGTCCATGTAAAAACAGCGCTGAGGTATTTACTGGGTGTATTAAATACCTCCTATTGCAATTTTTAAACTTGGAAATGATAAATCAATATACAATGCACCAAATTCCACATGTTTTTCTATTTTTCTGGGCCTCATTGATACAACGTGGCAGGTTTGACCTGCCAGAATCTATCAGAGGAAAACTGTGTGGGTATGATAATTATCACCCACCTTTTAACCTATATTTCTGTGCAAACTCGGAATTTAGCCCATAGCTTGTAAATGGAGACTAAGGGTATTTTCCAAACCATAGAAATCTGTGGAGTAAATGGGGGCCCTAGTTAATGCTACTTTCATATGTCTCCACAGTTGACACATTATTTACAGACAGCATCCTGGCTGGGACTTTTTAGAGGTGTTGTAGTTGCAGAGGCAATATGTTGGGAACAGCTAGAAATAAATCCCTTGTGTAGTCCATCTTAAATATAAACCACCTGAGGAGACACTGCCTAGAACCTGTTGGAAACATTCATTAGGGAGCAAACATTTCTGAATGCTCTTCAGTGATTCAAGCAATTTGAATCTGAGGGTACACTGTGAGTTCTGCCGAAATGGTGAAATATAGATGCTTTACCTGCAAAACTGGAAATACCAAGCTTCTAAAGTTTGCAGCCAAGAGATATGGATGGTCAGTAGGATTCTGGAATTCTGCAACATAAGCTTTAGTCTTGGTTGGATACATTTTTAAAGTAATTCTGCCCATCCCTTGGCCAATGGCTTAGTAAGAGGGCCAACATTATGCAGCTTCCAGTGCGAAAGGATTAATCACCTGAGCTGGATAATGAAAAGTGAGCATTGTGATAACTTAGGTACCGGCTTCAAATACAATTTGCTCTAGTCGAGGGCCAAGCAGCAAATCCTGGCTAGAAGGAGTATATTGATTAAGATATCATGGTTAACAATATCAAAGGCAGCTGATCGGTCAAGTAAAAACAAGGCATATCACTGTTGCCATTGATCGTCATTGTGAGTTCATTTAGTATTGCAGTGATGAATAACTTTGTACTTCTATATGGGCTAATTCTACTTTGGTTTGGATCAAGAGGATAATTTCCTTAACAATGTACAAACATGTAAGTTATTGCATGGCCCAATACCTTTGCTGGTTAGGGTAAGTTTGAGTTTGGCAGATAGCTCAACCATTTAACAGGATCTGCTATTTTTTTTTTAGAGAGGGTGCAATGACCACCCACATGATGGAGAGGAACTGATTCATTGAAGATAAGAAATTTGCAGAAAATATCCATTAAGCCTGATAGTTTGCTATTGAAAACCAGAACCAGACCTAGAATAATACTTTCCAACTGCTGCTGCATGGTTTATGTAATCAAGTGATATATTTAGCGAAGTTTCTAACTGCCCAGTTTGTAAAGTTTGAGATCTCTTTGGTCAATATTTTGTATTTTAGACAAGAGCCTTAGCTTGATTGCTTTAGAATTTGTTGCAAACGGTATTGAACATGTTGCAGTACTAATGAGTTAGGGTTAATTAAGGAGTGTCATAATCCAGGCGCTGATTCAATTCTAGGACTCCTTACAGGGCTTTGAGGATGGCAATAGTGTTTTCTACACTGTATGACAACTCTAATATTTGTGTGAAAGCTCTTGCATCTTCTTGAGCACAACTTGTATGAAATGTAGTGTTTAAGAATATGTTGAATTTTTTGGGATTCAGTTTTTATTGAAAATCATTTCCTATTTTGTCTTTCCTGACATGCATGATTTTGTTCATACAATTTGTCATTCAAATTCTGCTTTTGTCCAGCTTGACAATTTGTCAAAGGTACTGATATAATAACAGTTCAATCAACATTTCTAGAGTAGTTTTGCAAGCAGTTTTAGTGTGAGAATAGGAAATTCTCATTTTTGACAATGGGCAGATATAAGTGAATGTGTGGGGACGACATGCAGTTTGCATGCCAAAACACAATGACAATTGCTTCCTAAAGCGATAAATACATAATGCCTTATAAATAGGTACATTTACAGTAGTTGCAAGCGTATCTTAGAGTGAATCTTGTGAATCAAGATCAGGAGTTTATGGCCAATGTATCACTTGTGGGTCTCGAAGCGATAGCTGTTTCTGCTTGGAGCTCAAAAATATTTGCGCACTGCTGTAACAGATCAAAAATTAGCATTCGGTAGGATTCGTAAAATCTTGGCCCATTGATGCTAATGAAGCAAAATATTGTTTTTGCGAATGTACTGAAGGACAGCAGATGCAAGGATGGAGGCCTGAGAGGGATAGAAGGCCTCCAACTTTGCATTCACAGGATGATAAACTTTTTTTTATTTCAGGCTCTGTCCCCTAGACCTTGTTTGCTCCCCCATTGCTGACATCCAGTATTCATAGTGGAACTGTCCCATGCAGAAAACTTCCACTTTTTATAGCTTCTCTCGAGTGTGAGTGTCTAATGATCCTTCACTGAGGTTGCAAATCCTTGATACATTTTATTGTGAATCACTTGAAGAAAGGACGCTCATTTCACACATTTTTGGCTAGTGATTCATAAAAAGACACAAAGTATACATTGTAAATAGCAAAGCCTTTTGTAATGCACAGTGTATCCTTGATTGTTTGACAATTTTGTGAATGGTGGGTTTTGCAACTGCAACACCCTTTTCTTCAACAGTGCCTTAGAATTGTTGTACATGTTTGTGCACGTGTGTTAAACAACCGTTCAATAACCATTGTGAATCAAGCCCTTCATTTTCCATTCTTATATATTTATGCATAGCACATTCCAGACAGTTCTAAGGCAAAAATTTGGAATCTACTCATGAGCAGATGGTAATGAAGTGTTGTATGATAGACTAAATATTAATTTTGGCCCAGAGTTCTACTTTAATATGCATAGCTTCTGGAATGTGTGAGGATTCTGCAGGATAGAAATGCAAACATTATATTAACATAAAGGCAGAGAGAAGCATTTCTTAAGATCCTTTGTATGAAAAAGGAGTTTGGTAGAAAAAGAACACCACTCCAGTGCTAATATGGAATTATAACTATTATTGTTCTTTATTAAAATATTTAACATGCACATTTTACTTTATACTGGCACTGACTTTCTTTGGAACTGTGTTACCTTCTTTATCTTCTGTATGATGCAGAAAATAAAACATCTACGCCAAGCTATTCTTTGCAGGAATTTTACTGCTATTTCGCCATAAAACACTGTACATCAGTAGCCTTTAAGTGTACAACATCAACAACAATTGCATTGTCAGCTTCTTTTATCATCAGGGCAGATTTACTATTCTTTCATGCAATACAGCAAGACAACTTACTGCACTGCGCTGTGCTGTGTAAAGAGAGAGAGAAGAAATCCACCATATTAACAAAGATATGGCGCATTCTTCTGTCTCTTGACAGTGGTGCACTTGTGGTTGCCTAGCACTAACGTAGACACCCTTGCACCATGGTGTAAGGTTGCCTGGCAAGCAGGCACAAAACGAAATCCTTAAAGGCATTTTCCTCTTGATAGCAGAATGCATATAAAGAGGAAGTAATGAGGAGAAATAATGATAGTTCTCCTTGTTACGCCTAGGTCAGGTAGGCACAACATTTTGCAGCAAACCCAGGTTTACAGCCCTTTGTAAATCTGGCATTGTGTCAAAAACCTTGAGTGGATGTGTGGGAATGCCCATACTCCTCCCATGGAATGCCTCCATGCCGCAAGGTACACAAGGCAGCAATATGTGCTACCTTGCATTACTTTGGATTTATTAAACCACGCAGAGCCATGCAAGGTGGCTTTGCTTGGCTTAGTGAAGGACACTAAAGGACTTGCGTGATGCAAGGGCAAATCAAGACCTTAGTTAATTTGGCCCTCAATGTGAAAAGAGCATATGAAAATTTGGCCGAAAATCAAACTCAATGCTCCAATAGAATTTAAGCATCATGCCAAATTGACCTCTGCAATATAATCCCAATTTCAATGATTTTACCTTTAATTATCAGACATTTTTCACATGAGTAGTCAGTCGAAGGTTTTAACCTATCCATGCAAGAATCCTTCTCCCAGCCACTCAAATAGGCATTTTCTCAGTTTGCTATTTTTCTAAGGATATACAAATAAACTTCATTGAAATCATGATGCTACCCTGATCAAAGAATAGGAGGTAGTATTCAACTCACTGAGCAGTCTCCTCCACATTGCATTTAGGGGTCGATTATGATGGCGGATGGACTGGAGTTAGTCAGCCATCGTGGTGGTGACTGGAACCGTCCGCAACACATGAGGCGGTTCCGCACACCAAATTAGGATGTGACCACCACCATGGTTGTCGCATCTTGCATTTTAACATTGCGGCAGGTGCTGCTGACAGTACCACCCGCCGTGATGTTAAAAGAGCATGTTGTGCATTTCAGTGCCCACTGTGGCAGGCAACACACGGTGCCGGCCACTTAGTGCACTGAAAAGTAGGGAGGTACCATGGGTACCCACAGTGCACATACACCTCCCTCCAACACATTGGGGGTCCGCAATGGGCCCCTTAAAAGAACATTCTCCAGCCTTTTCATGATGGTTTTGCCGTCATGGAAAGGCTGGATCACAGCCTACATCATAATATGGTGGACGGTGCCTGCTAGGCACCACCACCATTTTGTGCATGCAGAACGCTCCTCCAGAAAATCGGTTCGATTGCCTCTGGCGGTTCCTTGGCGGACGGTTTTTCATACACCATGGTCGCTGTGTGTCCGCCCGCCATCCTAATCTGGCAGGCGGTCAATCCACGTTTGATGGCAGACGCATCGCCACTGCACGGCTGACAGTGGCGGGCCTTCCGCCATCATAATAACCCCCTAAGTCCTGAGACTGTATCATGATGCTGTTTTCTGCTTCACACCAGCGTATGAGTCTGTGCACGCTTGTTAACATCATTAGCAGTTACAATACCTTGAATAATCTCTGAATTAATGTATGTTTTTCTGACAGCAGACCTCAGAAACAGAGGGAATTATTTACCTTTTTGTATTTCTGAGCTGTCACAAATCATGCATTAACTCTGAAACTTTTCAAGTTAATGTATGAGTTGAAAACTCCAAAAGAAGCGAACAGACCCCTTCTATACTGCACATAGCAGGAAACAACATTGTGATACTGCTCCTGATGAGATCTGGGTTGATGGCCCACCATGGCTAAAGATTTGTAGACAGTATACATGGTAGAATGGGAAGAGTCAATCCCCACACTCTCTCATATTTAGATCAAGAAATCGGGTGCTTTTTAGAACTATGTTCAATGTTTTGCCTTTGCTACTATCTTTCTGTCACTCTCTTGCATTCCCTTTTCTGCAGTTTATTTTTCTGCAATTCCTCTTTCTGCAATTCAGCCACGAAGATCCACTGTCGTCCTTTTAATTTTTGTTTGCATGCTATTTTCAAGAGAAGGATTTGGTGCTCTCTTTTGTGTTGTCTTTTTTTTACCAGAATTCTACAACATAATTGCTTTATCTTTCGACAATAGCTACATTATTGGACATGGTTCAATATTTTGCTGTCTTTGTGAATAACCTGTCTTGTCTACCACTTCAACCACTGGTCATCACCTCTCCAAACCCATACTAGCGCCACTTTCCCCAAGCTATATACCTTTCCACGCATAGTCAATTTATGAATACATCCAGATACAGTTCTGCTACCCCTGGAGTCAGGTCTCAGCTACAAATTCCCTAACGTAAATAAAAATAGACAAAATAACAACCCAGAATTACGTTTTGAGGTTAGTAGAAATGTTCCTCTATCCGTACGCCCACCCGTTTCGTGCACAAGCCCTTGTTAAAAAAGGATTTGATACTCCAGCTTTTTCATATTAAAATATGAGATGCATACATTAATGACGTTTTTAAATATGCGTGGGGTAATTTTCCTGGTCTTTTCACTCCCACTGTCACCAATATTGTTACCTTCCCCCTAGAGGCAGAGATGCTTCTGATGATGCAAAAGAGAGCATCTGTTAGTCACTTAATGTAAGGGTCAGAGAATTTTGTCCAGTAGTGATGATCTCCAGAGTCAGTAAGGACCTTAGCAAGTCACAATTGCTGGCCAGCCCATACAGTCCATGCAGTGACCACCCCTTGACTTGGAAAACTGCAGTTATCTCATGCCCATATATATAGGGTTTGTGTAACACTGCCAACTGAGGGTGCTGGCAGACACATGCACAAAAACATCACTTTTTCATTCCGATAACGACAGTCATTCCTACAAACCGAATGACAGCATACACCTTACCACTTTGTACAACCATCGACGAAGGTTCTTATGCCTTAAGCATTGTTCTGTTGTTCTAATTATAAAGGATTGTTAAATAATGCTTATACCCTAATTAATCAACGCCTTCTAACATTTGTTTTTCATTTCTTGTACACCGACATAGAGAGAATCCAGATGGCGTATCTTTGGAGCTCTGTTTGATGAACAAAATACCTACTGTAAAACCAGTCGACTGCACACTGCAGCCTGGAAGCCCCAGCACACTTTAAAATGCTGTAAAGCATCACTAGCAGGCGCTTTTATTTCCACCTCTGATTTGTAAATCTGAAGTTATTGCCCAAATTTCAAAATGGAGCTGGAGCTCCGAAGCACATTAACTCGTGCATTAAATTCAATATATCCCTGCAGCACTGTGCCTCCTATTTTAAAAGGTCACATCATTCGAGCCCAGCAGGAAAGAAGGAGCACCGCGTGCCAAGGAGTTATAAAGTAAACTTACACATTTATAGAGCGCTGACAGGCTACACACTAGTGTGCCTGTGCATAAGTACCGCGGGGATGCGCGTCACAGGCCAGGCTCTGAGATCTACTAAGTAAACAACCAGGGAAGATTGGAAAGGGCGGCACCGAGCCAGAAGCGCAGTTTACGGACAAGAAACGGTTTAGTTATTTAAGCTAGCCTTGGACTCAAAAATGGCTCATCCCGGTGAGCTGTGAAATTGACTTTAACTAAAAAATAAATACGGATGCTAATATCTCAACTAGATGTATTTTAATA
Organism: Lissotriton vulgaris; assembly: GCF_964263255.1. Classification (NCBI taxonomy): domain Eukaryota; kingdom Metazoa; phylum Chordata; class Amphibia; order Caudata; family Salamandridae; genus Lissotriton; species Lissotriton vulgaris. The sequence continues at coordinate 997,058,613 of NC_141696.1, read as the reverse complement.
GCTTGCAGTAGCAACAGAAGAGAGAAGGGTGGATTGTCAACACTGTGCTCGTTTGCACACTTCTTAAATTGTATCTTGCATGCAGGACGTTTCTATAAAGGGACTTTTTTCTTTCTTAAAAGTATGCATTTGCATATCTGTTTGTCAGTCTAATTGCTTTATGATAGAATTTCATCAGTGTATTGAAACACTTCATAAGCTAGAATAAACTCGGGAACTGCCAGTCATGCATAGAATAGTTCAAAAGGAATATCAATCAGGTCTTTATGTTAGACTATTAGACTAACAAACAAACACATAATATATACTTTTATTGATAAAACATTATGTATCCATTGATATAGATATATAATCATATCTAGATAGATAGATAGATAGATAGATAGATAGATAGATAGATAGATAGATAGATAGATAGATAGATAGATAGATAGATAGATAGATAGATAGATAGATAGATAGATAGATAGTAGGGAACTCTGGGTAATTTCCAGTTTTAGGTAGAGAGCAGCTCCCCCATACCTCCATATAAAACACTCTACACCACCACAGACACTTTAAAACTGCTCACCTCAAATGCGTGTTTTTCGAACAGAGTTTTAGGTATAGGATTAGCATACTGCCATCCACACAAAGCTAGAAAAGTGACAATGTCCTTTTTACAGCAAATCCTTTAGCATAAGATTAGCTACTGTCATCTATGCCAAGCTGGAAAATGACAAAAGCCTTATATCACTTCAGAAACAGTATTACAGCTCTGGATTGGAAAAATACCATCCAAGACTACGTAGGATGAATAAAAGCAGCCCCTTGCACGTGTTTTGATCTTATTAGAGCTTGTCAGAGAGACATAGCTTTGTCCAGACACAGGGAACACCCAGTATAAGTCAAAACAATAGCCTTTGAGCCTCAGAGTGCTGCATTAATTATGCAAAGAAGAACATAGGGAACTTTGAGTAATTCCTAAGGTTTAGATGGAGAGTAGCTCCTCCGTATGGATTACTATACAACACCACCAACACTCTAAAACTGCTCACATTAAATGTCTGATTTTCTAGCACCGTTTTAAAGAGTAGGATTGGCATATTGCCATGACAAAGGCCGATTACCACTCCACATTTTTGGATTGGTAAAATACCAATACCTTTGTTAAAATAGCATCTAAGCCGAACTGGAATCAATAAAAGCAGTACCTGACATGTGTTTTGCACCCAGTATAATTCTGGGTAGTTGCCAATTTTTAAGTGGAGAGCGGGTCTCCCATATGTAAGACTCTGCAACACCAATAACTCTCTAGTACTGCTCACCTCAAATGCCTGTTTTTCTAACAGATAATATATACATATATATATATATATATGAGTGAAAGGGCTCCCAAATTGAGTTTCTTCTCCCAGGAACCACAAAAATGACTCGCACACCAGGGTCCGTGTTGGAATTGCGTTTATTGGCGACGCGTTTCGACCAAACGGTCGACTTGGTGTTTGGGCTCGAATAAATAATTTATGCACCAGCTAAGGGTTCGTCTCGTCTTTTGCCCAGCAGCTTTTAAGACTTTGTATGCCATATATATATATATATATATATATATATATATATATATATATATATATACAAAAACAGATCACTCTCCAACTTCCTTCTGGCGAATAGAGAGACACGAACCACTGGAAGGAATGGCTTGATGTTAATTTTTATTCCTCAAAATATATATATATATAATATATGCGTGTTTCAATATATATACATAAATAGATACATATACACACATATATCAAACTTTACTTTACAACACAGGGTTAAGGCATGTGTTGTAAAGCCCTGCGTGGTATTAGAACACGTTGTAAAAGTCAATGCGCTGTAATACCCACAGGGGTAATGGCATGCTAGGTGAAGACTCACATTGTGATGATTGACATTCCTTTTGAACTACTCTATGCATGAACGGCAGTTCCTAATTTCACTCTAGCTGTGTGTGTGTGTGTTTGTGTGTGTGTGCACATATATTGTTTTGGGGTAAACACTAAACCCTTTTCAAATAAAAAAAAACCTTACCTCCCTTTAATTCTATATGCCTCTGAACCATAACAAACCTGTTGTAATGATACTTAATGATGCTTATGTGTTTAGTAATCAGCATCTCCCAGTGACCTTTTTGTGTTCTAGAATGATAAGCTGCCCTGGCTCAGAGTTAGAATGTTTTCATCGGTACTGAGATGAGCCTGCTGTCAGTTGGGTGGCTGAGCTATTGACACCTTTAACTAGGAATAAACTACTTTAGAAGATTTCCAGTTTACCAAGGAACCCACTATTTAACACTGGCGATGACTGGGTTAAACAACAGCTCAAATCCAGCTTCAGGAATCAGCGGTAATCTCATCTTTGCATAATTAAAGAAGCCGTCTCTACGTGGCTGTCTTACTTTAAAACTGGACTCTCAAGTAAGATTTTTCTTTTGTTCTATACTCAGCGCATGCAATTTAATAAGTCGGATTATCAAACTTCTGCTTACAAAGTGTTTGACTTTTTCGGCGTACATCTACAACGTTGTACAAAAGAAACAGATATTGACTGCCTCGGTGTACGTTTACACACAGCGCTGTTAGAGTGTTAAAATTTCATTTTATGAGACTTAACGCAACTTGTTTTTAACATTTAAACCTTCAATACATTTTAACGCGGACTTGGCGGTTGCACTATTCTGATTCAAATTGCACCCACTGTTTTTCTCGCGCTGTCACACTCTTCATTCCATCTTCAATTCAATCCTCATTGAAAGCCTGACGAAGACTCACATTGTGATGATTGACATTCCTTTTGAACTACTGTATGCATGAATGGCAGCTCCTAATTTCATGCTAGCTGTGTATGTGTGTGTGTGTGTGTGCACATACATTGTTTTGGGCGTAAACACCAAACCCCCTTCTATTAAAACAACCCTTACCTCCGTTTAATTCTATGTTACCCTGAATCATAACAAACCTTTTGTCCTTTACCCACACCTTCATCTAAAATCACCCTTACTTCCATTCATCTCTGCCCATCCCTTATGTCTAAAATCACCTTTTACTCCCCTTTGCCTTTACTCACACCTTAACCCTAAAATCACCTTTACCTCCATTCATCTCTACCCACCCCTTAACTCTAAAATCAGCCTTTACTCCCCTTTGCTTTACTCACCCCATAATCCTAAAATCATCTTTGCTTTCCTTACCTCTACCCAGCCCATAACCCTAAAATCACGTTTACCTCCGTTTATCTCTTTTCACCCTTTTTTTTAAGTTCAAATAAAATTTTTATTAGGGTAAACAGAATTATCATTACAAAAAGTAAAATGCAATACATCAATAGCGATAGGAATAATAAGCTAGGATAACATTATTAAAGTACATCAAAAATAAAAAGCGAAGGGGAAAAAGAGGAGAAGGGTAATCAAAAAATAGTAAATGAGGCTTGGGATGCAAGGTGTATACTCGATGAGGCTTTGTTCTTCAGGAGATAGTGCAAATATAAGCTGAAAACGAAGTGTTAAATAAAGAGAGGGAACAAAAGGCAATTCATGGGGGTTTCAAGACCTCTTGCTGCATGACTGACTGTATGAGTGAGTGATTAAATGTGTCTCACTGAGTGCATGGGTTAGTGACTAAACTGTTAATTTGTGCATCATTATGTCTGTTGTTCTGTAAACTGTTGCATGTGTTGATAAGTAGCTATATGAGTAACTATATGGGTTATTGATTGGTTGCCCAAGTATTTGTTTGGGAGACTGAGTGTGTGTGTGGGTGGCTGGGAGGTGTATGACTCTGTGCATAGATGTGTGAGCAGTTGATTCACTAGATGTATGGTTTCAAAAGTGCATGTGGAAACAGCTGTATGGGCGGTTGACTGTGTGCATGAGTGTATTGGTGAGTGAATGGATATCTCAGTGCTACATGTCAAAGTAAGTACATATGTAAAACACAGTACATGTGAGAGTTGACATATATAAATAACTGTGCATAAGAGCCAGTGAATGTGTGAGTGGCTGTATGGATCATTGTGAACTTGTATCAGGGATTGTATAAGAGAGTAAATATGTGTTAGTATATGTTTGAATAAGTAAAGTTTGTATAACTGTATAGTTGAGGAAATGACTAGGTGTGTGAGTAACTCCATGGATGAGTGACAGTCTGTGAGTGTCTGTTTACACTGATTGTATCTAAGGTTATATTAGAGTCTGAAGAGGTTCATCGTATTATCACATGAATGATATCATCAGTGATGTGATCAGTAATGTCAAATGAGATGTCATCAGTGATGTCATCAGTGATGTCATTTGAGATGTCATCAGTGATGTCATCAGTGATGTCACTGACCATGTCATGAATGATGTAATATGTGACATCATCAGCAGTGGATTGCGGGTGCGCGATATATAGTTAGTGCAACTAACTATATATGGAATTTCAATGGTTTTGTGTGAGTAAAATAAGGTTTTGTAAATGCGAATTCCTAACTATATATGGTCTATAACCTATGGTTTTTTCAGTGAATTTTCAAGGTTTTGTAAATGCTAATTCCTAACTATATATGGTCTATAGCCTATGGTTTTTTCAGTGAATATATATATATACATACATATATAAACATATATCATCTGTATATCTATATAAATACAAACATAAATGCATGCATACATATACTTATATGCATACAGATGCATGTTATTTACATGAAAGTTGAAAAAACACTAATAAAAGCAGAGCTAAAAAGCCACCTCATTACAAACAGAATGGCTTTAACTTAAACGAGGGCGAGATCTATTGCATTTTCAATGCTTGTTTACTTTGGTTCCATCAAGAAGGCATTCAGATGTGTCACACATTTGCCATAAATTCTGAATGTTAGCACTCTAGTTGCACATTAGATCACTGTAGTAAAGCTACTGCTCACCAGGGACGTCTGCTGCTGGTATTCAAAGTGCATGTTTCAGTCTGCATGTCAGAATTTTTTTAATGAAATAGAAGAGGATTTGAGAAGTCACTCAAAATGATCCCTAATTTTTCTTTCTGAAGCACTAATCATACTTTCTATGGCAAAATTAACCCCCTCATGTTGTTCCTTTTTAAATTGAGTGTTTTCAGACTTACCACTTCATTCCAAATCAAGATGGCTTCTGGTGTGCCATACTTTTGTCATAAGTAAGACTGTTAGCGCTCTAGTTGTTCTTTAGAACACTCTGGGACATTCTGTCATTGGGCTATACTTGGGGTACATCTGGGTGATATTTGGGCTACATTTAGGCTCTTGTCTCTGGTGGCCATCTTGGGAGACTGTATGTCAGAATTTTTTAATGAAATTGAAGAGGGTTTGAGAAGTCACTCAAAATGTGCCCTAATTTTTCTTTCTGCAGCACTAATCATAATTCATATGGCAAAATATACCCCCTCATTTTGTTCCTTTTTAAATTAAATGTTTTAAGAGTTACCACTTTATTCCAATCAAGATGGCTTCAGGTGTGCCATACCTTTGTAATAAGTAGGACTGTTAGCGCTCTAGTTGTTCTTTAGAACACTCTGGGACAATCTGTCATTGGGCTATACTTGGGCTACATCTGGGTGATATTTGGGCTACATTTGGGCTCTTTTGTCTCTGGTGGCCATTTTGGGAGACTGCATGTCAGAATTTTTTAATGAAATAGAAGAGGATTTGAAAAGTCACTCAAAATGTGCCCTAATTTTTCTTTCTGCAGCACTAATAATACCTTCTATTGCATAATATACCCCCTCATTTTGTTCCTTTTTAAATTAAATGTTTTAAGAGTTACCACTTTATTCCCATCACGATGGCTCCAGGTGTGCTATACCTTTGTAATAAGTAGGACTGTTAGCGCTCTAGTTGTTCTTTAGAACACTCTGGGACATTCTGTCATTGGGCTATACTTGGGCTACATCTGGGTGATATTTGGGCTACATTTGGGCTCTTTTGTCTCTGGTGGCCATTTTGGGAGACTGCATGTCAGAATGTTTTTATGAAATAGAAAAGGATTTGAGAAGTCACTCAAAATGTGCCCTAATTTTTCATTCTGCAGCACTAATCATACTTTCTATGGCAAAATATACCCCCTCATGATGTTTCTTTTTAAATTAAATGTTTTAAGAGTTACCACTTTATTCCAATCAAGATGGCTTCAGGTGTGCCATACCTTTGTAATAAGTAGGACTGTTAGCGCTCTAGTTGTTCTTTAGAACACTCTGGGACATTCTGTCATTGGGCTATACTTGGGCTACATCTGGGTGATATTTGGGCTACATTTGGGCACTTTGGTCTCTGGTGGCCATTTTGGGAGACTGCATGTCAGAATGTTTTAATGAAATGGAAAAGGATTTGAGAAGTCACTCAAAATGTGCCCTAATTTTTCATTCTGCAGCACTAATCATACTTTCTATGGCAAAATATACCCCCTCATGTTGTTTCTTTTTAAATTAAATGTTTTAAGAGTTACCACTTTATTCCAATCAAGATGGCTTCAGGTGTGCCATACCTTTGTAATAAGTAGGACTGTTAGCGCTCTAGCTGTTCTTTTGAACACTCTAGGAGGCTGCAGTAGAACACAAAGGAATCAACTGACAGTCTCTGTCCTTGTTGGATGTACATGTTTTACTGAGAATGTCAGACTTCATTTTCACATGACTGAGAAAGATATTGTGAATTTACAGAAAATATGCTTTCAGTTTAGCTTATAGATCCCCTTCCAAACCACTGTGGGAAAATCATGAGATATTAGTTTTCTTTCAAACAATATTCATGATATCACAGCAGAAGGTTTTTCACATGGTAAAATCACCTTAGAACCCACCACAATTCCTAAAACGAGTATGGTACCATCAACAAATGATTTATAATGTAACTAAAGTCCTAAAACCCTCTATTAACTACAATGCTTTTTAATGAGGTGCTATCATGTATATTGGTCCCAAGATGGCTGCCAACACTTCTTGGATGAAGTGCTGACAGCCAATCAGATCAGATGTGTGGTTAGGCTCCGCCCAGATATATATCTTTTTTGAACCTAAATTACTCAAAATCCACTGGAGCACATATATTGAGAGCTAGCAAAGGCACATCGGGCTAACAGTCCCCACAATTTTGCCAAGTTTCGTGCAAATCCATTCAGCCGTTCGAGCTAAAAGTGAGGCCAACCGCCCTATGGAAATTAACATGGGAAAAACGCATTTTGGGACCCCCTTTTTTCTCGGCCCCCCCTTGATGAAACCCCCCCCAAATTGTTGCACAACGTTTTAATTTTCAAATGCGCTGCGTTAGACCAGAGGCGCATAAGTCTTGCCCCAGTAGCGCGAGTCTTTGTTCCCTCTACGTCTGCTGGCGGCTGCACGCTTCTCTGGTCCTAGTTCTCCAAAGAAGAACACTGCCATCCAACCTAACAGATCGCAGGTACTCTGAACCACAAGGCCAGAATAAAAGCTATTATACAAGGAATCATTTTTGTGTCCAGACCTGAATCACCTTACCATAAACTTTCAACACGTTACGGATAAGGGACAATTACAAAGACAAAGCCCGAACGTTGCTCTAAGACACTCTCGGCCCAATCAACCACGCCAGCATAGAGGAAGATCATTCTAACCATACAGATCGGTCTCTCATACCAAAGAGGACCATATGTACACCACAACAGAAATTGATTTTTTGTCTTGATAAAGGTGGATAGAATTCCAAAAGACCACCGAAACGCGTTGACGCCTTAATACAGTGTGATTCGTGGCTCAAACATCGTTGTTGATACAGTATTACCACATATGTACATTACGTTGTCCCAAAAGAGCATCAGAACACACGCCTTGTATTGTAAAAATCATATGTCTTACTGTTTTTCTGTCTGTTTCTAGCAATATTGCGGGTCAATATTGTTTATGTACTGTTTTTTTATAATTCCTATTTTAACCTGTGTTAAGCAGTGATTTATATTTTCTGCTTTTTTAACTTTACTGTATACAATAAATTTTGCTAATTTTTTACTCCAGATCTAATTGTCATAGTTCCTTAAAAGGTTTTTTCTCATTTATAGTGTTTATGTATATGACTTTGTTCAAGGGAATAGCTTTTTTTTTCTTCTCTTTTAAACATACCAATTCTTTTCAGACTTGCACTTGTAACCTCAATTATTTTCAGTCTAATTATCTGGATGTTTTCACCCTATTTTAGGATATTGTAAGGCTGACACATCTGACTTTTTTAGGACATCATTATTTGTTACAAAGGAATACGCACACAAAATACGATAATGTGATTTAACAAGAAGATATGCAGGAATCTGGAAATTGATCAGATGTGTTCAAGAAGTTATTGCTTCTTGCTAATCATCCCATAGACCTGCAAGTACCAATTCAAACAACACAACTTAGAACCAGACCGGATAGGTTTGAAAATCCTATTTGGTCTATTCTACAGAGCCTCAAAATTGTGTGTAGTGATTTGAATAGGGAATTGATGACTTTAATGAAACAATGTATATGAATGGGAATGGATTGCACTTCACCAGACTCTTGTATTGACATGCCTTCTAAACAAAATTGAAATTGGCAATAGAAAATAAATCATTTTTACATTATCATAGTTTAAAAAAAGAAAACATCACATAGAACAATGTTAATTCTTTTATGGAAAGCATGACATTTGCTATAACTGAATGGCCTACCCTTCTGTTCCTAATGCAGTGTTTTAAAATGTGCCTGTAGCAATCAAATCCCCAAGTACATGGGTGCAATCTGCCATGCCACATTTCTGTTAAAAACATTATATAAAACGTATAGACTATGAAATCTTGTTCAGCATCTATTTTTTTAGCAGAGTGGGTGTCTATCAGTACTCAGGTCAACAAATACAGAATCTCATCTTCCTGGGAATGGACCACATGCAGCAGTGGGTTATAACTTCTTGGTCATGTGACTTATTTAACAAGTTGATTGAGCATATAGTCCCAGGCCCGGGGATATAGGCTAGCTAGTGATAAGACTAGTCTTTGAATTTGATTATGAACAGACCCACTAGAATTATGCAACAGAGGACCAAATTATGCAGCTAGGTTCACTAAATTATCCAGAAAGAGAATGGAAATTATGTGGCATAATGTGGCACTTGCTGCAACCTTATAATTTCACAATTTGCAATTGTACACACATTAATAATGCATATTCAAAGGTTTCACCTTATGGGTACCACTTTGACACTTGGATACAGATATTGATAGGTGTGCAAACTGCAATAGAGAATGTGGGTTATATAGCAAATGCTATGAATACATAATAATTGGAAAACACCACAGTCTGCATAATTGCTGAATTCTAGCAGCCCCTATTATGAGCAACACATGCTGGCATAGTTTTCTAGGGTTCAAGTCGATAATTCCAGCAACATCTCAGTTCACTGAATGTGTAAGTTGTCCATAAGGGCAAAAGGGCAATATGTCTTGATTCGTCTTTGACCGAATGGGTCATGAAAGGTCTGTCTCCTACACCCTGCAGGTGATGATCAATTTGACCTATTATGGTTAGCAGCTGATGATTTGCTCATCAGCTTACTGAAAGCCCCTACCACAAACAGCTATCCCATTGCTACTCCTAAATGAAGTGAGGATGGCGATTTAAAGTAAAGAAGGTATAAATTAATGAAACAATTAGTGTTCTACTAACTATAGACCCAGCAAATTTCCATGGGTACCTACCTACCTGTCACATAAAATAAAATATTAAGTGGGATTCTAAAACATATGTTTTGTTCTAAAAGTACGATTGACTAACGAATGCTGGTTGCGGCAACAAGGAACTGGATGATCATACACCAGTTGGGCCAGGGTCTTAAGCTCCCAATGCTGGAACTTCTTCTGCAATATAAAACTACTCAGAAAGACATTTATTGAGAAAAGACTACATGGAAACAACTTGCACTATTTATGCGAATTGTCGTATGACCTGTGATTGAATGTTACGCCCTGATGATGACCTTGCTATAAAAGCGCATGCATCCCCGGTTAATACAGGGGTCAAAACGCGTTGGCACTAATTCTGGGGAAGAAGTTTGAGATCCTTCTCTACACCTAATTCAAGTATACCACTTGCGGATATTTGACAGTGATATATGGGACTGAAAAAAATAATTGGTCAGGTAGAATTAAGAGAATCAATCCTAAAGTTGTACATTCATCCCCAGAGGGGGAACACATTAGGTGTAGTGAGTTGAAAATAAATTGGACATTACGCATTTTTCCAAACTTTAGCAGATTTTGGATTGTGTTAGACAAGTTTTCCTTAGTTGCTATGAGTTACCAATTTTTTTTCTTTTCTATATATATGTCTATGTAGTATTGTTTTTTGTTGAGTGGATTACATGTTGTATATATATTGTTAATGTCATATGTATTGCAGATGAAGAGATCTAGATAAAATGAAAAATGTTTGATTAAAACGAGTGCAAAAAATAAAATATTAGGTTATCCTTTCAAACACAGTGGATTCAAATGGATGTTGAGTTAATAAAGTGGATCATAAAAAAAACAACGTATTCTATTTACAATTTTTGTGTACTGGTAAGCAGAGAAATGAAGGGCAGCATGTTGATGGAGACAAAACTATCTCTCTGTATGTCCCTTACCAAAAACAGATTCTAAATGGTATTAGGACCAGGAGTTAAAGGAAAGACATTGTAAAAGAAAGCCACCTGATTGCTAGCTGTCATGACTTAATTGTGCTCTATATTGTGGGCCTGTTTACTAATTTAAAAACCCTTATTTATTATGAAGTGCCTCCCAAAGTTTCCTCAATCACTACAAAAAAGCCAAACTCTTTTTCAGCCGATTTTAAAATAGGCAATACCTCTAAAAATTCAGCTATGATGCATAATTGTGCAAAACTGTACTTTGCCTTTAACCAATTAAAGTGATGAATGCTGGGACAAATATGTTTCATTGACCCTACACATCTCAAGCTCCAAATTCCTGTCCAAAACTTTGATGCTCACAATGATAATATGGAACACGTTTATCATGGATATCTATCACAATATGCAAATGTTTTTCTGGCTTTCAAAGTGTACCCCTCTCTAACACCTACTACAGAAGGAGGTCTATGTGGTACATGGCGTATGCCAGCTCTTGTCTCAGACCTAACCGGCCCACAAGACATGTTTTCACCTTACTTTGGAGACAGAGGTATTAAAGTATTCAAAGAAAACTTGATTTATCCCTTCCTTAGTTGATCTAAGGAAGATTTTGATAACTTCCCGGTTTTGTGACCCTGGTATAAAGAATTACCCAATCATTAGTTCTGGCTAGCCTTGGAAAGTCTGTTATCAGGTTCCACAGATAAATAATTTCTTCACCTTTCTCTTGGCAGAGTTATAGTTTCCAATACATAACGTATAGTTGAAGTGGCATTGGGGTCAGCTCCTTGCTCTTATGACACTGTGACACTGCAGCTTTGCTGTTGTTGGATCTGGGTGCGGCCTGCAACATCATATCTCACAGCCGCTTCTTAGAGCAGCTGCGGGGTTTCATGGTCAGTCATCGGGCTTTCAAATGGCTTGCATTCTTTCTGCAGGGCAGCATTTTTCAGGTCCTGCAGAGGCCTTTCAGCTCACAGGTTGTTCTACTGTACCAGTGGGTGGCACAGGGCTCCTCACTGAGCCCTACCCTATTGAATCTTTACATGCTCCCCCCTGGCTGATATCACTGAGCGTTATGAATTTGATATCATATGCAGATGACACTCAGCTGATTGTCACCCTATTGCAGAATTCTGCTATTGCTCCCATCTCCCTGAGGACCTGCCTGTCAAAGGTAGCTCAATGGATGGACCTCAACTGCCTGAAACTAAGTGCAGGTAAGACTGAGGTACTCCTCCTCGGCAGCCAGCTTCAATCTGGTCCCCTAATAGGTGACCAGTGTCATTGGGTTCTTTTCCACTCCAAAGCTTAGGGTTAAAAACCTAGGCATTTGGTTTGATGAAAATCTCACCTTTCACATTCAAATCATGGCCTAAGCAGGCAAGTGTTTTGGTATCCAGAAATCTCTCAAAAACATCATTAGCCTCCTACCTGTATCTGCCTAGAAGACAGTAATCCGGACATAAGTTATATCTCGGCAGGATTACTTTAACATCTTACATCTGGGAGTCTCTTAGTGTAGTCTTATGAGGCTCCAACGTGTCCAGAACTCGGCAGCACTGCTTTTGTTAAACCTTCTGAAACAGGCATCCATTTGCTCGGTACTTCCTTTCTTTCAAAGTCTTCTGTTTTTGTTACAAAATATTTAGAAAGACAGGTGTGACTCATTTGCACCCACTCATTACACCCTATTCTCCTCTGAGACATCTAAGGTCTTCCGATGCCTTGTTAGCTCAGGCCCTCCGACTAAAAAAAGTTTGCACTGGTGGGAGATCTCTTTGCTTCCTCGCATCCAAGTTTTGGAACTCTCTTCTGTTTCAGCTGAAGCTATCTAAGACAGAACCTCTTTTCCAAAGAAATTTGAAAAAACCTGGCTCTTCAGATATGCTGTCTCTGTTTCATTTGGCTTTTGTGATTTCTTTTGGGAGTTTGACCTATTAGCGCTGGGACACTCCTGTTGGAGTAGCTATGCACTTTACAATCTTCTTTCACTCATTGATTCAATGGTTTTGTTGTCTATCTCAGTTACCTGCTCTTGATTCAAAGGCGTTCCTCCTTAATTTTTATATTTGTTTCACATTTTCATTTTAGTGTTCTGATTAGATGAGTTGTATAATACCACAGCTAACTTTAGGGAACTCTTTTTTCTTTCGCAATGAACATTCAATGAGTTTGCACGTTTCCTATCTCCACTTGCTCCTCTACCAACCCTCTCACACATTCTGTTTCCTCCCTTCCCCTGCTTTCTGATGCGTCCCATCCTGATTTCTGTTATAAATATTTTCATCTTTTTCACGTTTTTTTAACAGAGGGCCAGCGGCTGCAAAGTGGTCCCAGACCACTCTCCTCCTTTCATGAATTCGAACACACTTGTTATTCTTTTTTCTGTTTAAATGTGATTTTGCCAATCGAACATGGCAATCCATCGTCATAGAACAGTATAGTAAAGTTGTCCATGATGTGTCATGACGCATGCGCAAACACATGTGTGCGACGGTAATGATCTTGCACAGGGTTTTCTTTAATAGACAACCATTTTCAAGATTTTGGCCATGCCTGCACATGAGTCTTGAAGCATGCATTTCAATGTGAATGCCAAAAAGCATTGGCAAAGCCAATAGCTCAGCCTTACTAAGCCAGGACCTATTAGTTCTGCAAATACTTGTTTTCTTTTGATTCCCCATACCCTTTTTTTTTTGGTTTGTGTTTATGGTTTACACTTTTAGCAGTCCACATTTTATATGTTTTTTTGTTGTTGTTATGTTGTAAAGATAACTAAACACTAATAACATGTTGAAACATTCATAGACTCTTTTAACCTGTATTTGTGTCATCTCTATAGTGGCTGCTTGATCTGTGAGTCCTTTTTGGTGATAGTGGTTTATGTGATCATGTTATCTTTTATTTGTGTGATGTTCATGCAATTAATAAAGGCAAGGGAACTGTATAAATATAACAAGTATTTGAGGTTCACAAGCCCGGCACGGAGCCCGGTGACTACATCACCCAGGCCATGTTTTAAATTGAGGGGATGGAGCTAGTGAACCCCTCTCGGAGCCTCCTTGAGGCCCCTGGGACCACATCTCTGAGGCCAGTTACAAAGTGAATGGGTGGGGCATGCAGCCCCCTCCCCAAATCATAATATGCCTAAGCTACGCCATCTCCCATGGTAGGCTCAATGACTGTGTCCCAGGGACCCATCCCCAGGGGTACCATGGTTATCTTGACCTTGAGAGGGCTAGCAGGGAAGTTTTTCCCTGCCTGTGCTCTTGCAGATTAGGGAACCCTAGAATGAATCCCACGCTTGTAGGAGCAAAAGAAAAGCTGCTCCCTTGGGTTGGGAGCAATACCGGCTCTTGCTAGCAAATGGTTGGCTGCCTGTGAGGGGTTGGATGCAGGGCCTAGTAGCAGGTTATTTCAAGTAACTATAATTCATGTTTTAAAGTCGCTACAGCCTGCTATGCTCTGCTTATAACCTAACATATTACATCACTCATGACATGTTCTATGATATCATTGATAGCATGACTGCAACATCTAAAATTACACCTTTGATGTCAACACTCTGCATGGTGGGGGTGCAAGATATAATTTTGGGAACAAGTTATAGTTACTTGAAATAAATGTAAAAATGAAATTTCAGTGATTCTATAACGTCCCTTTAACCTTTTTTTTTTTTCAGGGACGGTTGGACGGACTGTACTTGTGTTTCCGAAGATTTGGAGTAATGGGACTGTGACGGAACAACTGGGGTTATTTTAAAGTTCTGGTGGGAGTGCCTTTGTTGAAGCTGGCATTTGAAAAAGGAAATTGCTCCGAAACGCGTCATGCCCTAAACTTTTTAAGTGAAAAATAAATCCTTTTCCAAATTCCCCATTGTGTCCCTCCCATTCTTTGTGAATTTCAGAACATTCCGTGGTATGTGTTTTGCGCTAGCCCTGAGCCCAATTGAGGTGACCCGCCTTCACAAAGAGGACAAAGTCAGCTGGGCAGCTTCGGCAACTTTTTCATTTCACCAAGGTATTGGTACAGCTTTGACCACCGCATACTCGCTTGACAGAAGTGCCGCTTCTCTTCACAGTCTGTGACTTCACTGAGGAATTTTGGAACATTGTATCCTTGTGGAAGCAACGGAGATCTATGCGGTTGAAGGCAATGCGTACTTGGGAGAGGAAATTGTTTTCGCCAACAACGAGCTGCCTCATTATCACAGCAGTGTTCTACATTTCATCCGGTACCCCAGTGGGACACAAGTGGCTGGGCAAAGGAACTTACCTGGCATGCGGTGAGAATTTCATGTTGGGACTTTCTAGTCAGCCAATGCGTCTACAGGTCCATTTGTAACTCTGACCCAGCCCACCTGGATGGCCACCAATGGCGGAACCCCTGGGGTTATTTTGAAGATCTGGTGGGAATTCCTTTGTTAAAGCTGGCATTTGAAAAAGGAAATTGCTCCGAAACGAGTCATGCCCTAAGATTTTTTAGTGAAAAATAAATCCTTTCCCAAATTTCCTGCTGTGTCCCTCCCGTTCTTTGTGAATTTCAGAAGTTATGTGGTATGTGTTTTGCGCTAGCTCTGAGTGCGATTAAGGTGACCCGCCTTCACAAAGAGGACAAAGTCAGCTGGGCAGCTTCGGCAACTTTTTCATTTCAACAAAATATTGGTACGGCTTTGACCCATCGCATCCTCGCTTGATGGAAGTGCTGCTGCTCATCGCAGTCCGTGACTTCAAGGAGAAATCTTGGAACATTGTATCCTTGTTTTTCATGCCGGATGCAATGGGGATCTATGCGGTTGAAGGAGTTGGGGACTCAGGAGAGGAAAATGTTTCGCCAACAACGAGCTGCCTCAGTTCACAGTAGCGTTCTACATTTCATCCTGTACCCCAGTGGGACACAAGAGGCTGGGCAAAGGAACTTACCTGGCATGCGGTGAGAATTGCATGTTGGGACTTGTAGTCAGCCAATGCGTCTACAGGTCCATTTGTAACTCTGACCCAGCCCAACTGGATGGCCACCAATGGTGGAACAACTGGGGTTATTTTAAAGATCTGGTGGGAGTGTCTTTGTTGAAGCTGGCATTTGAAAAAGGAAATTGCTCCGAAACGCGTCATGCCCTAAGCTTTTTTAGTGAAAAATATATCATTTCCTGAATTCCCCGTTGTGTCCCTCACATTCTTTGTGAATTTCAGAACGTTCCGTGGTGTATATATATATATATATGTATATATTCACCGAACTCCGGCGAGAAAGCCAAATAAACAACAGGCCCTCCAGGATGTATATATATTGTCACCATACTTCTTCTCACATCCCCCAAAGGGACTAGGTGCAGACATCAAGATCTCCAGTTGCAATGATTTTGTTTTTGCTTAACTTATCCGCCATTATACGTTTTGGTCACAGACGTGACCTTGTTCACTCACCTCACAGTTTGTTCATGGAGATCTTACATAGAGCCATGTGACTAAGACATAGAAAAAAGATTTTGCTCAAAAGCTCATTATATGTAACCAATACATAAGCTTGTTTTCTGTACTTATGCACATATTTACATTTCATAATCTGTATGGCTGAGACATAAGTATCAACAAATATCAAAAGAGTGCCAATGTTGCTACACCCTTCACAAACACTTACCAGTGCATTGAGCAAAACAATGTCACACCAACCTCTTTTCCATTGGATTTAATCACAGAAGAATTTCTTCACAAATCTGAATTCACAAATTATCAGAAAAGCATATACAATCAACTTATATCTCTGATTTAAATTACTAATACCAAGCTCTTAATTTTCCCACATTTATACACACGCACATATATTCAGTTGAACTTAAAAGCATTCTCCATACTCCATTCACTCTACCAGATTCACTACCTCAGTCATTCATACATTCATACTCCTACCTAACAAAAACCTGTGAAACAATAAAATATATTTACAAAACATCCACTTAATGTGACATCAAACACAAAAGGCATAAGCCATCAATGTAATGAATTTAACCCAATTCAGAACAACTACAATATTTCTATTAGATTGACCAGAAAGCCGTGGTCTACGTGTTTCGAGTACCTCCCAGTGCGGGGACTCTCATCCGGACCAAAGTGGCTCAAAAATCATAAATAAAAGACTTTACTTACTCTCATAAGCAACCCCTATCTCTTACTTTCTGCTGCCTATAAGAACCCTTGCCTTAATCATCACTTTTCATGAGCGATCATATCCGTTCCCAAAGCATTTACAACCGCAACAGCAAACGGCCAATTGTCACAGTCCTGTCTAGTCAAATCGCCAGATTTACATGAGGCACAGGGTCAGATTGATTTGCATATGGCCATGTCTGAACTGGGGTGGCTGAGTGAGCTAAAGAATGGTGATGGATTAAATCCAGATCAGTTGACTAGGGGTGAGTGTTTGATTTGCTCAAACGCTCCGTCCATCATCCCCTTTTGTATCACTTTGCTCGCCCTAAGTTGGCAGGGTATGCTCAGACGTGAGTCCCTTGCTCACTTGGCCACTGGATTCAAGATAGCCTGGCTGATGAGGATTATGAATCCGAAACCGGTCCCAGGATGCTTGTTTCCGGTCCAGGGAAGACATGGCTTGGCAGTTCGGGCTAGACTGTTCTCATGAGGCACAGGGTCAGACTGATTTGCATATGGCCATGCCTGAACTGGGGTGGCTGAGTGAGCTAAAGAATGGGGATGGATTAAACCCAGATCAGTTGACTGGGGGTGAGTGTTTGATTTGCTCAAACGCTCCGTCCATCATCCCCTTTTGTATCGCAAGTGCAAAGGCACACTCAATGGCAGTCTAGACTGCGGACAGCACAGGTCACAACTTGAGCTATAATGTCCCTGAAACATACACATTTCAACAATGTATTCCATACATGTTTCATCTTTTATTTCAATCGTGATTACAGATTACGCAGTCCAGTAGGCAACCCGCCGACTACCAGACGTACCACTAACTCAGTGCACCATAAATAATCGCCACGTTGCCTTATTAAGGCAAAGTTCAGTAGCCAAAAGACATTCTTAGCAGTACGGTCTGCCTGAACCACACATCATCGCAGGTTCCATATAAACCGACCCTACCTTAGTGCACCACAACTCATGAACCCTTTACAATAGAATCTTCTGTGTATAATTTCACATGTAGTGCTCCTACCTTTTTACAGCAGAAGTCATAAACCATTTACGATTGAATATCTATGTATGATATCATGATTACTATTCTGCTTGTTACCAACAGAAACGTAATAAAATGGAGTCGAGCACACGTGCCCGTACACACTTCAACTATCTATTTATGTCTGTGTATTTATTATGTTTGTAAAATGCTGCTCCTATGCCCTACCACATTATATTGTGATATAAATAGCGTATACAACCATCTTACCTCTGACAGTAAGTGTGGGCTATTCCTCCTTTTTTTTATTTTTATTTTTAGCATATTTATATAGCGCAAAATCAACCCAAAACTATATCAGCAATTTACATGAGCACCGTATTTACAATACATCTTCAGGCACGAGTAGATTACATCATTACTCTACAATAACAGGATGATTGTGGACGCAACTGTGAGCCTCGAACACTGATTTCGAGCACCAAGTTCAACAGTGTATCTGAATGACCACATACGTATATATATTATCTGCCTTTCATGTGCCAAAAACTGTAAATTAAACCTTTCACAGCCCTGTATTACTACAGCTACAACACTCCACTGAATGTACAACAAACATTCATAATCGCCGAAATGCGTCATGTCCACAATCTTTTATGTATGCAACTATGAAAGAATATAGATTCAGTGTTACCCCGTACCTTCCATGTTGGCCATGTTGTGGAACTTTACAGATATAATGACACATTTGCGTTTAAGAACCGGGTGACGTCAGCACTACAAGACAGACACCCGAATCACTTGATTTCTCATATAGCTCATGACGGAACCACGCCCATAGCTCCGAAATCATGGTTCAGAGCTTTGTGCAACACTGGCATAGGTCAGGCCAGCCCACTCCGCTTAATCTTCCAGGAAAAAACAAAAACTCAACATTGCCCAGATTTCCATTGTACTGATTTCTTATTTCCAGGTTTAGTTGTCAGAATGGCACACACACACTCCCTCATGCCTGGTATACACCCACACCACACCCATCCAGCACATGCGTCACTACACATGTGACCCTACCAATAAAAAAGACGGGGCGCACGTGCATTACGTCATTTTAGAGTTGCTTCCATCGCAAGCGCTGTGATGGCCTGTCCTAGTGGTTCGGACACCTCATGTAGGCCCAAACCACCGAGTAGGGGGCCCACCACTACGTGCATGGCCTCTTTGGTCACTGAGTTAGTGGTACCGCAAGGAATGAGCGGGTGAGGAACCTGCGATGAAGTTAGGTGCATGAGTATGTCCTTTCCCATAACGATATCAAGACTCGTCCCCATACGTCAGACTTCTTGGTGGCAGAGCAGGACTGCATGATGTAGAAGGTGTCCTGTCCACGAAAAGGTGAGCAATGAGGCCTGGGTGCGCATCTGAAGGAGTCAATGGGGTGCAGCAGACTGGATACAAAAAGGTAACGCAGCGATTTAGGCGTACGCAGTCCTATATACCATATCTTATTGCATTTATATCTTTTTTTCCAATATCAGGAAGGTTTTTATAATCGCTCAAATGTCTGACGCTCGTGATGATTGAAACCACGTGTATCACTTTGCGCCACTTGCTTTCGAAACCGGATAAAAAAAACATTACTACTATAGTAATTCTTTCAAAAATCGAAGCCTATTAAACAAGTTGGAACTGTACAAATAGTTGTTGTTAAATGCGTGAGGGAAGGTGTGTGAAAGGGCGATCTAATTCTACTCCACATTAAGATAGTAACAATTACCAATCATAACATCTTTCTTTTACTATCTTTTAGATGTAGAGCTTCAGGGTGCATTATGTACCGGCAAGTGGTGAAAAACACACCAGTGACAGAAAGGTGAGCTGCAAATATTCTTTTCAATCACTTCCTCTCTCCTTTGATAAAGAAATGAAACACAATGTTAACTTCCTTTTTATCTTACAGGTTGTGTTTCACAAATTGGCGTGCCCCTCCCAAACACCTCCAAGCTCAACGTTCGTGCATTCTGCAATGATGCATGGCCATCGTAACAACGTCTGAAAAGGCTGCTTCAACATGTGGTGCACCCTTTTTGAATCACGCAAATGGCACAAGGTGAGGAAAGAAGCTTGTTTCCGAATCAACGACAAGTCATCTGTGGACGGAGAGAGTGGGTAGTGTGCAGCAGCTTCACTACGTAGGAATGTACAATTAACTCCGAGCAGTGAGAATAGATATAGATACAAGCCCCTTGCACCACTTTTGGGTCACTTTTAACATTGGAAAGGTGTTGCAAGGAGCTTGTAAATCTGCCTCTGAGTTCGCAAGAAAAAGCACTCACCTTCGGACTCTGGGAGTCGATGGGGTGCAACAGACTGGGTACGCAGTATTGAGAACTCACAGCTATGCAGTGGGAGTGCATGGGATATAGTACTTTGGATGAAAAACAGCACACAGACACCTCCTTACAGTGGAAGTTGATGAAATACAGTATCCTGTCTCTACAAAGACATAAAGTAAAAATATACTTGTGCAGTTGTATATACTCTGCTATAACTAACTCTATACTATCTTTCAGATTACTAAACTAGAGGGTGCACTATGAACCGGCATGTGCTTGGACACACAACGGAGGCAAAAAGGTGAGCTACGAAGATTTTCTCCAGTATTAACTGCTCCATCTATAACTTTCTCTCACAGTTTTAATGTAGTATTTTCTCTCTTTTTTCTCTCACTCTCTCTCACATCGTTTCTCTTTCTCTTTTAAAGTTATGGATGCTGCTGTCCACGCTGCCGATAAAAAATCAAGGCTGAATGTAATACAGTCTGCAGTGTACAACCAAAGCTGAGTTCAAGTTGTGAACTCTGTTCGCCATAGTGTTTACAGAAGGTAAGCAGAGCGGCCTAGATACACAATACCTCCGATTAAATGTGTTAGAAATAAAGAGGCTTATTAACAAGCCCCTTGCGCCACGTTTGCGTCAATTTTAACATGGGAAAAGTAACGCAAAAGTGGTGCGAGGGGCTTGTAAATAAGCCCCAAAGAATATTGTCCTGCATAATGACTTGATCCCTCACCTAATTCTATCTCATCTCTGAATCATTTTAAAGACCTGTTGGTCCATACTGTAAATCTGACACAGTAGGCACTCCCGTACAGACACGTCTTGAACGTGGGCCTGTAAGAGAGGTGGAATGTATCAGGCACACTGCAGAAGTGTAAATTAACAAATATTGCCAAGTATAACCTTAACTTGCAATCTTTGACCTCCTTCAGTCACATCGATCTAATTTTAAACACTCATTTTCATTTTTGTTTTGCAGATTACCTACCCTACTTCTATTGTCCATATCACATTTTGTTTATTATATTGTTTTGTTAAAGTTATGTTTCTAGTTATTGATTATATTGTTTTCTTAAAGTTACATTTCAAGTTATTTATTGTTTTAACAAAAAGTTATTTTAAAAAGTATATACGTCTTTTTTTCTGACAACATTTCACTATTATTTAGTTTTTATAACCATATACTTAGAAAACATTTAAAAATAGAAATTATATGTATAACTAGAAGTATAATACTGAGGCTAACTTTTTACCAGCTGTTTACCAGAGTCTATAGCTACAACGGTTCGATTAGCAACATTGTGTGGTGAACTTCTAACCTCGGTGCTCACTTAAGTGTTCCATGAACAGTTACTATGGTAACAGGTAGTAAGCAGTTTGGGGGAGTGTTGAAAGATACTGACTGTACAGAAACCGTTATATTTACCCAGGATCCTCTACGTGACAGAAAGGAAAGCAAAGTAAGACAGAACACTGTGTAGCAGATTTACAAGCCCTTGCGCCACTTTTACGTCACTTTTCCCATCTTAAAAGTGATGTAATAGTAACGCAATGAACTTGTAAATCAGCCCCTACGCATATTACGAGCAAAAGAAGTACACAACTCTTTCAATTAATTTTCTATCACAATTAAACAGTGTTGCTTCACGATTCACAATGCACGTCAATAAATGCTTTGTACCTGTTTAAATGGGAGATGGGATTGTCTACATTACAAAACTTAGGGGCATATTTATAAAGACGGCGTTAAAATTGTCGCCGCTTTAACGGCAGCAATTACAAGAGTAGGAGCCACCCCCTTGGGCGATAAAACAAATGGTTGGGGCCCCCCAAGGCTGCCCCCTGCAAAATTAGAGGTGGGGGCCTCAACGACCCACCCCAAGCCCCAGGGACCACCAACCCCGGGGCTTTCTGTATTGTGGGAGGGGGGCTGCAAGGCCCCGTTCCTGGAGCCCTCGAGAGCCCTGGGGACCACCACCCCCCAGGCACCCCGGGACACTGCTGTTTGCTATGCGAGGGTGGGAGTGTCATGGCTCCCGCCCTCCCATTGCAATCTTGGTTTAGATTTTGAAAGAGAGAGCAGGGAAATCAGCTCTCTCTTTCAAAATCCAAACCAGATTGCTTTTCCAAATGCATGTTAGCAGCTCCCCATGTGGAAAAGCAATGCCGGCTCCCAAAAGACGCGGGGAGACGGTGGGACCGTGGGGGCATTGGGGCTCCCCCCCCCCACCGGTCCCCAACGTTTTTTATAAACCCCAGGGGATGAGGTCCCCGAGGATATTAGAAATTACTGATAGGGGCTATTTTTTTAAGGTAAAATTTGAAGTCGCGCGGCGGTCAGTGGGCCCCCCCCTGGTGTGCACGCGTTGAATGCACGACTCATAATCTGTAGGGTGTGCAACTCCAGCGCTAACATGCAGCTCCCCATGCGGAAAAGCAATCTGGTTTGGATTTTGAAAGAGAGAACAGATTTCCCTGCTCTCTCTTTCAAAATCCAAACCAAGTTTGTAATGGGAGACTCCCGCCCTCTCATAGCAAACAGCAGTGTCCCGGGGGTAGGCACCCCGGGACACAGCAGGAGCCGGCCCTGGGGGGTGCTGGTCCCCAGGGCCCTCGAGGGCTCCAGGAAGGGGGCCACGCAGCCCCCCTCTCACAATACAGAAAGCCCCTGGGGGTGGTGTTCCCCAGGGCTTGGGGGGGTCGTTGAGGCCCCCCACCACTAATTTTGCAGGGGGGGTCTTGGAGCCCCCCAGCCATTTATTTTATAGCCCCGGGTGGTGGCGGTCCCCGGGGCTAGGGGGCCCCTTTGGGTCCCCCATGAATTTTTACAATTTGCCCCAGTGATTTGGCCCCTGGGGGCTAATTATAAAAGAAGCACCGTTATATTTATTTATATTTTTTACAGCCGAATCCGCACACCCTGCGCGCACCTGCCGTGTTTTAAAAAAAGTAACGAATTTTAAGCCCTGGGGGTCCCCTAAACAGGTCTAGAGGATCAGGATATTTCTACCCTGCCCCCTTTATACGTTTTGCACACTTGTTCCACTGACGTCTTCAGCCTCGCTTCTACAGAGGCACAAAATGGCTACCAACAGTTCCTGGTTTCGAATATGGACAAAAACTTGACAGCCAATTAGCATTCAGCTTGTGATCTGAAGGGTGCGCTTATGGTGCGCTCATGGTGCGCTCATGGTGCGCGGATCCACCGCGGCCATAAATATATAAATGATTTTAACTGTCATTTTCTCAGGAACTACTGAACAGATTGCCACAATTTAAGCGAAAGGCACAAGTCTAACTGAGGATTACCTCTTTGCCAAATTTGGTGTAAATCCGTTCATCAGTTCGGGCTGTAGCTACGTCAAAAGGTCCTATGAAAAATTGCATGGGGAAAACCCGTTTTGGGACCCCCTTTTTTCTCAGCCCCGTACATGAATCACCCTGAAACTTTCAGGATAGGAGCGGACCAGAGCTGATAATTAGTTTGGAATATTTCACGAAGATTTATCAACTGGCGCCAAAGTTATTCCGAATAGAATGTTGCAGATTTCCTATGGAAAATAGGTCCTAACTATAACTACCTACTGGCGACCACCAATAGGTAATATATATATATATATATATATATATATATATATATATATATATATATATATATATATATATATATATATATATATATATGTGTGTATATAATAGGTTTTGTATGTCGTTGTCGTTTGCCAAAAAAATACCTGCAATGTGTATTGCACAGTGTAAACATATACATATTTTTATTACACATTTCAGGTTTTATGCTTTTAATCAAAGCATGCAATGAAACATTTATCCAAGAAGCTTTGGCACAGACAGCACTTGGTTTTCCACTGCATTTTAACATTAATTTCCATGAACCTATTGATGAAAGATGTAGACCATGCAAATGAGACAAAATGCAACGCGTCAACTTAGAACTGGCATAGAACTAGGCACCAGGCTATTTTTCAGTATTCCAACCACGTGCTGTAAATCAACTAGAAATTAAAGGTCCACGTCGTGAAAACGTTTTAACAATCCGAGGAAAAATACCTGCCAATAAACACAATTAAACTTTGCAGGAATAATTCCCAAACTACTGTGCAAAATACTTTATTTCTTTAATGCTTCCTGGAGAAGGTCATGCTTGTTTAATCTTTCTTAGCGTTGTTGAAATTGCATCAGAATTTCCATTTCATGAGGCAAATATTTTTGGCACACTTTTCAGCCAAATGATACTTAGGAGGTTGTTTTTTATTTCTGCTAGGAACTGCACCCTTGAGGGAAACGCCTTGGAGTTCCGAGCTGTACTCTGTCTATGATGTCTGTGGTGTGTCTTAGAGAGCTCCTGGAATGACAAACTGCACATAAAGAACCTGATTCACAAAAGTGTTTTCTTTCTTCAGATTATTCAGTCCTGGTTACAATTCGTAATGTAGGAATGAGTACACTGTTCATGACGCACAATACCATGAATAATAACAATATAAATGCACTAGACATGTGTGGTGTGTGCACACAGAATGCGTGTATTAAACACATACTTTCTGAATGAAATATTAAACATCCTCAGAGAAGTGTTGGTCAAGTTGCCAGGAAAACGAGTTAGGTGCCCGCCCTCAAAGTAGTAATGTTTAGGCTTCTCAAAAAGGTTTGGAAGTTAATTTACTATATTGCTAGAAGATATTCTTGTAGAATGTTCTATGGTGTTATTTAGCTTTTACGTCTTTGTCCCCAGTTCAGAAATATATTGGAAACATTTTAGCTTTCCTCAATTACCTGATACACAGTCAAGACTCCAGCTTCCTGTGAGATCTCAGGTAGGCCCTAATTTGTCACAAATACAGTAGAAATGTGTGCCAGAGCCTGGAAGGAGAAAGCTCTGCTTCCCATTCTGACCTTCTGGAATGCAGGCATCTCCTGTATCAGTCCCAGAGTAGGGCAGACAGGGTACCCTGTGCATGTCAGTACTATCTTTTTGAGATGCAGTAGAGCCAGTGCTGCCATCAATGGCCTGTGCCACTGTAACACATGTTGCCTTGACACTCAGGGAGACAATGGTAACAGCAAGTCCCTAAATGTCTGGAAGTAGTGCTAAATTTCGAGTAAATCGGCTTGAATAAATTCCTCTGTCATAGAAGCAGAAATTCTACTCTGGGATCTCCTCCAATTTCAACATTTCCATCAGAAATGTGATGACATTTAATTTCTAATCAACTCTAAATTAGGCCTAGGCGAAATTTACATTATGGCGGTGTAATTCACCTAATTTTGGTCATTTCCCCATTTTCACGAAATCCCTAAAATGACACCACTTTGCATAATCACACGTATTACACGAAAACAAATGTTACACATTTCGCTCACCCTTACTCTAAATCAAACCATAACCCTTCTGTGTGCTGAGATCCATTGTAGGCAAGCCAGAATGGAAAGATAAGTTCTTCTTGGAGAGCGTAGGTACATCTAGGCTGATATGTTGTTTAATCTCTGCAGTATTTTAACCTAATAGTTCAGTAACAAAAAGTATAAATCATGCATGCAATTAGTTTTAGACAAGGTCAGGACAATTGCTGACTGTTCCCTACATCAGAGTGGTAGGGAAGGAACTGTTCTCCATCACAACACTTTGTTACTGAGCTTGGGGTGTGTACATTTTTCTAGTAATACTCAAAAGCGATCTTGAAGGCACTAAGGGCCAGATGTACAAAGAGTAAGATTAGTAATTTCCTAATAGCTATTTTATCTGAATCGCTATTTGGAAATTGCTATTCCTTATGTATGAAACTTTTTGATTCATACTTGCGATTCCTTGTGGGTCACAAATCACCGATGGTCTGCTGAGGTCAGCAGATCACCATGTCTGTGATTGCCTTTGAAGGAAGGTTGTTTTTTCTTTGTTGAAATGCAACCTGTTTTCTTTAAAAAAATGAGGATGCATTCCACAATAAAAAATTAACAATTGTTTTCATTGTTTGAATATCAGGCAGTGGTCCCTGGGGCATATGCCTGCTCTTACATAACGTTTTTCCAGTATTTTCTAAAGGGAAGGGGTCCCATGTGAACCCCTTCCAATCTTCGAATTTGTGAATACATTACCACTAACTTTAAGTTGGTAGTCAAATATCAAGGTTTTGCAACTGAATTTTGGTTGCAAAACCTTCATACGTAAAACTGGAAATCGCTATTTGGAAGGGACGCCCTAAACGAAGTCTTTCCAAATAGCGATTTATACCCCCAAACCGCCTAGATAGAGATGTCAAGGAGCCACGTCTACAACCTGGGCCATCTATAAAGACAACTTTGTGTGACAGTGTTAACCACATTAAGGAATTCCTCCTGGAGAAATAATTCTTAAAGTCAATTCTTGTATAAAGCTGTTGTTATTAAATGTGGAGGCCATCTTAATTACAAAACAGTACCAGGTACTAGTAATTAATAATATTTGTTTTTACATAGCGTTTCATACCACATTTCTAAGCACTGTAAATAACGAATTATTACTACATTTAACTGAATAAATGTCACACTGAATTTAGATTTGCTTCATGGAGTGCACAGACCATTTTACGAAGCACATCTGACAAAAATGTTGTCTGAGGCAGGGACGAGATGAGAGCAAAGCATGTTCTTTTACTTCCAATGCCCACAGAAGGCTCTCATGATAAGTGCAGCGAAAAGGCACTAAGCAAACCATCATGTCTAGCCTGATAAATACTGGCAGGGTATTTATCAGAAAGAACAAGGCAGACTTCCATTAATACCTATGGTTTTCACTTATTAAAGGAGTCCTGAGCGCCTACAGGCATAATAAAAATAAAAACTAGCAATAAAAGCTCTCTAGCAGCATCTTTGTTGTTTAATGTAGAAGACCATGTCCATTGAGGCGCAGCTGTTGCTTTATTTAGGCGCATGCTGAGGAACCATGTTTATTGCATGTCTTTGCCATTATTGATAATGCCTCCTAAACTATTGCTATGAAACAGGAGACACACAACCAGCAGTAAAACTGTGTTTGGTTAATGTTTTGCAAAACAACAGGAAAGAATGGATACCACAGGTTACATTGCAATTTTTATGCAATACATTTTGATGTTGTAACATTAACACAAACACGGAGCAGTGCTTGCTCCTCTGTTTTCGAACCACCATGTTCAAAGCACATACAGTGAAGCAGCGGCTGGCACAGGTAAGCGTGGTATGGCGGGGCAGGGGGAAGCCGACAGACAACAAACTAGGCGTTATATATTTATTTAATTACACCTTATTCTTCGTCTGTCGGCTTCCTCCACCTCTCGTCTCACCTACTGCGTTTACCTGTGCCGGCCGCCACTGATACAGTGTTAGTCCATTACACAGATAGCAGAATAAAAAAAAAACAGGATCATGGCGACCTACTGCTTTTACACACAAGTGCATAGCAGGATCATGAGACTGCACGTGATATCCTCCAACCACAGATTTCAACACTGTCACAAAACTATCTGTATAGTTAAAATGTTTGTGTAATAAGGAGCAAAATAATTCGCTGTGAAACCTAGGTGAAAAATAGGCAATATTTAAAGCATGCCTGAGGCGGATTACGATGCATTTAAAATATGCTTACCCAAATATGCACAAAGCAGTGATGGATCACAAAAGTAGGCTGCCTAATCTCCTGATATCTGAAATACATGGGACAGAACATATTATAGAAGATGTAAGAATAGTAGACCAGTGTTGAAAAAGAGGGGGCTGTAGCTGGATTCTATATCTGAAACTGGAAATACTGCACCTAATATTGAGCTGGGTCGAGCATCTGGTCGGCGACACTAAAATGTCTGTTGTCCCAGTTCAATATGCCATCAGTGGTGCTTGGGCTCTGTGTGCCTCTTAGCAAAAACCTGCTACAGGTGGGGGAGGTCTCTAATTTTCAAATGCAGAGATGCCTAACACAAATGCCCCATATAAAAGTCCATCAGCAATGATTTTGTTCTACTCTTTTCCAGGCTGGGAGCTAACTAAAGCTGAACACCTTGATCCAATGCCATAGAGGAATCAAAGACTCCCAGCTTGTCGCTTTACAATGATCATCAGTGCTACATTTGTACTATGCAGTCTGATTAGACCTAAGTGTGGAAAACCTTACAGAAGGTGTCTGCAGCAAAGTACCATTTGTTCTTCCCCAATAAGATGGAGTTGTTATTTTGCATATGGGCAGACATATATTTATTATGAGTGTTCATGCTGTGCTTGAGGGGCAGCAAGAAAACATATTTTCTTTTTATGATGCCCTCTGACACAACCTCCTCAGCAGATATCTCAGGATCACACATTTCCACAGTTAGTATTTAGACCTGCAGGGCAAACTATCTTTTACAGATTTTAAAAGTTGTTCAGTCATCCAGGTTCGACATTGTCTATGGGAGATACTTGAAGATAACGTATTATTAGCATAGTGATGCCCATTGATATATATGGTGCTGAAAGCAGTCGCGAACACAGCTATCGCCTATTAGCAAGGCAGACAAAGCGATTAAAAAAAACGCGCTAAGCGTGATTATCGCTATAATCGAACGCCTGCTAAAAACATGACTTACCTGTTTATCTAATGGGAGGTGGATTGTCTGGTTAATTCCCCATTGGCGTTAATGCGTGCATATCCCTGGATTTCAAGCAATATTCACGCATTTCGCTGCTATCGCTGGATATTTTAGCACAATGGAGAGAAATGTTACTAATAGCATGTTTTCTCTGCTAACATATCCAGCGATAGGCAGCAATAAAAAAAATGTGCTAAGCGCATTTTGCGATAAATATCGATATTCCTTGCTAATATGTCCCGTTGTGTGCAATATGTTTCAACAAATTTAAAGATAAGCATTGCTCTAGGACTTTACCAACAAAGCAGAAAGCAAGTATCGGATGTTTGTTAGTCATTAGCTAAGGGTCCAGCAAAGGCATTTTGAAGAAAAGGTGGGACGTGTCCCTTAATGAGAAATTCAGAAGAGAAGCACAGATGCTAATACGGATTTAGCAGGAATGTTTAATATGGTAGAAGCCGTAAAAGTAAGATTTGCTACAATATGCAGCAAAGAGATAACCAAAATAGTGAGTGACATTTTGCAAAGGACAATTTAAACAAGCTCATCAGAAGTAAATTTCTCAAAGATAAGGATTGTGATATTTGGGTCCAGTCTCAGAATGGAACTAGAACAGCAGTGCGATTCTATTCCACACAAGTATTAGCATTTTGGCAGAAAAGTAGGTAGTGATAGTGTGACATTTTGTGAAGTGTAACTGAGATGGGTTTTTTTAGAGCAGGCCACTGGAAAGAGCTTATAAGCTTGATGTACTTACTACACATGTATTTGGGTCTGGATTTATGTTGAATTTGAATCAATTGTTTAAATAAAAATAGCCTTACTGCCATTAAGAAGATTCTGAATTTTCATAAACAATTCTCCTGCCAAACAGGTCTGAATATTGAGAGACGTTGAGCATCGCCTTGGGCGTGTGAAGGGTCTATTGAAAGTAGATTTAATGAGAGAAAATTGGCTACTTTAGAAATAGAGATTGTTGACTTTCTTGAAACTAAAAAATGCTAATTTACTGCATTCAGACCATCTGACTAGTAATAGTTTGTTAGTAGTCAGGCTTGTACGGTACTCCGAGAATTTGTAAGATTATTTGAGTACCCGTATTTGAAACAAAAGAGATTCAATGCATTTACAGAAAGGTGAATGGAAATGCAACAAGTTATTTATAAGAAAGAACAAATTTATAAAGAACCATCATTTCTTCTCATCCTATCGCAGGTCCCCTTGTTGCCCTTCTCTGCATGTTGTTCCCCTTACATTAAATCCACTTTTATACTCTTATTGTGCTCCTTAGTTTGTTGTAAAGTCTTTCTTGCCAAAGTAACGTGGTCTCCATTATAAAATACATTTCTATAAATAAATACATAAATAAATAAATGACAAATAATAGTAATCGCTGCACCTGTTTTATTAGTATGCTCAAAGAGAGGAATTGGTCAAGAGAACACCCTCAAGCTGTAGTGGTGTTGAGAAAGAAACATCAAGTTTTAACTCATTAAGGATGTCATTTTTTCCGAAGTAATACTAGTTTATTGAATGACAGTTTAGCTAGGCATAATTCAAATAGATTTTATGTTCTCTGTATGGCTGAATATTGGGAGTGAGAGCTAGCAATACGTTTCAAGACATAGGGCCATGATGACTTTTCTTTAAAATGTGACACAATTGACATAGTAATTGGGAGAGTACTTATTTAACAGGCAGTATTATGAACCTATCAAAGAAAGAAATACAACACAAATATATAGGCAAGGAAAGAAGAAGAATTGGTCAAAAAAGCAATTAGAAACAGTGAAGCAAACAATAACAGCCACATCCCCCAGAAAGAAATAGTATAGCCAACATGTGTAAACATATCAGTTAGATACACAATATAACATACGGACCACAGTACCATCAATGGCACTTTAAAACTTTACTGGTTTTAAAGATCCACCAATCCATACACAAATAAAACTTGCTTATCAATGGAATGATATTATCACTGGGCCATTGACTTGTAAAGAAAGAACAACCAGAGTGTGTTCAGATCATTAGGAAATAACATTATACAGAGCAAAACCTCCAAACCTTGCCCTTCTAGTCGGGCTAACACTTTACCTGCAGGGAAAACAACTGCACCTTAAGAACTGCGACTGACAGCTAAACGGCTAAGGTTAATATTTGCCTTGAGAATCCGTATACAAACAAATAATATGAGGAAACAAATGGACAAGGACTAAGCCCTGAAGAAGTCCAGAGAAAGCAACGAAATGCGTTGGCTACATTGCTGAATAATTAATATGAATAAAGAATTTTGCAACTAACAATGTGCTTGAACACATTTCATTGGAATCTGCGTTATGTGGATATGAACTATTTTTGAACAAATAACTCGTAGTTGAATTTGGTAATTTTCAATACTGCCTTGGTCAAAATTTATGGCCAGAGAAAATTAAAAATAGTGCTGATCTCTCAATTGCACAAGTCTGTGGAATTAATTCCATTAAAGGGGGATTAGGAGGCTGTTTCCCCCTGATCGTAGCACCACTTTTTGTAACCACTCCCAAAGTGTGATAAGGGCAGTATCTAAGGTCTAGGCCTCTCTTTGTAAATAGCTTGGGTATATGTATATTTATCTAGATAGTAAAGCTATTTCGTATTTATACAGAAAGTGACACATTATTCCAGTCCCCCTATTGAGTAATGGGAGATTCAACTATGACCTTCCCAATCTCAATCATTCAGCACTGTATTCAGTCATTTAAATGTGGTGCTTTGGCCAGCATTATGAGTATGTATCTCAGATATTTAGTTTAAGAAATAGTGAAAAATCTCCAAAATCAAAATACATATATTTACACTTTTAATTCTTTTCTCCTTTTGTAGGGCTTTATCTGGTTACGACCCCCCAAAAATGGATTGG
This sequence comes from Lissotriton vulgaris, assembly GCF_964263255.1. Taxonomy (NCBI): domain Eukaryota; kingdom Metazoa; phylum Chordata; class Amphibia; order Caudata; family Salamandridae; genus Lissotriton; species Lissotriton vulgaris. The sequence continues at coordinate 997,026,978 of NC_141696.1, read as the reverse complement.
TTGCACGTGTCATAGCAAACTGCCTTGCCACAGCAGGACTGTGAGAATGAGGGTGTCTGGGTCTAAAGCCAAGGTGAGGGGCAGGACAGTGATATAAAAAATTCCAAACACTGAATGAGCCAGACTGCTGGTGCAATCAGTCTGAAAGTCATCCGAGGGCCCTTTTAGATTTTTGGGAGTAGTTCCGAGTCTCTGAGGGTCAGCAGCGTTTCTGGGGACCAGCAATGTGTATCTGAGGACTGAAACTCTGCCACTGAGGAAGGATAATGGTGGCTTAGAGCTGGCTTTAGGGTGACTTTAGATCACTTTGGATCATTTACTGTCAGCAGACTATCAGCGAGTACCAGGTGTGATTCTGTGAGAGCTAGGTTAGGATCATGTGAGGGCCATCCAGCATCACCTATGTTTAATGCACAATCAGTGTTGCTGAATTTTGGGGTGGGTACACTTTGGCTTTGACTGAAAAGTTCTGAAAAGGCAGCCGTCAGCTCTCCAGCAGAGTTCTGTACATCCATGTTCTAAATAGGCGCAGAGACAATGACAGGGCATCACCCTCCCACTGGGACACACAGCAGGGGGCCTTCAACACAGCCAGTCAAAATCCCAAAAGTAAAATGGTAATTGGGTGTGTTACATGTCAAGTGCTGTCAGTCATAGCAAGTGTACCATGGAGCAATGCCATTGAAGCATGCAGTTGGGAGCCACGACAGAGCTGTGTGGCATGGAGACCAAACCAAGAGCACAGTGGGAGATTCAGAGTGAGTGAGGGCCCAAGAAGTGAAGGAAACCAGTAAGTAAAACAATGTTGTATTTGTTAAGGTCATTGTGCCTGGGGTAGAGCAGCAAACTTTGAAGCCTTGGGAAAATTAATTAGCTCCCAATTATAACTGTACTTGAAGCCTACAGCAGTTTGACGAATATATTTAAACAACTGTGTTATAAAATACACTGTTGGCCACAATCTTTCCATCTGTTAGTATAGTTTCAGCTATTGTTGTTGCATGTTGAAAATACACTGTTAACCGTAATTTTTCGATCTGTCAGTATAGTTTCAGCTATTTCTATTATTGCTTGTGTAAAATACCCTGTTGGCCACAATTTTTCCAATATTTTCTTGGAGGAGAAATCTCTTAATCCTAATGGAGAGTGTAGGACGAAAGTGATCATTTTACCACGGTTGGTCATGGTTCTCGGACAGTCTCTGTGAAAGGCCCTGTTCCAGGCCCGGCAGGTTCTGACTAACACATAAAAACTGTGAACTGGGGGAGGGTCAGAATGAACGTTTATTAATGGCATTTTATGTTTTCATCCTTGTTAACTAGACTAGCAGGCTTATGTCTTCCCCTCTAATATGGATTGCTACCTGTAAGCAAAGTGTGTGCAATAATAGGGATTACAGGAAGCCTTTTAAATTCAACTGGGTAATGCACCCCTTCAGAGACACGACCTGGAAGAGCCCCTACAAGGCAATAAATGAATGTAAATAATAAATAGAAATATAATTCTGTAATTAACTACTTAAAAATGGCATTCTCAGTGGAGTACATGATGCCGTATAATACTGACAGGGAACGTTCCTTCCCCACGTCGGCGTACATCATTCATCTGTCAGCCTTACATCCAACATATCTAGAAGGAAAAGTGAGTTGTGCTGAAAGTCTGCATCCCTTCCTGGATAAGTGATGAGACCTGTCATTTAACCCCTGGCCTCGACCCCAAGGGCACATTTTTGCACCAAGGTCATTTCCGTATGCCTTTTACATAGGAAAAATAGTTTTTTTTAATAAATACGCACCAATGAAAAATACATTTTTTACTCCAGCTGTGCCAGTAGAACACGTTAACTACACGAGTAATTTGAATTTACACTCATATGCTAATTAGCGCAATAGTAAATATTAGGTGTGCGATTGTACTGCATTCCTATTTGCAGAAGACTGAACTCTATTCCGAAAGTTAAAAATTATTGTTCACATTTTGCTTGCCTGACCAAATGAAAGCTTTGATTTTTGCAGCTACTAAACGGGATTGACCATGCAAAAAAGTGTAAAGGCAAATAGCATAACCCTACGGTATATATACCCCGACAGTATGTCAGAATTAATTTTACTAGTACCTCAGGAGAAATTATCGCCCACAGGCTAGCTTATAGTATACGACTGCTGTCGTTTTCACCTTGCTACTAAGAAACATGCAAATATGATAATTTGTGAGAGAAAATTATCCACTCAGTCACAATAACCAATTTAGATGAAAACTTCAACGTGAAAATAAATCGACAAACGTCACACGGAAGAGATGGGACGTGGGTTGTGCGTTGCTAGGTGACAGGTGCACCTGCGGTTTTATGAATTCTTGCAGCAACAGAATACGACAGAATTATGGACTTGTGCTCTCTTGCGGTGTCACATATCGACTGAAATGCGCCAGTCTCCAGGGCGGAGCCGGGAAGAAGAGTAAAATATGGGAGAAAGGGAAGTAAAATAAAAGGGGAAAAAGCAGCGCACAGCGCTATTCGAAGCTTTCAATAGCTTTCGTCGGTAATAAACGGGGGGTGCAAGAAATCGAGCTGGCAAAAAGATGTGCTTGCTGCTATGTTGGTAGATTGCCAAGAGCGTACCAAGTGCTGCTATATGAACAGCATCAATTATTTTTCCTGAATCACTGTCCTGTGATATGCATCTCACTTTTCGGTACGTATATACCTCCCTGGGCATCCATACAGTGAATCACTATGTGCTCTGTAATGGTACTGCTTTGGTCAAAACATAAACCATAACCGATCACTGACATGCTTTAGTGCAAAATGTACATATTCTCTGACTTTTCTTTAAAGGGATGATTAACTGTGCACTGTAGCCCTATAATATGACTGATGTTAAGATTCCCATAAACCGAAGCCTTCCCATGTCTGCAGAAGGCGGTTTGACACCACAGTCATGTTCACTAAGCAAGGAATAATCAGCAACCAAAGAATAAACAAGCATGTGCAAAAGCAATAGACTCTACCTTTATGATCTAATGGCCTAGCCAATAATTTTTAGCCATGCTACACAGTATCCCCTGATGCTATGCAGCATGGCTAAAATTAAAAAATATACTCTTTGATGCGGCAGCCTGCATCATTTTGTAGGTGCACAGCCATGCATGCAAACAGGGGGGAGCAACTGGGGGAAGACAGGGGTATGCAGAAGCAACACGGAGGAGGGTGGGGGACACTGAAGCAACACGGGAGGCATACTGAACATGGGGGAGGGTTGCAGGGATGTGGAAACAACACACAAATCCAATTAATATAACCAGAGACATGTTTTTTTAAAAAAGATTTTAGTACAAAATAGTGTCAAAAAGCACAAAGAACCAACTGTGTACATCGGGACAAATTCACAAGTTCAGGTTGACCGCGATGGAGCGTGGGCTGACTACAGGGACCTAGTTAGGCCCACTGAACAAAGTATCTTAAATCCTGGCTTGTGGAGCTTTGCCAGGATCTGAGTCAAAAATGTGCTCCACAGCCGAAGCGATGTATTGGTTCCAAAGATGTGGCGAGGCGGTGATACCAGGGCCTGTGTCATCACTAAGGATCCCGCCAAAGGGCCTTGTGATGTGAAGTCAAGCCTTAAGGATGCGGCATGCAGGTGAGGCAATGTGTTGTTTCTGCTGAGCTGCCAGGCTGCGATGCGAAGTCCAGCTTTTTCGTAGAGGCTGCCATCAACGAGGGATACGAAAGCCTTTGCCGAGGATGCATTTGCTCAGTGGCGGTTTCAAAGGCATTGAGGGCTGCAGGAGTGATGCTGGTCTTTGTAATGTGTCCAATCCAAGCAGTAGTGGAGATGCATAGGTTCTGCTCAGGGTTGCGTTGTGCAGCAAAGGTGATGCGTTGGTTCTGCTGGCTCCACACAGCCTGGCAGAGCACCTTAAGCCCACTTCCAAGGGTTCAGGACTGGAGTGGCACCACTTGGTTCTGTAGACTCACAGCGGGGCAGGGTACAGGTGCAAGGATGTCGGAAGCATGTTATGTCACTGAGGCTTCAGATAAGTAAAACCAGCCAACTAGCCCTTGGAGTCACTCTGGGTTCTGGGTTCTGGGTTTGAGAGATGGAGATCCTGTCCATCTCACCGCCAAGGAAAAGGGCAACAGGAAGCGTGTGGAGACATCTGGGCAGCAGTTCCTTTAGATTAGCAGCCCAGCAGAGAGTTAATCCTTGTAGTAACACAGTAGTCTTTTTTCATGGCAGAGTATCGACAGGTCCCAAAGTGTACAAACACGGTGGTGTCTGAGGTCAAGTATATGTATTCAGTTGTGCCGTTGAAGTGGGAGAAGTTTTTGGAGTCATGCATTTGAAGTGTACAGGAACCCTGCCTTCTTGGCCCTGGCTAACAACAAGGAGTATGCAGCCTTTGTGTGGTTACAGGACACATCCTATTCAAGTGTAAGTGGGGCTGGGTACAGCGCCTCTCTCAACCCACCAGTGACTGCCCATCCAGTCACACCTAAGCTCCCATTGTATGTGGCTGTCTTGGAGGACTACACAAAGCCTAACTGTACACTACACCCAATCACGTGACCCGAAGACAGACATCAGGCACAAAATGGTTAAGGTAAGAAAATGCCAACTGATTTGCATATGGCTGGGTTCAAACTGGAATTGCATGGGGAGCAAAAAAACGATGGATTTTGGCCCAGATCTCTGTTCTGGAGTTAATATATGACATTGTTCTGCATTCTGTCCATGCTCCCCAAGCCACTGGAGTCAAGCTATCCTGGCTGATGATGGGTGAAACGCCAAAACCGGATGTTTGTTTCCAGTCCAGGGAGGACTTGGCCTGGCAGTTCGGGCTGGACTGTTCCCATTGGGCACAGGGTCAAGACTGATTTGCATATGTCTGGGTTTAAACTGAAATGGCATGGGGAGCCAAAAAATTATGGATTTAGGCCCAGATCTCTGTACTGGATTGAATGTATGACATTGTTCTGCATTTTGTCCATCAATTGTTGTTTTAGCAACTTTCTAAAAGTGGCATTATCCGAATTGTAAAGTAAAATCCAACTGCACCATTAGTTAGGATTTGAAATTGCGATTCCAGAGACACCAAACATGAAGGGGTCACCTGCTTCCATTTGATAATTACACTTATAAAAGAAATAAGGTAATTCCAATGTTATCCTTTCAAAGAGGTATGCCTTTCAGTAGTGAAAAAGCACATGTAAAACTTAAAAATACATGTCCAAATGTTTAAATACACTGCACCCTACCCTTGGGTTAGTCCCGGGCCAACCTTAGGGGTGACTTATATGTACTAAAAAGGAAGGTTTGGGCCTGGCAAAAGGTTTATTTATCCAGGTCAAAATGGCAGTTTAAAACTGCACACAAACAGGCTCCAATGACAGGCCTGAGACATGTTTAGAGTGCTACTTAAGTGGGTGGCACAGTCAGTGCTGCAGGCCCACTGGAAGCATTCAATTGATAGGTCCAGGGCACAGTTAGTGCCACTTTACTAGGTACTTACAAGTAAATTAAAAATTCATATTGAGCATAAGGCTATTCAGCATGTTTTAAAGAGAGAGCACAAGCATTTAAGCAATGGTTAGAGGTGGTAAACTGTGCAGAGTCCTCAGGCCAGAAAAAAAGAAGTCAGCAAAACAGGAGGTCTGAAGGAAAAAAGTTCAGGGGAAGACCACGCCAAGGATGCCATGTCTAGCAGACAAACACAACACTGACCAGCCAAAAGACGAATTAGAAGTTGGCAAATAAGAGTGACAGGAAAGCCAACCAATGCTAAGCAATGGGTGGGTTTCAAGCCCATCTATTCTCTTGGTAATCCACAATATGCCTTGCAACAAACAGCCCTTGCCCTGCCTTGTAGGATCGACCTGACAAGAGTTCCATAGTGGATGTGCGTGTAAGCATTGGACATGCCTTATCCACACGTTCACCAAATGTGATTACTCTATAATGCCCGATTCACGTAAGTAGGTGCATTGTTCAGCATGCTCCTAATTATGCATTGGCAAGGATGTAAGTTACATTTAATAGCTTTATTCAAAAACGTTCTCACTTAGAGGAGTGACTTAAGTTTGCCAGAGATAGTAACTACAGTGATATTCATCTAAAAACAAAAAATGATTTATGCCTGTTCTCCCAAACACGTACATACTCTAGGCACTGTCTTAGGTATGCATATGTAGGGCTAGTAAACATGTTGAATTTCACAATCAACTTTTAACTCTTTGAGCTTTCTGTTATAAACTTATTTTGCCTAACATGAAATGTCACCATTCGTACATCAGAGGAAACCTCGTCGTTTTTGCAGCGATTACACATGCATTCATTATTCAGGTTTAACTTGCTTGTACTGTAAAGTGAATGAATTTCAATGCAGAACTGAGTTGGTGTTAGTCACTCTCACCAAGGGGTTCATAGAACATTACTCTGGCAAAGCCCTAGGAAAATCAGTTAAGTGCAACTTAATTTTACATCTACCTGTGCATGTGCATCATAATGTATGGTGATCATGTGTTGGCTTGTTGTTACCTGCACATACAGCGAGTGATGAAGGTTGGATGAACATTTTTTCAATGTACCGCACTCATTTGCAATCCACTTACCATTTTATATTTCGTGTATGATTTATTGGTATGAGTGTTTAGATTTTGCATAGATTAATCCTGAAGGCATCCATATATTTATTATTTTGAAAATGATAGTCAAATCGTGCATGTATAACTTACAACATTTTAGGGAGCAAGTCAGGCATACATTTAAAATTAATTGTTTGCATGTCGGGCACATGAATATTAGTTATGGCTGCATAATTGTATTTTATATATGTGTAATCATACAACATCTGAGCAAAATGTCACACCGCACCAATGAACATTGGCTAAGTTCCAAACTTCAACAGCAGCGATGCTTGGACCCAGGATCTTAGTCACACCATGAAGCACTTGTAATGTTGCAGATCTGTTTCATGTCGTTTTGGCACCCAATGTCAATCTTGGATGCACAAGCATCTGTTCCTTCCTTATTAACGTACATAATAAGTATGCTAATGATGTGTTTGAATATTCATGATGACACTTTGGCTGTGTTGAGTGAAAGACATCCCATAAGTTAGTCACTATCATTCAGTCCAACAAACAAACGCACAGGGACCCGAGAAGGGACGCAATGCAATTTATCGAAGGATCATTATGGGCCTTTCATTTAATTTAAACACTTAACAAAGAGGTCAATTGTCTTTAAAACATTAATAAGCATAATGGAAAGCCAGAGAACTGAGAAACTGCCGTTTTGAAATTCAGTAATGCCAAATATATTCACGAGGTCACTTCAAGTTCTAGAAACAAAATAATGTTTGAAAAAGTACAGGACATGGTTTTTAACGTGCTGTTCTATGTAAACTTGGTTCCCAGAAACACAACCAAGTTAAGCAGAGTAGAAGTATTTATAGAAACATCCCTGTGAACATGAGGGTCTAATTTCATTGGACACTGTTCTCCTAGCCATGTAATTACAGTTTAATAATCTTAGTCTCTCGCCTTAAACCCAAGTTCCTAACACAGTTCACGTTTTATCTCCAAATGTCTAGCCCAGATCTCTTGACCAGTTCCTTGACCTCTTACCACGTGAGTACTCTTCCACTGGACATGAGTGTGGAGGTTCCCCTCCCCCTCTGCTAAAATGTATTGAGCCTTTTCAGTAACATCAAGGTATGCCTGCATGCATTGTGCACAGTGGCAAGGGGAGTTACCAATGGGTAAGAGAGCACTGTATAAACACATACCATAATAACCCCAAATCTTCCTTAAGTTTTGCTCTGTGTTTCCAGTAATGCAAATTAGCTGCCTGCCATGTGGCGATGAGTTTCTTGGCTCTGGTTTCTAGGTAGAAGTAGCATTTCTAGAGGCTAACATCAGTGATATCATTTTCCTACCACCTGTGTTCCTATACCTGTGCACTAAATGGAGGAGGGAGGATTTATTACACTGACTCAATCAAGCAGGGAAATGTATCAATTTAGAATAAATTAAAGTTCCATTACCTAACAACAAGTAGATTATCACTTCATTTAGGTAGGTCAGAATTAGAAATGCTCTAATTGAAAACCATACTAACCACATCATCGAACCAGACCAGGATGGAACCAGACCAGCCATAAATTGAAAGTCACAAGCCAAAGTTAAAAACTGTATTGACGGATGCTATTTACCACAGTAGAGAAAATGAAATGACAGCAACCAAGTTGGAAGAGATTATGTCTCCAATACGCTGCCATATCCTTCATATCTAATATGTTTACACAGTATTATTTGGAGTTCATGAACTTGCTAAATAATCATAGAAAGCAAAAGAAAATGAGCGAATAATTTGATTTATTCACAAAATGGAGTAACATACATTTTCTCAGTGAAAATTTGAAAACACAATTCTAACAATGGATTTGATATATTTACAGCTTTCAAGAACCGTCGGGTTGTTCAGATCTTTTGATAGGAGGAAGAGAACAGCTTGCTGGTAAGAAGGACAGTTGAAGTCCAGTTCGGCATAATGAGTGAACCATTTGCAAAATACATCACTCTTGACCCTAGTCTGCCCTGAGATCCCTGAAAAAACATTTTCAATCATTCAGTTTTAAAGAGTTTCTTAAAGCAAATGAAGGTGGCTTCAGTTCCTGGATGTGAAGTGAGATTGAGCCACAATATTGATCATAACACATTTGATCTGCATCTATATAGTATCCTTGTTAATGACAGTTGATTAATTAGACGTGCAGTCGTTGAGCTACAGATAGGGACATGGTAAGGTGCCAATTTCAGTAAAATGTACAGGGTAAAAGGCCCAGTATGGTTTCAAAAAGAAAAACACAACCTTAAATGTAATCCTTTTATCATTAAGAGCGAAAAAGGTGCTTTAATGATGGGTCTGTTGGGCTGCTGCTTACCACATTGAGTCTTAGCCTTAGCGAGCGTGGACCACCGGGGGATTAAGTTGGTCCTGAAGAAAGCTGAGCAAAATTGAGCATTAAACAGCTGAAACATGTCGACCTATTTTTACTAGGATTTAGCCGTTCAAATAAAAACTGCAATTAGTCCTTTTTACTTGTTTTTAACGAGAACAGCTGACCATTTAATAAAGTGGTTTATGGTACAGCTGTTATCTTTTAACTTGCACTCACCACACTTTGAGCACTATAAAAAATTCATTCACAAAAACCAGCTCCGCTGTAAGTCAGGTGTTGTAGCACACTGGGGGGGACAGTCGGTCTCCCCAGTGGGAACCCTATGATGAAGCATGTCACCACTAGGGTAAGTGAGGGTTCTTCTTAAAAAAATAGAGTTTTTCCTTCCCCTTTTTACAAGCATTGCTTCGAGCACATTTGGTAGTTTTTTGGCTTTTTTGTATTCTGATATCATGAGCACAGCACCTTTAGTCACTCTTACGTTGTTGTTATATAAGTACTGGTTTATGAAAATCACATTTCATTGCAGCTGGTGCGCAGGCATGTGATATTATAGGAGGCTTTAGACACTTTAAAAGCTGCTATGCAAGTAAACTTTCAGGCTTGAACACAATACTGAGGTTACCATTCTAAACATCCTAAATGATATACAAACATCACTAGACCAAAACGAATCCTGTCTACTAATACTTATGAATTTATCAATGGCTTTTGACATGGTCTGCCACAAACTCCTTAAAGAGAGCCTTGAAGCCAGAATGGGTTTATCAGCAGCTATTTTTTCGTGGTTCACCACCTTCCTGCAGAACTGGCATCAGAGAGTCAAAATCGGCAACACCCTATCTGTTGTAGCATACATCGACAGGGGTGTTCTGCAAGGATCTACAATTTTACCAACACTCTTCAATCTATATATGGAACCACTCACTGAAATCATTAAACAATCAAAAATCTCTTAACACATGTATGCAAACGACACTCAACTCTACCTCAAACACACCTCTCAAGTGAAAATCCGGTGACTGAATGACACCCTGAGGAAAACACAGGGCTGGCTGACACACAACCATCTAAAACTAAATCCACTGAAAAAAGTATTCTTTCTTATCTTGTATCCCGGCAACCTCAACCATAACCTTAACCTGAATTCACTAAACTGCACCCTAACCATCTATGACTCCATAAAATCATGAGGCATCACACTAGACCCAGATCTAAACATGTAAGCTCAAGTAAAAGCTGCAACCGGAAGCGCCAATCTACATCTGTACCACCTAAGAAAACGAAAACACTTCTTCCCGCTAGAAGACTTCAAAACGGCAGTTCGATCTCTAGTGCCCCTAAGACTGGAATATGGGAATGCCACACTCATAGGACAACCTAAATTCAGCCTAGCCTCAATGAAAGCAACAGTAAATGCAGCAGCAAGACTTCTAACAAGCACATGTCATTTTTATCGTGTCTCTCTATCACTCAGAGCCCTCAACTGTCTCCCAGTTGAAGCTAGGATCCAACTGACACACAAAGCTTTATACAATTCTGGTCCTAAATACATGATGAATAAGATCAAACTATTAGGAGGTGGAAGAGATTCTAGAAGTGCAATATCCCTCCTACTTGAATCACACAGATTTAAAACAAACATTTGCAATTCAATCAGCATCGCCTTTGGGACCTTATACGTATTTAGCTATGCAGCAAATTAGCCTGGCTGCTGAAACAGCTACTGTTTTTTAACATGTAGGGGAAGCAATCACTGAACTGCGTAACACGCCAGGTATGGGAAGACATGGAGCGAAATATTGCCTTTCAGCGGGAAATGGTATAGTCCAAAGGTCCGTTTTTAATAAAAAATCATGGCCTTCAATGGTCATATCACTGAAAATCCAAGATTTTTTTTTTTTTATTGTCTACGAGTACGTGTGGGAGACAATTCCTGTGGACTGGAATCTAGAGAATGCTATAGTGATTCTGGTATATTACTGACCTCTGCTGGTCGTTTTCTATCAAGAAAGATAAATAGAGGAATTTGCCAGAAAAATAAAAAAACGAAAGTCCCTCAGCAGAAAACAATTCTGGTATTTTACTGACCTCTACTGGTCGTTTTCTATCAAGACAGTTAAATAGAGGCAGCTGAACAGAAAAAAGTCCCTAAGCAGAAGCAGACAAGTCCACGGGCTGATCTCCAGAGCCGACAAAGTATATACACATATAAGTATATACTAAAGTATATACAAGAGGTCTTGACTGCTTGATCTAAAAAGGAAAACACATGGCCGCACTTTCGCTGAATCTGCTAAAAAAAATGGAACTCACTACCACTCTCATCGAGATCAATTAATGCATGCAAACATTTCAAGAAAGAAGTTAAAGCTTTACCACTAGACAGAAATGTGACATAAAAGAACTATTTTGAAACTGTTCAATCACCTCAATGTATGTTGCATCCTACTATTTTTGGTACCCACTTTTCAATTTCTATATATAGTGTTTCATAATTTTATATTGTATCCTACTATTTTTGTACCCCATTTTAAATTGTATACTACTATTTTTGTACCCCGCTTCTTGACCCCTATGAACAGCGTTTCATAAGAGACTGCTGGTTTACTGTACCCCCAACCTTCATTCAACTGTCTCTTTGTACAGCGCTCTGACACCTTGATGGTCAAGTTCGCCCTTAATACAACACTGTAAATAAATAACTAAAACACATAAATAAACCTTTTAATGAATTTGACAGCAAAGTTATCTAATTGCTGGCTCCTGAAGCTCCTCTGTGATAATGCATCAATGAAGTTACTTTGGAAATTAAAGACATCATAGTCATCCATAGTGTAGCGGGTTGCTCTTGCGCAGGCTCAGCCCCTGCTTCTATAGTGTGCATGGTGTATGTGGGTGCAAACATCTCAAAACCAACATTACATTTTAGGGTTGAGGCCTAGGATAGGAAATTACTAATAAGGCAACTTCAAATTTAGCAAACATTGGCAGGTAAACACTTTCAATTCCCAGTCGATTGGAGGCCCACGGACAAGGATCACTTCAACATAGCCACTTCAACATAGTCTGTAATAAACTGATTAAGAATATTGTTGGACTTTAGTTAGTATACTACCTGTGCTAGCCTTTAAAAGGTTCAGCCCATTAAAATGTATGATACAATGCAATGATTAATCTTTCATTTACTTAATCTAAACCTGCAATACCACAAAAATTAATCTGTGTGGTCTTGAAACGTAGCAATCAAAAATGTTGTAATCTAAAAAGGTATACACGTTGAAGCTTTGTAAGATCCCATGCTTTTATTTTTGGTGTGAATATAAAGCTAATTAACTTCAGTTAATGAATATTACTTCTTCGGATGTTTTCAGCATGCATATTTAAGAATGGAAAATTAATATTTACCCCACTCTTCTTGAGGATAGATGACTTCATGGACTTTTATACCAAGGTGCCTTTCATCCAACTCCCATTAGGATCAGTCAGATGAGTCTAGACCAGACATTTGTGAAAAGAAAAAATATATATGTTAATTACAGAAAATATAACCAAAAGTAAACATGTAGCTATTCTGTTCATTGTACAATTAAGTGATTAATTAATACAGTTCAAGTGCACTGATCTTGTATTCACGTTGATCACAACATGTAACAAAACATTTATGCAGTGACTACCCTTTAAAAGGGATCAAACTTATGCTTATTTGATTGTTCACTGCTCAATGAATTCTTAATCAAAGCGCACATTGTCTATATTATTAAAGAACTCTATAGGCCCTAGTCAGGAAAAAATGTATCAGTTTGCAGGGAAATCTACATCTGCACCTGAACATGTTTTTACAATCTTTCTATTCACAGTAGTATATCTAGAAAGATGTGCTAGGTGCAGGTTTCCAGGCATACGACTGAGAATGTCATGTAGCATGTGCACACAGGTCATTTTCCCCTTCTGTGAACTTATACATACAGATGGGAGCCCTCAGTGCAAATGCATTTTTTTATCTGTGAGGAAAACAGAAAACAGGGGTGATTAATCCCCTTAGCATCCTTGGATGATTATTATTCCAGCCACTGGCTGGAGTCTTTCTCCGGCTGTTTTCATCATGAGAAGAGATTGGATTGGAATATGGGAATGCCCACAAGCATACATGTTTGTGGGCATTTCCAACCTTTTAATGTACATTACGCATTGGAACACCCACTTCCCGCTCCTTGAGCGGGATTTAATACTGCAGATTTATCACTGGGGCAGAGAAATACACAGTAGTTACTGTATTAACGCATGTCAGAAATCGCTTTCTTAATTCCTGGCACGCATAAATGTGATATTTTAAGACATATTCTGATGTTTATAGGCAAATATATTTTGTGAATAGAGTGCTATAATTATAGGTAAGTGATTTTTCATTAAAGCCTCAGAGAACTTAGAAGTTGATGTATACTTGTCCTCCTCCTTGGAAAAATAGCTGTGTCTGATAATTTAGTCAGTCATTGTTAAATCTGGACTCATGCAGAATATACAGTAGTTTGTTAATAAATTAAAGTAGGTCATCTCTCTTTTTAGTTACAAAGAGTAGGTGACAAAAATTGTATACCAATAATTAGAACATTGGAATGTTGGGAGCTCCATTGAAAACAATGGAGTGCTCTGGGCTTATAATGGCTGGTATAAGCCTGGAGCTCCAACATTCCAATGTATCTTTGTTCACTGTTCTGGCTGTGAACAAAGGCTTCAGGGAGCCTGAGGGGATTCCAATCCCTTCACGCTTCCAAAAGGCTTTGTTTTTTTGTTAGAACATTCTGTCCTCTAGTGACAGAATGTTCTAATAGCCTTATAGCCCTTCGTAGAGGGCTTTACCGCTATTAAAGTCCCTCTCCCTTGTTAAAGGCCCTCGCCTTCGGCTCGGGGCCTTTAACGCTGGAGAGGGCCTTTAATAGGCGGTAAAGCCCTCTACGGCGGGCTATAAGGCTATATTATATACATGGGACGGTATGAACATAATAGCTGTAACATTGTCTAGACCATGCTACTTTGCCAATATCATGTGGTGCTAACTAAAAGCAACCTTCTATATTGGCTGATGTGCTTCTGCTTGCATTACAAGTATGCATTAAAACCAATTTTTTAAAAAAAGATTTCAAAAAGCATTTATCTATATTTCCAGGTAAGACACGAAATATACATTAATGGTTTCCTAAACCATATAAAAGGATAAAGACGCATTTAACAACAAATGCGTAAACATTTCATACATGGAATAAGACGTACCCTAGTAAAAGCATATAATCGTTTGCATTAGATATGTACTCTGCACTCCTTTATTAGGTATCTAAATTATAAAAACAAGAATGACATATTCATGTTTTGTCTATCCTGCCTAGCAGCAATAGCCTATGAGATGAATATGAACACTGTTAGGTTTAAAGTGTAAACATTTAGTATACATAACACACGCATGATAGGTGATTATTACTGCTAATATAAAAAATGTACTCAAGAAACCATTTGTAGCAATTGTGTAGTTTGTATAACTAAAAACCCTAATCTAACCTTATAAATGTGTGAGCCTAGAAACAACCAGACTCTGCAATGCTTATAAAATGGATCAAAACTGCAGCAAAATGAAGGGTTGAAAGGATTGTTATTTTCGATTGCTGAAGGGCAGAACAGATGCTACAAACAGAGATTATAGATTCACAAACCATTACATTAAGCAAATATCCCATTTTATGTGGCGGTAGACTTAATGCATGTCTGAAGAGGCAATGCAACTGAAGCTGGCAAATCAATCACAGACTCATTGGCTAATGAGAATATCCTTTGGCATTTGAACTTCGTTACAGTCATAATGCTTCTCAAGAAGCCTTCACTTTATTCCAATGATAAGGACAATTTCAGGCTTTAATTGAAAGTGTAATTTCTGGCTAAACATTTGTAGTAACCTCTGATGACTTAACTCCGGGCTCAGAGCAGGAGAAAAAATGCTTCACCTGTGAAGTCCTGAGTAGCTAGGAACTTCAAACAGGAGAAAATAGGTCACTTTTCTCTGCTCCTGCATGCTTTGCACTCAGTCATAGTTTACAAGCATATGGTGTACAACTAGGCTATATAGCAACACACCTGACTGGCAGGAAATTGTGCAGGCTGGAAACCAGAAGAGCACAGCAGAAGAAAGCATGACATTGATGGAGGCGGACCATAGGTAAGCAATGCTTTGAGGGAGTATGTAGCTATAGCAACAGTGTGTGGAGTGGGGTTGGCAAATGTATTATCTTCGAAGAAAAGTAGGGTGTTATGAGTGAAGGAATCACTAGTATTTGGAGCAGTGAACTACTTTATTTTTACTTGTAATGTTAGCAGTAACTTACATTTGTAAGTTTGGCTCCACCCCTTTTTTCCTGGGGAGGAGCTCTGTAAGTCTACACTCTTGAGTAACTTTACACTCAGATTTTGTGAATAACTAAAAGTAGTGAAGTTATGTAAAAGTAAATGTACACATTTAATTACTCACAAGTGTTACTTACCTTTGTGAGTAGCTCCATTACTCTTTTATGAGTGGGTTGACATCCCTCCATAAACCACTAGCTGGCCCTCTCGAGCCCGCTTTAATCCCTTCTGTGCTCCTCCCTAATCCCATCCACTTCATAAATATTTCCCATTTTCCAGTTACTCCTCTGTGCTTCTCCTACATTTCCTACTAAAATGTATACCTAGTTGTGGGGAAAGTACGGAGTTGAGGCAGATATCTCCACACATATAGCTATACACAATGTAGAGGCAAAAACTCCTCAAATAGGTTTGTGAATAGATTTTGCAGCATGTTTTCCAATGCAACAATAAGTACTCCACGGGGCACTAGAGAGTTCCACCGCAAGATGGCTGCACTCTTTTAAGGCTCTGTCGGCTGGAAATTAGTATCCAGCAATTATACATCTTAAACTAGACATCGGAGGTCAATTAAGGTATGTCTTGTCCCCCGATGCATACTGTGCAAGGAGTAACCATGGGCAGAGAGCTCCGCTCAAACCGCGGAGTGTGCGGAAATTTACCTACTCTGTGTTCCCCAGAGAATGGGGAGTAGTCAAATCTCTGCACACTCCGTGGCGGAGTGGAGCTGGCCAGCCCCCGCCTCCCACCCGCCGTATTTACAATTCATACAACATTTCAAAAAAACCTTTAAAATAAATAAATAAATGTGAAGTTTTCACAGAGAACGTGATGAAGATGAGGAGGACTGCCCGGGGACATCACAGTATAAGGTAAGGTTCTCTTTATTCATTTTAAAGGCATTTTTGAAAAGTTGTATTAATTGTAAATAGGGCGGGTGGGAGGCAGGTGGTGCAGCGGAGCTATGCAGAGAGACACAGATTTTTTTCTTATCTCTGTGGCGCTCCACGTAGCCCCATTACGCCCACTGCGCCCAGCCTTAGCAAGGAGCTCAACTGAGCAGCTGATCTGACCTAAGGAAGACAGCAAAGCTGTGATTTTGCAGGAAGGCCAGGCCTGAGACTGCTTGAGTAGTGGTGCTGATTGGGACCATTCCAGCAATGTGGCTGATGTGCTGTTCTTGCTGGTACCTGTGGTGTGATCACCCCACGCAAGGATTTCGCTTGGCCACCCCTGGACAAGTTTTGTGAGATGAGAGCCTGGGCCCTGGCTGAGTGGATGGCTCTTGTGGACGTGACCGTGGGCGGTTGGGTCGGGCCACTTGAGTGGCGCACTGATTCAAGCAAACACAACAGGTGATGGACCGAATGTGGATCAATGTCACACACTCAACCCAGTCCAAAGATCTGGGCCCAAATCCATCGTTTTTTTGCACTCCACACCACCCTGGGTTAGACAATGGCGATATGCAAATCAGCTTTGACCCTGTGCCCCATGGGAACAGTCCAGTCCGAAATACAAAAGCCATGTCCTTCCCAGAACGGAATCAAGCATCCGAGGACCGGACCGGTTTCGAGGTAACACCTCTCATCAGCCCGGCTAGCTTGACTCCAGTGGTGTGGAGTGCCTGGGACCCACGTCTGGGCATCTCCAGCGCACTTAGGGCGGAATAAGCAAACACAACAGGTGATGGACCGAATGTGGATCAATGTCACACACTCAACCCAGTCCAAAGATCTGGGCCCAAATCCATCGTTTTTTTGCACTCCACACCACCCTGGGTTAGACAATGGCGATATGCAAATCAGCTTTGACCCTGTGCCCCATGGGAACAGTCCAGTCCGAACTACAAAAGCCATGTCCTTCCCAGAACGGAATCAAGCATCCGAGGACCGGACCGGTTTCGAGGTAACACCTCTCATCAGCCCGGCTAGCTTGACTCCAGTGGTGTGGAGTGCCTGGGACCCACGTCTGGGCATCCCCAGCGCACTTAGGGCAGAATAAGCAAACACAACAGGTGATGGACCGAATGTGGATCAATGTCACACACTCAACCCAATCCAAAGATCTGGGCCCAAATCCATCGTTTTTTTGCACTCCACACCACCCTGGGTTAGACAATGGCGATATGCAAATCAGCTCTGACCCTGTGCCCCATGGGAACAGTCCAGTCCGAACTACAAAAGCCATGTCCTTCCCAGAACGGAATCAAGCATCCGAGGACCGGACCGGTTTCGAGGTAACACCTCTCATCAGCCCGGCTAGCTTGACTCCAGTGGTGTGGAGTGCCTGGGACCCACGTCTGGGCATCCCCAGCACACTTAGGGCGGAATAAGCAAACACAACAGGTGATGGACAGAATGTGGATCAATGTCACACACTCAACCCAGTCCAAAGATCTGGGCCCAAATCCATCGTTTTTTTGCACTCCACACCACCCTGGGTTAGACAATGGCGATATGCAAATCAGCTTCGACCCTGTGCCCCATTGGAACAGTCCAGTCCGAACTACAAAAGCCATGTCCTTCCCAGAACGGAATCAAGCATCCGAGGACCGGACCGGTTTCGAGGTAACACCTCTCATCAGCCCGGCTAGCTTGACTCCAGTGGTGTGGAGTGCCTGGGACCCACGTCTGGGCATCCCCAGCGCACTTAGGGCGGAATAAGCAAACACAACAGGTGATGGACCGAATGTGGATCAATGTCACACACTCAACCCAGTCCAAAGAGCTGGGCCCAAATCCATCGTTTTTTTGCACTCCACACCACCCTGGGTTAGACAATGGCGATATGCAAATCAGCTCTGACCCTGTGCCCCATGGGAACAGTCCAGTCCGAACTACAAAAGCCATGTCCTTCCCAGAACGCAATCAAGTAACTTGTTTGGCTGCTGCTTGTGAACTCTTGCTGAGCCTGCTTGGTGCTGACTTGGAGTGCAGCGGGTGCGGAAGACCAGTGGGCTGAATCACTCTCCCCTGGGCACTCGGGTGTGGTGGAGCCCACCCTGGCTGCCACAAGGAAGAGGGAAGTGAATTGATCCATTTAGATGCATTATCACCCCACAGTGGATGTGGAACATCACACTTACTGGAGCGGCCTGACACTACAGATGGCCTGCTCATACCCCTCATGATTTGGAACATGAGAAGGGGAGACACTAAAGCTGTAGATGAGAGGGGAGGATCCAAACCCAGAACCTGATATTAGCGCTATGTTTATTGAGCTGAAACAGAGCTTGACAACAATAGATACCAAAATTGATCTCCTTGCAGTTAGGTTTGATAGACTGAAAGAAAAAGTTGATAAACCTGATGATCGCCTTGTTCAGCTTAAAAACTGCTGAAGGCAAAGGAACACCACTGGAGGCAAAGGACAACTGGATAGATGACAGGCAGAAGCTCTTAAATATGGAAAAAGTACTCAAGATAATGTAGAACTAAAATGAAGACTTGGAAGCTCATTCCCTGAATTATAGGTATACCAGAATACACGGATATGAGCAGGATGGAAGATTTTGTAGAGAGCATGCTATGAACACTCTTTGGCTCTGAAATTTATCCCATGCTTTCAGTTGAGAAAGCCCACAGACACCAAGGCCGCAGTTGGAGATCCAAGCTCACTCAGTTATTGCATGATTATTGAACTATCGTGACCCGTAAATGAAGCCTGTCTTCAAATTTCTCAGTGTACTTGAGCCTTTGTGACTTACTGCAGGAAATGGATACTATTGATATAGCCAACTAGATTGTGAATACTGGCATGTGACTCACTGAGTGGCTGTTTTTCATGAATGCCCCCTGTTATCGCCTCATTTGTTTACTTTCCGCTGTAGACTGTCATGGCTGGTCTATCCTTTTCAGCACTGTATTATGGAGTTGCTGTCATTCAGTAATTCATGATATATGCCTACTATATTTTTTCTATTGCTTGGCAACTTAATACAAAGAGAAACATTTTTTTCTTCCAAAATGCAGTTTCTGAGTAGCTCCCAATAGGTTTATCTCCTAATAGGGCATTAAAAAGCTATTGATCGGGAATAGTTTGATGCAAAAGGAAGACAATGCAACAGAAGTGACACCAAATTAGGTACCACATTGCATAACCCAGAATACGTAACTCAGACTTTGATTGTTAAAACCAAAGAGAACGTAGCACCTAAAATTTGTGAGAATACACTGCTGGGGCATTTTTGAGGGGAAGTTAAGCATAAGGATATTAACTGCTTTAAGTATAATCTTTGATCAAGATACTGCCCCTCATGGCAAACATGAAGCTTTAAAAATATACAACTCTTCAATAAATACCTTCAACTAAAGTCTTTTTTCCATAGGAACCACACATGAAAATGTACATGTTTCCGATGACAGATCGCATTATATTTTCAGCTCTATTCTTCCATGAAACCTTGGCACATAGCATTATGGTATTTGTTAGCCATCTGCCCAGCTAGTTCAGTAAAGTAAATCAATGTTATGTTTGTCATTAAAAGGTTGTGTTCAGTCAGTAAACCTGTCTAATGGCATATGAACATTGAGTAGATCTTTATCTTTTTCAATATCACAATTACACCTGGCCCTATAAATTTGGCTCTTGTAATTAAGAAGTCGATAGAAGAAAATTCCGAAGCAGCTCCCATACTAAATTGTAATAACAAAAGACTGTGATTACTGGAATAAAAAAAAGGTTTATGAGAAACAGCAGAAAAGTAGCCTAGGAAGCTGTATTTAATTGTGGCACAATTACCATTAACTTGCTAATGTTCAGGAAGGAAACCTGTGAACAGGGACGGCTTCTCCCCTAAGATGGAGGAACGTCGCAACGCAAGAAAAATAACGTGATAATGACAATGTTATTATCATTTAATTTGTCATTATTTGCTACGTAAAGGTGCTGGCGGTGCTGTGCTTCACAAAGAGCAGAGGTAGGAGTGGTGGCAATCTCCTAATTGAGCATGAGGGTTTGGCCGGCCATCTCAGGCCGGCCAAACCATCATGCGCACTTGGCATTTACTCCACTGGACTAGGTTGTACAGTCAGGTGGAGAACATGCCCAGCCTCCCAGTCCCTCTCTGAGCGCTGAACCACGGTGCGCAGACCAATCACAATAATGCTGTTAGACAGCGTTGTGATTGGTAAGGGCAATCAGGAGCTTGGGTGCTTCCTGCTTCGTCGACCGAAGAGTCAGAGGACAGAGGAAAGGTGGCCATCTGTAGGGTAAGTTATTTTTTCCTTTTCCCCTTTACCTTTTTTTTAATCCCACCTCCCTCCCCGCCTCACCACTACTTCCCAGTAGCAACCGCTACTGCCTGTGAACATAAAATATTAACCTGCTTGTATCAACTAAGGTAATGAAAAGAACCCTCATACCACCTGTTACAGTATCAGTTTAGAAAATCTCACCCTAAAATGTTCTGGTATCATAATAGGCTCCGTGTATAAGAATATTAAGTACAATATAAATTTAAAAAATACTGTTATGTTTCCTATACAGTGATATTTTATCGACTCATAATCCTATCAGTGAGATTACATGAGACTGCTGGTGTGCCACATGTAGGGGACAGATTTAAGTCTCATAGGGTGTCTCAATTTGCCTATTTCTGAATCATTATATTAAGTGACAAGCATGTTTAATATAAGTAAAAATGTTAGATACCATGTATTGTGAACAGACATTCCCAAAAATATGTTTGCATGTTAAATCTCCCAGGCTCTTAGTATTATCTTAATAATTGCTTATTAAATAATGGAAGAGGCATGAGTGAATGAATATACTATTGAGTCCCCCCCCTAGAGAATGTCCATAACATAGGTTGACTAAATAAGTATGGCTCGGTGCTGCTAAAATCTTGTAAAAAAAAACACACAGCTAGATGATAATGCTATCAAAAAGACATATTTTCCGAATGTGCTAAAACATATCATAGAGTCCAAATTCACAACAAGACTACCCACATTCAAAAAATCAGGTCAATTCTCCATCATCGATTATTCCATCATCTCAATGGAGCGGACATCCTCCCTTTACGATTAACAAATGATGCCTAGGATAGAAAGTGATCACAATCCACAAAAAATCTCCCTAGCATGATCAGTTGTCCACCAGCCTGACGCAAGATCCACGATAATCGTGCCAACAGCCTTTAGCCTTAAAAGGCTAGTGTGGATTTCGAGAAATCAAAAGGAAATATGGGAATTCCTAGAACATGCAAGCGCTAAAACACTGACTGAGAAAAAACTGAAGGGAAGTCTATGGTTGATATTTGGCCATGTTTTTGCGATTCCCTTTTAGATCGTTTTCCTCCTTCTACCACATCAAAAGGGTCCATTATGAGGCCTACAAAATCAGGATGGTATACGAATTGGCTGCTCCTCCAAAAAATAGAACTTAACAGAGCTATAAGGGAGACTCTTAGAAAACCGAATGGAGTACAAAAAACCTTGGATTAAAAATTTAAAAAGTCTAGAAGACAATATAAAAACGAAATATGGAAAGCCAAATAAACATACTACGAAGGAATATGGCCCAAGCTATATTTCTCATGCAAAACTCGAAATCCAAACTTATTCTGGGCATAATGAACAATCTCCAAAATGATAGTAAAAGAGGGAATAGCGCTAATATCACTGAATCCTGCCGGGCGTCTTTAATTTCTAGTCATACTGCATAATAATTATGCTGTTTGTCAAACGTCAAAACACACAAGATGATGGACGGAATGTTGCACAATGGCAAAACATTCACCCCCAGTCACAGATCTGGGTTTAATCCTTCATTATTTTGCTCACCAAGCCACCTCAGTTCAGACATGGCCATATGCAAATTAGTCTTGACCCTGTGCCTCATGAGAACAGTCCAGCCCGAACTGCCAAGCCATGTCTTTCTTGGATAGGAATCAAGCATCCTAGGACCGGTTTATGGCTAACGGCCGTCTTCAGCCAGGATAGCTTGACTCCAGTGGCTTAGTGAGTACGGGACCCACATCTGGGCATACCCTTCCCACATAGGGTGAACAGCAAAACACACAAGATGATGGACGGAATGTTGCACAATGGCAAAATATTCACCCCCATTCATAGATCTGGGTTTAATCCTTCTTTATTTTGCTCACCAAGCCACCCCAGTTCAGACATGGCCATATGCAAATCAGTCTTCACCCTGTGCCTCATGGGAACAGTCCAGCCCGAACTGCCAAGCCGTGTCTTTCCTGGACCGGAATCAAGCATCCTAGGACCGGTTTCTGGCTATCAGCCGTCTTCCGCCAGGATAGCTTGACTCCAAAAGTCAAGCGTGTCAAACAGAGAAGAAGGTGGAACATCTAGGAATGTCCGGCACTATATCAAAGCTGAGCCACAAGTTAAAGAGATATGGCCTACAAAACAAGTAAAAATGTCAATAAGCCAGATTAGATTGAATGGTGGACCAGGTTCGCCCCTAACGGAATTCCAAATTCAATTTTTAAACAAATCTTGATCCTTGGTCAGAGATGTTAACGACTTTGTTCAAAGATATTATTAAATTCAAAACGGTCCCTGAGTCATGGCAAGGAAGCATAATTCATGTGATTTAAAAAAGTGGTCCACAGGACAACCCTGCAAATTATAGGCTAATTTCCCTAACATATGTAGAGGCAAAAATCTTCTCAAGTTGTCTGCTTAATGACTTGGAAGAATGGGCCGTAAAAGAAGATTTAATGCCAACTTTCCAAACAGTTTTTTAAGGGGCGAGTCAATGACTATGAACTTGACCTTACTGACTTTATTGGTCGAAAGAGCAAAGTATAGAAAGCAAAAGCGAAATATATTTATTTTGTCAACATTAAGGCCGCTTTTGATTCTGTCTCCTGTAATCTACTTTGGGCTAAACTTTCTGAATGGGGTATTCCAAACCGATTGCTCGGCATGATTAAATTGTTATATACTAACACATGGGTCCAGATCAATGTCCGAGCACCAGTAGTATAACCTGCCGATTTGAAACTAAGAGTGGTCTAAAACAGGGTTGCGTCCTGGCTCTATGCCTTTTTAATCTTTTTATGGCTGGCCTACTGTTGTATTTGAAAGAAGTTAACATCCACTCACCTACCTTCTTAGGGCAAGATATCAAATATTTACAATACACTGGCGATACCATATTGTAAAGCCATACTGCCATAGGCCTAAGAAGATTAGTCAATTAATTTAACCACTATATTTCCTCTAACGGTTTACAAATAAATACCAAGAAGACAAAAATAATGACGATAGGTGGTACAAAACACAGACAAGAAAGAATGGAAGATTAACGGATTACATATGGAAACTGTGAAACATTATACGTATCTAGGAATAACCTTTAACGGTAATCTGTCTTTTAAAAAGCACTTTGCTGACTTCAGCCTTGTCCTTTCCTTTCAGAAAGTTGAGAGATAAGTTGTCTTGTCCAAACCATGAACATCTACTCAAGGCTATGAAAGCAAAGCTGATCCCTTCTTTGTCTTACGATTCAATAATTTTTCGTGGGAAAGACGCGAAAATGATGATCTACAAATAAAACTTTTTAAATCTGTCTCTGGGGTTCCCAGGGGCATGGGGCAGGCCAATGTCAGATTAGAATTTTGGTCTGAAAAGGCAATCTCTTGTAAGACAATATGCCTTTTTAAAATCGTTATATTCTTTTTTTCGTTCAGACCATGGCACCCTTGCATACCAATGTTGGCAGGAGATAATGAGGTATGAGCATGCTAGGAGCTGGAGAGTTTATCTAATAGAGAGTTTAAACAACTTTACGTCTCCGCCTTTTGAAAAGAAGTCAGGAGCAAAGCGGTGTACAAAAAGACAATAAATCGATCAGCCACTCTTTTATCGAGCCTTCTGGATAGGGATGAGTTTGCAGAAAAGAGTCACTCTTGGTCAGTTATTAACTCATTTATCATATTAGAACCTCAATCATATCTCACGAACCATTTAAAACCATTTTTAAGGCGCAAATGTATGTTGTTAAGGTTTGGGAGATATCCCTCAAAGGACGGAATTCCTAAACGGGAAAAAAACTAGTCCTCAAAAAGCTGTAGGCTATGTGGTTTCTTAAAAGAATCTCTAATGCCTATTGTAACTATGTGTCCTCAGCTGTTAGAAGAGAGGAAGGTTCTATTGAAACCCATCTTTAACAAATTAGGGGTGAGAACATGTCCACAAGCTATAATAACTTGTCTTACTGGGAGTATGCCCACCTTACCTCACAATTTGTAAAGTTCCTTTTTATTGCAGAAAAGAAGTTACTCTCCAAGTGCGACTCCCAACATCAATTGCTTGCCTAGACTGACTGTTATTGCAGGATAATGTCGCTAATCCCATTAATGTTAAAATGAAAATTGTTCCTAAATTCTTGTGTATGACCCTGAATCTAAAGTTCTAGAAAGGTTTTAATAGTTTATAGTAATTAGAAAAACAAACTCGAGATTTAAAAAAAAAAGGTTTTTATTAAAAATATATATATTTTTTTGTTCGTAAATAATGGTTAAATCGTAATACATGATTAATTATCTGTGGGTATCGATTGTGTGGGTCCGTTCTGACGAGGACAAATTATTTATTTTAATTAATTATCGCTGCTAAATACAAGACTCTGCAAAATTGCACTTTAATTATTGTTACTAAAAGACTTGGCGCAGGCACTTTTAACCTTTGCTGCTAACTATTCAGTACAAAGTAGTATATGTGTTCTATCGTCAAAAAATAAAGCTCTTAACCCATTGTGTTTCATTCTTGATTGTAATGATTTTTAATAACCATCAATTAAAGTGCCACTACTACTACTACATATCACAGAGGCAGTCTAGAAAGTTCAGTCATATCAAATTGATTGATCTCCCATCGTTTCTTGTAGCTGCAAAAACAAGTTGCGGCATGGTCAGTTTTAAAAATTGGACGTTACAGAAATGTGCCTAGAACAAAAGTGACAAGGAAATAACATATCTATTACTATCTAGGGCTTGTAGTAGGTTGCATTGGTAAAACCTATGCTGCGTTTTGAAAAGGTACTTTTACAGATTTTTCTAGGGACCTTCTAGAAACAATTTTTCTCATTGTTTCTATTATTTACATAAATACACGTAAATCCTTGGCCAATTTAGACATCTAGTTTTTATGTCACAAAAATGTGTTTTAGAAATGATGCTTTTGTCTGTGCTTCTTAATGAGCTTCACATAACCTACTGTATGATTAGTGGACCGCCAAAGCAAAAAGGGACTCCTAACTCTCTGCACTCCAGTGTGTGAAAGACAAGAACAATAATTAAAAGAGTTAAAGAGAACATATTGTAAAAATTATAAGATTAAAATGCATGTTTGAAAAAACCTCTGAAGTTTAGAAAACAATAGCTAAATTACAATTATGGTTATGAATGAAATTTAAAAAACCTTGAAAATTGGCAGGTGTGGTTAGCTCTACAATCCATAACTCACAAAACAGCCATGCAGACCACAATTTGCACACTAAATGCATTGGTTATGGCCTCACACAATTTGTTTTAAGCAGTACATCATTTCCCTTCACTTTTATAATTCTCATAGGAATGTTCAACCTTTTTTTTATATACCTATATATTATGTTTTATTCTTGATTGTAATGATTTTTAATAACCAACATTTAAAGTACCACTACTACTACTACATATCACAGAGGCAGTCTAGAAAGTTCAGTCATATCAAATTGATTGATCTCCCATCTGGGTAGTCCGGAAAAGGCGGCATTTGATTTTTGTTAAAATTGTTATTTTTGAATACCTTTTGAAATCGTTTCTTGTAGCTGCAAAAACTAGTTGCGGCATGGTCAGTTTTAAAAATTGGACGTTACAGAAATGTGCCTAAAACAAAAGTGACAAGGAAATAACATATCTATTACTATCTAGGACTTGTAGTAGGTTGCATTGGTAAAACCTGTCCTGCGTTTTGAAAAGGCACTTTTACAGATTTTTCTAGGGAAATGATGCTTTTGTCTGCGTTTCTTAATGAGCTTCACATAACCTACTGTATGATTAGTGGACCGCCAAAGCAAAAAGGGACTCCTAACTCTCTGCACTCCAGTGTGTGAAAGACAAGAACAATAATTAAAAGAGTTAAAGAGAACAAATTGTAAAAATTATAAGATTAAAATGCATGTTTGAAAAAACCTCTGAAGTTTAGAAAAAAATAGCTAAATTACAATTATGGTTATGAATGAAATTTAAAAAGCCTTGAAAATTGGCAGGTGTGGTTAGCTCTACAATCCATAACTCACAAAACAGCCATGCAGACCACAACTTGCACACTAAATGCAATGGTTATGGCCTCACGCTATTTTTTTTTAAGCAGTACATCATTTCCCTTCACTTTTATAATTCTCATAGGAATGTTCAACCTTTTTGTTATAAACCTATATATTTCATGCCATTTGACTTGTACCATGTCGCTGACTTTCCAATGCATGGTTTTAACACCCTGTAGGTGAATGTATTTATCATTGTATTTACTGTGTTTCTTCCAGAACGTTTTCACGATCGGACCCTTCTCTATTCTTACTGTCACCAACGACCATCAATACCCTGGCTATTGTACTACAGCTTTTTCTTTCCAGGTATACTAATAGCACTAGCAAGTGATAGACATTTTTACAGTCATACTCTTCAAAACTGGGGAGTAGAACTGGGGCACACTGTGTCTATGATAGCATTGCAGAATCGTTGCTCACTGATTAAAATGTCCAGATTGAACTTCTGGTTGTGCGGCGCTAAGAGGGGGCTAGGGGGCCTCAGACCGTGAGCGGTATATGAATTGTATGCCCCAGGCTACTATCTCCGACCAATTAAGTGCCTATTCTATGGAGGGACTACAGTGGAGAGCCACGGCGTGCACATTCACCGCGGGGGAGTGAGCGCTCTGGGATGATGGTTTCTCCGCCGCCTCCTGTTTAAAGGAGTGTAATATGATGGCCCATGCCATAGATATGGGGTGCTTGCGGGTACCCTTAAGCTCTTCAGAACGTAGCACCTCCTCTTCCATGGTGCCCCATTTTGTGAACACCCCCCGCCAGGCCGCTATCGGGGGTCCCTCTGGCACCCTCCAGTGCATTGCTATGCAGCGTTTAGCTAGAAACAGCGCCAAAGACGTGAACCGCGTCTCTACTTTCAGTGACTTACGGCGCTTGCGTATACCTAGTGCACAGTCCTCAATGTGTGAATGTCAGTTAGTCCCTTGACTGAGGAGGGTGGCATGTATTGCAGTCCAATAATCACGGAGTGTTGGGCAATCCCAAAACGTGGAGAAAGTTGGGCTTCAGGGGCACATTAAGGGGCGTGTCTGGGTAATACTGTTGGAGCTTCTCAGGTGTCAAATAGGCACGGTGTAGAATGTGCAGTTGTATGCTTTTAAAACAATAGTTACGGGACACTTTTTGGGGGAATTCTAATGCCTGTGCCCATTCCCTGTCATGTAGGGGCCTCTGAAACTCAGCTTCCTACTTTTCCCGAAGGGGTGTGAGGGTGATTGGTTGTAGAGCCTGCGCCGCTTTGTATATCCAAGTGACCAGATGATGCCCCGGACCCATCTGGAGTAATATGTGAAGCACCGGGTGTGTGGGGGCTCAGTGTCTATTGTGTGCCATGTTTTACGACAATCTTCTAGCAATTATTGATGCAAAGGAATTTGACCCCTGGGAATCTACAAATCCGCTGCCAGTTCTGCGAATGTCTGCAGTTGTCCATTCGAATAGAGAGCGCCTACCTCTGTGACCTCGTGTGCTGTCCAATCATGGAGCATCCGCTCAGTGTTATGTGCCGGCCTCTAGGGAACCCCACCAGCGGCAGGACGGGAGAATACATGGGCGCATCGCGGTTCAGTCGTGTATACACGTCAAAAGGCTTGTGCCACCGTCATCTGGAGGGGCCCGTCTCTTTGCGGCTCTGCCCCAGGTAGCAACATGCGAAGTATGGTTGGGGTTGGAGTGAGCCCAGCAGTTGTGGCTGTTTCCCCAGCACACGGCCCGCAGTCCATCTCGAAACCCACTGAAGCTGGGCTGGTAAGAAATAAGCCTTAAAGGTGGGGGCGCCCAGTCCCCCGGGAGTCAGGGGCAACTAGAGCTTAGCAAGGGCAATTCTCCTAAGACCTGAGCCCCAAATAAAAGCGCCAAGGAGGGTGTCTAGTTCACAGAAGAGGGAACGGGGAGGGACCACCGGAAGGTTAGTGAAATAGTAGCGCAATCGTGGAACCAACTTCATTTTGGCCACTGCGACTTTGCCAATGACAGCCATGGGGAGATCTTTCCAAAAGTGCATGAAAGACCTGATAAAGAGCCATTACCCCTTCATTTATGTCTTGCAGTGTGTGGTATAAACGAACACCCAAGTACCACACCGCTTGAGGGCTCCATGAGATATTAATGCCACCTAATCGTTACAGACAAGGAGAACGACTGTGAATGAGAGGATACACTGTTGATTTAGACCAATTCACTGTAAGACCCACCACTGCTTCTAATTCTTGTAGCAAGCGAATGATGGGGGTGAGATCAGACGCAACCTCCCGGATATAGATAAGCACGTCGTCCACGTAGTGCGATACTGCATGAGTGGTGCCCGCAATCGGAATACCCCAGCGCCCGCTCTCCATGCAAAGATGGACTGCCAGCGGCTCCATTGCCCTGGCGAAGAGCAATGGAGAGAATGGGCAGCCCTGGTGTGTACCCCTGAGTAAAGGGAACAACGGCGATATAAGGGGCCCAAGCCGCACCCTGGAGGTCTGAGCGGAGTTTATGAGCTTGGTGTAGGCAAGCAGTTGGAGTCCCACTCCCATCCTATGTAGAAACCGAAAGAGGTAAGGCCATAAAAGAGTGTAAAAGGCCTTTTCCAAGTCCAGGACCAGGCATGCCATGCGGGGAAAGAGGTCTCGGATCTGGTCCTGAACGTGAAACAGGTGCCGGATGTTGTAGGAGGTGTTCCAACCCGGGATAAACCCACACTGATCCAGGTGAATCAATTTTGGGAGGACTGTGGCATATCTGTCTGCCAGTATCTTCCCAAAAATTTCATAATCAGCCACTAAGAGAGCGATAGGTTGATAGGAGCCCATTTGTTAGGGGTCTCTATCCACGTTGAGGAGGGAGACTATAACCGATTCGCACATGGATTGTGGCAGCTGGCCTTCATCCACAGCCGCCTAATACTGTGTTACCAATTGCGGGATGAGCTGTTTTGCAAACGGCCCGTAAAATTCTAGCGGAAGGCCATCTAACCCCGGGGCCTCACAGGTAGCCAATGCTTGGAGTGCCTGTCTGATCTCAGCTGCGGTTATGGGCTTGTCCCTACGCGCACTGCGGGTCAACGGGTATTTGTTGAGGAAGCGAGTGAGGTGCACCTCATCGACTGGAGGCGGGGCTGCATATAGCTTTGTGTAGTTTTGTCGAAATGCGTCTAGGATGGAGGACTGTGTATGTATTAGGGCATCCCCTTCGGTGCAGATCGTGGTGATCGATGGGAAGTCATATCCAGCTTCACTAGCCATGCCAGCAGAATGCCCGCTCTATCGTCTTCTCTGTGTACCCGCGCAGCGTATGCCCTAAAATCATAGTGCCAGAGATCAGCTAATGCTTCGGCATATGCGGTTTTGGTTTCTGCCACTTGGGCGGGTGTGGCTGCATTGGTGTCAGCCACACATGTGAGTGCGGCCAGCGCATGTCCTGTGTTGTGAATGCGGCGCTCTAGGACATGGCACTCCCCTGCGATGTGTTGGATGCAGGTACCTCTAATGACCTCTTTAAATGCGTTCCATTCTGTGGCTCTAGTGTTGGCTGTGCTCATGTTCCCTCGGAAATAGTGCTGTATTAGTTCTGCCTGTGTCTGCCAGAAGATCAGGTCCTCCAGGCAGTCCCTGGGCAAAAGCCAAGTGGGTACCGGTGGTTGGGGTGGGTGCCACGCAAGAGTTAGAGTGTGGGCGTCATGCTCGGATAGGTCCCTCCCCAGATAATCAGCCTCCAGGTTGTGGGGAGAATGGGGGGAGCACATGAAGCTGTGGAGCCGAACCTTAAGATTGTGTGGTATGGAGTGAAATGAGTAGAGTCGTGCGGTTGGGTATTTAGAGCGCCAGGCATCCGTCAATGACCAGTGGGTTGCCCATGCCGTAAAACGTATTGCCTGCACCACTATTGGGTATGTTGGGTGCGGGGTATGACCTGTCTAATGACGTTTTTTGCACACAATTATAGTCCCCTCCCAAGATCCAAGGCGCTTGGGTATAAGAGCTGAGTGGCAATGAAAACGCATCCCAGAATTTACTCTGGTCTGCTTTAGGCGCATAGATGCTCCCAGCTGCCTGTTTAGAAGCCCCTGCATAAGTGCGTAACGCCCATCAGGTTCAACCATTCTAGATTGCTCCTGGAATAGGATCTCTGGACAGATCCAGATAAGAGTCCCCCGCGTGTATGCTGAGTATGTGGTAGCGCAGAGGACACCTCGCCAGCACTTGTGCAGTTTTGCCACTTCCCCCGCGGTCAGGTGAGACTCCTGTAATAACGCGATCTGCACTTTCTCGCGCTTTATGTAGGCGTATACTGAGTATCGCTTGCGTGCAGTGTGTATACCTTGCACGTTAACCTTGAGGTTAGTGATGGTGCCTTGGTGCACCATTGGGAGCTAGCAGGGATTGGGGAAGGAAGAGGGACCACAGCTGCCAGCCTCGGATTGTGGCCCGCCCCATCCTCCGCCGGGGCCAACTCCATGTAAGTGGGTCTGCTGCCTTTTAAGGGTGTGGAGTTAGTGACACAGTGTGAGGTAGTGTAAGAACACAGGGAAAATAACTGGGGCAGGGGAGCATCCCCAATACCGGGGACCTACCGCTGGGAGCGATACATCCAACCTTACTCTCATATAAGATGAGAGCTTTAAAACTTATATTGGGAAGTTACTTGTCAGTGAGGTGGTTCTCCGTTAGGGCATTAATATGATTGTTGCGTGCTAACTGGCCTATGAGGAATCCGTGTAGGTGCAGTGGTCGCAATGCATGTAAGCTCCTACCATGAGTTGTACCATAGTGCTGCTGGCGAGGAAGACTCACTCTTATAGTCTGCTAGTGTCCAGGTCAGATCATGGTGTCAGCGGTCTGAGAGGTAACCAGGGGCGGAGTGATCGGCCACCCTGGACTGCGTCTCCTCGCTGTCCTCATCACCATTCGAAGAAAAGATGTGTGGAGCCTTGTCCATGTCCTCCGGGGGGGGGGGGGGTGAAGATTGGAGTTCCACCACTGCTTGTAGGGCTTTCCGTCGTTCACATATGATTTGTTCCAGTTCGGGTGATTCAAGGGAGGAGGACTCTGCTGCATTGTCTTTCCCGCTGCGCTGCTGTCGCGAGCGGGGTCTCTTGGAATGCGGCGCCTTCAATCTCTGAGTGCATGTGGCCTCTGCAATAGAGCGATGCATGCAGTTCTGATCTTGGGCCTCCTCAGCATCCTCGAAGAAGATAGTGGAGCCATTGTGAATTATTTTGAGCCGTGCCAGGGATAACAGGGAATACTGTACGTTCTCTGCCCACAGGCAACACTTCACCTCCAGGAAAGATGATCTTTGCCGTTGCACAGCCTGGGAGTAATCTGGGAATAACATGATCTGCTTGTTTTCAACATGGATGGGGCCGGACTGTCGGGCTTCCCTGAGTCCTGTATCGCGGTCCCGATAGTGCAGGATTTTCACAAACATGGGCCTGCGCGGGGCACCAGGTGGGGGCATGCGTGCTGGGACCCGATGGGCTCTTTCAGTAGAGAAAAATACAGTGCGATCCACATTCAGAGTGAAGGATTTTGTCCACGTTTCCATATACTCCACCGGGTTAGTGCCTTCGATACATTCCGGGAGCCCCAGCACACGAATGTCGCAGCACTGTGAGCGCCCTTCCAGGTCATCAGCGCGCTCCTTCATGGTAGTCATATGGCCCAGGAGGGTTTGTAGAGTCTCTTGGTTCATGTTTACTGAGGGCTGTACAGTGGCCATTACCCTCTCCCCATCCGCGACTGTCAGCCAGTTTGCGGTGATCATCATGGAGGAGACTAATATCAGTCCCCAGGGTGCCCAACCTTTCCTCCATGGACACCCGGGAATGCTTGATGACTGCCAGCACTTGATCCAGTTTGTCCAACAGGGACTAATCCGATGATGATGCTATTGCTTTAGTCAAGGAGCGGGTACTCGTGAGGTTTTCTGGCGCGGTCTAAGGCACCATCGCATTCAATGTGGTCCTTGATTTCCCCATTATGCTATTTGTGAGGATGTTCTTTAGATAGGGCGCCTCAAGCGTCAAGGTCGGGCGCTGAATAGGGAAAATCAATTTGCAGGGTTCAACGCCGACAATCCGAGGGGTCCCCCGTGGATGACTGCTACTTGCAGAAATGTACTGGGGGCAGAGCAAGAAGGCAGAGGCTCTCACAGATCGCTTCAGCATTGACTCTGCCACTGACAGCTCGGCCACCCCGCTGAGGTGAAATGATGATAGAAGTGGTATCCACCTAGCAGAGGGGAGGGAAGCACCAGCGACCAGGAGCTGGGCACATAGATTACCCACAAGCCGCACCCAATCTAATCGGGACGCTTCTGCAGGCTCTAAGCGGTCACCACTAAAGGTGGATGCGCTTCTCACGCTCGCGCTAACCGCTCCCTGCCACGTGTATTTTGCGAGGATCTGTGCTATTGCGAGTTCCTACTCAAGTCCCCCTCTGCGGGTCGTGCTGTGCCACACCCAAGTAGGTATAGTTAGCATGGGAGAACAGGAAGGCGGCCTTCCTCCCCGCCCGATACTCTCACCCCTCCGATCCCCTCTGAAGTAATTGTTATCCAGGGCATTCCGGGTGTATGCCAGTTGGTTCTGGGGGGAGGAGGCTTCAAGGGCACGAAGCCATCATGGGTATCCTGGCTGCCCCGGCCGCCATTTGAAGGCCAGGCACACTTCACAACAGAGGCAGCAGTCCGGCACGGTTGGTGGTGCTGTGGCGTCCCTCCAGTGGCAGCGGTCGTCGTATGGTGCGGCAGCCTAGCTCCCTGCGATGATCCAAGGTGCTCCAGTTGTGAGCCGCAGCTCTCTCCTCCTCCAGCATCGGACGGGGTGTCCGACAGGCCCCATTTTGAAGCCAGGCATCCCGAAGGATGAATGTCATCAGGAATCTTGGCGGGACCAGGAAAGAAGGAGAGCCCCCGCCCCCTGACCTCAGGTAGGGAGTGGCGGTTCACCCCTCACTGCTGTGTTGCCAGTCAGTGCAGGTCAGGGCCCCAAATGGCACCAGTAACGTGACGGCAGGAAAAGGAGGCAACTTCCGGACACCGGACCAGTCCTAAGCATCCCGGGCACCACGCTAGTCTTTGCCGGTGCCTGCAGGAGATCTGTCATCACGCCGCCTCTCCAGGGTGAACGTACCGCCCCGTGGATTGTGCTGCAGTGGTCTTGCAGCCTGCTTGGGCTCATCTGATTGGATGTAGGCTCCAGATGTGGCTGGTCACCATCTTATTTCTGGGGCCGACACCAGACAAAGTCATTTTCCCCCTAGAATCCCATATTAGATCAGAGCTCAGCCTTCATCGCCAGGCGCCTCTCACATTCATGCACTAAAGTGCTGATTCTCTGCAAGTTATGACGCGATGTGATGGGTGAGTTTCATGCCCGTGTGTGGAGCCTCAGCATACCATGTCTGCCATCGCAGCCTTCTTGGCCACACCCTTGTAAGTATCACTATTGACATTAAAGTTAGCTGTCACAACCTGGCTATAGTGAAGATTTACACCTCACATGTGCCTGTAAAACTAAAACTTCAAGACCAATATTGCAGGTGTGCACCTCTGTGATCAAGACCCGGTCCAATGATTATGCCACAACACTCCAAGAACTAGGCCCCCCCTCTGTCTACAGCTGGTTTTACAGGTATTCATACCAAGTTGGAGTCAGGACAGGCACAATCCTGTTCACCCTCTGTACCTCTTAGGGTCATCTCCTGCCGATTTTCAGAATTTGTGTCGGCAGGTGGGTAACAGCAAATACCACGCACCTCGACCCAAGACGCGCATGGCAGTTGGAGGCTAATTAAGAGGAGGGCAAGGCAAATGAGGATAAAAAAAAAAAGACTACAGAAGGCACATGTCAAATAAAACTGTTTTCAACATTATCAAAGGCTAGTTTTTGACATTAGATAAGTTGCCTATAAGTAGTACCTTGAAGCCCAAAATACCTGGTTGCATAATGTCTAAAATGGGTCTTGGCTAATATTTAGAGTGGTGTGTCTTTGAAGTGTAAGGATATTAAAATCTTCTTTTTCACTGCATAGGCTGCAGTAGACTCTTTACTTCTGTAAAGGCCTTCTTGTGAATAGAATTACATTTGTCTATAGGTCTGGCTAGGAAAAAGCTAAATAGATCGGTACATCATTATTTATATATCAAA